>NC_136469.1:76862482-78102482 GCF_902686455.1 Sciurus vulgaris
CAAAGTGATGCAGCTGAGGTTTTCAAGATGGCGGCCTAGAGGGTGGCTGCATTACGTGTTGCTCCAGAACTCAGGATTCAAGAGAGGAGATATTGAGACGCTTGGGACCAACTCAAAGTAGCCGGGTGACTCTCACCCCCTGGGGGGGCATCCCGGATGGGACGGGGGTCCCGGAACGCAGGAAACTTTGTGAAGTAGAACTGCCGGCGAGACGCCCCTCCCCCCGCTGGAGCGCCATAGAGGAGGCAGCTTGGCACAGCGCTGGGACTCGGAGCTGCCACTGGGGCTCCAGCGGCTGCCCGGGGGAGGAGTGGCGGGGAGAACTGTGTGGACTCAGGACACCGGGGCCTGCCCTGAGGAGGAGGAGAGGAGCGTGGCCACTTGGATTCGGAGAGACTGCGCCAGAGCTGCAGGCGGTTGCCAGAGGAGAAGCCGCGCGGCGAGCTGTTTGGAATCAGAACGACGCTTCTGAACCCCGGGGCCTGCCCTGAGGACGAGGAGGAAGAGGAGCAGCCGCTTGGATTCGGGCGACTATACGGGAACTACAGGCAGTTGCCAGAGAAGGGGCTGCGTGGCGAGCTGTTTGGACCCTGACCACTACTGAACCCCGGGGCCTGCCCGGAGGAGTAGGAGAAGGAGGAGAAGGAGCGCGGCGGGTCCTTTGGACTCGCAGTGACTGCATTAGCGCTCCAGGCGGCTGCTCAGAGGAGAAGGCGAGTGGTGAGTTGTTTGGTCTTAAAGTGACAGCTCCTGAACACAGGGGGGCTGCCTGGAGGAGAAGCGTGGTGGGACACTTGGTCTTGAGGGGCCACACCAGAGCTCCGGGCGGTTGCCCAGAGGACCCGTGCAGCGGGTCACGTGGATTCAAAGCCTCTCAGAGGGACTGCTCCTGAACACCCGGGGGGTTATCTGGAGAAGGAGGAGGAACGGGCAGGGTCACTTCGACTCGGAGTGATTGATTGCCCCGGGCTACGGGTGGTTGGTGGGAGGAGGAGGCACGAAGTGAGTTTCTTGGACTCCTAGTGACCGCACCGGCATACTGGGCGGCTGTCTGGAGGAAGAGGCCTGTGGCGGGTCTCTGGGACTCAGAGCGATTGTTCGGGGCCACAGGTGGCTGCTCAGAGGAGGGGCCACGCAGCCAGGCGATTAGGTGCAGAACAGGGTCCCAGGATCTAGGAGGCTTCTGGGTGGAAGAGCCGCACAGAGACAGGCTTAGGGCGGAGCGAAGGTTCCAGGCCTATGGGCAAATTCTCTGAGGAGGGGCAGCCTAAGGAGATTCATCTGCGAAGGGTGAGGCTCCCAGGCCCAGGAGGTAGGGCCGGGCCCCTGGAAACTTTGCAGAGGAAGGCAGCCCAGCCCAGGCAGTAGCTGTAAATTGAGGGGAACCTCTAGGAGGAAACTGACCAGCGAGACCTCCCCACCGGGTGAGTCTTCCCTGCTGGGTGAGGTTTCCCACAAGGACGGTAAAACCAGAGGCTCAGGCCCAAACAGGCCTTGCCTCAGCCCACAGCCTAGGTCCCCTTTGGATGACCATTGGTCAACAAGTGGAGGCACCTCTGCCCACTAGCAGGGAATATACCCCACCTGAAGGCCACCACTCCTAGAGAGGCAGCTTCCTTGTGGAGCACCGCATTATCAACCTCCTCCAAGACTTCAGCCTACTGAAGGCTAAGAGGGGATATATATAGAAATCTTCAGGGTCATTGTAAATCAACAGAGGAAATCTGCAATATCTCAGCGGTCCACTGATATCTGAACAACATGAGAAAACAAGGAAAGAAAATGCTGCAAACAAATCTAGATGTTACATCAATAAAACCCAATGACAGCATGGCAGAAGAAATGACAGAAAAGGAGTTCAGAATGTACATAATTAAAATGATCAGAGAAGCAAACGAGGAGATGAAAGAGCAAATGCAAGCATTGAATGATGAGATGAAAGAGCAAATGCAAGCATTGATTGATCGAACCAATCGACAGTTAAAAGAGCAAATACAGGAAGCAAAAGATCATTTCAATAAAGAGTTAGAGATATTGAAAAAAAACCAAACAGAAATCCTTGACATGAAGGAAACAATAAACCAAATTAAGAACTCCATAGAAAGCATATCCAATAGGATAGAACACCTGGAAGACAGAACCTCAGACATTGAAGACAAAATATTTAACCTTGAAAACAAAGCTGAACAAACAGAGAAGATGGTAAGAAATCATGAACAGAATCTACAAGAACTATGGGATATCATGAAAAGGCCAAATTTAAGAATTATTGGGATTGAGGAAGGCCTAGAGAAACAAGCCAAAGGAATGAACAACCTATTCAATGAAATAATATCAGAAAATTTCCCAAATCTGAAGAATGAAATGGAAAATCAAGTTCAAGAGGCTTACAGGACTCCAAATACACAAAATTACAACAGACCCACACCAAGGCACATTATAATGAAAATACCTAACATACAAAATAAAGACAGAATTTTAAAGGCTGTGAGAGAAAAGAACCAAATTACATTCAGGGGGAAACCAATACGCATATCAGCAGATTTTTCAATCCAGACCCTAAAAGCTAGAAGGTCCTGGAACAACATTTTTCAAGCCCTGAAAGAAAATGGATGCCAACCAAGAATCTTATACCCAGCAAAACTTACCTTCAAATTTGACGATGAAATAAAATCCTTCCATGATAAACAAAAGCTAAAAGAATTTACAAAAAGAAAGCCAGCATTACAGAACATTCTCAACAAAATATTCCATGAGGAAGAGATGAAAAACAAAGAAGCAAATCAGCAAAGGGAGGAATTATCCTAAAGGAATTGTCAAATAAAGGAGGAAACAAGTTGTGTCAAACAAATAAATAAACAAAATTTTAAAAATGAACCAAATGACCGGGAAACCAAATCATTTCTCTATAATAACCCTGAACGTTAATGGCCTGAATTCATCAATCAAAAGACATAGACTGGCAGACTGGATTAAAAAGAAAGATCCAACAATATGTTGCCTGCAAGAGACTCACCTCATAGAAAAAGATACCCATAGATTAAAGGTGAAAGGATGGGGAAAAACATACCATGCACATGGACTCAGCAAAAAAGCTGGAGTATCCATCCTCATTTCCGATAATGTGGACTTCAAGCCAAAGTTAGTCAGAAGGGATAAAGAAGGTCATTTCATACTGCTTAAGGGAAGCATAAATCAGCAAGATATAACAATCATAAACATCTATGCCCCAAACAGTGGCTCATCTATGTATGTCAAACAAATCCTTCTCAATTTCAGAAACCAAATAGACCACAACACAATAATACTAGGTGATTTTAACACGCCGCTCTCACCACTGGACAGATCTTCCAGACAAAAATTGAGCAAAGAAACCATAGATCTCAACAACACAATCAATAATTTAGACTTAACGGACATTTATAGAATATTCCATCCAACCAAGAGCGAATACACTTTCTTCTCAGCAGCACATGGATCCTTCTCTAAAATAGACCATATATTATGCCACAAAGCTAATGTTAGCAAATACAAGAAAATAGAGACACTAGCATGTATTCTATCAGATCATAATGGATTGAAGTTAGAAATAAATGAAAGAGTAAAACACAGAAACTATTCCAACATCTGGAGATTAAACAATATGCTATTATATGATGAATGGATAACAGAAGATATTAGGAAGGAAATTAAAAAATTCTTAGAGGTAAATGAGAACAAAGAAACATCATATCAAAACCTCTGGGACACTATGAAAGCAGTACTTAGAGGGAAATTTATTTCATGGAGCGCATTTAATAAAAGAAGTAAAACTCAACAAATAAACAACCTAACACTACAGCTCAAAGCCTTAGAAAAAGAAGAACAGAACAGCACCAAAAGTAGTAGAAGACAGGAAATTGTTAAACTCAGAGCTGAAATCAATGAAATTGAAACAAAAGAAACAATACAAAAAATTGACAAAATAAATAGTTGGTTCTTCGAAAAAATAAACAAAATTGATAAACCTTTAGCCACACTAACAAAGAGAAGACGAGAGAAAACCCAAATCACTAAAATTCGGAATGAACAAGGAAATATCACAACAGACACGAGTGAAATACAAAACATAATTAGAAGCTATTTTGAAAATCTATACTCCAACAAAATAGAAAATTTCGAAGACATCAACAGGTTTCTAGAGACATATGAATTGCCTAAACTGAATGAGGAGGACATAAACAATTTAAATAGACCAATTTCAAGTACTGAAATAGAAGAAGTCATCAAAAGCCTACCAACAAAGAAAAGTCCGGGACCAGATGGGTTCTCAGCCGAGTTCTACAAAACCTTTAAGGAAGAGCTCATTCCAATACTTCTCAAAGTATTTCATAAAATAGAAGAGGAGGGAACCCTCCCAAACTCATTCTATGAAGCCAATATCACACTGATACCTAAACCAGACAGAGACTCATCAAGGAAAGAAAATTTCAGACCAATATCCTTAATGAACATCGACGCAAAAATTCTCAACAAAATTTTAGCAAATCGCATACAAAAACATATTAAAAAGATAGTGCACCATGATCAAGTGGGTTTCATCCCAGGGATGCAAGGTTGGTTCAACATCAGGAAATCAATAAACGTAATTCACCATATTAATAGACTTAAAGTCAAGAATCACATGATTATTTCAATAGATGCAGAAAAAGCATTTGATAAAATACAGCACCCCTTCATGCTTAAAACACTAGAAAAAATAGGGATAGTGGGAACATTCCTTAATATTGTAAAGGCCATTTATGCTAAGCCCATGGCTAATATCATTCTAAATGGTGAAAAACTGAAAGCATTCCCCCTAAAAACTGGAACAAGGCAGGGATGCCCTCTTTCACCACTTCTATTCAACATCGTTCTTGAGACTCTGGCCAGAGCAATTAGACAAACCAAAGAAATTAAAGGGATACGAATTGGAAAAGAAGAACTCAAACTATCCCTGTTCGCTGATGACATGATTATATATTTAGAGGAACCTGGAAATTCCACCAGAAAACTCTTAGAACTCATAAGTGATTTCAGTAAAGTAGCAGGTTACAAGATCAATGCCCATAAATCCAACGCATTTTTATACATAAGTGATGAATCTTCAGAAAGAGAAATTAGGAAAACTACCCCATTCACAATAGCCTCGAAAAAAATAAAATACTTGGGAATCAATCTCACAAAAGAGGTGAAAGACCTCTACAATGAGAACTATACAACACTAAAGAAAGAAATTAAAGAACACCTTAGAAGATGGAAAGATCTTCCATGTTCTTGGATAGGAAGAATTAATATTGTCAAAATGGCCATACTACCTAAAGTGCTATACAAATTCAATGCAATTCCAATTAAAATCCCAATGACGTACCTTACAGAAATAGAGCAGGCAATTATGAGATTCATCTGGAAGAATAAGAAACCCAGAATAGCTAAAGCAATCCTTAGCAGGAAGAGTGAAACAGGGGGTATTGCAATACCAGATCTTCAACTCTACTACAAAGCAATAGTAACAAAAACGGCATGGTATTGGTACCAAAATAGAAAGGTAGATCAATGGTACAGAATAGAGGACACGGACACAAACCCAAATAAATACAATTTTCTCATACTAGACAAAGGGGCCAAAAATATGCAATGGAGAAAAGATAGCCTCTTCAACAAATGGTGCTGGGAGAATTGGAAATCCATATGCAACAGAATGAAACTAAACCCATATCTCTCACCATGCACGAAACTAAACTCAAAATGGATTAAGGACCTCGGAATCAGACCAGAGACCCTGCAGATTATAGAAGAAAAAGTAGGTCCAAATCTTCATCTTGTTGGTCTAGGACCAGACTTCCTTAACAGGACTCCCATAGCACAAGAAATAAAAGCTAGAATCAACCACTGGGATAGATTCAAACTAAAAAGCTTTCTCTCAGCAAAGGAAACTATCAGCAATGGGAAGAAAGAGCCTACAGAGTGGGAGAATATCTTTGCCAATCATACTTCAGATAGAGCACTAATCTCCAGAATCTATAAAGAACTCAAAAAACTCTACTCCAAGAATTCAAACAGTCCAGTCAACAAATGGGCTAAGGAAATGAATAGACACTTCACAGAAGAAGATCTACAAGCAATCAACAAACATATGGAAAAATGTTCAACATCTCTAGTAATAAGAGAAATGCAAATCAAAACCACCCTAAGGTTCCATCTCACCCCAATTAGAATGGCGATTATCAAGAATACGAGCAACAACAGGTGTTGGCGAGGATGTGGGGAGAAAGGTACACTCATACACTGCTGGTGGGGCTGCAAATTAGTGCAGCCACTATGGAAAGCAGTGTGGAGATTCCTTAGAAAACTTGGAATGGAACCACCATTTGACCCAGCTATCCCACTCCTTGGCCTATACCCAAAGGACTTAAAATCTGCATACTACAGAAATACAGCCACATCAATGTTCATAGCTGCTCAATTCACAATAGCCAGACTGTGGAACCAACCTAGATGCCCTTCAATTGATGAGTGGATAAAGAAACTGTGGTATATATATACTATGGAATATTACTCAGCCATAAAGAATGATAAAATTATGACATTTGCAGGCAAATGGATGAAATTGGAGAATATCATGCTAAGTGAGATAAGCCAATCTCAAAAAGCCAAAGGACGAATGATATCGCTAATAAGTGGAGGTTGACACATAATGGGGGGGAGGGAAGGGTTAGAGTTAGGGTTAGGGAGGGGGGCAAGTATGGAGGAAGGAACTACTGTATAGAGGGTAAAGAGGGGTGGGAGGGGTGGGGGGAAGGGAAAAAAAATAACAGAATGAATCAAACAACAATGCTCTATGTAAATTTATGATTACACAAATGGTATGCCTTTACGCCATGTACAAACAGAGAAACAACATGTATCCCATTTGTTTACAATAAAAAAAAAAAAAAAAAAAAAAAAAAAAAAAAAAAAAAAAAAAAAAAAAAACAAAGTGATGCAGCTAATGCAACATTTGATTAAGATACGAGTATGAGATTAATCAGAAAAAATAACTTCATTCAGGTCTCCCTCAGAAATTCTGATCATCATCTAAAGAAGCAGCTTCTTTTTTTTAAATTTATTTTCATTGTAAACAAATGGGATACATGTTGTTTCTCTGTTTGTACATGAAGTAGAGGCATAGCATTTGTGTAATCATACATTTACATAGAGTAATAGTGTTTGATTCATTCTGTTATTTTTTCCTTCCCCCCACCCCTCCCACCCCTCTTTTCCCTCTATACAGTCCCTCCTTCCCCCATTCTTCCCCCCTCCCACCCCCCATTGTGTACCATCATCCACTTATCAGCGAGATCATTCGTCCTTTGGTTTTTTTGAGATTGATTTATCTCAGTTAGCATGATATTCTCCAATTTCATCCATTTGCCTGAAAATGCCATAATTTTATTATTCTTTATGACTGAGTAAGATTCCATTGTATATAGATACCACAGTTTCTTTATCCATTCATCAATTGAAGGGCATCTAAGTTGGTTCCACAATCTGGCTATTGTGAATTGAGCAGTTATGAACATTGATGTGGCTGCATCTCTGTAGTATGCTGATTTTAAGTCCTTTGGGTATAGACCAAGGAGTAGGGTAACTGGGTCAAATGGTGGGTCCATTCCAAGTTTTCTAAGGAATCTTCACACTGCTTTCCAGAGTGGCTGCACTAATTTGCAACCCCACAAGCAATGTATGAGTGCATCTTTTTCCCCACATCCTCACCAACACCTATTGTTGCTAATATTCTTGATAATCACCATTCTAATTGGGGTGAGATGGAATCTTAGGATAGTTTTGATTTGCATTTCTCTTATTACTAGAGATGTTGAACTTCTTTAGAAGACTCATTCTGAGGCCTCCATTGAGAAGGAGAGTCTCTCTTTTGGCTTGGTAGAACCACCTAAAAAGATGAGCTTCTGAAGTCCTACCTTATATTCAACAACTAGTACAAACACCCCTCTGTGATTTTCTTCCCTCTTGTTGAATTCTGTTCAACCTAATTTCTTCTGATTGGACACAAGGGCAAAAGTCTCACATTTACTCAAAGGGCCATGAGGTGAGATGGCTTCCTAATGCCTGCATTTGTTATTTTAAAAATAATTAACACAGTTAGTTAATTTGTATTCATATTATGCACATTCCAGAAATTAATTTTAAAATGCAGTGACAGCATACACACACACTCACACACACAATTAAAAAAAGAAAAATTCCATTAAAAATTTCAAAAATATCTCTTATTAACTACTACTAAGGAATATCAAATACATTTGTGCTAGAAAATACCCAACTTCTGTATCTCATTTTCTTCATAATCTCAAATGAATAGAACATAGCTCAGCACCATTATTTACCTGCTTTTCTTGACATGCTGTACTTACATTTCAAACACCCTAATTTAGTTTCATAATTAGTTCTTTATTATTGGCAACTTTTTAATTGAAACTACATAAAACCAATACCTTTAGCTAAGAGTTAACAGGATTTTTTTAGGGGGGAAGCTAAGTAGTATTTCTACTTCTGGTTCTTGGCTTAAAGAATGGAGTCCTCAGCAGCTGAACAGTGAGCCTTTGCTCTCCCACCACTGGCTGATGACTGAGGTGTTCCATGGATTCAAAAGGAGAAGCAGTAGGTGAGACCACCCCTCTCAGGGGCTTGCATGGGATGTGATGACCCTAATTGAATGTGTGTGACACATATATGAAGTGAAAGGCTGCAGTCTGAAACATCATGTCCAGATAGTGGGTCCCTGGGTGAGAGCCCCTATCTAGAAATGATAACCCCAATTACCTTTCCATACCCTGACCCTTGACAAGTAGACTTTTTCCTGGAGCTGGTCAATCTCAGACATCTGAGGGAATGTTCTTCAAAAGACCACCCTCATTTCTGACACCCAACTGCAAGTTCAGATGGATCCCCAAAACAACATCGGTTTCTTTTCTTTTTTGATTTTTTCTTTTCAGATATACATGACAGTTGAATGTATTTTGATATAGTGTTTTAGTCAGCGTTTTCATTGCTGTGACTAAAAGGACTTGACCAGAACAACTGTAGAAGAGAAGAAGTTTATATGGAGGCTGACAGTTTCAGAGGTCTTAGTCCACAGAAGTCTGGCTCCATTCCTCAGGACTCAAGGTAAGGCAAAACACCATGGCAGAAGAGTGTGGCACAGGGAGGCAGCTCACATAATGAACAGGAAGCAGAGAGAGAGACTTCACTCTCCAGATACAAAATATATACCCCACAGCCACACACCCACATAAACCACTTCCTCCAGCCTCACCCCACCTGCCTCCAGTTACCATTCGGTTAATCCCTCACTGATTAGGTTAAGTCTATAGCCCAATCATTTCTCCTCCAAACCTTGTATTGTCTTACACATGCACTTTTGGGGGACACCACATCGAACACAACACATAGTATACATACCTAGAGTGTGACTTCCCATTCTTGTGGTTGAACATGATGTGGAGTTACACTGATCATGTATTCATGTATAAACATAGGAAAGTTACGCCCGCTCCATTCTACTGTCCTTCTACTCCCATCTCTCTCCCTTCCCTTCATTCCCCTTTGTCTAATCCACAGAACTTCTATTCTTCACCCCCTGCGTGGTATGTGGTTAGCAGCCACATACCAGAGGGAATATTCTGCCTTTGGTTTTTTGGGATTGTCTTATTTCACTTAGCATGGTAGTCTCCCATTCCATCCATTTACCAGCAAATGCCATAATTTCATTTTTCTTTATGGTTGAGTAATATTCCATTGTGTATCTATACCACATTTTCTTTATCCATTCATCTGTGGAACAGCACCTACATTGGTTCCATAGCTTGGCTATTGTGAATTGAGCTGCTATAAACATTGATGTAGCCGTGTCACTGCAGTGTACTGATTTCAGTTTTGATATTTTTCTAGAAAGACTCACAGAATTCACTAGAAGCTATAATACTAATGGTTGTGTTTTATTACAGGGGAAAAATTCAAATTTAAACCAGTCAAGGGAAGAAACACATAAGGCATAGACTAAGAGAATTCCAAGCTCAAAGTGTCCATTGCCTCCCTAGATGTGTTACAACCTTGGCGTTGACTATGTGACAACACTCAGAGTGTGGCCAGTCAGGAGCATGCACTCCTGAGCTTTGGTATATTTCATTATGTAGGCATGTTTGATTAATTGATTATCTACATGGTTAAGTTCAGCTCCAGGTCAATTGAGATGAGTAATCCAAAGTCCCTACCTTACCAATTGGGTGCAGTGGTACATGCCTGTAATGCCAGGTGTGCACACCTATAATTCCAGCAACTCAGGAAGCTGAGACAGGAGGATCACAAGTTCAAGGCCACCCTCAACAACTTAGTGAGGACCTAAGGAACTTAGACCCCATTTCAAAATTAAAAAAAAAAAAAAAATAAGGGCTGGGGATGTGGTTCAGTGGTTGAGAACCCCTGGGTTCAATCCACAATACCAAAAAGAAAGAGAGAGACCCCAAAGTCCCTGCCCTAAATCCCGTGAAGAGTATTTCCAGAGTGGCCAGTTTCCACCCTAGGACCATCAGATGTGGTTAGTCCTCACACTAAATGAAGATGCTCTTATAGGATATGATATTAATTCCCTCACAGAAGCCAAAAGTAAAGTCTCTTTGACTAAGAAACATTCATACTAATTCTTTTCTTATACAGATGCCAATTTAAACCTAACATGCTTAGCTAATGCCCTGTTGTATGAGGCACTTGAAAGTGATTTCATTAACATGTTATTTATCTAGTGAAATTGAAAATTCTAACACTACATCTTAATGTGTGCTTCCTTTTCTTCAATGGCTCATATGAACTTTTGTAACAAACCCCCACAGGGGAAAGGGTGCTGTGGTCTGAGGTGGTGATTAAACTTGGCAGTTCCACTCCGGGCCCTTGGTGTGTGTACTTTCTCAAATGGACACTGTATTAGATTCCTAAGGCTACCAAAATAAATTACCACCCATTTAGTGACTGAAAACAAAAGAAATGTATACTCCTTATGGTTGTAGAGAACAGAAGTCCAAAAGCAAGGTGTCTGCAGGTGATAATCCTTGAAAAGTTTCGGGAAAGAATCCTCCCTTGACCCCCGCCCACCCCCACCAGCTTCAGGTCACTTCTGAATTCTTTGGCTTCCTTACCAGACACCCCAGCTTCATGCCTCCTCCTCTTCTGGGGCCTGTGTTCCTATCTCTTACAAGAACATATGTCTTTGGGATTTAGAGATGATCTCATTTCAAGACATTTTACTTAATTACATCTGCAAAGACCTTTTTACTAAATAAAGTCACATTCATAGGCTCCAGGGGTTAGGACATGGACATATCATTTTGGGGTCCTCTACAGACACCAGATTCTATTGAGAAACAAGCACAAGACTTGGAGTAAGAAGACCTGGCTTCTAATCCTGTGTCTCCATGTGCAGTGCTCCTTCTCCTGCCAAGTTAATCTTCAGTTTTGAGGAGTCCCTAGGAAATTTTTCTTTGCTACATCCAGGACTGATATCCTAATGGCACATGCTGATGTGGCTATGTCTAATTGTTAAAATTCAAAAAGATTTCTCCTATGACCTCTTTAATGCCAGACAAATTCTCTTTCTTTAGGACACTCATGTCCCAAAACTAAAACTTTATTGACTGGCACATCAGGGAGCCTCTATGACCCAGTTCCAGCCCTCAGACCATTCACATTGATTGGTCAATGTCCATGCCTTACATTGTTAAATATTTAAAATATCACCCCTCACTATTTCCAGGACAATAAGTACCATAGCCCAGAGATTATAAATTTCTTAAAAATTTTATATAAAGTTATGAATTTATGTATTATTAATTGTATGTTTATAAATATACCATGCAAATGCTTGTAGTATATTATTACTATGATGGGTTTTATATATATATAATATGTTTTTAATTAAAAATTTGTACTTTATATTTGTCCCTGTTAAATTCATCTTGTTTATTATAGCTCATTATTCTAGACTGCCAAGGTCTTTTGGAATCCTGACTCTTTATTCAGTGCAATTACTTTTTCTTTGGCTAACATATTCGCTCCCAATTTGATAAGCATTTATGAATCTCTTTACTCAATACTAAAGAGCTAAGTTAACTATTTAGGTATATTGCCCCTAGAGACCTCCTTTAAAACTAGTACAAATTCTCCATCAACAATCCTTGACTCTAGATGTAAAATTGACTACAAATCTTCTTAACCATTATAATCTAGCCCATGCAAGGATAAGGGACTCTGCCAAATATCTGTTGCATTCAGTTGAACTCTATCTGTAAATATTCCCCTCATCCATCTTTGACATAATACTATCTTCTCATTCCTTACTCCTGTTTTCCATCAGAAATCAAAAACATTTACTTGTCACCCATTTTAAAGAATTAAACATTGTTGGACCCTTAATTTGTAGACACAGTACAAGGTACAGAGAATGGACTAAAGAATGTATCTGAGTGAGAGACTGACACTGAGACTGAGTGTAGTCTTAGGAGCAAAATGATATGAGGAAGCACAGGAAGCCATGTATTGGTTATTACGACTACAAAGAAATAACCTGAAACTTAGCTGTGGAAAACCACCATCTCTTATGTGTGGATCAAGATCTACAAGAGGGGGTGCTGGGGAGATAGTTCAATTGGTAGAGTGCTTGCCTTGCAAGCACAAGGCCCTGGGTTCAATCCCCAGCACCGCAAAAAAGATCTACAAGAGGGCAAAAAAAAAAAAAAAAAAGATCTACAAGAGGGCAGGAGACTGATATCTTGAGTCTGGGGCATGATGGCTAGGTCTCATCTAGAAAACTTCAAGACTGAGTAATTAAAATCATCTGAAGACTTCCTCATTCAGTCATGCATGTGGCAGCTGATGTTGGCTGCATCTAGGTGCCTCAGTATATATCCACGTGGGCATCTTCATGTGGTCTTCAATATGGGCCACTTCCAGCTCTCTTACAGCATGTTGACCAAGTTCCAAAGAAAAACAACTTGGGGAAAAGAAGCACAAGTGAGCACTATGTGGAAATCATACAGTCTTCTAGGACCACGCTTTGGAGTCACACAGAGTCACTTCCACCACTCTGTGTTCTCCAAGACAGTGACAAAGTCACACTCTGTTTCAAGGATCAGAAAAGAGACCATTTTTTCTTTTTCTTTTTTTTTATTTGTTTGTTTGTTTAATAAGAGTTACAAAGTTCTGGAGAGCATGGAGACTAAAAATATTACTGTGGCCATTATTGGACAACACAATCTGCCATGTTGCACAAACACACTGAAATGACACATAACCTAACCTGGAAGCAGGGCTCAGGGAGGGAAACAAAGTATGAATCATGAACCACAAGCAAAGACTGACCTGAAATTCAGTAAATAAGTCTGAAAAATAGGAAACACATCACACTGTCAATTTTAAATCTCAAGAGACCACGTACTTCTGGAAAAGATGAAACAGGTTAAATGATAGAGTTAAAACATTATCTCCAACTACTGCCCTAATCTTGGCAGATCTTGAGTTGGTCTGGTTTGATCATCCTGGGAAAGGGGCAGTGACTTTCTTTCCCACGTGATCACTGCCCTCCAGGTGTCCAGGACTCCATTCTGCATTCTAAGGATTTAAAAATACAAAAGAACATTACAAGAAGACATTAGAAGGCATTAAGATGTCACAATGAATCCCATTATTATGCATAATCATAATGCACCAATAAAAATTTTAAAACAAAGAAAAACCATATTGCATTCAGAAGAAGAAGAGGAGGAGGAGGAGGAGGAGGAGGGAAGAAGATGGCATTAGGGAAGTGGGGAGAGGGGGTAATACAGTGGAAGATGATGCCATCCAACAGGGCAGGCCAGAGGGGTCTGAAAAAGGTCATGGGGCACAGATCAGCCTGCTGCAGAGTCTTCTTACGGCTGACACCTTGTTTGCTCCACCTGGCCAAGAAGACAGCTAACACGATAGGGACTCCCACATGGACTCTGCAGGGACTGTGGGTACCTACCTGCTCCTTTTCATCTGGTACCTCTCCTCTTACTCACTCCAGCCAAGAAATCTTTATCTTGTCTGAGGGTAATAAGAAAAGAAATAAAGCATGTATTCATTCATATGTCCTACTTTATTAGCAAACTGTGACTAATAAAGTCAAAATATTTTCAAATTTACAAACCAAATATTCAGTACCTTTGTTCTCTTGCTTCATTCTGTCTAGCCCAGCACTGTCCAAAATAAATTCAAAATGAGTCACAGGCCTGGCACCGTGGCACACGCCTGTAATTCCATCTGCTCAGGAGGCTGAGACAGGAGCTGAGACAGGAGGATTCAAAACCAGCCTCAGCAACAACAAGGTGCTGAGCAACTCAGTGAGACCCTGTCTCCAAATAAAATATTAAAAAAAAAAAAAAAATAGGGCTAGGGTTGCAGCTCAGTGGATGAGTGCCCCTCAGTTCAATCCCCAGTGCCAAAAAAAAAAAAAAATTTGTCACAGATGTCATTTTAAAATTTCTAACAGCTACATTAAAAAAAAATAGACAAAAGTAATTGTGATATATAATTGTTGAATAGAACGTACCCCAAATATTATCATTTTACAACACAGTTTTCATAAAAATTTTTCCTGTGATATTTTATATCCTTTTTTCATACTCAGAAACCTGGTGTGTGTTTTATATTTACCATACATCTTAATCCTAGTGCTAAATACTTAATCAGTACGTAGATTTCAAAAAATGAAGAGTGAAAAAGTAGATCCGTGTACCCACATTGATCCAGATGTACTCAAAAGTCTCCCAGTAACTGAATCCAGTATCATTCATTTTAATGTAAATTAATTTAAATGAAATTAAATGAAACATTCAATTCACTGTCACATGTGACTAGTTAACAGTGCAAGTCTATATGCCTGGGTGGTGCTGAGGCAGAGCCTCAGAGAATAAGGTGCAGGGAACTTTTTAAATGGTGGAAGTGTTGGAAAGATGCACAGAGCAGTTAATCATTCAAAGTATATTCTCAGCACAAGCATTTTACATGAAAGTAGTCGCTATTCAGCACCAATTTTAAAATTCTAACATTACCAGAAATCAAATGACCAAAAAAGGAACAGACTAAAAAGAATCAACTCGTGCAAAAGATAAAGTCCCCTCCTGAAAGCTGAATCCTTGGGTCAGCCTCGCAGAGCCAGGCTAGCTCTGGAAACGCCAAGTACTATTCACTCCAGACAGACAAAATCTCCCCTCCCTGCAGACCCCCAGCATCAGGACTGACAGGCATTTCTCTCGTGCAAAGAGTTGGGTTCCTGTCTCTCCTAATCTAAGATGTGATTAAATTGAATTGCTTTCTAAATCTGTTATGTAATTTATATGTAATGCCCTTACTATTGAGTTTGAATACAATTGCAGTAAGATACACTAATTGATTCGTTTAATTTTATTTTCCATTCTTTGAATTGAAGCCTTTGGGACTCAATATGTAAAGTAATATGCAAATTGGGACTTTGATGCAAGAAGACTTGGCAGTTTTTTTAAGCAGGACTCAGGCATTACTTGGAACCATTTAAGAGAGTAATTTTAAACAAAGCAACCTCTACTTGTCCTTCTATATGATTGAATTTTGGTGTACGCAAACACACTCAAATTTATTTAATATTAATTGATGATACAAGCCAAAGAACAATTATACTTCCCCTATGATTTTTCTAGCCCTAACTTTAATAGAAAATAGAATAAAGTTTTACAGTTCACATAACTTTCCACAGAATAAATGAAGCTGAGAATAGTTGCAAAAGAGAAATCAATCCATCAATACCAATCATCCATCCATTGATAGATTGTATCAATCAGTGAAGCACATACTTTGTACTACTAATAATAATCACAGCTAATATTTACTGTGTTTCTACTGTAGAACATAAATTGTGCTCAGAATTTTATCTGATTTATTCTCCTTCTAGGGATTCAGTTAGGGACTTTCAGAGATAAAGAGATGATTAAACAAGTTCCCTATAATCAAAGGGCCAGAGACTCATATTAACAAAAGAAGCTCAACTGTAGGAGTTGAGAGAAGAAAGAGATATCTTGTGAACCCAAAGAAATTTAGTTTACTGTAGTCCCTATTCCCAACCTCTGTTACTATGGATACAAACATGATTCTGATAATGAGACAGATAACTTTAATACGCAGCTAAGCTGATTTTAAAATAACTCTGTTCTTGGTCCTTAACTTCCTCCTTGCAAACAAATGCCATTTCTCTGGGTTCAGAGATTACAGATTCCAAGTTGTGAATGTAATTTCTCAGGGGTTGTCACTGTCCCTTCCGAAAGTGTGGCCCACACAATAACAGCACTGGCAATTTCATCGCTCACCACAGTTAATATATTTCAGTGTGATCAAACTATAGTTTACAGGAAATTGCTATACTATTGATGTCATGGATGAGGAAATCAGTACATGAGATAGCCAAGCCCTAGAAACTTGACAGAATGGGAAGCTGAGGGAATGCAGCTTGTTTGGTGGTTGAGATAACATTAACACGGTGAGTGCCATGGCTGAAAGGTTAGTTTGGGGAGGCTGTGTGGAGGCTGACCCAAAGCCTCAATAGTCAAGGAAGGGCTTCCTTGAGCCTTCATGCCATTGGTGCAGTGAGATGAGCTCTTTTCTAGAGATATGTGAACTCTCATAGGCCAAGAGCAGTTTGGGACTTTATGTTCTTATTGTTGTTTCAGAGGTGATGACATCAGTATTAGTCAACTGATTGTGTGACTTAAACAATAGAAACTTCTTTTCTCACAGCTTCCAAGGCTGCAAAGTTCCAGCAAGGTTCCATTCTGCTAAGGGCTCTATCCCTGGCAGGCTAACAGCTAACACTTGGCCATATCCTTGACTATGTTTTGTCTCTCACTCTCTCTTCCTCTTAAAATCCTGTCAGATTACACTTACAACCACATTTGACCTTAAAGCCCTATTTCCAAATATAGCCACATTGGGGGTTAGGACTTCCACATGGGAGGGACACAATTCAGTCCATAGTAACATCAAAAGATCAAGAAGTCTAACCTCTTTGTCTTCCAGATGAAGAAATAAGCTATTCGTTATATGCGCTATTTTCAGGCAAGAATTAAGAGCTGAAAATAATACAACAGGTTCCAAGTGCACCACATTCTAAAATGTAGAGTTAAACTGTATAAGTTGGTTGTGCCGAGAGAACTGAAACCATGCTAACAAAACAGTTTCCACTCACAAGCTACATGAAATCAGACAAAGAATTCAGGATGTTATACAAAGATTGAGATGTTAGAGAGAATCTCAGTACAGGTATTAGAGAGAAAGGATGCTGGGGACACAATATTGTCCCTGAGCTGCATCATGTCTCTTCCCCACCTCCCATGGGAGAATAAGCGGGTACTTTTTTCCCTGACAAGATACAACAAAAACTTGACAGGTGGGCCCAGGAATTTGCCAGTTCAGACACTGGTGCCTGACTCCAAAGAGGGTAAGTCTAAGGTCAAAAGACAACAGCAAAGAGTAAAGAGAAAAGTCTCTCCAGGGAGATGACTGAACTTCCCACCAAAGATAACTATCCCACAGAGGAATGCGGTCTCAACAAAGAGGCAGGCCAACAGAAGGTCAGGAAACTGAAGTTAGAGGTCCCCAGTGCAGGACCTCTAATGAATTCATCTAAGGGTCTCCTGAAAACAAGCACCAGCATTTGTACACCTGCCACACGAAGAGCTCCCCAGGGCCAGATTCTAGTGTACAGATATATGAGCTCTTTGTCCTTTGTCCCCTTAACCCCCACATGCTTCCACTCCTGAGCCTGACCCAGCAGTTTCCAGCAGCAAATGGCAGAAAACTTCGGAAAGCTCAGTGAGCATTTCTTTGACTTATCATACAAAATGTTTCATTCTTGGGCTTTTAGCTAGTTGACCACAGATACATGAGCAAATCCAGCCCAAACCATCCTCAAATGATATGTCATTGCTAACGATCATGCCTGCCCAAAAAAGAATTTACAAATGCCTCCTGAAATTATTTAGCTAGATGATACCAAGAACTTTGAATACAAAGTAAACCTTTGGATAAGTTAACTAATTTTTTATGTGAGCTGTTAATGATACTGGGAAATGCAGAGGTTCCTGATATCTGGTTGACAAGACACTCAGGGATAGAGAAAAGGTTGGTGAACTAATAATCAGACAGACTTAATTTTTAGGCCCAGCTCTACCACTCAGTCTCTCTGGGCCTGATTTTCCCCATCATTAAAAGTAAGATGTCAGGTTCAATAGGCTCTATGATTCTATGATTTTTTTTTAAATATTCTTTTCTGTCTTTCAGTATCAGAGTGGGCAGACTCATTTGAAATCTTAAACTATCTCAGTCCTAGATTCAAGATCTCAATCTAAAAGTTAAAAAATTGGGGACCCAAAAAGGATCAGAGAGTTTTCCTATGTGAATAGTGAGTGAGTGAGGAGCAGTGCCAGAACTGGCATCCAGTTCTCTGGAATTCAGGGTCAAGGATATCCCAAAGTACCACCGTGCCTTTCCAGACACAATTGCTTTCTCAAAGACTATTGCAGCTATTAATAAACTTTGACCCCAGCTACTTCTGGCTATACATAATCATCTCTATTATCATAACCAAGCTAAACTCTCAAAAATTCATCCCAAAATAAACCAACCCCAAAAAGTTGAATGTTTTCTCTGATAAGCAGTTGCTAATTCACAACTGGGGGAGGGGGCTAGGGAAGAACAGAGTGACTTTATATTAGGTAGAGGAGAGTGAAGGGAGGGAGGGGATATGGGGGTAGGAGGGACAGTAGAGTGAAACAGACATTATTACCCAGGAACATATATAACTGCATGGCCAATGTGATTCTCCAATATGTATAATCAGAAAAATGAAAGATCATACTCCATTTATTCATGCTCTATCAAAATGTATAAATTCATTCTACTATCATGTACAACTAATTAGAATAAATGTCTTAAATTTTTTTTAAAAATTCATCCCTTTCCCACACCCTGGCCCTTCTGCCATATAAATTTAAGTAGTCCCATTCTGACTCCAGGCTCAACCAGGTGACTTGACTTGGACAATAGGACAGTAGCGAATGTGACCAAGCAGAAACCTGCTAAACATTTGTACAGGGGGGCTTTTCCTTTCTCTACTCGTATTTAGAACTTTGAATCACTGTGTAAATGAGACCAGGTATGTTAATCAGCTTTCCATCACTGTGAAAAATACCTAAGACAGATCAACTTGTAAAGTGAAAAGATTTATTCTGGCTCATGGTTTCAGAGGTTTCAGTTCCTAGTCACTTAACCATGTCACTTTGGGCCTATAGGCAGAACATCATGGCAGGGAGCACATGGCAGATCAAAGCTGTTCACTCATGGTGGCCAGGAAGCAGAGGCAGTGGGGAAAGGAACATTCAAGGGTACTGCTCCAACCTTACTTCCTTCCTCTAGGCCCTACCTCCTAATGTTTCCACCACTTCCCGATAGCACCAGAGAGTGGAAACCAAGCCTTCAACACATAAGCCTTAGGGACACTCCAGATCCAAATAATATCACCAGGCTAGCCTGTGAGATGGCAGACATATGACCCAGTCATCTCTGTCACCACATCACCACCAATCAACCCCAGACACACAACAGCATAGCTGACCAGCAGCTGACTACAGGTGCTTGGGAGAGAGCATTTACGGTCAGTAGATGGGCATCCAACCTGAGCCCAACTCAAACTGCCGCACAGTAGAATCCTAATTAAATCAGTGGTTTTTGCTTTAAACTGCTGATTTTTTAAGTGTATTGTTACACAGAAAAAAAATGAAAAGATACAACTCCCCAAGCAAATTCAAAGGGATTTCCACATGAAGCTGAAAGCTACAACTAATTAGTTCAAAAACACCACAGTATCTGGTAGTCAATGGCAACATGTGCGAGGTCCAAGGCATTACTTTTCAAAACTAAGAAAATCCTTGAGATTTTAATATTTCTCTGAAAATCTTCAGGGCCAGATTTCATGACAGCTCTTAACTGTATATAATTCATATGCATTACTCCGTATCTTCAAATGTCAATGGTTCCAGGCTTGACTGTGCTCTTACTAGATTCATATTTAAAAGCTGAATTTAATTCTACCAAGCTGTCAATGATACATTATGACTAAAAAACAAAATGAAGTACAGACTAATTCTTTTCAAAAGCTAGGTTCATAATTGAGTATTTAAGTAGAAAACTCACTTAGCTTCTAAAATCTATCTATACCATCTAGTTTAACCAAGCTGCTGAGAAATTACTTTTTATATCTAGGTCTATGGGAATGATTTTTTTATGTTCAATTAAAAATATTTTAAAAAGAATAAAAATTTTAAGAGATTAACTTAGCTAATTTATGATATATTCATTTAGCAAAAATGCTAAAGCAAAGGCAATTCTATGAATTACAGTAACATGTTTATACTGTTTTTGATCCCATAGATCTTATTATTTTTTCCAATTGAACTTTGAACATGTTCTAATATCTCTGCCCATGAAGAGATGGACTGAAAAACAAGCAGAATATTAAACACCCCCTTATATGTGTCCCCAGGGAGTCCTCTGTTAATATTATACATTACAACATTGCTTGAATGGTTTATTAATGGCAGCAAAACAGAGTAAATGCTATGTATAATGATAATAACAATAAAGGTTATTTATTCTCTTCCTAACTGCCAGATAGCTTTAGATGCCTTACAAAAATACACTTAAACCACTGGCAAGACAAAATAAAAATGGGACAAATTGCCTCTAGCTGTGAGAAAGAATCAGAATGATATGTTCCAGGAAAATTGAACTGTGGACAGTTGCTCGGTGAGTCCAAATTTATAAACATTTATGTGTTCCCTTTTCTCAGGGTTTGAAAGACCTCCACGACATACCAAGCCATTGTTTCAGGTGAAAAGGAAATGCTGACCTTAAAAGAAATAATCACTGTATCCGAGCCAAGAGCCAGGACCTCTGGGCACTCCTGGTATTCCAGTTTCCTTCGGAACCTCAGTTCCTGAAAAGGTTAGAATCAGAAGAAAAGCACAAGAGGAAAAGGAGAAACAGAGGGCAGAACAGTCATGATACCCATTCTCTCACTTGCAAACCCCATCCAGACATTAAACACGGGCTATGATGACTTCTTGGCCTACCACCCACCCACCTACCCACCAAGACCAAATAGCTATCAGTACAGTATCCATCACACCGTATATCCTGTAGCAAAAATACAAATTCACATGAACACCTTATGGGAACACAAACCTGATGGTATACATCCAGTGAAAGGTAAATTCCAAAGCCAGAATGATCTTTCTGTTGCTGGGCACCCCAGAACACTTTAGTTCCCTAATTTACATAACCTATATGTGCAGATACATTTCATATTTTGATCAGTTTTTATAAGGGACTCAGAAATTTTGTGATTTGTATTCTCTCTACTATCTAAGGAGTGTAGATGCTAGTATCTGGGATACTCTTATCTGTTGAATTAAGTAATAAGTGGAGGAAATAACTTTAGATGAGGTGGGGCAGAGCTAATTACTATAAGCAAGATCCAGGGGTGGGGAACCAGGATTGAGAGATGCAGAGACTGTGGGGGCAGTGAGGAGATAAAAGGAAGGTCAACATCATGGGAATGAACAGAGACTTAGAAAGAGATGACTAACAAGGGTTTTTTCCAATACAAAGCTACCTGTTATGCAATGTATTTTCTCCTCTCTCTTCCCCTTGTATATTCTCAAGAAAATGTACATTGCCCACCAATACCAGATGGAGTCAATTTCATCTTGAGTAATGCAAAGAAATACTGAGTCTTCATTAGAAGGTGGTGGATATGAGTGTAGAAAGAGGGTAAAAACAGAGACAAATGTCAAGGAAAACATCATATGGGTCATAATGGCACACACATACACAAAAATGGTCATCCACTTAGTTATTTGTTTCTTAAAATTATCAAATATCTATTAAGACTTACAGGAAATTCATGCCTTAAGAATCTCATGGCTAAGCCAAGGTGACCACCAATAGATGAATGGATAAAGAAAATATGGCATATATGCACCAGGGAGTTTTATTCAGCCATAAAGAATGAAATTATGTTATTTGCAGGAAAATGGGTGGAACCTGGGAACATTATGTTAAGCTAAATAAGCCAAACTCAAAAAGTCAAGGGTCATTATGTTTTCTCTCATATGTATGTAGAAGCTAGAGGGGGAAAAGGAAAAGAAAGGGGGGGTCTCATGAAAATCGAAGGGAGATCAATGGAGTAGAGGAAAGGGACTAGGGGCAGGGAAGAAGTGAAGGAAAGGGGAAATACTGGGGGGGGGGGAATACGGATATTGGACAAATTATATTATGATGTAGTGAATATGTATGAACATGTAACAATAAATCCCACCATTATGCACAACTATAATGCACTAATATTTAAAAATGGGGGAAAAAAGAATCTCATGGTTAAAAGTTTAGAAATTAATGATCCAGAAGAAAGAGACCCTTTCTTTCCCAACTTGTATATGTCAAATCTCAGGAAACTCTCTGAATGGCCATAGTTATTTGCACATCCTTGAACTAATTACTGTGTCCAAAAATGTGGAATACTCTCACGATCCAACAAAGAATTGCTTCTATAAATCAATAAAAATTAATGAAATGAAAAGCCAATGATTTTATTTTGTTTTACAGTCAGTTTACTTGTTTGCCTGCTCGACAATATTATAAGCATCTTAAGGCTAGAAATTAAATATCATTAGGCTTTGAACCCTCAGAAAGTAGCAAAATACATGAACTATAAGTCATCAAATTGTGATAAATGAGTTGGTGAACATTCGGGGTCATTCTTTTTTTTCTCTTTTCTCCTGCTTATTAGTTTCATCCCATCTCCAACAGCCCCCTCCCCGTCCTACACCTTTTTCCATTCCCCTGGGAATAGCAGCATTCAGTAGGTTTACTCTAAGTAATCAACATTATCATATACAAAATCTGAGATGTTGGTACAAATTATTGGTTATGGGTGCCTTTTAGGAAAAAACTGATAGAATGTTCAATTTTTGGTAAATTCCTCATGAAAGAGTTCGGAGACATGTTCTCAGGGGTAAAGAATTAAGTGTGGAACTCTTCATTTTATCTTCTAATTTTCATTTAGCCTCTGACTTCAAGTACTCTTTTTATGTCCAATAGAAAAACTATACTTATCTTGGCAATGTCTGCAAATTTCAAGCTTCTATCAAGCACTTGAGAATTTACTGGTGCAAAATATTCCCTTACTATAGCTTCTGGTCTCATCAGAGAGCCCGATGGATTCATGCCTAGTTAATCTACCACTGCCTGTTCATTATTCTGCAGTTAACTAATGGGAAGTTTCACTGAGGTTGCTGAAAGACCAACCAATGTTGATTATAAAAAGAGGTGTAAGTTTTTGATTTGAAAAAAGTACAAGTTGAAATAATGTTGACATATTTTCAATCTAAGACATCCCACATCAAAAAGTTTGTTGTTCTGGTTAGGATAGTTTAGTAACTAAAATGTGTGTGTGTGTGCGCGCGCATGTGTGTGTGTGTGTGTTTCACGTGTGCATGTATATATTTACTTGTGCCGTTTGTATTTCTGTTGTAACAAAAAGGTTGAACATTCAGTGGCTGAAAAAAGAATTCTTTCTTTCTCACAGAATAGTTTGGCTAGAAGATCTAGGCATGGTGAGACACCCAGCAGCATCAAGGAACCAGCTCTTTTTACCTTCTGCACAGTGATCATCAACATCTCCCAGTCCAAGAGGACATGGGAGGATGTGTTCTGGAGGACATCGTGCCCACTTTCTAGGCAGCAGGAGGCAGAAGCACCCCTTTAAGCCGGTTTCACTCTTTTCCTTTAAGGGCACAATATAGACAGTTCTGTTGTACCCACCTCTGCTGCTCCTATCCCATTAGTCAGAGAAAAAACAAACTCAGATTGTCAGGACAGAATGTTTTTGCAAATTGGCCCAAGGCACTCATCCTCCTACTTTGCTTCCTTGGATATTTGTATTTCAACAAGATGGAACAGGGTCTTAAGGAGACAGTTCTGGGTGGTAGAAGATACATATCTCAAAAGAGCAGGGAAAGGATTTCTAATCACAGGTTTCCTAAAGTAACTACTCTAAGATGATTTCCCAGACCTGTTGTCCCCGAAAACCTATTGCAGGTTTTTACTGGAACAAACAGTGATTCCTCTGGCAGTATTGAGTTGTCTCAGGCTAGCATTTTAAGGAAGGCTAGTGTCACCTAGGGACTTGCCTTAGACTAGGACTTTTCTTATCATCTGTTTGTTGACAGGGAAAGAAACAATAGGCTTTCTCTAAGTAGGATAGATCTGTTTTTAGTTTTAAATTGTTGTTTCATTGTAAAAGATGAAGGTATATGGTAAAACTTGCCTGAAGATAGATTTAAATACATCACTGTAAATTAATTACATGTAAACACCCATATGTTTACAGAAGTAAATAAGATTGACCTGCCTTTGAATGTAGCACTAGGCAGTTTAGTGGTTATTCACAAGCAGACTGAAATGTAAACTTTTAAGTCTAAGCAATTTAGAAAGGAATGTGTTATAATTTTTAAAAATAAATAAATAAATAAAATCATGTTCTCTCTATTCCTGTTCTCTTATTTTTGCTTCACTTCTTCCATCCATCACTCCCCATTATTTTTCACCTTTTTCTCTTCTTTTAAAACATTTTATTTGTTCTAATCTGTTGTACATGACAGAATGCATTTATGCATTTTGATACATCCTACACAAATGAAGTGTGATCTCTCATTTTTCTGATTATACATATTGTAAGATCACATCAGTCAAGTAGTCATATATGTACATGAGGAGTAATAATGTCTGTTTCACCCTACTATCATTCCTATCAGTCCATTTTCTACCACTATAACAAAATACCTGAGATTGTATAATTTATAAAGAAAAAAAGCTTATGTTGGGTTCATGATTCTAGAAACTGAACAGTCCAAGAGCATATTTCTGACAAGGGCCTGGGCTACTTCAACTCGTGGTGGAAAGCTGAAAGCAAGTGTAGAAGAGGCAAACGCATGAGGGACAGACTCACTGCATGACAACCTGCTCTTATGGTAACTATTCTAATCTTACTAGAGGGAGCATTCACTCATAAGAGAAAAGTATAATCCCTCTTAATGACCTACTCACCTCCTATAGGCCCTGCCACCTCTCAACAGAGTTAAGTTGGGGGAAAAAATTTCAACATGGGTTCTGGAGGGGACGAACCACCACAATCTCCAAAGCTATTTTTTCAAGGACAGCCTACGTCACTATAGACATTATCGGTGACCCTGGGGAATTTGCTGTATCATTTCTAGCAAAGAAACACAGACATTAGGAAAGAAAAAGCAAAGATGAGATGAAAAGAGGAAGAGATGAAGGGAAAAGATAGAGAAAGGAAAATAGAAAGGGAAGTAGGAAAGGAGAAAAGCAGAGAGGGAAGGGGAAACTAGAGGAAGGAAAGAAGAGAGTAAGGAAGTTGTTTGATGCTCAAGCCTCTAGATCTTTCCACAGCTGCCTCAGAAATTAGCGATGGGGAAACAAGAAAAAGTAAATTCATTGTTTTTCATCTATAGGCAATGTACAATCATGGAAAGAACCTAAAATCTGAGCAATCCAAAATCGGATTCCTATCATTAATTTGCCACTTACCAGCTGATTAGCATAAGGCACATAACTTCTCTGAGCCATCTCC
Organism: Sciurus vulgaris; assembly: GCF_902686455.1. NCBI lineage: Eukaryota > Metazoa > Chordata > Mammalia > Rodentia > Sciuridae > Sciurus > Sciurus vulgaris. The sequence continues at coordinate 76,888,311 of NC_136469.1, forward strand.
TCATCAACAAAGTGGAGAGAATAACATGTAGCCTCTGTATTATTGTGAAAATTAAATAGAAGCTTGTATTTAAAGTGCCTATTTCTCAATAATGTTAGTTCCGCTTATCCCTGACTTGTTTAAAAATGAAAATTTGATACTGGTCAAATTTAATTAACATTTCAACATTTTCCAATTAAAGTTTGCATTTACTATTAAACTAGAAAATATGATCCTCTTTTGGTTATGTGTGCACAAATAGATATTTAAGTAGTTTTATTAGTAATCATTAGCACATAAATGCCATATACCAGAACTGTTTTTTTCCTTAACTTATGTTTATAACCCAAATTTATAATTTAAGTTTCACACCAGAAAAATAGCATGTATTGGTCATTGGCTCAACAGTAAATTATCCTATTGATATTCCAATCAAACTTTAGCTGAAGCAGTCATGTAGCAACTACTTTCTTTACCTATAATCCCCAATTATATTTTGGAAAAGTAGAAAATATAAATTTACATATTGATTTACAACAATATCTATATATGCAATGTGGACTATAAGTGACTCTATATTCTCAAAACATGAACTGAGTGCTTATCATGTGCCAAACTTTGAGATAGGCATTCATCTGTCTTGTCTAATTTATGGTCAGTGGAGCTATGTTTGGTGAGGAAACAGTTTTATTTGCCTGAATGTGTGTGTGTGTGTGTGTGTGTGTGTGTGTGTGTGTGTGTGTCTGTGTGTGTGTGTGTGTGTGTGTCTTACTAGAGATTTAACTCAGTGGCCTCGTTCATGCTGGTCAAGTGCTCTACCACTAAGCTACATCCTCATCCCCAAGTTATAAAAAGTTCTATAAAGCTTGACCTACATTATGTAGTTTAACTTGGGATTCAATCTAGTTCTCTGAGTCTTCAAAGTTCCTGTGCTTCACTGAACTATCTGCTACTTACCAGGCAACTTGTTTAAATATTACAGTAGTCTTTGAAGTACAAGCCCCATCCCAGAACAACAGCATCAAGATTAGCAGCTGGGAGCTTAGTAGGAATGCAAAGGTTGGGGGTGGGGGGAAGGACTCCTTCCCAGTTCTATTAAATCAAACTTTCTGAGGATGGAGCCCAGCAAGGGGTTCTAATGCCCACTTGAGTGTGTCAGCCACTGCATTACTGGATGACCAATGGCTGCAAGGGAAAACTTTGAAAGCTAGAAGAGGGCTGGATTAGAGAAGAACGGTAGGTATAAATTTGGCCAATCTCTGATAAGAACCATAATATCCTTCATTAGGCAATTTAGTCTTCACATTCAGTAATACACATGATAAGGAATATATGGAGTATCCACTGACCACGTTGGTGACCATACAAATCCCAGGTGTGAGACAACACTAAAAATAACTCCTTCAAACACAATGCCACTGCACAGTAAAGGGGTCTCCAAAACACCAGAAGAAACATCCATTTTGGAAGCCTTTATGTCAGTTTCCCAAAGTGTGCCAGGGACAGTTGGATCACACATCTGCACAGAAACCATGGAATCCAATATATTAAGGAACCCTGTCTACCATAGCTCCCTCACCAGCAATTTGGCATATCAAATGCTCAAGATGATTTACATACTTACCCAAAGATGCTTTTTTTTTCACATAAAGACCTGAGAGCATTCCATTGAACCAGTGCTCTTAAGGAAATAGCTCTCTAAGACACAGGAGGTGGAAGCACAGATGTTGTTTAGGGAACTTGGCCTTGCTGTCTCCCTCCCAGCTCAGATGAGATGTGACTTTGCTGATTCAGGATGATCCAACAACTAGGAGAGCCCAATATGTTCATCAACATGCTCCTAAATTGAGTTTGCAGATTATTTGTGAATTTTTCTAGCATAAAAGTGCAGTAACATAGCAAGAATTAACCTTTTCATATAAAGTAGATCATGCCTTGAGCACAATGTCTCAGGCAGTCACCTTTGTCCTCTGAGAGGTGAGGATTCAAGAGAAATCAAGGCAAGTCATGCCTCATCTACTTCCACCCTGTGTGTTCCCCTTGCTTCCAATTCCTTTTTCCAAGATTTCATTTCCTTGGCTAATTAAATCAGCATTCGGATTAGTTAATAAAAATGTATAAAGTGTGTGATTTTTAACTTAAAACTTATAAATAAACAAAAATGGGGTGACCTGCGATGTGTCCTCTCTTGCCTCTGCATGAGTTCTGTTTTTATTCTTCATACTTGAATAAATCCTACTCCTTTCACTCTTGCCAAAAAAAAAAAAAAAGAAGGAAAAGAAAAAAATGATCAGCCCACTCGGATGTTGTACAGTAGCTCTAGCATTGAGAGCTCAGAATCAAGCAGGACTGTGGAGGTAGAAAATCAGCAGCCTGGGAAGGGAACCAGTCTTAGATTGGCATGAAAGGCACAAGGAAGTCAATCTAAAGCCTCCAGTTAAAACTTGCCCTCATGTCTTCCACAATGAAGGACATTCACCATGCTGCCAGTACAATAGTCCCCACCCCATTATCCACATGGGATACATTCTAATCCCCCATCGTGGCCACCAAAAATTATGGATAGTACCAAACCCTATATATACTATGTTTTTTCATATAGATATTTGTCTGTTCTATAGGTTAATTTATTAATTAAGCTCAGTTAGAAATTAACAACAATAACTAATAATAAACTAGAACAATTAGAGCAATATACTATAATAAAAGTTACAGAAATGGGTTATCTCTCTCCTTTTCTCTCTCTCTCTCAAAATGACTTACTGTACTTTCATCTTTTCACTTAAAGGAAGCACTTTATGGCTTCTCTTCGGCATATCCAAATTGCCAGCATAACTTCTCTTGTACTTTGGGATCATTATTAAGTAAAATAAAGGCTACCTGGGTACAAGCACAATGACATCACAACAGTTGATCTGTAACTGAGGTGGCTACTGAGTGACTAACCAGCAAGTAGCATAGGCAATACATATACTCTGAACAAAGGGGGATTCATATTAGTGGGAAAGAATAGCACTTCTTGAGATGTCATCATACTACTCAGAATGGTACGTGATTTAAAACTTATAGATAGTTTATTTCTGGAATTTTCCTTTTACTATTTTAGGATTCCAATTAAAGAAAGCAAAAACACAGATGCGGAAAGCAAAACCATTAGTACCCCCCTCAGATGAAGGTTACTAGCCATAGACCTAGTGTAGCCAGAAAAAAATAAAAATAATCAGAGACAGTCACAATAGTGAAGAGCAAAAAACGCAGGGTAACACCTACACAAAATATCAAAATAAAAGAATATCCACCAAAAAAAAAAGTTGAGGAGGAGCTATCTCCTGACTTGCTCATCTTGAGACCAATATCCTTTCTTGAAATAGACAATAAATGGTGCAGGTGAAAAAAATAATAATAATTTTCTCTATACCCTTCATAGTTTTAACTGGGACAGAGCCCAAAAACAAAAGACAAATTAACACCAACAGAGAAAAGCCCAGGACCAGATAGACTCACAGCTGAACTCTACCAGATTTTTAAAGAACTAACTCCAAAGCTCCTCAAGTTTTTCCATGAAATATAATGAGAGGAAATGTACAAAACTCATTCTATGAAGCCAGTATCACCTTGATACCAAAAGATAAGGACTTTTCAAGGAAAGGAAACTACAGACCAATATCCTTGATAAACATACATGCTAGTATCTTAATAAGATACTAGCAAATCACATTCAATAACACATTAAAAAGATCATATGCCAAGATCAAATTGGTTTCATTCCAGCAATGCAAGGATGGTACAACATACACAAATCAATAAATAGACCCAAGGACAAATATTGCATGATCATCTCAATAGATACAGAAAAGTCCTTTATCAAAATTCAGCACCCCTTCATCCTATTAAAAAAAAAAAAAACCTGAAGAATTTAGAGATAGAAGAATTTACATCAACATCATAAAGACTATATATGACAAACCCAAGGCCAACATCATACTGAATGGGAAAAAATTAAAAGCATTTTCTCTAAAATCAAGTACAGGATAAGAATGTCCACTCTCACCCTTCTATTCAATATCATACTTGAAATTTTCTCCAGAGCAATTAGGCAAAAGAAAAACTAAAAGATACAAGCAGAAAAGCAAGAAATCAGTTTATCCCTATTTACAGGTGACATGATCCTATACTTAGAAGATCCTAAATAGTTCTACCAGAAGACTTTGAGAGTTGATAAACAAATTCATCAAAGCAGCAGGAAACAAAATAAATAGCTTTTATACATATACATATGAATTGGCTGAGAAAGAAATCAGGAAAATCATTTCATTCATACTAGCCAAAATATGTGAATAAATCTAACCAAAAAGGTAAAAGACTTCTACAAGGAAAATTACAGAATGTTGAAAAAAATCAGAGAAAACACCAAAAGATAGAAGGACCTCCCATGCTCATGGACAGGCAGAATTAATATTGTTAAAATGGTCTTATTACACAAAGCAATCTACAGATTCAATTCAATCCCCATCAAAATACCAACAATATTCTCAGAACTAGAAAAAAAATCTAAAATTCATATGACCAACAAAAGACCCAAAATAGCAAAGCCATCCTGAATAAAAAGAGCAAAACCAGAAAAATCACAATACCTGACTTCAAATTGTAGTACAGAGCCATAGTACAAAAACAGCATGATACTAAAAGTAGGCACATAGATCAATGGAAAAGAGTAGATCCATATGCAACAGAATGAAACTAAACCCTTATCTCTCACCATGCACGAAACTAAACTCAAAATGGATTAAGGACCTCGGAATCAGACCAAAGACCCTGCAGATTATAGAAGAAAAAGTAGGTCCAGATCTTCAACATGTTGGCTTAGGACCAGACTTCCTTAACAGGACTCCCATAGCCCAAGAAATAAAAGCAAGAATCAATAACTGGGATAGATTCAAACTAAAAAGCTTTCTCTCAGCAAAGGAAACTATCAGCAATGGGAAGAAAGAGCCTACAGAGTGGGAGAATATCTTTGCTAATCATACTTCAGATAGAGCACTAATCTCCAGAATCCATAAAGAACTCAAAAATCTCTACTCCAAGAATTCAAATAATCCAGTCGACAAATGGGCTAAGGAAATGAATAGACACTTCACAGAAGAAGATCTACAAGCAATCAACAAACATATGGAAAAATGTTCAACATCTCTAGTAATAAGAGAAATGCAAATCAAAACCACCCTAAGATTCCATCTCACCCCAATTAGAATGGTGATTATCAAGAATACGAGCAACAACAGGTGTTGGCGAGGATGTGGGGAGAAAGGTACACTCATACATTGCTGGTGGGACTGCAAATTAGTGCAGCCACTCTGGAAAACAGTGTGGAGATTCCTTAGAAAACTTGGAATGGACTCTCCATTTGACCCAGCTATCCCACTCCTCGGCCTATACCCAAAGGACTTGAAATCAGCATACTACAGAGATACAGCCACATCAATGTTCATAGCTGCTCAATTCACAATAGCCAGACTGTGGAACCAACCTAGATGCCCTTCAATTGATGAGTGGATAAAGAAGCTGTGGTATATATATACAATGGAATATTACTCAGCCATAAAGAATGATAAAATTATGGCATTTGCAGGCAAATGGATGAAATTGGAGAATATCATGCTAAGTGAGTTAAGCCAATCTCAAAAATCCAAAGGAAGAATGATATCGCTAATAAGTGGATGATGACACATAATGAGGGGAGGGAAGGGTTAGTGTTAGGGTTAGAGTTAGGGTTAGGGAGGGGGGCATGTATGGAGGAAGGAAGCACTGTATAGAGGGAAAAGAGGGGTGGGAGGGGTGGGGGGAAGGGAAAAATAACAGAATGAATCAAACAACATTACTCTATGTAAATTTATGATTACACAAATGGTATGCCTTTACGCCATGTACAGAGAACCAACATGTATCCCATTTGTTTACAATAAAATAAAAAATAAATAAATAAATAAATAAAGAGTAGAAGACTCAGAAACATACCCACACAGCTATTGCCAACTTTTTTATTTTTATGGTCACAATAACTTTATTTTATTAATTTATTTTTATGCAGTGCTGAGAATCAAACCCAGTGCCTCACACATGTCAGACAAGTGCTCTACCACTGAACCACAATCCCAGCCCCACCAACTGATTCTTAACAAAAGTGGCAAACACATGGACAGAAGACAGACTCTTTAACAAATGGTGCTGGAGAAACTGGATAGCCACATGTAGAAGATCAAAACTAGATCCCTATCTCTCACCTTGCACAAAAGTCAACTCAAGGCAAATGAAACACCCAGGAACAAGACCAGAAATGTTGCAACTGCTAGAAGAAAACATACGGGAAACACTTTAACATATAAATGGAGGCAGTGACTCCCATAATAAGACTCATAGTTCAGAAAATAATATGCAAATCAATAAATGGAATGGCATCAAATTAAAAAGCTTCCACACAATAAAGGAAACAAATAAGAGTGTGAAGAGAGAACCTACAGAATGGGGGAAATTTTTTACCAGCTACTCTTCTAATAAAAGATTAATATCCATAATATAAAGAACTCAAAACCTCAACATCAAAATAATGAAAATAATAATAATAATAGTAACCCCGTCAATAAATGGGCAAATGAACTAAACAGACACTTCTCAAAAGAAATACAAATGGCCAACAAGTGTATGAAAAAATGTTCAACATCTTTAGCCATCGGGGAAATGCAAATCTAATCTGTGAAATTCCATCATGATCATTACAGTTAGAATGGCAATCATCAAAAATAAAAATATAGATCAAATCTGTTTAAATTTTGGCTTAATCATTTTCTATACTTGGACAAACTTATTAGGCAACATTCACCAATTTACTCAGGGGATAAAAAAAGGTTCCTTCTCAGTGGTGGGTACGATATTACCACAGAGCACAAAATTGAGATGAATCAGACGGCACATCTTCACAACAATCATTTCATGTTTGTACACTACAACATTATATTGCTGCTCTGAAAAATTAAATTTTTAATTTTACATTTTTGTTTTTAATTTTAATTAAATTAAAACTTAAATCTAAAGTATATCATTCCCCCATTAGTTTCCAATGTTTTTAAATGTGATGTGTTTGTATTAGTGAGGGTCCTGGCACAAAACAGATTGGCATTCTCAAAAGGCTTAACTTACAGAAGCTTTTGAAGTAGTGAAGGGAATAAAGGAATCCATGAAAGATGGTTAAGCCTGCAGAGATTAACAATATTAGGACTCCATCTCTCCCCCAAGTCTAACAGGCAAGAGGAAGGAAGAATGTTATCAGATACGATGGCTAAGCGTGGTTGTTAATTTGACTGCATTGAGAGACACCTAGGAAATCGGTAAAGTACATTTCCGGGTGGGTCTATGAGGGTGTTTCCAGGGATGATTGGCATGTGGATCAGTAAACCGAGGGAGGAAACCAACCCTGAAAATGGGCAGCACCATCCAATAGGCTGGGGGCTCTTCTGAAACAAAACATGGAAGAATGGGAAAACTTGCAACCAATATAAGCTCCATTCTTCTTGAGCTTGTGCTTTCTTCGCTGCTGCCATTGCCTGCTGACATCAGACTCCAGATTCTTCAGCCTTTGAATACGAATCAGCAACTCTCTAGGAAGCTTCCAAGACCTTAGCTTCAGACTGGGGTCGCATCATTGGTTCCCTCCTGTGCTGAGGCTTCCTAGATGGAGCAGCTACTGGTTACCCCAGCTCTTCGGCCTTCAGATAGCCATTACAGGACAATCTCTGACTGTGTACACCAATCTAATAAATCCTCTGTTACAATTTTATTGGTTCTACTTCTCTAGAGAACCCTAATACACCAGAGCATGGACAAACCTGTAAACCTGAAATAAGAGGAAACTCAAGCAATGCTACAGATGCTAAAGACCAGTCCCAAAGACTCTCTCCTTGACATAATCAGATGCATTAATGGTGATAAATATTAATATGATTAATAATAGTAACTAATACTAATACTAATTGAAGTATTACTATGTGGCAAGCACTGTGATAAACATCTACTATATATGTTCTCATACATTTCTCAAAAGGAGCCATGAGGAGCATGTTATTTCTATCCCTACTTCTCAGAAAGATGAAAATGAGCTCAGTCACACAACGTGTAAGGGACTGAGTTCAAATTTGAACCCAGACGGTCTGACTGCAGGAGGCCACACTCAACCACACCAAAAGGACGGGAGTCATTTGCATCCTCTGCAAATGAAATCCTTCCAGTGAACTGAGAACCTGAGAATCTGCTCCAGACTCTACTCTCCAATTCAGTTGGTTTCTTTTAGCCAGAGGGATTACTTTAATAAGGTAAAACTTCTTTGAGAACTGTTTTCTGATTCTCCCATGGGGGAGGGAGGAACATAATATCTTCACATCTTGAAATTATGCAATAGTTCTTTTTAAAGTGTTTTTCTGTACCTATCTTCAAGGTTTTTATGCACAGTTGAACCTGAGGCACCCAGTCCACAGTCCACCCCAGTCACTTCTTTCTATCCGCTGTACCCTGCCTCCGACCAGGCCTCACACCAACTCTGAAGGGGACATTCAAAATATTATCTCAGAAAGGCCTTTCCGAATAGGATGAAATGCTGAATTTTATTCACTTCTAACTTTCACCACTCCCACTCTCTTCTCTTTGTTTTTAAATAGGGAAATTTGTATATTCTTATTTGTTCTTTGAAATATTATAATCCAGTGTTTTGGTAAATTTATCATCAAATACATTTTTAAAAATACATGTCGGTACTACTTTTGACTTTTTATGGATAAATTATTTTAAACAAAGAAGTATACAAAATTTTGTATGAGGTTTAATTATCAAAAATGCACACACCCAAGGAGCCACCCGCCCCCAAGATCAAATAAAAATTTTGGGGCATTTCTGAAGCTCTCTCCCAATCACTGCCCCCACTCTGTCCTGCAAATGCAACCACTGACCTTATGTTTAGCACTATGGATGAGGTCATAGTTTAGATACAAGGTGGCCCCCAAAAGCTCATGCGTGAGACAGTGTGAGAATGTTCAGAGGTGAGAGGATTAGATTATGAGAGCTGCAACCTAAACAATGGATTAATCCACTGATATGAATTAATTGGGTGGTAACTCTTGGCAGGTAGGGTTGGCTAGAAGAAGTAGGTCACGGGGCGTGTGGCTTTGGTCTCCCTGTTTCCTTGTTGCCATGTCCTGAGCTGCTTTCCTCTGCCACCGCTCCCGCCATGATGTTCTGCCTCACCTTGGGCACAGAGCTGAGTCAGCCAGCTATGGACTGAGGCCTCTGAAACTATGAACCTGTATGTTATTTTTGTCAGGTCTTTTGGTGACTGCAGCTAAACAACTAAAACAATGTGCTTTCTTGTTTTTATATAAATATAATTATACAATGTGTACTCTTAATGTCTGTACTCTTATCTAACACATTCACATTATTACATAGAGTTCAAGTTCATTTATTTTCATTGCTATATAGTATTTCATTACATGAACATACCACAATTTATGTCTACAGTTGACAGATATTAAAACAATTGCAATACATAACTGACAAAGGGCTTGTATAGAAAACACAAAAGTTATGCTACAAAACATAACTACTGGGCTGCAAATATAGCTTAGTTGGTAGAGTGCTTGCCTCATATGCAAAAGGCCCTGGTTTTTATCCCTGGCACCACAAAACTACTGACAATCTAGTAGAAAAAAAAAATACTCAAAAAATCAAAAAACATAAAAATATGTTCGACTTAATTAATCATCCAGGAAATATCAATTAAAGCCATGATGAGACACCACCATAGGCCCACCAGAAAGACTACAATGAAAGGATTGGCCTCCTTCAAGGAGGATGAAGATAAGAAACAACACAAAAAGTTTCTATATAACCCTGGAGTATAATTTACACAATGACTTAGAAAAACAGTTTAGCATTATTGACTAAAATAAACATTCAATTTCTAACTATAAACTAATTTATGTTGTTAAATGTATTTTTCAAATACAGGTTTAGAGAAACATGCTAGACTTTTTTTTTTACATGCTAGACTTTAAAACTACATTTGGAGCCTATAACATCTCACAAATGTAATATATGTTCTTAGAATGAAATAGCAGTTTAAAAAGTCCAATAGTAACTTATAACACATTATTTTTTTTAAATATTGTCCACTTTAATCTCTTTGTCTTCTTCCCAGATCAAACCTTAGAGTATTGCATCCAAATATGTTTGATATCACTTTAGTAATTGAGACATGAAAGTAGGGAAAAGTTTTGCACACTCTCTCAGTTAGTGATTAAATAATGTGTTACCCATGAAACACCTGCAGTGGGCCAGACATAGCACTAGGCACTGGAAGCAGGTTGAAGAACAGCAAATGACAAAACATTTAATTCTCTCCAAGTCTGTCTACATTCTGATTGTGCTCACTCTCCCCAGATGATACATAAACTTTCAGTCTTCTGAGAGTCTTGCTTGTGATCTTGCTGTTTTCATATGCAGCCTGATTCCTCCTGTGGCACCAGGCTTTACCTCTCCCTACCACTGGATATTCAATTCAACTCGAACATGGGATCCAAATAGTCAGTGGTTCTTCATCATATTTTACTCATAGAATAACCTATAGTCATCTCGGTTTATGTTGTAAAAGCAGAGAATGTTCCAGAAACTGCCAACAGTGATTTCTTTCAGAAGGAGAACCTACTAACCAGGGGAATAGGACAGACTTACATTTCACTCTGTACTCTTTTTATTGTTGTTTAATTTGGTACAATAGAAAGATATTACCCATTCGAAAGGTACTTTTTAAAGTATGCTTTAGACTCTCCATCTTTGTTATAGGTAGATTATAAATTTGATCCTGAGCAATCAGATATCCAAGAAATAAGGGAAACATAACCACACTAAAGCAACATATTAAGAAAATCAAACCAGCTCCTGAGAACAAACTCAGCTTTACCTTACTGTAAAAAACAACATCAAAGAGGCAGTTTTCAGACCTGCCAAGCAGGTACAAGGCCCTAGGTTCAATTTGCAGTAACAGAGGAAAAAAAAAAGTAGTTTTCCTGTGGGTCCCTTACAATGAAGAGAGCACTGTATAGGGCCAATCTTTAACAATTATTCCCAAATAATTTCAATGGTGACTTTCAGGCTGCTGATTCTTGGGGCATCCCTCTAGATAAACCAAAGCATGACTCAAAAGCACAGTTTGGAACAGCATTTCCCTCAGGGCTGGGCCATCTCATTCTGATGAAGTCACATGCTCCATTCAAATTGGACCTGGTAATACGGTCAATACCAAAAACAAACAAACAAAATATGTTTTCTTTTAATCATGTATATGAAAGAACAACTGGCACAAATCAGAGTTGTTGACAATCAAATAGTCAAATTCCAAAGTAATCCACCTACCTTCACTATCAGGGATATTGTAAAACAAATTTTGTTTTGTTTTTCTTAAGCTGGGACTAGAGATTGAACCCAGGGTCTTATGCTTGTGAGGCAAGCACCCTACTAACTGAGCTATATCCCCAGCTCCTGAAACCAATTCTTATATTGTGTAGAAGACTGGAGTCAATTACTTCTAAGATATTTTCACACACTAAGATTCCAAAAGATAATACATCCAGGCATCTTGAAAACATTTCTTTAAGTGTCAATGCATCTCTCTGTGTTAGGTGTCATCATTTAAATAAATGCCTGCCTTGCTCATAGGCCTTCCTGGTAACCAGGAAATTCCCTGAATGGAGGTGGAGATTCTATTAACGTTGGTTTAAAGGAAGTCTTAAAAGCTAAATTTGTAGCTGGTGAGGCTTTTAAAAAAAGGATCCAGGAGTTCTGAGCCCAGTTCCACATCCATTATCTACTTCCATACTTAATAAGATTAAGTGATTCTCCCCAAAAACAAAGAGTACGGCTCCATTTCTTACCCTAGATTTTCTTATACAACAGACAAGGGGAAAGTAAATCAGCTTCATTCCGCACAAAGCCACAGTAAAGCTCAGAGGGCCAAACCTTCACGTGTATGCATATACATATGCGCACATGCCACGCATTTCAAATTAATAAGTTCCTTTATTTAAAAGGAAAAAAAGGAGAAGGGAGAAAAGGAAGAAAAGAATAAGGGAGGGAAGGAAAGAATAGGAAGAGAAGGGAGGGGGAGAGAAGGGGAGAAAAGGAGAGGGGAGGAGTGGGATGGGGAACAGACAGAAAGGAGGAAGCGCAAGACCACAACTCGTGGGTCTAGTTCGCAGTGGAGGGTGGGGAGCAGGTGAACGTCCCTTCCATTCAGGAAGAAGCCCGGTGCCCACTTTGCCAAGACACCACCTGCATCTCTGTTGCCTTATTCCTTTGGCGCCTAAAAGGTAAGCACAGTACCACTTTTTCTAGCCTGTGGCTAAAGGGAAACAGGAGACGCAAAAGGTTGCAAAGCGTCTGGCCAGGAGTATATGGAAACTAAATTAAATGTATTGTTCAAAATTTACAGTGGGTCATCTCTTCTTTTTTCTTATTTCTTTTCAATATCGAATGAAGGGCTGACCAGCAAGGTCAAACTCCCCTTATTAATGAGGCATTGCTGGGGCTCTGTCTCATTAGGGCACTCAGAACTGTGCATTTACTGCAATTTGCAGCACTTAATAGAGAAAGGTCAGAGCGGGTCACGTTCAATTTCCACTTGGCAGAGGGAGGAAAAATGGAAGCAATTCATTTGCACAAATTTGAATAATTCTTCTCAGTCTCCTTTTCTTTATCTACGTATGGATAATTCCTGCATCTTACCTCACTCACAATCATTTCAGAACTGCCAACTGCCAGATTTCTATGAAGGTTGTAATGGAGCTGACAGATTCTATGAATCCAGGTGTCAAAATAAAGCCTCAGGCTTCTTCCCCCACCCCCCTTCTCACAACAGGGAATAGGAGTTGCCTCTAGTGAGCTCTTAAACTTATCATAAATGTATCAAGATTGCTGTGGGCCATGAAACAGCTGTAGACAATTAATCTTTCCACAATTCTTCGGCATAAGAATTGCTTTCCCCGCAAAGTAACATCTGCCGCGCTGAGGTGATTATTCACGGCCGATGGGCGCCACCACAGTTATATGCATAGAGCCATCAGTGGCAATGAAGCAAAATTTATAGTTTTCCCTGGTTCAGTAAAAATAACATTTCAGCTGCATTAAAACATCATCCATCAGCATTGTCCCAGAGCCCAGAGCCCCATCTCATCCAAAGAAATTAAAAAGTATTCATTTTAATGCTAACTTCTGAAGCTTGGGATGACATTACTGCCTATTTGGGTGGGGGCAGGGTTAACATCATGGAGGAAGATGGAAGGAAAAGGTTACATAGCACAGTGAACTGAGTGTTAAATGTGCTACTAGGTAGTAAGGATATCCCAGTCACTGGACTGCTGGTTCTTATTTATTCATAACCCCTGAATGCTTAATCAAAAATCCTTGAATCAAAGTGAACAACTAAGGAAAGAAAATTATTTCACACAAGCAATATAATTCCTTGGCTTCGAGGGAAAGGTTTAAAATGGATGCTGAAGTAATATCTGCCTTTTCCAATGTGGTGGGCATTTTATTTCTTTAAAACATTTGTTTAAACGTTTGTCTGACCAAGTAAGTTTTTGAATCTCACTCAGCATTTTGTCAATTTCAGGGTTTTCTCTTAAGAGTGAAATAGGCCTCCTTGAGTTTGGAGCTCTACTAGGGGAAAATGACAAGTTTTAGAACTGGGTTATGAGTGCTTGAATATAATAAAATAGAGGCAGAGAGAGAGGGCGTCATCTCGTCTGCTCAGACCTTTGTACAATGCAGTTCTCCAAAGACATCAGTTGGCAAATAGAATATAAGTAATATGTTATATCCACACTCACACCTGCTGCTTTTCACTAAGCCACTCTTGAGTGTTTAAAATTTCATATAATGAGTCATCCAGTCAACATTTATTTGAGTACTGTGTTCCAAATCCCACGTTATGTGCTGGGAATGCCACTACATGTAAAAGACAGGTCCTTCCTTTGGGAAGCTTGAAGTCTGGGGGGAAATCATATAAATAAATAATTAAAATACAGTGATAAGTAACATAACAAAAGCATAAACAAAGAGCTATATTTCCCTAGAAAACACAGAAGCTCAGCTACAGAAAGTAAATGAATGAAGGTGTCAGTTCAGAAAAATAAAGGGTATTAGAATACCCACCATTTGAGGCATTAATAATTATACCATCATACCCAAAAATATAATGATTCAAGGTCATAAACAAATTAACTTAGAAAGTCACACACACACACACACACACACACACACACACAGCTGAGAAGCAATGAACTGGAAGGTTAAGATTTTGGCTCCAGTGCTGTAGCACTGATATTTCAGCGGTGCTGCCTCTGAGTGAGGTTTTATAAGGTGCAATGCTCTATAAAGGATCTCTCAAAATCGATGTTTGTCCTTGGCATGTTTTCATCCAAAAGTGAAAGCTAATCATTTTTTACTCATTGGAGATTCTCCTAATTTCACAGTCAATGAAACACAGATTTCACTGCAAGCCAAAAGTTGAATTTCACAAAGGTCAAAGGGAAAGTTCAAGTTGCTGTGTCAGTGAGTCTCAAACCACAGGATGAGATGTGCTGATCTGTCACAGCAGAATAACCTCAACATGGAGTGACTCCTTGCCTGACAGGGACATTCAGGGGAGCACATATTCTCAGCATATGTCCACATCACAGCAAGGTTCCACAATATTTTAAAGTTGGTCCTTTTCTCTATGGTTTTCCAATTTAAAATATTACTATTTGTCAAATTGTCTGGAAACTTTGTGATCTTTGGTGAAAGAATACTGGTAAATAGCTTCAGTGAACTTATTCTTAGTTGAATTTAAGGTTTATACATATAAAGACAGTTTTTTAATAGAATATTTAAAGTTTTATATACATTTATGAGATTTATATATGATACAAAATTATAGATATATATAATTACATAATTGTGTATATTATATAAGAATTTTATATAGTATATTTTACATATATAATATGTAAATATTATTATATGCAATAGTTATATATTATATACATGTAATACATGAATATCATGTAATATATAAAACATGAATATATTTTATAATATAACTTAAAAATTTTTTAATAACTATATATTACCTATAATTATGTATAAATATATGAAAAACTCTATAAAGATAGAACTCTGAATATTTATGTTCCATGCAGATGTATAGATATCTAAATATTTATGTTGAAACCCCATCAAATGATCTTTCCAAAATGCATATCTCTTTAGCTCTTCTTGAAAGTACTTAAGTAGAAGCTCTATGAAGAAAAATGGTTCTGGAGTGATAGAAAAAAGAAGCTGACAATACAAAAAAAAATTTATCCCAGTGAAAAAGAAATTTTTGTTACGTGTATTCACAAATAATATAAGATTTAAAACTGCATGTGTAATAAATGAAAACATAAAAGAGATCACATAATCCAGAAGGACTTTTTTAAGGGCACAAAGCTGTAGGAATATTGTTTTTTGAAAGGTAAAATTCAGAATGTCCAAGGATTGGGAGAAACTACTTTAAAAAATATGCCTTTTTAAAATTGTTTATTGTCACAGAAGCAAAGAAAGTATCATGGTCAACCCAATATATGTGGTAGTGAGTTAGTCAGCTTTGTGTAGCCCTGACTAAAATACTTCACCAGAACAATACAGAAGAAGCAAAGCTTATTGTGGGCTCATGGTTTCAGAGAATCACACCATAGTGAGGTGATTCCATAGTTCCATAGCTATGGACCTAAAATGAGGCAGAATATCATGGCAGAAAGGCTTGGTAGAGGAAAGCTATCAGCTCATGGTAGCCAGGAAACAGAGAAACTGAGCAAGAAGCCAGGGATAAGAAATAGTCCAAAGACACACCCCTGGGACCTACTTCCTCCACCCATGTACCACCTGTCTATAGTTACTACCTAGTAGTGCATTTAAATTTTTAAATCATCAAGTGGATTACACCACTGATGAGGTTACAATTCTCACAATCTAATCATTTCACCTCTGAGCATTCCTAAATTGCATAACACATGAGCATTTGGGAACCATCAAAGGTCAAACCGTAACAGGTGTGTAACCTTACTGACAATGAAGAGGGTTCAGCATTGATTAATCCTGTTTTGTTTCAGTCATCTCTATCTATAGTATGACTTTCACTCAAGAAAGTAAAGGGCCAATGCAGTTTAAGAGCAGTTAAAGTCCAAAAAGGTAGAAAATAGTAAGGAAATGTCCAGGAATTTTACATAAATTTCTGAATTTATGAACCAAAATAATTAGTTTCTAGGGTCTTGAAAAGACCACAGCAGTTATCCCACAATCGCTGTCAAAATCCTGAGAACAAGGGGAAGGAACATTCTCAAAGATTAGATAGAGAAAATCATCTATATTTTCAAAAGAAATGAAAAGTGGATCGAAAACCATTTTATATTGAATCCAAGGATTATTTTTAGATGGTTGGTGAACATTGGGAAATGAAAATGGGGTTCACTTGGGTAAACTGAACTGATTCCCTTTCCTCTGGGATTTCTAGACTGGCAAGCAGGAGGAAATAAAGATTTATTTCCTCTTGATTTTATTAGAGCATTTAATAAAGATGCCTCAGATCTTTGTATTCAAGATGGAGAAATTTGGGCTGAATGAACAGGAATGTATAATATTCATAATTGGCTGAGCAGTGTTCATTAAGCAACAGAAGGAACCCTGCAGAAGCTTGTATGCTGGAGTGTATGTACAAGATTCTGTGCACTCAATATTATTACCTTTGTGAAAGAAGACTTATCTCTCATATTATTGCTGACCCAGAATGAGAATAAATGCTAACAGTACACAGGACTGCCAACTTCACAAACTTTAAATGAGTTGATAACTGGTTGGCAGATGAGAAGTAATAAGATTAAATGGACTAAGAATAAATGTAAATCCTAATATCCACATTCAATAAATAGCAGCCCACAAGACAACCTCAAGCTAAACTGTGACCTAATAAAAAGGTCCCCCTAATGCCAGTAGTCCCACAAGTATATATAACTTTCAAAAAACAAAGTTCTATAATTTGTTCCAGAAATTGTGTGTAGAAGAAATATACCTCAGCATTATAAAAGACATTTATAATAAGCCAACAGCTAATATTATACTGAACTGGGAAAAGATGAAAGTATTCTAAGATCTGGAACAAGACAGATATCCACCTTCAGCACTTTAATTCAATATGGTGCTGAAGTCTTATCTAGAGCAACCAGGCAAGAGAAAGAAAATGGGCATCCAATTTGGAAAAGAAGAAAATGAAATTATTACCATTTGCAGATGACATGCTCTTACACATAGAAAACCCATAAACCCTATTTAAAAAACTATTAGAAAAAGTGAATTCAGCAAATTTGCAGGATACAAAATCAACATTAAAAATCAGTAGTGCTGATAAATACTAATAGCAAATTATTTGAAATAGAATTCAAGAAAACAATTCCATTTAAAATAGATACAAAAAATTAAATGCCCAGGAATAAATTTAACCAAAGTGAAAGAGTTCTACAATGAAAATTATAAAATATTGATGAAAGAAATGGAAGAGGATACCAAAAAAGTGAAAAGACATCCTATGTTCATGGACTAGAAATCAATATTGTTAAAATGGCCATACTGTCCAAAGCAAGCTATAGATTCAGCGCAATCCCTATCAAAATACCAATGACATTCTTCACAGAACTAGAAAAACAATCCTAAAATGTATAGGGAACCATCAAGAAAACCCAAATAGCCATACCATCTTCAGCAGAAAGAACAAAATAGGAGGAATTACACTACCTAACTGAATTTTATTATAAAGATAATCAAAACAGTCTTGTATTGGCATAAAAATAGACACATAAGCTGATGGAAAAGAATAGAAAGCCTAGAAGTATATTCACATCTATAGCCAATTGATTTTTTACAAATATACTAAGAACATGCATTGGAGAAAGAGTAGTCTTCAATAAATAGTGCCAGGAAAATTGAATATCCACAAGTAGAAACATGAAACTAGACCCTTATCTCTCACCAGTTACAAAAATAAACTCAAAATGGATAAAAACTTTAAGAATTGAAACTGAAATTACTAGACAAAAGCATAGATAAAATGCCTCAGGACTTAGAAATGGGCAAGAATCTTTCAGACAAGCGTGGAAACCAAGAGCAAAACTAAAGTAATAATATACAAATGGGATTACATCAAATTAAAAAGCTTCTGTAAGGCAAAGAAAATGTTCAAAAGAGTGCAGAGAAAACCTATAGAAAGCAGGGAAAACTGCAAACTCTTCATTAAACAAGGAGTAAATGTCCCAAATATACAAGGAACTCCAAGGACTCAATAGCATAAAAACTAAAAGTAAAAATTTAAAATAGCCCAATTAAAATGGGCAATAGGCCTTAACAGATATTTCTTAAAAGAATACATACAAATGGCCAAATGGTATATGAGGAAAAAAATGCTCAGCATAACTAATCATTAGGGAAATGCAAATCAAAACACAATGAGATAAAAACTCACCTCAGGAACAATGGCTATAATGAAAAAGACAAAAGAAAAGTGCTGACAAAGATGTGGAGAAAAGGGAACACTGGTACACGGATGGTGGTAATGCACACTAGTACAACCATTATGGAAAACAGAATGGCAATTCACAAAAAAATTAAAAAATTAAATTGTGATATGATTCAGTAATTCCACTTCTAGATATATATCCACAGGAAATGAAATCAATATCTCAAAGAAATGTCTGCACTCCTATGTACATTGCAGTATTAATCACAATAGCCAATAAATGTAAACAATGTGAGGGGCCATTAACTGATTAAAAGGTCTTCTTAATGTGGCACATATACACAATGGGATACTATTCAGCCATGAAAAAAGAATGAAATCCTGTCATTTGCAACAACATGGATGGAACTGGAGATCATTTTGTTAAGTGACTAAGCCAGGAATAGAAAAACAAATACCACAAGGGTATCACTCATATTTCCAATGTAAACAATTTGATCTCATAGATGTTGAGAGTAGAATTGTTGGTTACTAGATGCTGAGGAGAGTGGTAGGGGCGGTTTGATCAATGGGTACTAAGTTACAGTTAAGATAGGAATGAGAAATTCTGGTGTGCTATTATATCCTGTATATTTCAAACACCTAGAAGAAAGGATTTTGAATGTTTTCACATAAAGGAATGATAAATAAGTCTGGTGCAGTGGCAAAAGCCTATAATCCCAATAACTCAGGAGTCTGAGGCAGGAGGATTCCAAGTTCCAGGCCAGCCTGGACAACTAGTGAGAACTTGTCTCAAAATATAATAAAAAGGCTGGAGATGTAGCTCAGTAGCAGATCATCCCTAGTATAGAAAGAAAAAAACAAGATAAATGTTTGAGGAGATAGATATGTTTAACCTAATTTAAACATTATACAATGTATACATGTATTGAAGCATTGCATGGTACTCCATTAATATATTGACTTTTATGTTTTATGTAAGAGTTAAAAATAAATGTTTTTGGTACCTGGGATTGACCACTTGACCACTGAGCCACATCCCCAGTCCTATTTTGTATTTTATTTGAAAACAAGGTCTCACTGAATTGCTTAGTCCCTCAATTTTGCTGAGGCTGGCTTTAAACTCAGGATCCTCCTGCCTCAGCCTCCCAAACCACTGCAATTACAGGCATGCATCACCATGCCCAGCTAAAAAATAAATTTTAAAAAAGTAAAACAGAAACAAAAGTAAAAATAGGCAGTATAAAAAAAGGAGTACTAATCCCATTGAATATTAAGAAAATTGATAAAACTAAAATAAACCAGCATGTTACTGACTTGAAAGGACAAGCTTTTTAAATAAAGCATTCTGCTAAGAACTGTCATTTTTTTTTTTTTACTCTAGATAAATTCATACTTTGCCCAAAAGAAATTCCAGGAGAATCTAGTAGTTAGATAAATAAATTTAAGAAGGTAAAGAAAATGTAGATATTTTTCTAATTCTTGAATGAAGAACAAATTTCTAGGAATAAAAAAATTGAATCATAAAAAAGATAGGTGACATTGAAAATAACATAAAACATATTTTATGTCTTTTTAACAAAAATAGAAAGAAGTCTCTGTGGGGGAAAAAAAGAAAAAGTAAACAAAAAATTGAGAAAATATCTGAAGAAATATTAAAGACTATAGGTTAATGTCCTGGAAAAATACAAAAACTTCACAATAAATTGAAAATTTAAGAACTTAGTAAATAAATAAATAATACTAATAGACAAGTCATAAAAGAATAATGAAATTGTATAACAAATATTTGAAAAATTTTGTTAATAATCAAACAATAAAATAATAAAATACCATTTTGCCTGCTAATTTAACAATTATTTTAAAATAAGAAAATCTAATATTTGCAAATGTACACTGAAATGGGTGCTTTCACATAATATTGGTAAAACGATAAATTGGTTCAGCATTTCTAGAAAGAATTTGGCAATATGAATGAAAAGCCTGGAATACGTTCTTGCACTCTGATCCAGAAACTCCTCTTTAGGAATAAATCCTCAAAAAATAATCCAAGTTATAGTGAATTAATTTTTTAAAACTTAAAGCATAAAAATCTTTATCTAATAATTTTAATACAATATATAAATATTTAATAAAAGAAGAATGTCAAGTACCAAACAGGATGTGTTTTTACAGGACGCTAAATGCATAGGTAAATATGCACTACAGTCTCAATTTTTGGGTTGAATTTGTGCGTTGTACACCCAGTACCTCAGAATGTGACTGTATTTGGAGATACAGTTGGTACATGGGTAATTAAGTTAAAATGAGGCCATGAAGGTGCACCCTAATCCAACCTGATCAATGTCCTCATAAGAAGAGGAGATCAAGACATACAAAAAGGAGATAGCAAAGGCACATGTGCAGAGATGGATGACCATGTAAAGAGATAGCAAGAGGGCGGCCGCTCACACACCAAGCAGAGAGGCCTCAAGAGACCAAACCTGCTGGCACCTTGATCTTGGACTTTCAGTCTGCAGAACTTTGAGAAGATACACTTTTGTTGTTTAAGCCACCCAATCTGAAATATTTTTTATACTACTACTGGCAAACTAACAACATGCTCAAAAGTAAAAGGAGGAGATATATTTGTATAGACATTAGTATCTAAACTGTTTAAATATTTTCTCAGAGAAAGACTGAAAGGAAATAGATAGGATAATGATGATGGTTGTTTCTGAGTGGTAGAATTTTAAGGAATTAGCTCACAGCATTATGGAGGCTGACGAGCCCCAAGACCCACAGGGGGAGTAGGCAAGCTGTAGCCCCAGGAGAGCAGATGGTGTCATTCTAGTCCAAAGACCCATAGACTAGAGACACAGGAGGAGTTGATGATTTCAGAATGAGTCCAAAGACAGGAAAAACCCATTGTCCCAATTCAGAGCAGTTAGACAGTAGGAATTCTCTCTTTTTTTTTTTTTTAATTTTGAATTTCAGATCATTTATTTGTTCAGTACTGCATGCCCCATACAAGAGTTGGGGCATACTTATATTACAAAGTTATTTACTGTTTATCCAAAATTCAAATTTTTTTTTTTTTGCTTTTTTTTTTTTTTTTTTTTTTTTTTAGTGTGTGTAAAATATTATTTATTACATGCAGAGGAATTCTCTCTTACTTAGGGGAGGGTCAGCCGTTTTGCTCTATTAAGATCTTCAAATGATTGGAAGTGGCCTACCCAAATTAGAGAGGGTATTCCCTTTACTCAATCTATACATTTAAATTTTAATCTCATCAAAAAACACCCTCATAAAAACCAATATCTGGGCACCCTGTGGTCCAGTCAAATTGACAAATAAAATTTAACCATCTCAGGGGTGAAAGTTTAGACTGGTCACCCTCAAAGTCCTTTTATCATGGACTAAGGATACAAAGAATACATCCTAGTCCTCAGAGTGCCTCTGTTTCTAGAAAATTTGAGTCTAGAAACTAGTTTGTGTGTGTTTTTGTGTTTTTATATATATAATCATGATATCTATAATGCTTGAGAAATGAATAGAACAGTGCAATCACAGAGAACTAAAATGTTCATAAATTTTAAAAGTTAACGCATTGAAATTAGCTTTTCCACTTGCTGTTTCTCTAGATGTATATCAATTCTTATTTAAAACAAAAATGTAGCAGCAACCATGAACTGTTCAGAACTCCTATTTGAAAATACATACACACACACATATATTCTATATATAAACATATGTAATGCATATATATTATACATCACAAAATATACCAGATTTAATCTTAAGTTCCAGATCCTGTCCTGCCCATGACAACATGACTTTAGGTTGATCATTTATCTGTTGAAACTTTTCTCTTGCTTCATCTGTTTCAAAGTATCATTTTCAAAAAGCCAAATCATGACTATCATACAAACATAGAATGAACACATGCCAAACATGTAAACTCATTAATAAGGAAACCGGCTGAATGGTATAACCATTTGAAAGGATTATAGAAGAAGCAGAAAGAAAGATGCTGGTGTAAGATTCACTAAATTGGATAATACAATGGACACTAGCTAGTGTCTTACAGAACAATAAAACCTATTTGGGGTTAACTATTTTACCAGACAGAAGTTATGTACATACCTACCAAACAAAGTTCTTATTCTACCAGCTAGGAATCATTTGCATCTCTATCAGTTTTCTACAAGTTAACATCTATGCTTCCAGGGTAAAAATATCCTAATCAACAGTAATTATTAAGCCAAAGATATGTACCCCAGGAGAATCAGATAATCCTCTTAGACGCTGTAACACTGCAAAGACTTGGAGTTATCTTTTTGTCTACATCCAAGTTGTGAATTTTTTTTCAGGATTGGACTGTCAAAAATAGCAATGTCTTTGTTACAAGGCTTAAATAAGAAAATGGACATGGGACTGTTTTGCTCTGAAAAGTAATATAAAACTTTGCTATCATTACCAGTGGCTTTCTAATAAAATCAGCCTGCACTAGATGCTTTCATCTGCTCACTGCCTCTTCTCTTTCTGTTTTCCCAAATTCATCTACTACCCATAGGCCAGCATTATCCTACTCTTCTTTCTTCTTCACCACCTCCTATGTCTATAAACTGCCAAGTCCAATCCATGATTTCCTCAGTATCTCCCATCTCTTTAGTTATCTCCTACTACATGTTTAAATTTCCACTTCAATGTCACATCTTAGAATCTCTTTCCTCATATCTAAGAGCTGCCCATCCCTTTACTGATTTAATCCCATGACAGCTAGACTTCCTCAGTTCTAACATGTCAAACTATGTAATAAAATATTTTAATCTCTGTATCCCTTTTCTCTGTGTGTGTGTGTGTGTGTGTGTGTGTGTGTGTGTGTATCAAACCCAGGGCTTTGAGCATGCTAAACACATGCTCTACCATTGAGCTACTCCTCCTCAGCCTCTTTATCTCTTATTTTTTGAAAGGATGTTTCCTTTGCTGTCTGGTTCAGTACTTACATCCCAACATTTGGCCTATTGCAACAGCTCACTAAATATTTAACTAAATGTATACATGGAAAGAAAATAAGTCATTCACCAGAATAAAGTTTGCACAGCCAAGTACATTGTGATCCAGATCAGCCCAGGCAACATAGTGAGACCCCCATCTCAAGAAGAAAAAAAACAAAAAGTTTGCACATAATTTTTAAAACTAAAAGACTATTATAAAAGGATGTAAGGAAAGGGAAATCATAGTTCAGGGAGCAAGGAAAAGGAAAGGAAGCTGATAGATAAAATGTGAAAGTTGCAAGGTCCTTAGAAATCATGTTCATTGTCATGCTCATTTTTTTCACACATAAGGCATCCAAAGAGTTTAAGCAATTTGCTCAACATCACTTAAGTTAGTACCAAAGCTAGGACACCCACCTTGGTCCCATGACTTCCTGGTACAATAGCACCATACAGGGAATGTCTGCAGGGCAGAAGTTGGGAACAAGCTGAATGTCTCCTTTACTCTTAGCAAGGGTGCTTGGCACTGTCACTAATTCTCCATTCAAGTTTCAAGGTAATACTTAAGAGCTCAAGGGACAATATTCTGATTCATCGCTCCCTGGGCCTGTGCCCATTCACCTTACATCTGAGCAATAATGTCTCCCCACGAGACTGTGCTGTCATTCTCCTGGGAGTCCTTGAATATTCTCAACAGTCTTGTGGGAAATGGAGGGTTAGGGGTTGCCTTTCCATAGAAGATGCAAAGTGGCTAATTTCCTTTCCTCCCCCACACACCCATTTCAAACTCATCCATCAGATCTCGGGAAAATACAATACATGAAACAACAAGAATAAAAGCCTTTATATTAAATTCCTTGTGGGTGAACTTTGCAGATAAAGCAGAACAATCTGATCTTAGCAAGTTAAATGGTTTGCAAATCACAATGTGCTGCACCCTTCAGATGTATCCTTATGTAAAATAAATCACCTAGTATTATCATAACAGTATTTGGGAAATTTGCAAGTGCAGTGGAGTGAGAGGGGTTTGGTTCAGAAAAATCTGCATATATAAAATTTACATTTGTATGAATTTATATCATGGGTCTCTAGCCATTTGAGAAGCAACTAATTTTTCATTTACCTTAAGCCATAATAGCTGGGTAGGAATATCAGGATAAGGGAATGGGAGACTTGTATGTAAAGGGAGGGAAGAGAAGGAAAGAATAAAGGATGCCATCATTAAGTCCCCAAGTACACAGACTAGAGCCAACAACAATAAGGAGAGGGTTTGTCACTGCTGTGATACTCACTTCTGGAAATTATAGTATCAAACAAAGATCATAGGAGGACTGGAGAAAGGTATAAGATATTTTGGTTGATAGCAATCTATTGATTACAGACCACACACAGACACACACACACACACACACACACACACACACACACACACACTCTGCACTCTTGGCCCTTTGTATCTGCAGGTTCTAATGTGGATTTGGAGGATCAAATTAAGAAATTTGAGCATCTGTGAATTTTGGTTTCCTGGAACCAATTCCTGGATAGCAAGAACAAAGTGTGCGTGCGTGCGTGCGTGCGTGTGCGTGCGTGTGTGTGCGCGTGCATGTACACATGTACATGCAGGTTCTACTTCCTAAGCAAACAAAAAATGTTAACAGCTTGCTGTTAATAGGCTATCTACTTTCACATTATGCCTTGATACTACCATATATTTTCCTATCAGTGGTACATGTTTGAAAACAACTTGCCAGGATTAGAATTTAAACTTAAGCATTTAAGAAAGGTACACAATATAAATTATACAATGGTTGACTCTGCAACCTAAATTAGCATATGTATGTTTGTGTATGTGTAGACTTCAGAGAAGCTGAAGTTGCTGATCCAGTCAGCACAGTGTGAACTATAGGTTCAGCTGCTCTCCCCCACCAAGAAAGTGAACCAGTAGCTCAGCCATCTGTACAGGACCTTCCAGCATATCAGCAACACCATGCACGACTTTCAAAGTGACTGCTGTTACCCTTCAGCCTGCCGATTCTCCCAGATGTCACTGTACTTACTGTTCAAACCTAGTCCAGAACCATAAAGGGAAGGAAATTCTATGGAACTTAGTGAACACACATTGTAAACCAACCCCATGAATTCATGAAGTTTTTGGAGTTTTGTTTAGTTTTGTTTTGTTTTTCTTATCTTAGTTTTGTTTTCCTCTTTCCATGATACAGTTCCACTAGTTATGAACCACATCAATGAACCACTATAGACAAAACAAGGAGATTACCCCCCACACTGGCAATGTACCTTTGTGTACAAATAAAATCAATAATTTGGATTTCCATTTCCCAATTCAGATGGAAATTTTTTTTTTTTATCCACGAGTTCACTGATTTTTTTTAAGCCAAAAGTTATGTTTCTCTAGTAAAAAGGTTAGCCATCCCACAACCTTGAAAATCCTACCAAAAGCAAATGTGCTTCATTTTCTAGTAATACAAGAGGAGAAAAAAAGTAGGTTTAGAGCAAAGGAGAAGTCAATTTAAATCTTTATCTTCACCCTATGCTTAAAAAGTCCACCTTCTTTTATACATACAGTTATTTACTGTAACTTAACTTCATTAGTGTAAAAGATCATTTCATTTTAAATGTTAAGGTCTTTTAAATACAGAAGACTCAAAAGTAGATGACAGCTTCTTTTTCAAACACATTAAACCTTTATCTCTATTTGATTTTCAAAATTGTAAGGTACATATTATCCAGAGCATAACACTCTGAGTCTCTTTTCTGGCCTGTAAAGTCAACAGTTATGGTGGTAAAGTTTAATCAATCCCATAAAATGTTACTCAGAAAGTGACCTCGTGTTATGCTTGAAGTACATCTCCTACATTAAAAAGCACTTTCAATGCAGCCGGAACAGTGTTATTGAAAGAGATAACTAATAGATACCTGGATGAGGGTGGGCAAAAGGGAGGGGAAGGGGAAGTCAAATGGGAAAGAAGGCCACAAAAATCCCATTTTCAAGCATTTCCCTAAGGAGATATGGTTGCATAGATGAATGAACAGGTTGAATAATAAAGGTCTTTTATATAATTTCTAGCAGAGGGTTCCATGAATTTCATAGTGAAACCAGACACAGTGCTTCCTTCCAGCACACACTGGATTCCAACACATAAAGAGCAGTGGTGTCCTCAGCAGAGGTCACTCACACAAGTAGCTCTCTTGGAGATTTCAGCACTGCTCATACCAATTATTTTTTTTAATAAACAAAGCTTTCAATACTTAGGATACATGCCAGAAATGTAAGCTTTTCACTTCTAAAATCACACACACACACACACACACACACACACACACACACATGTGTACCAGTATTTTGTTCATTTAAATAAGTATACACGTGCATAAGAACTTAATATTTATTAGAATTTAAAAGTACAAATTTTAAAAAGTAAAGTTAATTAAAACACTACCGTTTTAGAGTAGAAGCATCCACAGTAAAATAGGTAAGCATCCTCATTTCCTGTATCTCTAATTCTACCTCCAAGAGGTAACATCTGTGAACAGTTGAATGTTCATCCTTCCAGACATTTTTCTAAACATTTACAAATATATGCAACTAATACATCTTCGGCCCCAGTTGATAACTCACATGGCTGCTGTGACTATTTCTAGTCTCTCTTAGGTAACAGTCAATCCTATGGTCACTTTATATCCCTCACAAAGGCTCAAATCTCTAATACTAATCAAAACTGTATTCTTGATGTGAAGTCCGAGTGTCTCTCTTGCAGTGTGTAGATTTGACTCAAAGGAGTATCAGGTAGTGCTACTCTATTTGAGGAGAAGGGTATGATTGAATTCTCCTTTCTTCCACCAGCTAGCATTTCCACTCTTCCTTCTTAACTCTACTTTCTGCTCCCTCAAGGGTTATTACGTGAGAAGGGAGGATATTTCTTAATTATTTATTGTCATAAGCTGGCTTTGGATTTTCTGGGCCTTCAGAAATCTTAGTGGATTCTGAGACACTTCTGTAGGTTACTCTTCCACCTATATTATTATGGTTCTCTCACCTGTGCTTCTCTTAATATTGGTAAAATTCTTCTCTCTTCCTGCTGGTGGGTGACTTCTTTCTCAGCCCTAGGAATCCCCAGCTTCACTCTGCTATGGTCTGATGGTTTCTCTAAGATCTCTCTCTCTCTCTCTCCTCTCACCCATGTGAGTGTGTGTGTCTACTTCATGCATGGTTCACATTAAGTTTATGGGAAACACAAGGATCTTCCCTCCCCACCAACTTCAAGACTGAAGTCAGCCAAACTCTGTTTTGGCTCTGTTGGCAGCTGCCTCCCATGCACAGATGGAAGTCAGGCACTAGTCCACCATGTTCCCCAATTTCAGGACACACATATCATGCTTTCCAATTAAGCCCCACTCAGTAGGCTCAAGATGAAGCTACTTCCTTCTGAGGGAGAGGAAGGAAACACAAAACATCAAAAGTTCTCCCCATTCATCTCCACTCTTGAAATTTTTTTATATCCTCAAGATGTGAGGGGGTTTAAGAATCATTCACCTGATTCTAGCCCGTTTTTATAAGTCTCATCAGTCTCTTTAATATCTAATATCTATCAATTTAGAGTCTTGACTGAAATACCCCTAGAGCATCATCTTATACATATATATGAATGTTTATGTGCAAAGTGAAATATGTATATTTTTCACACATATAAAAAAGATGACTTCTTAGATTTATAGCCCAATTTTACAAAATGCTTAGGAAATAAGCATTCTGGTCAATCTTAAAAAATTGTGAACATGGGTCTTATAATTATTTGAATTATTTGGTTCAAAGAAGATGACTTCTTATATGTGCTTTCAATTGTCTGTTTCTTTTACATTTGGTATAAGTTGCGAAAATCCACTTAACTCAGAGCAGAAATTAACCAGGCTCAAGTTCATATAGGTTTTGCTCAACTATGTTTCCTCTCTTTTAAACTCTTCTTCCTTTTTCTAAGAAAAAAAAATATGTATTTTCTCAAACTTTTAAGAAACTCCATCTATTGTCATTTTTATCTTGGAAGATAGTGCCTTCTTAATAAGTAAATGAATTCTGAGGTTTTCAGCTTCTTATAGTATGCTTATTCACTGTTCTTAATGCACAGGACTAGCAACTTTCCTCCTATAAACCCAGGAACAGAAGGGATAGGAAGTAGCCTACATAATATTCTGCTCAAGAATGTTTTAAGGTATCCTAAAGGAAACATTCTCCAACAGAGTCTGTTTTGTTATGTGTTCAATAACCATATGTTCATTTCTATGTGGATAATGTGCAGCATAATAGATACCTGCAATGATTTGAGGAGAAGGCAATTATTGACTCAAGGGGGTTTTACTGATTAGACTCTGAATGGCTCAAACATGACCAGAACTCCAATTTGGGCATTATTAAAAGTTTGCTTTGATTCTTGGGTGTTTGTTCCTTTGTGCATAACAGGTTTCTAAAAAACACATACCACCTCCTACATTCAATGGATGCTATGGTTAGTTATGATCCAAAACCACATGTCATTTTACATTTTGAAAATAACCTTTCTAAATTTGGTCCCAATTGAATACTTTTCACACCTGAAATCATAACTTTAATTCAAAATAAATCCTCTAGGACATGGATAGGGCAGTAAATATGAGTCTAGTGAATGGATAAATGAAGAAATGAACAAAGCAGTCTTACGATACAGGTGGATAAAGGGAACTTGAAAAGTAAAATGGGGAAATGCATTCCTCTGTCCCAGAGGAAAAAGACCACAAGTAAGGCTCTGAGGTGGGATCAAGAACTAAATCTTGAGATCATGATCTTGAGAACCAAAATGTTAGTGAGCTGGAAATATTCATTAAGGGGTTCTGTGGTAGCCAGCCTCCAAGATGGCTCCCAATGATCCCTGTCTTTGTTACTCTTACCCTTGTGTGTTCCTCTTCCACAATGAACCAGACAGAGGCCCATAATACAGAAGAACTGGTGGTATCTCACATCTAAGATTAGGTTTTTTAAAAATTGCTGCTTCCATCTTGGGCACTTTTTCCCTCAGATCACCCACTGTGAAGGAAGACAGCTCTGTCATCTCATGAGGTCACCTAGGCAGCCTGGAGAAGTTCATGCACCTTCTAATCATCTGAGTGAACTTGAAAGCAGATCTTTCGGCCCCATCAAACCCAATGTGACTGCAGTCCCAGCCGACATCTTGACTGCAATCTCATGAGAAACCTTGAACTAGAAGTAGCTAAACTGCTTCTGGATTCCTGATCCATAGAAACTATGAGAAAATAACCTTTGCTATTTTCAACTGCCAATTTATGATAATTTCTTATGCAATGATAGATAACTAATAGACATTCTAGATCGTTGATCTTTTCACTAGCCTACATTATTAAATTAGAATTAGAAATTCTTTTGTACTATAATTCATTGACCTTCATTTAACAACTATCATACTAGGTTTTTATTAAATTGACTCATTTGGTTAAGCATATCTCTAATATTTGCAAGGCCTGGAATAAGAGTACAAATTAAATCCCACATACTACACATCTAAATATTTTAAAGTTTTAAATAGAGCTGGCTAACTATTAAATAAAGTATGTGCTCTGTCCTTCTATCTTGACAAATATATCTTAATAAACTCCTGGAAACAGGTTCCCAAATTTAAAATTCTGACTTTTAGATGATCACTGTGGTGAGTACCAGGCCCTAGAACATAATTAAATGCTCAGGGAAAGAAATCGGGTCTCTGTGGCAGAGATTGCTTAGCCATTTTGACATGGTCCCCCAACTGCCACGCTGTGCAGATAGCCCACTAATCACCTTGGAGAAGCAGTGGTAGAACAGTGGGGCAGCAGCACAGGAAAGCTGAACACAGGTGGTGAGTCCTGAATGCAGCCATACAGAGCCCACCATACCAGTGCAGGCCTGAGGCTGTGAACCAGGGCCTGAGGCATGGCAAGCCAGGACAGAGGCAAACCAGCACACACACATCTACAACCCCTTGTCAGCCAGGCCCAAGCCTGATGTAAATGTCTGTTCCACACAGCATCAAACATCCCCCATCTGCTCTGAACGCCCAAGCATCCCCCATCTGCTGATCTCAACCACCTGGGAAGCTGGTTTGTAAGTGAGCAATGAGAAAATGAAAGTGAGTCAGACCTAAATAGGAGTTCAGACTCAAGGATTAACTAATAGATAATACTTTTCCAAACCCTGATGAGTATAAGTTTGGACCAATAGCCTAGTACTTTTCCAAACCCTGATTGATTAGCATAAACCCTGATTGATAGCATTGACCAAAGTGATATATAAATCCCTAGACCAGCACACTCAGTGGCAACCTGCTATGGAGTTCCCTCTTGTCCCTGCAATGGTTCTTCTGCTATTCTTCACGCTTGAATAAATCCTACCCCTTTCATTTTTGCCTTCTGTTGCCCCATGAATTTCATTCTTCAGATTTGCAAGACAAGAACCTAGAAAGAAGTAGGCAGGGAGTGGCTAGAGTCTATTGCAACATGGAGAGCATAGCCTCACGTTTAGAGCTGTAACATGCCACTCAATGTAGCAGAGAAGAAATCAGGTTTGGCCGGCTGTAACCCTCAGAGTTGATGCTGGTAGGCATTCCCTGCTGTGATTAGCTGCTAAAATGGGCTTTCCCCACTGCAGAGGTCTTCAACTTGCACAGGCCCTACCTACCAACAGAAGCAGAGATTTTGAGTTTTGTCTCAAACACTGATTTCAATTGTTCTTACTATAACCAATAAATGGTATAGAAACATGTTTTTTTTCCATCTGTAAAAAAAAATAGCTTTTCTATTTTTCTATTTTTAGTTGTTTATAATCTGCATATTTTGGATAAAGAAATCAAATAATCATTATTCAAATATGTCCTAATTTATATAAAGCTATATACAAGCTCTTTTCTATATCAGTCTGAAACAAAACTAGAATACTGACTTAAATAAGTTTCTGAAAAACAACCAGAGTATCCCTCCTTTTGGCCTCATACACAGAGAAGGCAGAAGTTTTTTTGAAAAAAAAAACCATTGATTCATCTTTGTGAACTGAGCTGCTGAAGAATATAATTCTCTCATTCGAGCTTACTGGGAAATCAAAGTAATTCACAGAAAACATACTGATTCACCATGAAGTTACAAGGAAAGCTTGCATATTTTTAAGAAATTTAGTTTGTGAACTTGTCCTATTCTTCTGAGCAATTTAACTATAAAATCTCAAATAATTCACTGAAAACCAATGAAGCAGAATTCTGAGTTATTGAGACATTTCAAGACAAACTGAGATGGGCTGACAGATTTGGCTCCATGGAAATGTTACAGGCCAGGCTATATGGGCAATGACTAAACAGACTCCATTTTGCTCTAAGACTCCATGTTATATGGGAAATGAGCTTCTCCCATAGGAACACCCTGCCTCTGTACCCATCATCAGTTACTTAACATGACGTGTTTAGCAATACAAAATGACAGTTCTTATGTGATGAAAATTGTTCTCTTTTGATTCCTATTTCTCCTAAATAATGCACCATGTGAACAGTGATGTTGACAATGATTATGTGGATGTTAGTAACCATTCTTGAGTTTGTACCTAGGTAAGTATACCTACCCACTTCCCCCTCTGCTAATGATTTCAAGATGTTAGTTTGTAATTTTGAATCATAGCAACAGACACTTATGATTGATGTGATTTTTGGTATAAGAACCCCTGCAACCCTATGGTTGGGACTATTCTCCTAGTAGTCATTTTTTGGGTCGTTGTGTGAAACAGTCAGCTGGCCAGCTTAATAAAGACTCAAATTTAGACTTCTCAGTGGAGATAGGTCTGTTCTTAAGTTGTGCCCCACAATGAAACAAGAAAAAAATAATTACAGGAATATAAAGTATAGCAAAAATTATCGTAAAAAGAATTTCTTCCTGGTGCTAATAACCTCTTACATATCCCTCATGTAACCAATCAGCTGAGAGTTCTTTCATTCAGTTTGGAAAGAAATTATGGATAGACAAGTGCAGCTCCCTTAGCATTAGCAGCTCTGACCTTTGAATATCAGCAGCTTTCAGTTCTTAGTATTAGTGGCCTTTACTGTTCTCCATGCAGCTGGAGCCAGTAGCTACCAAGAGTTGTCTGGAACTCTTCTGGCATGTGGAGCTAGTAGCTCACAGCAACTCTCCATTGCTCACATTTGCTTTCCACTGTTCTGTGGGGGCTAGCCACTTCATTGTTACCAACCCTGGACACTGGCTGCTTTCAGTGCCCACTAGCCTGGGTTACCAGTTCTTAATGTCCTCTGCTCAGCCTGCTCTCCTAGAGATAGACATTATGAATAGGTGAAATAAAATCCATACAAAAGAGGTTTTATTAGAACTTATGCTGTAGAATAAAGGAAAGCAGTACACAGGCTCTTCTAATAAAAAGAAGGGGAAGGATACTTACACACATTTAAAAGGGGGTAGGGGACATGCTCTCACATGCACAGTGTCCTGCCAGCTAACTATAGACTTTTTATTAGTTATGAGTAGGAAAGGGTTCCTCACAGACTGGATTGGAAGAGTTCTAAAGGGGTGGAGTCATTTGGGGTGGAGCCAGAACTTAAGTTCCTTGCAGGCAAAGCTAAAGTCTTTGGCCACAAGACATTTTGGACAGCCACAGCTAGCAAAGATGGAAAAAGAAAATATTTTAAAACTCCTCTGGGAAGTATAGGACTTTTTTTCCCCATCAATTTTCTACAGTATTTTATTATCTTGCAAGAGTGGCTCCACTTGACTGGAGTTTCTGACTGTTTGGAATAAGAATCTGTCTTTCTAGGGCTGGATCTACTGTAACACTCAGATCAGTTCCAAGGCCCTTGCCACCCTTTAGAGGATAATGAGAGGAGACAGTGCTTAAAGCATATTGCTAATAAGTTACCAACCCCTGGAGGAATTTTTTTTTTTTTTTTTTTTTTTTTTTTTTTTTTTTTTTGGTATCTAGCCTCAACCTCTTTTTCAGATAAATCCAGAGGACCCTTCTCTTCTATCTCACCATCATGTGCATCATGATTTGAAAGATTTTGTGTTCCGTGTTCCAATTTCCAAGTTGTAATCATTAAATATTATTTTTTATTCAAAGACTATAACTATTATTTTGATTTTCTGATTTGCCACAAGAAAAAATTATGGTCAAAAGTAAAGAATTTAAAGAGAACACAGTGAGAGATCCAAGATGGCGGACTAGAGGGAGGCTGCATTCCTCTTTGCTCCATAACTCCAGTTTCAAGCACAGGATATCTCTTTCTTGGTGAGGCAGTTTTTACTGCTTATTGATCCCCTGCTGTTTACCCCATTTGTCTGCTGTGATCACCTGCAGTCTGCCAGCATATCGACGCCTTTTCTGAGTGCAGATTGCTCACTGTCAGGTGCCTATCATCCACCATTTGCCTGCCTCTCACCTGTCCATCACCTGCCTTACACCTATCCATCACCCAACGCACAAGGTTCACCTCCCAATCGTCCAACAAGAGTCAGCAAACTGATCACCGACCGCAAGTGGAGCACCAGCTGTCTGCTGTTGCCTGGAAGTTCACTGTTACAGTACCTGCAGGTTTGATTACACATGGCTGCTGCCATTTTGAGACAACAGCCAGGCCCCATAGGACCCCTGGCCAGACTGACTGAGCCCTGTCTCCAGGATCCCTCAGCCCAACCAATCACTCCCTGCCTCTGGGGCCCTCACATCAACTGACCGCTCCCTGCCGCCAGGACCCCCAGACCAACTAACTGCGCCCTATCACTGGGACCCCAGACCATCTGATTGCACCCAGCCACCAGGATCCCACTACCACACCAAACACACCCGACCTCCAGGACCCCTGCCTGACCAACTGCACCCCGCCTCCAGGACCTCCAGATGACCACATCCACACCCTAAGCTGCAGGTCCCCATTTGCCAACACATTTGGAAGCCAGAGTGGCCATCTTGGATATCCTGGAAGCCATAGCTCCGATCTTTAGGTGGGGCAAATCCCATCCTGAGACGCCTGCTGGAGGCTTGAAGCTCATTGTCAGGTACCTTTCATGCATCAGGCTACTGAAAACTGGGAGGTTTCATAACTATATGACTGTTATACTGTAGATTTTCTTTTTTCTCCTTATTGAAAAATTGAGTTTTTATTTCTTTACTTTTCTTGCTCTCTTTTCCTTTCTCTTTTTGTTTACCTTTTCTTGCTCTCTTTTCCTTTCTCTTTTTGTTTACCTGTTCCCTCAGAGTCTCTTTCTCCCTTTTTTGCATGCTAACATCCAATTTCTTTTGATTACACTCTCACCCTTTCTATTTTCTAGAACTTCTGTATATTCTTTTCTTATCCCATTAACAGCTACATCCTACATCCCTCTGCATCCTCTTTCTCCTCCATTAGAAACTGCAGACCTTATTGCAAATCTGTTTGTTTTGCTGAAGATAATATTTGAACTCATTCTGTTTATTATGACAATATTGTTATTGTCCTCATAGGGGCTCTTTGGTCTAGGATTGCATAGTGTCTGAATTGGGCACTGCTAATATTGATCTCCCCTTAAAGAAAAGGTTTTGGAAACCTATAGGGCCACTACAAGCCTGGAGGGGGAAATCTGCAATATCCCAGATCTGCACTGCAAGAGGGGAAGATACATGTAGAACATGAAAAAGCAAGAGAAGAAAATGATCCAAACAAATCTAGATTCTATATAGAATCCAATGACAGTATGTTAGAAGAAATGTCAGAAAAGGACTTCAGATTATACATGATTAAGATGATTCATGAAGCAAAGGATGAGATAAGAGACCAAATGCAGGCAATGAATGATCATACCAATAAGCTGAAAGAGCAACTGCAGGAAGCAAAAGATCATTTCAACAAAGAGAGATTCTCAAAAAAAACCAAACAGAAATCCTTGAAATGAGGGAAACAATAAACCAAAAAAAAAACTCAATGGAAAGCATCACCGACAGACTAGACCACTTGGAAGACAGAACCTCAGACAATGAAGACAAAATATTTAATCTTGAAAATAAAGTTGACCAAACAGAGAAGATGGTAAGAAATCATGAACAGAATCTCCAAGAACTATGGGACATCATGAAAAGACCAAATTTAAGAATTATTGAGATTGAGGAAGGCACAGAAATACAAACCAAAGGAATGAACAACCTATTCAATGAAAAAATATCAGAAAATTTCCCAAACCTGAAGAATGAAATGGAAAATCAAATACAAGAGGCTTACAGAACACCAAATGCACAAAATCACAACAGATCCATACCAAGGCACATTATAATGAAAATGCCTAACATTCAAAATAAAGATAGGATTTTGAAGGCCAAGAGAGAAAAGCATCAAATTACATATAAGGGGAAAACAATATGGATAGCAGCAGACTTCTCAACCCAGACTCTAAAGGCTAGAAGGGCCTGGAACAACATATTTCAAGCTCTGAAAGAACATGGTTGCCAACCAAGAATCCTATACCCAGCAAAACTAACCTGCAGATTTGAAGATGAAATAAAATCCTTCCATGAAAAGTAAAGAATTTAATATTTAGGTTAACCTGAACAACCTCATCAGAGTTGATATATATCTCTCGTGTTTTTGGCAATAGTCGAAACAATTCAGTGATACTCATTATTATACATTGAATCCATTAAGCTTCAGAAATCTTAGTTAAATACTCCTCTGACAGAGGGTTAACATCCAGAATATGTAAAAAATAAATGAAGAGGAAAAAAAAAAAACTGACCACTAAGAAAACCAAGCAACCCGATCAATAAATGGGCAAATGAACTCAACAGACGCTGCTCAACCTAAGAAATGCAAATGGTCAATGAATACATGAGAAGCCATTCAACATCTTTAGCAAATGAGGAAATGCAAATCAAAACTATACTGAGATTGGGCTCAGTGGTGTATGCCTACAATTCCAGCAGCTTGGGAGGCTGAAGCAGGAGGATCATAAGTTCAAAGCCAGCCTCAGCAATGACGAGGCACTAAGCAACTTAGTGAGACCCTGTCTCTAAATAAAATACAAAATAGGGCTGGAGATATGGCTCAGAAGTTCAGTGCCCCTGAGCTCGATTCCTTGTGCCAGAAAAAAAAAAAAAAAAAAAAACTACACAGAGATTTTTCTCTCACTCCAGTTAATGGCAATTGTGAAGAATACAAATAACAATGTGGAGAAAGGTGGAGGAGGGAATTAATACATTGTTGGTGGGATTGTAAATTAGTACAATCACAATGGAAATTAGTATAGAAGTTCCTCAAATGACTGAGAATGAAACCACCATATAACCCAGCTATACCACTTCTCAGTATTTATCCTAAAATAGTAATGTAAGCATACCACAGCACATGTTTATAGCAGCACAATTCATGATAGCCAAATTATGGAATCAGTTTAGGTGTTCATAAACAGATGAATGGATGAAGGGAATGTGGTATAGATACACAATGGAATTTTATTCAGTCATGAAGAAGAATGAAATTATGCCATTTTCTGGAAAATGGATGGAACTGGAGAATATCATGCTAAGTAAAATAAGCCAAACTCAGAAAGTGAAGAGTCATATGTTATCTCTCATATGCGGAAGCTAGAGAAAAAAAAGGAGGGAAGAGTGGGAGAGGGTCTCATGAATATAGAAGAGAAACAACAGTATAGAGGAAGAGAGTTAAGAGGAGGGAGGAGGGGAAAGAAAGGGGAGTTATTGGAGAATTAAAGGGACCATATTATATTTTGTTATATGTGTGTGCATCTATGAAAATGTAACAACAAATCCCACTGTTATGTGTAATTTTGATGCACCCATGGAAAGGGGAAAGAAGTTTTAATTAGAAACCAGAGTCATAAGATCCTCAGAAATTACATTTACTCTGCCGAACTTATATCCACAATTCTGTATTAAAACATACATATTTAAAAATTATATTGAAACTATTTATATAGTAATATTTGAATCATCAAAGACTTAAATTGTTAGCATCAAAAAAAATGATTTGCAAAACTCCTTGGTAGGCAAACAATGTCAAACTTTCAGTGAACTCAGATAACACTGGAGGTTATAAAACATTTATCCATTCGTTTAATCAGCAAATATATAATGTGCACCACTTGTGTACCAACTCTTGTCAAATACTTAGAAATTAAAGACAAATCTCTTCCCTCAACAGATTCACTAACCAGCAGAGCCAGGGCAGTGAGGAGGGGGGATTAAAAATACATATGTGCTCCAAAAGGCATTGGTATAGAGAAGAATAGAGGCATGAGAGAAAAATAATCACAGTACATGGAGTTTGAGAACATTATGAAGAGATGACAAGGCCTGAGCCCAGAAAAATAGAAGGTATTTGAAACAAATGGACTTGTAATAGGATATTCCTGGTAGTAGGAAAAATAGCTAGTAAAGAAATTAGAATTCTGTAACTTCTTGGGAAATTGCAATTAGGATATCGGGAGTATGACAGGTCTGGAGATTCAGGCAGGAGAATGCAGAGCAAGAGAGATGAACAGGGAAATGTACCAAGTAAGGTAAATATACATTAAAAAGTTTGATATAAGGTAGATTACTATCAATATGATAGACTTACTCTACTAAACAATGGAAAATCCATTGTAGATTTTTTAATAAGTAACTAGCATGATTGCTATGCTACATTTTTAAGAAAATAAAAGTTAATAAAAGCTCTTAATTATTGAAACTAAGAAAAGAGAGCTTAAAAACTGCAGGACAAGATCCCTCTTGAATACAGACACAAAAATTCTCAAAAATATGTTAATAAATGGAACCCCTACAATATATTAGAAGAATAACTTACCAAAACCATTTAGAGTTTATCACAGGAAAGAAAGGAATATTGATGATTCAATATGAGTATTTATATTCAACATTGATATAGCATATCTTGATATTCAATATTTGAGTATTAATCAATGTAATTCACCATATTAACAATCTAAAGAAAAGAACTATATGAACATAACAATTATACAAAAAAAAACACTTGACTCAGAATCCATAATAAAAATTCTCAGTAAACTAAAATGTAAAAAAGAACCATCTTAACCTGAAAAGGGGCATCTACCACAAAGACTTACATCTGATATTGTACTTAATGGTGAGAGACTGAATGCTTTCCCATGAGATTGAGAATAAAGCAAGAATGGAAGTTCAATCTCATCAGTCCTATTCAGCATTGTACTGGAAATTCTAGCTGGTGCAATAAGGCAAGAAAATGAAACAAAATTCATACAGGTTAAAAGGAAGAAATAAAGTTGTCTCTATTCACAACACTGATTATCTGTATAGAAAATTCCAAAGAATGTACCAAATATTTTTCTTAATTCTACAATTAATTTATGACTATAAGATCATAGCTTATAAGGTCAACAAACAAAAGTTAATCATATTTCTATGCATTAGCAATTTACAATTAGAAAATATAATTAAAAATCAACACTATTTGCAATAGCTCCAAAAAATTAAAACTTAGATATAAATCTAACAAAACATGTATAGGATCTAAGACCAGGACTTCAATTTTTTTTTTTAACATTTTCTTATTGGTTCATTACAGCTGTATATAATGGTGGGATTTATTGCTTATACACATGCACACACTATAACAATGTAAATTGGCCATTATTATCCCCTAATACTTCCCCCTTTTCACCCCATCCCCCAATCCCTTTCTTCTACTGATAACTCTTGCATTTTCATGAGCTTCCCCCGACCACTATCTTTCTCTTCCTTTTTCCTTTATAGCTTCCACATATGACAGAAAACATATGACTCTTGACTTTCTGAGTTTGGCTTGTTTCACATAAAAATGTTCTCAAGTTCCATCCATTTTCCTGCAAATGACATAATTTCATTTTTCTTTAGAGCTAAATAAAACTACATTGTGTATATATACCACATTTTCTTATTCCATTCATCCACTGACAGACACCTAGGCTGGTTCCATAATTTGAGCCCTGAACTTTAAAAAAGAAAGAAAGAAATTCCTTTTGACCTCTTTAAAAAGGAGCGAATGACTTATAAAGGAAAGAAAATTAGATTTTTATCAGACATTTCAACATCAAACTCGATTCTAAAACACAGTAGAGTAACATAGTTAAGATACTTTAAGGACCAAGTTCACACTATTATGAAGGCTTGTAAATCCAAAATCTGAAGGGTGGATCAGCATCCCTTAGAGACAAGGGAAGAGCCAAGGTAGGTTAAGTCTAAAGGACATCTGCAGAATTCCCTCTTGCTCAGCGGAGGTCAGTCCTTTGTACCATTTATGACTGCAACTGTTAGGTCCACTGTGCATTATGGAGCATAATCTGTTTTACTCAAAACATCAATTCAAATATTAATCTTATCCAAAAACACCCTCACAAAAACAAGCAGAATAATGTTTGATCTCATTAACTATCACATTACTCAAGGAAAGAAAATGTGAAGTAAGTATTTTATATACAACAAAGATGATTTTCAAGAATAAAAGACATGGACAACATGTTATATCATAAGCTCAGAGAAGAGTGTGCCTATAAATCCTTCCTAAAGAATCTCCTGGATCAGGAGCTTTAGAAAAACAAAGTAACTAGAGAAAAGTCAATATAAAATTTGGTAGAACTGAGCACCAGTGGATTCTAATACCATAAAAGGAAAGACACCTGACTTTAATTACATACAGCTTAATAAAGAAAATCACACCAATTTACAATATTGCCAATGGATTAATCTTGAGTATTATGAAGCTTCTGGATCCAGATTATCATTTACAGAAACTTCAGAAATTAGAGGAAAACTGAACTGCCCTGTGAGCATCAATTAGCAGGATTCAAACAGTGGGAAACTCTGCAGGTCACAACACACATGCTCTTAAATGTATCAACTTTAATATAAAAAGAAGGATGAAAAGACAACCTATAAGTAAAAAAAAGTTTTAAATTCATAACAAATTTTGAATACAGAAGTAAACTTGTATAGCAAAACTATAAAGAATTCCAGTGAATTAGAATAGTGAGAAGGTCATGGTGGTGCACACCTGGAATCCCAGTGACCCAGAAGGCTGAGACAGGAGGATAGCAAGTTCAAGGTCAGACTTGGCAACTTTACAAGACCCTGTCCCAAAATAAAAAATAAAAAAGACTGTGGATGTGGATCAGTGGTAGACATCTTGCCTAGAATGTGCAAGGTCCTATGTTTAATCCCTAGTACATTTATTTTTAAAAAAATAGATGAATACATACATATATTAATGTTTACCTTATATATTTAAATGTTTCTTAAAAGAAATTAAGTCATGGGCCCTTAAATATGTCCATAAATTAAGACTTAGGTGCCTAAACTAAACATTTTAAAAGAAATTAAATATTTTGCAACCCCTAGAAGTATTGTGTGCCCTACACACTTTGCCTATTGACCCTAATGGATATGTCAGCCTTGCTTGTGAGGTGACTGATGAAGATAAATTTCTTGTGCTGGGTGAGAGTTACAGAGGCATTTACCTTCTTTTTTTTAATTTTTTTTAAAAATGTTGATAGACCTTTATTTATTTATTTATATGTGGTGCTGAGAATCAAACCCAGTGCCTCACACATGCTAGGCAAGCTCTCTACCACTGAGCCACAACCCCAGCCCCCTACCTCCTTTGTTAATCTGGTGTGCGTGTGTGTGTGTGCGCGCGCTGACACTGGTGGACTTCCACTTGGGTAATAGTAAATGAGGAGATTAGAATCAAT
Source organism: Sciurus vulgaris (assembly GCF_902686455.1). Classification (NCBI taxonomy): domain Eukaryota; kingdom Metazoa; phylum Chordata; class Mammalia; order Rodentia; family Sciuridae; genus Sciurus; species Sciurus vulgaris. The sequence goes on from NC_136469.1 coordinate 76,929,663, forward strand.
CTTTCTTCTGCTTGAAGGTATTGAAGAACTTTAAAAATAGTAGTAATTACTGAGTAAGGGTTAGGAAGGGTCAGAGATCCAAAGAAATGGATCTTAGCATTTTGGCTGCTTTGCTTTCCCCCACTTGGGACCCTTTCTAATCTAGACGATGAAGTCGAGAGGCTTAAAGGTTGAGCAAACTGAACAATCTTTTGGGGTTGAGGGACTGACAGAATCCAGAAAATGCTAAGGGAGCGAAGAACCTTGGTTAAACCACCTTGCTTTGAACTGGTATCCTGAAGGACTGTAGAAGAAGATCGTAATTGACACTTTTAGATTTTGGGGATAACCCCTGTTGCCTAGCACAGCCTCTCTATAGAAAGATCTTATGGTTCTATACCTCAAAATTATTTCTACAAACAATTTTGCAAATACAATTTCCTGTACCAAATCAAAAATAACCAGGCAAATTATGAGACAAGAAAATGTAAACAGAAATAGCAGAAACAGTAGACTATACAGAGAGAACTACAAGGGTTCCTAGCAGTAATCATTGCACAGCAACTATAATTTAACTACGAAAACTGTAATCAAGAAGATGAAAGAATTACATAGAATTTAGGCAAAGAACTGGGAACTATTAAAAAAGAAAGAAATGGAAATGCTAAAGCTGAAAATATTGTAATAATCACAAGTAAGATCTTAACAGATAGGTTTAACAGCAGAATAGATTACATTAAAGAAGGAAGTGATGAACTGGAAAAGAAATTGAAAGAAGAAAATGACTAAAATATGATACACAAAAGAAAAAAAAATATTGTAGAGAATGTAAGAGACAGGGAATACTCAGAATCTTTAACATGCATGGAATCAGTGAAAGAAAGGTGAAAAAACAATATTTGAAGACAATATGACAGAACTACTCAAAACTAAAGCAAAACATTAAGCCACACATTCAATAAATCTGCAAGGTAAACAAAAAGGAATCCTCATCTAGTCACTTCTGTATAAAACTATAAAAACAAAGACAAGGATACCTTTTAGAATCATTGCTTACATAGTACAAAATAATACCTACTTGGTGAAATACCTTAAAATTAATTACAGATAAAAAGTTGCAGAGCCATAATGAGACTGATTCCTGCCGTCTCGATGCCAACAATGGAGTCCAGAGAGCAATGGAAGGATGTTTTTAAACATGTGAAAGGAAATGATAGACAATCTAGAATTCTGCACAACAAAAATGTCCCTCAAAAATGAAGTAAAATACCTGCAAATGCCATAATTTTATTCTTCTTTATGGTTGGATAATATTCCATTGTGTATATATACCACAGTTTCTTTATGCATTCATCTACTGAAGGGGAGGGGGGTAAGGGAAGAATGGAGGAACGTTGGATTGTGTAAAGGGAAATGAGGGGAGGGGAGGGGGAGTGGGCAGGGGGAAGGAAAGATGGTGGAATAAGACAAACGTCATTACTCTGTGTATGTGTATGATTACACAAATGGTGTGACTCTACATCATGTACAACCAGAGAAATGAAAAGTTGTACGCCATTTGTGTATAATGAATCAAAATGCATTCTACTGTCATGTATAACTAAATACAACAAAATTTTTTTAAAACAAGAAAAAAAATGAAGTAAAATAAAGACATTTTCAGACAGACAAAACTGAGAATGTCTCCAAAAATCTCACGCTAGAAAGAATTTTGAAAGTTTGACCACTACTTGATTTTTCAGATTTTCACATAAGAATAGGTGGAAGTTTATTGAATTAAAATCTAACAGGTGCAGTAGCACCAGCCTATAATCCCAGCAATTTGGGAGGCTGAGGCAGGAGATTGCAAGTTCAAAGCCAACCTCAGGAATTTAGTGAGAACTTTTCTCAAAATTTTAAAAAGAAGGTAGGGAAATTTCAGGGTGTTACTTGGTGGTAAAGCACCCCCGAGTTCAATCCCCAGCACTAAAAGCAAAAAACAAAAACAAAAATCTAATAGGTAAAGTTTTCACATCATTCTTACAACAGATATTCTTGCAGGCTCCTACAAATCAACTCTTTGATGATTATATAACACAATTTTTTATACCTTTTAGAATCATTGCTTACATAGTACAAAATAATACCTACTTGGTGAAAATCCATTCATCTCATCAAGTTCTTATTCCTAAAAGCAAAGAACCAGAGTTTCATTTAGGATGGCAGGAGTTTAAGTTGTTCTTTATTTTAAGGGTGAACATATGGTTAGGGTAGTTGGTGTCACCATACATTGATTCACAATCCTGGGACATTCTGTTCCAATATACAATAACACACATTCAAGTAATCATTCTTCTTTGACTAACTTTTTGGACTGAAATGATAGTTTTATTTATCCATGATGTACATGGAAACCTATAACAAAAATCGGGCATAGTATTGTTTTATTTTCCCAATTTAAGTGCTAAAATACTTATATACGCCACTTGTGGGTTGTTGTTTTTTTCTCCCCCTTGGGAGATGGTTAGGGTTGGTGGTACTGGGTTTCTCTACCACTGAGCTACATCCACAGCCCTTTTTATTTTGAGACAGGGTCTTGCTACAGGGGCTCCTAGCAATAATCATTGCACAGCAACTGTTGTTGCTAAGCTGTCCAGGCTGTCTTCCAACATGTGATCCTCCTGCATCAGCCTGCTGGGATTACAGGCAGGAGCCACTGCACCCAGCTTCACCATGGTTTTCACTCTGCTTTATTGACTTGCAGTTGGCATTCTATGTGCTAGAGGTGTCAATCTTGGAAATTCCAGAAAAGGAAATGGAGGAACACCTAGGAAAAGGAAAGAGAGAGAGAGACAGTTACAGTGGTACACTCCTGTAATCCCTGTATCTTGGGAGGCTGAGGCAGGAGGATCACAAGCTTGAGACCAGCTTTGGCAATTTAGTGAGAACCTGTCTCAAAATAAATAATAAAAACAAGCTGGGGATGTAGCTCTGTAATAGAACACCCCTTGGTTCAATCTCCCGTGCTAAAAAAAAAAAAAGAAGGAGGAGGAGGAGGAGGAAAAGGAGGAAGAGGAGAAGAAGAAGAAGAAGAAGAAGAAGAAGAAGAAAAGTAGGTATTCTAATTCATTATGATTTACATAAAATAAAGAGAAAAGATATCTTAATGAGCACTTCTTAGAAAGAAATTTTGTCTTTATATAGGAAATGCCTTGAAAGGCTATTAACACAAGAAAAAAACATGAGATTAAGAATTATCTGGGAGAGTGAAACAATCTTTTCTAAAGGAAAAAGTAGGCAGATTTTGGAGGTTACAGAAGAGAGACAGGAAGGTAGAGAAAGAAAGCCGGGGCAAACTGGCAGGTCACTGGAACCTAGAGAAGAAGTTGATTAACCAGGAGAGCCAATGGACTTTGAAGAATAGAATACTTAACATTTACCGTTCCACTGTTGATGCCTCTGAACTACAAGATCACCTTAATCACTCTAAAACCTTTACTAAATTTTGCTGTAAACAAAAATTACCCGTGAGAATTATTTGGAAATAAATCTAGGAAAGAGGGCCAAGTTCCATATCTGTAATTGGTACAAAAAATTAAAGAGCTGTACAAGTTAGAATGTTTATGACTAGAGAGTCTAGAGAGAACAAGAACATAGAATGAAAAGTGAGGGTGGAAATGTAAACTTACAGAAATTGCTGAAATCATGACTAAGTGCAGAATGTTGGGAAATCTATTTTTTATTTAAATCTCATACTCAGGTGACTTCAGCTGATAATTGGATCACATCTTCTTCTTTGCTAACCTCCCTCCTACCACCAAAAACACTGGAAAGAATGTCTGAGAAACACAGACGTAACTGAAGAGGATAAAACTATTCCAACACTAAAAAATATCCAAATGGAATATTCTCATGAAGCCAACCAAGGCCAGAAACATTCAGTAAACATCTTCCAGTTGCCAACATTATTTCCTTGATTCAGTTTTGACTCCAATCCCTAAGGCTACACTTAGCAAACAGTAAGTGCCCAAGAAACTATTGAACTCCATAAATCCATGAACTAAGACCTTGTTCATATGAATCTTGTCCTTAATATAGAACATTACTACATTAGAGTTTTCAGTAGACTGTTGATATTCATACAAGCAGGCACAACTAAAGACTTTCAAACTGGTTAAAGCATGAAAATACCATTTCAGAAATTGCCTGTTCCTGGAATAATATTTTTTAAAGAATTATCTTTGAAAACTTGAAAAAAAAAAGGATCTGCCATTATATCTGGAGAAATATACTCACTTAGGGTTTGAATGCTTCTGATAACTCACATGTACATAAGAAAGAATTCCAGAAATGGTGGCAAATACTTAATGTAAATTTAATACATTATAATTATTTCAATACAATTACATTAATTAACAATAACATACATCATATAGACAAGGTGATTGAAAAAGAAAACAGGTTGAGTGAGTCACTGTGTAACACAGGAAACACAAAATGTCACTCAAGAAAATTTTAGAAGAGAAAATATAATTTAGAAAAAAAGCTGCCTCAACCTCTGCTGGAATAATTAAATTTGAAGATCAAACTATGTTCTGCTCCTAAATATTTGTGCACTGAAACACATTTATTAGTAAATAAAAAAATTAATCGAGTTGATTTCAAAAAGCAAATTCCATATGAAGGAGGAGGGAAAAAATACTATAACCTCACAGTTCCATAAAAAGGAAAGATCACGTGGGTTTGACAGCCTTTGTTCAACAAAGCTCTAAAGAGTATAAGAGAGAACTTGTATCTGGGAGTGGAGAAGAATCGTCAGTGTCGCAGAAAGAAGGAAGGAAGAAAGGAAAGCAGGCAAGTAGGAAGAAAGAAAGAGCAGGAAGAAGGAAGGAGAAAAAAAAAAAACAGAAGAGGCCATGTGCTGGTAACATCTACATGTTGACAAAATGCTGGTAAAACTTAGGTTTCTCTTGAATGACATCTTATGGTGGGTGGGACTGAACTAGGACTATATGTTTGGGATGTGAAAATATTATTTTTAATTTTTTTCTCAAATTTTCACATGACTTATTGGGGGAGCAAGCAGGATGGAAAGCTAGATACAGGAGTATTAAAAAGAATTGCAGAGGAGATCCAAGATGGCGGACTAGAGGGAGGTTGCATTCCTCTTCGCTCGGTAACTCAGGTTTCAAGCAGAGGATATTTGTTTCTTGGTGAGGCAGTTTTTGCTGCTTATCAATCCCCTGCTGTTTACCCCCATTTGTCTACTGCAATCACCTGCAGTCTGCCAGCATATCGACAGCATATCACTTTTTGAGTGCAGACTGCTCACTGTCAGGCACCTATCATCTGCCATTTGCCTGCCTCTAGCCTGTCCATCACCTGCCTTTCACCTCCCTAACACCCACCACCTGAGGTTCACCTCCTGATCGTCCGACAGCAGTCAGCAAACTGACCACAGACCGCCAGTGGAGCACCAGCTGCCTGCTGTTGCCTGGAAGTTAACTGTCACAGTACCTGCAGGTTTGGTTACATGTGGCTGCCGCCATTTTGAGACAAGAGCCAGGCCCCATAGGACCCCTGGCTGGACTGTCTGAGCCCTGTCTCCAGGATCCCTCAGCCCAACTGATCACTCCCTGCCTCTGGGGCCCTCAAATCAACTGAATGCTCCCTGCCACCAGGACCCCCAGACCGAATGACCATGCCCTAGGAACAGGACCGCCAGACCCACTGATTGCACCCCACCTCCAGGATCCCACAACCAGACTGACCACACCCCACCTCCAGGACCCCTGCCTGACCAACCACACCCCGCCTCCAGGACCTCCAGCTGACCACACCCACACCCCAAGCTGCAGGTACCCATTTGCCAACACATTTGGAAGCCAGAGTGACCATCTTATGTAAATCTGGAAGCCATAGCTCCCATCTTTAGGTAGGGCAAAACTCATCCTGAGATTCCTGCTGGAGACTTGAAGCTCATTGTCGGGTATTTCTCATACATCAGGCTACTGAAGACTGGGAGGTTTGAATACTATATGAGTAGTATAGTGTAGATTTTCTTTTTTCTCCTTAATGAAAAATTTTAAGATTTATTTCTTTACTGTTCTTGCTCTCTTTTCCTTTTGTTTACCTGTTCTCTCAGAGTCTCTTTCTCCCTCTTCGCATGCTCACAACCAACTTCTTTTGATTACACTCTCACCCTTTCTATTATCTAGAACTTCTTTATATTCTTTTCTTATCCCATTAACAGCTACATCCTATATCCCTCTGCATCCTCTTTGTCCTCCATTAGAAACTGCAGACCTTATTGCAAATATATTTATTATACTGAAGATAATAATTGAAATTATTCTGTTTATTATGAAATATCGTTAATAACCTCATAAGAGCTATTTGGTTTAGGGTTGCATACAGTCTGAACTGGGCACTGCTAATATTGATCTCCCCTTAAAGAAAAGGTTTTAGAAACCTATAAGGTCACATAAGCCTATAGGAGAGAAAATGCAATATCCCAGATCTGCCCTGCTAGAGGGGAAGATACATGAAGAACATGAAAAAACAAGGAGAAGATACATGAAAAACATGAAAAAACAAGGGAAGAAAATAATCCAAACAAATCTAGATTCTATACTAATAGAATCCAGTGATAGTATGGTAGAAGAAATGTCAGAAAAGGACTTCAGATTATACATGATTCAGATGATTTGTGAAGCAAAGGATGAGATAAGACAGCAAATGCAGGCAATGAATGATCATACCAATAAGCAGTTGAAAGAGCACCTGCAGGAAGCAAAATATCATTTCAACAAAGAGATAGAGATTCTCAAAAAAAAAAAAAATGGAAATCCTTGAAATGAAGGAAACAATAAGCCAAATAGAAAACTCAATGGAAAGCATCACCAACAGAGTAGATCACTTGGAAGACAGAACCTCAGACAATGAAGACAAAATATTTAATCTTGAAAATAAAGTCACCCAAGCAGAGAAGATGGTAAGAAATCATGAACAGAATCTCCAAGAACTATGGGACATCATGAAAAGACCAAATTTAAGAATTATTGAGATTGAGGAAGGCACGGAGATACAAACCAAAGGTATGAACAACCTATTCAATGAAATAATATCAGAAAATTTCCCAAACCTGAAGAATGAAATGGAAAATAAAATACAAGAGGCTTACAGAATACCAAATGCACAAAAATCACAACAGATCCACACCAAGGCACATGATAATGAAATTGCCTAACATACAAAATATAAATAGGATTTTGAAGGCTGTGAGAGAAAAGCATCAAATTACATATAGGGGGAAACCAATATGGATATCAGCAGATTTCTCAGCCCAGACTCTAAAAGCTAAAAGAGCCTGGAACAACATATTTCAAGCTCTGAAAGAACATGGTTGCCAATCAAGAATCCTATACCCAGCAAAACTGACTTTCAGATTTGAAGACGAAACAAAATACTTCCATGATAATTAAAGCTAAAAGAATTTACAGATAGAAAGCCTGCACTACAGAACAGTCTCAGCAAAATATTCCATGAGGAGGAAATGAAAAACAACAATGTAGGTCAGCAAAGGGAGGAACTACCAAAGGAAAATCCATTCAATGGAGAAACCAAGCCAAGTTAAAAACCAAAAATAAGCCAAAATGACTGAGAATAAAAATCATATCTCAATAATAACCCTGAATGTTTATGGCCTAAACTCATCAATCAAAAGACATAGACTGGCAGAATGGATTAAAAAGAAAGACCCAACAATATGCTGCCTTTAAGAGACTCATCTCATAGAAAAAGACATTCACAGACTAAAGGTGAAAGGGTGGGAAAAAACCTACCACGCGCACAGACTCAGCTAAAAAAAAAGCAGGAGTTTCCATCCTTATATCAGATAAAGTGGACTTCAAGCCAAAGTTAGGCAGAAGGGATAAAGAAGGACATTTCATACTGCTTAAGGGAACCATAAATCAGGAAGACATAGTAATTGTAAATATTTTATGCCCCAGACAATAGTGCATTTGTATACATCAAACAAATCCTTCTCAATTCCAGGAATCAAATAGACCACAACACAATAATTCTGGGTGACTTTAACACACCACTGTCACAACTGGATAGATCTTCCAAACAAAAACTAAACAAAGAAACCATAGAACTCAATAATACAATCAACAACCTAGACTTAACAGACATATATAGAATATTCCATCCATCAATGAGCAAATTCACTTTCTTCTCAGCAGCACATGGAACCTTCTCTTCGAAAATAGACCATATGTTATGCCACAAAGCAGCCCTTAGTAAATGCAAAAGAATAGAGATACTGCCTTGTGTTCTATCAGATCATAATGGAATGAAATTAGAACTCAATGACAATATAAATAACAGAAATTCCACCAACACCAGGAGTCTAAATAATATGCTATTGAATGAAACATGAATAACAGAAAACATCAGGGAGGAGATAAAAAAATTCTTAGAGGTAAATGAGAATGACGATACAACATATCAAAATCTCTGGGACACTATGAAAGCAGTATTGAAGTATTTCAGCCCACACCAAGGTTGGAAGCCATTGCTGAGCCTGTCCGCCCACCTGCCCCTGCACAATGAGGTCAGAAGCCAGCGCTGAATCTGCCTGCTCCGCCCCCAACATGGAAAGGGAGGTACTTGGGAATGAAACTGACCAAATCATATTTTTATATTCATGTGTGGGTATGAATGTTGGAGCAATGAATCCCACCATTATATATAATTATAATGTACCAACAAAAATGTTTTAGAAAAATAATTGATATAGCTGACCCAGCTAGGTGACACACTTGTAAGCCCAGCTACTCAGGAGGCTGAGACAGGAAGATTGTAAGTTCAAGGCCAGCCTGGTCTACTTAGTGAAACCTGTCTCAAAAGGAAAAAGAAAAAAAGAAAGAAAAGAAAAAAGGGGAAAAACATCTGACCTACTGTCTGAATGAAATTTTTATCAGTCTAAGGTGAAGGACTATAGAGACATGTTCACAGCTGTTTGAGGAAGTAGCTCTAAGATGGCGGCCGGCGTTGGGCCAAGAGGTGGCACATAATTAGTGTTAACATGACGCAATCTCTCATGACCTTTTGCCTGATTGGTTGATGTCTCTTCCGCGCTTGTGGTCAACAGATGTTCCTCATTGTTTCTTGATTGGTACTGTGGCATGTGCTCCAATCGTGCTACTTAATCCTAGGGTGATTGGCTGCCTTAGTGTATATAAGACATTCTCTTCACCTGAGAGGAAGATGCACCCTTAAGAAGGACACACCTCTAAGAAGTAACACATCTCTAAGAAGCAGCAGACCTCTAAGAAGTAGCACCTCTGAAAGCGTAGCCTCTCTGAAAGCGTAGGGAGCAAGGAAGCATAGCATGAAAAAGATAAAGAAGTAGTTCATTCCCAGTTCGCCTCCAATAAATTCCCACGGTCTCGTTGCTGCAGGCGGCAACAAAGGACAAGTTGCTTTCCAGGGTCCTTGTAAACACTAAGAGGTCCACCCCTGACAGAGTTTAAGGAGGACACCTTGGTTAGCAACCTCATTCTCTAATCCTCCCTTTTGAATCTGACCTTTCTCTGCTGTTTTCGGAAGTCCTTTACCCATTTGCTCAGTTTTTCTTTTTCCTTCTTTCTTTTGTGTTGTTGAATTGTAGAAGTCCTCTATATATTTGAGATATTAGTCTCTTCTTAGAAATATGGTTTTCAAACATTTCCTCTCATTCCGTAGGCTATCTTTTCACTCTACTATTGGCTTCCTTTGCTGTGTAGCATTTTGGGTTTGATGTAATTCCACTCGCCTACGTTTGCTTTTGTTGCTTGTGCTTGTGGTGGGATAGCCAAGAAACCATCACTATCCCCAATGGCATAAAGTTTTTTTCATGTTTTCTCTTAAGAGTTACATAGTTCCAGGTCTTATATTTAAATATTTAATCCATTTTGAGCCAATATTTTGTATGGTGTAAGACAGGAATACAATCTCATTCTTTGTCATGGGGGTATCAAGTTTTTCCAACAACATCATTGAAAAGAATGCCCTTTACCTGTTGTATGTTCTTGGCACCCTCGTTGACTGTATACACATGGGTTTATGTCTCGGCTCTGTATTCTGTTCCATTGGCCTAAATGTCAGTTTTTACCCCATTAATGTATAACTGTAGTTATACAGATTTGAAATACATTTTAAAATTAGGAACTCTGTCACCTGTAGTTTTGTTCTCCTTTCTCAGGATTTCTTTGACTATTCACAGTCCCATGTGAATTTTAGGATTACTTTATCTGTTTTCTGCCAAAAATAATAATAATAATAATAACAAATTGTTGGAAATTAGACAGAAATTACACAGAATCTATAGACTTCATTGAGTACTGTGAACATTTTGGCAAGTCTTCCAATCCATGAGCATGAATGTCTTTTCTTTTATTTGTGTGTTTTAAAATGTATTTCATCAACAATTTGTAGTTTTCAATGTACAAGTCTTTGACTTCCTTGATTAAGTTTATTAGTATATTATTCTATTTGATGCTATTACAGAAAGATTATTTTCTTAATTGCCTTTTGTGTAGTTCATTATTTGTGTATAGAATGCCAATAATTTTTGTATGCTGATTGTGTATCTTGGATATTTACTGTATTTGTTCTAACAAATGTTTTAGCTGTTGTTGTGTGTAGTACATAGCATTTTCCAGATATGTTTACAATATCTACAAATAATTTTCTTCTTCTATTCCTGGGAAAAAAATGAAATAAGAAAGAAAACAGAGAAAACAGAAGATAAAAAATCTGTGGAAATACACAAGCGATAGAGCACTTGCCTGACACACCCGAGGCCCTGGCTTCCATGGCCAGTATGTCAAAAAACCAAAACAAGGGACTGGATGCTGTGGGAACAGTGCCAACTCCAGGGTTAAGAAAGTTGTATTTTGAGTGTTTATTCCTATTCCCTCAGTGAATCACAACCTGTGAACCAGAGAAGTCTTTTTGGGGATTTTTCTCATTTTTAATCCTCTTTAGGGTTTATGAGCATAAAAAGTTATCCAGGGGGAAGCTACATTTTCCCTCAAGTGAGTTAGATTGTTTTCCCCAACCCACCTACCACAAGTCTTATCTTAAGGCTGTAACTAGTTCCTGCCTTCAGTACCATCTCCATTCCTGAATGGCATAATGCAAGTTCCTAGTTACTGACTCAGACTAGCCACCCAGAGCATTAGAAGAAAGGGGTACATCTACTTTTAACACAAGAAACTTGAGATTTTACCTGGGAGCTAACCAAAAACACTGATAGATTTCTTGGTGAGATGACTAAGGCCAAAAAGTTGTAAAATGAAATGTGTGAAATCATAGTTTTCTTACAGAGATCAGCTCAGAAGTAGATAGAGGCTTTCTGTCCAGAAGATGCCAAACTAGCTGGCACTACAGCAGGAGCCTTCATATGATGGTAGCAAGTGCAATACTTCTCCCTTATGTGGACCTGGCACAGCAGATCTCTGGACTGGAAGGAATAGTACCTCCATGTCACCTGTATGTTGAGTTACACTTGCTCTGTTGTTCCCAGAAGCAATCTTTGGGCAACACAAAAGGAAAACTTACTTGTACAAAACTTAACTTTGCTGAAGCCAAGTCAGGGAGAAACTAGAGAAGCTCTCATGGCACCGACTTCTCTAGTAGAGTTCATTTCATTTAATTGTCCAAGTTGACCTGTGAGCCAATGCAATCCAGTACCCTTAAACGTGTAAAGGTTGGTTTTTTTCTTTACATAACACTCAGCTTGGTGTTGGCTAACCTTAAATTTTTTTCTAGAAGTATTAAAATTCAGTTAAAGCAAAAAAAAAAAAAAAAAAAAAAAACCAAAACACGCAAAACAGAACCAACCCACAAGGCTTGAGAGAATGAGTTCAAGCCTCCTGCCCCTCCCATCCTGCAAGGACACAGCAACAAGGTGCCTTGACCTGGGACTTGCCAGTCTCCAGAACCCTGGGAATTTGTCTTGTATTGCCATTCAATGGCACGGCCCAAGGTTCTTGGTTACAGCATCAGGAAGGGACCCAGGAATCTGCGAAGGCCTCCATTTCCTCCCCATATGGGAAGGACACATTTGCTGGTTCTAGGATTCTCGGCCACGGTATTTTATCCTTACTTACTTTGAGCCCCTCAGCCACTGCTTTTGGCGAGCCAGGGTTTCTAGAGCCAGGGTTTCTAGAGTGAAATCCAGTGCGAACCTTTGTGGGGAAAGGATGATGAACATCCCTCCCTCTCAACAGGTGTTAATGCCAAGCCCTAGAGCATCTGAGGGGACAGAGCACTATGGGGTAGCATCACCACGAGAGCAAAGCGCTACCATGCCTTGGATGCCAAGCATTGTGAGTCGGAAGAAGTAGGAATTGAATGAACACTTTGCGTGTAGAGATGAGGCGTCCAGTAAGAGCCCCAAGTGACTAGGGATTCTCATTCTCATCAGACTCCAGGTGAAAAGACCACTGGAGGATGCCACAGGTTTTAAAAAAAATCTCCAAATGTTGAACTATCATTCTCCACAGCCCCCAGAAGGAAAAACGCTTCTGGGGTTCTTTCTTATTTTTATGATGACAGTGGCAAAGATCCTGGAGGCCCCAAAATGAGAAGGCCAATGGGGGCTGTGCCCATGTGTGACTGGGTCACCCCCTGCTCTGACCTCACAAGCAGCCACTGTGATGCGCCGCCCCACCGCGCCATATAAGCGGGTGGCTGCGCTGGGCTCTTCGTCCATAAGTACAGGAAGCTCTTGGTGGTGACCTGTCGGACTCCCAGATAGTTAGTGCGTTTGGTGGTTGGTGGCTGGTGGTTGGTGATTGGTGGCGGGTGGTTGGTGGTTGGGGTTTTCTGGGTGTTGGTTTTTTGATTTGGGCTTTGGTTTGTTTGTTTGTTTTGTCTTTTGTCTTTTGTTGTTGGTTTTGGTGTTTCGTTTGGGTTTGTTATTTTTTTCTTAGCTAGCGTCCTCCGTCGGCGTTCCGGCTTTAGGATGCGAGGCAGTCAGAGTAGAGAGCATAGAGTAGAGCGGCAGGGGCCCAGCTCCTGCTACGAGGCGGCCCTCACGGACCACTACCAGGTGGTGAGGAAGCTCGGGCGGGGGGGCTTGAGCCAGGTTGTCCTGGCCCGCCATCTCCTCACCGGGGCAGAGGTGGCGGTGAAAGTCGTGGCCAAGACCAAGGCGCTCCAGCACGTCCTGTGCGAACCACAGAGGTTGATGTCCCTGGAACACCCGAACGTGATCCAGCTCTTCCAGGTCATCGAGACCCCGCGCAACATGTACATGGTGATGGAGCGCGCAGGTGGGGGCCACCTGACACTTTACATCCCAGTGTGTGGTGGCCTGAAGGAGGGGAAGGCCCGCAGGCTGTTCCGGCAGACCGTGTGCGCAGTGCGCCACTGCCACGACAGGGGCATCGCACACCTGGACCTGAAGCCCGAAAACCTGATGCTGGACGCCCGGCGCCGCAGCGTGAAGCTCATCGACTTTGGCCTGAGCCTCACCTTCACGCCGGGGCAGAGGCTCAGCACCTCCTGGGGCACGCTCCCGTACTGGGCCCCTGAGCTCGTGCGGGGGCAAGACTTCGAGGGGCCCCCGGCGGACGTCTGGAGCCTGGGAGTCGTGCTCTTTGAACTGCTCACAGGGAGGCAACCGTTCCGGGCGTGCACCGACGAGGGCCTGCGGAAGCAGATCCTGCGGGGCCGCTACACCCTCCCCAGGCACCTGTCCACCGACGCCCACAGCCTCATCCAGCTCATGCTGACGCTGGACCCGGCCCATAGGCCCACCCTCGAGCAGGTAATGGGCCACCCGTGGCTGAGCCAGGGCCAGCAGCCTCCACCCAGCCCTGGCAGCCAGCTGCTCCCCAAACGCCCCGACCCCGCCATCCTGACCCTCATGCTGGACATGGGCTTCGACCCCTACGAAGCCTGGGTGTCCCTGGACAAGCGGAAGTGGGACGAGGCCGCGGCTACCTACCGCCTCCTCCAGCACCAGGGACTGCAGGGTGCGGGCCGCGAGCTCCAGGCCAGGCCTGTGGGCCGTCGCGTGGTCCCGGCTCTCCCGGCTCCCACAGATGCCCCCGGCGCCCGCGCCAACAAGTGTGCCAGCCAGCCTACCCTTCCTGTGTCCAGCGAGCAGCAGCAGCCTGCGGAGTCCAGGTTGGAAGGCCAGAAGGGCGCTGCTGGTGCCAGCGGGCCAGCCATCCCTCTGAGCTTCTTCCGTGTGCACTTGGCCCCGCCCAGCCCAGCCTGCCGGAGAGGCCCTGCGCCCCGCAGGCCCGAGCACCCCAGGCCCAGCCTCAGCAGGCAGGTGGCAGAAGGCCCCAGCTCGTCCTCCCAGGGTTCCTCCTCCGGCCAATCCTTGGACAGCTGCGGGGGCTGGAGGCGGGTCACTGGGAGGATGGCCACCTTCCTTGGAAAACTCTGCTGCTGCATGCCCTGCTTTTGCTGGCCCGCCTCCCCAAGGAGAGTGGCACCCATGCAAGGAGGCCACGGACGCCCCAGGGCCCCACACAGAGTGGCTCCAGGCAACGTGCCCTGATGGGACAGGCAGACCAACAGACAGCAAGAGGTCCCTGAGCTCCGAGCATCCTGACCTGGTGGAGCCTGCACCCACCCCAAGTGAACTCCAAAAGCTTCGGCCATGATGTGTGTCAACTGGCACCGGCTCCCCTCCCAGCCACCCCCTCCACAGACTCCAGTCTGCATCCTCCACCACTCTCTGCCCCCACCTATAGACATCAGAGACTCTGTCCCCTTGGACACTCCCCTCTGCCCTGCCCTGCCCTGGCCTTCCTCCTATACTTCTGGGAAGGCAGAGAAGGTTCCTGAGAAGTTTCTCCTTCTCACCAATTGTATAATAAAATTGATGTTTCAAAGATTGTTTTCTTTTGCTTTGTTTTAAAAAGGCACGTTACAAAATAGAGAGAAATTTTAAAAAGGAAAAAGAAAATTACAGGAAACAAGAGAGGCCTCAGGGCAAAGGCAGGAGCCCAGGGCCGGTACCACTGGGCCTCTGGCCAATGTACAATGTAGATAGACTTGGGCACCTTGAGCCAGGGTAGATGGAGCCTCTCTCCCCTTGTCCTTAGTGTAGACAGATTCTCTCCTTGAGCCACTGTAGACCTGATTCCACTGCTTTGGCCAGAGAGAATCCCTTTCCCAGTCTGCGGGTCATCCCTGAGGTTTGTGGTTCGGGGTCGCGGCTCGGGGGCCGCTGGTGTTAGAGAAGACTTATTTGGAAAGGTATTGGAGATCCCAGAGTGTTCTGTGGCATCACCTCCATAATCCCATGGGCAGGGAGGCACGAGGCAGGCCTGTGGGCAGGGGCCGGCCTGCCTGCCTCAGGGGCTGGGGGCTTCACCACATGCCCCACAGCCTCTGAAACCAAAATCTCCTCCTGGTCACTGCTAAAGGTAATGGAGAGTGAGTACATGGGCTTTGGGCGCTGGAGCGCTTAAACCCTCTCAGGCTTGCTACTTACCGAAAAGCCAAGTGAATATCAAGGAAATAAAGTTCCTCATAGGAAGAGCTCCAAAAAGATCTTCAGGTAATTCTTCTAAAGAAGAATTAGCACCAGTTGTATACAAACATTTCCAGGAAGCAGAAGCACAGGGAAGCATCCCCAGTGTGTTTCATGGAGCTGGAATTACCCCACCATCAAACCAGAAAAGATGCTGCCAGAATAAAACCGTCAGAGAAACCCTAAACAGAGAGACCAAAGTCCATCCTGAATATGGAAACAAATAGCCCTCTAGAAGGTACTTTATTGAAAAGCCAGGAAAGACACGTGATGGTATGGATTCGCGTAGAGTAATTACGTGTCAAAACTCAACACCTGCTGAAAAGCTCTGAGACAGGTAGGACCAGGGAGTGTTTGGGAGAAAATTCTATCCCCCAAAGACACATACAGGCTCAAACCTCCCGAGCGAAGAATTAAGGTCTCTCTGTCAGAAATGGCATGGTTGGGATGTGATTACCACAGACGGGGTGCTGAGGGACCAGCGTAGGCTCAGGGCTCAGCGTGGCTTCCTCCGTATGAGGAGGCCTGGGCAAGTTTGGTTCAGTGCCACTTTGGTTGTTATAGGACTGCCGTCTCTCCTGCTGGGTTATTGTTTGCAGTGAAGCAGTTGAAGTCCCTTGCCCCTCACGTTGGGTATGTCCTACAGTCATTCTGTCCTGCTTCCCATGGGGGTTCTATTTCCCACGATCCAGGAACAGCACCCTGAAGGGAATCGCTGGCAGGGAGGCTTCCCGAGTGTAGAGAATGCTGCTGCCTTGCCTCTCCAGCCCCACCCCCTCAGTCAGTGATGTCACAATGTTAATGTGGACACACCGTGCTGGATACCATAGAATAAAGTCAGGCTTTTCTGCTACACCAGTCTCCTACATCTTGTAGAAAACAAAAGTGGCACTGGCTTTTATCATTGTCACGGGTTTGCTTTGCCAGAGGATTTTCTGTCTTCATCGCACCTGAGGACCTGATCCAATGTCCTTCAGGTCGACCTGAAGGACTTCCCTCACACAGGCACATCCAGTGGGGACCAAGTCCACAAGGGTGCGGTCAGGCCAGGAGGCTTCGACCACAGGGATGGGAGGTGACTGTAAGAGTGCTTCTCCAGCATACCCAAGGACATGGTTCACTTCCCAGCAACACACACACACACACACACACACAAGCACAAACACACACAATTCTATTTGTCAAGCTGGGAACAATGGCCTATGGCTGTGCGTTCACTAACTTTATCATCGCCGTGGCCCAGACTCTGAACAGGAGAGTCTTAGAGGGGAAATGTTCACTTGGGCGTCACGGTTTCAGTGGTCTCAGCCCATTGGTTGCTGACTCTATTGCTCTGGGCACAAGTAGAGGCAGCCCGTCATGGGGGAAGGGCCCAGGGGAGGAAAGCTTCTCTCCTCAGAGCAGCAAAGAGGCAGAGGCAGAGAGAGGGGAAGGTCGGGGACATGACCCCAGTGAGTCTCGGCCCAAAGTAACTGGCCATGTCCCACCTGCCTAGAGCAACCAGTGAGTCAGTCCACTCTACCTAGGCTGGACTGAGGGCCACAGCTCTCCCCAGCCAATCACTTCACCCATAAACATCCCTGCACTAGCTCGGGAGCCTGTGTGTGTGTGGTGGGGGCCAGGGAGTGGGGGCACCTCACACTCAAAGCATCTCAGGCTATAATCCTCTACTCAGATTCCAAGTCAGGAGGATCACACATGCAAACCTGACCTGAGCAGCTGAGGGAGAGCTTGTCTCAAAGGAAATAATAAGGAGCCTACTCACTGGCAACAACTTCCTCAAGAAGACTCCTAAAGCTTGGGAGGTAATATCAAGTGTTAATAAATGGATACTGAGGTAGGAAGTGAGCACTGAGTCCCCCGCCCCACACACACCAAGGACAGAGTCAGTAGCTGAGCCTGCCTGCCCCCCTCCCCCCACTGCTGAGGTACACTGAACCTGCCCCTTCAACAAATGGTGCTGGGAAAACTGTAAATCCATAAGCAGTAAAATGAAACTAAAGCCCTATCTCTCACCCTGCACAAAACTCAACTCAAAATGGACCAAGGATCTAGGAATTAGACCTAAGATCCTTCACCAAATAGAATAAAAAGTAGGCCCGAATCTCCATCATGTTGGCTTAGGACCAGATTTCCTTAACAAGAACCCATAGTGCAAGAAATAAAAGAAAGAATCAATAAATGGGATAGATTCAAACTAAAGTTTTTTTCTTAGCACAGGAAACAACCAATAATGTGAAAAGAGAGCCTACAGAGTGGGAGAAAATCTTTTCCACACACACTTCAGGCAGAGCACTCATCTCTAAAGTTTATAAAGAACATAAAAAACTTCACACCCAAAATACAAAAGAACCCAATCAATAAATGGGCTATGGAAATGAGCAGACACTTCACAGAAGACATACAGGTGATCAACAAATATATGGAAAAGTGCCCATCATCCCTAGTAATTAGAGAAATGCAAATTAAAACCACTCTAAGATTTCATCTAACTCCAATTAGAATGGCTGTTATCAAGAATACAAGCAATAATAAGTGTTGACGTGGATATGGGGAAAAAGGCACACTCATACACTGCTGGTGGAGTTGCAAATTGGGACAGCCACTCTGGAAAGCAGTATGGAGATTCCTCAGAAAGCTTGGAATGGACCCACCATTTGACCCAGCTATCCCACTCCTCAGTTTATACCCAAAGGACTTAAAATCAGCATACTACAGTGATGCAGCCACATCAATGTTTGTAGCAGTTCAGTTCACAATAGCTAGATTGTGGAACCAACTCAGATGCCCTTCAATTGACGAATGGATAAAGAAACTGTGATATATATACATATATATATATATATATATATGAATATTACTCAGCCATAAAGAAGAGAAAAATTATGGCATTTGCTTATAAACAGATGAAGTTGGAAAATATCATGCTAAGTGAAATAGGACAAGCCCAAAAAACCAAAGGCCGAATGTTTCTCCGAAGAGTACATGACAATATATAACAATGGGGGATGGCAGGAGGAAGAGAAGAATGAAGGAACTTTGGATGGTGTAGAAGAAAAAGGGGTGGGAGGGGGTGGGGATGGAAAAACAGTAGAATGAAACAGACAGTATTACCCTATATACATGTATGATTACATGAATGGTGTGAATCTACATTGTGTACATCCATAGAAATGAAAAGTTGTACCCCATTTGTGTATAATGAATCAAAATGTGTCTGTAAAAATAATTTTTTAATAAAAAAAGAATCAATATATAATAAACAATCGATATTTTAAAACATTAAAAAAATGGATCCAATACTGGCACCTTCTAGAACATCTACCTAAACAAAATGTCAGACTGACAAATCCTTTTTGAATGAGCTGTGTTGGTGAGATTTTTTGACAAAAATAAAACAATATTTACTACACCAAGTAGATAGGAAGCAAAAACTAGAAGAAATTTATCGGACTTCATCCTAATTAGTGAGACACAATTGGTTCATGTGGGTAAGAGACTAGGTTAAAAAAATAAATTCATACCTACAACCATGTGAGAAGAGAATGTTAGAGTAAGATTGTTAGGTTAAAAACAAAAACACTTAAAATCCTATAGGGTCAATAAAAGCATAACCTTAAGATAGAAATCCTTTGCATTTCTACCAGGAAAAAAAAAAGAAAGATTTAGAGGCTAACATAAATTTCACTGACTAGCCTCTTAATCATAGCAAATAGAATGTCAAAAAAGGCCCATTCCCTTTTTGAGGGGTTGGCAAAATTTAACCTGCAGACTAGCCACTTGGTTTTGTAAACAAAGTTTTAATGAATACAGTCATGCCTATTTGTTTAAATATTTCCTATGGCTGCTTCTAAGCTACCACAGCACAGTTGGGTTGCTGTGAGAAACATCATATGGCCTGTGAGCCTACAATATTTACTATCTGGCCCTTTATGGAAGTTTGCCAACCCCTGCCCTGGATTGAATGGATCACTGAGAGCACTGTGAACAATCCCTCCATCAGGATACTAAAAGCACATGTCACTCACTCCTTGCCTTGCTTGCAAAGTTTGAATAATTTTCTTAACAAAGTTAGGAGGGGTAAAGCATCATTTTTTGATGCAAGACCCAGATCACTAGAGTCTTAGAAATCAGCAAAAACTCAGGGGACAGTTTGGAACTGTCAGAGACTCTGGAACTGACTGAAGCTGCAATCCAGTTATACTTGTTAAAAGGTGAGATTGCTACATATGGCATCAAGGTTGTACAGTGACTATCCAGTAGCATCAACACAGACGCTACAATATCTGTCAAATATTTCTGTTTATGAAACCCAGTGATAATTATTCACAGTAATAACCCAGGGTACATCACAATCCTGAAGTTCAGCAGTGTTTCATGAAAAGTGATCTAATCCTTTTTAACATAGTTTCAATAATAATTAGTATTTTCTTGATCTGAATCTCATAATAATAGTGACATGTAATACACATCTTGTGGCGGTGGTTTTCAAGTTGACCCTATAGAGGAAGATGGAAGTAGGATAGGGATGTCAACAACTGAGAGTCTTAACTACCCCTCCTTATTTTAATCTTCACAGCGATCTTTTACCAATTTACAAAACCAAGTTTCCACTTCAAACTAAGGTCTATTTATGGAGAAAAAAAATTTTAATATGTGCATGCATGTAACTACCATATGACCCAGCAATTGCAAACTTTGTCATTTATCCCAGAGATTTAAAAAAAAAAAAAATACTTATATTACTACAAAATCCTATACCCAAATGTGCATAGAGGCTTTATCCATAGTAGCCCCAAACTGGAAATGGCCCATGTTTCCAGGTGAATAGTAAAACAAACTGAGGTACATACCACGGAATAGAGTACTCAGCAATAACAAGAACAGAATATTAATATACACAGCAAACTTAGATGAATTTCCAGAGAATTGAACTGAAGGACAAAAGTCAATCCTCAAATATTATATGTTGTGTGATTTCATACTTACAACATCTGTGAGATAACATAATTATAAGAAGTATAACTAATTAAAACAAATTAAAAATTTTTTAACAAGAGACAGAATCCTAATTCGAAAAAGAGAGAGAGAGAGAGAGAGAGAGAGAGAGAGAACAAATGAGCAACTGCCAAGAATCAGGGATAGGGGTTGGCTGTACAGGGGTAAAAGGGGTAGCAGAAGGGACCTTTATGGTGATGGAGAATCATGATCATGGTGGTGGTTATGTGAAATTATAGCTGTAATAACACAGATTGAGTTGCACATGCACACAAATGAGAGCATGTGTAACTAGTGAAATTGGAATAAACTTTGGGAATTCTACCAATGTCATTTTCTAGTTCTGATGTTGCACTTGTTACAGAAGACATGGACACTGGGGGAAACTGGGAGAAAAGTGCACACAGTCTCCTTGTACATTTCTTTACAATTTCCTGTGGATCTACAATTATTTCAAAATATACAGGTTTTTTTTTCTTTATTTGGTTGGTTGAAATTTTTTGTTTTGTTTTATTTTGTTCTGTGTTTTGGAGGGGACTAGGGATTAAACCCAGGGATACTTTATCACTGATCTACATCTCCCGCCCTTTAGATTTTCTTTATTGTTGAGACAGAGCTTCACTATATTGCTGAGGCTGGCCTCAACCTTGTGAGCCTCCTGTTTTCACCTCCCCAAAATAAAAAGGTTTTAAAAATAAACTGCCCAAAGATGATGCTCAATGTCTAGAATATAGTAATACAGCAAATACTTTAAATTTATCCCTTCTGGAAAAATTAAGATTTAATGTGATGCACCTTACTAGACAACTCCATTTGACATTTATCACTTAAATTCATTATTTTTCTTGGAGTTTAGCTCTAAGATCAAGGGAAAAATCTACATGTGAGACCCAAAGTATTTAGATGGTATAGATAGATTTTACATAAGTTTATAATCTCTGCCTTCAACCATTGTGTGTACTGAAAGCAGGTAGAGTATAGTGGTTACAAACGGGACTCTGGGCTGTGCCACTTACTACCTATGTGGCATGGAGACTGTCACTTCATTTCTGACTCAACACCTAATATTGTAAAATATATATAATAATCTCTACTTCAAAATGTGTTTCAATTAAATGATGTAAAAAGTTAATGCATGTAAAGAGCTTTGGAAAATACCTGGTACTCTGTAAGTATTCAATGAAAGTTAGCTCATTACTTATATCCTTGTTAAATCCTTATTGCCATAGTAAGGATTTGCTTTCTCTCTCAATATTCCTTATCAGATACCAAGTACAAATTAATTCAGAACCAGAAATAAAACCTCTCATGATTTGCACACTGGAAGCCCCTCACCTTCCATATGGCATGCTCTAGAGTCTAGAGGTAGCTCTATTAAGAACCCATAAAGTGCATCAGGCAAACAGTAGCTATCAACATTCCCAAGTGAACCAGAAGTGAGAAACATCAGAAACTTCTTAGTAGAGAAAATCACCTGTGAAATTGATCAGATGTCTACTTCAAAAAGTTGTGAATAAGGCATTAGACTTCTGAACACTTACTGGATCTCAGTCTCTTGGCCTTTGAATATTTGCCGTGACTGCTTTTTGTCAAAAGGATGTTACAACCTAGAATGGATAGTTCCCTTCTGGGGGAAAAAAAAAAAAAAAAAAAAAAAAAAAAAAAAAAAAATATATATATATATATATATATATATATATATTAATGGTACCTTCCTCTCCTACCTAAGATCATTTGATTATATTCTCCCAGTCAAAGCAAGGAGATGAACACAGCAAATATAATTCCTGGGGAAGAGGAGCTAAGTTAGTGGAGTACCAGAGGGTAAACCAGTTGAGAATAATTATAGCAGGTCAGTATCTCTTCCCCTTTCCTTTATCCAGGTATTAATTCATTCACAGATCTTGTCTAAATCCCTCTATGTGCTGGGCACTCTTCTGGGTTCTGGGAAAACAACAAAGAATAAGGAAGGAGACAAGATCCCTGTGTTTATGGAGCTCCCAGTCCAACAGGGAAGGCAGACAACACAAAATTAGACTAGTATGCAATAAGTTCTTCCACAAGAACAGAAATACTAGACAAAAAAGCACATAGGAATGTCACCTCACCTCGGCCTGAGACAGAGCAGATGCTTCTCAAAGCAAAGAATTCCACGTGGAAACCCAAGGGCAGCAGTTTGGGTGTTCACTGCAAGGCAGGCATTTTTTAAACAGACTCCCACTTCTGTAAAATACCATACTGAAACACTAACAGGAAGGAACCAATGGAGAAAGATAGGTTAGTAACTCAGAAGAGAAATGGGGACCCAATAGAATAAGTTTCCCAAAGCAGAGGAAGGGGAGAGATGCTGAGAACACACAGAAATTAGAAGAGAGGGGTGAGAGGTTCTAAAGGGTCTGGGTGAGGAAGCAGGAGGAGAGCAACCTGGAAGCCAAGATTTTCCATCAACACCAGGACACAGGAGGGGTTGCGGACCTAGAACAACTGAAAAGAGAAGGGCCTTCCTCTTGGGCCTCCCGTCTCCTGGGCCTCCTTTAAAAGGAAGAAGACCTGGACACCATTTGCATCTGGAATAGTGTGTCCTCTCATAATACCTTTCTGGGCTTCTGCACCATTGCACAAGTAATGAGGAATTTAAAAAAAAACACACACCTCAATATATCCTGACACTTCTGAGAATTTTTTGTTTTGAAGAAACTACTAATAAATCATGTGACCTAAATATTATAAGTGAAACTATAAAATGTGATAACTACCAAGTATCTCGTTTCCTGATTGGGAGGCAGAGAGAGGTTCCTCTCACCCTAGGACACACACACCTTGTCACAGGCAGATCCTGAACACAAGCCCTGGCCCCTGGTCTCTAGTCTGGAATGCAATTACACCGTATTTTTCATTTTTCTCCATTAGATGTTTCCAGAGATCAACTCTGATTTCTTCTCAAACTTGAATCACTGTTCTATTACACGATGCCCAAGCAATATTAAGAGAGGCTAAATTTTAGCCCATCAACCACTTAGCTTTTCTAGTACAGGTAATATGCTGACCTGACAGCTGGGTTTGGTGTCAAACAGACCTACCCTAAGGGCTGGGCCATTAATGGCTCAGACACAGTTCCTAGAAAAGAAAGCACAGATGGCATTGTCCCCTCACACTCCTAGCTATTGGTATCAATGGATGAAGAAGGAGGAAGGGAGAAATTCTCAGGTAAGGTCAAGAAAGAAGCTGAAGAGTCTGGCACAGTGGCACATAACTGTAAACCCAGCGGCTTGGGAAACTGAGACAGGAGGATCGAGAATTCAAAGCCAGCCTCAACAATTGAGTGAGGCTCTAAGCAACTGAGTGAGACCCTGTCTCTAAATAAAATATTAAAAAGGAGCTGGGGATGTGACTTAGTGGTTAAATATCCCTGGGTTTGATCCCTGGTACCAAAAAAAAAAAAAAAAAAAAAAGAGAGAGAGAAAGAAGTCTGAAGAGCAGAAGGGTAGACAGTCACTGCCAGCTCCAGAGAGGGGCATCCTCCCAAACCTGGAGATCAACCCCTTATGAGATGCACATGTTCTAAGACAATATTCTGCTCCTTCCTCATTCCTCTTTGCTTTAGATTTTCCAGGACAGATCAAGAGGGAGACAGGGCCAATAAGTGCTCCTCCATTTTGCTCCCTGAAGACAAGGCATCATGAGTAGAAGTTTCTCTTGTATCTAGTTTCTAGGCAAAAGGAATAGGACAGGGTCAGCGCTGGCCAAAATGTGGAAAAAAGTGGGAACAAGATTTCACTCTAATGCCAGATGCAGTGGCACATGCCTATAATCCCAGTAACTTGGGAAGCTCAGGCAGGAGGATTGCAAGTTGAAGACCAGCCTCAGCAACTTAGCAGGGCCATCGGCAACATAGTGAGGCTGTTCCAAAATTTAAAAATTAAAGGGCTGGGGATGTATCTAAGTGGTAAGGGGCCTCTGAATTCAACCCCCAGTACCAAAAAAAAAAAAAAAAAAAAAAAGATTTTATTCTTCCTCTTCACATGGCATCCATTTCCCCACAGTGATGGCTCTCCACTTTGGGCACCCACCAAGCACTTCCTTCTAATTTCCCTCTAAGACTCTCATTTTCTCCTTCCTCTCCCAAAGGACATGTGTTTAGACTGAATGTTCATGTCCCCCTGAAATTCATATGTTGAAATCCTAACCTCCAAGGCGATGGTGTTGGGAGGTGGGGTCTTTGGGAAATAATTAGGTCTTAACAGTGAGGTCCTGGTGAATAGGATCAGTGCCTTTTATTGCTTGCTTTCTTCCTCTTTTCTTGCCACATGAGGATATGAGAAGATGACTGTCTGCCAGCCCAGAAGGCTGCCCTCGCCAGACACCAGATCTGCTGGCACCTTGATCTTGTACTTCCCGAATCAAAGTTTTTCCCCTTTCCATGTATTATACCCAAGTCAACCAAAGCAATATGATCAAAGCTCTTTCACACATCAGTAGAGCAGAGGGAAGGGAGCAAGGGATGGGGGAGGGGGAGGGGAAGAGGAGGTATAGGGACTGAATTAGAACAAGATATATTCCATGCTTTTATAATAATGTCAAAATGCATTCTAATGTCATCACATAACTAAAAATAACCAATAAAAAAATTCAAGCACAAAAAAAAACTTTCATATGCATTTTTACCATATTTGAAATGAATGGTTGTATATACAATTTTGGAGCTAGATAGGCACAGTCCAAGTCCTGGCCCTATACTTGCTAGCCTTGTGACCGTGGGCAAGTGTTTCAATTTCATTGGTAAAGGGAGATATAAGGATATCTACCTCACATAGGTGTTACAAGAATTCACTGAGGTAATATGCATAAGTGCTTAGAAAAGTGCCAGGCTCAGAAGAAGCACTCACTAAATAGTAACTACTCTTATTTTTGATTCTTACTACATGCCTGTAATACAGGTGGGGTTTTAAATCACTGTTTTACAGAGCAGTCATGTTACCTTCCCAGGTCACAAAGGAGATTTTGTCACTCATTATTTCCACACAAACCCTCTGTTGTTATCAATTTTATCCTCTTCCAGCATTGAAGAATAATAATAATGACAACAATAATAATGATAATGGCTAACAATATGCTATTTGAGGACACAGAAAGGTATGCTATTTGAGACACAGAAAGGTAAGTGATTTGTACAGAGACACCCAGAGAATAAGTAGCATGATAAAAAGACTTTACCTAGTTAATCTGGGACCAAACTGCAGGCTCTTAATTACCATATTGTAATGAATGGATGTTATTTCATTCATTTTTCTATACACGACTCTTAGACCTATTGTTTTCCAAACACTATGCTAGGTTTGGAAACAACAAGATTTATGAAATAGTCCTTGACATCCTGTAGTCTGCAATCTAGTGAAGACAAATCACTGTACAATCTGATGAATGTTGTCTTCGTGAGAAGATGCCTCAGAACCACAGAGCAACTAACAGTGCCCAGGCAAGGAAGGCTTCATGCAGGGAGTTCCCTCTGAGGAAAGTCCTGACTCCAGATGGTGATGACAAGGCAGAGATGTTCAAGCATCTGAACATCAATACCAGATGGTTGAATATATTAGGATCAGTGAGAAGTTCAATGTAGACAGATTATAAGGTATACAAAAGAATTAAGGAAGAACACTGAAAATGATAGCCAGGAATTGCATTAAAAAGAAACTTATGGGCCCATTTGCCTGCCTCTTGCCTGCCCATTGCCGGTCTTTCACCTGCCCATCAGTCACCACCTGAGGTCCACCTGCTGATCATCCACTGGTAGCTTGCAGACTGTCTGCAGACCACAGCGGATCACCAGCTGCCTGCTGTTACCTGAAAGTCTGCTGTCACAGTACCCACAGGTTTGGTTAGATGCAGCTGCGGCCATTTGGGGACAACACCAGGACCTGCAGGACCCCTGGCCCAACTGACCATGCCCTGCCTCCAGGACCCCCTTCCTGACCGATCACACCCCACCTCCAGGACCCCTGGCCTGTCTGACCATACCCCACACAGAATCAGGACCCATGCCCTGTGCTGCAGCTCCTCATTTGCCAACACGTTTGGAAGTCAGTGCAGCCACCTTGGATTATCCTGGAAGCAGAAGCTGCCATCTTTAGGTGGGGCAAATCCCATCCTGAAATGCCTGCTAGAGATTGGAAGCTCATCGTCAGTTACCTCTCATGCATCAGCTATTTAAGACTGGGAGATTTAAATACTATATGACTGTTGTGATGTAGTTTTTTTGTTTTTTTTTTTTCTCCTTTTTGAAAATTTCTAAGCTTTTATTTCTTTTTGTTGTTGTTGTTGTTGTTCTATTTTCTTTTTGTTTACCTGTTTCCTCAGAGTCTCTTTCTCCCTTTTCTCATGCTAACAACCAACTTCTTTTGATTCCGCTTCCACTCTTCCTACAATCTAGTATTCTATATATTCTTTTCTTATCCCATTAACAGTTACATCGTACACCCGTCCCTTTCCTATTTGTCCACCATCAGAAACTATAGACCTCATTGCAAATCTATCTGTTATACTGCAGATAATAATTGAACTCCTCCTCTCTGTTTATTATGACAATACTATTAACATCTTCATTGGTACTATCTGGCTTAGGGCTGCATATTGTCTGTACTGGGTGCTGCTAATATAGATCTCCCCCTTAAAGAAGAGGTTTTGGAAGCCTATAGGGTCACCATAAACCTACAGGGGGAAAACCGCAATACCCCAGATCTATAGGGCTGGAGGGGAAGATACATGAACAACATGAAAAAACAAGGGAAGAACGTGTTCCAAACAAACCAACATTCCATATTAATAGAATCCAATGACAGCATGGTAGAAGACATGTCAGAAAAGGAGTTCAGAATATACATAATTAAAATGATTTGCAAAGCAAAGGATGAGATAAGGGAACAAATGGAGGCAATGACCATCAAACCAATAAATAGTTGGAAGAGGAACTACAGGAAGCAAAAGATCATTTTAACAAAGAAAGATTCTGAAAAAAAAAGAAAGAAAAGAAAAGAAAACAGAAATCCTTGAAAATAAGGAAACAATAAACCAAATAGAAAACTCAATGGAAAGCATCACCAACAGAGCAGATCACTTGGAAGACAGAACCTCAGACAATGAAGACAAAATATTTAATCTTAAAAATAAAGTTGCCAAACAGAGAAGATGGTAAGAAATCATGAACAGAATCTCCAAGAACTATGGGGTATCATGAAAAGACCAAATTTAAGAATTATTGGGATTGAGGAAGGCACAGAGATACAAACCAAAGGAGTGAACAACCTATTCAATGAAATAATATCAGAAAACTTCCCAAACCTGAAGAATGAAATGGAAAATCAAATACAAGAGGCTTACAGAACACCAAATGCACAAAATCACAGCAGATCCACATCAAGGCACATTATAATGAAAATGCCTAACATCCAAAAGACACAGACTGGCAGATTGGATTAAAAAGAAAGACCCAAAAATACGCTGCCTTCAAGAGACTCATCTCACAGAAAAAGACATCCACAGACTAAAGGTGAAAGGGTGAGAAAAAAACCTACCACAAACACGGACTCAATAAAAAGGGGGGGGTTCCATCCTTATATCAGATAAAGTGAACTTCAAGACAAAGATAGTCAGAAGGGAAAAAAAGGACATTTCATACTGCTCAAGGGAACCATAAACAGGAAGACATAACAATTGTAAATATTTATGCCCCAAACAATGACACATCCATGTGCCACAAATCCTTCTCAATTCCAGGAGTCAAATAGACCACAACACAATGATTCTGGGTGACTTTAACACATGGCTCAGAATGCATGAGAAAATGCTTTCCCCTCCAGAGTCCTATCAATAGAGTATGTTAGCTAACTTTGGATTTTTGCCAATGAAGAGAGAAAAAATGGACTTTCATTCACAGTTTTAATTTACATTTCTCTTTTTTAATGAGTGAAGTTAACTTTCTTGTTTTTTATTAATAGCTAATTTTATTTCCTTTTTCTGTGTTTCAAAAGGATTATGATTTTGTCAATTTACATGTTAGGAAGTAACAATTCTTTTGATATGAGCTATATATATGTCCCTTAGTTGTCTTTTTTAAAAGTTTGTTATGATGATTCTGTCCATAAAAAATTGATTTTTATATAACAAAAAGTACCAGTGAAGTAATTTATGTCTTGGGGCTTTTGAGTCATGAAAGGTTAGATAGTTCTTGCTAACTCCAGATTTATAAAGAAAAAATTTTCAAGTTTTCTTATTATTATTTAATGGTTGTGTTATTTTAAAAAATCTTTGGCACATATGGAATTTATTATGGTATATGAGGTAAGGCAAGGATATTACTTTATTTATCCCTATAACATTTTTTGACTACTTCTTTTTCCCAGTGGTTTGAGATGATGTCCTCTTTATACATTCAATTTCTATATGTATCTGAGTGTGCTTACATCTGGGCATTTTGTTTTGCTAATAGACCAGTATGATACTCTTAAATTATTTAGACTTTGAAAAATGCCTTAATGTGTTTTAGTGCTGGTCCCACTTCCATGTTTATTTTTTCACTAAATTTAGCATCAAGTGATCTAGCTTAAAACTATTTTCATGGAGATTTTGTTAAATACACAAATTAATTTGCACAATAATATGGTTCTTCTATTTGTAGAAAGGCTATTTTTTTTCCTTCAATGGTATTTTAATTTTTATTTTTAATAGGTCTCACATTTTTATTGACAAACATATTAATATATTTGTTACTGTTATATATGAAATATTTTCTTTCATTAAATCTTCCAAAAGATTATTTGAATGTATGTAAACTACTGATTTTGTATGTTTATTTTGTACTTGGTAATCTAATTGAGCTATCTTACTATTTGTAGTAGCAGTTAATAAAATATCTCGAATCTAAAAAACTTAGTTTGTAAATTCAAACAATCTATAAAACATGAGAAAGCAAAAGTTCTACAAGATAAATAATTATTTTATGAAACATTTACTGAAAATAAAGGGCAATCATTATGATTAATATCATGATTTAGAAATGTTAACGTTTCTACAGTCTCTCAAATGACAAAGCTATTGAGAATGGGTCAATTTTGTAAATGTCATATATTCAAGACATGTAGTTGAATAAAAGTCTCATATATATGTAGTTCAGAAGATCAAGGAGATCCTGAATAATTTGCCTCATACCTTTATGAGCCCAGTATCGTGTCCACCATATAGTTTTCAGTCCACTATTAAATGACTGAGTCCCATAAAGAACAGCCACCTTAGCAAAGAAGCAAAAGGATTTCATCTTCCACACTGCTTTTGATTGAGATTCTCTATTTTACTCAATTCTGATTACCTCGAAACATATTGCTGCTTCCTGGAATCCTGTGGCAGCCTCAGTACTATAAGTGACAGGCCTGCCAGAGGTACTCCAGGCCTTAATAATAAAGTAGAGATACTTGACACAAAGCTATGTGGTGTCATAGTAAAAGTACAGGCTTGGGGTTAAAAAGGCCTGAGCATCCGGTCCAGCTCTAGCACAAGTTAAATCTATCATCTTGCTCACAAACCTGCTCTCTGGACTTACATATTTCTACTAATGACACCATCGTTCAGACAACTGTGTATAATAACAATACACAGTTTTAATAACAATCTTCTCCACTGTATCTTATATTCAGTTAGTTAGCAAGTTCTGGAATCCTATAAATTCTTCCTCTGTAACTTCTCTTTCTCTTCCCACCATAATCATCAAAAAAAGCTTGTTAAAACAGATTGCTGGGTCCCACTCTTCGAGCTTTTGATTCAGTACGAAGAGGGTGGAGCTAGTTACAGGCTGATTCTGAGGCTGATGCTGCTGATCTGAAGAAGACAACTTAAGAACCACCTATCTAGACAGATCCTACATTCAAATAGCTTGTGAACTATCTGAAAATTCCTACTAAAAGAAATACTACTGACCCCAAACATTGGGGAATATTAGTTCATTACATTAAAAATATTTAAAATATGTAGGATTGCTCTTTCCAGCCGGCGCCAAGCGATGGGCATCTCTCAGGACAACTGGCACAAGCGCTGCAAGACTGGGGGCAAGAGAAAGCCCTACCACCAGAAGCAGAAGTATGAGTTGGGATGCCCTGCCACCAACACTAAGATTGGCCCCCGCCCCATACACACTGTCCGAGTGCAAGGAGGCAACAAGTAGCACCCGGCTTTGAGGCTGGACGTAGGGGACTTCTCCTGGGGTTCTGAGTGTTTTACTCGTAAAACAAGGATCATTGATGTTGTCTACAATGCGTCCAATAATGAGCTGATCCGCACCAAGACCCTGGTGAAGAACTGCATCATGCTCATTGATAGCACACCGAACGGACAGTGGTTCGAATCCCACTATGCACTGCCCCTGGGCCGCAAGAAGGGAGCCAAGCTGACTCCTGAGGAGGAAGAAATTTTAAACAAAAAGCAATCAAAGAAAATTCAAAAGAAATACGATGAAAGGAAGAAGAATGCTAAGATCAGCACTCTCCTGGAGGAGCAGTTCCAGCAGGGCAAGCTGCTTGCCTGCATTGCATCAAGACCAGGACAGTGTGGCCGAGCAGATGGCTATGTGCTAGAAGGCAAGGAGTTGGAGTTCTATCTGAGGAAAATCAAAGCCCAGAAAGGCAAATGAGTCCTCCTCCCTTCTGTCTTAGCTCGTGTAATAAAAGTGTTTATTGTTCTAAAAAAAAAAAAAAAAAAAATTAGGATTATCTTATGATCCTCTGTATTAACTATTTTTTTTTTCAATTAACAGATCAGAATCGATCTCAATATTTTAGAGCACAGGAGTCCTGTTGGAGTTTTAGGAATCACATAGTAACAGTTTTTAATTTCAACTATTGGGGGTTGTACAGATTATATATCCTCTCTAGGCTTCATTTTTTTCCTTTTACAAAATGAAAAGCATCTATTTTGGAAACTGTTATAAAAAATATTCTAGATAATATATGCTGTGCATATAACAAAAGACTTCATTTAAGTTTAACGAACAATAAGCAGTAGCTATTGGCACTCTCATATTATTTAAGACATTTTGCCAATGATATAAAATCCCTCTGAGATCCCAATTTATCATAACAGGTTTACGCTCCATTCACCACCACACATGTCCAGCCCTCCCTGTTTTCTATTCTCAATACCCCTGATAACACTCACCTTCATCACTTAGGGTTTTACTATCACTCCTCCTTCAGTAGGATGATCTTCCACAACCTAAATTGCTATCTCCTCACAAAACCTTTGTTTCCAAAAACCTGATAATTTTTTTTGCCCTCAAACCCCTAAAGTACTTTGTCCCTCTCTATTTCGAATTCAAAATATTTTGTCTTGTATGTACTCATATGATCTGCTTTATTCTTTGTTGGGTTTAGCCCCTATAAATCCAGGACTTTTTTAAAATTAACACCTACTAACTACATATTTATGGTACTGAAATTGTATAGTGTGCTATTTTAATATATGGATATAATGTTTACTGATCAAACCAGCATACATACATGAACACTGACTTTTGTATTCTTTATACATTTGACAGCAGGACAAATCCACTTGTTTGTGTATCACCTGCAATATCTTATATATAGTAGAAACTTTATAAATACTTGAATTCAAATATAGTATCTGGGACAACTCCAGAGAGAGAACATGTGAAATGTAGCCTTTGAAGCACCTCTTTAAAAAACCCTGTACCCCTTGATGGGCAAAATCACAGGTTCTGGGGACAAGAATTCCCTATGTTTCTCCTTTGCTAGCAAAGCAATAAAACTTCTTTTTCCTTTTTCTCAAAAAAGAAAAAAGAAAGAAAGAAAAGTGGGCAGGGGTTGTGGCTCAGTGGTAGAGCACTTGCTGGCATGTATGAGGTGCTGAGTTCAATCCTCAGCATCACATAAATAAATAAATAAAGTATTGTGTCCATCTAAAACTAAGAAAATATTTTAAAAAATAAAATAAAATAAAAAGAAGCTTATCTGATAAACCAAGGAGTCTGAATTTAATCCTTGGGGAGGGGAGGAGAAAAACAGGTTTTGAAGTCTCTGTTGTGAACCATCCACCAAGTATAAGCACAGCACTGTGATTCCATCATTTTTAGTATGGTAACCTTGGAAGATGATAGCTCAGGCTGGGGACACATTGCTCTCATGAAAGATAATTAACAAATATTTATAATGATCTAAGAAAGAAATTTCCAACAATAGATCACTAGAATGGGCCAGAAGTGTTTTTAAAGTAGAAGTTCCTGAGCCCCAAGACCAAATGAGTCAAAATCAACAAGAATAGATGAGGAATCTGTGACTCTGTGTATGTGTGTGTGTGCGTGTGTGTGCGTGTGTGTGCATGCGCGTGCGTGCACATATGTGTTTGTGTGTGTGTGTGTGCATATGTGTTTCCAGCGTACTGAAAGTGAGACAGGTTTGAGAACCACTGATCTGAAGAGAGACCCAGTGGAAGTTAGAATCAAAATAGTAGCAGGGAGGATAAATAGAAGCTAGAAAAGACACAACTCTAAATTAGAATCATCAGGATCTTGTGGGAAGTAGAACGGGTGCAAGATCATTTTGTGTGCGTCCCAGAAGAGTTAGGAGAGCTGCCTTTTGGAACCCAAGATAAGAAAGTCTGGGCAATCAACATGACTATCCTAAATTATCACCTACACTCTAATGGCATACCCTTAAAATGTGCATTTATTTATGGGAAAAAACATTGCCCTGTCCTAACTAACACTACTTCACCCACTCTTCTGTCCTTTTCCTCCCTTCTCCACTGCTATCCAAATCAGTGTGCCTCATAAAGCCCAAATCTTGTCCCTGAAATATCACCATGACCATAAAAAAAAAAATTTCCCCAAGCCTGTAGATGATTTGAAAATTTACAAATCTGAATGACTCTACTGTCCCTGGTAAATTAGCTACTTACTATTCCTGACCTATTTTTCCTCTCATATTCTCATTTGATCATTCCAAGCAGACTTCTCTGTTTTTCTCCTTTGGCAAGCAGATGAAGAAGGTGGGATGGAAGTTATATTAAGAAAAAAGTAAGTGCCCTGCAGTGCATATTGAAAGCTTTTCTGCGATAAAAGGACGGAACTTAGCCCAGGAAAGTCACAGTGTCAAGCTTAAATGCTTTCTCTACCGGTATGCTTTAGGGGAAAAAGACAC
The DNA here is from genome assembly GCF_902686455.1 of Sciurus vulgaris. Classification (NCBI taxonomy): domain Eukaryota; kingdom Metazoa; phylum Chordata; class Mammalia; order Rodentia; family Sciuridae; genus Sciurus; species Sciurus vulgaris. The sequence continues at coordinate 76,963,368 of NC_136469.1, forward strand.
ATAACCTGGAAAGCTGGTCAGGCAATTCTATTACTGACAAGAGTTTTATGAGACAATATCAGAGGGGAAGCACAGTGCGGCTGTCAAACCACAAACTGCATAAAAAGAAAAAAGTTGTGTTTGCAGAGAGGGGGACAATAAAGTTAGTGATGAAGAGGGCATTCCTTTAATTGCTTAACCTTTCCTTTCTACTGCATCTATAATTGGAGCAAAATGTCCCCTCCAGTCTCCTCAAGGCACGTGGAGCTTAACAGGAGGATGAGTCGATCTCCAAGGGAGAAGTCAGAACTAGTCAGTAACGGGTGACATCAAGTGTATAACCCTTCAAATGATGTATTTCAGCCTTCCAGCAAGTCCAAAATGGCAGGTGGCAAAGCTCTGACCCCAAAAGAAAACAATTTGCACTGTTTGTGCTAGTTGAAGAATTCATGGAAGAATGGTTACTTTTTCTTCATGCTTTGTGGGCACTAGTAGAGGTCACAGAGAATAGACATGTGGGAAAGGCAAGTTTGTGTTTGGGGGTCAGCACAGTGCACTGGAACCTTGGGGACCCAGAGGCTGTGAATTCTAATTCTGGTTCTGCTGCTAATTTCCTGTGGGACCTTGAAAAGATGCACTTAATATCTTATCACTTCAATTTCCTTCTCCAGAGAGGTGGACCTTAACCTTGTCAATGAATGATGATGAACTATGCATTTCATTCACACTCCCTGACCCACACATCACATGGGGTCAGTCCCAGAAGCAGTAAATTAAAAATTTTTGAAGTACAATTACACTAAAAAAATTTTAAATATTAATATGAGGAAAGATACATGTTTTACTTAAAGTTAACCTTAAAAGAGATGCATTTTTTCCCAAAATAATAATCAAGCACCAAATGAGATGAAATATGAAAGCCCTTTGACAAAGCATTAAGCACTGTTTAAATGCAAGTCTTCATCGTTATTGCTATTTTAAAAATTGTGTTTAGTGTGTGAGATCCTGAAGAGAAATGCTACTCCTATCCTCCAACTCCAACTGTCACTTCATACTTCTTCAATACATTCCTCCTGCTTGGCATTTACTAGACACCAAGAATACAAAAGTGAACTGTAACCAGACAAAAAACAACAAATATTGCATGATACCACTTATAGGAGGTACCTAGAGTAGGCAAATTCATAGTGACAATACAGAATAGAGGGTACCTGGGGCTGAGAGGAGGGAAAAGGAGGAGTGTTGGCTTAATGTCAAGAGTTTCTGTTTCAGGTGATTAAAAATATAGGTCATAAATGTGGTGGTGGTTACACAACATTGTAAATGTGCTTATTGCCACTAAATGATATACTTAAAATGGCTAAAATGTTAAATTTCATGTTATATATATTTTATCACAGTGTTCTTGAATTGAAAAAAGGAAAAAAGAAAAAAAGTGAACTCAACACATCCATCCTTCCTCCCACCAAAGAGATGATCCCTACCTCCAAATAAGAAGACTCTGCTGATAAGAGATTCCGTTGCTCTCTGCTCCCAGGACATGTCCTCAAGGTTTTTTATCATCTGCATGCTGACACTAAGAACCTACTTGATTTGGGGTTATTTCCAGAATATTGAGTATTATCAAATTTTCATTAGCTTGGATGTTCACTGAAGCCCTCTTCCCACAGCTGAGTAAATACTCTTCCAACAGGAAGTCTGACAGATGAATTGTCTTGGCTCCGAAATGTATTTTCACATCAGAACTCAGACAAGTGTGACAGTTTCTTGCTGTAAGCTCCTCTTTGAATGGTTTAGCATGACTCAAGGCTTTTCCACCTTCACTCACCTCCAGAATATTCTTTCCCAAAAATAATTTACCATTAATAGAGACCATCTCTTTACAGGAGAGCAGGCGGCGCCTTAGCCTAGAAATGGGAAGTGGCCTGACTTGGAAAATCAAGCAATACCCTCAAGGAAGCAGAATTCTCATTCCAGTTCTGTTCCTAATTTAATGATAAGATCAAAGCCTACCCTTCCCATACCTCCATATAAACATGGAGAGATTGCAACACCTCCTAAAAAGCTCATGTCAATTTAATGAATAGATTTCTCAGGGATACATTATTTAAAAAAAAAAAAAACCTAAGCAGAACAAAATTATTTTGGTACTTCAGGAATTAAATCACACTGGTTGGGATCCAAGACTAATGCAATTTATTTTACTAGCATATTCAACCTCATCTTGAATGACATTTGAGCTGGGTAATTCAGATAGCCATTGTGAGAACCCATTCTACACATCATAGAATGTTCAACAACATCCCTGGTCTCTACACAGGAGGTGCCAGTAATATCAGTCCCAAAAGGGACATTGCTTCATGTGTTCTGAGGGGCAAAAATGTCCCACCCCCACTAAGAACCACAACCCTAGGCCTTGTTTCTAGTTAACACTGAATAACTACTTCCATCAACACCACCATTCCTTTCCTTCTTAATTCCTAAACAACCCCAGTTGTCTCACCTCCTAACTTTCAGAAGGCCTTGTTTGCTCCGGCGTCTCTCCTCTCCACCTGTGTACCCCAAGTATGAGATATTCTGTAAAGTATCTGACAGAGACTTGATCCCTTAAAAGCTTGGTGGTTGCTGAAAACATCAAGCAAGGATGGTGGAAATAGAAGTTGAGATAGGCCTAAAAGATGAGGTTCAGATAAAATCAAAACTGACTAGAAACCTTCTCCAAAGCTCAAAATGAATCGTATTAAAATCCTTTCATAAAACTCAAAAATAGAAGAAAATACTGTGTAATCTTTTCAGAAACCATCACTGGCTTCACATTGTCATTTCCCAAATTCAGTAAGAATGAAAGGGCAGAGAACTATCGCCTGTATGTCAGATTCTATATTATAACTTTTGAACTTTTCTAGCACAAAAAAATAATTCTTTTCATAAACCATTCCTGACTCTGTGTGGCAAATTTGTCTAATTTCAGTCTGAATGGAAATATTTTCCACTCGCTTTCCCCCAGACCCCCAACACCAGCTTTGCAATCCTTGAGAGGCTACAATGTGATTTAAAATATTGGAAAACTTGAGATTTCAGGAAACTGATGTAAACTGTTTGATGTTTATCCCTCACTTGAAAATTTCCCAGACTTTTTAATGAGCTTTTGGGGGTGTTTCTTCCAATCAATTGCCAAGGTAAACATGGCTACTTTTGAGAGGGAAAAAGAAAGCTATTTCTATAATTCTGGGTGCTTTCCATCCCTGCCATTGGATTAGGCCTACAAAATGGGGGAAAACACCCATTTCAGGTAAGACAAATCTACTCTCAAATACCCTAAGCATGACCCAAGGAAGCACGATGATTTTTTTATGAATTAACAACTCCATAAGCTCTTTTAATTGAGTAAGTAGCTATTGTGTTTTACAAGGTAAATGCTGGGCAGACAAAAGTCTAAGGACCGAAATTTCAATTCTTTGGTCTCAACTACCTATCACAAGGCATTAGCCAACAGGAGTTGAAACCGTGTGCTTAAGCCCAGACATGTATTGTTAAATGTGACATGCTCAATTTATCATTCGTTATGAAGTGAAAACGGATGAATACACATTCAATTTAGTTCAGCTGCTTTCTTCATTTATCACACTCTTTCATCATCCATCATTTTCCCCCACCCTTTTGATTTGAACAAATAACACACTTTCATAAGTTTAATCTAATTAATCATAATTGTAAGGTAATGTTCCCTTAATGAACCATACATCTGATTTTATAAAGTTTGTTGCAATTTTAATAAAATGTGTTCCAGATAGAATCTACAAATGTTCCCTTTGAAGCTCAGCCACCTAATCATTCCTCTTCCTAATTTACGTTTCTCAGCCCAGCGTGGATGTGGACGCACACACACACACACACACACACACACACACACACACACACACAGGCACCCGCCTCTTTCTAGGGTTGATGAAGATGTGACAATACTGAGAGCCATGGAGCGTGTGGGTCTTCCGTGGAACAACTGTTTCAGTAAATTGCAAAGTGTTCATCATTTCATGAGGTAAGGTAGGAAGTTAGCAAAAATAATTGAAGGAGGCAGAAAAAAGTAAGATGACTGGGAAGGAATCCTGCTCTGCTATTATGGTGCATATGAAGTGAGGTCTTGAGGTAAACTGCAAAGATCAAGACAGAACTGTACCAAAGGAGCTGCTGGGTGAGGGTAGTAAATGACAGTACAAACCCAGAAACGTCTCTTTCTAATAAAACTCAAACAAGAAGCTCATGGGAGAGACGATAGACTAAATACTGTTAAGATGATATATCATTACCCATATCTGAGCAGCAGAGGGGGTAAGACGAGCCTCATGGCAGAAAAAACGTGAAAGCCATGTTCTTGGAATCCCTCATTTTAAAAATGAGGAGACTGAGGCCAGGAGAGATTTAGGGACCTGCCCAAGGTCCCAGTTAGGTGACATTAGAATCAGGAGCAGAAGCCACACCTACTGACATGATTCTAGTGGATTCCCAGCTGATGTGAAGTTCCCCATATCAGAACTCAGAGGCGCGTTCCCTGCTGAGGCCACTTGTTGTATGGGGGACAATGTGGCATATTTTAGGATGAAAACTAGAATCTCTTTAGGGCCTGGACCAGAATATTTTAATATAGAGAAGTAATCGTATGGTGTCGTGTGTCACAATGACACTATCAGAAAGGGGATAAACCATGGCATCTCACTGTCCTCCTGCAGGGTATGGGCACACCACTTCCTCAGTGAGCGCTGCCTCCCGCTGCAGCACTGTGATTTCCTGCCTATGAAAAGCTTTTTCCTTTTTTTGACTGACTGGCTGCTCTTTACAATCTCTCTCCTGGGTACCCGTCTGCTCCTCCTTTGCAATCTCATTAGTGACACTGGTACCATTTGCCTAGCTCTCTCCTTGCATTCCTGACATTCTCTGGCCAGGATTTTTCTTAGATGCCCTTTCTTCAAATGATGGCAAGAAGATGGCCAAACTGAATCATGAACTTAAATATAAAGAATAGGGCCTATTAGTCATTCCCTCGCTTGCTTTATGGTTAAAGGGCTAAAATCATCCAATAGTCCTGATATCCACTTTGGCAAAATGCTTCTCTAGCCCAACACTGATTACAATTTCATTCATTATCTACTTTAGAGTAGAATTCATTAGAGATCAATGCATAAGAAATGATCACCCATTCACCAACAAAAACACACGGACCAGGTTAATTCCTTTTTAAATGAAAAAACAAAAAACTGCTGATACCATTTCCCTCATACACTGGTAGCAGAAGTATAAATGGCATGGAGGCAACTTAGCCATACCCATCAGAGGCTTCCAAATTTTACAGACCAACAGTTCCAACAATTTGTTCAAAGTTAATATTACTGTTTGAGAACTTGGAAACAAATTATTGATGGTTATTTAAAATGACATTATAGAACAGTGCTAAAGAACTAAAGAAATATTCACAATATGTTAGGTTTAAAAGGCAGGTTAGAAAACAGTATTTCAGTATTATCTCATTATTTCAGTATTAGCTCACTTTAAATTTTTTATGAATATATTGCCTTCATAAATAGATTGGAAAAATAACACACAAAACACAAAAATCTTAGCCCTATCTTTATGTTTAAGATTTATGGAAATCATAATTCTTTGATTAACTGTATAAGTTGGAATTACCCATTTAATTTCCCTATGAAAACTAGGCTTGGCCTGTGTGATTTTTTGCTCTCTTTCTAGTGCTTTGCTCATACCTAAAGAATAGTAATAGCTCAACAGATACCCTCTGAATGAATGAAGGAAAGTGATTAATTTCTTTATGCTCATTTATGTTTTTTCAATTTCCTACAATAAGTGTATACTACTTCACAATGAGAAAAGAAGCAATAAGTATATTTTTACAGTTCTTAGTTCATTGAAAAGTCTTAACTTAGAAATACTTACCTAAGAAATAGTTACAACTAATGTTCTCAGGAAACTAGAAAACTAGTGAAAACACTCATCTGGGAAGTCAGTGGATATTAGATGAGAGACTTACATAATGCAAATCAGATATCAGTACTGATAAGCATGCTTGCAGGTACCTTTCTCTCAATCAATAGTTAATTGAACAGCTACTATGTACCAAGCATTCTAAAGTTCCTTGAAATGGAGGGAGGAGATGAATACAGTGAGAATAGAGTGAAAAAAAGAGGCTCCCTGCCTCCAAGGAAATCACAAATTTTATTGGAAAAACAACCCACAAGCATGTAATTCCATAGAAGACAGAATGAAATGCGATACAAGAGAGCTGTGGGTTAAATCATGTGAATGCAGAGAAAGGAGGAATTAAATGCAGTTGGGGTGGTGGCAGAGGTCAGAGGAGGCTTCAAAGAGAGGCTGACACCCTTAAAAGATCCATAGTTGAATTTTGATAGATGGAGAAGAGGGAGGTCTTTTCTACATTTAACCTTGAATTAGAATAAAACTAATTCCCAATAGCCTGGCATTTAATCACTGCAGAATCAAAAGGCCATGCAGACCCGCTAAACATTCAGGGACAGATTTTTTCCTAACCCAGAGGGCATGCAGCAGCAACAACAAATTACAAACTTTGCCCCAGAGTGGGATGCTTGTCCAGGCCTCCCCTGCCCAGCCTGCAGAGGAGCAGTGACAGGCTGTGGGCATGCAATTTACTTTTCTCCAAAGTGTTTACACCACCTGACTGGCATTTCTGTATGTGTTTATGGGCTTGTTGTCTGTCTTTCCCAACTAGAATGAAAGTTCCAAAAAGATAAGGATTTTTGTCTATTTGGTTCTCCTCTGTATTCCTAGCACCTGGAACAGTTCCTAGGATATGATAAGCATTCACTAAATACTTGTTAAATAAATGAATATGCTGCAGTAGAGAGCAGAACATGAAAAGCATTCTACCCTCTGGAGAAACATCACCATCCCTACCACACCCAGCTAAGACCACGAATCTAAGATTCATGGCCTCTGTAAACATGTGGATTTGGACCAGCAGATTCAAAACACTTCATAGGACAGAGCTTTCAAATGTTCCCATGCTCGTTCCCCCAAAAGGAACCTTGACTCAAATTTTTTAGAAAGTCCATTAAATTCCTTTCTTTGCTCATTCCTCCATGCTATCATTTAATAAACATTTACTGACCCTTGTCCTGTTTACAATATTGTTATATAATAAAAAACCTATCTTTGTTCTGGGTTCCTGGGAGGGAGTCCCTAAACCCTTGCAATTTCCCAAGGAGTATCTGTTAGTCACAGTGAGTCTTGGGACCACATCTGAGTTTATGTTAAGGATATAAGGGCTGTGGATATAGCTCAGTTGGTAGAGTGCTTGCCCTGGGTTCAATCCCTAGCACAAAAAAAAAAAAAAAAAAAAAAAAAAAAAATTCATTGAAGATGTGAAACTTCACATAGAACAAAGTCTATCTTCTTTTATGTGCCCCTAATTTTTATAAATTCATCCTTTCTGTAAATAGACTATATTTCATCTAAAGGGCCTATAGAAGAACTTCAGCCTCAGAATCAGTTAAGATTCCAAATCAGTATGATTTCAAATGGAAGAATGTTCTCAGGAGTAGCCATTTGGCTAATGATTATGCTCTGGGTTCTTCACCATAACCCAAAGAAGCTACTAGAAGGTAGATGTGAGGAGGCATAGTTTCCAAGAAATTATTAAGAGAAAATAAAGGAATCCCTTTTTTTCACTCTCCAAAAATAACTAGTTCCCACAAGAGAGGACACAGTGATAAAGTAAAAGGGCTGAGAGTTTTGTCTACCAAGACCGCAGGGCTGTGCAGTGAACAGGAACCAACCAGTCATGTGGAAAGGCTGGGAGCAGAGCCCAGTCCCACCCACACAGAGCGAATGAAGTATCAGGCATGTGTTGGCATCCACAGTCAACCAACTATGGATCAAGAATATTTGGGGGGAAGAAAAGTTGCACCTGAACTGGACATGTAGTGACTTCTTATCATTACTCCCTAAACAATATAATAGAACAGTTATTTACATAGAATTTAAATTGTTGGTATTATAAGAACCTAGAGATGATCTAATATATACAGGAAGATGTACATAGGTTATATATGAATATCTACCTCTTTACATTAGGGACTCAGGCTTCCACAGATTTTGGTATCCTGTGGTCCAAAAGCCAATGCCCTGTAGATGCCAAGGAATGACTGCATTCTATTTATAATAATTATCCTTATAAGAATTTTGTGATTTTTTTTCCATCACTATGTAACAAGTGGGAAACAAACAGGACCATCCCCAGCCTGAATCATTTCCTTCACATCACCATCTCAAGGCCAAGTATAGACTGACATTGAAGAAGGAGAGAGAAAGAAATAAAACCTAAACCCCACGGCTTCTCCTCCAACCTCAGGACATCCTTGGAGTCAAGAGCTACACACCCAAACCTGTCCCTTTCCACAGCGCTCCCTAAAATCACCATCTGTCCTAGTTGGAGGTACTAAGCTCCTAGAAGACTTTGCTGGGTCTGGATTTTCCTCTGAGGTATAAATAAATCTTCAATTTTCTTGTATGTATCCAAGAACTCATTGTCTACTTTTATCTTTGCTGCTTTTTCCTGCCAGAAATGAATAATGAAAGAACTGATAAGGGTCATGGTCATCAACAGGAGATTGCCACACAGCTAGCCAGCTGGAAAGTTCTGAGGTTCTAGCTACAAAACTAAAAATTATTCTGTCCCAGCTCAGACCTGATGTCAACAGTGGAAATAATAGTAGTTCAGTGGAATAAACAAAGGGGAATTGTTTCTCCTGCTTTAACCTCAAGAGTATTCCCAACACAGTGGCAGCAATTCTGGAAATTTCCCAATGTATTAGTGCCTATCTTTGTGACTTCCATTCAGAGAGATTGGGTTGGGGAAAATAGAAAGGTTGCAGGGACCTTCCCCAGGCCTCCCAGGTTTGCCCTTCCCTCAACCCTACTCACCCGGAGAAAAGGAGAACTTAATCCACCTCCATTCTCACACAGGGCTAAGTGGAGGATAGCAGCCAATCACTCATATCCATATTTGCATCGTGGGTTTCATTGTACTGAGTTTTCCATGGCTGCACCAGAAGAGATTGTCACCAGTTTCATGGGCCTTAAGAGATCCATTTGCCAACATGGACCATAGCAGGTACAATGCAGGCCTGGGACAAGAGATAGTGGCAGTGACAACCCAAACATGGAACAATGTCACCTGTCACACCTGCAGGAGGTCTCAGCCTCCCTCCCTGAGCACATCCCTCACCTCTTCCCGGTCTTCCTTTGTATTCCACTGTGTCACCATCCCTGATAGAACTCTTGTTCTAGGCAAGCAGCAAGGCAAACCCCCATTTCCACTATTCCCCAAAATGGGAACACTCAGGAAGGACTCCTGTGTTCCATATATAGGCTTTCAATAAGAAGAGATATGTTTCTGAACCCATTTTTCCCATGTAATCACCATTATTCATGGTCACTATTTACTCCTCATTGTATGTTTTAGTAAAATGCATTGTTTACATGTGAAACACTGGTGATTTCATATGGTTCAGCCTGATATTTTAGTCTATTTTTGTGGTTTAAGCAATGGTCCATAAATAATATTGTCTACATAAATTCAAATAACTGACTTACAAATGATTTCTGACAAATATTTCTATACCATCTCTTAAGATGCTTCAGTGCAACTATAGTGTTTCATTCATCTTTGTACCTCTTTACAACACTTACAATAATACCTTACACACTGGGCTACTCAGTAAATGCTATTGAATGAAATGAGAATGTGGTTATTTTTATCTATGCCTTGTTCCTCAAAAGATACAAAGCCTTAGCTTCAAGAATAGAACTCTTTCTAAGAGGGACTAATTATACTCAAAAATTGTACTCAATTATTTCAAAAGAAATTTTAAAAGAAGCGATTGACCTGGGACTAAATAACTTAGAAAGATTTTAATCATAACCACATCAAAATTCCAAGGTACCTGACCTACACAAGATGACCTATGAAATATCCTTACTTCTTTAAGTGTTCCATGCTTCAGGATGATCTAACCAGGCTAAGATTCCCTCGCCTATTCCTCTAAAGAAGGAACCAATCTGAACCAACTCCAGATCTGAGAACTGGAAGACAAAGGTAAGAAGAATTATTCACTCAGACTGAATTAACTCAGGGAAAATTTACAAAATATCAAAAGACCAGTGGATGGATTCAAGGATGCAGGGACAGATAAAAGGATAGACAAATGGATGGGTGGATAAAGACAATTAGGTGAGGAATATGTTCATGTGAGAAGGAAAACGAAGAACAGAAAAGAAACAATTCATGTCTCTTAATGTCTACATACATACGTTGGAGTTTGTCTCCAATCTCCACAGTTTTCTTTTTAAAATAATGTGTGGTACCCATGTGTTTGGCTAACAAATCTACTTTACAGCATTTATGCCTTGGTAAAGTCCAATTCTGCTGAGCACACTCCTAAGAAATAGGCTCAACCCTGATGATTACTAAATAAGAACATAATTAATTATTTCTTCAACTGAATAGTCCTGAATTCTACCACAAATCAATCAGTTCTTCTAGCCTAAGAAGCTCTGACTCTATTTTAGCTCAATGAAAACAAAATCAATGAAGGCCAATTATAACCCATCTCGTTAGACTATGCAAATGGGATGCCATACAAATGTGTAGCTATTGCCTCAAAGCAGCAGAGGAGGATGGAGGAGCTAAATGCGGACTGCTACTGGCCCCTAGCTGCTCTGGCTGCATGGTACGGCCATAGATGGAGTCTCCAAGCAGAAGGCCAAGGGAGATTCCTCCCTCCCTCCCTCCCTCCCTCCCTCCCTCCCTCCCTCCCTTCCTTTCTTCCTTCCTTCCTTCCTTCCTTCCTTCCTTCCTTCCTTCCTTCCTTCCTTCCTTCCTTCCTTCCTTCCTTCCTTTAAAAAATATGTCTTTGGAGACTCCTATGCAGCAGGCATCATGTTGGGTCATCCAGGTGCTAGGGCAAGTCTAAGGGCAGATATCTGATGCTCAGGGGTATTGATTCATAGCCCAGTGCAACAAGACTCTACATCTAAAAGCTATTTTTTAATGATTCATAAGCCTACAGCCTGATATGTGGTACCAACAATTTCTAAGCAAGGAAAATGTGTGTCACAAAGAGTAAGGCAAGCCTCAGGGACAGACACAGGGGTGATATTCAAGGAACACTGAAGGACATAAAATAAAGCTCACGTTCCCAATCCACATTTCCTGACACCCCTCTGTCCATGGTCACTGACCACAGGACCAAAATTCCTACCACACTACCACTTCTAGCAGTTAAAGCAATGCAGTTCTGAGAGAGTCGTTTTAATCATGCAAAGGCATCAGATGGAAAGAGTAGGTCACTAAGCTACTAGTTCCCAAACTTCAGGTATTGGCACACCACATCCCCACTTTTTTCCACATCAGAGTGCTAACTATGTTGTTAATTTTTTTCCACATCTCACTGAGTCTGAAGTGCTCTTATGTTGACCTTTTTTGATTGAACCACAGTGTCAACTGAAGACAACACACACCCCAAACACACTGCCAGGCCTGGCCCAGGGGCATTGTAGGAGAGCATAGTTTGCATGACTCATCCCAATTCCAGAGAGCTTTCAGTATCTGGGGAAAGGTGAATCTTTAGAATCTGTGAAATAGAGTACTATTTTCCTCTTTAAATCAACTCATTTGTTTTACTTAATAAATTTATTTTTAGAAGGAAACTCGTATCACCTAGAAACTAGTACCACTGACATAAATTTTAAAAAAGAGCTGTGTAAGTAAACACAATGAGAATAAAGGAATGAATTTAAATTCTAGCTAATGTAATCAATCATAGAATAAATATATAACCTCTATATTTATATACTTATATTAATTCATATTACATATTTATATATATCATATATATGTTTGTCTTCTTGTGTGTATATTATACTTCAATACCAAAAACCGTCTAAGAAATAATTCTAGTTCCCAAGGCTTTGAGCCTGAAGCACTTGCTTTATTAAAAAGAGAGAATTAGCAGTTACAGAAGATTTAAAACATACTAGCACCAGAAGAAAAACTTTCTCCTTAACTGAATCAGAAAGACTTAAGAAGAAATTGAGAGGGAAATAATTTTTATTCTGAATGATTCAATACTGAGTAATAACATTTTTTTTTTTGCCACATAAAATGTTCTCCCCATCACACCATTCAATGAGTGAGATATACTGAAAAAAAATACCATTTATCCTTTTAGAATACATTTATTGTAATTAATAAACTAATTTTTGGAAAGTCAAGCAAAGGACTGTAGGTAATGGAACAGAGGAAAGGTGAGTTTGGGCAGGTAAGTGAGGAAGGAGAAGCCCAAAACATGGAGGTCCATCTCAGAGAAAGCAATCTGGGAGAAATGCCAGTGAGCTAGGAGGGCCCTGAACTGCCAGTTGAGGGCAGCATAATTGGTTCAGGCATGTGGGAAAGAGTGCTCCTGGGGTGTGGGAAAGGGGGATAACTAAAGAGCAGTTGGGCGGAATAAGAAAATTTGGGCATCATACCAGAATTCCCATTGAAATGGGCACCTGTTTATCATTTCTCTTCTTTCTTATTGGAGCATAATATGATTATGCATAATAGGGCAGATCAGTATGCCATATTTGTACATGCACAGAACATAACTTGATGGATCTGATTTTTGTGGGAATGGTGCTTTTCTACTGAGTTAAGATACAGAGGGTTCTATGACAATACAGGAAAACAGTGTACGCATAAGGACCCTGGAATATGCTAAGGATTTGTGAGAAAACTAACCCTCAGTTTGGGTACTTAATAACTACCTTTTTGGTCTAATTCTCCTTAACACCAATATTTACCAACTCCCTCATGCTCCTCTCTGGAAAACAGGAGGAACATTTAACCAGAATGATTTTTACTATAATCCTTCTTATACATGAGCCATTTCTTTTAACCAGAGGATATGGCTACCTGGGCAGAGATCCCTTAAGATGGAAGCCATGTCCTAAGGCAGCATGACCTGGAAGTTGGTAATCCCAAACAAAATGATAAAGGAATGGAGACTTTATACACTGGCTATTGGGCTTTCCCATGTATTTTTTTTGTTCCTTTTGTCATTTGTGTTCTTTTCTTGAGTCTAATCATCCCTTTTAATATATAGCAACCAAAACTGGTAATTCCAGTCTAAATACTGGTTAATGGATGCCAAGTATCAGAGAACGTACCCTTGCCCTCTTCATGTCACACTCCTGTTAATACAACTCTCACTCATGTTCCCTGTTTTAAATAATAGCATTACAAATTGCTGACTCACATGTAATTTATGGTCCACAATACTTCAGCCAATTCTTTCAGTACCCTTGGATGCAAATCATCAGGGCCTGCACATTTAGATATGAATCTCACTTATTTAAATTATCTCCCTCCATGCCTTCTTTTTCCCTTTTCATTCTCCTAAAATATGCATTACCTATTTCCAGAGTACCATTCACTTGATCATGGAGAAATGTTTTTATAAAAGACATTGACTGCCCTGTGACCTTTTGATGTCATCACTGAGTCTCCTTCTTTCCTATCTAATTAAAGGACAACACTCTGCTCTAGTCTTTTTTTGCTCCTGATGTAGTGAAAAAAGAAGAATGCTCTATTCCGCCTTTGGAAATTGCATCTCATTTCCTGCTTTAGCAATTCTGACCTTACTTCTCTGAACCTTTCTACAGGTATTTGAAGTTTCAGCTTTCTCTCGACTTTGCTCTATTTCAAATGCTTATATAGTGCTTCGATAAATAATAAGATTTTTTCCATCTTCCCAACTTTGCCAGATATGTGTGTGTGAAATTGTTCTCCCCTTTTGCCCTTGACAAAGTTAGGATAATGCACTTCAAGAAGTCTAATCTCATGCTTAAGTAATTAATTGACAAGGAGATGAAAGGAAGATGCCCCAGTGAGCAGAAATGATATCAAGAAAACATACCATTACAACACAAAGAGTGAACCCCAATGTAAACCATGGTCTTTGGGCAGTAGTGATGGTCAGTGTAAGTTCATCAATCGTAACGAATGTACCACTTTGCTGGGGTTATTGGTGATGGGGTGCTATTGTGTGTTGGTGCAGGGGACACGTGGGAAGTTGCTACACCTTTGTCTTTTATCACTATGAACCTAAAACTGCTCTAAAAAAATAAAGTCTATTCTGACAATTTTTTAAAAAGTCATGTGGCTGGGATCTTTTTTCAACACTGAAGAATATATCATGACTTTTATTTGAAATATTTCTTCCTTTAATTCTTCAGTGCTTCCTTTTACTGAAATATCTCAGAGAAGGATATTTCACATTATCTCCATTTACCCAATCTAGAATGTGTGCTTGCCAAGATTTTTTTTGCTCTTAAAGTGAATCCTTCTACTTGCTATCTGAGCCCATTTTTTCCTATGATGTCCACATCAGGGTAAGGATGAACACTCCATTGCCACTATTCTTCATATAAACCCACTGCCAACATTCTAGAAAAAACCACCTCGATAACCACAGTGGTTCCCAGTTGTTGACCTGCTTCCATCCTTACCCCACCTGCAATCTATTCTCCATACAATAGCAGAGAGATCCTTTAAAATACAAATTAGAGCATGTTGGTCCTTTATTTTTCATGTTCTATCAGCTTCCCATCACACCCAAAATAAGACCCAAACTCCTTATTGTGGCCTAACAAGGACTTCCACCCTTCAAACCTAAGCGCACTCCTGCCTGCTCTTGCTGTCATGGACTGTGCTCATTTCGGCACCAAGGCCTTTGCACTTGCTGCCAGCCTGCAACACCTTCCTCTTCACATTATTGTTTGCTTAAATGTCAGCCCTCATTACCTGTCCTGCTTTATTTTTCTTCATTCCAATGAACAAAATCAGGCATCACATTGATCACACATGTATGCAATTGTTCAATAAATCTCCCTACCAGAATGCAAGTTCTATGCAGACAGGGATCATGTCCGTTTTGTTTTCTACTGTGCTTCCAGCAACTGAAAAAAATTGCCAGGATACAGCAAGTGCTGAAAAATAATTTTGGAATGGTTAGCGATGAAACAATCTCTGATCTTTTTGCCTAATGAATCCTCACATTTCTTCAGACACACAAATACACTCTGTGATGAAAACAGATTGCTTAAGACTCATGTCCTTCTCCTACAAGTCTCATACAAAAGAAAGTACTTGACTTAGTAATAGAAAGCAGTCTAGAAGTTTCTATCATGAAATCCAACTTCAGGTCACTCATTGCAAGCTCAGTGGGAAAAAATAATTTGCAGTTTGTAATTTGCAGAAGAAAGTTTTCTTCTGCCCACTGCTTTTTGCAAGGGTCCAAAAGGACAGCACTGATCTGGATTCAGGAAAGATGAGAAAGGTTGAGGAAATAGTCATTCTGGGTTGAATGGTGAAATCTAGTTAAACATGAGAAGTACAGTAAGGACCAGGAAAGAAGGCTGGAGTAAGGAAGCTACTGGGAGAATGTGCTCCCTCTGCTGTGTCCACAGTTACATCTTCAGGAAAAGAAAAGCCCAAATTATAATCACTGTGTGAACCTCATGTGAAAACAAAACTGGTCTGGAGTAAAATCCTCAGGAGGGAAATAATTACCTATGATATTCAGAGATTGTTTTCACAAGCATTCTTGTTTTTCTTCATGGCTCAAATATTAAAAACACATTTTTCCAAAGGAGAAACCCCTATTAAATTTCCCATTGCTTCATCACTACCAAAAATAAAGATATAATCTATTTAGCAATTATTCATTCATGCACTCCATTATTTGTTTTTAAGATAATCAGTGAATATTTGTGGCACACTGTGTCCATGGTACTGAAGAAACAGCGTTAATGATGGTGAAAGATGTGATGTCTGACCTCAGTCACAAAGATTACAGGTGACTGTACTAGTCTATCGGGCCTCAAACATAACTGCTCTCTGATGCTGTGGTTGAAAAGAGCAAGCAGCAAGCAGCAAGCAGCAGCCAAACAGTCTAAAGGGAAATAATTTGGGCATTATTTGACCATGCCACAGAGGAGTGGTGGTTTTTCAAACATATTACAAAATAAACATCTCCATTAAGTTTATTGTTATTATGATTGAGCCCAAGGGTGTTTAACCACCGAGCCACATCCACAGCCCTTTTTTATATTTTTATTAGAGACAGGGTTTCGCTAAGTTGCTGAGGCTGGGTTTGAACTCACGATCCTCCTGCCTCAGCCTCCCAAGTTGCTGGGATTATAGGCATGCACCATTGTGCCCAGCTGTTATTCATTTCTTAATGAGGTGTTATTGGGTGTGGATCCTATAAATTGTTTAAGGACAGAGACTGCCTTTTCCAATGATATTCAAACACTGTTTTTTCTCTCATCGTATACCTGGTGTTAGAAAAGCACTGGACTTTGCTCAAATCTAAATAAGTCAAGTTCTGTAACTGAAATTAATCACAGGATCAAGATTAGGTGGACATGTGGCTTATGCTTAGAAATGCTTACTTGCCATTCTTTTCACACAAACACACACACACACACACACACACACACACACACACACACACAAAGCAGAACAGAAAAGAGAAATTCGAAGCCCTCCAAGCGTCCCAATTCCCCTCCATATGAGCCTCCTTAACACCAATAAATATAAGGGCTTTCTTGGCCTCCACTTCAAACTCTGTCTACCATGGTTTTCTGCATGGCAGAATCTGGACAGATAAAAACCACATTTCCCTGACTTGTTTGAAGATGCACTTGGTCAAGACTCCAATTCAAGCCTGTGTCAAGAAGCAAGGAGATGTTCATTTTGCTGATGCAGATTTAGCAAGTAGAGCATGGCTCTAGAGCCCCGGATGTTGGAACCAGCTTCCTGTTCACTGGACTTCATCCCCAGGTGGGCCCCATAACCAACAATGAGCCTGTGACCTGCTAATTCTCCAACCTCCCACCTGTGCCAAGCCCTTTGCCAGGCCAGCTTTGGTTGTCCTTTTGGTAGCTGCTGGAGGTCCAGCCAAGGCCTGCCCCTCCAGTCCTTCCACACTCCCTCCCCATCCTCTGCTAAGTCCCCTACATAAAGAACTGAAGTTGTTTCTCCTGGGTGCAACCAAACGCTGACCGATAACCACAAGTGACCCAAGAGTTAACTGTCAAAACCAGACACCCTCTGCTTTTCCATCTGTCTCTAGAAAATCTTCCCTGTGTCTTATCTAAACAAGACTTTGTGTGGTATTTTAAGGTTTTTCTTTTATGCTACTTTAATGACTCCTTTAAAAGAACATAAAATTCCTTTTATGTCTCCTCGTCCTTTCTCCTCCTCCATTTTTAGTCAGCCTCCATTTCCTGGGTCATGGTAAGCTCCTTGAAGTAGGCCTGTTAATGCAGGGGTAATAAAAACAAGACGTGCTTTGAAAATATTGGAAGAGGGCTTGGTGGGGCAGGATGGAAGTAGGAAATTCCATTTTTACTTTAGTATAAAGTAGTTTGTTCAAAAAAAAAAAAAGAGAGAGAGAGAGAGAAACTCTGCTCCCAAAAAACATCAAAATCTAGGATATCGCACTTATTTTTAAAACAGAATGCTAGAGATAATGTAGTCAAGCCTTCCAAAGTTAACTGAAAGAATGAGATTCTTACTTCTTTGCCTTTTTAAGCCAACTACCATCTTCTATCACGTAGAACAAAATTATAATAACAATAAGAAAAGTTCCTAGTGAGAGCTAATGCTGTGTAACCCTGTGTGACAGATCAATGATTATTTCCAGAACTCGCCTCACCCCTGAGACATCATTTCCTTTCTACAGATAAAAAAAAAAAATTGAAAATAAAAACTTGGGGCATAGAGAGAACAATAAATTGCTCACAGTTTTAACTCTAAAAATAATCCTTCTAGTACATTCATTCAGTTCTTCTTTGAACAAAATTTTTGAACACCCTGAAGGGACTTGGGAGCCAGGGCAGGCGAACCAGCTCTGAGTACCTGGGACACAGTTCCACAGTAGACCCACTTGTCAAAACAGAAGGGACCAGTTGTGCCAACTGCCATTGCCCGGGAAACCTCGTGTGACCAGCTCTTAAGGCATCAGACACCATCTCTTTCAAAGAAAACCTTGTTTGGGATCTGGTGTTTTCACTTTTGTTTTCTGGGCCTGAATTTGCAATTTAGCACTACTTATTAGCTATGTAACCCTGGCAAGCTACTTAAACACTTTGCTGCCGTTTCCTCA
The DNA here is from genome assembly GCF_902686455.1 of Sciurus vulgaris. NCBI lineage: Eukaryota > Metazoa > Chordata > Mammalia > Rodentia > Sciuridae > Sciurus > Sciurus vulgaris. Next base: position 76,981,613 of record NC_136469.1, read on the forward strand.
TCTTCCAAGTGAGCATCTTCCAAGTCAGCCTACCTCAAACAAGTGATTATAGAATTAAATATAAGATTATAAGTAAAGCACTTGGAAGAGTGCTGGCATACAGTAACCATTCCATAAGTCTTAGTTATGGTTGTTGTTACCCTTCCTGTCGTCATTACTCTAGTATCAGATGTCATTAGATGCATGCAGAGTACTTATACTAGAGTATGTGAAAATCTCAAGTTATACTCTTTTCAAAAAAACAAAAAAAGACTAGCTCATTCATTTTAGTTTCTGATATACAAATCTGTGAGATGCTATAGTTTGTTTTGATAGTCTACACTGATTTCTGTCTCTTCAAATCAAAAGTACTTTAGTATGTCCAGATGGTCTCTCAAAAAATAAGTTCCTTTGTAAGAGACTGCTGTGCCAGCCAAATTCCAATTTCAAGAGTAAGGAATTTATTCCCACAGTTGCTGAAGATGCTGCCCTCCAACAACTCTCAGCTCTCAGTCTCTGAGAACTGCCTTCAGTTGGCTGAAGACTATCATGTCAATCAAGAGATGACCTCTTCCTGGGTCAACTCACATTCAATGACTCATTCATACAGGAGTATAAAAATCAGCCTCCAAGCCCCAACTCAGGACAACTCCATAAGGCTGTCCCAGTTGTGAAATTCTCCCCCGGGTCAGCCATATGACAGCCTGGCCTCTCCTTCTCCCCAACTCCTCCCCAGCAGGTGCTGCACCCCAAAGCCCAGTCTAATAAACCCCTTACCTGCTAATTTTAGATTGAGTCCACCTCCCAGATGCTGTGGTTTGAATGTGTCCCCCAAAGTTTGCATGTTGGAAATCCCTAATCCCTGAAGCAACAGTGTTGAGAGGTGGGATCATTAAGATCGGGTACAGGGATGAAGTTGAGTGGTAGAGAGCTTACTACCATGTGTGAGGCCCTGAGTTCAATCATCAGCACCACTACAAAATAAAAATTTTAAAAGAGGTGATTATGAATGAATCAATGCCTTTATCTCTGGAGTGGGTTAGTTATAAGGAAAATGGTCCTTATAAAAGATGAAATGGGCCCTCTTCTCTCTAGGATGCACACTCTTACTCTTCCACCGCCTGCTATGGATGGCACAGCAAGGAGGCCTTCACCAGATGTGTGAATTTGGATTTCTCATCCTCTAGAACTTCCAGAACAATGAGTTGAATAAATTTCTTTTCTTTATATTACCCAGTCTCTGGTGTTCTGTTCTAGCAGCAGAAAAGGGACTAAGTCACCAGGGACTCCAACCTGCAACATCCACTCTGTAGGTGAAAATTCCAAGTTTGTCACGTGTCAAAACTGCTCTCTTCAAAGCGACCAAACACAGCTCCACTATCCACATTGGGCACCCTCAGGTTCCTGTGCATTCCCAGTTATCAGTCTGACCTAGACTGAGTCCTCTTGGTACAGTGACTGTCACCAACTCCTTTCTAGCACTTTGTTTTGTTTAACCTATCCATAGGTTTGAGGTAGCAGATGTTCAAATAATATTCCTCCTAACATCTTATTCTGGTCTGACTTTGGAATTGGGCTCACGAAGCGGGATTTCTTCCTCATGTTGCATGAGGCTCCCCACCACCTTATGCAAACAGACTTCTGAGAGGCCCTCTGGAGCCCAGCTAAGACACAACAGATGTTCATGTGACTTGCCAGTCCCTGCGGTTTACCCTTAATTGTTTAGTGTCATTTTCTGGTAGGAGCTGAGCATAAATATTTGCCTTCTAAACAAAAAAGGGTCTGATTCTGCCTAGTCCTGAATAATTTTTTAAATACTGAACAATTCCTGGTCCTGTTTGAAACCAAAAGAGTAGTCTCAGCAAGAAAATCCGCCCACATGAGGATAAATTCAGCACATTTGCCATCCGACGTATGGACAATTTCCTGCTTCTTGATAAGGAGGACATGACAAATTTGCTTTGCTGCCCAGGGCAGGCACTCCAAATGTGTCTTTCTCCTCCTTGAGCACAAACCCAGCCTTATTGTGTCTGCTTGTCCTGTCATCACTGCCAGAGCACTTGAGGAGGATTAATCCCCGACATCAGGGTGACTTCACACAGGGAAGAAGTCAGTGGAGCTGCCACAGAAGAGGAGGAGAGCAGAACCCTGGGCGGCGTGGGTGCGTGGACAAGGGTGCTTTGACATTTCTGCTGTTCTCATTGTGGGTCACACTTTCATGCTGTGCTGACAGCTGTCTATGGTTCTCGTCCCCTGTAGAGAGAGCAGACCCCTGACACTCCATCCTGGTTCTCAGCCTATGAGAGCAGATAGCACGCTGTGTGTATAGATGTGCACATGTGCTAATGGAGGAAGATGCGCTATATCCCAGAGGAAACCCAGGCCCTCCCCCAGTAAAAAAGCTTATTACTTCTGAAAGAAATCCTAGATCAACCTTTTCTAACATAGGTCAAATTTTAATCCTAAGAGATTTATCAAATAGATGTGTTATGCTTTAAATCTGTACATTAGCTAGAAAATGGTGCTCATGATTATAGTAAATATCAATAAAAGGATGAATTCAGTTCAGGGAAAAAAGACTGCAAAAAATGACAAGAGAAATAACTCACACAGGTTAATCCATCATAGCAATTGAATGAAATGGCTATGTTAGGATTAATAGTGATAATCTTCATAGCTCCTAAGGAATGGGTAACTATGTACCAGGTATTGTGCTAAATGACTTACAATAGCTCATCTAATCCTGAAGACAATAGTGAAGGGATTAAGACCTGGTTTATAGATAAGAAAATAGATTTAGGGGAATTAAGTAGACCCCACATCCCACCCCAGCAGGTTTCACCACTAGAAAGTGGTAGGGAAAAGATTGCAGCCCCAGGCTGACTCCTCCCTCCACTCGTTGGCCCCTGGGAGCTTTTCACACCTTCATGACACAAACCGAGACAGAAGCCTGCAGTCAGTCACGCTTTCTCCTTCTCCTGTCAATAGCTATAATCTGTGCCAGGGACTGCCCATTCTAAGACTAAACCAGAGGACTACTTGCCCTGGCGCTCCAGACCTCCTGTCTGAAGACCCTCACTTGCCAGTCTGGCTTCTCTGCAGATAGGATGCCCTTCTGGCCCCCTCCCTGTTCTCTTCCCTCACATTCAAAACCCCTGGAACCTGGAAACATTCTCAGAAGTTACAAGTACATTTCCCAGGACAACTGCCCAGTCTCGTTACAAAGATGAATATATCACAGATCCCAACCCATTTTCATCTTCAAAGCTTTCAACTATGCCCAGGATTTATCTTCAAGTCAGTGGATATACTCTTTTGACGAAAAGACTTCCTTACATCTTTTTATCTCCTTAGTTACACAATAAGCACTGAGCCACAGCCTGCACCACATAAGGAAGTTTGGTCAAAGGTGGACTACATATAAGACAGTGGTCCCATAAGATTGTATCATCTGTTGATGTCATAGCCATCTCAGTTTGTATAAATATGCTCTGTGATGTTTGTACAACAATGAAATCACCTGACATATTCCTCAAAACATATCCCTTTCATTGAGCAATGCATGATTGTACTTATAATGGCATTTCTTTTTTTTTTAATAACTTATTTATTTTGATCCATTGTAAACAAATGGGGTAAAACTTATTTCTCTGGTTGTACATGAAGTAGAATCACACCATTTGGGTAAACATACACATACATACGGTAATGATGTTTGTCTCATTCTGTTATTTTTCCTTCCCCCCACCCCTCCCACTCCTCTTTTCCCTCTATACAATCCATCCTTCCTCCATTCTTGCCTCCCTCCCACCCCCCATTATGTGTCATCATCCGCTTATCAGAGAGATCATTCTTCCTTTGGTTTTGGGGGATTAACTTATCTCACTTAGCATAATATTCTCCAACTTTGTCCATTTGCCTGCAAATGCCATAATTTTATTCTTCTTTATGGCTAAGTAATATTTACATGGCATTTCTGATTCCAGGTATTTGATTTTTAATTAGAAAAGGCATGTCTGAGCACACTTCACTTCCGTCCTGAACTGACCATTTCTTCCTCTTACTCTCAGCCTGGGGAGGCACTTCTTTAGCACTTGGCTTGAGTCTCATCAATCTGCAGGTACCTGATGACTTAGATCACCATCTATTCCAAGATGGAAACTCATTGACGGCAAAGGGTTTGTTCTGTCATCTTCTGCTTTTGGAGGCCCTTGCACATAGCAAGTACTCAAAAAAGTCATTGAATTGAATTTTACCTTTAACTTGTTCAGAAACAAAGTCCAATTCGGGTACTGAAAGTCTTATGTCCTCGGCACCCCTGTCATATGGGCATATTTGCACCTACAGAAAGTTCAGCCCTACCACCCCAGGGAAAAAATATATTCATTTGTCCTTTTCCAAAAAATATAAAATGAAACCTAACATGACAGATTTAGAGAAATTATCAGCTTCAAGATAAATTTAAAGAGGTAAAATCTTAACCCTAAACATATTTCTTTTCTATGATCTTTTAAAGAGCCTTATAGTTATATCATAACAATTGAAAAATGCCAGGGGAGGGGCCAAGAGATGGTAGGAAGAAGCCAGACTCTCCCTGTGCATGTCATCTCATAGGACCTTGATATGAAGTGAACTAAATTGTACCTGTGTAATTTTAGCAGCCTACTCTGCACATGTTTTTAAAAATAATTTTTTCTTAGGATACAAAAGGTTAAGGAGAGGTTGTAGATTCGACAGGAGAGCCTAAAAGCCAGATATTATTTTTGAGAGACTATAATAGCCTGGTGATCAGTTCAAGAAATCACAGTCATTCAAGATGATGTCTTACATGTACTGCCTTCTCTGTAAAATGAATTTACCTTTTCATTATTATTTACTGAGTGAGCCAGTATTTCATTTGTATGGATTTTATCCAGCAACTAGGGAGAAAAAACACAGAAAATCTAATAAAAAGATGAAGCTGCTGTACAATATTTGGAGTCTGTATCCAGCCTTTGGAGGTCACATTTCTGTCTTTTTTATGATGTTCATTTTAGAAAATGAAAAAATGTATACATATGGAAATATACCTTTTCTGTATTCCAATTGACAGTGAATTTGACCTGACAAGCATAGAGATACACTTATCAGAAAAGACAGCAACAAAACAGTGGCAAAAATAAAATCACAGCCTCAGGAGCAGGTTGACCTTGGTGGTTTATCATTTGAGTAATGATGTGTGTGGGATCTCACCTGCCTGGCACGGGCATCTCAGTCCTACCATCCCAGGATGGGAGATGGGAATAGGACATGTTGTACCATTCCCTGTGGAGAAAGCTAAATCCTAGAAAGCATGTTTATTAGCAAGTCACCTCTTCTAAAAAGGGTCAGTTGCTAGGCCCCCAACCATTTCAGGGCTCTGGTTCTTCATCGGCTATTATTGCCTGGAGGTAGCAATTAAGCCTCCAATGTGGAAGTCATTACAGTATGCTACCTATCTCTTATGCAATGATCTTCCAACCTGTGCATCCTTAAGAGTCGCAGAGTCACTGCAAAACTCTATGACTCTTAGATTTTCCCAATTAATAGATACTGAAAATATAGTTACTATCACACAAGCATTCTTAGATTTTTAACACCAAAACAGAGCCACCATACTCAAAAAAGTTAGGAACCACCTGTCTAGTGGGAAAGATGTGGTTGGGAAGCCAAGACTTTATCTTGCCATAAACACTAACTAGCGTTTGGATCAAAGCAAGTCATTTGTCTCCTTTATGCTTCAGTTTCTTTGACAGATAAAGAACAGGTGACAAGAAGCTCTTCGGGGAGTTTTTTAATGTGTTTGAAGGGACATGTTTGTGACCCATCCAGTTTCCTGCCACCCTGATAATAACCATGACCCTGAATATCAAATTAGCAATATTCATATCTGAAGTATCTAATCTGCCTGGAAGTATCATCACAAACTCCAACTCAATAATTAGGGGATTTCACTCCAGTCCTCTTTGATTGCCGCATTGTGTTTTCTTACCTCTTCAGCTTCTTGTGAGTGGACAAAGTTCACCTGTCAAATGACATTGCTTATAGCATCCAAATACATGGAGTGACACTCCCTCTTAATCAGCACAGCAGCTGGCGTCTGTACCACCCAGATCCAGAACCACGAAAGCAGCCCCAAACCTTACAGGTCGCACAGGAGAGTGTCCAAGGTCAGTCACTTGGTACTCACAGTCAGCTGAAGAAGAGGTCAGAGCTGGACCCCAAGTCACTGGAGTGGAAAACAGGACAGGGATGGACTTGTTATCCACCCCAACTATTACAAAATCTCCAGGCCCAGTTTACCTGTGGCTGATTTTCCCCAATTTGTGAGCTCAAGCTCAATCCTAAACCTTCACTTGAACTGAAAATCACAATTCAAGTCCAGATCAACAGTAAAACCTGCAGTGATTCTGAACAACAGCAGTGTCTGAAATAATACAGCACTTGAAAGACAACTCTCAGAAGCTCAATATTAAAAAAGTATTTGAAACGGCATTCTGCAGCCCACCTCGAAGGATATAAATAACATTACTGCTTCTATGAAATCACATTAAAGAGGAAAGTGGAACACTAACTGGTATTGATTGATTGTGACTCTACAAAATGCTTATATGTACATTAGTAAAGAGAGGATTATAATCCTCTCTTTGAATCATAAAAATGGCTCACTGTTTATTATTTTTGGCAAATTTGTTTACAAGTGGAAGGAAATCGGAATGGAGGAGAGCAGTGTGCAGAAACATTCAATCTAACTTTTAGTGAACCAGCTTTAAACAAATGACTCTGATACTATCCCACAAAGTGTTCCTTTAGAAACCTCTGACATCCTCAGAGCCAAATCTCCATAATTCACTAGCCATTTCATTATCTAAATCCTAGGGTCCATCATCCCCTTCCACCACCACCTCCATCTCTCTTGTTCTTCGCTCAGCCCAGACCAGAAGCTGCAAGTTGTCAGGTAACATAAAGTGCAGCTCCACTGGAAATGGGTAGGACCCCCCAAATGTTTGGTCAGATGGTATTATCCATCAGGGTTGGAGGGACACAAAGCCAACCCAGGGCGGAGGCTCTCAGCTGTATGTTAATGCTGACCTTCTCTGAAGCAACATGCTCTCTCTAGCTTCCACACATGTCTAATCACTAGGGAGTTGTCTAGCTACACGAATTTTTCACATTTGTCAGCTAAATCAGCGCTCCAAATGCACAATGCAGCACTTAGAAACATTATGTGAATTTATTAAATTCTCTGGAGGACTTTGGGTCCATAAAGCAGTAAATTGATTACAGGGAACTGAGGCCATAATATTTTCATCAGCAACAAAAGCAGTCGTGCTCACATATTGTCCATGGCATGTGAAGAGAAACGGTGCCTCACTTCACTTGAGCCAGCAGGCTGAGATTCACAGAGCAAATGAGAAGGCTCTGAGATGCGTCGACATGATGTATCATTGAATCAGTTTCTTTTAGAGCGACAGCTTTGGGGAACGCTGCATAAAAGAAAACATGCAAGAAATATAAACGGTCTGTTCCCACTCTTGATTTGCCTATGAATGCTTTCAGAGTTAGCCTTGAGATCATAGCTGCTCATTGACTTTACTATGAAATAGCCCATTGATGTTGCTACCAAAATGATGGACATTATTAGCAAGCTAAGAGGAGAAGAGGGTTAAGAGTGATGACATAATTTTGATAGCGAACATTCTTCTATGTGGGCTGGTGACCATGTAACTGACTCCCTATAACCCCTTCACAGAGGAAAGGGACAATCCTAACATTTTCTAGAATGTCTAACATACAAGGAATTATTAGAGCTGCTTTCCCATGTGTCCTACTATTTCAACCTGAAGAGCTGGGGATTATAATTCCTATTTTTAAATTAAAAAACCAAGTCTTAGCATAGTTAAGTAATTTGCCTAAAATCACAAGAGTTGAGAAATGCTTAAGTTGGGATGCAAATCAGGACTGTGTATTTCCAAAGACACACTTATTCTGTGATCCCACTTCAAATTATTGGCTGCTCATTCCTTCTAAATCATCTGACTGTTCCAGAAGGTAATTGGGCATCTTTCTGCTGCTCTTGGGAAAACTTTGAGCAACCCAAGTGTTTCTGGATGTTGAAGAAAAGGTAAATCTAAGGGCAATTCTGTGATTGTCGGGTCACCAGAGGTGTCACCTCAGAGCCCTTCCACTGTGCCTTTAAACTTGCTTCCCATATCCTAGAAAAGAGAACAATTATCAAATTCAGGTGTGGTGAAGTATATTTTTTCAATCCATGACTAGATTTTGATAAACATCTAAAATGTCCAGAGTTCTTCCCTCTGCTTTGAAGGATGGTGGTACAGGCAACTTAACCAGAGTGTTAAGTCCTTCTCCTCTGTTACCTCCAGACTAAACAAGGTCTCTGCATCAGAGAAGTGGAAACCTTGCTACAGAGCAGGCTAGGGATTTAGGGAGTATACTCCCCTCCTTTCACCAGAGCCTTCAAACTGACCCCCTTGGACTGTGATGGAGAAGGAGCAGAGTCTCCTCAAGGCCTTAAAACCGTCCACTAAAGGTCAACATAGAAGGAAGGATTCTGTTTTACTAGCCTGTGGATTCACAGTGCTTGGCAGACTGCCTGATATACATAAGACCCCAATGAGTGTTTATTAGATTAAACTGAAATATTAAGAGATCTTAGCCATTTGTCAACTCATAAATATCAGAGAATTGAGAATTACCTTGTGAGCTGTTTTTAAATATAGTAATTTGTGGGCATAACTGTATTTCATATGTGGTGATTCACAAAGCTTAGGCCAGAACTTCCCAGTTCATCTGAGAACTATTTATTCAAGCAACTCTTGACTTTGAAGGAAACCCCATACAATATTTATTATATCTGAATTATTCCCACAATCTGTGTCCATCAATAATAGTCTTTCAAAACTGGAATTGTCCAGACCACGCCAGGGATAATTCCATCTTGGAATTAGCCATCATTTTGTGTATTTTTTCCTCCCTGTATTATAGTTGCAGTTGCAGAAACTGCATCTTTCTCTAACTTTTTACTCACAAGAGTGTTAAATGATTTTCTCCTCTTATGGCTTGTCTGATGCTAAAAATCTCCCACTCTTTCAGAAATTCATCTAAATTTTTCGAGAATAATGTTATGAACTCTAAATAGCATCCAAGCCCAGTTGCCAGTGCGGTGTGAAACAGCACCACCTACTGGCAACATTGCCACATTACACCGTCCCTCCCTGAAATCAGCCCAATATCCCTGAACTCTCTCCAGCTGAGAAACTTTCCCAAGTAACTTCACAAACAGAACAGACCAGAAAGATTTCACATGCAATATCGTCTGTAGTGGGAATTGAATTCAGGGCCTCGTGCATGCTGGGCACGTGCCGTACCCCTGAACTACACCCTGAATTTCTTAATTTTTTTTGCCATCAGGAAGACCATTCCTCACTCACAATTATTGCTTCTTAAAGAAAATCTGTGACCTCCACCTTTTTTCTTGGACCAAAAACTTGTAAAAGGCACCAGTTTCCTTCAAGTCTAACACCAGTGCCCAGTGGGTCTAAACCAAACATTCCGTGTCTTTGGGTTATATAGGCTCAGAAATAACATTCCACATGTAGTAAAAGTATTTGCTTACAAAACACCAAAACAAACTTTAATAATTGGTTATTTTTCACTAATTAGAACAAATTTTTAAAAGAAAAATAATAATTGGATATTTTTCTACTGTGAACATGTATTTATTAGTGATCAAACTATTCATTCCAGGTCTTGGGTTGTAGCTCAGCAGTAGAGCGCTTGCCTAGCACATGTAAGGTACTGGGTTCGATCCTCGGCATTACATAAAAATAAATAAAGGTATTATATCCATCTACAACTAAAAAATATATTTTAAAAAAATATTCATTCCATAAATATGAACTAGGCTTGGGCTACCAGAGTGAGTCACCTAGATCCTGGCCCTGCCTGGAAAAGAATACACAACCCATAACAGTGGCATGAGTTTTTTGGTAGGAAAAAACAAGGAGCTGTGGAACAAGCACACCTAACATGGTCAAGGGTGACTCAAGGACAACCTTTCAGCAGGCGGTCTTGGAGCCCCACCCAGGCCCCCTCAACACACTGAAAGTCATCTGTAGCTTCAGTTGATAGTTCTAGACACACTCATGGTTTCCTACATCAAACGTCTGCATTTCCCTGCCAGATGACACTTGCCAGCCACAAAATGCACAAGTTAGAAATGACAGGGAATTAACACCCCCAAAGCAACCCTCAGCCAGTGAGAGATGGAGCTGGTGGTTGAGTACCCCAGCTTTCCGCCCCTCAATAGATAATCCTGAAGTGTATCCTGCACAGGCTCTTAGAAAGACCCCCATGGAACACACACAATGTATGTTGACAGGACCATTATCATTTCAACAGGCTTAACAAATGACATCCATCTTCCCCACAAATGTTGTGAAGCAATTAAGAATTAAGACCAAAGAATAAGGAAGACAAGAGACTGAATATAATGTTGTTAATATTAAAGAATATGATTTGTGACGTTAGGCAAGTGGTTCACATTACGTCCAACCTGAGAGTTAAACTGTTTGTCCTTTGAGTAACGTGTACCACCGAATGGGAGCAAGCCTCTGACAAACAGGGCGTGTCCAGTGCTCTTATGGCATGGAAGATTGGAGCAGAATACCAGCTGCCCACTGGCAGGCTCACTTCCAAGAGAAAACAGCCAGTCAGTCCTTCCACATTCCTCCCTCAGATAAGTGATTCCTCTGCCAAAGAGAAGCAAAGAAGGGATGTAAGAAGGCCAAAGTGTTAGACTAGTGTGCTCCCTCCATGTGGGATAAAACCTCATCGGTGGGAAGAAGTGTGCCCACACCACCAGTCCATCCCACATCAGCACTGGGAGAGGGTTTTGCTAGGCCAGTGATTCCTCACACCACCACTCAATATAATAAGTGAAAACAAAACCTTTTAATTTCCACAAAGCATACATGCAATTCTTACCACAGTTACAGCTTTTTAATTCTCTCAACATTCATCCCAGTTGATCCCCTGTTAAGACTACAGTGATCAATTCTAAGAACAGATAATGATCATTAAATCGAAAATTTGTATATTAATAAGTGGATTTTAGTCACATAGTATCCATCTATCAAAGGCATTTAAGAAAAGCTTTTCTTTTCCTGATTTTTCTTTTAATGTTTGTTGAACCATTGCTGTGTATTAATACCATTATGTGTTTATTTAACCACAATGACGTTATGACATAAGTACCATATTATCCCCACTACTCAGATGAGAAAACTGAGACTTGGCTTAAGAAATTTGGTGAAGTTCACCAATAAAAATGGAGCAAAGCCAGGACTCAAACCTGGTCAATCTTGGGCCTAAACTCATGCCCTTGCTGGGTATGGTGGTGCACACCTGCGATCCCAGCTACACAGGAGACTGAGGCAGGGGGATTCTCAAGTTTGAGAATCTGGGTAATGTAGTGAGATCTTGTTTCAAATTTTTTAAAAGGGAGCTGATGATGTAGCTCAATGGGAGAGCACTTGCCTAGCATCTAAGAGGTCTAAGGTTCTATCCCGAGTACTACAAAAAATAAAGAAGAAAACTCATGTTCTTAAGCACTACCCAATCCTTCCCCTCTAATCATTTAGCTAAATATGTGTCTTAAAATAAGTCATTTGATGCTTTGAATTAGAAACGCCAATAGCATAGTGAGCTCTGCAACCAACTAATGAATAATGCAAATTGATTTAAATGCTCTCCTTCATGATTAATTAGTCTTCAAGTTCATAAACCAAAATTTGCTCAGAACAAAACTTCAGAAAACAAGAGAGAAGAAAAAAGTTTCCTTTTTTTTTTTTTTTTTTTTTTTTTTTTTTTTTTTTTTTTCCTGTGGTGCTGTGGATTGAACCCAGGGCCTCGTGTTTGGAAGGCAAGCACTCTACCAACTGAGCCAAATCCCCAGCCCAAAGTTTCCATTTTTCAGATGAATGTTTACTAAGTATCTCCCTGTCTGAAATTAATCCCAGTAATATCTAACTCTTTGAGGTTCTACTTAATCCTGTTCTCTGTATTGATAAGATCTTTTTGCCCCCCCTGCCCACCCCTTTTTCTTTTTCAGTACTGGAGATTGAACCCAGGGGTGCTCCACCACTTAGCTAAATACCCAACCCTTTCCATATTTTATTTTGAGACAGGGTCTCATTCCCAATCCTCCTGCCTCAGCCTCCTGAGTGGCTGGGATTGTAGGTGTGCACCACCACCCCTGCCCCTGGGATCCTCTTATTTTCATAGTTTTAATTTTCCATAAGTACCGTTTGTGAACTACGTTCAACTCTGCATAAATGCAACAAACTGAGCATGCTTGCAATTCATACTGTGATTACAGCTCCTTAATGCTGAGTAGTATGATTATTTTCTTGTGTCTTTAAGTTCAGAAAAGTCAGAGACATATTCCCAGAACCTAAAACAATACCTGAAAAAAAATTAGGGGCCCAAATGAGAATTCATTCGAAGTAATGAAACAACTGAATGAATGCGTGAGAAGGATTTGACTCACTAAAATAAGACTCTTACAGGACTTGTCTCTTCTGGAAATTTCCAAAGATATCAAAAATCAACCAATTCAAACCAACGACTTTGTATTCAAGGTTTTGGTGTTTTGTTTTGTGTTTTCTTAAAGGAAACAGATTATAGGACCAAGAATAGGCACTACATCTGCACCTAGATGGAAAGAGCACCATTCAGTGATCCTGAACTCAGTGCGGAGTACTCCACTCATTGTGTCCTTTTCTCCTCCAGGGGAGGGGAAGCGGTTCTGTGGCTGCGTTGTACTCAGGAAAGCAGTAGGATTTAGGCACTCTGTGAGCTGCATGCTTGAGGAGAGGGGTGTGGATGCCTGGTGGCCAGGTTGTAGGATATGAGGGTGTTCATTTGTCCAGGAAGCATTCCCTGTGCTGTCACCCCTTAGGAAGAAGGTGACATTCCGTCCCTTCTTCTCCACCCTAACCACAGGGGATAACCAAGGGAACTCAAGCTGGCTGTCGTGCCCCATTTCCCTTATCTGTGGTAAGGGACAAGATTTGATGCACAACCCAGTCAGGCTAAAGTCTTTTTTTTTTTTTTTTTTTTTTTTGGTGGTGCTGGGGATTTGAACCCAGGGGCCTTGTGCTTGCAAGGCAAGCACTCTACCAACTGAGCTATATCCCCAGCCTAGTCTTTCTTTGAGATTCTTCTATCTATAATTGAGTCATAATGTGTATGATTATTTTAAATCTGAATTTCTAGCAACAATCTTCCATGAAGCAAGAAAGAATAAAAACAAACATAGCCAGGCATGGTGGCACCTGCCTGTAATCCCAGCAGCTCGGGAAGCTAAAGCAGGAGGATAGAGAGTTCAAAGCCAACCTTAGCAACTTAGCAAGGCCTTAAACAACTCAGTGAGACCCTGTCTCTAAATAAAATACAAAAAGGGCTGGCGATGTGGCTCAGTGGTTGAATGTCCCTGGGTTTAATCCCCAGTACCAAAAAAAAAAGTGAAAAACCTTAGGGCAGGTCCTGGTGACAGAGACCAGGATGTGACCTCCAAACCTTGGTTCCTCTATCAATCCCTTTAGGGAGACCTGTGGAGTAGAGGAAGGGGGTCAGGGAGAAGGAGAAGAGGAGGTAAAGGGGAGGTTCTGTGGATGAAATTGGCCTAATTATCCTTGTTATGTTGTGTGCATGTACAAATATGTAACCATGAATCCCACTGTTATATATAATTATAATGTGCCAATAAAAGGGAAAAATCAATCCCCTCAGTCCTATGAGATAACTCCTCTTGCTAAAGCTAGTTTGAAATAGGTTTTGTTTTCAAGTCCCAAAAGCCCAAAAGCTGTCACAACCAAGCACCCTCTCTCCAGCAAGCTAATGGGTTGACTTTGAGGTTTTCATGATGCTGACCACAAGATGGAGCCTTAAGCATTCTTTCAAAGGCACAAGTCAAACTGCCACTTTCTAATAGCTTATTTATGTGCCACATAGATCCTATTAGTTGGGCTGCAAAATCCTTCAATTCTAGGTGATTCCATATACACTCCGGTAGTTACAATGTGCCTCCCAGACCATCCTGGATATAATAGTTTTCAGTTTATGGTCAAACACCAAAACAAACAAATGTGAAAAAATAGGTTTTGGTCAATTCTTTCAGGAAAACAGATCAACCTGAAAAATGTTCAGGAAATTTTGTCATGTTAAAACATTCTTTGCCAACTGGAATCACAAGCTCTTATTATGTAGCCACTAAATTAACCTGATTAACTTCCCTCCCTTCGTGGTCAAAATATTTTAGTTAATTTTTAAGTTGTTCTCCCTATTGACAAGTCACAAGTTTATGTCCCAGTCCTTAAACCAGCCTTCATGTTTACAAGCTGGCTTGAAAAATCTCCTTAAAACTTGCTCTCAGTTACATTATAAGTTACTGCACATAAAGTCAATACCAAATCTACTACATCTTACAGATTCTATCTCTGAATTGTGTTCTAATGTGAGTTTATGAAAATGGAACGGTAAAATCTCTCGTATAAAACACACAGTTCCTATTACCACAATAAAACTCTGTGAATTCTTTATGCAGAAAATCTCTCATCTCTTGTTCCATCTATGGTAGCACAACATCATTGTGTGTTACATGCTGGTCATAGTCTACAATTTTCCTTTTGAAGACTGGGCACAATTTGTCATTAAACAATTCATTTAATTATGTTTAATATTTCCTTCTTTCTCTCTACACTTATCTATTTCTACAAGGAAGCAACTATATCTATTTTGTACCATTATGTAGTTGACACCTATAACAATGACTGGCACTCAGTAAATATTCATGTAGGTAATTAATAAATATTTATTGAATGAATAGTCAAAAGACTGTCACAAATATGTCAATTTCCTGAATACAGAGTTAGTATAAAACAGGTATGTTTTAATCAGTTTTTTCATTGCTGTGACCAAAAGACCTGACAAGAACAACTTAGAGGAAGAAGTTTATTTGAGGGCTCACAGTTTCAGAGGTCTCAGTCCATAGATGACCAGCTCCATTCCTCAGGGTCAAAGGTGAGGCAGAACGTTAAGGTAAACAGATGTGGTAAAGGAAAGTAGCACAGGATATGATGAACAGGAAGTAGAGACCTTTCCTCACCACAGTCAAAATATATACCCCCAAAGGCACACCCCCAATCACCCACCTCCTCCAGCCACTCCCTACCAGCCTACAGTTACCATTTGGTTAATTCCTATCCAAGAATTAACACACTGATTAAGTGATGGCTTTCATAACCCAATCATTTCACCTCTGAACTTTCTTGCATTGTTTCACACATGAGCTTTTGGGGGGCATCTCATATCTAAACCTTAACAAGGTGAAATTATTTATCAAGATATAATCTATGTCCTGGCAAATAATAGTAGGTACACAAGTTCCAGAGTCCACTTCTACCCAGGTGTGGAGAAAAGCCTTACTCAGAGAGCCCAGGCCCTATACCAGTCTCTGGTATCCAACCCATTCCCAGCATATCCTCTCCTCTACCTAGTGAAGAGGCTAAGAAGTTATGGATCTATTCCTGTCCTAGCTAGAGTTCTCCCTAAACTGACTTGGCCAAACATGGATTGTCTTAGTCCATCTTGTGCTACTATAACAGAATGCCATAGGCTGGATTATTTATAAATAATAGAAGTTTATTTGGTTCATGGTTCTGGAGACTAAGAAGTTCGATATCAGGATGCCTGAATTTGAACTGTGCTGCATCATCTCAGAGTGAAAAGAGAAAGGGTAAAAGAGGGCAGGAGTGAGGGAGTTAAAAAAGGGCTGAATCCGTATCCATAACAAATCTACTCTTGAGATTACCAGCGCATTTCCATGATAATAACATTAACCTGTTTGTGAAAGCAGAGCTCTCATGACCTCATCAACTTTTACCAGGCCCTCCTCCCAACACTGGGGATTAAGTCTCCAACACATGGATTTTGGGGGATACCTTCAAACTAGGGGATGGACCAAACCTAATCTGGTCTGCTATCAGAAATAGGGCTCTTGGCCAACTCATGTCCTTCCGCCCACCCTCTCCTCTAGCACTTGGTCTCCATCAGGCCTATGCCAATCACCACACAGTCATCATCCCATTTATTCCTTCCACACGCCTGAGAATTCATCTGATTAGGGTCAGTTTGGAGAAGTAAGAGGACCTTACAGAGGTTACTTAGTTTGCCCACTGTCATATGCCTTATAAATGGAAGACAGAGGTTCAACCATGCTGCTTGTGCCGGAGCCCAAGCCCACGGCATGGACCTATTATGTGTCAGCACCATGCCAAGGACTAGATAAATGATAAAAAGTAAGATACAACGCTTGCCTTGAGTTGAGGAGTCCACTAACAATACAAACCACTACCAGGCTGCACATGTAGCCCACAGGGATTGTTCTGTCAGGTTAGGTACTAGGATTAATCTCCTTGATAGCCAGTCACTCTTTCACAATGTTCAGTGCAAAGATCATCGAATTTAAGATCTGAAGACTCATTCTAGCCTCAACCTTGCTATCTATTAGTTGTAAGTCCAGTGTTTGTTCCTATTTCCTATCTGAAAGATAAAGTATAATCCCTGGTTAGCTCATCAGGCTACATGAATGTTATAGATTTGAAAATGCTGTCAATATAAGGTTAAGGATTACTGTTAATGACAACCTGAAGTCACCTTGCATCTTCTCCCACTATGATTTTCAAACCTATTCATAAATAATTATAATCAGTTCAGGGAAATTTAAGAAAGTAAAGTGTAATTGTGGCTTCTGATGGTAAGGGAACAATGGAAAGGAAGGGACTGAGATCAAGGTAACTGTGGAATTACATGCATGTTCAATTTATTAGTATATCTGGGTTATAAGTATTCTTTTTACATATCAAATAGTATACCTTTGCATTATTTAATAAAGGATGGCATTACTAAAGAAAAACATCCATAAAGCAAGAGTTTAGATGTGCACTTTCTTCAAGGTAACTTTTGTGTTCAGGATTTTTTAATGGAAGGAACATGAAACCACACAGATATTATGGGTAAAGATGGGAATAAAACATATCTAACCTCTTGATTCCTTTAAACCCAGATTTCAGCAAATTTCAACCAGAGAATAGAGTTTAGTATCTGCTTTCCATTGAAAAACCTGTCCCCTTTGGAGTACTAGGAAACCATTCCTTTTTCCAAAAAAAGAACTCTGATCTAGTCTAGAGAGAGAGCACATTTGTCATAACTGTAAATTTATTTGAAGGAACAACTGGGCTTACACAGGCCATCTGGAAAAGACAAATGTTTCATAGAAGCATGTGGGAAATTTCACTGACAACATATGTAACCAAGTGAACTGCCTCTGGCACAGCCAAAAGGAGAAAATTCCATTACACACAAGGAAGGCATTTCAACAATTGCCTCAAAATAAATACACATCAATCTTTTAACTTAACTAAAACATATGTAAGGTGTAGCTGTGTCTCCCTCCCCCGTCGTGTACTGGCAACTAAATATGCAGCCTCTGCAGAGAGCAGCATGTGGTTCAATCCCACAGGGACAACCTTGAAATTGCAGCGTTCATCTGCTCATGTTTAAAGAAATGCATCTTCCTGCATCTCCCTGCCTTTGCTCTCTCCTCGCTTGTTTCATCCAGCCATTTTGCCACTGTGACTAAAAGACCCATCCAGAACAATTGTAGAGGAGAAAAAGTTTATTTGAGGGCTCACAGTTTCAGAGGCCTAGATCCTAAGAAGGCCGGCTCCATTCCTTGGGGCTGGAAGTGAGGCAGGATATCATAGCAGAAGAGGGTGGCAGAAGGAAGCAGCTCGCATGGGGATCAGGAAGCCAAGAGAGGAGTCTCCGCTTGCCAGATACAAATATATACCCCAAAGCCACGCCTCCAGTTCCCACTTCCTCCAGTCACACCCTGCCACTTCAGTTACCACTCAGTTAATCCCTTTCAAGGCATTCATTCACTGATTGGGTTAAGACCCTCACAACCCAGTCATTTCTCCTCTGAACCTTCTTCCATTGTCTCACATGTGAGCTTTTGGGGGACACCTCACATCCAAACCATAACACCACTCTCTGGAAACCTTGGTATGACGTGTGGAAGTTGTCCTGGAAGAGGATTAGGGAGAAGGAAAATTCTAGTGCTGCCTCTGTCATCAGTTCACAGTGTGACCTCAAACAAGTCAGATAACCATTCTGTTTAGTGTTATCACCTATAAAATGAAGAATTAACTCCTAGTTACATTGCAGTGTTTTTGTGAAGATGCTATTAACACCTCCTATTAGAATAATAGTTCACACTTTGACAATTTGTTTCAAGTAGATTATTTCATTTAGTCACAATTTTATCCCCATTTTAGAAATAAGAAAATACATATTATGCTAGAGAAATAATAGTTGCTACCATAAACAAACCCCAAGACATCAGTGGTTTAACATAATAAGGCTTATTTCTCACTCATGTAACAGTGTGGTGCGTGTGTTCCTGGTCAGTGAGCAACATTTTTTGTGAGGTAACTAAAGAGTCCAGGTTCTTTCTATCTGTGGCTCCACCAAGACTTCAAACACTGGAGCCCTCTGCCTCCAGCTGGAAGACAGGAAGAGAGAGGATGGGAAAAAAATATTCCCATCTCTTTACCTCCTCATACTGGAAGTGATCAAAATGCCTTCCATTCACGTCTTCCTGGTAAGAACCATTTGATGACTTCATCTAGATGCAAAGGGGCATTGGGAAATGTGGCCCCTGGCTGGGCAGCTGCTTCCCTGTGACACTATTGCATGGAAGAAGAAGTATAACATACCCATGGTGGCGGTGCATGCCTGTAATTCCAACCACTCAGGAGGCTGAGGCAGGAGGATCACAAGTTCAAAGCCAGCCTCAGCAACAGCGAGGCACTATTTATTTAGAGACCCTGTCTCTAAATAAAATACAAAATAGGGCTGGAGATGTGGCTCAGTGGTTGAGTGTCCCTGAGTTCAATCCCCAGTACCCCCACAAAAAAAGAGGAAGCATAATTTTATGATGAAAAATTCATTATCTCTGTGGTTATGCCATTACCTCAAAGCTACACAACTAGTAGGTAAAGGTTTTAGTCATCCATTTCTGCATAGCAAATTATCATAAACTCAGCCACTTAAAATGGCATTCATTTGTTTTAGTTACTCTGGATCAGGTGTCTGCACATGGTTGAGCTGAGTTCTCTGCCTCAGAGTCTCACAAAGCTGTAGTCAGTGGCAGCTTCAGACTTAGAAAATAATAGTTCTAAGGATGTTGTAATCTGTAAGAAATAAGATCTTAATGCTACCTGCCTCAGGATGACAGAGAAGAATACAGTGAGAAAGAGATTTTAATGGAAGAATCCAATCATGTGTAGAGGGCAGGAGAGAGGGCAAGGAAGACTCAGATGTTGTCAGCCAAATTGACAAGAAGTGAGACAGAAGAACCTAAGGAGATAGAGTGGCAATAAAGTGGAAGGTGCCACCAGAACTCTGTACAGACCACTTGAGATATAGAAGACTAATGATGAGGAGTAGCAGGAAATTCAGAAACTACGGCAGTGGAATATCACAGGGGAAATAACTTAAATATATACCAGTTCTGAACCCATTTCTCACCTTGTCTCTATGGACCTTACTTTTCCCCACCTGAAATGATTCTTACTTTGCAGGATTAAAGCTCACTGGTACAAAGAATTAACAGTACCAATTACACTTAATTTTGCATCTGAAAAGAATAAAAGAGGCATACCCAGCCGTTGGCTGCATGCCCACCTGTGCAGCTCTACAGACTCACCTGTTCAAGTAGCAACAGGTGGAGTTCCTTTTCCTTCCAAGAAATTACATGAATCTCTTAGCCTTAGTAGAAAACCCAATACTGAAGAATAAGCAACTGAAGAATAAGCAGTCTCCCTCATTTGAAATCAGAATTCTTGAAATGCCAACTATCTTTCCTGGTCATCTACTGATCTGCACGTGCTCATAGCAGGGACCACATCCAATGTTCCCTGAGGAGCACTGGTAGCCAGCCACAGAAGCCTGGACTCAAAAGCCCAACTCATCAGTTATGGCCCTGGCCTGGTCCTACCTCAAGATCTGAGGACATCCAGCACAAGACCAGAGAAAAGTCTGCAGGCAACCATTGCTCCTGCCCAAAGTCACACCAGTAGACAACCTGAGGTTGCTCATGACAGAGAACCATACAGGTGAGGTGCTCAACAAAGACAAATATTTGTATCTGCCCAGACATAGGGTTGACAGGAAAATTGCTTCCTCAGTGACCATAGGATGAATCAATCAATCAATCAATCAATATCCCCAAAGTCTTTGTTCAGAAAGATGGGCTATGGAACAGGTAAGTGATTCACGAAGTATGTTGAACTCTAGCCAGAAGATCCACTCTCTTAATTTTATCCATAAATACAATGTAACAATAATACAGCAGAACTCCTAAATTGGGATTTATTAGAATGTGAAAGCCAGGTGCAGTGGTACACATCTGTAGTCCCAACTACTCCGGAAACTGAGGCAGGAAGATCATTTGAGCCTAAGAGTTCAAGGCCAGCCTGGGCAACATAGCAAGACCCTGCCTCAGAAGAAAACAAAAATGTAGACAAGAGAAGAAACTTAAAGGTATGACCATGTAGCAGTGGTTTGCAATTTCCTGTTATAAAGAAAAACTGCTAATATGACATGATTTGCTTTCTTAGTAAAATTTGAACTTTTGACCAAAGACTTTGGCTTATGTCTATCAAACTGAATTTTCTTCTAATGATGTAACCAATTATTCTACAAGACCATCTTAGGAGGAAATGAACTCAGTCCTAGGGAAAAAAATGTTTCTTGCACTAAAGCAAGTGTAATAAGAATCCATAGATCTTCCTGGTGTTGTAGTGTATCCCTGTAATCCCAACAACATGGGAGGCTGAGGTAGGAGGATCAAAAGTTAGAGGCTAGTCTCAGCAACTTAGCGAGGGTCTAAGCAACTTATTGAGATCCTCTCTCAAAAATTTAAAAAAATAGAAATAAAAAGGACTTACAATGTGGCTCAGTAGTAAGGCACCTCTGGATTCAAGCCCCAGTACCAAAAAAGAAAGAAGAAGGGGAAGGGGAAGGGGAGGGAGGGGGAGGGGGAGAAGGAGGGGGAGGGGGAGAAGGAGGGGGAGGGGGAGAAGGAGGGGGAGGGGGGAGGAGAAGAAGGAGAATTCACAGATCTACTTGGAAAATTGGCACTTAAATAAAAATTCTAATTTGGATTCCACTTCAGTGATTATTATGTTTTTATAGCCGAGTGACTTGTGCTGCCAAGACACATGACATTAATCCCAAACTACCTTCACACAGTGTTTAAAATAGCAAACCAAAATGAACTGAGCACAAGCAACCTGAGCCAGACATGTGCTAAAGGAGTCACACTATAAATAGAAAAAAAGGAGGTTAGACAGAAAACAAGGTCAAAGAAACAACCAAAACACTGTCCTTCAATACAGTCCAAGAGTCTCTTTCCCAGGGCATAATGAGGAAAGCTTTGCTTTGTATGTTGTCCCTGAGGGCTTACACCTGCTGGGGTCTGAGAGCAGTTTTCAGTAAGCAGCATTCCCTTCTAACCATAGAGTAGGTTCACAGAGGAAACTTTGCCTTCTCATCTTTTCCGCAGAAGTTGGACTCCAGCATTGTGAAACATCCAATGCCCAGTGCTGACAAATCCCTTTGAGTTTCTGGAAGAGTAGGTTGCCCTGAGAGTGGTATGGTATGATCCATGCCAAAAACAACCATTCTACAGAATTAGACAAATGTGTATGTTCAGTGGTGAGTGTGGGGATTTCCCTCAGCCTATGGGAGGTAGAAGAAGCTATTGCTTAGCAGTGGAACAATTCAGGAACTCAAAAGGTCTGTTGTTTTATCACTCATCAGGGGGCAGAGGAGAGTTCTAGAAAGTCTTCCTCCACGCTCTATGAGTTTGCAGTAACTCTCCCTGGCTGTCTGCCCTGGCATGGACCAGAGATGTGTGCTGTACTGCTGTCGGAAGAATCCATGCATCACTGCAGCCTCCATTGGCAGAGATGACACCCCCACACTGGCTTCTCTGTACCGGAAAGGAAACTTCCAGAAGTTCCTGGGCACAATTACCTATTTCAGCTAGACTCAGGCTTAATTAAGTTAATTTCAGTTTAGTTTAATAGTGGATGTTCTTCAACAAATTACTCTGAGGGAGACATTTAGATTCTATAAACATTCAACAAAGTCTACTGTGGGTGTTTTGTATTTAAACCATTAAAATTAGATCCTACATTAGAGGAGGGAAATCCCTTCAAATTATTTATGTATTAAGGCTGTGCCTTAATTTTTGCTTTGCAAAGTCTGAGGGCTTCATAGCATACATGAGAATATCAAGAAAGATGAAGGAAGACCAAGTGAATGGGCACTGGGCCTTGGGAACCCCTCCCAATCCAGTCAAAGTATTGTGCTTTGGAATTCTAGGGAGGATTTCATTTGGTTAAAAAGCAAAAGAGTCAGGTGAGGTGGTCTGTAAACCCAGTGACTTGGGAGGTTGAAGCAGAAGGATTGCAAGTTCAAAGCCAGCCTCAGCAATTTAGCGAGGCCCTAAGCAATTTAGCAAGGTCCTGCCTCAAAATAAAAATAAAAGGGCTGGGAGTGTGACTCAGTGGTAAAGCACCCCTGAGTTAAATCCCGAGTACCAAAAAAGAAGAAGAAGGAGGAGGAGAAGAAGGAAGAGCAGCAAGAGGAGGAGGAGGAGGGGGAGAAAAGAAAATCTAGCAAAAAAGTATTTGAACAACTGTGTGTATAAATACATGTATGTATAGGTACGCACATATGCATGCAACGTGCATATACACACACACACATATATACCATATGTGCACATTTACAAAACCATCTATTTTAGGACTGTTTCATTTGCAACTTTATCTGTAAATTCAATTCATTAGTCGCAAACCCAACTTATTCTCTAGCTTAATGGGGGAAATGAGTGTATTGATTACTCTATCTTGAAAGTCAGAGGGTTGTCTGGTTTCAGGCACTGTGAGACTGTCATCAAGAGACCCTCGTTATCTCTCCCTTCCCCTTTCCTCAGTGTTGGTCTCATCCTCAGAAGGTACTTTCCTTGTGGCAACAAAGATGACCCTCAGGACCTCTGTATCTGCATAGTTCCTAGCACCCGCAATCTCAGAAGAATAAGAACCTCTTATTCAGGGCAAAGCAAGCTGGGCTCCACATGGTGGTGGCAAGGCCACGATGGGCCAGAGCGGTGTCAGGGCCTGTGCAGAGAACCTCCGTGGAGGAAGGCTGCCCAGGGCACAGCTCCAGAGCCCACGCAGGTGAAGCGACAGAACCTGCACTGGGTGAGGATGACATCCTTATGGTAGCTGGGGGACAGCCTGGCATGGGGAGTGGTCTTTCTAATCAGAGTAAGGAAAACATTTATGGAAGAGGTGGTTCAACATGAGCAGACGCTGCGTGAGGTGAAGAAGGTGCCTGTGTGAGGGAGGGTGGCAAAGGCAATGACGATGTTTGTAAATAAGTAACTATATCAAAGATGAGGAACCAGGTTCCTTACTGACTCATAAGGGAATTACAAATATAGAAAGGGAGAGAACTAATATGCACCCTATAACATTGGGTTGGAAATAGAGGTATAGGAGAAGACTCGTGATTTTAAAAATAGATGCTAATATAGAGATGATGACGATTGGGGGTCCTCTCCTGCATGGAGGAGGATGTTGGTGGTTTTTCTATCTATTACCTAAAAAACCTATCTATTCAATGAACACACAAGAGCCAATACTCTTCAAATGAGAGGGGGTGTGATGGGTCTAGCCATACCAACTCTGTCCTCTTACAACATGGAGGTGCCCAACTCTCCTTTATTTATAATATGCAGGTAAAAGGAAGCAAGGACCGGAAGGAGCTTCTGTGATGGACAGGATAGGGTGGAGTTAGGGGAGCCATCCTCTTAGGGGGAAAATTCCAGGAGACAGGGAACCACTCCCATGCAGCGCCACATGCTTCCTGGCAGTTCCTAGAAGCCAGGCCTCTGCATCCCGTGGCTCAACCTAGTCTGATTCTGCTAAATAAGGACAGCTTCCCACAGATGACTAATAGACATAGACGTAGATGACAGATCAGATACAGATGATGACAATAGTAGATAAAAAGATACAAACAGAGATGACTGACAAGAGATTGCAGGCATAGCCGGCACGGTGGCACACACCTGTAATCCTGGCAACTTGGGAAGCGGAGGTGGGATGATCACAAGTTCAAAGCCAGTCTTGGCAACTTAGCAAGACCCTGTCTCAAAATTTGAAAATATAAAATGAAATAAGGACCATAGATGTAGCTCAGTAGTAGAACACCTAGGGTTTGAGCCTCAATATCAGAAAAAGAGAGACAGATGTTAATGTTAAAGAGATAGATATACACAATAGGCATAGATAATAAGTAAACAAACATGGGTGGTAAGTGAAGATAGGTAGACAAAATAAATATAGATGTGTATGTTTGTGTGGGTTTATATATGTACACACATGTACATATATTTCCTAACTCTGCCCACTGATAACATCTGGAAGTAGGAATAACTCAGAAGCAATATACACACTAGGATCCAAGTCTTGGTTTCTAAATAACATTCCCCACTGAAAGAAACCAGGGAACCCTGAGGAAATGATAAATTTGGGGGCTGGGGAAGAAAAAGTACAAGACCAGCATGGAACACCTTTTTTTCGTATATTTTTTTATTGGTACACTGCAATAATACATGATGGTGGAATTTCTTGTTACAGATTCATACATGCACACAATGTAACAATATATTTGGCCAGTAACATTCCCCAGTATTTTCCCTTTTTCTTCCCTCCTCTCTCCCCTTGGTCCCTTTCCTCTACTCTTCTGATCTGCCTTCAATTTTAAGAATACGGAACATCTTATGCCTGAAGGAAGGAGGACCTAAAATGATAAGGATATGTCAAAAGGTCACAGAAGCCAGTCCACAGGCTGCTCCATAGGCCAAAATGTGACAAATTTAACAGAAAAATAAATAATGGTGGTAATGATTTTTTTTTTTTATACTGGAGATTGAACTCAGGTATTCTTAACCCCTGAGCCATATCCCTATCCCTTTTTATATTTTATTTAGAGAGAGAGTCATGCTGAGGCTTAGGGCCTCTCTAAGTTGCTGAGGCTGGCTTTGAACTCACAATCCTCCTGCCTCAGTCTCCCAAGCTGCTAGAATTACAGGTGCACGCCACCACACCTGGCTTGTTGGTAATGGACTTTAATTCATTAAATAAAATGTTTAAATAACCTAATACATTAAAAGTTTGATGAGATACTTCCATAATTTCAAGTACCTCCTTCCAAATGACTCAATAACATGTGAAGAAAGAAAAAGTTTACAGAGGCATAGCCTAGTAGTCACCACCTATTATGAGTTGAATTGTATCCCCCAGAATTCATACGTTGAAGTTCTAACCCCTAGTACCTCAGTCAGCCATGGTATTTGGAGACAGGACCTTTAAAGAGCTGAACAGGGTTAAATTAGGTCATAAAAGTAGGCGCTCATCCAATATGACTTGTGTCCTTACAAGAAGGGAGAGCAGGAAACACAGACCACGGAAAAGGTTCATGACCTAGAAGACAGTCATCTACAAGCCAAGGAGGAGGACTCAGAAGAACCAACTCTGCCAACACCTGGATCTCAAACATCCAGCCTCCAAGACTTTGAGGAAATAAATTTTGTTGTTGAAGTCAGCCAATCTGTGGTATTTTATTATGGCAGCCGGAGCTGACTGATACACCACCTTAATCAAATATGCAGAGTGAACATCCTCAGTGATAGGCAAAGCCAAGAGCAGGCACCGTCTGATAGGATGCCATGCAAAGGGCACAGTACTTTCTGTTATTCCTGCCAGGGATGCACAACCTGGATCTAACCAGAACACACCAGGAAAGTCCTAACTAAAGAAACTACTAAAAATAACCACCCTGTACTTAAAATTCTCAAGGTCTTGAAGTCAAAGAAAGGACTGAGGAATAATGACAAATGTACCCATTCTTTGGCAAATATTGATCAAACTTATAGTGTCATACGATAAAGCAAGTATATAAATATTTAGATATATACATATCTAAATTTAAAAATAAATACTAATGGAAGAAAAGCAGGATAAAGGGATAGGGAGTGACAGGAACTGCTGTTTTAGGTCAGATAACCAAGGAAGGCCTCTGAGGAGGGGATATTTGAGCAGACAAATGAACCAAAAAGGGAATTTTGCAGATATCTAGATCATTCCCAGCTGAAGCAGCAAGTGTCAAGTCCTGAGGCAAAAATATGCTCATTGATTTGAAAAAAGAGCAAAAAGTTCACAACGATGGCAGAGGCTGAGCCAGAGAAAGCATGATAGAAATCAAGCTAAAGGAATGACGTGCAGCCAGATTGTATCAAGGCTTTGAATATCAGGGTACGGAATTTAATCTTGCCCTTGAATGTCATAGAAAGCCATTGGAGAGTTTTGAAAGTGGAAGCAACATGAATCAATTTATGATTTTAAATTATCACATTAGTTGCTGCTTACTAAATAAACTTCTTTGGCAGCACAAGTAGATGTAGGAAGACTAACCCGGGGAGGCTTATTGTGGCCTGGTGAGAAATGATAAGGGTGGTAAAGGTGGAGCAGGAGGAAATGGCTCCAAAAACATGAACAGAGAATTCAGAGGCAAAAAGGTCTGTGGTTATAAACAACTCTCTCCTAGTCGGGTTTCTGTTGGAGGACTGAGAGGAGGATAGTTCATACACAGAACAGGGAATCCACTCAACTGCACCCTTTCTCACTTTATCTAAGGGCACTTGTCATGTTAGTCATAAAGAAGAATGACTCTATGACACGTGCCAGTAAATGGATGGATCTGGAAACTATCATGCTAAGTGAAATAGGTCAGTCCTGGAAACCAAAGCCAAATGTTGTCTCTGATATGTGGAGGCTAACACACAAGTGGGGAGGGGAGGAATAGAAGTTGAGTGGATCAGACAAAGGGGAATGAAGGAAGGGAGGGGAATGGGAACAGGAAATACAGCAGAATGAATCGGACATAACTTTCCTGTGTTCATATACAAATACACCACCAGTGGACTACACATCATGTACGACCACAAGAATGGGATCCTAATTCGAATGTTATACTCCATGTGTGTACATATGTCAAAATACACTCTACTATCATGTATATCTAAAAAGAACAAATAAAAAAGTAAAAAAATAATAAAAAAGAGCACTTGTCTACAAAGCACCTATGGTTGCTCCCTTCCACGACCCTTCCCACCCCACGTAAACTACTTCACACTCGCAGTCTTTGTCTCTGGGACAAATAAAGGCTGCAGGCTTCCTCTTATGGTCTTTGCTGTTTGTCTTCCACTTCCAGATTCCAAGCTCCCCAGAGGGCAGAGTCCTGTCTTGGGCAGCATGGAGCCTTAAGAGCAGCAGAGCCAGAATTGTGGTATGCCTTGCATAAAATAGGGGTGAATGTCTAACAAGGCAACTGTAGATGGAAGCATTTTTTAAAGAGAGGTTATTAGAACAAGGAGTTTACTGGGCGAAGCTATGTTATCTCAGATATTTGTCACTCTATTGGTTAACCAAATTTCTGCAGAACCTACTGGATGAGACAGGATATCCAGAGTCATTTCTCGGTAGGTCCTGAACAAAATTCTAGTTCTGAAGGAACAATTTTTGAACCTGCCTCACAATCAGTGGTGAAAATTCTTTCCAGTTCGGAAGTTTGGCAGAGTTTGCTTGTGCCTGACTGAGTAAGAACCCGATGTCAGGGCTGCCTGTATCAAAACACAGTTGCCATAATAAACAGGCTTTCGCTCTGCACAGAAGCATTCCAGAGAGATTAGGTTCCCTCCTGCTCCTGTTCACGAGGTTTGACCCATTCACATTACACTCTAGCTGTACGGGGAACACGCTCTTCAGCTAACACTTCAGAAAGAGTGCCTAGGCATTTACTAGCCCAGGCTTACAGGAAAAAAATTAAAAACCACTCTAAATCACCCTTAAACTGTTTCATCATAAACATGATTGATTCCCTTGATTTTTCTTCTTTTCCATCTGCTGCTGTGGATTTCCTTAAGTCTAAGGGCTTTGTCTTTTTTTGGCATTGTTGTGTCCACAGTTTGTCATTTCTTTGTCATTTCTTTGTCATTGTTGCATCATTGCTGATTTCATAGTCTGGAGCTCAGAGGGATCTGAAATATTTTACCTCACCAAAATAGGATACACATATGTATCCTGAGCATCTTTTCCAGATAGGGCCTAGGCCAGCAAACAATCAGAATTGCTATATTCCACTTACAACAGCAGGGGGCGCCTATCACAGGGATTTATGACACCTCCCTCCACCCTACCCCATTTAAGCATCATCAAAGCTCTTGATGGGATCCTCAACTGAGGCTGCAACATGAGCTGCCAGAAAACTTGCAACCGACCCAGAATACCAAAAAAGGCACTCACTCTCAGATTCCTTTTGCTGCCTTCTTGCTATGGAGTCTTGGTATTCTCTATCAATGCTAAAAATCTCACAGCTTTCCCTGACTTGGTCCATATCTTCCTTATAAATCAATTCATCTGCTGGTGTAGTGGCACACAACTATAATCCTAGTGACTAGGGAGGCTGAGGCAGGAGGACCACAAGTTCAAAGCCAGCCTCAGCAATTTAGCCATACCTTTTGCAACTTAGCAAAGACTGGTGGGTCAAAATAAAATTTTAAAAAGGACTGGGATGTAACTCAATGGTAAATCTCCCCTGAGTTCAATCCCTAGTACCATCAAAAAAGAAAAGGAAAAAAACTTAATTTTATTTAAAATAATCCAGAGAAATATTTAAATTACAAATAGTAATAACAATATATGAGCGCAAAAGCATTACTTTTTATATTAACAGAATTGCTTTAAGCCGGGGACAGTGGTACACACCTGTAATCCTAGCAGCTAGGGAGGCTAAGGCAGGAGAATTGAAGGTTCAAAGCCAACCTCAGCAATCTAAGGAGGCCCTAAGCAACTCAGTAAGTCACAGTCTCTAAATAAAATATATATTTTTAAAAAAAGGGGCTGGGGTTATTGGGGTTGTGGTTCAGTGGTAGAGCGCTCGCCTAGCATGTGTGAGGCACCAGGCTCAATCCTCAGTATCACATAAAAATATATAAATAAAGGTATTGTGTTCATCTACTACTAAAAAATATTTTTTTAAAAAGGGCTGGGGATGTGGCTCAGGGGTTAAACACACCTGGGTTCAATCCCTAGTACCAAAGGGGAAAAAAATGGCTTTAATCTAAAAACACTCAGAGAAACTTTTCAAAAATTTACAATCAATAAAAGAAAATCGAGGATGCATGCATGTTTTAGAAGAAAGGAAGGCAACTTACACCTTGTACAGCTGGATGCTACGTTGGACTCTTACGCACAGGAAAAATGCTAGGAACTTGCATAAACAGTTGCTGGATTTGTTGACTGAAGTTATAGGCTGTGCTGGGCCCACCAAACTACACGTTCTTGGAATCATCACTTATTAAGGAAGCATGAGTTCTGTTGAGCAAGACAAGCTGGGTCAAGCCTTTGAAGATGCTATTGAAGTACTAAGGCAGCATTCATCCGGAGATCTTCAGTACTCCCCAGATTACAAAAATTACCTGGCTTTCATTAACCATTGTCCTCACATCAGAGGACATTCCAGCTGCTATGGAGTGTTTCCTACAGAGGAACCTGTCTATAATTGGAGAACCGTGATAAACAGTGCTGCAGACTTCTATTTTGAAGGAAATATTCATCAACCTCTGCAGAACATAACTGAAAATCAGTTCATAGAACCTGCTGCCTTCCAGCAGAAGGGAGGAAAAGGCAGGAAGAAGCTCAGGCTGTTTGACTACCTTCACGAGTCCCTGTGCAATCCAGAGATGGCATCTTGTATTCAGTGGGTAGATAAAAACA
The DNA here is from genome assembly GCF_902686455.1 of Sciurus vulgaris. Taxonomy (NCBI): domain Eukaryota; kingdom Metazoa; phylum Chordata; class Mammalia; order Rodentia; family Sciuridae; genus Sciurus; species Sciurus vulgaris. The sequence continues at coordinate 77,011,678 of NC_136469.1, forward strand.
AAGGCATCTTTCAGTTTGTATCAAAAAAACAAAGAAAAACTTGCTGAACTTTGGGAGAAAAGAAAAGGCAATCGGAAGACCATGACTTACCAGAAAATGGCCAGAGCCCTGAGGAATTACGGAAGAACTGGGGAAATCATCAAAATCCGGAGGAAGCTCACCTACCAGTTCAGGGAGGCCATTCTCCAAAGACTCTCTCCACCTCATTTCTTGGGTAAAGAGATCTTCTATTCAGTCTGTTCAACCTGATCCAGAATATCTCAGTTGAAATAACTGGAATGCCAATTTCAACTATGCGTATGCCAATTACCATGAGCTAAGTTACCCTGATTGCTAAATATATACTCTCTCATTTCCCCACTGCCTGGCTTCAGGCAACCCTACAAAGCCTTAGGATTTTTCTCTTAAAGCAGTTGGTCTTCCATCTCCACAGGTTCCACATCCATGGATGGAAAATATTGGAAAAAAACAATTGTTTCTGTACTTCACATGTACAAACTTATTTTCTTGTTATTCTCCCCAAATGATACAGTAATAACTATTTAGATAACATTTATTTTATATTGGTATTATAAGTAACCTAGAGATGATTTGAAGTATTTGAGTGGATGTTCCTTACTTTTAAGCAAATCCTACCTTATTTTATATAAGGAACTTTAGCGTCGGAGGATTTTGGTATCTGATCCTAGAACCAATCTCCCCAGAAGTTGCCAAGGGACAAAAAATAAAAAGAGGAAAAAAAAACCCCAATTAACTTAAATTATTCAATTAACTTTGCACTGAAAAATAAAGAAAGAAAGAAAGAAAAGAAAATCATGTGTGCTTCTATAAACTAGCAAGAGTTAGAACTGCTCAAGCCAAGGACTGAGGGAGAAAAGTTCCCAGAGAGGAGAGCAGAGTGAGGGACCACCACTTGCTTGGTTGCAGCCATTGGCTGAACCAGGTAAACTTGAGTTTCTAGATCATCAAGGGCTGAGGCACAAGAGACAGACTTAAAGGCCAGCTCTAGGTGGGAAGTCCAAGACCCTTCCCTTGAAGGTGGACTCTCAAAGGACTCTGAAAGAAGATCATCCGTTCCCCACTCCAGACATAAGCACAGTAAATGGCTTGTCAGACCTTAGTGCTGAGTGAAAGGGAAAGAGTTTTTCTCTAAGGATTTAAAACCACTTGGCAATTAAAAGGAATGAACTGCTTATAAACACAACATGGATCAACCTCAAAAACTTTACACAGAGAATTCAAAACCACAAGATAACCCTTGTGGGATTTACAGGCTAAAGTCTCACATTTACGTGGCCAAATAAACTTCACGCCAATAATTTAGTTTAAAGTGGTCCTGGACAGATACTGACCTAGTGCTCACATGGACAGACTATACAGGGTGCAGGGCCAGATAGTAAATATTTGGGGTTTTGTGGGCCATAGGGCAACTGCACAACTTTGCTATTGTAAGGCAAAAGCAGATATAGACAATATGTAAACAAATGGGTGCAGCTGTCTTCCAATAAAATTTTATTTACAAAATAGGCAGAGGGCAGGATTTGGCCCGTGGGCTGTAGTTTGCCAATCCCTGTCGTAGAGTCCTGAGAGAAGATAAAATTCCAAAAAACACAACCGGGCATCATGAAAATACTCTAAACACACAAATAAATAAGAGGGAAGTTTTAATTTAGGGAGAAAAGATAAATGGGAAATAAAGGCTAAGAACATTCCTGGAAAATGTAAACGTGAAGGGAGGTTTCGTCTTGTTCTGCCTGCTAGGCCAGAGTGGAAAACTGTGAAGGAAGACTCCATGAAGAAGAAGCAACAGAAAAAATACTCAGATCCTCCAAAGGCATATTTTGGAGTTGTTGGGAAAAAAATAAAACCAATAAGCATAAATTACTTCAAAATTTATGAGGTGGGTGTGGTGGCACACACCTGTAATCCCAGCAGCTCAGGAGGCTGAGGCAAGAAGATTACAAGTTCAAAGACAGCCTCAGCAATTAAGACTCTAAGCAACTTAGTGAGGCCATGTTTCAAAATAAAAAATAAAAAGGGCTGGGGAAGTGGCTCAGTGATTAAGAACCCCTGGGTTCAATCTTTGGAACCAAAACAAACAAACAAACAAACAAACAAACAAAAAGCCTTATGAGCAAGCACATTTGAAAAGAATCAAATATCACTCCTAGAAATGAGAAATGAAAAACTAAAATAAGAAACTCAATGGGGGTTGGGAAAGCAGTTCAGTGGCCGAGCACTTGCCTAGCATGCCCAAGGCCTTGGTTTCAATCCCCAGCACCACCAAGAAAAAAGAAAAAAAAGAAAGAAACTCACTAAAAGGTTGTAAGAGCAGGATTCATAGAATTAAAGAGAGAATTAATCAAATTGTGGAAATAAAAATTTTCCAGAGAGAAGTAAAGACAGGCAAAGAAATGGGAACTATAAAGAAAAGTGATTAAGAGATATAGAATGGAAAAGTACATTTGTCTAATGAGACATCCCAAAAGAGAGGAGGGGGGAAATAGGGTGAAGACACTATGTAAGTGATACCTGAGAACTTTCAGATCTTGATGAAAAATTCCAATCCACACATGAAGTCAAGTCCCGAGTAGATGAATAACAAGAAACATACCTAAATACATCCCAGTGAATGGCAAATTCCAGAAACAAGGACTTTGTGAAGTGCTCTCATGGGAGTGTTAGCTTTGAAGGGGCAGGTAGCTGACAGCAGCTAGAAGATGATCTTCAATGTTCGTCAAGGAAAAAAGAAAACAACTTCAATCTGAATATACACGTCTACATTTAGGAAAGACTTTCAAGAATGGGTACAAAGTAAATGTACTTTCAGAAAAACAAAAACGGGATTTGCTACCAGCAGACTGTTCCATCCCAGATGCAAAGATTAAATGTCCATCAGTCTCAGTCTTGGATTAAAATTGGAGACTACTAATCTCCAATTTACATAGAGAAAATAAAAATGGAAGAAGTAATAAATCCAAGAGCTCAAGAAAGAGGGGGAAGCAAAAGAAAGCGAAGGCACAAAATAAGATGATAAAAGGGGGAGGAATCACGAAGAAAGGGGTGAAAGTCTGAGTGAATACTGACCATACACAGTGACACGGATGATGGAAAAGAGATCAGGGATGGTGTCAACTTGTGGGGATTAAAATTCATGATATCATAATAGCATATAAATTGAGGGGAAATGGCTGAAATTCAAGTTCTAGGATCCTTCTATTTTTCAAGAGAGTTAGGAAAATGATTGACTTTAGACTACGATGAGCAGGCAAATTGAAATTTTTAAGGTAACCACAATTAATCCTCAATTCGTGTAGATAAAATAAATGGAAGAAGTAATAAATTCAGGATAGGAGAGGGGAAAAAATGGAAGAGAAAGCACAAAATAAGATGACAAAAATAAATCCAAATATGTTCTTACGCTAGACTTCAATGTTGCTCTTGCACAACTGATGGTTTGTGTAAAATAGCATACCCTTTTTGAAAATGGTTTGATCGTGTTCTATGTTAAAATTGGGTATGCTGATACCCTAGCATGCAACTATCCTAATTCCACTAAACAACAGGCCAGAGCAACTCTTGTGATTGTACACACACACAAGCATGCTTGTAAAACAGCCAGCCTCAGCAGCAACTTAGCCAGAACTTGTCTCAAAAAAAAAAAAAAAAAAATATGGAGGGGGCACTGAGGGTGTAACTCAGTGTACAGTACCCTTGTCAACGCCTCCCCACCAGTACTGCAAATAAATAAATAAATAAATAAATAGCACCACTTTTGTTAACATCATTATTAAATGAACCGATAAGTCCGTAAGTACCATCTCAGACCCCAGCCTTGCCACCACCTCTCATCACAACCTACTATGTCCAACCAGGAGGTAGTCTAGGTCAATAATAAGGCATTTCAGAAACAAAGACTAAGAGCAGCTGCAACCAAAAGACTTTCCTCATGACCACATACTATCTGAAATTACAAGAAACCAACAACTGTGATATGTTAAGGTATCAACAGAATGCCCAAAGTGCCACATACACACTGAGGTTGTGCAGATCACCAAGGTGAAAACAACTGGAAAATTGTTTATACAGGAAAACCTTTCCTGGAGACTGTCCTTTGCACTCAACTGCCATTCAGGACCATTTCCCTGCACTCTTGAGAATATTTACTGCTTCACACATGGCTGCTCATCCAACCCCAGGGTGTGCCATGGTATTTCAGAAGTCACTGGGCATTCCCAAGCCTGTTGACTGTAATTATGGCCTATGCCCAGGACAAAGAGTCAGAAAGAGGTGGGGGCAGGAGGGCAACCTCAAGGCTCAGTCCATCAATCTATGCAAGGATTACATGAAATGTATAATCCAATGGGATTTCACAACCAAATCCTGTCTACCCTTGATATCTCACTACCATCAGTGTCCTGAGGACTCAGGAATACTAAACTCTAGACATGCTATTTCTAGAGTAGGCATTAAATATTGGGGAAACTTGAGCTAAATCTGATTAATACTAGCTTTCCAGAAACATGTTTTCAGTAACATGACAATTTCAAAACAACTTGAAAATTCACTGTGTAAGTCAAAGACCTACATGGCAAAGTCCTGACTGAGCTAGCATTAGACTGGTCAATGAATACACAACAGCTTTATTGTTCACATGGTACTTAAACTCATTTTATCCATGTCCAAACAAAATACCATTAGCTGTTTTATTAGCTTTTCTGAGAACTGAACTCATAAAACAGATCTCCTAATTCGAGTCACATTGAATACGAAAAGTCAGAAGAAAAAGGAACATCTCTGAGGGAAAATAAAAAAACAAAGGGTCACCTCAACATATCTGGATTTGATGATTACTGGTCAAGATCACCCCAACAGTTTGGAGAGGAGGGGACAAAGGGAGAGAGTAGGGGGCATGAGAACAAAAAGGTGGCTGACCATGAGGGGAATCTGTTTGCAAATTTTTCTTTGGGATCCCATCCTACTAGCAGGATGAGGAGAGCACACACTGATGGGACAATGCCAGGCCCGCCTATCTAGTCTATTTTGTGTAACTGCCTGGGTTCACCTGCAAAATATCTTAAGTCTGGGACTTTGTTCAAGGCAGAGTCCACAGGGCCAGACTCCAAATAACTAAAAAAGTGGAAAAAGAAGACTGGTGGCTGATGTTTTAGTTTCCCAGGTGTTCCACTCCAATGAAATCTGAGTATGTCACTGAAATGAAAACAATCCTTGTTTATACTAAGAAGGAATTTTACTTAAAACCAGAAGGTAGAGGGGAGAAGGAAATACTGCAACACGTTTTTAAAAATATAAAATTTATTTATATTCACGGTAAGACAGTTCACATTCTGTACATGGTTACCAGAAGAGATAATACTCAAGATTTACAGCGGTATTATATTGCTATCAAACATTGCTTATGCTATTTGAATTAGGGAATGTTTATTTCCCCCTTTAAAAAAATTTAAGGCTCAGTTTCCAAAAGGTAATGATACCACTTATTTTTCTGCTTAAGAGACTAGGAAGGTTTGAGAATAAGCCACCAAGGGCAGGAGGGTGAGTGGCAACTTTCACTCATTCATACTGAAGATACTCAACCTGACTTATTTTTTAAAGTTCCTTCTATTTGAAAATGTGTTTGGTTACAAAAACAAACAAGTCAGTAGATGGGAGGGGATCTTTAGCATACAAACGAGAAAAACTAAGCTCTTTATCACCATTGCTGGTTGAAATGTCATGTGTCGCCTATACATAAATGCACACACACTTTTCCTTCCACTCACTTTTCTTTGGTGAAGCTTACCATACAGTATTTCTCTCCCAAAACACAAGCGAAAAATAATTTATACTTCATTTTGGCTTTGGGATCAAATGACCACAAAGTTGTCCTTCCCCCTAAAATGCAATATTTCATTTTTCTTTTCAACTTTGCGGTAGCACATAACCCTGATGGTATCCTCACACTGATGTGTGACCCCATCATGTAAGTGAGGGAAAACAAATTGTGGACACAGAGATAGGGGTATTTTCCAAGAATTTATGCTATGAACGAGGTTCAAATACCCCCAGAAGCACTTTTCCCTGTATGAATATTTCGTTCAATCACCAATGACACTGCCATTTTACAAAAGGCAGAATCTGTTTTGCCTCAGTCAACTACCTTACAATTCATGAGGCTAGTGCCCCAAAAGCCTCATGAAAGCCAAAACAGGGCCCATGTAGGTTCCGCCTCTGGCATAAAGAGGTAGAGACAGTCATCCTGTAGAAAAGATTAGTGATAAAAGAGAGAGAGAGAGAGAGAGAGAGAGAGAGAATAAAACAAAACAAACCCCCTCCCCAAAACACTTCACTTCTAAGGTTAGTTCTGGGAAGCTGAGTTTATCTATGGGGTGGCATCAGGGGTAGCCTCAGTCTGAATCCAAGTTGAGAGATCCGTTGCCCACAATCATTTTGCTGTAATTCTTCTGCTGCTCTTCCTTGAAAGTGTCCTTCACCTTTGCTCTCTTCAGCCCTCCATCCCTGAGAGAAGAAGGTAAATCATAAAAGATGCTCTCTAGCAATGATGTAGAAGGGTCATGTGTTGATATTGTGCCATGACACTTAGCCAGCTGGTCAGTGAGGGGGCAAAGGGCCCTGGATCTGGAAGCAGGCAGACCTACATTTCAGCCTCACTCTACCAATGACCATACACATTATTTTGAAGAAGGACAATCTCTTTAATGTTTGGTTAAAGTAAAGAAAGATATGCCCTCCACTCGTTCCTTTTTAGAAGTTAGGGCTGCTGAATTCAATATTTGAATTGAAACCTGGATTATTAAAACCAGGAATTGTTTCTGTATATTTTTCCCTCAGGAAAACAAATATTGGGCCCCCCCCCCCCCCAATCTACCTGTGTCTTACTGGAAAACTACATGAAAGTTTTAAAATATACCTACAAGAACGGTGAGAATGATGTGTGTATGTGTGCATAAATTCCTTACAGATACACAAGTGACATTATTCAAATCTAACCCCACAGTAGGATTTATTCCTTGTCAAAGCACTATATTCTAGTATCTACACGCTTCCATGCTCCAAAACAGACAACAAACTCACAAATTGCATCCCACCAGAAGTTAGTCCCTAAGAAAGCATCATTCCCTCATTCAGAGCCTGTGAATCTTTGAACTCTCCCAGGGGTGGTGAATTGCAGACCTGCCTGGGTTGAGAGGGCCTTTCCTTTTCTGTACTACTCAAAAAAAAAAAAAAACACTGAAGAGCTGGGAAGAAACTGGGGGCTACCTTCTCCCTCTTGGTCTAATTCTTAAGATTTTAATTGTTAGGGGAGTGCGAGCTGAGAGGCGCTTACTTTATACTGTGAGTGTTTAATTTTCACCCAGTTAGCATGACTGTCTACCAAGTGCTTTCTGATGGTGACGAGTGATCGCAGTTTAGCCAGTGAACAGAACCTGGCCTCCATACAGGCATCTGCCTGAGACCAAAGCAAAATTCTGGCTTGTAGAGGCAAAACTAAGGCACAGTCCACTAAGTCCTCAACTTAAATGTAGACCACAGTCCACAAACCCGGGGGAGTCATTTGTGGGACGTTTCCATGAGTGAAAAACATCCTTAGGTCCCCAGGATTATTCACAAAGGCTTTTTTATCCAAATGAGCCGCCTTTCATAGTGTTTGCATGAATTCTGAATGGAGAGAGTTAAGGATGGGAAGGAGAGACAGAAGAAAGACCTTTCTCCTTCTATGAGGTCCAGGCTAAAAATGAGCAAAAGTCTGAAGTTAGTTTGTCTCTCAGCATCCTGACATTACTTTTGTACGCCTCTCCTTCCCAAACACCCAGGAAACCTCATGCTGCTCTGAGCACCCCAACTGTGAGGTGTTACCTCTAGAGACTTCGGTCTTCCTCTATTCCCCTTTACAATGGCAGTAAATCTTAGTTCTTAAAAAAATAAATAAATAAAAGGCAATAGCTATATGTAAGAGCCAGTTTAAGATCACACAACAAGTGCTGGGGTTGAGCTCAGTGGTAGTATGCATGTGTGAGGCACTGGGTTTGATCCTCAGCACCATATAAAAATAAATAAATAAAATAAAGGTATTGTATCCATCTACAACCAAAAAAAATTTTTTTAAATAGATCACACAACAGTTTTCATTTAATCTAAAGAAAAAAATGTCGACTTGGAAGGCTGAGGCAGAAGGATCACAGGTTTGAGACCAGTCTCAGCAATTTAGCAAGGCCCTAAGCAGCAGAGTGAGGCCCAGACTCAAAAAAATAAAATAAAAAGGGCTGGGGGATGTTGCTCAAGGGTTAAGTGCTCCTGGGTTCAATGCCCCCTCCTCCCAAAAAAAAAAAAAAAAAAAAAACAACAAAAAAAGAAGAGACACTAGACAGTTTGCATGCACTCCTGCTCGCTCACTCTCTCTGATTACACAAAGAGGTCAGGTCAGCCATGGGAGAAAGCAGCCCTTTGCAACACAAAGGGAGAGCCCTCACCAGAAATGGTCACATGGCCGCCTAATCTCAAACTTCTAAGTCTCTGTTATTTTAAACACTAGCTCTACAGTATTTTGTTATGGCAGCCTGAGCGGACTAATACACTCAACTTGTATTCAGTCCTTCTCAAACAAACAAAAAATGAAAGCCACAATTACGGGCTGGGGTTGTGGCTCAGTGGTAGAGCACTTGCCTAGCACGTGTGAGGCACTGGGTTCCATCCTCAACACCACATAAAAATAAATAAAGGTATTGTGTCCATCTACAATTAAAAACAAATAATAATAATACTAAAAGAAAGCCACGGTTACCCCAATTAAAACATCTCACTTGTTTCCTTTCTTTCAAGTTTTTAAGTTTTTCTTTAATGTAGTTATAACTGGAATTAAATATGAGCAACCTTGTATGTAGCCCTTTGCCCCACCCTCAAATCCATTTTCCATTTCTTCTTCAATAGAACCCTACATTCTAGCTAAGGACATGACCATCCACAACAAAGACTACACTCCCCAACGTCCTTTGCAGCAGGGTATCATCACATGACTTGAGTACTAGTCTACAGATACAAGTGTAAATAGTAGGTCTGACTTCCAGTTTGTGCTCTTAGGTACATCACCTCTGTTTTTAAATTTCTTCCTACTGGCCATTTGATGTGCACACTGGGTAGAATTGGAACAGTCATCTTAGACCATAAAGTAGAAGCACCTCTTAAAGATGGTGGAGCAATACAGATTGAGTTGTTGTACCATCCAGGACTGCCCACATTTAAGTAAGAAAGATAAACTTCTATGTTCTTTAAGCCATTGTTCTTTTGTATGAGCCACACTCACTTTTGGCTTAGTCTGTAGCTAACTAGCTAAAATAAGTAACATTAAAAGTGATTTTTTTAATTTAAAATAATAATAATAATAATACTTTTAAAAAATTTCTTACCAGGGAAGTTCAGTCAATCCTCCTTGTACTGCAATAGCAGATTTAACTCTGTTAGCAAACTGGACTGCATCTTCTCCTTCCTGGTTAAAAAAATATTTTTTTAAGTACATATTTAGGGTATAAAATTTTCAAATAACACCTTAAAATGTCTCATAATCATTTTTATTTGTTTTCAAATCTAAAATTCATATTTCAGCTCAAATATTTTCATTCTCAATCAAGTTTAGCAAGTATCATTTATTCTGTCAAGAAAATACATGTTTTATTAATTTTTTAATCATGAGTGTATCTTTAATATATTCTTTAATAGTCTTACCCAAGATATAACATTGCATATTATCTGAATGTTCAAAAAACCAACAGCAATTGTAAAATTACTATGGAAAAGAGTCTTTCAATATAAACTGGCTTGAATTAAAGAGCACTAAACACAATATTTTTTAAAAAACAGCCAGGTCAGTGGTGCACACCTGTAGTCCCAGCAACTACAGAGGCTGAGGCAGGAGGATTGTAAGTTGGAGACCAGCCTCAGTAACTCTGCGAGGCCCTAAGCAACTCAGTGAGACCCTGTCACAAAATAAAACACAAAGGGGCTTGGGAATGTGGCTCCAGGTACAGCATCCCTGGGTTCAGTTCCCATTACTCCCCCCGGCTCCCCTCAATAAAAAAGAAAGAAGAGAAAAAAGAGAGAGAGAGATCAATCGCTAAGAAAGCAGAAAGGTATGATGAGAACGATGGAAACACCCTGTTTTCAGATAAAGATTGTTTGCCTTTATCTGATTAGACAAAGCACCAAAGACCAGGTGTTTTCTAGGAAGTACCTCTTTAGTCATGGGGGGCATGTACCACACATCACAGACGATGGCCCAGCTGGTCATCATGCGAAGCAAGTAGCTCACCATGTTGTACTTACTACTGTTCCAAAACGCATCCCCAAATTGAGGGTTATACTGAGAAAAAAGAAAACACACCCCAGTTGCAAACCAAGTGGTGGCTTCGCTCATTCAACTCAACGTTTTTAAGGTGGCAGGTCAAATAGCTCTATCAGAAACCCACTTTCCTTCAATTTTTTTGATAAAACTGATCACAAACACTTAACCAGGACTGCTAACACTGACTAAGCAGACTAGTTTTCTAAATAGAGCCCCAGACCACCGCAGTAATTGGTTTATTTACATGCCTATTAAATATCTGTCTCCACATGTAACTGGAAGGTCAGTGAAAGCAGAGGCAGTGCATGTTCTGATTATCACTGCATCCTTAGCACTTGATGTAACTCCTCGTGCACCGTCTCCTAGCACGTACCTATGCACATAGGAATAGAGGGACACAGCATGAGACAGCAAATGCAGCAGAGTGTAAAGAACTGGTGAAACTGAGGAAAGTAGGCAAGTTTCCTCAATCTTGAAAATTTCTGAATTGTAATTGTATCAAAGTAAATTCACCAATCTAAGGACTTTTTTAAAAATCAGTGCACCTCTGTAACCCCAGTGACTCAGGAGGCTGAGGTAGGAGGATCAAAAGCTCAAAGTCAGCCTCAGCAACTTAGTGAGGCCCTAAGCAACTTACTGAGACCCTGTCTCTAAATAAAAAATAAAAAGGGTTGAAGATGTGGCTCAGTGGTTAAGCACCAATGGGTTCAATCCCTGGTACTAAAATAACAATGTTTTACCTTAATTGCAACTGGATGTATGGTTCCTCCAATTTCAAAACTTCCCTTTTTAAACATCATGACTGAAGTATTATTGATGCAGGTTCCTGCAAGGGTAGATAGGAGTGGGGAGATTAGTCATCTTTTTAAATAAATTTTATTTTATTTTATTTTTTTCAAAATTCACTATTTATTTTTCCATTTTTTTATTAAAAATCATAAATTTACATAGGGCAATGTTGTTTGATTCATTCTGTTATTTTTTTCCCTTCCCCACCCCTCCCACCCCTCTTTTCCCCTCTATACAGTCCTTCCTTCCTCCATTCTTACCACCCTCCTTATCCCTAACCCTAAACCTAACCCTAACCCTAACGCTAACCCCTCCTACCCCCCATTATATGTCCTCATCCGCTTATCAGCAAGATCATCCGTCCTTTAGTTTTTTAAGATTGGCTTATCTCACGTAGCATGATATCCTCCAATTTCATCCATTTGCCTGCAAATGCCATAATTTTATCATTCTTCATGGCAGAGTAATATTCCATTGTATATGTATACCACAGTTTCTTTATCCAGTCATCAACTGAAGGGCATCTAGGTTGGTTCCACAGTCTGGCTATGGTGAATTGAGCAGCTATGAACATTGATGTGGCTATATCTCTGTAGTATGCTGATTTTAAGTCCTTTGGGTATAGGCCAAGGAGTGGGATAGCTGGGTCAAATGGTGGTTCCATTCCAAGCTTTCTGAGGAATCTCCATACTGCTTTCCAGAGTGGCTGCACTAATTTGCAACCCCACCAGCAATGTATGAGTGTACCTTTTTCCCCACATCCTTGCCAACACCTATTGTTGCTTGTGTTCTTGATAATCACCATTCTAATTGGGGTGAGATGAAATCTTAGGGTAGTTTTGATTTGCATTTCTCTTATTACTAGAGATGTTGAACATTTTTTCATATATCTGTTGATTGCTTGTACATCTTTTTGAATTTTTTTAATTCTGTTATAGATGGATACAATACCTTTATTTTATTTATTTATTGTTTTTTATGTGGCACTGAGGATCAAATCCAGTGTCTCACATGTGCTAAGGAAGCACTCTACTAGCCCCAAAGAATTACTTTTTTATAAAATACTTTAAAATAGCAAAATGACAGCCATTTTGCTACCATTTTGCAAATTCATCCCTGCTTAAAGGAGTAATCTAATAGTTCTAAGCATATTCCATAACAAACTTTTACTTTACTATTAAATATTTATAAGTACAACTTCTTTACAACAGTTGACAACTTTGATACTTTTAAAATACTACCCTTAAGTACACTCATACATTGCTGTGGGACTGCAAATTGGTGCAACCACTATGGAAAGCAGTATGGAGTTTCCTCAGAAAACTTGGAATGGAACCACTATTTAACTCAGTTATCCCACTCCTCAGTTTATTACCAAAGGACTTAAAATCAGCATACTACAGTGATGCAGCCACATCAAATTTTTTAGCAGCTCAACTTACAGTAGCTAAACTATGGAACCAATCGAGGTACCCTTTAACAGATGAATGGATAAAGAAAATGTGGTATATATACACAATGGAATATTACTCAGCCTTAAAGAAGAATGAAATTATGGCATTTGCCATAAAGGGATGGAACTGGAGAATATCATGCTAAATAAAATAAGCCAAACCCAAGAACTGAAGGCCGAATGTTTTCTCTGATATGAGGATGCTAATTCACAATAAGGGCTGTGGCTAGGGAAAAAGAGAGGTATTTTGGATTAGAGGTGAGTGAAGGGAGGGGAGAGGGTACGGGGGTAGGAATGATAGAATGAATCAAACATTATTACCCTAAGTACATATATGATTACACAACTGATTTAACTACGTATTGTGCAACCAGAAGAATGAGAAGTTATATTCCATCTATGTATGATGTGTCAAAATGTATTCTACTGTCATATATAACTAATTAGAATAAATTTTTTAAAACCTAAAAAATAAAATAAAATACTACCCTTAAAATCACAGGTAATACCTTTGTACGTTTATTACCCAGAAGTGATTTTTAAAATAAAAAAGGGATCTCCTGCACCACAAAAAATAAATACAATAAAATAAAAAAGGTACCATGACTTCCATTATATCTTAGGAAATGAATAGTCCAAAGGCCATCCCATTCTGGTCTAAGAATGCTAGTTCCAGAGAAACTATAATCGTCACACATTCCTGATCATTTGTTGTTATCAGTGACATTTTGGGAGGCAGTCTCTGTTCTTACCTTCAGGGAAAATTAATATGGGTAGTTTTTTCTTATCAGCAATGTGTTCTTTTAGTCTGCAGAGAAAAACAAAGAATAAAAATTTTACCTTTAAAAAAAGGAGTCCTTTTTGGTATACTTTACACTCTACTAGTGTGAATACAATGATAAAGCAGAGAAAAGAAATAAGAGATAAGGAAAGGAGATAAACTCAAGTTTCCCTTTCTTTAAAAGTGTAAGAAGACCTACACTACTTTGATTTCTCTGATTTCAAAGTGAATGATTTTCAATGCCTTCTGACTACTATTAAAAAAGAACTCCAGGGGGCTGGGGATGAAGCTCAGCGGTACAGCACTTGCCTAGCAGCATGTGCAAGGCCCTGGGTTCAATCCCTAGTATGGCAGGGGTGGGAGGGTGCAGAACTCTAGACAGTCATGTGACATGAGCTCTGGGGCACCAGGTCAATAGCTTTCTGTTCCTCTCCACGTCCTTATATTTCTTCATCTGAAAATGGGAATATTGATCACTGAAACTGTCTACGTTATGGCTATTAAGCAGGAGACGGTCTATGAAATTCATACTGTAATGCTGAGAAAGATTGGCATCCTTCTAGGCTCAAAGCCTGTATTCCCAACTCTGCTCATCAGAAGCTGGTGAGGGCTGAGGTACAGAGATGGCAACTGCCAGAGAGTCCCATTGCAAAATAATCTCAAGATAGGGAACACTTTCCAACCTGAAGCAGATTTCAACAAGTACTTTTCATTTAAGAGCTTGGGCCACCTTTGTGTTTAATAGAAGCAATGACCAGAATGCCTTCAGTTAAAACCCTTGGGCAAAAGCTGTTTCCCAGCCAAAGTTTCTGGTAGCTCCTCTGTAGCCCCAGTCCCAGCCACAGAGATTCCTTCGTCTGCCTTTCCATAAGGATCTTCTATAGTTTGAATACGTGTGCACCAAAGGCCCACGTCTGAAAGGCTGGATGCCAGTGTGTGGCACTATTGGGTAATGGAACTTTTAGGAAGTGGGACCTAGTAGAAGGAAGTTGGGTTACTGGGGTCCTGCCCTTGAAAGAGATACTGGGACCATGCCTCTCTACTCTTTTTTTGATTCCTAGCTGCCATGAAGTGAACAAGTTTCTTGCACCATGTGCTTCTGCCATGACATACTGTGATGCCACCGACCCAAAGCAACAGGGTCAAATAACAAGGGACGGAAATCTCTGAAAACATGAACAAAAATAAACATCGTCCCTTATTGTCGATTGCCTAAGGCATTTCACCACAGTGAATTAATGCAAGCAAGATCGTTAGCTCTGTCTGTGGCCGGATTTAAGTAAGAACAGTTATTCAGCTAACAATCAACTATTTATTCAGCAAATAGGTATCAATTATTCAAATTTCAAGGAGGAAATTTTAACCTTTGAAATTTCAGTGACTGGACTGTTGTCAATACCAGTATAGTGACTATACCTAAGTCATGGCAAAATAGACATAGGAGCTTTCTAATGCCATCCTATATCTGTGTCTACAGAATTATTTTTTTAATCATGGTAAGTAACTTGCCAGAAAAAAACAACTACAAATAGGGCTATATATGTTTTAGTTTTGATCTATAGTGAGCTCTGCCCTTTTTGACCAAAAGGCCCAAAGTTATCTGTTTTATGCTACCCAGATGAAATCTGAATCATCTTACCTCTTAGTAACCAGGTGTCGATCCTTCATTTCTGAGCGTTCAAACCAGACATGTGGACAAGCTTTGACCATAGCTCTCTGAATAACTCCCATCAATCCCCCATGAACCTGACCAACCTAGAAATGCCATGAGAAAAAGAAATTTAAAAAAATAATAATAAAGGCACAGCCATCCAAGAAAGGTTTATTTATTTATTTATTTATGTGCTTGCTAAGTATCAGTAAGTTTCTATCCCCCACTCATAGGCAAGATTGGCTGCCTTCTGCTGACTGAAATTCTCAGTGTGATCAAAGCATTTGTAAGGCCATATGTAAGCAAAAAATATTCTTTATTAGTAGTTTTTAATTCTAAGTCATGTTGCTACACCCTAGACATTCTCTAGTTTTCAAAAGTAGAGGTGTTTAAACTTAGTCAAGATTAGAGAAATACAAAAAGCTTTTCTGAAATACCGTTTTAAGTCTCTTAAATTGACAAAGATTCAACAGCTTAACAGTTCACTCTGATGCAGGCTATGGAAAACGGGCACTCACACTGCTCGGGAAGGAGAGAGGATTACAGCACCAATGGAAGGAATGTGGCTACATCTACCAAGATCATGTATTCATTTATCCTTCACATTAATAATTCCTTCTAGGAATTTAACCTGAAGATACACATTCAACTAAATGAAAGCGCATATACACTACTCATGTTGATAGCAGTAGGGTTCACAATAGCCAAACTATGGAACCAGACTAAGTGTCCATCAGTGGAAGAATGGATAAAGAAGATGTGGTGCACACATAAAATGGAGTTTTGTTCTGTCATAAAGAATGAAATTATGTCATTTTCAGGAAAATGGATGGAACTTGAGAACATTATGTTAAGCAAAATAAGCCAAACTTACAAGGTCAAGTATTATGTGTTTGCTCTCATACGTAGAAACTAAAGAGGAGAAAGGGAAAGAAAGGTTTGTGGCTGGGGAAATTTCATGAAAATTGAAGGGAGATCAGTCAGATAGAAGAAAGGGACTGGGGCAGAATTCTGGGGCATGATACTGATAGAATTATTTTGTTATATTGTGTGCATGTACAAATATGTAACAATAAATCCCACCACTATGTACAACTATAATGCACTAATAAAAATGTGGAAAAAATAAAAATCAAAGAAAATACATATGCAATTAATCACAATATTATTTGTTATTTAAACACTCTAAATATAGAAAATTATGAATAAACAATGGTATATACATATAGTGCGAAAAGAGCAAGTTGATCTATGACTGATAAGTAGTGATTTTCAGGAGATAAGTGAAAAAGCAAAAGAACAAGTATGAAACCCTTGGACTAAGACCAAAGAGGAAATGATGCACACGCATTTACTTATCTTGACAAAAAGAAATACAGAAAGGATAACTAAAACCAATGAAATTGAGAACTTGAAAGAAGGAACGGGAGAGAGGGACATGGGAGCGGGTAACACTTCTCTGAGTATATCATTTTTGTGCAGACATGTTAATATCCTACATCTTCAAAAAAATAAACCAAAAGGATTGGGATAACAAAATGAAAGCAAGCTGAAGCAAATGAATCCAACAATGTTTCAAATGAATGAAAGAACAGCACTAAAGGAAGGGAAGAATCTGAGACACTTACAAAAATTGTATTTGGTCACCTAACTCCATCTTGAATGGGTAGAAAGAATTGTAAAACATCTTGAACTCTTTTTTTTTGTTTGTTTGTTTTGTTTTTTGTAATAAAACAGAGAGGGCTGGGGGAATAGCTCAGTTGGTAGAGTGCTTGCCTTGCAAGCACAAGGCCCTGGGTTCGATCCCCAGCACCGCAAAAAAAAAAAAAAAAAAAAAAAAAGATTAAATATGTAATAAAACAGAGAAACTCTGAAACTATTTTAAATGGATTATAAGATCAAGAAAATGAGTAAATATGTTGACATTGTAGGGAATTAGGGTTTTCACTGTGGAAAAAAAGGGAAAGATAGAAACCTATGAAATAAATGTATTGGTATAGACTCAGATTTCCAATTTAAATACTAGAAATAAATATTAAATATAAATAGATTAGTGCTAGGTGCAGTGATGCACACCTGTAACTTCCTCGGGAAGCTAAGGCAAGAAGATGGAAAATTCAAGACCAGCCTGAGCAACTTAGCAAGAACCTGTCTCAAAAATTTTAAAAAAATTAATAAAAAATAGGACGTGGGGGAGCTGTAGCTCAGTGATAGGACCTGGCACACAGGAGGCCCTGGGTTCGAACCCCAGCACTAAAAACAAATCAACAAACAAACAAAAACTTGTCTTCTATTTTAAAAAGTGAAAAAAATTTTTTAATTTGCTCTCTTTAGTTATACATGACAGTAGAATGTATCTTGACATATTATAG
Source organism: Sciurus vulgaris (assembly GCF_902686455.1). Taxonomy (NCBI): domain Eukaryota; kingdom Metazoa; phylum Chordata; class Mammalia; order Rodentia; family Sciuridae; genus Sciurus; species Sciurus vulgaris. Next base: position 77,029,081 of record NC_136469.1, read on the forward strand.
ATACATGGAGCGCAACCCATTCCAATTATCATGTACAACCATTCTTATGGCTGAACATGCTGTGGAGTCACACTGCTCGTGTGTTCACATATGAACATAGGAAAGTTCTGTCTGATCCATTCTACTGTCCTTCCCCTTCCCATCCTGCCTCCCTTCCCTTCATTCCCCTTTGTCTAATCCAAAGTACTTCTATTCTCCCCTGCTTTATTGCGTGTTAGCATCTGCAGAGAGAGAACATTCGGCCTTTGGGTTTTGGGGAATTGGTTTATTTCACTTAGCCTGATAATCTCCAGTTCCATCCATCTACTGGCAATGCCATAAAAAAGTGAAAATTTTTTTAAATACTAAAAATACAGATATTTTTCACCTTACAGTGAGAGGGCTAGCACACAAGACACAAGGGATAAAGTAGGCAACACCTTACCAATATGTAAATGTGTATAAAAGGTACATGGGTATCCTGTATAATGTTCTTTATTATTACAACTTTTCTGTATGCTTGAAAATATTTCCAATTTTTTTAAAAGGGAAAAAATACTTTAGAAAAATCATTGAGTGAAACGATAGACATGTTAATTAGCTTGATTTAAATATTCCAAAATATATACATGCCAAACATCATTCAGTACCCCATAAAAGTATATAGTTTCTGTCAACTAAAATAAGTTAATTAAAAAATAAAAATAAATCATTAAGGGAAAATCTTTAATGTTCCTTGGATACATAGTTTATTTATTTAGCCACTTATGACTTCTGCAGGTCAGTAATACAGTTCCCTTCCACTTCTGCCTTGCACAACCTTCAATTAAATACCATTGGTTTTATATTTCTATCACTCAACCCCATAGGCAATTTGCAGTTGCTTAGCTTAAACTCCACAACCCACCCCACCCCATCCCACCCCACCACAGTACTGGGGACTGACCCCTGGGGATGCTCCACCACTCAACTATATACATCCCCAGCCCTTTTTGTTTTTTTATTTTGAAACAGCGTCTCACTAAGATGCTGAAGTTGGCTCGAACTGTCAATCCTCCTGCCTTTGTCTCTCAAGCTGCTGGGATCACAGGTGTGTGTCCTGCTGCAGTTATGAGGCTTTTTTAAACCTTGGTTATTAATGTAATTGCAGTAATTTATGATCAAAGAGTATGGATGATGCCAACAAAATTTCTGAGGTCCTGAGTCACCAATGCATTATTCTCAACTTTGTTGACCAGGAAACAGAAGAAATAGTCTCAGATACACAAAATCATGATTAAGCAGTGCTATTTTGATATGTCTCCCAGAAATCACATATTGGAAACTTAATTGCCAATATGACAGTATTGAGAGGTGAGGACTGAGTGGAAGAGTCTAGATCACAAAATAGATTAGTGTCATAATAAAAAGGGTTCCCAGGAGCAGTCTGTTACATCTTGGCCCTTCTACTTTCTGCCATATGATGACACCGATGAAATATAACCCATCTGCTCTCTCTGAAGCCCAACCCACCAGCAAGAGAATGTGAACAGATCCCCCAGGACCTTGGTCCAAACATCCTGTTTCACACTCCACCTTGGGACATAGTTAACCACCATGCACAAAAGGACATCTTCCACTATTATTTAGAATTCATCTGACACATAAAAGAGATGCAGGAACTCTTGGCAAATTTGTAAGGGCAATAGAAAACGACTATTTGAAAAAGTGCCAGAATGTGGTTTCTGAGGTCTGGTTTTACTGTGGGTTTTGTGGTTTGTTACTAGGATTGTTCTTTTCTCTTTTTCTTTCTTTTCTTTTGAGGCTGTGGACAACATCTGAGAAAGAAAATGTGATATAAATATTTACGTTTCTTGCTAGAGTCTCATTAAAGAGGCAGATTTTTTTTTTTTTAAATTGCACATACATCCCTGAAGGAAGAAAGAATTAGTTGGCAGGCTAGGGGATTTGTACAACTCAAAGAAGGAAGACTTTAATGTTGCAAAGCATTATTAAACATTGGCAAGGATTTCAGAAGCAATATGGAATCAATTTTGTCAAGTCCTACCAAGTTCATGTCTACATTTCAGTAAGTTAATTATTTACTACTTTAAATATTAATGGCTATTCTCTTTCTTTCTTTCCTTCTTTTTTCTTTCTTTCTTCTGGGGATTAAACCCTGGGTGCTTTACCACTGAGCTACATCCCCAGCCCTTCTTATTTTTTATTTTGAGACAGGGTCTCACTAAGTTGTCCTCAAACTTGTGATCCTCCTGCCACCACCTCCTCAAATCACTGGGATTACAGACCAGCACCACCATGCCCAGTCTACTTTCTTTTTCTTGCACTATCTTTTCCTCATGTAAATCTATAATGCTTTGTACGACTACAATAATATAACCCAAATTTCTAATATGATACTAACTTTCAAATTTGTCAAAAAAGATAAAAAATTTGAGCAAACCATAAAATACACAACTACCCAAATTATCAATGGATTGTTCTTACCATAGCGTAACATCCATCCGTTGTCAAGATCAAAACATCTATTGGAGAGGTGTGGTTGGCAACACAAATCCCTCCCTTCTGGGGTCTATACTGCCTGCAATCACAAACAATGGTAAGTACTAACCCTCAGAAAACAGCCACTGTTTTGCAGAAAACATGGACTCATTTTTTTAAAGTATACTTGGAGGTACATGAAACTATCTGAAAAGATTATTTATAGGGAATGTTAGGCAGTGGAGTAAGGTACCTATGATTATAAGGATAAATTTTCTAACTTTTGCTTATTTAATTGAAAGTATTTTCATATGATTTTGATCTTCCTAAGTATCAGTTTTACTGGCTTCATGGTGATTCACAGAGTTAATTTACCACGACTTCCTCCCTCTTTTCCCACTAGAGCAGAGGTCAGCAAACTGTTTTTGTTGAGGGCCAGAGAGTAAATACTTCAGGTTGAGCAGGCCAGACAATCCCTGTCACAATTACTCAACTCCACTGTTGTGGCACAAAGGCCACACCAGATAAAATAAATGAGCATGGCTGTGTTCCAGTAAAACTTTATTTACAAAGACAGAGGGTCAGATGTGGCCTACAGGCCCATAGTTTAGTTTGCCTGTCTCTGCCCTAGAGTTAAATGAGAGTTGACACCAATAAAGCTAATTAGTTTTGCTTGGGCCTATTCAGAGAAGAGGGAACCAAATACATAATGACTTTAGCATATTTTCCTTAAAATTAGAAGCTTTTTTTTTTTTTTTTTTTTTTTTGGTGGTGCTAGGGATTGAACCCAGGGCCTTGTGCATAGAAAGTAAGCACTCTACCAACTGAGCCAACTGAGTTATATTCCCAGCCAAAAAGCACTACTATAAGTTATGATCACCTCTCTGTCATTAAAGCAACTTTTCTGTGGAAGATGCCTCCTCTGATCACACTTCTGTCAGAGTATCTTCTTTTACTTCTTACCTTAAAACTCACATAGACCAATAGTAAAATCACATAATTTAAAAATTTTAAGGGGCCTTTATGTTGTTAACACATGGTAAAATCAAATGATTTTCAAAATGTTTCCCTTCTACAAATGAGAAAGAAAGACCCCATCAGCGAAAAAGAGACATTTGTTCTAAACTTTTAAGAATGATTTTTTTAATTAAATAAAATAAAATTGAATTCACAGAAACATAATTTAAAAGCAATTAGAATGATTTCCATTTAGCTAACAGCTTTCCTTAGCTACCTTTCTACTCTTTGATTGGGATGAGGGAAGGAGAATATAATATTTTCTTTTAAAGATCTGTTATGGAATTTTAGAAGTGGGAAGACTAAAACCAAAAAGGGGTCCCCTGGATTTCACCACACCATAAGCCTGTGAATTTCATTTTTTAAATCAGGCAGAACTGGCTCAAAACTGGAAACTTCTTATATAATTCTACACAACCAGTTCCAGAGCTCCCATTTCTTCCACTGTAAAATGGGATAACACTGCCCATCCCATAGGGATGACCCATGAGAAACACGGGGCCTGGTTCGCGCTTCCTAACTGCCCAGTTACGAAGTGCCTGTCAGGATATGTTCATTATCATAATCCTTCTGCAAACAGACTCCCTTTTTTTAAACTGTTTTTGGGCACGGTTCTATCTGTGGTACTCATGAGGCTGAACACCCTAGAAGTCCTCAGACCCACCTGCGGCCCCCCACCCACCTTCAATGCTCTTGTCACCCAAAGCTGGATTTGCCTCTGCAAGGGCAGGCACCAGGCCAGCAGACACTCACTTGTTATGATAATGAATGGTGCCAGAGAGGGATCGCACGCAGATCCGGCAGCAAGTCAGATGTACCAGTTCACTCAGCCAGTTTTTGAGTCTGAAGTAAAAAGAAACCATTTTATTGCGCCATAATGGACACTCCTAAGAAACAATACAATAAAACCTTTAATGTGCCCGTTCACATCAGCATCCTGGGTTCTATTCCTTTGAACAAACACAGTTCAATTCTTACAATCTCATTGATACATTTGGTATTAGATGGCAAACGTTTACCAAGAGAATGAACAAAAACTCCAGTGGAAAGTAGCTCCCTCTCTATTGGTGGCTTCTTCCCTTAGAATAAATTCCTGACCAAGATATGTTGAAGTTTCTCTGGTCTCAGCTTTCTGAGACTGCCAATATATGACTCTTTTCACTGGGTTCCTTAGTCCATTTTATATATTATCTCCATTTCTCCTTTGAAGAAACTTCTTTCAATTTATATGGAAGCACAATGGGAAATCAAATAATGACTGTGAAGATGAAGTAAGTAGAACTCTAAAAAAAAGGTTGAGATGACAAATTCAACGTAATATGTAAGAACTAAGCAAATACTCTTTTTGTGGACACAGGAGAATTTATGACTGGATGGAAGAAAACATTTTACCTGCTGTCTGGCAACTGCCCAACCAGTGTGGTTCCTATAACCAGCAAACTGATCCCAAAAAAAGCCAGAGTAACCCTGAAAAAGAAAAGAAAAAGTAATGCAAAAATTTGTCAAATAGCAAGTAAATAACCTAAGGGGAAAAAAACTAAAGATTCATAAATAAATTGTAGAACATCCTCATTATAGAATATGATATATCTATTAAAGGATTTGGGTCGGGCACGATGGTGCATGCCAGTAATCCCAGTCATTTAGGAGGCTGAGGTAGGAGGATTGCAAGTTTGAGGTCAACCTCAGCAATTTAGTGAGACCTTACCTCAAAATAGAAAAATAAAAGGGATGGGTATATAGGTCAGTGGTGAAGTGCTCCTGGGCTCAGTCCCCAGTACAAAAAAAAAAAAAAAAAAAAAAAAAAAAAATTGGTAAAGCTAAAGATTATGACATGATTTTATTGAGTATTGTGTGATACATTCTGAGAGGAAAAAAGCAAAGTTTGAAATAACAGCGTGGCATATGATACCATTTTCAAAGTAAAAAGCGTTCATGTGTAACTAGTCTACATGTACATGGAGAAGGCCTGAAAATTTTTTAACAAAACTTAAGTTCAATCTATGTAATCATTAAAGGGCTAAGAGAGATATGAAGCCTTTCTTATAATAACACCAAAACATACCACAAGGGAGGAATCCTATAGTGCAAATCTAACTATTGTCCCTTTGCATGGTTCAAGATGACTTAGAAGTTAGAAAACAAGGTGACTGACAATACCTCTAATCTCCATGTAGACATGTAGACATTTTCTCATTTTTGAAAAGTGCTTTTTATATACATTCCAATCACTTTATAAAGGAAATAGTCATTTCTAGAAATACAAATAGAATTACTCAAAAAGGTTGAGATTTTAAATCCTTCTAAACAAATAGGATTTAGATAAAAAGGAAGAAACAATAGCTTAATCACATTTTATTAATAAGATTTCTTAAACGATTTTACTTTGTCAAATGAGAAAGAAGAAACTTCAGATAATCTCACTGCCCTCTCAAATCAAACCAGAGGTCTGTTTGTGTCTTCCAGTTTTCAAGAGAGCATTACCTTACCATGTTTTGCTGAATATGTGAGGTATCAATAACCTGACAAAAGGAAACCACCATTGCAGTCAGAAAGACCCTATGGGTCTAGGAGCTACAGTGGCTACCTGAGGTCCAGGGTCAGCAATAGCAACTCTCTCCAGGGTCAAGGTAGTTTGCTACCTATTTGTTTATCTAAACCTCCTGACCAGGTGTTGAGAGCACAAAATAGTTTATCTTAACCTATCTCAGATCTTACATTAGATGAAGATAAAATAACGGCTAACACTATATGCCAGGCATATTCTAAGTACACTTTACATTTAACACATTAACCATCCCAAAAACTCCGTGAGGCAATAAAATTATCAACATTTCTATTCAACAGATGAAGAAACTGAGGCATAGAAAGATTAAATTACTTACCTAAGGTCACAGAGCCAACAGACAGCAAAGCCAGAGTTTCAACCCAGGCAGAATTGGCTCCAGAATTCATGCTCCTAACAATTATGTTATCTGTCTCTCACTAGACTATCATTGTTATTATTATTTTTATTATTTAATAAATCAGTTTAGTATTATTTACCATAGAAAATTAAGGCAGTCATCTCACCTAGTTGGGGAAACACCCTATGAACATATCTGAGCATGTACCCATAGTATATTTAAGAATGACAATATATTCCACTGCACTGACATCATGCACATTATAAAATATCTGCAAATATGAAGAATGCAAAAAATTTTTTTACAAACTTTGAAAAATTTTATTTTCAGTCAGGGTCTCACCAAATTGCCCCAGCTAGCCTTCAACTTGAGATCATCCTGCTTCACCCCTTCTGGTCTCTGATACTACAGGTGCGTATCACATGCCCAGTTTAAATATATTTGTATTTTTTTAAACATAGTATTTTAAAATTACATATATTAATGTAGAAAACATTTTGCTTGGGCTGGGGAGATAGCTCAGCTGGTAGAGTGCTTACCTCGCAAGCTCAAGGCCCTGAGTTCAATCCCCAGTACCACCAAAAAAAAAAAAAAAAAAAAAATTTTGCTCTCAATCAAAATATTAATAATAAATAATATAATAAATATTATCAATTATATTTTGTGCAAGGGCAAATCTTTTTGAATATGCTTCCCTATAAATACTTTGTCAAGGTGTTAAATCTTCTGAAATCTTGGTTTAACATTGTTTGACATAACAATTTAAAGGTCAGAATTAGATGCCACATTTTCATGTTAGTCACTAACACAGTAATGAAATCATTGTTTGATTATGCAAGACTTTTCAAATGTTTTGTCATCTTGCCCTAATGAGAACCACTCATTTTTATATATGAAATCAGAAGGGCTTGAATTATAATGTTGTCTAGCAATTGGGTTCAAAACAATTGAAATTGAAATTTTTTCCCCTAGATTAACAAGTCAGAAAATTCCTTGTTAAAGTGAGCCAACATGAGAGTTCTTGTGGATAAGTTCAGATTAAGTTATCTTCAAGTAAGACAAGACATTAAATTTTCAGCAACAATCTATTTAAGAGCTTTATTGAGATACAGTTCACATACCATATAATTCACCTATTTAAGTGTACAATTCAACAATTTGGGGAATATTTGCAATTAATTTTAGCATAATCTGTTTTTTAAATGCTAGATTTGTAACACTTCTTCTACAAATCATTTACAATGAAGGCTATGTAGGTACTAAAAGTAGGTGTGAATTTTGCCATTTTCCTTTTGTTCTTGGATATTTACATTACTGGACTATCTAAAATCTGTGATTTATTTGCAAAAGTTTTTAAGTCAATCATCTCTTTTGTGAGCACTAGTTTAGTCAAAACTAGATAACAGAATCATAACAGCATGTGCTGGGTCTCCACAGCATAGTGAAAGTTAACCAATGACAAATGAGGCATCTTAAGTACTCTGTGTTTTAGAATTTCTCACCCTTCCCTCCAGTTACCTTGGAAACACTGCCTGATCCATGAACCAGAAGATGCAAGAACTAATTCATATATTAAATTTTACTGAACTTTTACTTCTTTAAGAAATAAAGTAGGAGTTCTAATTATAAAAGGTTAGAAGCTTCTAACAAATAAAAATTCTACTGCTTCTTTCCTGTATACCAATGAATTGTCATGTGCATCCTCAGAGCACATGAACCCCACATTGGGAGCACTAGCTTAAGGTTTAAGCAAAATTGTATATGATAAGTCAAGCGTGGTGGTGCACACTTATAATCCCAGTGACTAGGGAGGCTGAGGCAGGAGGATTGCAAGTTCGAGGCCAGCCTCAGCACTTTAGTGAGAACCTAGCAACTTAGAAACTCTGTCTCAAAAATTAAAAGGGCCAGGGATGTGACTAAGTGTTTCAGTGTAGCACTCTTATTTCAATTCCTAGTACCACCAAAATAAAGTGTTTGCAAAACCCTGAATTTCACTTTATCACAGCTGAAGTGATTCCCAAAAGACCACTATACTCCAGTGTTGGGACACTGGCAACAAGAGAAAAAGAAAACAGAAAGAGCTTCTTGGAAATCAGCACTTAAGCAATGCCTTCCGCTGCAATAAATCTGAATGAGGCAAAGGGATGGTAAAGAGGTTTCAACTCATATGTTAGCTGGCTAGCAGCAACTCCTGGAAAGCTCTGTTGAGAGGATGCCAAGGCCATGTCCCAGGACATGAAGCAAGACCATCGACAGCAAGGCTGCAGCTGGTACACATGCCCACCCTTGCCATCACCGTGCTAAGCAGATCTTGGCCATGGCTGCTTCATCCCACTGCCCAGTGTCTTCTACTCTTTTGTTCCACACTGTGCTTCTAGAAAGCAGGCTTGAGGTAGCCTCCTCATCAGGGAGAACTCAAGCCTAGAAGCAGAAGGGGACCCAGGTAGGGAAATTGCTAACAAGGGAAATGAACGATCATAATGGAATTGGATGGATGAACTCACTCTTCCAAATAGCTCTGTCCAAGTGACAACCATTCTGGAAACTCTTCTCTCCTATGAAGCTATGAAGTGCTACAGACCAGCAAAGAAAGGCAGTGGTTCTGGTGATGTTATATTTTGGTTGACACTCTAGTAAATGTTAAACTATAAGTCATCTCTCTTCTTTCTAACTTCCCACTTCCATTTTCTATCCATCCTCAAATTATCTATGACTGCAATAACAAACTGGATCCAGACTGTACACTAGATATTGATCTCTGAATACACACCTTCATCTGGAGGAAAAAAAATGTAAAAGGAGAATAGATGATACCCTTGTGCAGAGGCCACACTTGGTGGCATCTCCTAAGCGGGAAGAAGTAGAATCAGTAGGCGGCCATTGCATATGTGATTAAAAGAGAAAGTTGAACTGATTATACCAACAAATTATCAGGCGGGCGACTTACCTCAGGGGTAGTAGGACACAATAGCGTACTATGACGCCCAGCACCCACACCATAGTGAGTCGAGGACTGATGTACTGGAAATTTATGTTGGTTCTTGTGAGGAGATTCCATGACACTAGCTCCTCTGAGGAGAACCTCTGGGTCACTTCATCTTCTACAATGGCTTCCAATCCCTTCTTGGAGAAATAAAACACATCAGACAGCTCAAAGTCCCTTCCTCGAAGACCAGAGAGCCCTTTTTCCATGGGTGACTCATCTCTTTGGATAATACCTTAAAAGAAAGCATCAGAATATGAGAAAATGCCATAGGACAGAAGAACAACTAACCAAAGAGGCAATATTTACTGTATAGAATATGGAAAACAAGTTTAATGGGTGACATGAAGATTTCAGAAATAAGAGACAAGTGATTGCAATGGAAAGAGGTAAAATCAGTGTCTGCATGAAATGGTCCCAACCCAATGACTTCAATTAATTATGGAGGAATTTTTGGTCTCCATACCCTGTTACTTGATCTTCCTCTCTGCATACTATTAGCAAAAGAACTCACAGAGAGTCTTCTCAGATAAAGATCTGAACAGTATAAAAATAAAGACTTCTGTTCTCCCCTGACAAAAGCCATAAAGCCAAAAACCAAGTAAAATGGCAAAATATATACCACAAATGGCAAAGATAGATTTTTTAATATATAAAAATTATTTAATAAGAAAAACCCAGGTTCCTTCAGAACAGTAAGCAAAGTTCATGAACTGATTTCATAGAAGTAACATAAGTATCAAATAAATATATCAAAACTCTTGCAAAGACATTTGAATTAAACAGCAACTGACCCATTTACACTACCAAATCAGCAATATGTTTTGTTTCATGATGAAGTTCATTGACAAATGATAGAGGTACACATGTATTCCATATATGAATGTGGAACTATTCACAACTGATTTCAAAGTTGGTTTGTCATGAAAGGACTAAAAATAGTTTTGCTTGTGATCAGTACTTCCAATTCTAGGAATCCATCATAGGAAATGTAGGAAAGAGTGTTCTTTGTAGTACTCTTCATTATAATTGATCCAGAAAACGATAGCTAATGCATCCATTAATAAATCCTCTAATTGTAAGTGAAAAGAAATGGGATCTTAAGCCTTAGTTTAACTCTAAGAAACATATAAACATAGGATAAGCATCAAGGAAAAAAAAAAAACATTAAGTGGTTATCTTTGGACAATGAGATTAGGTTTTCTTCTCCACACTGATATTGTATTTTCCATAAAGAACACAAGTCAAAGATTTTTAAAGGAGCATAAATATTTTTGTAAATTAAAAAATGACTGCAACCATCCAGTTCTAACTACTCAATATGAATATAAGTGAGAAGGCCTTCAAAGAAGAAAGAGTTGCTATTTACACAATACCTAATGTGACTACCCATTTGTTCCTCTGGGGTATGTCACAGAGGAATTTACTTCCTACATTATGCTACAAAGAAAAATCTTTCCTTTTGAGGTGGAGATGAAGATATTAAATCCCTGAAAGGAGATCCCCTTTGATTTTCTCAGTTTCTAGTTTACAAGGAAATCAATGAAGAAAGCTGAGAGCCCTATATTATCAAGCCCCTGGAGAACTGATTCGTGCATCAACAGGAAGAATTGGATTTTTTTTTTTTTTTTTTTTTTTTTTTTTAATGAAATGGCAGCATGATGCACTGGAGGAAAAAGGAAGGATGACTTGGACCAGCTCCATCATGGGTGTCTTTTTTAAAATAAAGGAGTGGGGAATTTTTTAATTTACTTACAGGGTTGACATTTTGTGATTTCAGGTTTGGGGTTTTCTTGGAGGGAGAGGGGTTGTTGCCCAACGTGCAGAGTTAATATCTAATCACTTTAAGATTTAGAACAATAAATTCTTAAATGATTATTAAGCTATCTTTTTCAGGAGTCAATTCTAAGTGGGTTAACCTTTCTTCATCTTTAATTAATATTAGAGGATGGACTAAGATAATGTGCCTGCTGAATTACCCCCTTACTTTATGAGTACTGCAATACTGCTCAGAGCAGATTATTAAATCCAAATACTGACCAATACCTAGCAGTGCAAAAGTTTCATTATTTAGCAATATATCCATTTTTTTAAATATCTAGAGTGGGAGAGTTTTTCACTAAATCTGAATGAAATATACTAGGGACAGTGGACAGACTTCTAAACACATCCTTCTTTAGAAGAGTCAGAGATACGAATGCAACTTGAAGTTGCTTCATATTATTTAACTGAGCTAAGAGAGGACAGATCTGTAAACAGAAGCCAGTCCCCAGGCCCCACACACTTGATGTGTAATATTTTCTCTGCCCCCTGACCTAGTTTATTCTGTGTAACTCAAATAAATGTAACTCACTTTTATATTTTAGTTTAGCATTTTTTCAAAAATATGTAGAGGGCTGGGGATCTAGCTCAGGGGTGCACTTGCTCACCTGGGATTGAACCCTGGGCCATGAAACACACACACACACACACACACAAACAACTACAATGCATCTAATTGATAGAAGATCAATTTCCAGAATATATTAAGACATACAAAAAGTTAGTAGAAAAAAAAATTCAAGAACTCAGTTTAAATAAAAAAGACTAAGAATGTGTCAAACAATTCATATAAAAGTCTTAATGACTAAACATTTGAAAATATGTTCATCCTCATTATAATCAGAGAAATGCAAACTAAACCACAGTGAGATATATTTCATACCTACAAGGTTGATAAATTTTAAACCTGATAATACCAATTGCTGATGAAGATGTGGAATGACAGGAATGTAATTAGTACAAATGACAGGGGACAGACAGATGCAAATGGTGGGAACATGTCATTAAGGGAATAATTCTATAAAATGGGTCCACTATGCTAATCCCCACATGCTTTCTTTTACAAGAAAAAATTTACCTGCAGCCCTGCCTCGCTTAAGTGGAAAGGATATGTCAGATTCCTCAGCAAACTACCTGTTATTTGCAGAACTACAGGTCTGAAGTAATATTGATAAGAGGAACTCAAGTTACATTAAAGAGGAGACTTTGTGTCCCTTTTCATAGACCAGATCCCGAAACTCAGGGAGATAAGGATAATTCCTACTAACCATAAAATCTGTAGAAATTTATGCTTAAGAATTCAATTAAAACCTGTCAGCCTGGGTCAAGGTGGCCTACAATTGCCATGGCAGTGGGGACTTTAAAGTCTGATGTCATCCTGCTGTCAGTTAAAATTCAAAGGGTGGACCTGGGCAGGACTCTCTGGAAACTTCTCTGGGATCCCCAGTAAAACTGAAGTGCGGGAGAGGAATACTGTCCCTCTCCTCTTTGAGAGGTCCCACTCTCTCCCTTCAGAGTATTCCCTTTCCCTTTTCCTATCCCTTCAATAAACTCATGCCTGTTACTCTGAATGACACATCTGAATTTTTTTTCTTATTTGATCACAGGAATAGGCCCTGGGTGACAGGGGGACTTCACGATGCTTCAGTTTCCCAGAAGTCCCCAGCTCTATGACATTACCATACTGTAAAACAAATTAATGTTGTGTAGTAAATCCAAAAACATTCAGACCCTATGACTTAGAAATTCTACTCCTAGGTACACCTCATGGAAGATTGATTTTTTTGTTTTTTAGAACACTGAATATACAGAAATTTTGCAACTATAGGGCACTGCACCAAATTCACTAATTGCTTTCATTTTGCTGCATTTGCTCTATTGTTCTATGTCCTTATGTATAAAAAAAATAATTTTTTTTCTGAATCACTTAGAATAAATTACAGAAATCATCATGTTCTTTATCCCTAAATATTTCAGCATACATTTCTTCAGGACACAGAGATTCACTTGTTTAATCACAGTATAATTAATGCAATAAAAATTATCTAATCTACAATATTTTTTCTGGTCCAGGATTCAACCCAAAGTCATAACTTACATTTTACATGTCAAGTCTTTTAGACTCTTTAAATATAGGAATATAGGAAGGTTCCTTGTCTTTTTTTTTTTTTTTTTTTTTCTCTGTACTGGGGATTGAACCCAGGGGCACTTAACCACTGAGCCCTAGCCCCAGCCCTTTTTTTATATTTTATTTAGAGACAGGGTCTTGCTAAGTTGCTTAGGGCCTCATTAAGATGCAGAGGCTGGCTCTGAACTGGCTTTGAACTTGCGGTCCTCCTGCCTCAGCGGTGCACTAACATACTCAGTCCTTTATCTCTTGAGTACATGTGATGTAACCAAAAAATGGAAATAAAAAGTTACATGGGACTGACAATAGTTCCTAAGATAAAACATCTGTATTATAAGAGAACAGGTACCAGCTTAAGAGCTCTCTGAGGCTAGGCACCCAGTATCTGAAAACAAAGACTATTATTAAATTAGGTATCAAAAGGAGCACTACTAAAAACATAATGTTCCTTCCTTCCTGAGATAACATTCACCATTGAGGGTCACAATACTGATTAGCAAATTACCAAGAAATGTGTGTTAGTAGACCAAGTGCATGTATGTATGCATATACATATAAAAACATTTTTAACTATGCCAGATATACTATATTATTTTCATTATCATTAAGACAACACAGTTATTTTTAACAAATTAATCTTGATCTTTCAGAGCAACCCATATTTCCTTACTGATCAAACACTGATTCTAGGAAAAAAATTCCTACTATTTCACAAGTCAGTTTTAAAAAGTAAAGCCATAAACATTTGAACTTTGTCCTTACACCAAATGTTTTGGCCAAGTCAACATAGTCCATGCTTGGATGAAAAGAAAATTAAAACTTGCTTTCTGTCTAATTGCAAGAGATTAATTGCACAAGCTGCCCTATGCCCCTGTGACTTTAGCAAGTCACTTGTCCATAAATAATACCAGATATGAAAGGTCCATGGAAATGGAGGCAGAAGTTAAAACCATCTCAAGCATAATTAACTCTAAATTGGCTGAGTGAACTCTTGGAATAAGTGCCCACTTATAAATCACACTAGTTTTTCTAGATGTAAAGCAAGCTTTTAAAGCAAGCAATTAAGAAAAATCAGATTCATTACTACAGATCAAAAGAGGTCTGTAGCTTATATGCAGAAGACCCTTAACCTACCAAAGTTCCAAAAGTCAGAAGCTCATGGTTTGAAACACCCTCATGGAAACCTTGAACTGGTATATTTGAGCAAGAACCCTACTTGATCATAAGCCAGTCTCAAGCAAGCATATAGCATGAATTGACAATCTCTCCTATCACTATGAAAAAAATTTTGTTAAATTAATTCTAGTTTGGAACTGATAAAAATACCCCCTCCACTCCCACGCTGACTGGAAGTAGACGTTGGGAGAACATTTTAGGCTGTGCATAATGTTCTATTTCTAGATCTACACGAAAGATAAATAATATCACTTTAGAAAATGCACGATGTTATGCATTTATAATTTTAGACTCTTTCCTGTGTACATCATCTTTCCTGTGTTCTCCTCCCTGGTTATTAATCAGATAGGCAGGGAAGGGTGCACCTGTCCCAGTATCAACTATATTGGTAATGTGTCCTTTTCCTGGCATGAAGAGCTCCTCTGAGACCACTCTGATCCTTGGCAAGGAAGTAAGATCTAGATCCCAACCTTCCATCCCCAACTTCCTCCCTGATGCATAAATGTAGTTGACCTGATTTTAAAAGAGTCCAATATGAAAGTTATAACTGAGACAGGAATTTGGGGACACAGAAAAGGAAAGATGTATGAATTCTCAAAAGAGAAGTGTCTATGAGCTGTTGGCACGCAAGAAATGACCATGAACTTTGAAATGCAAAACAAGCATTCCTGAGCAACCCCGCCCACATCCTTAGACCACACCCCCAGCTGAGTGTCCTTGCCGCATACCTTTGCCTGCAAAACGAAGAGCTAGAAAAGTGGGTGTGAAATTGGCTTCACAGCTAGTCCGGCCACAGTCCCTTTATAAATACTAACTCCTCACACCAGGGATGTGGCTGTCACTTCCTCTGGAGATGGCCAACATTCTCTCCTAAGTGTACTTTATCCCAAAAGATATCTCTCCCTTGAGATAGTCTGCATCTGTGACAGTGGTCCACCTCACATTTTGCTGCTTTGCCAGTGAGGCTTATATTAAAATGGTCATGTTTTCTTTTCTTTTTCTCCTTCTCCCTTTCCCCAACCTGGACATGGGAAGTAGGATTACCTTTTATCTGACTTTGAGCACACGCCCACCATAGGAACCAAGCCATCAGAAGACTTAAAGAAATGGCTATCTCCCAAATTAACAAGTGAATCACAACAGCCACCCACCCCAACACCTGGAATGAATCACTTCTTTAAAAATCCTCTGTTCTCCCTGATCAGGAGAATCAGTCTCTGGGACAGAAGTCCCTATGTTTCTCCTCTACTAGCAAAGCAATAATACTTCTTTTTCCTTTATTCTCAAAACTACGTCCTTGTTATTGAATTGGCACTGGAGACAAGGACCCAGCTTTTGGTAACACATTCTCCCTTGAATGCATATCTGCTTTCCTAAATAAACCCATCTCTGACCAGCACATGTTGAAATTGTTTGCCATCACGTATGCCAAGGATCCCATTTTTCCCTCTCTGGGAAGACCTCTGGTGACATAATGACCAACTATACATTAAGGTTGGGGAGTAAGACGCACCAGTCCTGCTGTGAAAAAAGAAGAAAAATAGTCGATGTCAAAGGACAGACATGGCCAATGTTCAAGTAATGCTCAGATGCAATAAGATCGGAAAGATCTTTATGCCATTCTAACAACTCAGAACCAAGGATGGATCCCTGAAACGTACCACTGATCTCCGTCTCCTCCTTCTCCAATTCATTAATTGCTACAGACATTAATACATTAATGTAATGTTAATACACTGCACTAACAACACAGTCAACACAATTGCGCGGGTTTCCCTTGAGCTTTTTGTTACCTTTTTTCACAATTTAGTTAAACTGCAAGTCTAAGCTGTAGATATATTACGTCCAAACCATTTCCTGGGTCATTAATCAACTTATAATTTCCAGGACATATTAGGCAATTTGATTATGGTTTTCTCACACTGATTTCTTTTGAGTTTTTGATTATCATTGCTTTCCTTTCTAAGTACTTTCTTTAAAAATCTATTTTATTGCTATTACTTTAGGTAAGTGTAATATTAGAATATTTTTTAAAAGTTCCCTTTTTTTCTTTTGGTGGTACTACTGGGAATTAAACCCAGGGATGCTTTACCACTGAACCACATCCCCAGTCCTTTTTATTCTTTTTTATGTTTTATATATGCATTTTTTGATACAGGGTCTCACTAAGTTGTACAGGCTAGCCTTGAACTTGCAATTCTCCTGCCTCAGCTTCCTGAGACACTGGGTTTATAGGAGTACACCATCGTACCAGGCTAAATGTCCATTTTGGGGGATGTATCCTAAAGAATGTAAAATGCCATAATATTTAGAATTAGCTTTAAAACACTTCCACAATAGGATATACATTAAGATGAGAATATAGTTATTTATCATTGCTTATTCATTCTATAACTTTCTATATTGCATCTGTTATTGTTTAATTAAAAAAATATACTTCCACAAAGGAAACCCTGGGAGAAAAAATGAAGCAAATGTAGCTAATTCTTTTTTTTAATTTTTTTTTTCTTGTACCAGGGTTTGAACCCAGGAGTGCTCTACCACTGAGCCCCAGCCCCAGCCCTTTTTATTTTTTATTTAGAGACAGGGCCTTGCTAAGTTGCTAAGGCTGGCTTTGAACTTGTGATCCTCCTGTCTCAGTCTCCTGAGCCACTAGGATTACAGGTGTGGGCCACCACACCGGGAGCAAATTCTTGATAATTTTTATTTGAGTGATGGGTCCACATTGCTGCTGAGAGTATACAAACATTTTGGAATACCATTTTGCACTAATAACGTTAAGTTCACACTACAGCCCAGATATTCACAAGAGTATCTCTACAGTGCTCATAGAAGCTTTATTATTCCCAATGTCTAAAAAGTTAAAATAACCCAAATTCCAATCAACCTAATAATGCATAAACAAATCATTAGTATTTGTATGAAGGAATACTCCATAGCAATTTTTTAAAAAAATCTACTAATTCATGCAACATGAAAAATCTCAAAAATATTATACTGAATGGGAGAAAAGGATATGAAGAGTACATACTATATGATTCCATTTACTTAAATTTCAAAAATTTGAGGAAAAAACTGGTAACAGATCAGAAAAAAGAGGTGAGCACCAGGACTGAGAGACCATGGACATACGCTGGGCAGAGGCTCAAGAGAACTTAGATCTGATAAGTGCATGACAATATATAATGAATTCGGGAGGCAGGGGGAAGAGAAGAATGAAGGAACTTTGGATGGTATAGAGGAAAATGAGGTGGGAGGGGGTGGAGGACAGAAAGGGAGTAGAATGAAACAGTATTACCCTATGTATATGTATGATTATATGAATGGTGTGAATCTATATTTTGTACAACTATAGAAATGAAAAGTTGTACCCCATTTGTATCCAATGAATCAAAATGCAGTGTGTAAAAATAAAAAAGATTTTAATTAAAAAAAAAAAAAAAAAAAGAAAGAGAGAACTTTGAAATCACAGACATGCTTTTTATCCTTGATTTGGGTGGCAATCACATAGGTCTATTGAATGATATGGTTACCTACCTTATCCTCCCGCCCTGCCCTAAATGATCCCACCGCCTAAATTCCTCCCATGACCTGGCCCTGCCCTCTGGCTGCCAAAAAGGCCTGTCAAAAGTAACTCCTCCTATGGGGCTCTGCTAAGGCTGTATGTAAAGCCCAGAACCTCCTGGTAGCCAGCAGCCATTTTACTCCTGAAAATGAGCCACATCATGTGTTTGGCCAATTCAGTGAATAAAGAAAAGATTGCTGATTCAAGGTCTGCTTCCCTCCTCTGTCCTTTGTGCACCATGTGCTTCCATCCATAAATAGGGAAATATCCATCTAGCTGAACATTAACATGTGCATTTTAATGGACACAAGTTATACCTCAATCATTTAAAAATCAGGGAAAATATTACTTTGAAAGTCTTCCAAATTTCTAGTTCTAATCTCAGAGTTCCTAGCCAATCATACTTATCCTTCCCACATACACTTTAATAACTTCCTTCCAAAACTAGAAGGCAACTGACATTTATGCAAATGTTTCCAGATGTCATGGACTGCATATTCAGCCCTTGACACATGCACAAAAGTAATTCTCATAATCCTAAGATTATTCCCATTTTATACATGAGGAAACTAAGGCTCAGAGGAGTTAACTCAGAGGAGCAAAACAGAGTCAGGATTTGAAACCAACTCTGATTCCAAAACCAAAAGCTTCCTCAACTTTTTGTTTTGTTTTGTTTTGTTTTTTTCCTTTTTTTGTTTTTTGGACTGGGGATTGAACCCAAGGGTGCTTTATCACTGAACTACAACCCCAGTCCTTTTTTATTCTTTGAGAAAGGAGTATCCCAAATTGCTGAGACTTGGCCTCTAACTTGAGAACTTCCTGCCTCAGCCTCCCAAGTTGCTGGGATTACAGGCATAAACCACTGCAACCAGCTTCCTCATATTTTACAGTTTTAAGTTCAATCACCCTGGCCAATATTTGCCCTTTGACAAACCCCAAATATGTAAAATCTTTTCCATGAACTTGTATCATCCCCATATCTTTCTTGCCAAATAGAAAGTCCTAAATAGCAGTTCTTTGCAGTATTTCTTCTAGTATTAAGGAAAGAAAGGGAACTCTTATTGATATAGGAAAAATTGTACAAGGTCTGCATGTAATATTAATCTGGGTATGCACTGGCACCAATTCACTTACACTTGATTATCTGTCCCAGAATACTATAACTCAAGGCACCTTTTTAATTTTGCTGGGGAAGAATTTTTTTTTCCTTTTCTTTTCTCTTCCCCACACCCTGCTCCACTATTGGGGATTGAACCCAAGTGTGCTTTACCACTGAACCACATTCCCCAGCCCTTCTTATTTTAAGACAGTCACCCTTAATCGCCAAAGCTGGCTTTGAACTTGTGATCCTTCTGCCTAAGTCTCCAAAATAGCTGGTATACATCACTGAGCCCAGCTGGGGAAGGAACCTCTCATAGTCTGGAACATACTTGATTTCATTTCCTTTAGGTCTCTGGTTCTTCACATGATAAGCTGGAGGGGGGGGCCAGAGGGAGGACAGTCCCTGGTCAGTGGTCCAAAGTCCCTAAATTCTGTAGTTCAGCCAGGTCTTAGTTGTCTAGGAAAGTTGTTCTGTCCAAGTTAGGCTGTATCAGTACACAGACGTCCCACCAGTATACTTTCATCCTTCAAGTCTTCTCTAAACCAGAAGTGGTTTCCCTGTGCATCTGCAGATTAGTCAAGGTTTCGAAAGGATAATCACCCTTGATTTGTTGTTGGCATTTTTATTGTGATTATCTTCTCAAACCTTCTCACTCCTTTACTATCACTCAGTCAGCTTATAAAAAAAAAAAAAAAAAAAAAAAAAAAAAAAAAAAAAAAAAAAAAAAGCCCCTATGGCTTTTGGTCCAAGGAGACAAGTAATCCAGCAAGTCCAGCAAGGTAAGCTCCAGCCCATGTAGGTTAGAACCCTGAAGCTTAATTTTTAATCTATTTGGGTTTTGGTGTTAAGATTTGAAGTATCTCTAATCTTGGAAGTAGGACATGTTTCTTTCTCTTCCTCTCTTCCTCTCTCCCTGCTCCTCCCTAATCTTTCCCCTTCCCTAATCTCAGGGGAAATAGGATTACCTTTCTTTCCCATTTTAGGAAGAGTTATCTGTCCCTGAGTACACGTCCACCATGGGAACAAAGTCATTCAGGCTTTGGGTATGGTACCAGAAGATCTCAGAAAAGACTACCTCCCAAATTAACAAGTGAATTACAACTCCAGAGTTCTCTTTAAAAGCCCCGTTTCTGCTGATGGGCAGAATCACAGCCTTTGGGACAGGAGACCTCTGTGTTTCTTCTTTGCTAGCAAAGCAAAAAAATCTTTGTTTTCCTTTTTCTCAAAACCATGTCCTCTTTATTGGATTGGCATGGGGACAAGGACCAAGTTTTCGACAATAGGATCTCACTAAATTGCTGAGGCAGGTCTCCAGCTTGAGATCCTCCTGCCTCAGCCTCCTGCTAGTCCTGTGCCACTGCACCTAGCCAGAATAGTGTTGATTATTTGTCATGGTCAGTGGGGGTAAGTTAAGAAAATAATAGGCATTTGCATTGTAACAGTTTATAATAGCACAAAGAAACTCCAAAAAGATACATAAGAAACTAGCATTGGGTAGAGGGGGAGAAACAACATTTATCATAAATTTTCAAATTATGAACCAAGTGAATTTATTATTTATACAGAAAACAAAATGTTTAAAAGAATTGTAAACTCCACTTTAAATTGTTAACAAGAACTTGCACTCACATATTCTGTGTGTTTACTGCTCGCTTTCCCAGAACCGCAGTCTTATAGCTCAGCATGTTCTCAGAATTGTAAAGATGGAACAAGTCAAACTATTATCATTACTTTCCACATAACAAGTCACCCCTTCGTTTCAAATCTTAAACCAAAAATACCCAATTTTCAAATGAGCTTTAGAAGTCCCTAATAACCCCCCATCTCAGATAAGGCATTCAGTTTTTCTCTGAAGAGGACAAACAAAATCCCATATTTTGGGGAGAAAAATATAGCACAAAAGAATATCAGTGGACAGAAGAATGAGGAGAGAGTAAAAATACCAGAACTTTATCCTTTTTCGTTTTCCTTTACTCTGCTTGTATTCTTCCCTGGTCCATTCTTGTCTGCTTTATTTATCTTTTCCTGCTCCTTTCTATACCTTTTTCCCAGCCTTTGTAAATGTCTTTCATCCTCTGTGAGTTCATGAAATCCACCATTTCTAGGTGGGGATGCAGCTCAATGGTAGAGTGCTTTCCAAGCATGCCCAAGGTCCTGGGTTTGTAAATAAATAAATAATCCTATCATTTCAAATTTCTCCCACTGCAAATAACTCCCACATGTGCATCTATAATCCTGACTTCTTCCCCAAGGTTCCCACATTTATTTGGCAGCTGGGAAACTACCTACCTCAGAACCAATCCTATTGCTCAGATCCAAGCCCCTCTTCCTTCCCAGAATGACTTCCTATTTACCATGCCTCCTTTAGCCACTTCCCCTACTCTCTTCTTGTCTAATCTCACTCCCACAAAACTTCCAGATCCATCTTCTCAAAACTTTGAAATCCCCTGATCTAAGGAATTAATTTCTTTTCTTTCTCTTTTTATCCCTGGTGCTGGGGATTAAACCCAGGGTTCACACAAGCTACCAAGTACTCCACCACTGAGTCACATCCCTACCCCAGGAGTTAATTTCTTAGCCTGGCATTCATTCAAAGCCTTTAGGATGCAAGATAAACTGAATAACCCATCATAACTCCCTCCACCCCAATTTATTCACTCACCCTAGCTCTACCCAAACTCAATCAGTTATTAGGCACCTAATGTTTCTTAAACTCTCCTACTTCCTGCCTTTGAGATTTCTTCTGATGCCCCTTTTCCTAAAATTAATCTCTTTTCACATCAGTAGAATGCCTTTCACTTCTTTCTTGTTCTCCTCAACCCTATAAACTACCAACTCCATTCATTATTCGATGGAGGGGCTGTCCTAACAGATTATTATAAGCGAAGACCAAAAAATGACCAAGTTACAAACTTACAGAAAATCATTTCATAGTTTCTAAAATTGTCAGGCTTGACAAAAAGGCATAATGACTGGCTCACCCTATGAGGGTTAATGTGGAGTGGCAACAATGCCCTCATTTATTTATTTATTTACTTATTTTTGTCCAAAAAGAGGGAAAAAAAGAAAACTTAAAGTATATTAGTTCTTTTATCTTCACTGATTACAAAATACCTGTTTTGTCCTCTCCTTGCACAAAACACCCCTTACACATGTTCCTCTATCGGCTAGAAAGCTTGTGCATAGGAAGCCAACCTGGCACTGGAGGCTGACCACAGCCACAGGCAGGGATTTTGCAATGCCTTCCTGCATCACACACCGATGCTGAGGGGTCATGTAGGATCACCCACACGTTGGTGAGTAAATGCACTGGTTTGGACACATTAGTTAAAATGAGGAAGTTAATGTATTTGAGCAGATTTGTGCAACGTCATTGCAGAAGCAGAAAGAAAGGATATAAATGATACACTGAGAGACACCAACCTACTCAACAAAAGGAACATTAAGTTCAGAAAAGAGAAACATGTACTTTCCCCTGGCAAAGACTATGTAAGTGCTTTGTGTGTTTTATCAAGCAGGCGAATGTTATTAATTACATATAGCCAAAACCCATACTTGCTGTCCAGTCTTAACCTCCTTTTTTTTTTTTTTTTAAAGAGTTTTTATTCCCCTCCACACCCCACCCTCGTCTGAGGATCTGGGGATTCGAACCACAGCCCTTGCATATGCTAGGCAAGCACTCTCCAATATGAGCTATTTCATTAGCTCTTAACCTCCTTTTTTAAAAAAGAAGAAATGGTCTCTGGAATTCATTAATCCCTCAGAAACACACACACACACAGCCAAGAAAATGCTACTACTGGTCATAAAGGGACATCACTGCCCATAATGCTGTTTTTTCTAAGAACTTGAAGCAGTGTGTTATTTGCCATGTATATATACTGTCTCCAAAACACTAAATATATTAAAATAAAAACATTAATATTAAAGTAAAATAAAAATATCAAAAATAATTAAAATATGCAGCCAATGTTCCTCCAACTTTGCTACCTTCTGCACACAGTACATATCTCTGTGAACGTAATTTTGAAAGGGTCACAGTATCCCACCCACAAAATTTGCCTGTTGTCCCCTGCATCCTCTAGCTACAAGGTCCTATTCCCCATGTAAAATGAACAGGCATGAGCTGCTCAGCTCTCCATGCCAGAGAGGCTCAGAGGAAACCAATCCACCCCACAGAGAAATACCAGGGTTCCAAAGGGTGAATAGTAGGCCACACCCACTCTCCTCCAGATAGCACTCACTGACCCTTCCCCAGAAACCCTCCTCAGGAAATCACAAGCAACATTAAGGTCTACCAGCTTTGGCCCTTGTGAAAACCTTTTGGAAACTGAATAATCCAAGTAATCAAGGCTCTTCTTTAAGCCAGGAGAGATGGCACACACCTGTGATTCCAGCTGCTCAGAAGGCTGAGGCAGGAAGATCAAGAGTTCTAAGCCAACTCTCACCAATTTTTAGCAAGGTCCTAAGCAACTCAGCGAGACCATCTCTAAATAAAATACAGGGATGTGGCTCAGTGGCTAAGTGCCCCTGGGTTCAATTCCAGAAGAGGGAAAAACTTCTTCTTTAGTTATTCCAAGTTCTGGAAGAAACAGTTTTGAGGAAGAGAAGCTGGAAAACCAGGTGCCTGACCTAGAAAAGTGAGTGATGAATGGAATTCCCAACGTTTTACCCTGAGGCCACCACAAAAAGAAAAGGGAAGGCCACTGCCTAAGGTTTTATCCACCCCCAGGACATCTCTGGCTTCTTCCCACCCACCCCAAGAAAAGGAGTCTGACTAAGCACAAGTTCAGGGGGCTTGCTCCTCTCCCTGAACCCAGAGCCTCTTCTCATCCAAAGCAGAACCACTGGAGTCTTCAGGCTCTGACACTGTCCCCTCGCCTTGGTGTTTGAGGGCTTATGCTGTCCCATGAGCGTCAGGAAGAGAAGTGGGAAATGTCATTACCAAAACCTCCTGGATAAAGGAGAAAAGGGGAAGGAGAATTGAGGGTTGTTGCTATGCCAAGGGCAGAAGAGAAGAACTGGAGAGCTTTTCTGCTTCCTCTCCCTGTGTAGGGTAGCCCTCAAGTACACAGCCCCATTGTCACAGAGGCAAACACGGTTCAAAGAAGGATCTTGGGATTTTTTACAGGGAATGTATTTCAACCAAGTCAACAGGGCACTATAAAAAAAGAAAAAGAAAAAAAAAATAATTTGTTACATAACAAAGCTCAAAATACTCAATGGTCCATCCTATTTGTAAAAGATCTCTCTATATATGATCTACCTTCTAGCCTGGACCAGTTTCCTGACCATTTTTGGCTGACAAGTTTTTTTCTTAATGCAACTTAACTCTTTAATTTCAACTTAACAAATTATTTTGTTCCATTTTTTATGAATAAACGGTTTCCTTTGACAGTGTTGATAAATAGGTTGGTTTCCTCCTTCTAATAATTAACCAACTTCTTTTCTCCTTTGAGAGAGTCTTGCAAGTTGTGTAGGCTGAGAACCCTGGCTCAGGTGTTCCTCCCAATGCAGCCTCCCCAGTAGCTGGGACTACAGGCCTGAGCCACCACCCTGGCTTTAACCAACTTTAATGTGAGCCATCCCTTCCCCCCACTACGTTTGATAAAACACCATTCACAGATTTTTATTTATTACTATATTAGTATTAATTAGCTTACAGAGACCCTCAAAACAAAGGAGTTTAGATTTGCTGTGAAAAGCGTATATGAGCTCAGAATTAATGTTTATATTAAGGTAAGAGGAAATTCTGAAGCCTGTAAAAAAAAAAAGTCAATCTATTTTATGAATAGTAATTAATTTATTATTAATATATGAATAGTTAATATTACTGTGTTAGGAGGCACTTTGAAGCCACATTTTGGTCCAGTGACTAAGACTTCATCAACTAGTGACATCTGCCAGGGTGATGGTAAGTGGATTTGTTGACCTTGTTATTTGGGATTAAGATAAAATCAAAATTTTACTTATATAAAAAAGTTACCATCTATACTCCCATTTCTGCATGGTTTGCATATCTATAATAGACTATCTGTCCCCTTTTCTTTTTTTAGTCTTAGTAATTTTCTGCTGGAATCGCTTGGTTATGGAGACTGTTGAAAGTACTGCTATAGACTGAACGTTTGTATCCGCCTAAAATTCGTACGTTGAAACCCAGTCCCCAGAGTGAGGATATGTGTGGAAGTGGAGTGTGGGAAGTGATTAGGTCATGAAAGTGGAGCCCTCCTGAATGGAATCTTTGTTGGGTTAAATCCCAAAGATTTCTCACCTGTGTGAGACTGCAGTGAAGACAATTGTTTACAAAACAGGCAGTGGGGGCCTTGAGTTTGGACTTCCCAACCTCTAGAACTGTGAAAAATGTTTGTTTGGTTTCTAAGCCATCTATGCTCCTTATTACAGCAGCCCAAACCGACTAAAACAAGTCCTAAATTAGAAGTACTAGAGATTTACTTTGTTCTCCTGAAGAAGGCAGATGAGAAAATCTACTCCCTTTTTGGTCATGACATACTCCAGTAGATTTCCAAAACTTACCTATAAAATGCGAAGAATTTAACCCCGATAAATATTGTACTTACAAATGGGGGGTACAAGTATAGTC
Organism: Sciurus vulgaris; assembly: GCF_902686455.1. Lineage (NCBI taxonomy): Eukaryota > Metazoa > Chordata > Mammalia > Rodentia > Sciuridae > Sciurus > Sciurus vulgaris. The sequence goes on from NC_136469.1 coordinate 77,054,840, forward strand.
ATTGAGAATTAGCAGGCAGAGTTCCATATTAATAAGTTAACATTTTTTTCTGGTACTGGAGATTGAACCCAGGGCCTGGCACATTCTAGGCAAGCACTCTACCACCCTGCCTTTTTTTTTTTTTTTTTTTTTTTTTTTTTTTTGAGGTGAGGTCTCACTAAATCGCTCAGGCTAGCCTCAAACTCGCAATCCTCCCATCCCAGCCTCTGAAATAGCTGGGATTATAGGCATGCTCCACCACACCCAGCAACTTATATTTTAACAATCTTCTTAATATACTGTTGACTCATATTTTGGATGCTAGCCCACAGTAACTGTTGATTTGCACATAATTAATTTGGTAAAGTAAGCAATTCCACAACACAGAAGCATTCATAAACCTCCATTGTTAAATAAGTCATCGATTGAATTAAAAATATCAACTTTATGTTTTGGCATATATGTATAATGTCTTTGATTATAATACTAAAAATTCTTTTTTTTTTTTTCACTAGGTATTGAACAGCAATGCTTTACCACTGAACTATATCCCCAGTCCTTTTTATTTCTTCTTGAGATGGACTCTCACTAAGTTGCAGAGGCTGGCCTCAAACTTGTGATCCTCCTGCATCAGCCTCTCAAGTCACTGGAAATATGGGTGTGCACCACCATGCCCCACTACAAAGAATATTTTAAAAAATACAAATGAACAGCCAGATGAAAAAGCACATAGGGTGAAGTTCAGAACATCTCCAGCACTGGCACCTCTGTCCAATGGTGAGGGGTGTGCCTCCCTCCCAGCACTTGGATGTTTGGCAACCTGGAGGTTTTCTGAAACCTGTCCTTTGGAGGCTTCATTACATAGGCGTGACTGATTCAGTTATTAGCCACTGGGGATCAACCCAACCTGTAGTCCCTCTCCCCTACTCGCGGTGGAGGTGTTAAAATCCCAACCACCTAGCCACATGGTTGGCTCCCTGACAATCAGCCTCATCCCAAGGCTACCCAGGAGTCCCTAGTCCCCAAGTCATCTCACTAGCATATAGGAAGACACTTGGTACTTTGGAGATTCCAAGGGTTTTAAGAGTTAAGTGTCAGGAAAGGGGTGTGGGGTTTATATCAAACACATATTTCTTCTTAGGTCACAGTGACAAAGCCAATACTCAGCCAAGGAGATTCCATTTATAGAAGAATCACCTCAGTGATATATGGAAGAATGAGAAGGTACAGATCAGACAAGCAAGTAAGGAAGGCCTTACTTGACTAGTAGTATGATCTGGTGTGAACTTCCATACCCTGTTTCTTCATCAGTAAAATGAGGATTAATAAGATTTCTTTCTTGTAAATAATTTTGCCTAATGGGGTCAATGTTCCACTAAGGGTGGTGATAACTAGTAGTAGTAGTAATACTAGGTGTATAACAGGGATGTAGGGAAGCTGCTTTTGCTAAAAGTACTGACCATTTACTGGACCTGAAGATGCCCAATGAGTGACTGAAAGTAGGACAAAGCTTAATATCTCTGCCTTCATTTTGTATTTATCTTAAGGTTCCTGCTCAACTCTGCACAGGCATGTTAATCATTTAAGGAATGTTCACCTAAAAACTGGTAATACAGGGTTTATTGGCTCTAAATTTACCTAGCCTATCTTGTCCCCCTTCAAGACTGAGGCAAGCCAGGAATGGTGGTGCATGCCTGTAGTCCCAGCAACTCAGGAGGTTAAGGCAGGAGGGTCACAAGTTCAAGGCCAGCCTCAGCAATTAAGCAATATCCTGTTTTAAAATAAAAAATAAAAAGGGCTGAGGATGTAGCTCAATGGTAAAGTGCTCCTAGGTTCAATCTCCAGTATCAAAAAAAAAAAAAAAAAAAAAATACTGAGGTAGGATTTGCAACATCCTGTCTCAGATCCCTGGAGAGGTGCCTAGAAATCTGCGGTGTCCTCCTATACCTTCCAGGAACAGCAAGCACTGGGATCACATCCTGCAAAGTCCCCTCATAATAAGGACAGAGACTTCACTTTTGCCTGCAAATGTTAATGGGTGGCTCCATTTTGTACCTGTCCCCTTTGCCCTGAGTCACCTTGGATTATAGGAACAAGGGGTCTGAAGGGTAAATACCTTGTGGTCAACAGATGTTTGCCCCCAGGCAACAGCAACTTTCTAATCTTGAACAGGTCATCCTGACCGATTCAGAGATCATGATGGAGCAGGCCACACCTGATCAAGATCACTTGCTTTGCCAACTGCAAAAAGCCTACAGCTACATAAGCCTCCAACCCTTGCCCCACATTCCCCATTCTAAAATCCTCTCAAAGACAAAGCTAAGGACATGGGTCCCATCCTCTTCCAGGTGCAGCTACACTGATTTTGTTTTCCACTATTACCTTTTCCACTTGGTTTCGGGGGTGAGTGGCCAGACCTGATTTGTTGGATCCCTGGCCCAGGACTCCAGGAACTCACAGGTGATAACCACATCACACAGCCAGGCTGGAAGAACCACCAACCCCATGCCTCCAGCCCCCTCTCCCAACTCTTCCTCCATTTAAACGTAAAGCTCCTGTCAGCACTCAGAAGACAGCACAGAGATGCTGGATTTAACTGCCTTCCCAAATGGCCATACTACTTTTCACCATTACCTTCTTTGTTTTTCGGGGTAAGTAGGCAGACCTGGCTTGTTGAGACCCCTGAAATCAGGCACTGGCCTAGGACTTTTGTAACAGATTCTTGCCTTAAGATAGAAACCAAATAGAGAAGCTTTGGAGTTTTGGTTAGGACTTTCTCAGGGGAGGGGTACAATGACCCCAAGGGATGGAGGAGGGTTAGTTTGGGAATACTCAGACCTCTAAAATGACTAGCTAGAGTTTCTTTCTTTCTTTCCTTCTTTCTGTCTTTTTTATGGCTACAAGGGATTGAACCCCGGGGGCCCTCAATCAATGAGCCACATCCCCAGCCCTTTTTATTTTTTATTTGAGACAGGGTCTCATTAAGTTTTTTAGGACATAACTAAGTTGCTGAGGCTGGCTTTGAACCTGCGATCCTCCTGCCTCAGTCTCCTGAGCCGCTGGGATTACAGGAGTGCATCACCACCTTGGATTTTCAACTGGGTGGACAGTTGCTGAGATGACTGCTCCTCCCAACTGTAAAGAGAACTTCTCAAAATAAGTAGGGATTGTACTCGTGAGTGGACCATCAAAAGCACCATCTGATCCTACTGTCAGCCCACTCTCAATTAATCTCTAATTCTCTGTTCTCACCCAGTTTATTCAAACCTCCAAGACTCCCCTCTGAGATGTAGGTACCCTCTTCAAAACTACTGAGGGGTCTGGGATTGAGGGAACTAAATCACCATCCAGGTCTACAGTCACTAGTGCTGGGGACAAATCACCAGGGCCCATATCAGAGGCTTCTGGGGTCCCAATGACTGGATTTGGCCGGCCACCCACCCACATCAGAAATAAGATAACATTATATACAAAATACATGAATTGTAATCGCCATTTGGCCAAAACTGGGATGATAGCTAAACTGCCTTCGCCCATCCTAGAGAAATGCTGCAATCCACAGGAACAAAAGTCGAGGAGATACACGTAGGTAGATTAAGCCAGGTTGTGGTAGCCAGAGATGTTACAGATCTGGTTCTCTGACTTTTTGGCTCAAAACCTTTGGCAGCAGTTTCAGCTTCCATTATCAGCACGAGATGATGACTTGTAGGAAGTTGGAGTGGAGAAAACAGCTTAACAGGCAGCAGGAAACAGAGAAGAAAAAACATCAGGGGGGCCTTTTGATTTTAAATAGGTGTCATCACAGACCAAAGATTGAAAACCTGCTTGTTATACTTTTTAAATTAATTTCTTTGAAAATAGGAATGCCATCCATGTTGCTGTTATATGAAAGGTTAAACAAGCTAAAAAATAATACAGAGTACATTTTGTGTATTCCTAATTGTTCTTCTAGGATGGGAGACTTTGCTTCTGTGATTTAGAGCTTCATTTACTCTTCCCACCCATCCCTTCTCAGTGCAGCTGTAATACCATTAATCTGACCTGACCTTTCACCTTCTCCTTTCCTGCTGGAACCACTCCATTCTGCTTACTCATCATTGGTCAGAGGCAAATGCTGTCACTTACTTTCAAAGGCTTAGAGCAGCTGCTGTAATAAAGAACCATAGACTGAGTGGCTTATAAAGAGCCACACTTACTTCTCACAGTTCTGAGTATTCTCGCTGTTCCCACATAGTAGAGAAAAAGGGGGCTAGAACATTCTCTGGGCTCTATTTATAAGGGCTAACTCCATTCATTAGGGCTTCATCTTCATGGTTTAATTACCTCCCAAAGGACCACCACCTAATACCATCATGTTAGGAGTAAAGATTTCAAATATATCCACTTGGGGGGACACAGACATTTACTCCATAACAAGCACAGAGTACATACAAGTCTCTAATCCACTTTAAAGTAAAGTAAGTCTCTTGGATCAAGGATGTGACCTAGACACAGACCATATATTCTTATTGGATTAGGAGGTGCAATTTGAAAGATTTCTTTGCCTGCTCCACCTTTTCTTAAAGAACATACCGGATGTGAAGGTGATCTGGCTGCAATGTCTGTCACCCCCATTGATCACCAGGGTAGATTCGGCTGATCTGGCTGGCTAAGTGGGTGTCCCTTCTTCCCTCACTGCTCCATGTACATCCCTCCAGAGGCCGTGCTCTAGATTGAAGAGGAAGACCTGCAGGGGTATTCAGAGCTGGCCCCCCTCCACCCAAGCTCTCCAGGTGCTTAAGGAACATACCTCCTGTGCACCATCTAGCATTCCCAGCTCACCTGCTACTCACAGCCCACCCCCTCCACTCACACCTTCCATCCTTCCCCAAACCAGCCACCAAAAACCAGAAATCACATTCTGCTAGAAAATGCAGCATACCAATAATTATAGCGGGCACCAATCGACGAATCCATATTCTAAGAGGAGTGGCTCACATCTGCATGAAGGTGGGTGAAGAAGGGAGAGAACGATGGGCCGCAGGGAGCATTTGGCCGCACCAACACACATACCGGTTGTCACAGTGGTAGTGCTGCTGTCATCAAGTGGGCAGAGGCCAGGGATGCTGCTAAACTTCTGTGACATAGAGGATTTCTCCCCACAACCAGGAGCCTTCCAGTCTAAAATGTCTGTAGTGCTGAGGTGGAAAACCTAGTTCCAAGAGGTAATATATTTCCACTGACCACTTCTTTGTTCCTTGGGTTTAAATTCCGGGCACTGCTAAGACTGAATAAGGTATGTTTTTGGAGCAGGTAAGAATCAAATCATTCCCCTGAGATAGGCATCTGTTCTCCATTCATATAAAACTAGCTTCATTTGTCAAATTAAAGATTCTACTTGAATAATTATTGATATTTTATTTGGTCAAGTTTTTAATTTTATAGTTAAAGTATAAGATTAACCAAAAAAATAGGAATTTAACAAAAAAGATACCCATTGTCATGTTTGCTTCAGATTGTTTTAAAGAAAAATTACAGATACAGTTAAAATCCACCTTGCCACCTCTTTCTCTTCCTCCTAGAAGATAACCACTCTCATATAGCATATATCACTTCCATACGTAGTCTACACTTATCTATAAATTTACATAATCCATTTCTGGTAGTATTTTTTTTTTGTTTTTTTTTTGTTTTTGTTTTTGTTTTTGTTTTGGTGGTCCTGGGGATAGGACCCAGGGCCTCATACATTTTAGGCAAGCACTCTACCACTGAGCCACACCCCCAACCCCTGTGGTAGTAAATTTTAAATAAATGTTATTATACTTTATGTTCTCTTAACACTGTTTTAAATTTATCTACTTCGTTCTCTCCATGTAAATTCAGTTAACTCATTTTGGCTGCTATATAGTATTTAAAAAAAAAAAAAAAAGCTCATGCCAGCCATGGTGTTACAGGCCTGTAATCCCAGTGACTTGGAAGGCTCAGGCAGGAGAATTTTGAGTTCCATGCCAGCCTCAACAACTTATTGAGGCCCTACCTCAAAATAAATAAACAAATAAAAAGAGATGGAAACGTGGCTCAGTGGTTAAATACCCTGGGTTCCATCCCTTGTACCAAAAAACTCAACATCCCTCAAATTTTCATTAACAAAATATTATCCCACATTTTCTGTGACTCTAAGATTTTATTAATGTTATTGTAACCAATGAATTTGAGATATCAGTATAGTTAGTCAAATGCCTCACAGAAAGAATTCCAAACAAAAATTAGAAGGAAATGTTAGACAACCTGAATTTGGGTATGACAATGAAAGTTTCACCTCAGCATTTCATTCTTTCTGAGTGTTTGGGTAGGCAAAGGGGAGGGGCTAGGGGTATGAGGTACAAGGTGAAAGAGAAATTTAGCAGAGGCTAAATCAACAGCAGGCCACATGACCCCAAATCTTCACATGCAGTGCCAGCGGGAGGAGGGCTCCTGGAGGCTGCCTGCCCCTTCCACTGCCAACAGTGCCCCCTTGGGCCAGTGACACACTACAGGGAGCAAGGCCAATGTGACTGCACCACCAGCCTATGTACAGTATTTCTATTCTTATGACTCATTCTCCGGTCAAACGTAGGTCTCCATTCATGCCTGTTGACTTTGGGTTGGTCACCACATAAATATCCTGGTATCACAATGCAATTATGATGGAATTCTTTTGAGTAATTTTAGTTAAATAAAATTTCATAATTTATTATATTGAAAAATATTTTTTGTACCAGGGATTGTACCCAGGGGCTCTTAACTACTGAGCCCTTTTTTATATTTTATTTAGATACAGGGTCTCACTGAGTTGCTTAGGGCCTTATTAAGTTGCTGGAGCTGGCTTTGAACTCATGATCCTCCTGCCTCAGCCTCCCGAGCCGCTGGGATTAAGGGCACGTGCCACTGCACCAGGCTAATTATAATTTTAATCGAAATTACTGATTCAAGTTTAACAGTATCCTGGGAATCAGTCAGGTACTCGAAGAGTGGGGCCGGCAGCTCTAAAAAGTTGATGGGCTCTTGGACCATTTATAGCAGACTAAAATAAAAGTTGCAGCAATCTCTTGGTGGGACCCTGTCCCTGGATCCAAAGAGATGCATTTGTGCTACAGCTGGAGTGATGAAAGCAGTCAAGAAAAGCAGCAAAGGGACCACCAGCATTCTCTTTTCTTGTCTTAGCCTACTATGCTGCCCTCTTGCACTTCTAGGGTACAATACAGGTGTGTGCCACCAAGCCTAGCTTCAGATAAGCGCAGAAAAAATACAGAGCTAGAGGGACTTACCTTGGAAGGGAAATATATTTTAAAATGCACGCTTCACTAAGTAAAAGAGCAGCAGAAGGAATGTTTTATGCATTTGTAGAAAATAAAAAATAACGATTTTCCCTGTCTAGAATTTCCCTGCCTCTCAGAATCTATTACCAGGACTATATCATTCAAAGAGATCTCAAAATCACACCCTGAGCTCCTGGGTCCCCTGGCCTGCCTGTGACCCTTGCCTAAACTGACTGGCTCAACACTGACTTGTGCTATCATTGGCTGCGGTACAGAGACATGATGCTCCCAAGATGGAAGATTGCACCAGCCAAGCACACAAATGTTCAGTGTTTCATCACCCTCTATTGGTCTGTCTAGGATTGTGACACTACTTTTCCGATGACTCAAAATACCAGGCTATCAACAGGGCACACGCCCCGTTAAGTCCTGGCTGCCCAAGTGTGGAGTCAGCATGGGAGCAGAGGTACATGGCATGCACAGCTGTGGGCTTAACAGAGATGGACACAGCGCAGGCCAGAGCCTAAATTAGATCTCATTGTCCTTTGCTTATGTACCTATTTCAGCATTTATCACAGTGGATGGTCAGATGCCTGTCTCCCCACAGGGACTGTACCTTAATTGGCTTTGGATCTTGTGATAACCTTAGATGTCACAGATGCTCAATAACTGGGAGTCAATTCCCAATTTTACAAGCTAAAAAGAAGGGCAGCTACTCTGAATGAAATGTGACAAGATTTTGTAGGCATTGGTCTTACTATGAACCAATATAACTTGTTATAATTTATATTTTCCTTCCTGTTCACTTCTACTCTTTCCTGGAGGTACCACAGAAAACACAAAGACTAAAAATAGAAAAGGCAAACATATGGCAATAATAATAACAACACAATAGATGAAAGTCCACATGAAGTCCTCATTTACACAAAGCCTAAAAAAAAATAGAATACAGGTGTGCACAGGGGCACACACCTATAATCCCAGCTACTTGAGAGGCTGAGACAGGAATAGTGCAAGTCCAAGTTCAGCCTCAGCAACTTAGTGAGACCCTGCCTCAAAATGAAAAAATAAAAAGGACTGGGGATGTATCTCAGTGTAAAATGCCCAGGGTTCAATCCCCAGTATCAAAAAACAAAAAAAAACTAAACCTATGTTGCTAGATACCCTCACTAGTGGTTTTTTTTAATCCCTTTAACCTACTGAATTGAAACAACATATGTGCTTTTAAATTCATGGACTAAGTCATGCACCACAACCACCCCAATCTACAGGGCCCATAGTATTTCCCAAGATCCATGACAGCCCAAAGTCTCACCAAATACAACAGAAAACCAGCAACCAAGTTTGTTATCTCCTTAAACATATTTTTTTCCTGTACTGGGGATTGAACATGAGGGATGCTTTACCACTGAGCTACATGCCCTATCCTTTTTATTATTTTGAGACAGTCTTGCCAAATTGCTGAGAGCCTTGCTAAGTTGCTGAGGCTGGCCTAGAACTTCAATTTTCCTGCCTCAGCCTCCCGAGTCACTGCACCACCACACCTGGCTGTTCTCTCCTTAACAGAAAGGACACACGTTTTAAAAAGTTCCCAGAGACATAATAGTAGAACTCCTACATCTGAATTCCGGAAGGTATCTGACAACAAAAGGATGATCACATACAGTCAAAAAGATTCGGGTTGGTAAAATGTTACCAGCAGTAGTACTTTGGTGTCTGAGCATACACCATGAAGCTCTACTAGTTGCTTCAGTTATTTGAATATAATAATTACACAAAAGTGTTCAAATGTTTTCAAATACTTTGCTATTTCCAAAAGCCACAACAGTATTCATTTTTCTACATTTCCTTTCAGAAATGTAGAAGCCTCCAGAAGATAAATTCTGGAATTTATCTGAGAAATATCTGATATATCTGAGAAATATCTGAGAAAATGCATGGCCATTTTTAATCCAAAATCAGTGAGGCACAAGGTTTTCTATATTACTTTTTATAAACACACAAAGGCTTAGTTTTATAATTAAATCTAGGGAAGTCTTTCTTCCTTATTGCTTAACCATTACTCCAATAGAATTCTACTATTATTATTATTCTACTACTATTATTATTCCTATTATTACGTAGGAAATAGGTCAAGGGAAAGGAATCATCCTTTTGGGCTCTTCAGTCCACCCAGGGCGCTCAGAACACTCCACCTGAAGCCCCTTCCTGTGAGGGGAAACTAGGCCATCTTGCAGTTAAAGAGAGGAAGCGAGATGACTTAAAAGAGAATTCAAGATCATGAAGGGAAAGTCGTGAATTTTGGGCATGCAGGAGGTACTAACCTAAAGTTAACTTGTTACTAGTTAACATATCATTGGCATTGCAGTTTCTGCCCATTCTGTGCATTTTCCAGGGGAAAAAGAAACTTACATATGGGCAGGAGAGACGAAAGTATGTCAGGTTCAGCTGTCAATCAAGGTATTAATCCTAGATCCAGCCAGGGGAGAAGGGGGAGAGCTAGAGGAGCCCAATAAAAGCGGGTTCCACTGTATAGACTGTGTGTGTGTGCGTGGGGGGGGGGGGGCACAGCCTTGTGATAATTCACAGCTCTTCCCACTGTGCTTTCCCACAGTGTTTTCTTTGCTTTCAGTAACCCTCTGCCTTGCCTGCAAACCTTTCCTGTCCTGCTCAATTCTTTGCTCAGGAAGCCAAGAACGTGTACTGGGGACCCCCTGGAGACACTGCCTTTGTGCCAGTAACACCATGAGTCCACTATGAACCCAGTGTCTTTAACAATTCTTAAAATTCTTATCCCTTGTGAAAATGACAAAGGCAAAGACAAGACTGGCTGGCTAATTGATTTGCTAGCTCACCTCTACCAGAAGCTAACAGGTGTCATATGGGGAAAAGGACAACATGTTTAAAAAGTTTAGGAAATGTTAGGTTAAATAAAATTAAACACACTTCTTTATTACAGGACTTTTCTGAGCCTTTATCACTATGCACTGTACTCTCCAAAAGGAAGGAATGGTAAGCTTATCCCCCTGGAGAGGAGGTTGTTGTTTTGGGTTTTTTGGTGATGAGGATTGAACTCAAGGCCTTAGCATATTCTAAGCACACACTCTACCACAGAGCTACACCCCCAGCTGAGATGTATTTATTTCATGTATACTATAACCAATTAGCCTTCAGCAATAAAGCATTATTTTGAGAAACATACTTTGAGGAACTCAAATTAGAATACAATGCTAATAACAAAGGAGTTAACTTCCTGGCCCTCCTGTGGTCTGGATATGGCTTAAGTGTATTCCCCCAAAGTTTCATGTATTGGAGGTTTGGTCATCAGTATGGCAGTACTAAGATGGTGTGTAACTTTATGGTGTCAACTGAGGGTGCTGCCCTCAGAAGAGATTAAGGTAATCCCCCTCCAACTCCATGATAGTTCTTTTCCATGACTGTTTCTTCCTTTTCAATAAGTTGTTGAGGCTGGCCTCAAACTTGCGAATCTTTCTGCTCTAGCCTCCCAAGTCACAAGGATTACAGGCATGCATCACAGCACCCCACACCCATGATTCTTCTTGAAAGTATGAGTTGTTATAAAAGCTTGACGCTAACCCCTGAGTCACTCTTCTGCTTCCTGTCTTACCATATGATCCTTCTACCCACACAAGCCCCACCATCATCTATGAGTTCCTCATTAGAGCCCAGGTGATCTTCCCATGTCATGCCCTGAGCCTCCAGAACTATGAGTTAAATAAACCTCTGTTTTTCTTGAGTAACCTGCCTCATATATTTTTGTTACAGTGATAAAAGGTGACTACTACTGCCCCCCCTTTTAAACTATTGACTCTATCTTTAAAACAATGGGAATCTTCAAATGTGCACCCTTAGAAACTAAAACAACATCTGTACAATGCCTGTAATAAGAACACACAGATGAACTATATAACACATATCACCATCTTCATGATAAAAAGTCAATCAAAACTCAGGTAGCTGCTATTTTGCATTAAGGGCAGAATTATGAGTGATCCAAGGCCTACGGAAGATTCTGCTCTCTGAATATTTCATGTTCAAATTGGGTAAATATAAACCTACCCAATTTGAATATTTTAATGATCACAATGAAAAGAAAGACTTACCAACAGAAGCTGAATTTTTAAGAACCGACTCCTTCTCAGCTCCCTTTTCAATACGTAATGTGGCCCACTGTTCAAAAACAAAAAGTATTAATGTAAACACTCCTGCAGACACAATGTAAAATACTCAAACCTTTCTTCTAGCCCACAGTTTCCATATTATAAAATGAGAATAATCATTCCCATCCCATAAGATTGTTGTCAAAATTAAATGACATCACACACATAAAGACCTAAACACAGTGCACAAAGTATAATGATTCTTTTCATAACAAACTAGGCATTCAGGTATAAGACATGCTCAAAGAGGCATCAGAAAATAGGTTTGCAGAGCCAGGTTCAGTGGCTACTCAGGAGGCTGAAACAGGAGGATCATAAGTTCAAGGATAGCCTCAGCAACTTAGTAAGGCCCTCAGCAACTTAGCAAGACACTTCCTCAAAATAAAAAGGATTGGGGATATAGCTCACTAGTAAAGCACCCCTGGGTTCAAACCCCAGTACAAAAATAAGTAAGTAAATAAATAATATTAATAAGGTCAGGCATGATGGCACTCTCCTGTAATCCCAGCAGCTCGGGAGACTGAGGTAGGTGGATCACAAGTTCAAAGCCAGCCTCAGAAACTTAGCAGAACTCTGAGCAACCTAGTAAGACCCTATCTTAAAATTAAAAATAAAAAGGGCTGGGTATGTGGCTCAGTGGTTATGTGCCCCAGGTTCAATCCCTGGTACTAAAAAAAAGAAAAGAATGCAAAGAGTGAGTGAAATCACTAACTAAATAAAAACCAAAATCTGTCTACCTAATTACTTACCTATTGAGAGGCATAGAAAAAATGTTATGATTATGAGGATCAACAGGCTTGGGAGAATTTAAGAAATGGAAAAACAATTCTCACTTTGCTTAAATATACTGAAATATGGTTTTAATTTTTTTTTCTTTATGCATTTCTTATGCATTTCTAAAATAATTTGCCTTTTAACATCATAGTTTAAAAAGCACAAGCGGGCACTATAGCTCAGTGGTAGAGTGCATGTGTGAACCACTAGGTTCAATTCTCAGCACCACACCACATATAAATAAATAAAAATAAAGGTTCATTCACAACTAAATATATATATATATATATACATATATATATACATACATAGAGAAAGATACATTTTTATATACACACACATATATATATACATATATATATATTTTTTTTTTTTTAATAAAAAGCACAGGGAACTTTTTCAACTCAGCATTCTAAAGAATCCACAAATGCTGTCTTAGTTTTAAAATAGTCCATAAGCCAGTGCAGTGGTACAAGCCTATAATCCTATTCAACCCAGACTGTGGCAGAAGATTGCAAGTTCAAGATCAGCCTCAGCAACCTACTGAGATCTGTTTCAAAATAAAAAATTAAAAAGGATTAGGGATGTGGCTCAGTGGTAAACTCCCTCTCATTTCAATCCCATACCAAAATTGAAAAAATAAAAACTAAAAATAGGCAATTAGGGGCCGGTGGTATGGTTCAGTAGTGGAGCAGCTGTCTAGCATGAGCAAGGCCCCGAGTTCAACCCCCAGAACACAAAAGACGAAGAAAAGCAAATTCAAATGACATCTAGAAGATTACAATTTGATTTTTTTAAAACATTTTTTTGTTTTCAATGGACCTTTATCTTACTTATTTAAATGTGGTGCTGAGAATCAAACCCAGTGCCTCACACACGCCAGGCAAGTGCTCTCCCACTGCGCTTCAACCCCAGTCCTAAAATTTGATTTTAAAGGACAGGAAAAATAAGAGGCAAAAAGCCATGTAACGATTATAATTGAACATAAGAACCCAAGAAGGGGCAGAAAGGCAGATTTATTAATGTGTCAAGGCAAAAGCCTTTACTATTCCTATTTACAAAAACCTATTACTAGGCTCAGACAGGTGTATAAAGCAAAGAAACTGAAAGTTTTTTCGAAATAAATAAAAAAATAACTGACAAAATAAATAGCCCAAGCATAAGCACAAAGTCATGGACCATCAGGACCCCTGCACAACAACTTAAAGAGCCAAGAAGGCACAAGCCAGCACACTCAGGAAAAACCTACAAAGAGAGGCCTGATCTTCCAGTTTCAAGTGGCAAGTCACTGCCAACAAAAAGACTTGGCCTTAATCTGGCTACATTCTTTTAGATTCTTGATGATTTGGTGCAGTGGTTTCTCAAACTCTGGACTCCCATCTTTTCTCGACTGAGATAAAGGTTAATATCCATAGTTTCTCACTTAAATCTCTGGACCCTATTATCATTTGTAAATAAACCAAAGATATGGGGGAAAAAACTTTGATTTTATAATATATTACTTTTTTACAATCCAGCATTATTAACCTCAGAACTCACTTTTTAATTGTGGACAGATGATTTTATATTTCATATTAAATGTAGTTATCATACTGGAACAATTATCACATGAAGGAAAATATTGGTATTTTGTGGCAGCTAAGGGCTGAGTTATATCCCCCAAATTCATATGTTGAAGTTCTAAACCCCATAATACAGAATGTGACTATATTTAGAGAGAGGGTCTTCAAAGAGGTGATTAAGTTTAAATAAAGTCCTTAGAGTGGGCCATAATCCTATCTGACTGGTGTCATAAGAAGAAATTAGACACCCAAAGAAATACCAAGGATGTGTGCGCACGGAAAAAAATCATGTGAGGGCATACTGAGAAGGTGAACACCTGCGAGCCTAGGAGAGGCCCCGGATGAAACCAAGCCTGCTGACACCTTGGTCTTGGACTTTTAGTTTCTTGAACCATGAGAAAATAAATTTCTGCTGTTTAAGCCACCCAGTCTGTGGTATTTGGTTATGTCAGCCCTAGCAGACTCTACAATGACATTCTTCAAACAGCGAGTGACATTCCTCAAAGAGCAAGAGAAAGTTTCAGAATGCCAAAGAACTGCCCAACAAAATGCAGTGACCATGCTCAATGTAAACAAATGTAGGGCCAGGCTCTTGTAAACCCAGCTATTCAGGAGGCAAGGAGGATCACAAGTTCAAGGTTAGCCGGGACAACTTAGAGAGACCCTGTCTCAAACTAGAATGAAAGGGCTGGGGATCTAGCTCAGTGGTACAGCACTCCTGGATTCAATCACCAGTAAAACACACACACACACACAAGCAAATGTTAATACTGGAGAAGCAGTCATTTAATACCAAAGAGAATTCGTAGTAGAAAACCATTTTCTTCCATAGCATACTCTCCAGTGAAAGAAAAAACCTGCCTGTGCTTTGAAGCCAGTCAGCAATGTGCTGGAATTTCAGTCCTGCCATTTCCTGGTTCCAATCATCTCAGAGATGAGCCTTTAACCTCTTGGAGCATCCATTTCATTATCCCTAAAATGGGGACAATGCCAAGGGTGATCGTGAAGATTAAAGGAACGCTCTATCTGGTACCCACCACATAGTTCTTTATGAAGAATAGCGATGGCTTCATCTTCCTCCCCAGGCCCCACACTTTACTTAGCAATCAAAGATGACTAGTTTTTTCTCAGACCATCAGTGCGTCTCCCAATAGATAGCTATTTTTCTTTCACCATGCCAGCTTCTTCCACCAATTGAGAAGCCCAAATACAAAGAATATGTATGCTAGAGGTTCTGAATCTCTTCCAGAGGATCTCAGAACATATCTATCTCCAAGCTCCAGAAGAAGGCAGCTCTGTAGGCAAGAGGGTCCTGAAGGTCAGAAATGGCTTCTAACGACATCCTTTACTGTTCCCCTCCTCAGTCTCACCCCAAGGAAAGCTAAGACACTTATCAATCAGGCTTTCGCACCACTTAATTTCCACACCTTCTAAGAGAGAAAAGTAGCTATCCAAAATTCACCAGTAAGAAGTGGTTTCAAGTCTTGATTTTTGCAAGCCAAAAGCTTGCAGAGTTGTGATGATGTCACCTAGACAATTACAACTTTCAATTTTTATACTATCAAGACATTTAAGAATTGACTAAAGACAGGGAAAAGTACATAAACAAAGAGAAAGAGGAAAAGTGCATTAAATTGTATAAAAATTCAAATTATGAGACTTGCTCAAGTAACAGCTGGCTGCCATCTGTAGCCAAATGAAAGTTTTTTGGCAGAGCCTGTCACCTTGACAGACTAAGAATGCAGCATCCAAATTAAAATCCCAATTCTATCACTGTCAGAGGTATGTTGCTTTATGGACAAATTTCCCCTCTGAACTTCCACCTTCAGATCTATCAGTGGGAGTAATGATAGAGTTGAGTAGAATTAAGATAAATGCAAAGCATAATGCTTTGCCAGCTTTTGTTTATTATTACTTTCTATCATAAACATCTGGGACCTTCTAGCACATTCTTTGTGTTTCCAACATCAGAGATAATATCTATTATACAGGTGTTAATAACCATCTGAGAATTATTGATGTGCTGTTTTCTTAAACCCCAATACTGGGGATTGAACCCAGGGACACATTATCACTGCACTGAACTACATCTTCAGCCCCTTTTATGTTTTGGTTTGAGACAGGCTCTAAGTTGCTGAGGGTCTCACTAAGTTGCTGAGGTTGGCCTACAACTTGTGATCCCCCTGCTTCAACCTCCAGAGTCATTGGGATGATGCTGTACACCACTGTGCACAGCTTGACATGCCTTTAAAAAAGATGGAGAGGGCTGGCGTGTAGCACAGTAGTAAAGCACTTGCCAAGAATATGTGAGGCACTGGGTTCAATCCTCAGTATCACATAAAAATAAATACAGATATTGTGTCCATCTAAGACTTCAGTTAATTTTTTTTTTTTAAATGGAGAACTAATTGGTGGATGGAAGAGAGAGTAAGGGGAATAGTACACAAAAACCAGGAAGAATCTGCTCTGAGTGCGTGTTGACCCAAAGATCTGAAGATAGTTTAAATCAGCTTTGTGTAGGTAAATAATTAATTAATTTTCAATGTATTAAAATAGTACCAAAGAATGTTCTAATCCAAACTCCATGAAATGTTCAGCACATATTGTATATCAAATGCTTTAAATTTACTCTCCTTTAATCTGCAGAATAACCCAACCTGGCATATTTGTCTATACACACTAAAAATGAAGCTTGGGATGTTAAGTTACCTGCCTAAGGTCACAAAGCCAGAAATTTGGAGTAACTCATTCATACTTCCATCTTATTCTGGAAAAATAGAAGGAAAAGTTGGGCACAGTAGCACAAATTTGTAATCCCAGCCACTTAGGAGGCTGAGGCAGGAGGATTTCAAGTTCAAGCCAGCCTGGGCAACTTAGCAAGACCCTGTCTCAAAACCAAATGAAAAAGAAGGCTGGGGATGTAGCTCAGTGCTAGAGTGCTTACCTAGCATGCACAAGGCCCTGGATTCAATTCCCAACACCACACACATACACATAGTGGAAGGAAAATTAGTCCTTATTAAATGTCCATTGCCTATATATGATTAGATTAGACAACTTAGATCTTAAATATCCTTCCCTTTCTTTCTATCAATTCTATATTCTCTTTCCATTCTTTATTTCTCTCTAAACTTGAACCTTAGGTCAATGAATAGCAATCCATCCCCACTCTTACCTCAGTCATTAACCTTACAATTTACTTTCACAGTTGAGAGCACCATCTTTCAATGTTTGATCTGTGCTCCTGGTGAATAAATACAACTTCACACACACTCTCCCACAGACTCTGACACATATAAACCACCATCTGGATGGATTGCCCTCTGCACACCCCCTCAGACAAAAGTTTTACTTTTCATAGTTTTTATTCCTAAAACAATTTCCCCCCAATATAAAGTTATCATATTGACTAACAAATTATTATATATCCCTTGGAAATCATTAGTTAAGAGACTCACTAAACTCATTCTAAGCCAAGCATTCAAGCCTTGTCCTCAAGTAGCTTGCCATATCAGGTATTTATATATACATCTAGAGAATACCCAACAATGAAGAAGAAGGCATGCAGTAGGTGCTCAATAAATGACATTAAATGAATTGGCAAGTTAAGAAGGAGTCAGAGAAGAGTCATATAACTCAGTGGATTCTGTGACATTCAGAAGGTTCTCCACATGCAATCAACCTACAAAATTTGAGTTTATGATCATAAAAAAATCCACTAATAATTAAACTTCTAGAAGTAAATACACAATGGACAAAACTAAATGAACTTTTAAATAGTACGTAGACTATAAACAATAAAACTGGAGAACTATCCAATTCTGATACTATCCAATTCTGATCAAAAAGCCCAAAGAATATTCTTGGAACTGGAATGTAAAGATGAGGAGAAAAAAAGAGAACCAAATTAATTGAGAACTTACTAAGTAATAATGAGTAACAGAAGGGCTGGGTCTTGATGAAATCTGCAAAAGGGCAGAGTATTGTCCAGGACTCATAATGTTCTAATACCAGACAATTGGCACAATTTTAAAAGGAATTATCCCTACAGTGGGGAAAAAAAAATCCACTATACTAGCCCCAGCCTAACAGAAATGTCTCTGAAATATTTAACACTGTTCTAGGTGAAGGATGGAAAATCCAGGGTTGCATTTCCCTTTCCTGCACCTGAAGCAGAAATCACTATCACACCTCTCTTCCCTACTGAGTCCAGCTGTTCCCCAACACTCGGGCTTCGGGCAGCATGTGCAACAAATCAGTTGACTTACTAAAGGAATCCCTGTTCAAATTCCAAGCATCCCTCTGACCTAATAAGTCAGTCTTAGTAAGAAAGGTTGTTCCTTGTGTAGCCACCTACCTGGTTTCCAAGCTACACAGTGTACTCACAGTAGAACTAGAAAATTGGTGTTCTGGAGAAAACTAAACTTCTAGGTTGTCAAGGAGTTCATCTTAGAGAGTCTTTTCAACTCCAGAGAGAAAGATCAAAACTCAGGGCCTCTTCAAACTGAAGGCCAGACCCTGGATTGGAGAAAATCCCATCAAGATAATATTTTGCCTAGCTAAGAACAACTAGTTGATCTAGTTGTTCTAGCCCCTACATCTCCCCTTAGCAGTCCCTAAAACACAAAAGTAAGATAGACAGGAGTGAGCAAATGGAAGCCAACATGTGTGATAAACCTTCATTCAGTTCCCACTTGGCGTATAATTTTCAAATGACATTGCTGTACAAGAGAACAGAGTGCTGAGGATGAGGGAACACCTGCTGAAGAGGGGCATCCACTATGGGGAGAGAATTCTGAAGAAGTTCTAACAGAGAGAAGCAGCCAGGAAAACCACGGCATAGTGCAACCACACTCAGAATGTAACGGCCATGAGAAAAACCCAACATGGAGAAATACCTCCCAAGTAGAAACAACGGAACTTCAAAACCATGAGGACTGCCAGGAGCAGCAGTCCACACATGTAATCACAGCAACTCACAAGGTGGAGGCAGGAGAATCTGAAGTTCAAGGACAGTCTTGGCAATTTAGTGAGGCACTGTCTCAAAAATAAAAAGTTTCCAGGGTGTGGGTCAATGGTAGAAAGTCTCTGGATTTAAACCCCTGTACTGCTAAATAAATACAAATAAAATAAATAAAAATAAATAAAAACATGAGGACTGGGGAGGAATAATTAAATATAACTTTAAGGACTCAGCAAAGAAATAGCCAGAAAGAAAGTTCAACCAAGATCTGGAGTAAAACAGAATGTTAGCAAGCATAAACCACTGTCCCATGGGTTATAGTATATCTGGGAGCCACATCCTTAATTGAGAAAGAAGAGCAGATAAAGCTATGTCCTACCAGTGGACAGAAAATAAAGACAGGAAAATGGGAACCCATATTGGAAGAGTATGTAGAAGCTAGAGAAACAAAGATAGCAGAATCTAAATAATCATATAGTTCTTTTAATAGCAACACACACTTAGCAATGAACACATGCAGACACCTTTCTAAGGGTTTGACATATTTTAACTCATTAAAGCAGCAGGACTGAAATAAGTATCATTGTTACTCCTATATTATAGGTGAGGTAAATAAGGCACAAAAAGTATTGAAAAACAGAGCTAGGAGGTTAGGGACATAGCTCAGTAGTAGGACATTGCTTAGCATACATGTAGGAGGCCCTGGGTTCAACACAAGGTACTGAAAAATAAATACATAAAACCAGGATTAGGCTTTTGGTACCAAATGTAAACAAACCTCAACACCCTGCAGGGCCTCTCTCAGTTAAGACCCCTGTTTCCAACACTTAGTTCAAACATACACTGAACTCTGCGGTTCAGTTCCCTTATCTGCAAAAGTGACTATCCCTGTCCTCCCTATCTGACAAGATCTTTTTAAACTCAATAAAACCCCCAGTAAGGGTAAGTTGCTGTTTTCCCCCACGGGACTCACTTGCATCTAACACCTTTCTCTGCAAAATTTGCAAACAAAACCTTAAGCAGGCAGAGCTGAGGTCAAAGAATAGTCCTTTGCAATGGCATTTCAAGTGCTATTGGTTAGATAAAATTTCCATGACTCCACTGTAATAAAATCAGATTTCTTTCTGCCATCCAGCAATTGGTTTCTTATCTTGGACATAAAGTATAACACAATGCCTTTCTGGACAAGATATCTTAATACACCAAAGGACCTCTGAAACCTGGGCTGTAAAAACTGTGAAGCCAGAGCACTGCAGGGAATAATGGATATAAACAAATCCGCTGATACAAAACACCGGCCCCATGATTATTCGAATCTGTGAAATAATAGTTGATAGAACCAGGTAGGGTGGTTCTATCTTCAACAGTGGGAAAATAAGGTGGTTCCCTGGTCTCAGCCTGGATTCCTCCAGCTCTGCAGGAGAAGCAAAGATGCTCTTTTCAGCGCTGCTGAGGACCAGAATAAATACACACAGTTCCCGACCACTGACCTTGGAGACTGGACCCTGAGTCAATCTGGCTCTCGCTCTCTCAGCTCTAAGCTCAGTGCCCACAACCCCGGGTCCTCCCCTGGAGTCTTCAGAGCAGTGAGGCCGCTGCATCCTTCCTGACACTCACCTCTAAAGTTTTCACCAGGATCTTCATGTAGATCTCAGAGATGCCCAGAGACACTCCGAAGGCCGAAGGCAGCAAGATGAGGCCCAGCACCAGAGTCAACCAGGTGGACAGGATCTTCCCGGCCAGGTCTGCGCCCTCCATGGCTCAGTGCACCCACTCGGATGAGGTCTGCAGAGAAGGTTCGGGCGCGACAGCTCTCTCTGTCCCCCAGCAGTTGGGTCGGAGCTCCGGGAGCAGAACGCAGAACCTGGGCTACGGGGAGTCAAGGCTGCCGCCGACTCCTGCCACTCACCTCTGCGGGACAAAGAGAGGAAGGAAAAAACTTTGAAAACGTCGGTAATTTCCTTCCTTCCTCCTCGGGCTCCTCCTTGTCCCGACCGGTTAACTCTCCGATAGAGGCCAGGGCGAAGCCTAAAGCCACCGCAGCAAGAGCAGACCTGGGTATCGCGGGCTAGAAGACAAGAGCTGGGGGCAAGCGAAGCTACACCGCCGTGCGGTCAGAGCGCAAGAGCGCAGCCAGGAACGCGCCCCACCCGGTGCCTGATTTCCTCTATGTAGCGATTGCGACAACTCAGCGGTGACTCACCGAGGCCCTCCCGGAGCTAGGATCCCTGCGGGCGCCCTACACCTCAGCACACAGGCTGGCTGGAGGCTGGCTACGCTCGGGCGTCGGGCGCCCTATTTCTGCGCGCTGCCCTTGCCCCACCTCCTTTACCACCCAACAGGGAACTCCCTGGCAGGATCCAGCTCCCAGCGCCGCAGCCTCGGGGCGGCCTCCCTCCTTCCCCGCGCCCCGCCTTCCCCAGCGCTCCCAGCAAAGGTCCTTTCTGGAGGAGAGTTTCCATCTGTAACACAGAACTAACTATTGACGTATCCCGGACGCATGCGGAGGTCTAGTCTGGGTGCGTGTAAAACGACCTCTTGGAAAGGGCTTTCAAGGAGAGGAAAATGCAGAGTACGGTTGAGCGGCCACACACGCAGCTTCTGGGTTTGCCCCACCGCCTCCTCTTAGGTGTCCCTCCCTACGGAGCTGAGAGGCTAAATCTTGCTTATCCGAAGAGGAGAAGGCGCTCTCCACGAGTAGCCTAATTCATTCAGCTGCCTGCTCCCAGGCACAGAAACCGCCGCTGAGTATCTGTCACTCCCTTCCCGGGGGAAGATTCCAACCCCACCTTCCTTCCCATCACCAACACCCAGCGCACACACACTGCAGAAAATGCCAGGCAGGAGCCAGTCTCCACCTAGCTGACACGAGTCTCTTGGGGATTCCGTCTCCGCACTGCTATGGTGCTGGCCCTTATTAAAGCAATGAAGTACAAAACCTCCTACTTGTATTTACTCCCTGCAGTCCAACTGGTTTTAAGAATGAGCATGAGAAGGCATAATGAACAACACCGTAGGACGTAAGAAAATCAAGCCGCCCGGGGTCTAGATTACCACCGAATCCAGTCTGTCTTAATCAGACAAAATCTCTTACATGTAACGTTAGGGTGTGTCAAGGTGGGGATTCTGTGAGGACCAGTAAACTGAACTGAAACAGTGTTAATAACAAATATTGTCAAGAAAAAACTGCTCCTGCCAAGGGTGTGGAGAGCCAGGGAGTGATAAGCCCCTCTGCAAAGAATGTAAATGTCTTCTCTCTCTGTGCCCCTCCTACCGGATAGGTATTGCAAACTCTTTGCTACCGAGAAGGGGGGAATTCAAGTTATGATTGAAAAAGTGGTAGGAGCTTGGTTTCTCAAAATTAAACGGCTATATCACCTGCCAGTGTACAGAAAGAAGGAAAACACAACCACCAGAGCTATCCAGTACCTGTTGAAAATAGAAGACATTATTTGTGTGTGTGTGTGTGTGTGTGTGTATACAGTGTGTGTGTGTGTAATATATATATATATATTACACAAAACCTCAAAGATTATATTGGCTCATTTAATGCTACTTTCACGCACAACTCTTTCCCTCTTTTATTTCCTCAAACCAAAATCCACCCAACAAAGGAAACAGTACAGGCAACTCTGTTTCTGCTTAGCCATGTGCTGGCGCTGAGTGCACACATTCTAATGCCTATAACCAACTCTGTGAACCGGTTTTTGGTTTGGGGTTTTGTCTTGAAACTACTGTGTAAACAATGAAGCTCTATGCAGAGATCAGAAGGTGACCTGGTCAAGTGCAAAAGTTCTCCTCTCCTAAAATATAGGGCATCTAAAACTGGCTCCCAAAGGTAACAAAGGCTCATCTTTGCAATGATAAGGAAGGAGAGGATTCCTACCTGCCTCTCCCCTTATCTTCCTTTCATTCATAGGAACCTCTCTTCCTTCCTGCAGTCAGGATTGCCCCCACTGCATAAACTTTGTTTTATTCCTTAGGGGTGCCTTAACAGATCACCACAGATTTAGTCACTTAATGGAGGATAGAAGTCTGAAATCAAAGTGTCTGTCTTCTGGGCCATGTTCTTTCCAAAGGTTCTAGGGGAGAATTTTTCCTTGACTCTTCTGGCTTCTGGTGGCTCCCTGGGTTCCTAGTTTGGCATACTCCAGTCTCTGCCTCAGTCTTCACATGGCCTTCTTCCTTCCCCCACCCCACCCCCTCTCCCCACCAAGTGCTGGGTAGTTGGAGGTTGATCTTAGGGTCCTTGAACATGGGCATGCTAGGCAAGCACTATACCATTGGCTACATCCCTTCCCTTCTTCTCTTCTTTTATAAAAATGGAATCTTTTTATTTTTTTGACTGCTATGTTTTAAATTAGGTAAAGACAAAATTGATCCTTTGAAAATAACAGCCTTATAAAATAATCTAGCCTGCAAAAATTTAATTTTATAATTGAAATAATAAAGATGGATTCTTATAAATCTTTTATAAAATCTTTTATAAAACATGGATTTACAGCTTGCCCTAATCCAGGATGATGCCATTTTAAGATCCTTCACTTAATTACAATTAATCTGCAAAGACTCTTTTTCCAAGTAAGAGTTTTACATTCATAAATTTAGGAGTTAGGGTTTGGACATACCTTTTGGAGGTCTAAATTCAACCCTACACAATTTCCATCTCTGTAAAATGGGGGTAATAATGCCTTCCTGGAGCTGTTGCTTTTGGGATTAGAGCCTATGTATTTAAAACTTGGCTGTATCCACCAGGTGTGATGATGCATGCCTATAATCCCAGCAACTAGGGAAGCTGAGTCAAGTGGATAACAAGTTTGAGGCCAGTCTTAGAAACTTAGTGAGATCCTGTCTCAAAATACAAAAAAGAAGGGTTGGGGGTGTAGCTCAGTAGTAGAGCACATCTAGGTTCAATCCCCAGTATCACAAAATTAAAAAACAAAAACAAGAGAGTGAGGACAAGCAATAAATTTAAATTAGTGCCTCAATTTAAATTAAGAGGTATATGTGTTTCAGCTTTCCATCACAGCGACAATTAGCTTATAAGAAAAAAAGGTTGGGCTCAGGTTGTGGCTCAGCGGTAGAGCACTTGCCTCACATGTGTGGGGCACTGGGTTCGAGCCTCAGAACCACATAAATAAATAAAATTAAGGTATTGTGTCCACCTACAACATTAAAAAAAAAAGAAGAAAAAGAAAAGGTTTATTTGGGCTCACAGTTTCAGAGGTTTTTATCCATGGTTGGTTGGTCCAGTTACTTTTAGGCAGTACATCATGGCAGAAGCACACGTCAGAGCAAGCTATTTACCTAGTGGTGGCTTGGAAGCAAAGTAGAAAAAGAAAAGGGACCAGGTTCCCAATATCTCATTCAAGGACATTCCAAGCGACCTGACTTCTTAACTTCCTTCCACTAGGCCCACCTCCTGAAGGTTCCACCACTGTCCAGTAGTGCCACAGGAACCAAGACTTCAACATACAGGTCTTCAGGGAACATTCAAGATCCAAATTACAGTAGCACAAACTGAAATGTGGAGGTAAAGCAGACTGTTGAAGCATTTTATCGAACAGTCAAGTTTTGCATTGCTTGTTTCCAGTCTCTTTATGAGAACTTTCTTTTCTCTGATTTCATTTCGCACCTTTCTTGGGCCTTCATGATATCTGATTTTGATTTGTATATTTGCTTAATCGTCCCATAATGAACTGTTCAGCATCAAGACCTGCATCAGTCCTCTAGACCTTCCTGCCTGTGAGTCCACCTCTTCTCCACCTGCACAGTTTCACTGCATGCCACACACTTTTTCAAAGCCAACAATAACTCCCAAATAGCCACAAGTTAAAATGCCAAATATGAACCACCTTAGGTTAGATTCTGAAGCACTTTTAGGGGCAAAAGAATTCTTTCTCCCACCTTGAGGGTAGATGTTTGAGTTTAAGAAATGAACTAACACCCAGGTGTGGTGACACACGCCTATACACCTAGCAGCTTGGAAGGCTGAGGCAGGAGGATCTCGAGTTCAAAACCTGCCTCAGTGATTTAATGAGGCCCTAAGAAACTCAGCGAGACCCTGTCTTAAAATAAAATATTTTTTTTTTAAGGGTAGGGCTAGGGATGTGGCTCAATAGTTGGGCTCCCTGGGTTCAATCCCCAATACAAAAGAAAAAGGAGGAAGGAAGGAAGGAAGGAAAGAAGGAAGGAAGGAAGGAAGGAAGGAAGGAAGGAAGGAAGGAAGGAAGGAAGGAAGGAAGGAAGGAAGGGAGGGAGGGAGGGAGGGAGGGAGGGAGGGAAAATAGATTAATGGAAAAGGCACACATTTTATCACACACAGACACACACAGGGCGTCACAGAAAGGAGATCTTAAAGTAACCCAATGAGATCTAAAAAAGTCTATGTCCTTCACAGGGAGAAGGATGTATAACCTCTAGGCAATTTTAAAGGAGTAATGATTTTTAGGGGTGATGAATAGGCCTGAAAAATACTATAGGCAAAGGCAAAATTCTCCTCTGCCTCTCTGAAGTCTTGCTGGAGTAAATGGAGAAAGATTAAATAGGAGACACAGTATACACATTTATTAACATGATAAGGGGCGAAATAATTAGTGCTGTTACCCACTAGTCCAGCATCATTCAGAAGCTTATATAGCCCTTTCTCTATTGGGGAGGGGAGGAAGCAGAGGTGATTAATGGTCCCCAAAATATTCTCTTTGGAATTCAACTAAAACAAAGAAACAGACATCATCTTGAAAGAGAAGTGCATCCCTCAGTGTTCTTTCCTTGATGAACAATGAGAATTAAGAATGCGATGGAAGACAGTTGTGTTCCCTTTTGCAGTCTCGTCTTAATGCTGATAAGGGGATTCCAGAGAGAGTCTCTCCAATATATGGGGTGGACAGAAGCAATACAAAGTTTTCCTTTAGGTCAAAAGCTCAGCATGCCTGTGGGCTGGGAATGTAGCTCATGCTGTCTGTCTAGTATATGCAAGGCCCTGGGTTTGGTCCCTAGTACTGCAAAAAAGGAAGCTCAGCATGCTAAAAAACAACCAAAAAAAAAAACAAAAAAAAACCCCCCAAAAAAAACAAAAAAAAAACCTCTATTTTAAGGGTCTTATTACCTGAGCCTCATCAACAGACAACAGTCCAGGATAAAGTTCTTCTGGGCTCTAGTGTGATGTTTGACTTTCAGTCTTTTCTTCTGTGATATGAGTTTAATCTTCCTTGGTAAATAAAATAACCAGGAGGGGATAAATGGCAATTGGGTTTCTTTTTTGGACATCTGGTCTTTAGGTAAGTAAGGAAACCTCAGAGAAAAGCCTCCTCTAGCAACTACTGATTTCCAAACAACTGAAAATGACAATAATTATGACTGGAAGTGCTGTCCAGTGGTAGAGCAGAGTTTGGCATGTGCAAGGCCCTGGGCTCAATCCCCAGCACTATGTAAAAAGAAATTAAGATAAAATAGCATGCCAACAGGCCATATTTTAGGGTGACATCTCCTAACCCCTTCATAACTTCCAACACATTCCAACAAAGCCTGTCTTGCTTTCTCCTGGCTTATGCAGGGTTCCTTCTTCTCTGGGTCTTTGATCACATCACAGGCATCCCTCCTCCAATATGCACATACACTTCTCTAATATTCTCTCATTCAAATCCTTCATTTTACAGGTCAGCAAACCAACATGGAGATCCTGCCAGTTGCTGAGTAAGACCATTCCAATTTTGCATTCCAGAATTGGAGAAATAACCACAGGACATGTTCAAGGATCATGGGGCCCAATATGAGATGCAGCTAAACTAAAAGTCCATCACTCACCTGACCTCCAAAGGTTCTAGTTTCACTGGTGAACCCAAGTAACATTTGGGGTCTCCAAGAGTCAATGTATCTATGAGATAACCTCACAGCAATGCCTAGATTAGTGTTTGATTCAATAATTAGCAACTGTGACCTGATCCAGCTAACATAAAAAAGAACATCAATTACATGTGTCAGAGAAAAAAAGTTTTAAAAAGTAGTATTATTTAAAAGATGGTTTTGACTTCGTGGACCCTTGAAAGTTCTGGAGGACCTCCAGGAATCCCCAGGCCACACTTGGAGAATTACTCACCTATGTAAAATTATAGTCAGCCCTCCACATCTGCATCCTGAACCACCCCCAGATTGAAAATGTCCCACCAAAAAATTGTGTCTATTCTGAACATGTGTAGACTTTTTCATCATATTTCCTAAATAATACAGTATAACAACTATTTACATATTATTTACATTGTTTTAGATATTATAACTAGTCTAAGATGATTTAAAGTATATACCAATTCTATTTCATTTTATATTAGGTACTTGAGAATCCATAGATTTTGGTATCCACAGGGGTCCTGGAAAAATCCCCTGTGGATACCAAAGGACAACTATATGGGTCTAACAACAACAAAAATAGTGCCTGTGGGCCTTTTATTTATATGGAATTGCCCAGTACCTCATACATCATAACCCATGCCTTATTTAATGTATGCAAATTAAATTATTTGACTACAAAAATGGAAAGAGTAAGAATTAAAATAGCCATTTCCTTGAGGTAGCATTTTGAGATGGAGATTCTAAATCTGCTTTTCTTTCTGAAGGTTTCAGTTCCTGGGGTTCTCTCAAAGTATGAACATTTCCTTCACTGAGTGTGAGTCTAGTGTTTAAAGCTATCGTGTGTATTTTCAAACTACTCAGCCCTAAAAGTCAGGCAACTACTTCCTCTGTGATCAGTCCAAGAAACAATGAATATATTCTACTATTGGAAGAAAAACTGACCTGGTGGGAGGTAGTCTGATGGTCTCCATGACAGAGAATTCCTAGGGAATTTTTCAAGAATAATTGTGACACATTCAATTTTTCCTCATGGGTGGGTTTAGAGCCTAACCCTTGGATCTAGAATGTGACCTCACAGATTCTAATCTACCGTCCTATTGGAAGGACTATGAAGGCTGAGGGTATAGCTTGGTGGAAGAATACATGTTTACAGTGTGAGGCCCTGGATTCAATCTTCAACAACATGGCAGGGGAGGGGGTGAGTTTCAAAGTAGTGTGAGTGGTGAGAATAATTTTCATCCAAGAACAAACTTACATACATTGACATATTTAGTATGTGCCTCCTAAATTGAATGGAATGTCTCAGAGGGGTGAGTACGCAGCTTGATGGGGTACATACTCATGGGGAAAGGGAAGACTGACCAAAAAGCCCAGGCTCTCCTCTTCCCGGCCCATTTATACACTGGTTACATGTAAATCAGCAGTCATAAACCTGAGGGTCTCAGGCCAGATGGCCATTATTAGGGTCCCATAGGCTGTTTTACAGATAATCCAAATTAAATTGGGCATGGTGGCTTATCCCTGGGGCTTGGGAGGCTGAGGCAGGAGGATCACAAGTTCAAGGCCAGTCTCAGCAATTTAGCAGGGTCCTAAGCAACCTAGCAAAACCCTGTTTCAAAATAAAAAATAAAAAGGACTAAGGATGTGGCTCAGTGGTTAAGTCCCCCTGGGTTCAATCTCTGGTGCCAAATTCTTTTTTAAATAAAATAAAAAGAGTTGGGGATATAGCTCAGTGATAGAGGACCACTGGGTTCACTCTCCAGTACTGCCCAAAAAAAATTTTTTTAACTAATTCCCCACATATTAATACATTCACACCAGGGGCTAGTAGTGTAGCTCAGTAGTAGGGCACTTGCCTAATATGTGGGAAGTCCTGAGTTCAATCCCCAACATTGAAGAAAAATTCACACTAAAATTATTATGTCTAGATTCTCTTAAAATCAAGTGCAGGAAAAGGGAAAAATGACATCTCTGTCCTTTTAGGGTCTTTGGAAGAGTTATTGATTAAATGGACATAGATTAACAGGATAGAAAACATTTAATTTTGTACATCCCTAGGGGAGTTCCACAAAACATGAAACTCACAGAAGGGACCAAGTGATTGATAGTTATGTAACATCCTGAGCTACAGAGAGGAAGGGAGCCTTCTGGAGAATGATGGAGACAAAGAATTATTATAGAGCAGGGACCTTCCACAAAACTGAGGCAGACCCCCCTTCACCCCAATTCTTGCAATCAAGATGGGAAAATGTCAGATATGTTGCTCAGAATAACTGGCATAAGTTTACTAGAAGTTTCCAGAGTCCCTCCCAAGTCCACATCTTGACTTCTGACTGATTAGTGTAGGAGCTACATGGTCTACCTTCAAGAGAGAATGATATGGTGCTCAGATTTGGAGTTTTGCTGTTTTTGTTTTTTATTTGGGTGGGAATTAAGCCCAGGGACACTTTACCACTGAGCCACATTCCCCAGCTCTTTTTACTTTTTATTTTGAGACAGAGTCTCACTGAATTGCTTAGGGCCTCACTAAATTGCTAGGTTGGCCTCCAATTTACAATACTACCTCAACCTTCCTAGTCCACGGGATTTTAGGTGGTAGAGCTCACTGCCACTGTGCCCACCCGGAGTTTTTAAGAAAATTGAGTCCTCTAGTTTTTGTCTCAATATTCAGTCCCCTCAAAGCTTTCTTTGTGAGGATCTTGGTGTTTTAGTTTCCAAGATGATTGGGGGTTGTGATAGTTCCTTGGTAAGGCCACCTGGTAGGGTATGACATGATCTTGAAACAATAGTTTTATTTAAGAGAATGTAACTGTGGCTTGGGGAGGTTTTAACATACCAAGCCACCTTCTTTCAGGTGTCAGATAAGTTCCCTGTGGTTTTCTTTTCTCTTACTTTTTTTTTTTTTTTTTGTACTGGGGATTGAAACCATGGGTACTTCACCACTGAACTACATCCCAACCCTTTTTGATTTTCAATTTTAAGACAGTGTCTTGCTAATTTGCTTAGGGTCTTGTTAGTTGCTGAAACTGGTCTTCAACTTGCAATCCTCCTGCCTCATCCTCCCAGTTGCTAGGATTACAGGCATGCTACTGTGCCCAGCCTCCCTGTGGTTTTCAGTCACCCTTCATTGTCCTTCCCTGGTCACCCATTTTAGGTGGACTAGCTATCTAACATTATGGGAGGGTGAGAGGAGGAAATGTGTTGTGACTAAAAGCTGCCTTGTTATGCAGATAAAATGTCTTGTGATAATAGAAATTGTCTTGGAGCTGATACAGATAAGTTTACAAATGTAGATTGCTTTTATGGTCATAAGTTTCTTTTACAAAATTACTTTTCAGAGTTACTACTGTTTCTGCAATTTCAGAATAAACAGCTCAAAAATATGCTAAAGAAATTTATTTTAAGATGTCATATTCTGGTCTTCTACAGTCATATTTGGGGTTGAGCCCAACAGAGCAACCCTGAGTTTATATTCTGATAGGACATGACCTCTTAAGCATTCTCTCTCTCTCTCTCTCTCTCTCTCACACACACACACACACACACAGAGCCCTCTGTCATCATCCTAGCTTGATATATTTCTTTTTTTTTTTTTTTTTTTCCACATAAGGAAATTTATTAAGCAATCAGAGTGTCTCCCTGCAGGGTAAGAGAGAAAATGAGAGGAAAATAGAAAGGAAAAGAAAGGGTACGCACTAGAGAGAGTGGAAAGCCAGGAGGATAGAGAAAAGTGAGTAGGACAGACAGAAGAATGGAAAAAGATCTGATATATTTCTTATAGTATTAGAAACTTAAGAGGAAAAGTGAATAAGATGGGAGAGATAGTAAGTGAATACAATAGGATAGAGAATAAAACAGGAAGCAAGGCAGGGCAATGGGTTCCCAGAAACGGCTTCTCTAAATATAAAGGTCTCTCCATGAAATTAACCTGTAGAAACATTCCAAGCATTCCAGCTGACTCATTTATCCAGAAGCAATAGGAAAAGGCAATGGGCTAGACCTGAGTGAGGACTATAGACTTAAGGGCTAAAAGGGAATCAAAGGGTTACTGGACAAACCAATAGCCTTGGTTACTCTTTCAATGCCTGTTTAACATAGATAGAGATCAATGGCCCTACCTGGTAACTTTAACCCCTAGGCAAGCACACACAGGTGGCAACATGCTACCAGGCCCCATCTCACCCAGATTTTCTTCTTACTTGAATGAATAAATCCTACTTATTAGACTAAAACAAAACAAAACAAAACAAAAAAAGCCAACTTTGAAGAAAGACACATGAAACTTAATTGTTTTAAAATTTTAGAAGCTGCATCTTCAAGCCAGGAACAATGGCACATACTTGTAATCCCAGCAGCTCAGGAGGCTGAGGCAGAAGGATTAAGAGTTCAAAGCCAGCCTCAGCAATGCAGTGAGGCCCTAAGTAACTCAGTGAGACCCTGTCTCTAAATAAAATATTAAAAAGGTCTGAAGATGTTGCTCAGTGGTTAAGCACCTCTGGGTTCGATCCCTAGTACAAAAAAAAAAAAAGATACTACCTTCATGACTGGGAAGTGAGAAGAACTTTTAAATAAAGGAAAGTGGCAAGGAAGTAAAACAAAAAGCATGAAATAGGCATGGAGATTTAGTTGGCCAGGGTTGGACAGGTCTTGGTGGGGGGATATGTCTGCATTCAGTTTCTTTGGCACCTGGGTATAGGGGGAAGGCAGGGTTTGGAGTTCTTCAGTTTCCATACTCAGCAGGAGTAAACTGTTTCCTATTAAGAGGGGAACTCCCCAATTTAGTCTGTTACTAAAAGAGAATAAAATTAAAAGAAAATAAAAATGCTGCTAAAAGTTTCCCTTACGAAACTCGTCACTCAGGGAGGGTCTTCTTCAGGAAGTTTTAGTTTATCCTCAGTAATGTCCCTGACATAACTACTCACAGACACCAGAATATGCTACCCCCAAATATGCCCCTTTGACATGATTACTTCTCATTGAAGGAACTTAAGAAACAGTAGTTGCAGGAAAGGCTATCAGAACTGTTCATTCTTACCTCACAAATCATGAACATTACTTTCAGAAAGATGCCGGCCCTGTACCTAGAGGAGAAGACAACTCTTATCAGCCCATATATATGACACCAGAAGAATCTACAAACAAATTTTACGCCAATGGATTCTTCCCACATATTTATCTTCCCACAGTTGCCTGCTTCTGGAAACCTAAACAGATTTACTTTGTCTTTTCGCTTTTTAAAAATTCATTGTTCTTTGTGAAAGATGCTATATAAGCAAGAGTTCTAAGCTACTGCTTTGAGTTAGCAGTAGCAGTTAGTCAGTTTATTTTCATGTGCTGTAACTGCATATACTAATAAACGTGCTTATCATTCTCTTGTTAATCTGTCTTTTGTTATACAGTTGCTATGGTTTAAACATGTTACCCAAAGTTCACATTGGAAACTTAATCCCCAATGCAACAGTGTTGAGAAGTGTGACCTTTAAGAGATGATCAGGTTAATTAGTGCTATTGCAGGAGTGGGTTTTTTAAAACAAATGAGTTTGGTTCCCTTCCTTTTCTCTCCTTCTCTTTCACCCTTGTGATGCCTTTCACCATGTTGAGACAGGGGGCAAAGGACAGGTAGTCAGCTTAGAAAGAAAAGATGAGGACTGATTGTTAAAGAAAAGGAAATGGGTTGCTAACACCTCCAGGAAATCCTCCTCCCAACACAAGGAGTTGCTAATGATCACCCCCTTGGCTGCTCTTTCCTGCCCTTGGGCACATACCCATGTTAGAAAGAAGAGATGAAGAGGGGGAGAGGAAATCTGAGGTCTACAAAAGAGGCAAGACCTCTAGCAATTAGAGAAATGCAAATTAAAACTACATTGAGATGTCATCTCATTCCAGTC
This sequence comes from Sciurus vulgaris, assembly GCF_902686455.1. Classification (NCBI taxonomy): domain Eukaryota; kingdom Metazoa; phylum Chordata; class Mammalia; order Rodentia; family Sciuridae; genus Sciurus; species Sciurus vulgaris. The sequence continues at coordinate 77,087,312 of NC_136469.1, forward strand.
AAAATGGTAGTTATAAAGAATACGAATAACAATAATGTTGGGAGGATGTAGGGAGAAAGGTACACTCTTACATTGCTGGTGGGACTGCAAATTGGTGCAATCACTATGGAAAGCAGTATGGAGATTCTTTAGAAAATCTGGAATGGAACCACCATTTGATCCAAGTATCTCACTCCTCAGTTTATACCCAAAGGACTTAAAAACAGCATACTACAGTGATGCAGCCACATCCAATTCAACTTACAATAGCAAAGCTATGGAAACAATCTAGGTGTCCTTCAACAGATGACTAGATAAAGAAAATGTGGTATATATACACAATGAAATATTACTCAGCCATAAATAAGAATGAAATGATGGCATTTCCCGGTAAATGAATGGAACTAGAGATAATCACGCTAAATGAAATAAACCAATCCCCAAAAAACAAAGACCAAATATGCTCTCTGATTTGTGGATGCTAACCCAAAACAAGGCAGGTTGAGGAGGGGAATAATAGAAATAGATTGGACTAGACAAAGGGTAACAAAGGGAAGTGGCAGAGGAGGGGAATGGGAAAGATAGTCGAATTAATTGGTCATAACTTTCCTAGTCCTGTATTTTTAAAAATTTTTTAAATTTGCTTTAATTAGTTATACATGACAGTAGATGCATTTTGACACATAATACATACATGGAGTATAACTTCTCATTCATCCAACTGTACATGATGTAGAATCACACCAGTAAGTGTAGCCAAATATGTAATAATGTCCAGTTCATTCTACTATCATTCCTATCCCCATGCTTTCTCCCCTCTCTTCATTCCCCTCTGTCTAAAGTACCTCTATTCTCCCTCCTCCCACTTATTGTGAATTAGCATCCGCATATCAGAGAAAACATTCCTAGCCTTATATTTGTATGTGTCCAGGATAACTTCACATCAAGTATGACCACGAGAGTGGGGAACCTAATAGAATAAGTTATAGTTTTGTGTGTATATTCTGCCCAACATACATTCTACTGTCATGTACAACTAAAAATTAATAAAATAAAGAATTTGGGGGGAAAAAGAGACAAGACCACCCAGCTCTGGGCCCTGACTTCTCTCTGGAGAAGGCTGCTATCTCTGTTCTGTCTCTTTCTTAAATTAAACTTGCTTTCTACACTTGCCTCCACATTGTTTCTTGGGTGTTTACTCTTTAACACCAGGAGAACAAGGACTTGATCCTGATTTCCAAGATGGGTATCACTGTGACACAGCAAGAAAGCGCTCTCCAGAGGGGCCTTCCACCTTGGACTTCTGAGCTTCCAAAAGTGTGAGCCAAATAAATTTCTGTTCATTATAAATGATTGAGTCTGTAGTATTCTATTATAGAAGCTAAAATAGACTAAGACAGAAAATTGTTAACAACAGTGGTGCTGTTGCTAGAACAAATACCTAAAAATGTGGAAGAAGCTTTGAAACTGAATAATGGGTAGACGTTAGGATCATTTGGAGAAACATTTTTTTTAAAGTCTAGATTTCCATGAACAGAGTATTAAAGGGCAATTCTGATGAGAGCTTAGAAGAGGAGAAGAGGTATAGGTAATGTTAAACATTACTTGAGTGTTTTGACCAGAATGTTGGTAGAAATATGGACAGTAAAGGTCATTCGGATGAGGTCTCAGATGGAAATGAGGAATAAAGTATTGGAAACAAGAGGAAAGGCTATCCTTGCTGCAAAGTGGTGATGATTTATCTGGCTGTGTCTATGAACTAGGATATCTGGCAGAAGAAATTTCTAAACAAAATGTTTAAAAAGCTATGTGGCACTTATTAAAAAATATAAAATATGTTTATTGGAATGCTTTTCCACTCATCTTGATTCGGGTTGCCTTCAGTGCTGCTTGCTCCTGAAGGAACATTCTTCTGTAAGCCTTGCTTTTCCTCCTGAAGGTTGGCAAAGGACAGCAGAGCAGTCAACATAAAAAACTATGGTGATTTTATAGCATCCTGGTACTTTAGGGAATTGGGGCTCTGCACCAGGTACTCCTTTTTGCGTTTCCTATTCTCCTCTTCTGGAGAAGGGATGAAGGAGATATTTTGTGAGTAGCCTGTTTAGGGAGATCATCTCCTCCAGAAAGTCCTCTGTGGCTACTTTAAACAGTTTACAGAAAGATATGAGAGGAGCAAATTATTTTACAACTGAATTTATAATTAAAAAGAAGCAGAGTAGAAATGTCTGGAATATTCACATTCTGACCTTGTGGAGAACAAAAATCACGCAGAGTTTTTGATAAAGGGGTTAGCACTGATAAAAGAAAGCCAGGTGCTAGTCACAGAAACAATAGGAGAAACACCCAAAGGCATTCCAGAAATCCTGCAGACAAGCCAGGGCTTTGAGGACAAGGTCTGTGGCGGTGAACTAAATCAACTTTCTGTTCATTATAAACGACTGGCTCTGGGCTAGCATGGCATTGCATTCCTATAATCCCAGCTACTTGGAAGGCTTGTTGCCAAAAGCTTGATCCTTGTCCCCAGTGCCAATCCAATAATGAGGACACCATTTTGGGAAAAAAGGAAATAAAAGGTTTATTGCTTTGCTAGCAAAGGAGAAACACAGGGGCCTCCTATTCCAAAGGCAGTGATTCTGCCCATCAGTAGGAACAAGGGGCTTTTAAAGAGGTGATTAAAGGCTATATTCCACGTGTTCTCTGTCTGGAGTTTTCATTCACTTGTTAATTTGAGAGACAGTCATTTCTGAGATCTTCTGGTACCATCCCCAAAGTCTGGATTACTTCGTTCCTATGGTGGGTGTGCACTCAGGGACAGACTATCTTTCATTTTCCCACAGTTCTAGGACAAAAGAGTTGGCTGGAAAGTTTCCACAGGTTAGCCTCATGGTATGGTCTTTATATTTGAACAAGACCTTAATTTGGGTCCATTACCCTGACTGTCTAACAGTTTTACTATGTATTCTATTCTTATTGAATAGCAACATTTTGCCTAGATACGTTTAAGCTACACTATGGTTAGCTTAGGTAGTCAGCTAGAGATAGGCAGAAATGGGAAAGGGGAAGTGATTTAAAAAGAACCACTGGCTAGAAGTTGACCCCGAATTACCAATCTTCTGCCACATTCCAGAAAGAGGCCTAGCACTGTTGCCCATAGATTTATGGGCACATATCATGTTCCCAAGGTCACACATGCACCCACAAGCTTCTCCAAGGGTCAGTGACCATTTTATGACCTTCTGCCAATGGTACTAAGCCAGAAAGGTCAAAATAACCAAACTATGCAGGTGTATGCCCTTAACTTTACCACGGCACAGGCATGTGACTTCCCCAAATGGCAACAGGTACACAAAATATTGGTCCAAAGAGGCACGTCAAGGTTTTGCACCAATATAAATTCCCACCACTCTCCTAACAAGTCAGAAGTTTAATCATTTGGGGGCATTTCAGTCACTAAGTGATTTGCACACCTCTGTCTCTCTCCTGGATATATCTCCCTTCCTCTTGTCTTTCCCTTACTTTACAATAAACCTGCCTTAAATGTTATCTATCTCTACCTCACTGTATACTTCTGTTTCTGCCCTGGGGTGATTGTCTAATTTTGGGTATTTACACCCAAGGATGGAGAAATAAATCATCATGCTCCACAGTCAATTCTCAACCTCCAATAACAATATTTAACTTTCTGATCTTACCTGAGTGGATAAGGTCCCCACCTCTGTAGTGAAAGTATTGCAACCACATCTACACACACACACACACACACACACACACACACACACACACACACATCATGATTTGGTGATCTCAAGCATGCTTTATCTTTTACTCATTTTTATTTTTGGTACTGGGGATTTAACCTAAGGATGCTTTAACACTGAGCTACATCCCCAGTTCTTTTTATTTTTTATTTTGAGACAGGGTGTCACTAAATTGCATAGATCCTCACTAAGATGCTGAGGCTGGCACGGAACTTGCGATGCTCCTGCCTCAGCTTCCTAAGTCACTGAGATTACAGGTGTGCTCCCACATACCTGGTTCAAGCATGATTTATAATGATGTATTCATGAATGTTGCATAAGTTGTCACAGAGATTGATTTTTTTTCTACCTTCTGTCCTTAAAGGACTCCCAGTTCAAGGCTAATAAAACTTTTAGAAATAAAAATTTTCTTTTATTTATTCTTATCTATTTATTATATAGTATTAGGAATAAGGTTCAGGGCCTCATGCATGGTAAGTACTTCTACTACTGACCTGCACCCCCCAGCACTAGAAATAAAAATAAAAAGACCAAGTGAAGCTCTGAATCATATATTTGGAAAGGTGGTAATAACTGGAAACTGGCATTTTAAACATTATTTAAGGGTATCCCCTTCTTTGTGAAAGCAAAATAAAAATAAGTGGATTGATAATTAAAGACACCAAATTTACTCCATAATTAGTCTTGAAGTCTTTCATTCTGAGAGTTCCTAAGTTAAAAACCGTTCAAGCAATGACAGTTGCCTTTAATTAATGGACTGCTGTTACCACCCTGTAATATACTGTGCTAAAGTTCACTTCTTCATTTTGAGCAGAGAGCAACTAGGTAATGGCAACAATTAAAAAGAAAACAACTTGGTGACTAATTAGTAGCTTCAATGTACTCTGGCCTCTGTTCAAAATAAAATCTTTCCAACTCATGATGACTGTTATAGCACACGCCTATTATTTATAATGCTGCAACCATTACTCTTTATTTGTCCCTTTATGGTATCACCTAACTAGAATCCTGAAGGAAAAACACCACACACATTAAACCAGAGTTTAGTAGTACAAAGTTTGAAACAGGTAGTAGTATAAAGGACCCTAATTTCTCATCATGATTCCTATGCTTTAGTTATTTCCACTATTCATCTTTTATGTATTTGTTGTTTGTTTGCTTGCTTGCTTGTTTTTGGTACTGGGGAGTGAACACAGAGCCAGAACAATAGAGTTGGCCAACCATGGACTGAAACCTCTGCAACTCTAAGTCAAAATAAATCTTTCCTCCTATAAGTTGCTCTTGTCGGTATTTTGGTCACAGTGATGAAAAGAGGACTACGAAAGTTATTTTAACAAAAAAATTAAAAATTTTACTTACATTTAAACCCATCAGAAACCGTTCCCACTAGAGAAGACTAATGATATTTTGGACAGGACCTCAATATAAATGCAAATAAAACCGGTTGCCCATCCTTGACCATGAGTAAACAATGAGGTATAGATAATTATTTCCCTTGTGCTTCTCAAAATGGAGTACCTGCAACCCATGAGAGATACGGGCATACACTCACAGGTTCTTAAGTACCCTGTGAGAGTTTTCTGTCTTGGTTTTCATCAATAGGTGGCCTACATTTAGCACATGCTACATGGATAACCACTTATAGTTATGCATTGCCACATTTATACTTACAATTTAAGTGACAATAAATAGTGGTCACCTACTCTTTAAATTCAGTGTTTCTTAAATTAGAAGGTGTAAATATCTTCTTTGAGATCTGAGAATTCTCTAGTTTGAGCTTTCCAGGAGGATGGTTCTAATGTTCTGAATCCGAAGAACTTAAAGCTGCAGGAAGTGTCCTTGGGAACCACAAAAGTTCAGCCCATGGAACTATCATTAAAGATCTTAAAAAGCAGGTAATTCACTATTATGATCTGGATTATGAGGTGTCCTGCAAAAGCTCCTGTTAATGCAGGAATATTCAGAGTTGAAATGATTAGATTATGAGAGTGGTAGACTAATTAGTCCATCCCAGTTTGAATGGCTGACTGGATGGTAACTGTAGGCAGGTGGGGTACCTGCTGGAGACCCTGGGGGTATGGCTAAGTTCAAGTTTGAAGACCTCAAAACAAAGAAAACTGATGGTCCAACTCTCAACCTGGGGCCAAAGGCCTAAGACCATGTAAGTCCCAAAATTCAAAGGCCAGAGCCTACAGTTCTGGTATCCAAGGACAGGACAGGAAGAATGCATCCTAGCTCCTAGATAGGTAGGCAGACATTCACTTTTTTATCCTTTGTTTTTTCTTTCCTCTGATTCCCCAGCCAATTTGCAGGTGCCTGTCAGATTTTCCTACTTGGTCTACTGAGACTCACAATGCTAATCTTTTCTGGCAACACCCTCACGGATACACCACAAAACAATGCTTTACCAGGTTTCTAAGTATTTCTTAATCCATTGAAGTTGACTCCTAAAATCAACCATTAGAGTGGTGATAAGGTGGAGAGCTACAGATGGAGCTTCTCTAAATTGAGAAGTGATCTGTATAGTCCCTAACTTATGTAAGATCTCTGTTCCAATGCCTCAGGTTTGTCCACAGTATGCTCAGGTGAGGCCCTGGACCTTGGAATCAAGTAGCAGTGAGTTTGAATTACAGAAAGCAATGAGCCTCAGTTTTCCCCTAAACAGAATATATATAATACTTTATGGGATCAGTATCATTAAATTGTATAATACAAAGTATCTGATCCAAAGTAAGCATGATATTTAGCAAATTACTTCTATGAGCTTCAACTTTTTCCTTTGACATTATATAATATAAATCTACCTAGTGGCTTGTTATAAAATTAAAGAACTCACAAACACAACATATACAGTACTTCCCCACTTCCCATCTTCTTTTCTGCCAGGCAATCACAACTTTCATGCTACAAATAATAATAATAATAATAATGTTAATAATTCCTTCACAAAATCCTTTGAAGAGTAATTGTTCTAGCCAACTCTTTCACTGCTGTAACCAAAAGGCCTGACAACAATTTTAGAAGTGGAAAATTTTATTTGGGGTTCACAGTTTCAGAGGTGTCAGTGCATACACAGCTGACTCCATTGCTCTGTGCCCAAAATAAGCCAAAACAGCATAGTGGAAGGGTGTTGTTTTAGTCAGTTTTTTTGCTGCTGTGACTAAAGAATCTGACCAGAACAATTGTAGAGGAGGAAAAGTTTATTTGAGGGCTCACAGTTTCAGGGGTCTTAATCCATAAAAGTCAGGCTCCATTCCTCAGGGCTCATGGCAGAAGAGTGTGGCAGAGGAAACCAGCCCACATGATGATCAGAAAGCAGAGAGATACTCCACTGATCAGATAACAAGTATATATATCAACTACTTTTTGAGTGCAGATTTCTCACTGTCTGGCGCCTACTATCCACCATTTGCCTGCCACTTGCCTTTCTATCACCTGCCTTTCACCTACCCATCACCCACTGCCCAAGGTTCACCTCCAAATCGTCCGACAGCAGTCAACAGACTGACCACTGACCGCCAGTGGAGCACCAGCTGCTTGCTGTTGCCTAGAAGTTCACTGTCACCGTACCTGCAGGTTTGGTTACACATGGCTGCCACCATTTTGACACAACAGCCAGGACTTGTAGGACCCTTGGCCAGACTGACTGAGCCCGTCTCCAGGATCCCTCAACCCAACTGATCGCTCCCTGCCTCTGGGGCCCTCACATCGACTGACTGCTCCCTGCCACCAGGACTCCCAGACTGATTGCACCCTGCCTCCAGGATCCCACAACCAGACTGACAACACCCCACCTCTAGGAACCCTGCCTGACTAACGACACCCCACCTCCAGGACCTCCAGATGACCATGCCCACACCCCAAGCTGTAGCTCCCCATTTACCAACACATTTGGAAGCCAGAGCAGCCATCTTGGATAATCCTGGAAGCTGTATCTTCCATCTTTAGGTGGGGAAAATCCCATCCTGAGAAGCCTGCTGGAGACTTGAAGCTCATTGTCAGGTACCTCTCATACATCAGGCTACTGAAGACTGAGAGGTCTGAATACTATATGACTCTTATAGTGTAGATTTTCTTTTTTCTCCTTATTGAAAAAAAATTTTAAGTTTTTACTTCTTTACTTTTCTTGCTCTTTTCCTTTTGTTTACCTGTTCCCTCAGAGTCCCTTTCTCCCCTTTCCCATGCTAACAGCCGACTTCTTTTGATTACACTCTCACTCTTTCTATGCTCTAGAACTTCTTTATATTCTTTTCTTATCCCATTAACAGATACAAGTATATACCCAAAACCACACCCTAATTCCCACCTCCTTCAGCCACAACCTACCACTTCAGTTACCACTCAGTTAATTCCTGTCAGGGGATTAAATCACTGATTAGATTAACATTCTTACAACCCTATTATTTCTCTCTGAACCTTCTTGCATTGTCTCAATGTGAGCTTTTGGGGAACACCTTACCTCCAAACCATAACAAATGTGAAGAAGAAAAGCAGCTCAGAATGCAGCAATCAGGAAGTAGAGAGAGCTCTGCTCATTAGGGACAAAATATAAACCCCAAGGCACACCCCCAGTGACCCATCTTCTCCAACTACTTCCCACTATCTACAGTTACCACTCAGTTAATCTATATCAGTGGGTTAATGCATCAATTAAGTTAAAGTTCTCATAACCCAAGCATTTCATCTTTAAACATTCTTGTATTGTCTTACACATGAGTTTTGGGGGGACACCTAATATCTAAACCATAAGAGCAGTTCATCACAATGAAAACAATGAATGGGACTGGGGATGTAGTTCAGTGGAAGAAGGTTTGCCTAATATGTGGGAGGACCTAGGTTGGATTCCCCAACACCACAAAATAAATAAATAAAATAAAAATAAAACAATGAGGTCAGTGTGGTGGTGCACATCTGTAATCCCAGTAGCTCAGGAGGATAAGGCAGGATGATCTCAAGTTCCAAGTGAGCCTCAGCAACTTAGCAAGGCCCTAAGCAACTCAGCGAGTTTCTAAATAAAATACAAAAATTGGCTGGGGATGTGACTCTGTGGTTGAGTGCCCCTAGGTTCAATTCCCAGTACCAAAATAATAATAATAAATACATAAAACAATGAACCAATACAAATTTAAAACCTAAAGTAGCATGAAATTGGGGTGAAAATAAATACATTACTGGAGAAAAACTATATCCTCTTAAGGAAAAATCCTGAAAGGTCCAACTAAATGACATAATATTATAGCACATACACAATTCTTAAAAGCTTGTCCACTAATATATACTGGACATATTTTTTTCTATGATGAATGAATACAATAAGGTTTGGTAAAGAGCCAGACTTGCAAAAATCCAGCCACTTGTATTGTTTATTCTTCTTGAGAAATTCCAATTTATTTTCTACTTTAAAAATGTTTTAAAATCATAGTCTCAGGTTCTATGCTTCAGGTATGCTCACTGCTTGGAAAGGTCTAAATGATTTCACACTGTTTAGCGAAGTCTTATAATATCCTTCTATAAGGAGATGAAATGCTGGTCTACTAAAACTCAATTTTCCAATTCCTATTATCTATACAACTTCCTAATTCCATTTTTCTTCCCCAACTGCTTACACAAAATCAACATTCATTTGTCCTAGTACATTATTTTTAGTTGGAGTAAAGCTTGTTATTAATTTATTTTCAATGGGAATCAAATGTCATTACCTTATTCAAAGGTGCCAACGATTTAAGAAAAATGTTCTATGGGTTTTTTGATGCCATTGGTCTAAATGAATTGTGGAGAGCAAGACCACATCCTGTGTGTAAGAGATATATGCAGATTTTCCCTTAAAATATGTATGTTCTCCCATCAGTCATCCTGAGATGAGGCAGATTCTAGAACAGGAAATAAGAAAGGGGAAGATTACCTTTCTTTGCAAGGAGGAAGGAAAATCTTTCTTGTCTTCTGTCATTAGGCTTAGACTGTCATTAGGTTTTGCTTTTTGGAGTACACATCATAATGTAGGAATTGAGACTTGAGTTCTAATAGCGTTGGTTTGGAGCCCGTTTGACAAAGTTCCATAAAAGGGCCTTGTAGTTCTACATTACTCTCTGCTTTCCATATCTGTAAACCTTCAGCAGAAGTTTATCAATTGCCAGGCCATGAGCCATGTTCTACCTCTTTCTCCTGGTGAGTGTCATGTGTCCCAAAATATCACAGTTCTGTGGATTAAGACAAAGAGTGGCATATGTATTTTCAACTACTGTCCTAAATCACTTGTGGAATCATTAATTATCTTTAATTCTGCTTTCTTCATTGTATTTTTAACCCCGGAGTCTAGAAATATACAAAAACCCCTGTTATCTTGGGGGATTATTATGTACAAATTAGGTTGCATTTTCTACCTTCAACAGAAACATCAATAGTATGGATGAATAGCTGGACTGAGAGAAACCAGAATTCCAGCTCTAGCACTGCTATTAAAAGTGGAAGTCATTTAATTTAGGGTTCTCCAACTTTAGCCATGTAAACCTTCATGTCCTCCAGAGGGGCCCTCTGCCTATTAAGTAGCTTTGAACTCCAAAGAAAGATATATTCTTGTAGCTCAGAAAACAATGAACTGCTTTATCATTATTTACACAAGGTTTTTGTGGTCTTCTGTCATACATAAAAATACAAAGTTGAAATATTTTTTAAAAACATCACAAAGGGCTTGGGATATAGCTCAGTGGTAGAGCACTTACCTACCATATGTGAAGCCCTGAGTTCAATTCCCAGTACTGCAAAATAACAACAACAACAACAACAATAATAATAAACCACAAAGACTTGAGCTAAATTTTTAGTCTGTTTTTTAATTTTGCTTTTGCAGGACCAGGGGTATAGCTCAATGGTAGAACATTTGCCTAGCATGTGCAAGGTCCCAGGTTCAATTCCCAGAACTGAAAAAAAAATTTTTTTTTTTTGCTTTTGTATGGTTGCAGAATAAAGGTCACACATAGAGATATAATTAAATTTCATGCTGCAAAGAGTTACAAGAAAGATCATTTGCATGATAACAAAAAGAGAGCATTTAACACATTATCTTCCTCTGTAAGTCATGCCAAGACATGAAGTGGAAATATTACTTATAGAATAAAGAAAACGAATTAATTAAAATTTCTAATGATTTTATTTCTCTGAGATTTTCTCATCTGGGCAAATATATAAGCACAGAAAAACATACACAGCAAGCACAGTGGCACATGCCTACGATCCCAAAGACTCAGGAGGGTTCTAAATTGGAGGCCAATCTCAGCAACAGAGCAAGACCCTGTCCCAAAAAGAATTAAATAAATAAGTAAATAAATGAAAGCCCTGGGGATGTGACTCAATGGTAAAAGCACCCTGGTTTTTATCCCCAGCACCAAAAAAAAAAAAAAAAAAAAAAAAAAAAGGATGGGAATGTAGCTTAGAGCATTTGCCTATTATTTGTGAGGTCCTGAGTTCAATCCCCATGCCACCAAAATAAATAAAATATTCTTAACTTTATTTTTTATTTAAAAATATGTGTTTTAGTCAATTTTCTGTTGCTGTAACAGAATATCACAGACTAATTTGTAAAGAACAGAATTCATTTGGTTCACAGTTCTAAAGGCTGGGAAGTCTAAGAGCATGATGCTGGCATCTGGTGAGGGTCACCATGCTGCCTCCTAACATGGCAGAAGGGCAGGTGAGCATGCATGAGACAGTGATCAAGAGAGGACCCAACTCACTTTTTGGGGTTTTTTTTGGGTGCGGGGGGCACTGTTATCAGGGATTGAATCCAGAGGTGCTTACCCACTGAGCCATATCACAAGTCCTTTTTAAAAATATTTTATTTAGAGACAGGGTCTTCCTGAGTTGGTTAGGGCCTCGCTAAGTTGCTGAGGCTGGCTTTGAACTCACAATCCTCCTGCCTCAGTCTCTAGAGCCACTGGGATTATGGGTGTGCACCACAGCGCATGGCTCCCAACTCACTTTTATGGCAAACATATTTCCATAGTTAGGAAATCAATTCATTTCTGAGGCCCCATGTCTTAACACTAGTGCAATCTGAATTGAATTTCAACATGAGTTTTAGATGGAACAATCAAACCATAGTAATATATAATAATAATTTTAAAAAGAAATTTCAGTTATCTCTTACTTAATTTTTAAAAATCACATTGAAACTCAGTGGTTTATACTATGGAAAGCAGTATAGAGATTCCTCAAAAAACTTGGAATGGAACCACCATTTGACCCAGTCATCCCACTTCAAAGGACTTAAAATCAGTATACTATAGTGACACAGCTACATCAAGGTGTACAGCAGTTCAATTCACAATAGCTAAACTATGGAACCAACCTAGATGCCCTTCAACAGATGAATGGATAAAGAAAATGTGGTACATGTACACAATGGAAAATGTGGTACATATACACTCTGCCTTAAAGAAGAATGAAATTATGGCATTTGCAGTAAAGGGATGGTATTGGAGAATATCATGCTAAGTGAAATAAGTCAATCCCCAAAAACCAAAGGTCAAATGTTTTCTCTAATAAGTAGATACTGATCCCTAGTGGGGGTGGGATAGAAAAGAATGAAGGAACTTTGGGTTGTGCAGAGGGGAGTGAGGTGAGGGGTGGGTGGAGGGAATGGAAAGGACGGTAGAATGAGACAGACATTATTACACTGTATACATGTATGATTACACTACAGATGTGACTCAGCACCATGTACAGCCAGAGGAATGAGAAGTTATGCTCCATTTGTGTACAATGTGTCAAAATGCATTCTACTCTTACATATAACCAATTAGAACAAATAAAAAATTTAATAAAAAATTTTAGTGGTTTAAATTAAAATGATTTGTTATTTCTCATAGTACTGTGCCTCGACTGAGCTCAGCTGGATGGTTCTTCTGCTGCATGCATTGTATCTGAAGCTACATGTGAGGCTGTGTTCAGCCAGAAGCATACTGAAGCTGGACCATCCCAGATAAGCTCATCCTCCTCATGTCTCTTCATCATTGAGTGGTCAAACCTGAACTCTACAGCATGGTAGCTGAATCCCAAGATGGGGAAAGTGGGAGTTGCCAGAAGGCTTAAAGCCTAGGTGTATGCTACAGTTTGGATAAAGTCTGAATGTCTCCTAAAACTACATGTGTTGAAGTCTAATCACCATTGGGTGGTATTAAGAAGGTGGAAACTTAATCTGACCATAGTGTTTAGAGATAGGACCTTTGGGAATTGATTAGTATTAAATAAGGCCATTACAATGGAATCACACAATTGAATCATGATGATTTCATAAGAAGAAAGAGAAAGAGAGAGACCAGACGTATATTCACATACACATATGTACTACCTAACCATGTGGTTGTCCTATACCATTTGAGGATCCTTCCAGGAAGAAGGTCATCAACAGATACAACCCCTAGACCTTGTACCTCCAGAACCAAAATAAACCACTTTTCTTTATTAAGTAGCATGTCTCAGGTACTTTGTTACAGTAATGAAAAATGGACTGATACAGTATGAAACTGGCACAGAACCATTTAGGATGATTTTATCGATTGAAAGAAATCACAAGTTCAGCCTACTTTCAAAGGAATAGCAAATATACTCTATTTGTTGATGGGAAGAATTGCATAAGTACATGGTATGGAAGAAATTGCTGGTGACCATGTTTGCAAACAACCACAAAAAGTAATATATAGGATTATTATATATTTTTTCTATTTGTCTCTTTAATATGCTATCAGAAAGTATGTTATTTTCTTTTTTCTTATTTGCAATTTATTAAGATTATTGATAAAGAGCTCTTTATAAATAATGCTTTACAAGTGAGTATTAATGTTGATTATCCACATGAAACAGTATGTAACTACTTTTAAATATAAGGAAGTTCTATTAGATTTAGATAAACTAGACAAATAAAATTTTCCCAGACTATTTAATCAAGTTACTTACAATTTACACATTCCTGAGTATATCCCATTGTGGTGACATTGTTTACTTCAGAATTTTTCTACATTCAGCTTAAAAGGTGTTTCTTCCCAAGAAACTGGACTTTTCTGTCAAATGAGCTTGACTGAAAAGGAGAATCAAATTCATAAAACGGATTCATCGAAAACATTATATATAAATCGTAGACATCAGTAAAGAAGTTCTTGATTCCATCTTCTTACCTTATATCATGAAGCATAATAAATCTCATATGCACTGCAGTGACAAATGCTGACACAAATCACTCACTGAATTTGTCCAGTTTTCAAATACATGTTGTTTGAAAGCCAAGGTCAAGAGCAAAGTGAGCTATGAATTGGTTCAGATGATGATTATCATCTTTGGATTCTGCTTTCCCAGCTGGCAAAGATTTCATTTCAAAAACTGGATTATCATGGTGGCGAACAATTACAAAGGAAAAGCTTCCAGACATTGACTTCAGTATGTGGTTCCTGTGCACACCAGGGCAGAGTGCTACTGCCTCAGTTGGAATGAACTGAGGATGCTGTGACCATCTTACAATGCACACGACTGCCTCCTATAACAAAGAATTTTCCAGCTCCAGCTCCACAGGGCAATAATGCCATGGTTAAGAAACACTGGGTTAGCAGAATGACTAGTGAGAGCAAAGCCTCTGAGAAGGTGAACAGTTGCAGATTGAAACTTGATGTGAATTGCCTAAATGACTGACAGACTGAGTCAGCTGGTCCAGGCCAGGGTAGGGTGGAGGTACCAAAATGTTTGTTATTTTCATCAGCCCCTTCTGTTTGCATAACAGAGGGCTATTTCAAATTTGACCTACTCACTTAAACTGTTATATTTCTTTGCTTTATGTTTTTTTTCTTTTGAATTTTCTATTTATCCGTATTTTCATATCTCTTAATTATCAAATCTAAATGTAAATAACTTTATCACAACTTTGTGAAGATAATGATTTGTTTTCAAATAAAATTTTTTGGTAGCCAATGTCATCTCTCAATTGTGTGTATAGCCACTGCAGCCATCTCTCACTAGCATTAGCACCTCCTCCAGCTCTCCAACTCCAGAGTGGAAAGGAAAATGTTTCCTGAACCATGAATCCTTCCAAGTTGACTGCCTGAAAATCAACCAGTGGGTGAAGAAACCTTATCATTACGTGCCTGGTATTATGACACTACTTGAAATCAGACATTGTCAGGAGTCCACTGAACTCCTATTTTGCAAATGCCTCCTCCAGTATCCAGTATGAGAAATTGTGTAGGACTTAAACACTGATCTTTGAAGTTTCAATGCACAGCTATTGGTGCTTTGCAGTCATAAACTAAATTGGTTTGAGAAGGCTTCTGCACTCACGTATTTGAACTGCATAAAGAACTCACGTAAAGAACTGCATCCTAACTTTCTTTTGTACAAAAGCAAACCTAACTTAGGAATCTGCCCTTTGAATGAATAGCCAATCACAGAAGCTGAGCTTGCCAACAGTAGGCAGCCAACTGCCCAAAGCATGTTCAAATAAGGCAAATGCCAGGCCTGAAACTATCTAGTATTCTCTGTGCCTCACTTCCATTTTCTTTACATCATTTCCCTTTTTCCATCCATAAATACTTTTCAGAGCACATTGCAAATGGGAGTCTTCCTGAGTCCGCTCTGGTTCTGAGGATTGCTCAATTTGGGAATCTATCTTTGCTCAATTAAACCCTGTTAAATTTAATTTGTGTAAAGTTTTTCTTTAAACAGCGGGCAGCAAGTGAATCCTATTTTGTTGCATCATTTGAAGTTTATAATATGCCATCCACATGTAATGATTATGCTGAAAGATATCCCCCCACATATCTAGAGAAGGAGCTCAAGATCCACTGTGATGAGACATATTTCATTCCCAAGCAAAACAATACTATAAAACAACTCTCTGTCTTGTTACTGGTTGTTCTGAACATTCAATATTTGTGAGAGATGTCTCGAGGTATCTAAATATGTGATATTTTTATTAGACCGGATAACTTAAGCAACAGAAATTTATTTTCTCAGATTTGGGAGCTCGGCAGTCTAAGATCCAGGTGTTGGCAGGGTTGGTTTCTTCTGAGGTTTCTCCCTTGGCTTGTAGATGCCTGTCTTCTACCTGTGTCTGCACGCATGTCTGTGTGTTCTAATTTTTTCTCCTTATAAGGATATCAATCATATTGAATTAGAACCCATGCATGTGAACTCATTTTGAGCTACTGGAAGTTAGAATTTTAACAGAATTTGGGGGGACATAATTCAGCACACGATTATTGTGAATGAAAAAATTAGAGAGCAGAACCAGGTACTGATAAATTTTCTCCATGTTTATGTGTAAATTTATGAAATGTAAGGACATAAAGTAATAATGCAAGTCACCAGGTTTCTGTAAACAAGTTTGACCTATTAACTTTGTAAGGATTGTAAGTAAACCTATTAAAATTTTCCAGACAATGACAGCATGTAGGATTTTTTAAAAAAACACATAAGATACAGGGGACTCCCCAGCAAAATGCAAAATGTACATTTTTACTGAGAGCAACTAAATGGTTTTTGGTAGCATTTTGGTCATACAGTCATTTTCAGTCACTCATCACACATTTATAACTGAGTTTGTCCAAGTAAATATATATATATATATATATATATATATATATATATATATATTTTAAGATCTCAGTAAAGACAACTTTATTTCTATCTTGACTGTGGACATCTGAACTTTATATTAATTGTAATCTATAAAATTCACAGGTCAAAGTTATGATGATAGAAGTCAGTATTTTCTGAATCCCTGTGTGCCAGATATTGTGGTAAACACTTTGTTGGCATTATTATTATTTTTTTTATTTTTTAAATTTTTTTAAAATTTATTTTTATTGTAAACAAATGGGATACATGTTGTTTCTGTACATGGAGTAACAGCATACCATTTGCATATTCATAAATTTACATAGAGTAATGATGTTTGATTCACTCCATTATTATTTTCCTTCCCCCCACCCCTCCCACTTCTCTTTTCCCTCTATACAGTCCCTCCTTCCTCCATTCTTGTCCCACTCCCACCCCCCATTAAGTGTCATCATCCACTTATCAGTGAGATCATTCGTCTTTTGGATTTTTGAGATTGGCTTATCTCACTTAACATGATATTCTCCAATTTCATCCACTTGCCTGCAAATGCCATAATTTTATTATTCTTTATAGCTGAGTAATATTCCATTGTATATATATACCACAGTTTTTTTATCCATTCCTCAAAATTGAAGGGCATCTAGGTTGGTTCCATAGTCTGGCTATTGTGAATTGAGCCGCTATGAACATTGATGTGGCTGTATCTCTGTAGTGTGCTGATTTTAAGTCCTTTGGGTATAGGCCGAGGAGTGGGATAGCTGGGTGAAATGGTAGGTCCATTCCAAGTTTTCTAAGGAATCTCCACACTGCTTTCCAGAGTGGCTGCACTAATTTGCAGCCCCACCAGCAATGTATGATTGTACCTTTTTCCCCACATCCTCTCCAACACCTATTGTTGCTTGTGTTCTTGATAATTGCCATTCTAATTGGGGTGAGATGGAATCTTAGGGTAGTTCTGATTTGCATTTCTCTTATTACTAGAGATGTTGAACATTTTTTCTTATATCTGTTGATTGCTTGTACATCTTCTTCTGTGAAGTGTCTGTTCATTTCCTTAGCCCATTTGTTGATTGGGTTATTTGTATTCTTGGTGTAGAGTTTTTTGATTTCTTTATATATTCTGGAAATTAGTGCTCTATCTGAAGCATGAGAGGCAAAGATATTCTCCCACTCTGTAGGCTCTTTCTTCGCATTGCTGATAGTTTCCTTTGCTGAGAGAAAGCTATTTAGTTTGAATCTATCCCAGTTATTGATACTTGCTTTTATTTCTTGTGCTATGGGAGTCCTGTTAAGGAAGTCTGATCCTAAGCCAACAAGGTGAAGATTTGGACCTACTTTTTCTTCTATGAGATGCAGGGTCTCTAGTCTGATTTCAAGGTCCTTAATCCATTGTGAGTTGAGTTTTGTGCAGGGTGAGAGATAGGGGTTTAGTTTCATTCTGTTGCATATGGATTTCCAGTTTTCCCAGCACCATTTGTTGAAGAGGCTATCTTTTCTCCATTGCATATTTTTGGCACCTTTGTCTAGTATTAGAAAATTGTATTTATTTGGGTTTATGTCCATGTCCTCTATTCTGTACCATTGATCTACCTGTCTATTTTGGTGCCAATACCATGCTGTTTTTGTTACTATTGCTTTGTAGTATAGTTGAAGTTCTGGTATTGCAGAAACCCCCTGTTTCATTCTTCCTGCTAAGGATTGCTTTAGCTATTCTGGGTTTCTTATTCTTCCAGATGAATTTCATGATTACTTGCTCTATTTCTGTGAGGTACGTCATTGGGATTTTAATTGGAATTACATTGAATCTGTATAGCACTTTTGGTAGTATGGCCATTTTGACAATATTAATTCTGCCTATCCAAGAACATGGGAGATCTTTCCATCTTCTAAGTCTTCCTTAATTTCTTTCTTCAGTGTTTTGTAGTTTTCATTGTAGAGATCTTTTACCTCTTTGGTTAGATTGATACCCAAGTATTTTATGTTTTTTGAGGCTATTGCAAATGGAGTTGTTTTCCTCATTTCCCTTTCAGCTGTTTCATCACATGCGTATAAAAATGTTGTAGATTTATGCATGTTGATTTTATAGCCTGCTATTTTGCTGAATTCATTGATGAGGTCTAGAAGTTTTCTGAAGGAGGTTTTTGGATCCTCTAAATATAGAATCATGTCATCCGCAAATAGTGACAGCTTAAGTTCCTCTTTTCCTATTCATATCCTTTTAATTTCTTTAGTCTGCCTAATTGCTCTGGCTAGAGTTTCGAGGACAATGTTGAATAGAAGTGGTGAAAGAGGACATCCCTGTCTTGTTCCCGTTTTTAAAGGGAATGGTTTCAGTTTTTCTCCATTAAGAATGATGTTGGCCATGGGCTTAGCATAAATAGCCTTTACAATGTTCAGGTATGTTCCTACTATCCCTATTTTTTCTAGTGTTTTCAGCATGAAGGGGTGTTGTATATTGTCAAATGCTTTTTCTGAGTCAATTGAAATAACCATATGATTCTTATCCTTAAGTCTATTGACATGATGGATTATGTTGATTGATTTACGGATGTTAAACCATCCTTGCCTTCCAGGAATGAACCCCACTTGATCGTGGTGCACAATTTTCTTAACATGTTTTCAGATACGGTTTGCCAATATTTTCTTAAGGATCTTAGCATCTATATTCATCAAGGATATTGGTCTAAAATTTTCTTTCCGTGATGTGTCTTTTCCTGGTTTGAGTATGAGGGTGATATTAGCTTCATAGAATGAGTTCGGTAGGGTACCCTTTTTTTCTATTTCCTGGAATACTTTGAAAAGTATTGGAATGAGTTCTTCTTTGAAGGTCTTGTAGAACTCGGCTGAGAATCCATCTGGTCCTGGGCTTTTCTTGGATGGTAGATTTTTAATGGCTTTTTCTATTTCATTGCTTGATATTGATCTGTTTAAATTGTGTATGTCCTCCTGCTTCAGTTTGGGAGGAGCATATGTCTCTAGAAATTTGTCAATGTCTTTGGTACTTTCTATTTTGTTGGAATACAGATTTTCAAAGTAGCTTCTCATTATGTTCTGTATCTCAGTGGTGTCTGTTGTGATATTTCCTTTTGCATCATGTATTTTAGTAATTTGAGTCTTCTCTCTCCTTCTCTTTGTTAGTGTGGCTAAGTGTTTATCTATTTTGTTTACTTTTTCAAAGAACCAACTTTTTGTTATGTCAATTTTTTGAATAGTTTCTTTTGTTTCAATTTCATTGATTTCAGCTCTGATTTTAATTATTTCCTGACTTCTACTACTTTTGCTGTTATTCTGTTCTTCTTTTTCTAGGGCTTTGAGCTGTAATGTTAGGTCATTTAATTGTTGACTTTTCATTCTTTTCTGGAATGCGCTCCATGCAATGAATTTTCCTCTTAGTACCGCTTTCATAGTGTCCCAGAGATTTTGATATGTTGTATCATCATTCTCATTGACCTCTAAGAATTTTTTAATCTCCTCCCTGATGTTTTTTGTTATCCATGTTTCATTCAATAGCATATTATTTAGTCTCCAAGTCTTGGAGTAATTTCCTTTTTTTACTTTGTCATTGATTTCTACTCTCAGTCCAGTATGATCTGATAGAACACAAGGCAGTATCTCTATTTTTTTGCATTTCCTAAGGGCTGCTTTGTGGCATAACATATGGTCTATTTTCAAGAAGGTTCCATGTGCTGCTGAGAAGAAAGTGTATCTGCTCGTTGATGGATGAAATATTCTATATATATCTATTAAGTCTAGGTTATTGATTGTGTTATTGTGTTCTATGATTCTTTGGTTGGATTTTGTTTGGAAGATCTATCTAGTGGTGACAGTGGTGCATTAAAGTCGCCCAGAATTATTGTGTTGTGGTCTACGTGATTCTTGAAATTGAGAAGGGTTTGTTTGATGTACAGGGATGCACATTGTTTGGGGCATAAACATTTACTATCATTATGTCTTCCTGATTTATGGTTCCCTTAAGCAGTATGAAATGTCCTTCTTTGTCCCTTCTGACTAACTTTGGCTTGAAGTCCACTTTATCTGATATAAGGATGGAAACCCCCGCTTTTTTACTGGGTTCATGTGCGTGGTAGGTTTTTTCCCATCCTTTCACCTTTAGTTTGTGGATGTCTTTTTCTATGAGATGAGTCTCTTGCAGGCAGCATATTGTTGGGTCTTTCTTTTTAATCCATTCTGCCAGTCTATGTCTTTTGATTGAGGAGTTTAGGCCATTAACGTTCAGGGTTATTATTGAGAAATGATTTGTATTCCCAGTCATTTGGCTTACTTTTGGTTTTTAACTTGGCTTGGTTTCTCCTTTGAGTGGTTCTTCTCTAAGGTAGTTCCTCCCTTTGCTGACCTACATTGTTGTTTTTCATTTCCTCCTCATGGAATATTTTGTTGAGAACATTCTGTAGTGCAGGCTTTCTATTTGTAAATTCTTTTAACTTTTGTTTAACATGGAAGGATTTTATTTCATCTTCAAATCTGAAGGTTAGTTTTGCTGGGTATAGGATTCTTGGTTGGCAACCATGTTCTTTCAGAGCTTGAAATATGTTGGTCCAGGCCCTTCTAGCTTTTAGAGTCTGGGTTGAGAAGTCTGCTGCTATCCGTATTGGTCTCCCCCTATATGTAATCTGATGCTTTTCTCTTGCAGCCTTCAAAATCCTATCTTTATTTTGAATGTTAGGCATTTTCATTATAATGTGCCTTAGTGTGGATCTGTTGCGATTCTGTGCATTTGGTGTTCTGTAAGCCTCTTGTATTTGATTTTCCATTTCATTCTTCAGGTTTGGGAAGTTTTCTGATATTATTTCATTGAATAGATTGTTCATTCCTTTGGTTTATATCTCTGTGTCTTCCTCAATCCCAATAATTCTTAAATTTGGTCTTTTCATGATGTCCCATAGTTCTTGGAGATTCTGTTCATGATTTCTTACCATCTTCTCTGTTTGGGTGACTTTATTTTCAAGATTCAATATTTTGTCTTCATTGTCTGAGGTTCTGTCTTCCAAGTGGTCTAGTCTGTCGGTGATGCTTTCCATTGAGTTTTTTATTTGGTTTATTGTCTCCTTCATTTCAAGGATTCCATTTGGTTTTTTTTTTGAGAATCTCTATCTCTTTGTTGAAATGATCTTTTGCTTCCTGCAGGTGCTCTTTCAGCTTATTGGTATTATCATTCATTGCCTGCATTTGCTCTCTTATCTCATCCTTTGCTTCGCGAATCATCTTAATCATGTATAATCTGAAGTCCTTTTCTGACATTTCTTCTAACATACTGTCATTGGATTCTATTACTATAGAATCTAGATTTGTTTGGATCATTTTCTTCCCTTGTTTTTTCATGTGGTTCATGTATCTTCCCCTCTAGCGCTGCAGATCTGGGGTATTGCAGATTTTCCCTTATAGGCTTATAGTGGCCCTATAGGTTTCCAAAATCCTTTCTTTAAGGGGAGATCAATATTAGCAGTGCCCAAATCACACACTATGCAATCCTAGACCAAATAGCCCCTATGGGGACAATAACAAAATTGTCATAATAAACAAAATGAGTTCAAATATTATCTTCGGTAAAACAAACAGGTTTGCAGTAAGGTCTGCAGTTTCTAATGGAGGACAAAGAGGATGCAGAGGGATGTAGAATATGGCTGTTAATGGGATAAGAAAAGAATATACAGAAAAGTTCTAGAAAATAGAAAGGGTGAGAGTGTAATCAAAAGAAATCGGATGTTAGCATGCAGAAAAGGAAGAAAGAGACTCTGAGGGAACAGGTAAACAAAAGGAAAAGAAAGCAAGAAAGTAAAGAAATAAAAATTTAAATTTTTTTTAAAAAGGAGAAAAAAGAAGATCTACTGAATAACAGTCATATACTAATGAAACCTCCCAGTGTTCAGTAGCCTGATGCATGAGAGGTACCTGACAATGAGCTTCAAGCCTCCAGCAGGCGTCTCAGGATGGGATTTGCCCTACCCGAAGATCGGAGCTACGGCTTCCAGGATTATTCAAGATGGCTGCTCTGGCTTCAAAATGTGTTGGCAAATGGGGAGCTGCAGCTCAGGGGTGGACGTGGTCAGCTGGAGGTCCTGGAGACGGGATGCAGTTGGTCCGGCAGGGTTCCTGGGGGTCAAGTGTGTTTGGTGTAGTTGTGGGATCCAGGAGGCTGGGTGTAATCAGTTGGTCTGGGTTCCCGGTGATAGGGCACAGTCAGTTGGTCTGGGGGTCCTGGCGGCAGGGAGCAGTCAGTTGATGTGAGGGCCCCAGAGGCAGGGAGTGATCGGTCGGGCTGAGGGATCCTGGAGATGGGGCTCAGTCAGTCCGGCCAGGGGTCCTACGGGGCCTGGCTGTTGTCTCAAAATAGGAGAAGCACAATCTAAATAAAGTAAATATGTTAGGTGCTTCCTAAATTGTAGTTTGAGAACCATTGATGTGGGAAACTCTTAGTAATATGCCTCACATGGTGTTTCAAAATGTTTACTCTGGTTATGAATTATATTTTGTATTTAATTCCTGTTTATACCAGCAAACATTTGCATTTGCTCTCACTTCATTTAGTCACCAATTTTAATATATTATACTATGAAATAAGTTTCCAGGAACAGAAATCTAATTTCTGATACAGTTGACTAAAACCTTTGAGAGCTGCAAAAGCTCTTAGCTGAACACTCCATTCAAATTCCCACGGTAAGACGCTTGAACAATTTTTAAAACTTGAACATGGTTTCTAGGAGCCAGAGGGCTCCTCCCTGCAATTACCCTGCCTGCATTGGTGTTCCTGTTCAAAAAGCATCTGGACTATCAAAAGAATTTACTATTTGTTATAGGGAACACCTCACGCTAGTCCCCTACCTCCCTTTCCTGGAGTATTTACTGAAAGGGGCTTATAATTCTGCATCCTTCTTCTGTCTCTTTGAGATGTAGTATATTTGCTACAACTCTAGTGTGTTGTCTCGAGAATCTGAAAGCTGTTACTTTTACAAGCAAGTAAGTTAGAGCATCTGTCTCCCAGTCTCTGTGGGATGGGAGAATCCTAACTTTGATGACCGATCAAACCTTTGTCACTTCCCTAACCTCTGCTCAAGCACCTATTCAACTGCCTTCCCTACTCTCTGTTTTTCCCTTTCAAACCCGGTGACTTCTGAACAAATGGGAATGGAACTCAATTCTTTGCCTACTGTCAATTGTTACTGAATAAAATCTATTTTCACTGCTTTAACTGATATCTGGCTTTATCTTGGATACCTTGACTGCCAAGAACTAATTAAATTAGAAGTCAAGCTCATCAGTAAATGAGGAATGGAAATAACTATCATCATTAACGTAAGAGTATAGGTTCTTACAAGTCTGATTAGCCAACACCTGCTTAGCCTATCCAGGGATGAGGTATTTTTTGTTTGTTAGTGGTGCTGGGGATTAAACCTGGGCCTGAACATGGAAGATAAGCACTCTACCACTGAGTTGCACTCCCAGTCCTGCATTAGAGAGCTTACCCACCTTGGTGGATCCATGTTCTGACCAGCCTTCCAAGGATTTCAAAGGATATTCCAAAGCCTAATGGTCTTACATATAAGGCTGTTGCTTCTCTCTCAATCACCTCTTCATTCCTTTGGTCTCATGGAAAGGGTACAGCACTGGAAAACAGGACTCCAGAGTTCTGTTATACTTCAAATTGACAAATTCTGATTGCTTAATTAATTGCTATGGGCTTCAGTTCTGCATCAGTAAAATGACAAAATGGACCAAATGACATCTAAGATCCCTTACAATAACTCTTGTGCTTTTGACACCAGTATACAAGGGAAATGTTTAGTAAGTCTACTCTTACTAAAATAAATTTAGTAACACAAAGAGGATAGTTTTCCTCTTTCTTAATAGGATGACAGAATGCAACAAATGTTAAATGGGACCTGACACAGTAGTGCTGCCTATAACCCCAGCATCTAGGGAGGCTGAGATAGGAGGATCACAAGTTCAAGGCCAGCCTCAGAAACTTAGCAAGAACCTCAGCAACTTAGTGAAACCCTGTCTCAAAATAAAAAAGAAAGGACTGGGATAGAGCTTAATGGTAAAGTGCCCCTGCCAAAAAAAAGTTAAGTGGGAAATGAAGATGAATTTGTTTGTGAAAATCTTGCAAATTAAAATATATGTATATGCCCATCATAAATTTTCTTATACTAAACCTTTACTTATTTATTTATTTATTTATTCATTTATTTATTTTTGGTACTGGGAATTGAACCCAGGGGTGCTTAACTACTGGGCCACTTCCCCAGCATTTTTATTTTATTTATTTATTATTATTATTATTTTTTTTTTTTTTTTTGCGGTGCTGCGGATCAAACTCAGGGCCCTGTGCTTGCAAGGCAAGCACTTCACCAACTGAGCTATCTCCCCAGCCCTATTTTATTATTTTTGAGACAGGCTCTCTCTAAATTGCTTAGGGTCTCACCAAGTTGTAGAGGCTGGCCTTGAACTTGAGATCCTCCTGCCTCAGCCTACTAAACTACTGGGATTACAGGACTGTGCCACCTGGCTAACCCTCATTTGTTTTTAAAATATGCAAGGAATGTTTAGGAAACTAAACTAATTTCTAGTTAATTGCATTTACTCAGAGCAAAAGGAAAAATTGTGCTTTCTGCCTTGGGAAAAAGACATTTAGTGCTATCATTTAATCTCATATTTTATTTTATTGCAACACTTACAAAGATTTAATGATTAATAATGTTCATACCTTTTGACATACACTCTACTTCAGGGAAATTATCTTACAACCACACCAGCAAATGTCTGCAAACAAACTTTTTACTCACCATGAATTAATTGAAATATCTTTACAAAATTATATAGTAATCTAACTTATTATGACAATGATTTAGATAGATATAAAAATTAAATCCCATTGCAACTTAACCAAAAGAAACAAATGTTTAAGCTCTAGGTGGGTGACCTCTGCTAAACATAAAATTATACATAATACAACAAAATTTCAAAGAAATAGTCTGTCCTTTAGGAGATGCTGATTTCAGACTTGACCTGGAAGAGATTTCAAGTATGTCTAATTTAGTCTGTGGCAGGGCCTGTCAATTGTGGCCATCATCAAAAGGTATTTACTATCATTTATGATATGGATTTGTCTTTGCTTATGAGACTGATATGCTGCCTACATTAAGAAGAAGCACTTACCTGTGTGTATTTCAAGATACATTTATTTATGACTTTTATTGTGTATGCATAGGAAAGGGGCTAGAAGGTATATATCAAACCACTAACAATGGAAGAGGAGTGGGAACCAGGAGGAGTGAGGAAGGAATTTTTACATTTTATTCTATATATTTCAATGATTTGCTTCAATACTTTACAAGAATTAATTCATGCTTTACTTAAGTAACTAAAAAGAGAAAAAACTGAAACAAAGGAAATAGCAAGAACACATTTAAAATAAAAACATAAAATAAGATGAAAAAAATCTTTCATAGTAATAGTAAATGTAAATCAAAGGAATACAAATATAGAAACAATTCCGAGGAAAGTTCTCAATTATGCTTTTTAAATCCCAGCCCAGAACTGAATATTTAAGTTTGGAGGGTTTTATTGTAGTTGTTCATTTTGTTTTTGTTTTCAAGCTTGGGTCTATGTTGCCCAGGCTGGCCTTGAACTCCTGGGCTCAAGCAATCCTCCTTCCTCAAACTCTTGAGTAGCTGGAACTAGAGGCCAGTGACACCATGCCTGGCTCAAGTTTTGATACCATCAGAAACTAGCAGTCTGGATGTCTGGGTAACTTCAAGTAAATGCTATGAGCAGAATTATGTCCTCTCAAATTCTTATGTTGAAATATTAACCCCCAGTACTGCAAATTGTGACTGTATTTGGAGATATACTTTAAAGAGGTAATGTAGAGACTTTAAAGAGGTAATGAGGATACTAGGATGATCCCTAACTCAACATGATTTGTGTCCTTATAGAAAGAGGAAATGAAATAAAAATATCTTGTGATTTCACAGTTAAGATATTTTATAACTGTATTTCTATATTGTACTATATTCTACATCCTCACCTTGGTGTGGCAGTCATGATGTATATTCAGTTAAGAATTCTCTGTATCACTTCCTTATGATATGGGAGCAAAATTTTCCATTTTCTCCAAATTATTGTGATCTTTGCTAAACAATCATATGGAATTTC
Source organism: Sciurus vulgaris (assembly GCF_902686455.1). Taxonomy (NCBI): domain Eukaryota; kingdom Metazoa; phylum Chordata; class Mammalia; order Rodentia; family Sciuridae; genus Sciurus; species Sciurus vulgaris. Next base: position 77,113,822 of record NC_136469.1, read on the forward strand.
AGACTAGAAAGGACTTAAGAGATCATGTGGTCCAGAGATGGCACATATGTCCCATGGGGATCCTCTCTCCAGTCTACAGCTGACATGCTAATTAGCCAAGACACTTTCTCAAGAGGCCCCAGATAAGATCACAGAATCCTTCCTAACAATTTCCCAGGCAGACCCTGACATGACATTGAGATTGGTTTGATAACAGAAGTTTCCTTGCACTTCTTATATGGTCCATTTGTATCAAATAAGGAAACACTCAAAAAACACAGGACCAGCTGTGTAACTTGCAGCCCCCTAGAGCAGACTGAAAATATAAAACTTCTATTCAAAATTACTGAGAATTTCAAGAAGGGGACAGCAGAGAATTAAAGCATTGGAGCCCTTCTCAGAGCATGGTATCATGCAACTGCACAGGTTCCTGGTACTAAAAAGAGAGTCAGTGAATGGCCCCAAAAGTGATTTGGTGGATAAGATTGGAATATGCATGTCTTTTTTTTTTTTTAATTAATCCAGGCTAATGATTATTTCATTATTTAACCTAGCTTAAATTATTCTCTAAAGCTATAGAAATTCATTTTCTATCAGAAACAACCTTGTACCTATAGTCATTAATATTGGCTCATATGACACTACTACCTCTTAGAATTCTGGATCCAAATACCTCCTCAGGGTTAGCTGAACTAACACCACTGAAACTTTTCCTTGCTCTTGGAATTGATATAAAGTAGTACTCTATTCAAGTTCAAATTAGTTTATTAACCCTCTTTGTAATGATTATTAAAGTACTAGTCAGCATCTCTATTTCTGAAGTTATTTTATCTTATTTGCCTGAATTCTATTCTTTCTGTATTTGTGGATGCACAAGGCTATTTTTTTAAAACCAGTGATACTTATTCAGGACAAGTTACATCATTTATAGGCATCTTTACTTAATCACAATGGATTTTCAAAACAGGCTTTTTTTTTTTTTTTTTTTTTTGTACATTATGGCTGATTCCGGTCTCTTAACTGATTTTACATAATAATAACCTGCAGTCTCCATCTAAAGACCCTTTCTTTAACAGCTACTATCACAGTGCCCTCTACATGTCATCAGACAGAGGTGCATCCTCAGTGAGCATCTCTTAGGGACATGTGCAGTTTTCCTTGTATTTATTTATTTATTTTATTTTTAAAATAATTTTTAGATTTGATAGACCTTTATTTTATTCATTTATTTATATGTGGTGCTGAGAATCGAATCCAGTGCCTCACATATGCGAGGCAAGCGCTCTACCACTGAGCCACAACTCTAGCCCCCCTTGTATTTATTTAACAAATGAAATGAAATAATAACAAATAGGAATGTCATTATAATAATACACCTAAAAATTTCCCTGGAATTTCAGATAAAGTCATCTTCATTCCTAAACTTAGGAACGGTTATACTACAGACTTTTTAACCTTATGATTTATTCTTTTTTTATATAGAAAAATGCAACAAAGAAAGGAAAATTGTTGATAAGATTAGGTCTTAAAAACAATACTGTTACATTTTTAGAGGGTATATTTCTACAACAAAAGCTAAAACTCATCATATTATACATTGAGAATGTTTATATTTGAAAAATTTTTAAAAGTTGGCACAAATTTGAAAATGAGATATTTATGGCTCTGAAAGTCCTTCCTAGGTGATAGGCAAAAGTAAATACTCTGTGGTGTCTGGATCATCTGAGAAGCAGTCACAAAGATGGAATTCTATGTGCAAGAGACATCTATAAAGGACAAAGGGAAGAGCGCAGGAAAAAACAGGAAGAAGTTTCAGAAAGCCATGCATGTCAGAAGCTGGGAAGGAGAAAGGAAAAGAGGAGGATTGGGTAGGAGTCTCAGAACTGCCTTGCAAGCTAAGAATGTTGCATCCTGATTGGTGGGGAGTCCTTGAGCCAAAGTCTCCTGCTAAAGGAATCTCCTAAGAATGAGTTCATGTTAACACACCATGCCCATTGCCTGGCTGGCATGGGGTGGTGGGGGTGGCTACAACATTCATAGATGCAGTGGGTGGAGGCCCTCAGCCAACTGTGCCCCCATACAGAGGATTCTTTTGCAGGACACTTGAATGGGGCAGGTCCATGGTCATTACTCATGCCATTCATATTGAAGAAACTATATCTTTAATGATACACTGTGAAGATAACTTGTGTTTTCCTTTATACTTATCTATTATTATTACTGTTATCAAAATTAAATGTATTTAAAAATTATACTTGTTCAAAATTTGGTCTGTGTTATAAGTAAAATCATTGCTTTCTGTATTTCTCTTATGATTCTTTTCATGAGAAAAATTTCTATGTCTGAAAATATAGAGTAAAAAAATAGTTTTTCTTGTAATTATTTAAGTTTTCATTAACCCACTTATTTAAAATTCCACAAATGTTTAATAGATACAGATATTATTGGATTCCAACTTAGGCAAGCACATCCCTCTGAAGCAATCAAATTTATAATTCCCATGAGTCTAAAAAAGGAGCTAAAATATTGCTCTTCTTTTTTATTCTAGTGTTATTTGACAACTTGGTCAATTAGCTTTATTTTTCCCATAGACATAAACCCTTTTCCCTTCTACATGTAAAATACCTACTGGTTTTCACACAAATTCCAAATATAGAGTAAGACTATACCTCATTTCTTGTTTATTCCTCTGGGGGAGAAACTGAAAGCACACCAATAGTTTAGGAGTTTTTCATGGAAATCTCATTACACAGGCAAAATTAACTACATTATTGTGCATTGAGTGACTGAACTCAATCCCCAGCCTCCCTACCTCCCCTAGAGGTGGGGTGGGGGCAGTGATGGTGGAGCTGAAAGTTCCAACTCTCTAGTCACATGATTGGTTCTCCATCCTGAACTAGTTAGGAGACATTCCCTCTTCTATGGGTCAGTCAGGCATTAGCTTACAAAATCCCATAAATTCCTAGGACTTTGGAGTTCTATCTCATGAACCAGAAACAAAGATCAAATATTTATATATTATGCCATAGGCAAGTGCCTGGTCTTTGACCACACATCTCTTACAGCAAAAGGATCACAAAACTTAATGACTGAATTATTGATGATTATTAATGATTGAATGAGATTCACATATCTTGAATCCCATTCAATCATTAATGATCAGTCAGTCCATTATTTCAACATAGGAAAACATCTCCCAAGGGGAAGCTATTCAGGTTATAGGCTTCAGTTATATCTTGTCACGTTCCAAAGGAGGAAAGGTCTCAGTAATATATTGCTTTACCTTTTTGTTACCAGACCCAGATCAGGGCTGCTCACAGTTCAAAAGCCAATATTTAGCAGATGAGAATGGATGAAAATGAGTCAGGTTTATTCAAGGCCAGAACCCTGGAAGGTGGAGGGGGTTATGATCCTCAAAACTCCAACTAGTGGCATAAAGTTCTTTTATAGTGACAGAAAGGAAATGCAGGGAGCAGTGGGCAGGAAGACTATGTACCGGGTGGGTTCTTTAGCTGTTCTCCAGGGTTATGTCTCCTTTTTCCTTCTTCTCTGGCCAAAACATCACAAGGGACCTCAACATCCTAGGGCTTGTTTCTGTAGCTCTTTATACAGGTATAGTATTTTTTCTGCAAGTTAAACCTCACATCAATTTACATCCTTTGTATTTGTTGATACATAGGATTAAAAGAAAAAGGAGGGGAAGAAGGGATGTAGCTCAGTGGTAGAGCACTTGTCTGGCATGTATGAGGGCATGGGTCCTATCTCCAGGAATACATACGCATGCGCACGCACACACACACCCACACACAGAGAGAGAGAAAGAAGGGGCATTACACATTCTTATGTTATCTGAAGGCCATCAGAAGTTCTGGGTTCTGTAAACATACAGAAAAATTATTTAGCAACTAACATCTTAACCATTTAGGTAGAGCTTCTCTTTGGAATTCAGAATACCAGACGTAGGGAGGGAACAGAGGCATAGGGAGGGGAAGTAACTTTGTGGAAGGGCAAAGGGAGGAGAAGTAAAAGTGACTGCCTGTGACAACTCCCAAGGGAACAGCCACTGTTATACTTTCAGGCATCAGGTATAATTGTGCTAAGAAACAATGTCATCTCTTGCTCTGAGTTTCTGTCCAAGTGTTGATATAATATTGGATTTTCTTCATTACACAATCCATTTATTCATTCCTTTACTTTCAGCTACTATTCTTCTCTACACTTATATCCACATTTTTTTTCACCTTTAGAAGGAATATTTGCCTAAGCCCTAATCTAGTGGTCTGGATTTCAGGCATCTGTGTTAATCTTTTTGTTTATTTGTTTCGTTTTTGCTTTTTTGTTGGTTTGTTTGTTTTGTACTAGGGGATTAAACCCAGGGGCACTTAATCACTGAGCCACATTCCCAGCCCTATTTATGTTTTGTTTTTGAGACAGGGCCTTGCTAAATAGCTGAGCTAGCTTTGAACTTGCAATCCTCCTGCTTCAGCCTCCTGAGCTACTGGGATCACAGGTATGCGCTACCACACCTGGCTATCAGTGCTATTGTACGGGGGGGGGGGGGGGGGTTAGATCATGGTTCTTCAAAATATTAGGTACCATGGCATTTGAGAAAACAGTAGAAGCAGGAAGTTCACCATCACCTTCTTTTCCCCTGAAGAAGGCATAAATCACAGAATTATCTTAGTCCAATTTTTTGCTATTAGAATACTACACATTGAGTAATTTATAAATATATATGTGTGTGTGTGTACATATACCAATATTTTTTTCCCTCACATTTCTTGAGGTTAGAAAGTGCAACATGAAAGGCCCTACCAGAGGCAGTCTTCTTGCTATTCCTCCATGGTGAAATGTATCACATGGTGAGGAATTGTGCACAAAGACAGTGAGAACAGAGACAGAAAATCAGGCTGAACTCATCAGGAACTGGCAATTGAGATAAGAGTATTAATCTATTCATGAGGAAATCTACCCTCATGACCTAATCACCTTTTAAAGGTCCTGCCTCTTTATACCATCAAAATAGCAAATTTTAACATGAGTTTTGGAAGAGACACTGAAATCAAAGCCTACGACTAGACTGAAGTTCATGACAAAATTTGTGAGTATTGCCCAATAATAAATACTTGGATTTTGGACTAGATAATTTCCAACTGAGAGAAGGAAGTCCCCAACTGACCTAACCAACTCCATTTTCTCCCTCTCTGACTCCATTTGTCTCTGAGTTTTTCTCCTGAGTCACTTTCTTCTGCTGTTAACTCGGAGTCCAGCAACCACAGGTCTGATTGATAAGCATATTTATGACATGCGACTGAATCTACCCTACAACATTTAGCCTCACAGAACAGATCTCCCATGATGATATTTTCCCTCTAAGAGGGAGCATTTCCCCATGACACAATTGAAGTTGCCCCTTATGCAGCAGCAATCATCTCACGATAGAAACTGAATTGACCCCTTGAGTGATAATGACCGGCCCAGAGCTTTAGTCTAGAGATATTGATCAACCAGACTATAATCTGATCAGAATGATTTATTCTGCCAGCCAAGCAAACCTCCCAGTCATACAAGCCTTTTGTATGACTTTTCTATAAAACCTGTTTCTGTCAGTCCCTTGAAGACAGTTCGGTCACTGTATTGCTATGCACTTCCTGGTGTGGCCACACTGATTAAAACTCCTTCCTACCCTACACCACTGGTCAACTTTGAATTGCAAATTGGGATGTGTGGGTAAGACAGGTCTGTTGGGACCACTAGAGCCAAGGACTTAGTTCTAGGACTGTTGACAGTTTGGCTATGAGGTGTCCTCTGAAATCATGTGTGTGAGACAATGCAAGAATGTTCACAGGTAAAATGATTAGGTTATAAGAGTTCTAACCTAATCAGTAGCATTAATCCACTGATATGAATTAACTATAGGCAGGTAGAGTGTGGCTAGAGGAGACAGGTCACTGGGGGCGTGACTTTGACCTTTATATTTTGTTCCTAGTGAGTGGACCTCTCTCTACTTCCTGGTTGTCATGTTCTGAACTGCTTTCCTCCTCCTTGCCCATCCACCATAATGTTCTGCCTCATGTTGGGCCCAGAGTAATGGACTCAGTTTTCTATAGACTGTGACCTCTGAAACTGTGAGCCCCAAAGAACTTATCCTCCTCTATGTTTTTCTTGTTAGGTCTTTTGGTCACAGTGGCAAAAAAGATAACTAAAAAAAAAAAAAAAAAAAAGATAACTAAAATGAGGACTCTGGTAACAGTAGTATTAGCTTGCTATCAGATATTAATTTAAATTACCCCTAATAACTGAAGGAGGCAAAATATCAAAACCCAAAGTACTCCTCATGAATAGATTAAGGCTCTTATCTCATTTGTCAGTTCCTGATGAGTTCAGCCTGGTTTTCTGTCTCTGTCACTGTCTTGGGTGGTGTGAGAGAATCACTGTAATAGAGGGTGGCCCAGAATAGTTCTATAATAAAATAGAAACGACTGACTCAGAAACATGTTACCTGGGGAATGCAAGGAGTAGATGCGAGAAGCCTCTCTTCTCTTAGACTAACTCTGGAAACCCTTTGTTTCAACCTTATTGATGTCTGTTTTATTTACCCCACTTATTTTTTTCTAATTTTAAACAATTCTTTCTTTATTGCAGTGCTGGGGATTGAATTCAGGGCCTTGTGCATATTAGGCAAGTGCTCTGCTGCTGAGCTACACCTCCAGCCTATTATTTCTGAATAACCATATAAACATTTTCACCCTCCTGGTAATTCTGTATTCTCCCTTCTGCCTTTACCCATTTTCTTGTTAATTAATTTAGTGTTTTTATCAGTCAATGTAAGACCCATGAAGGGAAGATGAGACAGCCAATTTGATGAGACTTCTCAGGTTGTTGCTCAGTTTTGCTCTTTGGTTGATTTTGTGACCCTCTGTTTCAAGTTTCATGGTTGTTTTTGGTTTTGGTTGGTACTAGGGGTTGAACCCAGGGTTGCCTTACCATTGAGCTACATTCTCAGTCCTTTTTTATTTTTTATTTTGAGACAGTGTCTAGGTAAGTTGCTTGTGGTCTCAGCTAAGTTGCTGAGGCGGGTTTAAACTTGTGATCCTCCTGAACTCAAATCTCCTGAGTTGCTGAGATTACAGGAGTATACCACCATGCCCAGGTGGTTGGTTGTTTTTTGTTTAGTTACAATTCTTCATGTATATTTTGGATATTAACCTCTTATCAGATACATGATTTCAAACATTTTATCCCATTCTATGGGTTCATTTTCTCTTTCTCTCCCCCACCCCCCACAACCACTCTCTACTGGGGACACTGAAGACAGGTGAACTCTACCACTGATTTACACCTTCAGCCCTTTTTATTTTCATTTTGATACAGGTTTTCACTAAATTGCCTAGGCCAGCCTAAAACTTGCAATCCCCCTGCCTCAGCCTCCCAAGTCACTGAGACCACAGGTATATGTAATGTTTCATTCCCTTAATATACAAAAGTTTTCAATTTTGATGAAATTTGAAATAGACTATTTGTCTATTTCTTCTTTTGTCATCTGTGCCATTGTTATCATATCCAAGAAGTCATTGCCAAATCCAATGTCATGTAGATTTTTACTTGTATTTTCTTCTAAGAACTTTATAATTTCACCTCATGCATTTAGACCTTTGATCTACTTTGAGCTAATTGTATACGATGTAGGGTAAAGATCTAACATCATTTTTTTGCATGTGTTGAAAAGATTATCCTTTCCCCATTGAATGATCATGGAACTCTTGTCAAAGATCTTTCAACTGTGTACACCAGTAGTTCCAGCCAGTATGGCAGCTGAGACAGGAGGGTCACAAGTTTGAGGTCAACTAGGCAACTTAGTGAGACCCTGTCTCAAAATTTAAAAATAAGTTTAAAAGGGCTTGGGAGCTAGCCCAGTGGTAGAGCACTGCCTAGCATGTGGAAGGCCTTGAATTTAATCCCCAATACTGAAAAAACAAAAACATCATTTGACCATATTTTATGGGACTTATTTCATATTTTGCAATAGGTTTTATTTTATCTTTTAATCCTTTATGGCATTAGTGCCCACAAAACACAAATGTGTCGAAATCTTTTTTCTATCAACTGTGACTCTGCTGAAACAGAGGCAAGAAATTTAATTTTATGGAATATATCATCTTTCAGTTACTCAGCTAAACAAGGCTGTAGCACAACAAAACTTAGAAATGTACAATACTAATTCAGTCTGGTAGTCCGATATTTTGCCAGCTTGCAGTCATTAAAAAACTATAATTTTCATATCTATGTATATACACATGGGTGTGTAAAATATATTTTTCAAGCCCTGGTTTTCCCACCTTCTTTACCATTTATATCAAATGAAACAGCACAGTATGATCATACTTATCAAGTAAGCAAACAAATAAACCAAAGAACCACACCAAACATAAAGACAGCTCCATATGAAATAATTGGAACATTCTAGAATCAACAATCCCAGAAATGGTTATTAGTTATTCTAGGAGTTTCAATAGGTGAAATACAGTACAATGTAATTTGAAAACTACAGAGGTTTCAACAGGCGAAGTGCAGTGTAATGTAGTTTGAAAACTATAGAGGTTTTCACACCATAGAGGTTAGCACATCACATCGTGCTATTATAATGTTGCTACGCAATTCTTATTCTTGTAACCATTATTTCTCTTGAGCCTGTCGACACTGTTCATTTTCATGGTTTTGCATATATGCCACGTTTCGCGGTGCAGCAGCTGGCCACTGAAACCTGCTCGCGGCCTCTGCAGGGGTGCCCCTACGTAGCAGACAGCTGCGCGAAGTTGCCAGCATACACCAAGGAGGTACCCCGCAACAGCCGCCTAACCAATAGAGGGCGCGCCTCCCCCAGCGGAGTATAAGTAGGCCCGCGCGCGGGCTCCCGGCCCCGCCCCTCGTCCCCGTCCCCGCCCCCTCGTCCCCGCCCTCGCCGCCGCGCCGCGTCCGAGTCCGCGCCCCGCCCCCCGTGCGGGTCGTCTCGGCAGCGCTGCGACGGCGGCAGCAGTATGGAGGGTGAGAGCACGTCGGCCGTGCTCTCCGGCTTTGTGCTTGGCGCGCTCTCCTTCCAGCACCTCAACACCGACTCGGACACGGTGAGCCGGGCGCGCAGCCTCCCTCCCTTACCGCGCTGTGGTTGGATCCCCGCCCACCGGCTCTCCAGACGCCGCCGGGCCGCCTCTTCCCTCGCGGTTCAGGAGGTGCCCCTGCCCGACGAGCCTTTCCCCAGAGTAGCCCTCCCTGGCCTAACCTCTGCTGCGCTTGCCCGGCCCGAGAGCCCCACGCGCCCCATTTCGTTCATCAGTCTCCCTTTTTTCCTGACCAAACTTGGGCTCAAACGGATAAAGTTCATCTCGTGTCCTCCGCTACCGCCGGGGAGGCTGCGGGTTAACTTTCCGTTTCGCCTGACTGCCCATGGTTGATTGCAAGACAGCCGTGGACTTTTTCACGCCGGCCAGCCGGTGTGTGTTGATATAGTAGGACGGAGAGGGAGTGAAAATAGGTGTTGCATTTGCTTTTCGGCAAATCCTAGTGAATGATAAAACCTTAGTTTGATGTATCAGATATCTGATTTGTTTGCACTGCCATCAAGTTTCTTAAAATTATAAGGCAGCATTTACTTTTCTGATAGTATCGGTTATAATTTAACCATAAATTTGCCTCCACATGTTAAATATTTAAACGTTTTGCCTAGCTTCAAAACCTCTGGATGAAATTAAGTGACGTTTTTAAAAGTACAGTGCCTATTTTCTAAAAACGTATTAAACATTTCACAGTAAAATTCTTGTAAATTACTATACCTTCTTATCAGATAGTGGTTTTTCAGGTCTTTTAACTAAATTCTTTAAATGGTGGTTTTTTTTTTTTTTTTGATAGTTGAACTTGAGTTGTCCCTACTGCACATTTCTTGGTTTGTCTTTGGAAGTACTGAAGTCAAGAACACTGGAGTTCTGGTTTTTTTTTTTTTTTTTTTTTTTTTTTAACCTTGATTCAAGTAAAGACATTGTAGAAACATTCCTTTAGTGCTTTTTCTCCTTTGATAAAATGGGTGGGCATTATTATTACAAATTATTAACTAGTTTTTAAAAAGATAAAATTTAATTAACAAACCACACTGGGTCTATATTTTGGTACGGGGGTTTGAACTCAGGGCTGCTTTACCACTGTGCTACATCCCCACTCCTTTTTATTTTTTTGAGAGGGTATCTCACTTAAGTTGCCTACAGCCTCACTAAATTGTTCAGTCTGGCCTGAATCTGAGATTCTCCTATTTACTTCCAGAACTGCTGGGATTACAGGAGTCTACCACCCTGCCTGGCCACACTTGGTCTTTAAGTGCACCAAGGAATAATTGAATACTCTGAACTACAACAAATTGACCACTACTGTGGTGATATACTGCATCAGACTTACAGGACTCCTTTTAGAAAGCAGACTCAAATTGAATTCCAAATCTTTAATCTTTCAGGTTTTGTACATTTTTTCCCCATTTTGCACAATTTACACCTGAAAACACTGTTCATTGTGTCATAGTTTAGAAACCTCCACTGACTCCTAGAAGCACTTGTTAAATCCAGACTCCTGGCTAGTCATATGGAATGTTTTATTATTGGCTCTACCCTAAGTTCTTCTGTTCCAAGGCAAACTGTTCTACTAGTTCCTCAGATATTGTGTGTTCACTTCTGGCTTTAAGCCCTTTATGCTTTCAGGTGTGCTAAGTGCTTCAAGTTCTGTCTACACAAATTATCACTGAGTCCTTTGAAGTCAACTCCATTCTCACCTTATCCACAGGGCCTTCTCCACTTATTTTAGGCTGTTAATCTCTTTCCCCTTTATAAAATGACTGTTATTTATAATCTGTTCTCATTTTTTCTTCTAGTTATTTAACTGCTCATGTTTTACAATTACATTGGAAGCACCTTAGATTTTTTTTCTTTTTTAACACAATACCTTATTTATTTTTATGTGGTGCTGAGGCTCAAAACCAGTGCTTCACATGTGCTAGGCAAGCATATTACCACTAAGCCACAACCTCAGCCCCCCCCACCTTAGGTTTTTGTGTCCCCCAGCTAGTAGTATACACATATATACATTGTAAAGTACTTGGAAATATGAATTAGTTAAGAGACTGGGCAGTAATTCTATCAGGGTATTCCATATACTGCTTCTTTTTATTCTTACAGGAAGGTTTTCTCCTTGGGGAAGTGAAAGGTGAAGCCAAGAACAGCATTACTGACTCCCAAATGGATGATGTTGAAGTTGTTTATACAATTGGTGAGTTATTTATTTCTATTTTTGATAGTTTATGTTGAAAGGGATAAGCATAAGTTAATTATTTTTAAGTTGTTCAAAAATATACTGCTTTTTTAAAAGCAGAATTTAAAAAATACATAGCACTTATTTTCAATTAAAATTATAGCCATTGACTGAAACGGTGTGAAATATAGGAAGCAGATAAATATGCTGCAGAGAAACTAGTAAGAAAAAGCTGTTGTCAGCTGTTCTTTTGGGGAAAAAAGAAAAGGGAGCTTTAAAATATTTGGAAGTCTTCTGATTACCTAACATATCAGTTTTTAATAAGGATACACACACACATATACACACACTTTTTTTTTTTGGTTAGGTTACTGGGTATTGAACCCAGGGGAGCTTAATCACTGAGCTAAGTCCCCAGCCCTTTTTATTTTGAGATAGGGTCTTGCTAAGTTACTTAGGGCCTCACTAAGTTGCTTAGACTGCCTTTGAACTTGCAGTCCTCCTGTTTCAGCCTCCATGCTGCTAGGATTATAGGCATGCGCCACTGTACCCAGCAGGAGATATATATGTGTATATATATATATATACACACACACACACATATTTCTTTTTTAAAACAAAATAATGTTGTATTTTATAAGAAGTTTAGCATTATGACATTTTGTCATGATATAATCTCTATATCATTTTTCATAACTGCAGTATATTCCACCATGACCTGTGATTTAAGCAGTCCTTTAAATAAATTATAATCAGCTGTTTCTATTTTTCATTATAGATTACACTACAGTGAATATTCTTGTACATAAACATTTGACTTTTTATTATCAATCCCTAGATGTTATTGTGATGTTACAGGGTAACAATTTTTTTTTTTTTTTATTAAATGAGGGTTTTGCTCTGGCCTCAAACTCCTGGACTTCAGTCATCCTCCTACCTCAGCTGGACTGCTTGGCAAGCTAAAATAATTTGCCTTGTGTGACTCTTCATTCTTCCTAATGGCTATAACTATCTCATTGTGTGGATGGAGCATAACTTTTTAACCAGCTATGAATAAGTTTCTGTTTTATTAATACAAACAATATTACAGTGAATATTTTAGTATATATATCTTTGTGCCCTTGTCTCTCTGAAAACTAAATTCATACAGGTAGAGTAGGCTAGCTAATAGTACTTGGGAAATTTTACCACATTTTAGATTCCTCCACAGTACTATTATAAGTACTATTATAAGATCTTTTAATCTTTGCCAATTTGATAAATTTTTTAAAAGTTTGCTTTTGCCTTTTTAGTGTATGTGTGTGTGTGTGTGTGTGTATGTATATGTATGTATGTGTGTTGCTGAAGATGGAACCCAAGACCTGGAGAGTACAAAAGAGGTTAAGTATTCCTGTTTTGTACTCATTTTTTTTGGCTTTTGAAAAGCACAGACCTGTTCCATTCTTTGACTATATTTCTATTGGACTATGCTATTTTAATTGATTTGTATAACATTTAAAAAGAAAAGGCCTTTTGTCATATGCTATACACATGTTTAGACAGGTAGTTTTTTTGTTTGGTGCTGGGGATTGAACCTCAGGCATACTAAGCATACATTTCCCACTGAGCTACACCACCAGCCCAAGCAGTTTGTAATTTAACTTTGTCGTTGTTGTTGTTTTGTTTTGTTTTTCTATTCAGACACTTGGAGCTTTAAAAGCAAGGTCTTTGAGCATTTTTCCCCTAATTGGAATTAGAATGCCAAACAAAGAATAATGTATTTAGAAAAATTTAATTAAGCAAACATTTCTTGAGCAACTATACTGTGCATATAGGTATTTTGCTAAGCTTGAAGGTATTTGGTCAAATTATTTTACAATGTTAGATTACTTTAATACAGATGGAGAATCGATTAAAATCCAAGATGAACAAATTACTGACCTTACATTGGTCCCTGAGCTCTTATCATTTTTACTTTATCTTGTCTGTACACTAGAGCACATTTTACCAGTTATCAGTTACAGATTGGTTCTGTTTAGTGTTTTTGCAAACAGGAATTTATCTAAACGTAACATAAATTTGCTAGAAGAGAAATGTCTAGAGAATATTCACTTTTCCTTCTTAGTTTAACATTGCTATTGACAATAAGATTTGCTTCTTAAAAGATACTGGGATTTGTTTATGTTTTCTTTAGTTTGTAGCTAACATGGACAAAACCTTTATGAAATAACTACTTAAAAAAGATATTTCTTTTATACAGATATTTCTAACAATTGGGTAAATTTAGAGCATAACCTTTTTAGTACTCAATGAAAATAGTGCAACTTTGAACTTAGCTTTTGTACTGCAGTTATTAAACCATTATTTGAGGGAATATAGCATTGTGGTTCCCAGGGAAACTCTAGGTTTGAAGTTTGGCTCTATCACTTACTGGAGGAACCACTTCATCTCTCTCTCTCTCTCTCTTCTTTTTCTTTTTCTTTTTTTTTTTTTTGTACTGGGGATTGAACCCAGGGGTGTTTCATCACTATTATCTCCCCATATCCTACCCCACCCAGTCTTTTTTTTTTTTTTTTTTTTTAATTTTGAAACAGGATCTCAGTAAGTTGCTGAGGCAGGTCTCAAATTTGCAACCTTCCTACCTCAGCCTCCCAAGTTGCTGGGAATACAGGTGTGTACCACCATGCTCAGCCTATTCCATCATCTTTGAAAAGGGAAGAATGATGGCATCTGTCTTGTGCAGATTAAATGATATTAAAGTACTTCCTGGCATAAAGTAAATGCTGGTATGTTATTTAAATGATTATCTAATTAATCTAATCATAACCACAAATTTGGTATAATTGTGCTAAGAGTATCATATCTTGCTATATGTTTCATTCCAAGTGTTAATGTAATTTGGATTTCCCTCATTATACAACCCATTTATTAATCCCTTTTTTCCCCTAGACATTCAGAAATATATTCCATGCTACCGGCTTTTTAGGTGAGTAATAGTATTAGTAGAGCAACCAAACTATACATTGCAAAAGTTAATTCTCTGCAAGTGAAATAATTTTTAAAACTAATGAAGTATCTTAGTTACCAATTATACTATGAAGGTTTTGATGTTGTTTTAATACCTCAAATTCAATTGTGCATTGTCAACCATGTTCATAGTTCTTTCTCTGTTACATTACTGGCTTAGCTGGTCTCTGCTGCCTGTTGCAAGTACCAATTTACCTTGATGATGGCTTTTCCATCTCACACCCAGTCACCTTATTGCAATTTCATTGCATATTATAAGCTCACTGAATGGCATGTTCTCCTAGCAGCCCTTTTTTTTTTAACCCTTTGATTCTAGTTTTATTTTAGCAACTGTTTCCTCATTAATCTTTTTAAATGTTATATATATATATTATCTAACCTGTTTCCTGTTGCTTTTTTAGGGCTGAAAGCTTGTGCTTTTAGTCCTACAGATAGTAATAGGACCATTAGCTCTAACATACTGTATTTTTAAAAGAACTTATTGAATTATAACATACACAAATAAAAGTACAAAAATAAATGAATTTTCCCAAAGAAAACACAAGTAACCATAATTTTAATGAAGTAGCTTTATGATTTACATAAACCACATGAGAAGAAGCATTATTATTTTACAGTCATACTGTCTACATACATATCTCTAAGACTGTGTAAAATTTACAGGGGAGTCCATGGTTAAGGTAAGAAAGATCTATGCCAGGAGGATGGGGGAAAAAAAGGCTAAGTGTGGTCTTAACTGATGTACTTGAAAACATTGTCTTACGAAGTGCTTTAACATACAATAGACATACAAAAATATCTATTAGATTAAGTGAGGAATTCTTAGTGGAGACTCAAAAAGGACTTCCTTGAGGAACCCTCTGGATCAGCGAAGGACTTAAGAGAGTGAAAAGTGATTCAGTATCTTTTGGCAACTCTATTAATAATCAGACCAACTAAGCTGAAGATACCATCTAATCCAGTAATGCCTGAGCCTTTTTGCAGCTATCAAGATTAAGGGAAAGGGGCATAGGATAGCCACTTGAATTTTTGTTCCTCAGAAGGTTTTACACATGTCATTTTCATTTAAACACAAAGAGGCTTAAATAGTTCAAGATTTAATGATGGGCAAAGAACTAGTTAAATGTTGGGCAAAAACTAAGAATCAGGATTTCTTCTATTTTCTTTTTTTGTTTTTTTTTTTTGCTGGGGATGAAACCAAGGATGTCATGCATGCTAGACAAGTGCTCTACCACTGGGCTCCATCATCCCCAGCCCTTTTTATTTCTTGATACCATGTCGCACTAAGATGTCAGGCTGGCCTTGAACTTTGAGCCTCCTGCTTCAACTTCCTGAGTAGCTGGGATTACAGGCATGCGTCACACTGTTTGGCTTATTAAAATGTTTTTAATGGGAAAATTTTTAATTTAACTCTTTAAAAGTTAAAAACGTATTGAATATTTTCAGTGTATGCTTTGGAATTGCCCAGTAAAAGCCTGCTATAATGAATATTATTTACATAGGATTTTGTATAACATTTTACCATCACAGAAAAGAATATTGTTGATCTCAGTGCTAAAAGGAAGGAAATATTTGCAATCTCATAGGAAGGAAAAGAAAGTCAGAAGCAAACGTTTTAAATCCTTTAAGATTATCCTCTGATTCTTCTTTTGTCTTGACATTCCAATTACATCATAAAGACGACTGAACTTAACCAAAAGCTATTCACTTCTCCCATCTCTCCCAAAAACCCAACCATCTCCTAAAACACCTTTTTTAAAATATATTTTTAGTTGTCAATGGATCTTTTATTTGTTTATATGTGGTGCTAAGTTTTGAACCCAGTGCCTCATACATGCCAGGCAAGTGCTCTACCACTGAGCCACAACTCCAGCCCCCTTAAAACACTTTCAAAATCAGCAATAAATTGTCCTTTTGTTAGTGTGCTTCAGTACTCAGTATGCATTTTCATATATATCAATACTGTAAAAAAATTAATAAGTAAAACCAAACTAATTATGATCTGGCTCAACTTACTTTCTAATACTTGTATTGAATGGATAGTTTGTTTTAGGTTAAAAAAATATATGATATACAGACTTATCTCTTGAGATTTCTCTACTCCTTTTCCTTTTCACTGCTTATGGACCTCATGTTTCTACCATTTTAAGTCTCTTAATTTGTGAACTTTCCCTTCTTTAGGACTTCCATGTGACAAGCAAGTAGGTATGGATTTTGGCTGGGAGTTTGAGTAAGAGTAAATAAAATTTAAAATGTTAATAAAAGTATCAAATTTCTAGCTCATTTGAAATGTCTTTGTGACTTTTACAGCTTTTATAATTCTTCAGGTGAAGTAAATGAGCATGCACTGAAGAAAATATTTTCAAGTGTCAAAAAGGTATTCCTGGTTTACCTTTTCTTTTTGGTATTTGCATTATTTTTAGCTCCTAAAAACATAGGACTTTGACAGAAATTTTAAGCAATATTTTTCTTCATAGTATCCAGAAAAGCAGATAAGAAAAGGCTTGTTCTTCCCAGAAATTCAGAGAAGTTGCTTTGAATACAAAACTAGTTGTTAAAAGTATTGATTTTGTTCTCATCCTTCCCTTGATTACTATAATTAACACTGACCTTTTTCTCTTCTATATTTCCACCACACCCATCCCAATATGATTTATTCTAGGACTTAATCCATTTGTTATTTTATTTAGCTTTTTTTTGAGACAGGGTCTTCCTCAAATCCCTGGACCAAGTGATTCTCCAAATTCAGCTTTGCACGTAGCTGTGACTTCAGGCACTTGTCAGTGCATCAGCTTTGCAGTTACTGTTTTTTATACCACGGGGACAGTTTCTTGTATAGCACTTAATTTGAATTCTCTACAGCTTTCTTGATGTTCAGTTAAAAGTTGCTGAACAATCATGATTGATTATTTTTCCCAAATATAAAATTTCCTCAAGTTAACAATTTTTTCCCCCTTAAAGTTTTATATCTTTGACTTGAGAAGAAAAATAGACTGATGAAAAGTTTCATTCAAAAAACATCCTTAGTTGAAAATGCTTGGAATTTTTTCACAATTACATTTGACTATTTAAAAAAATATTCCTGTAAAAATGTTTTAGGTTTAAAAAACAAGCAATTTTAATTTCAGCTTAAAAGTACAAATTAAATTTTAGTTGTTGAAACTCACAGATTTCTATGAATTAAGGTGGTTATTTTTCCCTTTGTTCCAATTACTAAGTTTTCAGTAAATGAGAATTATTTTTCTGATTAAAAATGACTTAGTGATACTAATAGCACATTTGTTTAGCTTGTTACAGTTTATAAAACTTTCCATGGTTTTAGTAACCCTGAATCCAACTTTTGGGGCTATGTGATATTCATTCCCATTTAAATTTCAGGTAACAGCTAAGGGACCAACTAAGCTTATTTAACAAACTAAATATCAGTATAGATAACTAACTTGTTCTGGGGGAGTGACTGCTAATTAAGTGAAACAATGGCATTAATATTTTTCATGTCTTTTTACTGAAGATTAAGATGGCAATATAGCACATGCCCTAATAGACTAGAGTAAGTAAAGAATTCTTTTCTCCCTTTAATCTACATTGATCAAAACTGTGACCTTTTAACTGAATAGAAAGTAAATTATAAGTCAGTTTGCATACTTTGCAAAGGTAAAGCATGTAACTAAGTGAATTCTTTGTTTATTTGTGCCCCAAATCTAACTATTAAGAAAGCCATTTTAAACCTGGCAAGGGGTACATGCCTATAATCCCAGTTGCTAGGGAGACTGAGGCAGGAGGATAATAAGTTTGAGGCCAATTTGGGCAACTTAGCAAAACCATGTCTTAGAACACAAAGGAATGGGGACATGTAGCTCAGTGGTAGAACACTTGCCTAACATGTGTGAAGCTCTGGGTTAAAAGCCTAGTTTCACTGCAAAAAAGAAGTCCATTTTAAGACTGAATTTTATTGCTAAATTATATTAAGACATGCAATAACAATAATAACCATTAAGATATGCATTTAATTTTTTCTGTATTTTTTTTCAGACTGTGATAGGTTGGTACAAATTCCGTCGTCATTCAGATCAAATCATGACATTTAGAGAGAGACTGCTTCACAAAAACTTACAGAAGCATCTTTCAAGCCAAGAACTTGTTTTTCTGCTGTTAACACCAAGTATAATAACAGAAAGCTGTTCTACTCATCGGCTGGAACATGCTTTATATAAACCTCAAAAAGGGTAAATGTTAGTCACTGGCTGTTTTAAGCTAATAGGAAAAAAATCTAATATTTTTATAGTACTTTGGCAATTTATCAAGTTTCATACAGTGTTGCATTAAATTGTCACAACAACTTTCTGAAATGATCTTACCCATCTGTTAATTACAGATGAGAAAATGAAGGTCAGACCAGGAAATTAGAAACCAAGTGTGGAATGATGACTTGTATTTTGGCACTGAGATTCATTGTTATTTACTATGTAAGGTAGAAAAATAATTGTTGTAGGTATTGGTTAATTAGGATATAATGTAAAACTTAAGCCTGGGTACTTGTGCAGCTTTTCTGTAACTCTGCAAAGAAAGAATCAAGGTAGTTTTTGATGGTCTACCAAAATGAATCTAACAGGAACTCCCCTTGACTGTCTAAATATTTTCACTGAACATATAAGAATTAGGTTAAAAGAATACCAGTTAGGATAAAATTTATTGTTCATGGAAGATAGGATAAATCTCAGACTTAATACCTTAAGGTTATCTGAAATACTTGGGACCAGATGGGACTTAACAGGTATCAGATTTTGAAATACTTGTAGACAGCTAGGAAATGGGACTCAAGTCTAAACACAGAGTTCATTTATACTTTATATATAGACTGAAGATGATTTTATACAGTATGTTTATTGCCCCTATGTGTAGATTGGGACCTGTCACATGAGGATAGGTATGAAATTTCCCATCTGTAGAAAGTTTCATGTTTAGGATTTCATATTTTCGATGAAGGTTCCTCAACTTATACCGCCCTTTTTTTAAAATTGCTGTGCTAGAGTTTGAACCCATGGCTTCATGCATGCTATGCAAACACTCTACCAAGTGAGCTATATTCCCAGCCAAATTTTCTTTCTTTCTTTCTTTCTCTCTTTCTCTCTTTCTCTCTCTCTCTCTTTCTTTCTTTCCTTATTGGTACTAGGGTAAAGGGATTGAATCTAGGGGTACTCTATCACTAAACTATATCCCCCTAGCCCTTTTGTTGTTTGTTTGTTTTGGTACCAGGGATTAAAGACAAGGACACTTAACTACTGAGCCACATTCCCAGCCCTTTTATTTTTTATTTTGAGACAAGGTCTCACTAGATTGCTTAGAACCTTGCTAAGCTGCTGAGGCTGGCTTCAAACCTGTGATCATCTTGCCTCAGCTTCCCATGCTGCTGGGATTACAGGCCAGCTTGTGCCACCAAGTCCAGCTCCCCTTGATTTTTCTGTGCTAGGATACTGCTAAGTGGCTGAGACTGGTAAACTATTTTTTCACAAAAATTTCTTGCACCATGTATATCTCATAACTTTTAAAAACTTGTTGCTTCATGTTGCTCAAATCAGTAAATTCTGTCTTTGTAAGTAGTAAGGAATGGGGGGTTTTGTTTGTTTAATCTTGTGGAGGTAAAGTAGTCTATTGTGTATGTGCCTGCTATTCTTTCTCTTTATTTTAAATTAACATTTAAAAATTTTATCAGACTTTTTTATAGGGTCCCATTAGTGGTTGCCAATCTGGGCATGTCTGAACAGCTGGGTTATAAAACTGTATCAGGTTCCTGTATGTCCACTGGTTTTAGAAGAGCAGTAAAAAAACACAGGTAAGATTCTTAAACTGCTTTTCCACTTAACTTACTCTTACTTATTTTTTGAAATTATTTTTATTACACAAACAGAAGAGTAAAAATGAAAGGAAAACTGACAAAATGAATATAATACTCAAGAAAACTCAAGTGTTTTACAGTCTTCATATTTCCTCTTACCACTTGTCTGTTTACAAGTTATGTATATTTACCAGAGGAAATTGTAATTTTTCACAGCTCTGAATTTTTTAAAGAAGATGGATCTTTAAAGGAGGTACACAAGATAAATGAAATGTATGCTTCATTACAAGAAGAATTAAAGGTAAGTTAACTAGCATCAAGAACTTAAAGACCACTTCTAGAATTCATATCAAGATGATGAGTGAAATTTTTTAGGGATAACCTGACTTTAGATTTATACTGTATTCCTTTACTCCAGTCATAAAGATTGTGATCTTGTAGTGAACAACAGTCTAATCTTACCCACATTATATCTTAGCTGTAGCCATTCGTTTTTGAGATGTTACCTTCATTCCAGAATCTAGGCTAAAGCAGCAGCCCTCATTTGGGATATGTTCTTGCAGCAAAAAGAAAAAAGCCCAAAAGATATTGGGAATTCACAACAGTTCTTAAAACTTAGCTCAAAACTGCCACACCATCGCAATGGCCAGCGATACATAATCCTTTTACAGGATGAAGAGGGACGCAAATATTTGGTAACAGGGAACTACCATAGCATTACAGTTGATCTCTTTATGTCAGGTGCTTTGAAAAGTAGCATCAAGATGGGAATAGAAGTGCAAGAGATTTATTGAGCTTGTGAAAGATAAAGCAGAAGGATCAAGAATGACCAAGAATAGCCTTCAGACTGCAATTTTACAAAAATGTGAGAAAGGAGAAAGGGATAGTACAGTTGGTTAGGAAGAACCTCAGATTGCAGTAACCTTCTAAGAAAGTTCAACTAGACTCATGGATCCTTTATTGAACAAAGTTGTTCTGCAGGTATAGACTTGCACTATTCTCCCACTGGGCTTAGTCACTAGTTAGAAACAGCACTTGGAAAGTGTGGCTTATGCCCAATCCAAAGCTGATGATGTCCTTAACTGTGCTTCCCCTTGAATATCTACGTAATATATTTCCATGGCCACCGTACTTGTTGATAGAGCACACTTAAGAGAAAAAGGGTTAGTACACGTTACATACCACTACATAGTTTTTAATATAAATAATAACAGGAATTTTAGAAAATAGAAATACTCAGAATCTTACATTTAAAAAAAATTTTTTGTAATTGTAAATGGACAGAATGCCTTTATTTATTTTTATGCGGTGCTAAGGATCAAACCCAGTGCCTCACACATGCTAGGCAAGCATTCTGCCACTGAGCTACAGCCCCAGCCCCAGAATCTCATTTTAACATAACTGTTTTCACTTTGCCATAGTCTCATTTCTCCCCTGATATATACACACTTTGTAGTTGACAATCATGGCAACAAAAATTAGTTTCATAAGTTTTTTTAATTTCCTGTATCATTAAACATTTTTCACTTGCTACATATCCTTTATTTTTAATGCAGTATGTATACTTTTTAAAAACTTAAATTGACAGATAAAATCATATTATGGGCTGGGGTTGTAGCTCAGTGGTAGAGCACTTGCCTCACATGTGTGAGGCACTGGGTTCAATCCTCAGCACCAAATAAATAAATAAAATAAAAATATTGCATCCATCTACAACTAAATATTTTTTTAAATTACATTATCATGTAAAACATTGTTTTTATACATATTGTGGAACAGTGAAATTGATCTAATTAACAAATGCATTGCCTCATGTAATTATTATTTTCATGATGAAAACAGTGTTCACTCCACATTTTTCAAGAACACAATATACTGTCATTAACTAGTCTAAAAGATGTACAATAGATTTTTTTTTTTTTTTTTTTAAATAGTGCTAGGGATTGAATCCAGGGCCTCATGCATGCTAAACAATTACTCTTACCACCAAGCCACATCCCCAGCCCTGTACAATAGATTTCTTAAACTAACATATCTTTTGCAACATCTCTCTGCCCCCTTTCAACCACTCCAGCCTCCAGCCTTTGGTAACCACAGTTCTGCTCTGTTCCTATGAAATGAACTTGCTATCTGGGCATGGTAGTACATTCCTATAATTCCAGCAACTCAGGAGGCTGAAGCAGAAGGATCACAAGTTTAGGCCAGCCACAGCAACTTAGCAAAACCCTGTCTCAAAAAGTTCTGGGAGTGGGGAAAAAAAAAGAAGAAATTCTGTCATTTGTGACATGAGTAAGCCTGGAGGACATTAAGTGAAATAAATAAGCTAACTTCTTTTTATTTTCCTTGTGGTACCAGGGGATTGGACCCCTGGGTGCTCTACCACTGAGCTACATCCCCAGTCTTTTTTTTTTTTTTTTTTCTAATTTTGAGATAGGGTTTCACTTAAGTTGCTCAGGGTCTTGCCAAGTTGTCAAGGCTTGCTTCGAACTTACAGTCCTCCTGCCTTAGCCTCCTGGGTTGCTGGAATATAGGTGTGTACCACTCATTCTTTTTTTAAGGATGAATAGTGTTCCACTGCATATATATTAACCACATTTCTTTGTCCATTCATCAGTTAATGGACATTTACATTGATTGAATATTCTGACTATTTAAATCATGCTGGGTAGATATCCTAAAAGTGTCCACTAAAACTGGCTTAACTTTTACCTTACAATTAGAAGCTAGTTATGTTTGATATAATATGAATGTGATATTTGATAGATATTTGTTGTTATTGAGATATTCATAATTTTAAAATTCATGACACAACCAGTTTGCTTTTCAAAAGTAGTTTATCTTATGGGAATGAAAAACTTTGTTTGCTTTCATAACATTGAAATAGTCATCCTTGTTTCATTTGTCAATTTCTTATGTTAAATATATGCAATAACTTTGCATCTCAGAATTATTTCAAAGTGAATTAAATATTCCAGTTTATTTCTATTACCAAGGAAATAATTTGTATGATAAATCCATCTCTAAATGGGAAGTTATATCTGAAAAGCATTTTACAACCTATAAAGTACCATACAGAATCCTTGTTAAAGTCCTCCAGAAAATAGCAAACTAAAATATTGAGAATTTTATATTAATTAATTGTGAATCTAGACTTATTTCATAACTTGGAGTTTTACCTATGTTAAATTATTTTACTTTGCAGAGTGTATGTAAAAAAGTGGAACAAAGTGAGGGAGAAGTGGAGAAACTAATAAAGGATGTCAACAGATTAAAACAAGAAATTAAAAAAAGGCAACAAGCACAGATTGAGGCAGCACGTAAGTAAAAAGTTAACACATCACTACTTTCCTTGCATTTCTCACTGATTAGAATTATGGATGAACCAACTGCACTAAATCATAAATTTGTCCACTTTGGGATTAAAAGCAATCATTTTATTAATACTCTTGAATTTCACCAATAAAGGAACTGGTACAATAGTAGATGTGCTGTATTTGTTGATATTAAGTTTAATTTTCTCCTAGAATATTACAGCATATAAGTAGGAATTATATTTGGAATTATACATGTCATTATTCTCACTTTGGATAATTTGATAGAATTGTTGAAATCTTTTTGACTCTCCTGACAAATAGCTAATTATAAAAGAACATGGAATTTTTATGGAATAAAAAATGTTGATCCTGTTATTTTATTTTGTTTAGGAGAGAAGAATGTCCAAGAAGACCCTCAGGAGAACATTTTGCTTTGTCAAGCTTTACAGACCTTTTTTCCAGACTGTGAATTTCTTCATTCTTGTGTTATCTCCTTGACAAATAGGCATATTTCTAAAAGTAGATGTAACACCAACCACCATCTGGATGTGGTAAACAACCTGACTTTAATGGTAGAGTATACCCATACTCCTGAAGCTAGTCCAGCTAGTACACCACCAATGACTAAGCGAAAAGCTTTAGACATAGAGGACAGATGGCAAATGAAGAAATCACGGCTGCTAAAGAGAGAACACAAACTATCTAAGAAAGGTACTGATAGTAGTAACCAAGAAAAAGCATCCACAGCCAGCAGCCCAGAAACAGATGAAGAGATTGAGAAAATGAAGGGTTCTGGTGAATATCCACAGTCTCCCACATTTTGATCCTTTTAACCCAAAATAAGACTTTTGATTTGGTTGTAGAGTAAAGCCAAATGTTTCTATTATTTTTATTATATTCAGCTATTCATAGTAATACATGGATAATGTACTTTGTTTTTACTATGTTCATCTTTTTATAGTACTGCATAGATAAGTTCTGTATTTCATTTTATAAAGTACTTTCAAAATTATTAGATGCTCTTATTTATTTATATGTTGTGGTCCTGGAGATTGACCCTAGGGCTTTGCATATACTAGGCAAGTGCTCTACCACTGAGCTACACCCATAACCCAAGATGCTTTTATTGTAAAATCAAAACCTTTCACCTTGCTTTCACAACTGTTGAGGGAATGGCTTTAAAAAGACATTCTTTTAAACTTGTACATCTCTTGGAAATGGGAGAGAGACTGTGTACAACATGGGAAGAAGCATAAAGTTTATATGAAAATTTATATAAACTTTGTCATTAAAATTTTACTCAAGTGATGATACAAAGTATATTATTAAGCTGGGCATGGTGGTACACATGTGTAGTCTTAGCTACTTCCTACGCAAAAGGCTGGGGTAGGCCTGCGCAACATAGTGAGCACTCCAAAAAAAAAAGTGGCAAGCCAGCTATGGCAATTGTGCACGCCTCTAATCCTAGCAGCTTAAAGAAGCTCCCAAGTTCAAAGCCAGCCTAAGCAACTTAGCAAGATCCTGTCTCTAAATAAAATATAAAAAGGGCTGGAGATGTGGCTCAGTGGTTAAGCACCCCTGGGTTCAATCCCTGTACCCAAAAAAAAGAAAGTGTTTACCATAAATGCAGTTGTATTTATGTCTTTTCCACCACATGAAGGTTTCACCATGTTTAACTCACTGGACATCATACTGAATACATACTTTCACCTTTGTACTCCCTGTATTACTTTCTAGAGACATTACTAAATACAGAATATTACATCTAGTAACGAAACTTTAATCTTCTGTGTTAACATGCATAAATTATTATGGGATGTTTATGATCCACATCATAAATCAGGATGACTTGTACAGAATGCTAGAGTTATTTTACTGTTAAGTACTAGCACTATACACAACAGGAGGAGAACCAGGGTTGTTAGTCTGAACCCTACTTGCAACACTGGAGTAAGAGAAAATGACTGAAAATAGATGTATACATCTGTCATCCCTTCATGTAAAGGATATCAGTTTAAGGATAGATTCATCTAGGAATAAATTCCTTGTCCTGTGACAGCCCAGTGTACATCTCTGCAAAGATAAGACCTGCTCTCTTAACCAGGCACACTTAAATTTGCTAATTAGAAAATGATTCCAAGCATTTGTAACTCCATGGGATCTAAACACTACATAAGTATTCAAGTTTGCTGCACTCATTTCTCTAATATCCCATCTGTAACATAGAATCTGACCTAAAGTAGTATTCCAACACAAGCCATCCCTTCCATATTTCCTATTCCTATAGTAGTGGTTCATTAATATATGAATGAACTACTGGGGACCAGATGTAATACAGGATCACTTTTATTCAAGGTACGTACAATTTAATGAATATTAACATTTTAAATAAGCAACCTGTTCTGTGAACAGTCATATGGAGGGGAAGCTTCACTCCTAATCTCACTCTTGAAACTCTTTTCCTCCCAAAGGTTAGTTTGAATCAGTAGAGGTCAATTTATTATAAAACAAGTTTACTGGTGATAACCTTATTTTATTCCCGATATTTGATGTTACAAACTTTAGGGTCTTTGAGATATGCAGGATCCTTGTATGTAACTGGCATAAACCCTGTGAAAAGATATTATAAAGTTTTTCACAAAAAATAATGAGCAAACTTTTGACTAATTCAGTTGTTCAAGGCACACTTACCCATTATTTGAGCTCTCTTAATCGCTTTTGTAATTTCTTTCTGTTTCTTCCCACAAAGACCTATAAAGTTTTTGAAAGTGCTTTTTTTATTCATAAAAATGCCAGTATTCAAACTATAACAACTTTTAAGTCAAAGGTCAGATTTTTTTTTTTTCTGTAAAGGGCCAGAATAATAAATAATCTTAGGCTCTCGGGCCACAGAGTGTCCATTCACAACTACTCTCCTACTCTCCTCTGCTATTGTAGCTCCAAAGCAACCATGTGGCACTGTGTAAATAAAACTACAAAAACAAGTGGCAGACTGAATCTGGTCTATCTATGGAAAGTTTGCCATCATCAAGTTTTAATGTAGAATGTCTATAATTCACAACCTACCAAACAGCTTTTTTTATGCCCAAGTTTTTTATGTGGCCAGCAGGTAGTTAACCTTGAGGACAACAAAGGGCTAAGAAGGCTTTCCCTAAAAAAGTACCTAAATCCAATCTAGTCTTAAAAATGTAGACTCTGGTCTAATAGTGATTTATGACAGGACCTGAAAATTTTACCAATTTTCTTAAGTGACAGAGATAGATATAATTCTTATCGACATTTAAATTGCTACAGTTAAAAAATAAATACCTGTTATATGCCTTCCATAAATGCATCCAGTAAATGGAGAAACAAATTGGGACAGAAGCTGTGTTTTGAGTTTTATGTAAAGAGAAAAAAAATTATATTAATACATTTGTTATTCAACCTTCAGTAAATTTCAAGGAAAAAAATCCATATACATGACTTTCAAGTAATGAAAAGATTTAATAAGTTTCAGACAAATTTATTATGAGGTCATATTAACAAGTCATCTTTTTAAATAATGAAAAGTAATATCTATCCAGTGTATCAAAAAGTCTAAACAGCTAAATAACAGATTAATCAGCATATTCCTTCAAATGCTAAAGCTATTTTGACAAACCACAGATATCCTAAAAAAATGCTGCTTGTAAAATGGATGAAATTGGAGAATATCATGCTAAGTGAGATAAGCCAATCTCAAAAAACTAAAGGACAAATGATCTTGCTGATAAGCGGATGATGACACATAATGGGGGGGTGGGAGGCGGGCAAGAATGGAGGAAGGAGGGACTGTACAGAGGGATAAAAGGGGCGGGAGGGGTGGAGGGAAGAAAAAAAAAAAAACAGAATGAATCAAAAAATATTACCCTAGGTAAATGTATGATTACAAAAACAGTATGCCTCTACCTCATGTACAGAGAAACAAGATATATCCCATTTGTTTACAATAAATATGAATTTAAAAAAAAAATGCTTGTAACAAGTTACCCAAACATTTCATCTATCATTATAAGCTATTACATACTCATGAATATAAATTATCAGACTGAACTGAGATCTTCAAGAGATATACATATTGGGCCAATTTCTACAACTTATGTTCTATTAATTTAAATACTTTGACACTTTGTAGGTGCCAGGAACTATTCTTATGCACTGTTGCATAATCTTCCTATTATATTGTAATCTAATAATTTTTTTTCCCTCAAAGACAGTTAATTTATATTGTAATCAATACACTTAACTCCAGCACCATTTACTCCCCCTAAATTTGCCACTACTAATTTACTGAGAGTGAGCTATATTGTTCAAACCTTTGGAACACAGAAAAAGAAATTCTGAGCTAAAACAATAGTAAATAAGGGTAAGTCAAGGGCTCTTCATTGAATAAAGATATCTTACATACAGAAAATTATAACCAGATTTGAAACCATGAAGTTACTAAAACAGTTGCCTCTACATAAAACCTGCTATAAAACTGATTTAATAACAAAGGGGCAAAAACCTAAAATCAAGTACCATATTGGAGAGTAAAACCAGATCTCACCTGTACATTTTTATAATCTACACGTTTCTCACACAAGATACATTTCTTAAGAGGCTCCTTATAAGGATTTTCCATTGGAACAGGCTAGGATAAAGAAAGAGAAATTTCATGATATAATTTAAATTTGAAAAAAATATATCTTAAAGTCACCATATTTAAACCTATCCAAAAGCACATAGTACCTTCCTTCCTGTGTACATATTTTACACAAGCACTTTACTTTGTATCAGTTTGGCTAAGGAGAAATTAACTCATGATGATTCTGGAATAAAGTATAAACTTTTTAGAAAAGAATGTATGGGAGAAAAAATGCGAGCCTGATAACAAAGTGATTTTATGCTCAAATGCTTTGTTCCAATTATAGATGATTAAACATTTTAAATTCAGTAAACTTTTTTTAAACTAAGAAAAACTTAAAATAGATGACATGCTATTCTTATATTAGTATAATCACTGAATAGTTTATTCATCCCCTTATTTGTCAGTTGCTTTATCTATAGCCCCAGACTGTTATATAAGTTAGTGTTAGCCTTTTTGACTTCTCTGTCTTAACTACTGCCTCTGATGCTTCATTACGCCTTCCTCCTACGGTTAGAATGTTTGTCTTCAGTACAGAGGTACTCAATTTAGAAATGGTTATAGTCCCCTGTAATTGTATACCAAATCTGAAATGAATATGACAGTGTGTCTTTTTCTGTGAAGAGGATCCATATCTTTCATTAGTCTCAGTGGGGTTTATGGCCTAAAAAGGGAGTAAACTTCCTTTATTCTCTTAAAGTATGGTGTGTGAATAAGACGACTAAGATAGATGCACACAGAGAACAGATAAGTTTTTTTTTTTTTTTTTTTTTTCCTTTTTATCCCCATTTCTCAAATGTTCCTAATCCAATCAGCTCACACATAAAGGCAATGTTCCTTCTCAACACTGGGCTAAGTGCTAAGTATAGGATGATTAGTGTCAAATAACCTTTGCATGTAGTAAGAAAACCTATGCTGCCCAAGTCCATGTTAATACTTTAAATCCATAAAAATCTAGGTTAGAGGAAACTATTAAATGTCCTAGAGTAAAACTTAAATTTTGATCCTGCATTTATTAAGGCAGCCTACCAAAAGTGACAAATGAAACAAAGGTAGGACAATTATGTACAATTATTCTATTCACCTAAACTACCTTTTGAAATTCCCAAATAACATAGCCTTATATTAATATCTAGGAAGAAAATATGGCAAGAAGCTATACTTCTTACTAGAAGTATAAAGTCTCTTACTTTGAAACTCACCTGCGTGACATTGCAATAAGTTCCAAACTCAAGTAATGATGATTCGATTATGTCCTATAGCTGAACTCCAAGTAGTTATAAAAATACGGTCATATTTGCAAATGCCTTACTAATATAAAGAAAAAATTTCTTACCAGGTCCTCATTGCTGGTTACCTGCTTGTATTGTGAACAACCCCTTCTCCAGAGCACTGCAATTAAACAGAAACAGTAATAAACAGTTCTTTTTGTTTGCTAAGTAGCTAATGAGGATTTTTGTTTTAGCTCAGTGTAGTATGTATGCCTGTAATTCCAGTTACTCCAGAACCTGAGGCAGGAGAATCAAAAGTTCAAGGCCAGTCTAGGCAACCTAGACCCTGTAGCAAAATAAAATTTAAAAGGGGCTGGACAAGAACTTCAGTGGCAGGGTTCTCCCTGAGGGAGGCCCAGGGTTGATCCCCAGTACCCCCCCCCCCCCCCCCCCCCCCCCCCCCGCCACACACACACAAACAAAAATATTTATGGAGGTAAGATTAATCAAGGGACAAACATAAAATAAAGATTTTACATTCTTTAGACTCACAATGACTAGTTAAGTCTTTAGATTTGGGACAGAATAAGACATAAAACGTGATTCCCAGGGTTTCCAGGGCTTTGGGGATAGGGCATATATTTTCTCAACTATAAAACTTTTCACTGCTTCCTGACATTTACTCTTTTATTCCATAGTTTTTAACACTAATACGTGCAGAAGCAACAGAAAGGCACTATTATACCAAAGGGAAAATGGGTAATGGATTTTTTCCAGACAGTAATGATAGCGACGAATAAAGATAAAATTGCAGAAATTATAGATTCAAGGGATTATGTCACAATTCCGCTCTGATCTTGGACCTTAGACATCTAAAGTTCGTTGTTGGGCGACTCTGGAAAAGTTCCTTGCTCAAGTTTATATGTAAAGTCTTAGGCAGGCCCTTGACTTCCCCGGCTCCTCCCCTCGGTACAGGGGATTGAACCCAAGGGCCCTCTCCCACTGAGTTAGATCCCCAAGATTCCCGTTTTTTTTTTTTTTTTTTTTTTTTTTTTTTTTTTTTTTTTTTTTTTTTTTTTTTTTAATTCTCTAAGTTGAGGAGACTGGCCTTGACTTGTGATCTTATGGCCTCAGCTCCCTGAGTAACTGTGACTACAGGACGCACCACCAGCCCGGCACCCTTCTTACAAAATTATTCTACCCATCACTTTCCTTTTACGTCTAATATTTTTTAAGACGTTGATTTAATATCTCACGGCCCCGTGAATTCTAAAACAGCAGTCGTGGCCGTTCCCACCCACTTTAGAGAAACTGTATCACCTAGAAATCAGCGTCCTTTTGCTAACAGTAATGACTCCACGGACCATCAGGGCCAAAGCAATGGCTGCAGTTCTACAATGGAGACTTTACCCGAGCGAGTTCCGGGATTTGGGAGGCAGACAGCAGCCGTTATGCAGGATGTCAACTTCTTCCCTAAACTACCACAAGAAGCAATCACAGCTGCCATGGTTCCCATTATTCCTCTTCCTTTCCTTTTTCCAAATCGCCCAAATACGTCCCTTCCGGTAATCTTCCCCTGTGGGCTCGAGGACTTCATTCAAAGGTTCCGCAGGCGAACGCTGAAGACACGCCCCAGTTGGGGTTTTCAATGCGCCTGCGCAGCAGGTTTTGATTCCCGTCCTCTCCGCGCCAAAAATCAAGTGACATTTGTGATTGGACGGAGAGAGCGAACACCTATGCCGGTCCTACAGCTTCCGGTCCGAGAGCCCTGGGAATTAGCTTGAGGTCTTTACAAAAGGTGGATGGAGACTCGAGCACTTTCTCCCAGTTGCCACCTCCGCCCAGCCCGCCTTCGGAGGTTGGCGGCAGAGTCAGTGGGGACCAAGTTGGGCAGCGTTTTCGGTCTCAGTCATGGATGAAGGTGGTTCCCGCATCCGCCGGCGGGTGTCTGTGCGCAAAAGGAACCGTCCTAGCCTAGGGAGCATTTTTGCCTTCCCCACGGCGGCGCCGCTCAAGACTGGCGATGAGCAGGAAGAGGAGAAGGAGATGGAAGCTGGGAGCAGGCGGCGGAAAATCGTGGGCCTGCAACCCGTGGAGGTACAGCCCCATCCGCTCTCAAATTCCCCCGAGGGCCTTGTCCTACTAACCAACTTTGGGGCGCTCATACAAACCTGGGCCTCCTCCTTCGCTTGCCCACCGAAAGGGGTGGGAAACCAGATACAGAAGATGTGAAACTGCCAAATTGTGGCAGTTTCTTCCCAAGTGCAAACAATTAACCAGTCAGATGAAAGAGCCTTCATTTGCCTCTCTCACCTATCTTTGTTACTGCTGCTGTCACTTATGAGGTATTGCCTTGTTTCCCCGCTTCTATATGGATATGAAATGTAGATACAAAAATTTAACATCCAGCAACTAAGTGACGTAACTGAGACGCAAACCCATACTTCGAAATTACTACTGCCCCTACGTTACTAATAAAATCTGTTTATTGAAGACCCTTACACTTTGTTAAACAAGCTACATTATCTAGATTTTACAACAGTAATCAAACCCTGAGAAGTTCAGAAACTACCTTCTGACTTCAAATTCTGTGTCACTACACTCTTGCTGCCTCAAAGTTTATTTCTCTTCTGTTTAATAGACCTCCCCAAGTCAATGTGCACGCCCTCCGTCTCAATTCCAAATTAAACAGAATTCCTCTGTAATATATAGTTGTACAACTTTTTGTTATAGGCCAGTCACTGTCTCAGAGCAGGGGATAGGAAGGGAGAAATGCAATTCTCAGACGCTTCTAGTGAACCACTATCTCAATAGATGTCTATCAATCTTGCTATCATTTAAGGATTTAGCACAAGTTTAAGCATTAGAATCCCGGGGGTTAGGGGTGTTACAGTGTTAGAGCCAGGCCACGGGTTCAATCCCCAGCACAAAAAAAAAAAAAAAAAAAAAAAAAAAAGAAGCAGCCCACTGTTTCCACAACACTCCAGGAGCACTGTATAGGCAAGTCACTTCACCTCTCTGAGCCTCCATTACTTCATCTGTAAAAGGTGATAATAATATCTGTTCTTAGGGCGATTTACAGGACCTACAGATAATTATATGCTTGGTACAGCCCTACACTGAAGCTTTTATTATTTACTTTGCTTTAGAAATGTGTTTTTAAAAAAATATTTTTAATATCTTTATTTTATTTATTTTTATGTGGTGCTGAGGATCGAATCCAGTGTTTCACACAGGCAAGTACTCTGCCATGAGCTACAACTGCAGTTCCAGTAATTATTTTATTTTTTTCCATTCCACATTTTTTATTGGTGCATTTTAGTTGTATATAAGATGGGATTTGTTGTTGCATATTTGTACATGCACACAATATATTGGCCAAATCTGATTTGTCCAATATCACTTCCCAGCACTTTCACCTTCCCTCTTTACTTCCCATACCTTAGTCCCTTTCCTCTATTAATCTCCCTTTGATTTTCATGAGATTCTCCCACCCCCACCCCACCTTGTTTTCTTTTTTCCTCTAGTGAAACTTCTGTTATTCATGAATCTGGAATTGCCTGTAAGTATTTTTATTTTCTTTCCAGCATAATGACAGCGAAGAGGACATGTTTGGTGACTATGATAGCTTTACTGAAAACTCCTTTTTAGATCAAGTCGATGATTTGGAACAGAAATACATACAACTTTCTGAACAAAGGAAACATGCTATGGACTTTGCCACTGAAGATTTTTGTTCAGAAAGCATAAAAAACAAACTCAGTGTTACTACTGTACGCAACTGTACTGAACACAAAACTGATGAGCATACAGAGAACCAGAGAGAGCATAAAGATGTCCCTGTTCAACCTGGAACTGATGTTTTGTATGATTTGCCTTCTTCTCAAGTTTTATACTTTGCAAATTTGCAGAACTCTTCAAATGATTTGGGTGATCAGTTGACTAAAGAAAGGAATGGGAGCTCATCCTTTCCCAATACTGTGAGTGAAGAATTGCCCCATAATTGCATAAAGCAGCTCCAGCCAAATGATGAATCCTCTTCTAAAGTCAGAAATAATTCAGATACGAGTAGGAGAAAAAGTATTAAAGATCATCTAAAAAGTACTATGACCGGAAATGCAAAGGCCCAAACACCAATATGTTCTAGGAGTAAACAACTCAAGGAGACTCTCCTATCTGAAGAGATTAATGTTGCTAAGAAAACAATTGAGTCTTCATCAGATGATCTTGGTCCATTTTATTCATTGCCCAGCAAAGTGAGAGACCTTTATGTTCAGTTCAAAGGAATTGAAAAATTATATGGTAATGCTTTTTTTTTTTTTTTGGAATAAAAACAAAATTTTCCATTGTCATAAAATTAGTGTAAATGAATAGAAGCAAATGCTTCCATGGTCATATTTCTCATCTTGAAAAATCAAAGTATCATTTGTCTCAACCTTCCATCCCTATCCTGTCACCTTGAACCTCTTCCCTTCACACTCACATTTCTCGAACTAGTTATTTGTACTTACTTTGTTTTTCCTTACTTTAGCCCACTCCAATTCTGGGTTCTGTACTCTTGACTGAGATATGATGATTGCAGTGTCTAAATTCAGTGGTAATTCCCGTACTTACTTACCTTACCTGACTTCTTGGTAGCACCCGCACATGTCAACCACATCATTCTTTAAATTCTTTTTTGACACCCTGTTCCCGTTTTTTCTTTGCTTGTCTACCTGTACGCAGTTTTCTTAACTGGCATTAGCTATCTCTGTTTTCTCTACCAAAATTTAATTGAAATTCCTTTGAAGGCTTCTATGTCTTGAGTGAAAGAAGTCAGTAATCCCACTGGTTAAAATTAAGCATATTAAAAGGAAGCAGCATTAAGATTTAAGTGAAAAAGAAACATTGTAATATAGTAATAATAATGTTCTTTATGTTTTTTTAAAAATCCCGGGTCCTTTCCTATTTCCGATGCATCATTTTAAACAAAGAAGGGACAGTTGCTGCCATACCAAGAGATCAGTCCATCAACCCATCACTTATAAGTATTTCTAGAGCTCCTGTTAGGATCCTAGAAGCTGTATGAAAATGTGGGTTTTCAGGGAGAAGACAATTAGGTTGGAGAAGCAGGACTATAGAAAACAAAGTTCACAGGAGTAATAAATTCTAAATTGTGTCATCTGTGAGCTAATGGTCTATGTTACCCTTGAAGTAGATGTTAACTTTTTCCCTCTGGTTTTCTGTTAACACCTTGTTCTTTGTTTAATCTGCATCTTCTTCCAGAATAAATTCTCCAAGGATAGGACTCTAACTTGTCTTTCTTTTTCTTTTGTGATTAGCACTGTGCTTGGTACACTAGTGGACTACCTGCTGCTGGAGGTTGACATCCTCTTTATGAATTCTGGCTGTTACTTAAGCAGTTAGTTCCTTATTATAAAAATAAAAGGCCAGTGGTAACTGTTTTGCAAGTCATATTCTTGGTCAAAGACATACCAAGTTAAATGCTGGTAGTGGCTGGCAATATTTACATGGGTAGCTTCTAAGTAAGAACTTCGACAATAACTTCTTAATTCTCTTTATACTTGTAAATTTACCCATTTAAAGCCTAAATATGTGTGCTAATTTTCATTAGGATAAAGCAGTGGTTCTCAAAGTGTAATTCCTGAACTGCATCATGGGCATGATCTGGAAACTTGTCGTGGGATGCACATTCTTGCACCCAGCCCTACTGCATCAGAACCTCTGAGCGTGGGGCCTGGCAATGTTTTAACAAGCTTCCAGGGGACTCTGACACATGCAGATGTTTCCAAACCACTGAACTAGAGAATCTCAACCTCACTCTGTTCACTTTGCTATTTTATCATAGAATTAGATGCTTAATGATTTTTTGTATAAGTGTTGGGAACTAAGTTATTATAATTTATTCCTTAATGTGTGAAGATAAATGATATTCTTAAATGTTACTTGTTCAGGTCATCTTATACTTTAAAAAGTAAAGGATAAAATGTGAATATGGTTGTGTTGGCATAAATATCTGCAGTTTGATGACTAGTGTGTGATACTAACCTGAAATATTTTTAAATATTGAGTTTTTTTTTTGTTGTTTGTTTGTTTGTTTTAGGTTCTGGGGATCAAACTGAGGGCCTTGTGCATATTAAGCACACTTAACTACTGAGCTATACTCCCAGCCTAGTATTTTTGAAATTTTTAAAAATATTTTTTTAGTTGTTAATGGATTTTAATTTTATTTATTTATATGTGATGCTGAGAATCGAACCCAGTTCCTCACACATGGCAGGCAAGTGTTCTACCACTGAGCCACAACCCCAGCCCTGAAATATTTTTAAAGAAAAAAATATAGTCATTGTAAATATTTGGGACTCACTAAACAAAATCATTTGTAACACTGTCATTCAGACATAACTATTTTTAGTAGCTTTGTAATATTCTATTAATCATTCTTTTAATTTTTAAAAACAATATATCCAAGCCCAACTTCTATGCATAATCCTTTTCAAATATTTGTACATGCTTTGGTTCATATTCAACACATTGATGATCTCCTTTAACTATATATTGAATATATAAAGATTGTTTATATATGGATTTCCCTTTCTTTTTTACTTATCTATTTATTTATTTGGTACCAAGACCTCACACATGATCAGTTTACTACTGAGCTACACCCACAGTCTTTTTAATTTTATTTTGAGACGGTCTTGCTAAATTTCCAGGTTGGCCTTGAATTTTTGCTCTTCCTACCTCAGCCTCCCAAGTAGCTGGGATTACAGGTATGCACCACCACACCTGGCTATAGATTGCTATTTTTAAGCCACAAAGAATTGCATCATATGATTGTGGAATAATTCACTCAGCCTTACCCTCCCTATGGCACTTTGTTATCTACAAAAGGGCTGTGATGAATATCTTGCATGTAATCTGTATATTCCCTTGTTTTCATTTTTGTAGATGTAGAGTCCTAAAAGTAATACTGCTAGATTAGAAGCAATGTAAAGTTTTATTTTTTCTTTTCTTTTCCCCTTAGTACTGGGAATTGAACCCAGGGGTACTTCACCACTAAGCCACATCCCCAGCCCTTTTTGTTTTTCTATTTTGAGATAGAGTCTCACCAATTTGCTTAGAGCCTCATTAATTGCTGAGGCTGACCTCGAACTTGCCTTTCTTCTTCCTCAGCTTCCAGGTCGCTGGGATTGTAGTTGTGCACCTCCACACCTGGCTTGCACTTTTATTTTTGTCCTGCTAGATTACTTTCCAAAAAGACTAGTCATTAATGCTCTCACAAACCATACAGAAGAATACCTGTTCTTAACTCTAGTCAGCTCTAGATTTTTACAAGCGTGGAACTTTTTTTCTTTTTGATAATTTGTTACATTGCCAACCTAATAGATTATAGTTGAGCATACTGTATATATTTATTGGCCATCCACATTTCTTCCTGTTGTGAAATGTCGTGTCATTCGTTTTTCTAGTGATAAAATATTAATGCATATTTTTGAAGATTTTTAATGCTCTGCCTTGTCAGAGTACTCCAGAGTAGTTATAATAGTGTTCACATCATGTCTTGGATATGATCTGTTTTCATAAATCCCATCTTTGTAAATTGTGGGAATTGACTACCAGTCATCTTTACCTTCCATATGTTTAGACACTGCTGTCAGTTTAAATAGTTTCCAGACCATGCAAAGTTCAGGTTCCCAAGAGAACTAGTTGAAGCTTTTATTGCTTTGTGCAAGATTTCAAAGGGCTTTGTTTTTGTTTTTGTGTTTTTCCTGCTCCTTCCTCTATTTCTCTTTAAAATGGCTTTTGGGTGAAGGAAGAAGGTAAACTTACATACTCTGCTTACAGAACATAAAAGGAAGACCTAAGAAGTTCCACAGGTCCTTTTACTGCCCTTTTGTTCCTCTGATGTTCTAAATGACATCCTTGTCCACCAGGTTGCTGTCTGTCCTGTTAGAATCTTACAACAAACTCTGCAGCTGGTGATGAGGTAGAGTGGTTGTTCACACGGCTAACTAGGCCTGAACTAGACTGTTACTGGATGTGCACGTTGCACATTTGGGATTCTTGATGTTTAACATAGATTATAAGTGTATTTGCTTCTAGGAGAAAATTGCCACAAGCAGAAGTTAATTTTTACCTTCTTGGAAAACTTTCTTGAGATTCACAATATGAAAAGAGAAGATAATGTCTGTTTTTTTTCCTCTATAATTCCACAGAATGGCAACATACTTGCTTAACACTGAGTTCTGTTCAAGAAAGAAAAAATTTAATATATTCCTTGCCAACGAGTGGTGGAAAAACCCTTGTGGCCGAGATTTTAATGCTACAAGAACTGCTTTGCCGGCGGAAGGATGTTTTAATGATCCTTCCATATGTGGCAATTGTCCAAGAAAAGGTGTGTTTATAAAGTGTTAGTGTTATTTGCTAATATTATTGTAACATTAAGATCTAAATACTACCATAAATGTAATGACTTATAGACTATAAAGCAGTACTTCTTAGTTATGGAGAAGTAATACTTGTAGGATATACAAAAGCCACAGAGTACTTACCTTAAATCTCTTCAAGTACTAGTTTTATTTTTTTTAATTGTGGTTTGAATTCTACCATAAATGTTTTATTAATATTTAGACTGATTTCTAAAGCAAAAACTAACCAGTTATTGTATCAAAATAAATGAGTTATTCTGATGTTTTTTGACATCAAAGGAGGCAGTTGAAATTTATTTTCACATTCATTATGTGGTTTAAATGTTGCATTTATTTTGCAAAGATCAACACCTTATTTTTATGGTGTTTCTTAGATACGTGTGTCTAATTTGACCCATTCCCATTGATCAGTATTAAACACTACTTTACCTTTTCTTTTTTAAATCCTTCCAAGCACATAATAATTAGAGTTCTTTGTGTTTAGTTTTTGTTCATTTTAACTAATATTCTAGATTTCAGGTTTGTCAAGTTTTGGTATAGAACTAGGTTTCTTTGTTGAAGAATATGCTGGAAGCAAAGGACGCTTTCCTCCAATTAAAAGAAGGGAAAAGAAATCACTATATATTGCCACCATTGAAAAAGGACATAGCTTGGTGAACTCCTTGATTGAAACTGGAAGGATTGACAGTCTGGGTATGGTGGTTGTAGATGAGGTTGGTTACTACTTTCTGATTTATTGACATTTTTATTATACTAACATACTATATTAATCTGATTATTATATGAATCTGCTTAGTACCTATATAACAATTTATTTTAATATATGCACAATTCAGGTGAAGACATTCCATATTTGATAATCTTAAATTTGTTTTTATGTCAAGTGTTTCTTCAAGTGCAAATATGTGTTTATTGACAGTTTTATAATAGTATTTATGAATCCCAGATGTGTCAGTGTTTCCCCCAGAACTCATTAACTTAAAATACCAGTGAAGTAATGTATATAGACTATAGTTGTTATATTCAAAGTTTTGAAAAGTTATAAAGCAAGGATTATATATTCATTCTATACAAATATATTCATGGTTTATATGGGCATTGTATTAAGATTTACTTCTCTGCCCCTTTTCTTTTCATCCCAAAGTTGCACATGATTGGTGAAGGGAGCCGGGGTGCTACACTGGAAATGACCTTAGCAAAAATCCTCTATACCAGCAGTAAGTATTTATTGATTTATAATTAAAAAACCTATTTGTAAATAACTTAATTCTATCAGTAGATTATGTAACCTATAGCAAGATACTTAAGCTTCCTGCCTTAGTTTTTTTTATTTTAAAGTAAATATGTAAATTTTTGTTGAATGAGTAGAATTCTGAAGATAAGTTAGCATTTAAGGAAGACCTCTTATTCCATACACTCATTAGATCTCTGTGCATAGTCACATCACTCAGCTTTTGTGTTTCTTTGTCTATAAAAATAGAAATAGTAATGTCCCCAACCTGAGGAGAGCATTGTGAGTATTCTGTGAGTCGACACATGTAAAGCATTCCTCAGTGCATGAACCATAGCACTCAGGAAGGGTTTGCTGCTACCACAAATATCATCATTATCTCAATAAAGTGGTATATTTGAGTAGTCACTTTAAGAAACTGTTTTGCAACATTGAATTTAAATGTACATGAAATATTTATTCTAAATGTCATTTCTATATTTATTGATATGGTGTTGTAATTCTTAGCTTATATATGGAATAATTACTAAAAATAAAATAAAATCTCAAGATTTTGTGGATGGGGATGCTGGGGTTTGAACCCAGGGCCTTGCACTTGCTAAGTACACGCTCCACCACTGAGCTACACCCTTAGCTCACCCTAATTAATTTTGACTGCAGCTGTATTTAGGCAGATTGCAGCACTTCATAATCATTCATTTTAAAAAATATTTATTGGACACTTACTGTAAATACAGTAGTGAATAGAACAAATCCATGCCTTCATCAAGCCTATATTTTAATGAAAATGAACAGATGATGGGCGGTGAATAAAAAGACATATGGTAGCCAGGTGTGGTGCTGACATATCTGGAATTCTAGTACTTCAAAGGCTGAGACAAGAGAATTACAAGTTTGAGGTCAGCCTGGACAACTTAGCAAGATCCTGTATCAAAAAAATAAATAAATAAAAAGGGCTCAGTGGTAAAACCTGCCTGGTTTAAAAAAAAAAAAAAGATATGGTGTGTTAATGGTGACCGATCCTATAGGACTTAAAGTAGAGGAAGAGAGGAAATGATTCCCCATTGTCAAATTCAATCAACATCTTAATTTTATTTCAACATTTGTCTATTTTTTTCTTTGTGCGCAGAAACGTTTTCTCTTGACTTTTCTGCTGTCTCTTTGTAAGTGGGGTCATGTCTCAGCATTGAAAGATAGCAGAACACAAGCACCCAGGAGATGAGCCCTTGTCTAAGTCTATAGAAAGAGAGACTTTTTGAATCTTGGCTCACATTTCTACATGACCTTGGGCAAGTTGTATCAACAATGCCTGTGCTTCCTTACACATCAAATGTGGGTGAGAATAGTAGAGCCATCCTCACTGAATTGCTGTAAAGATGACACAAGTTATTCTTTGTAACGCCTCTAGCATAGTACCTGGCACATGATTGACATATGTTTGCTATAGTTGTATAATTTGGTCTATCACTAGTGCCTTACACTTAATAGATATTTGAATAAAATTAACCTTTTAGTGTCTCCTTTTCTTCTGTGTCATAGCTAAGCTAATTCATTATGTACACTGGCATTACCATAAATTCATCTTAGGCTTTTCCCTTGTTTCCTACAGTTTCTACTAATTGTCATCCATGCTCCTGACTTCAAGGACTGCCTGTATGCCAGTGACTCTGTATTTCCCAGTCTGTGTTTCCAAACTACACCTCTCTTCTGAGTAATATCAGCTGCCTAGTGGACACTCCTGCTTGAATGTTCTGTGAACAATCAAGCCTAACTAAAGCTTAGACAGAACCTAACTCTTTTCCTTCAAACTCATTTTCAGTCTGAATTCCTAGCCAGCCAACTTAGACTTTTTTTTTTTTTTTTTAAACCCAGGGCTTGCTTTGTAGCCCAGTGTGACCTTGAACTCCTAGGCTCAAGTGACCCTCTTAAAGTGATCCTCCTTCCTCAGTTGAATAAAATCTTCTAATCTTCATTCTTACATATTCTGTAAGCAACCAAATCCTATCTGGTTTACTTCTTGAATATATTTTAAATTCTCTTCTTTCTGCCCCTTTTTACTACTACCTCTTTAGTTCAGGCCCTCCTCCTTTTCTTACCTAGATTGCTACAGAAAACACCAAGCTTCTCTGTGTTGTCTACTACTTCTGTCCCTCCCTTACCAAACCTGTCTTGTCTAATGCAGAATCAGTTATCTTTCCCAGATGCAATTAGTTTATTTTACTATTTACCATCTTTAATAGCTTCTTTTTTGTTTTCTGCATAAATCCCAAAATTCATAGCACAGCCTTTCTTGATTTGGTCTTCTGCTCACCTCTTCAGCTTCATAGTTCACCTTAATGCAGTAGAAAAGAACAGCACTTAGTCCTTTATCAGATAATATCCTGAAAGATCCCTTCAAAATAAGACAGCAGCAATGAAAAAAACATTTGCTAAAAAGGCTTTTTTGGTTTTTAATTCAATAGCTAAGTCTATAGAAAGCAACAATTTTATACCCCTAGGAAGTAAGAACTTCATGAGTTTCATGCCATTTGTATTTTTTTAAAAATCTGAAAAAGGGTGGCAACCTGATAGCAAGATTACCTAAAGGACTTTGCAAGCTGCAAGAGTTTCAGACTTATTTAGCCCTGTATCCTACATGTGTCCATAGCCCTACCTAAGAAGCATATTGTAGCTTCTCATAAACATGATTCAGACTGAAGGCCATGTATATATTTATACCACTATTTTTATTTAGAAATCTTAATAAATATCCTACTTGCCACATTTGAAATTTTATAAAATTCAAAGTAGGAATTTCAGGATTCCTGAAAGAATATTACTCTGTTCATATACAGTTTGAACATCCCCAATTTGAAAATCAGAAATCTGAAATGCTACACAATCCAAAATTTTTGAGTGCCGAAACAATGCCACAATTGGAAAATTTCAGACCTCTTATGATGGGTCACAGTCAAAATGCAGGTACACTAAAATATTGTATAAAATTACCTTCAAACTACATGTATAAAATGCTTATGAAACAAGTGAATTTTTTATTTAGAATCTGGTCTGCCTCCCCAAGATATTTCTTTATGTATATACAAATATTCCAAAATCTGAAAAATCCAAAATCTGAAACAATTCTGGTACCAGGCATTTCAGATAAAGGGTATTCAACCTGTGTGTGTAGTTTTCTTACTCTATCTCCTCACTTCCTATTTCCCATAGTACTCAGAAAGTATTTGAAGCATAAAATGTTGCTAAATTGTTTTATAATATAATAGATGCTGTACTTTTCTTAATACTTTAAGATTTTTTTGTTTTGTTTTAGAGACAACTCAGATTATTGGTATGAGTGCAACATTAAACAATGTAGAAGACCTACAAGAGTTCCTTCAAGCAGAATATTATACCAGTCAGTTTAGACCAGTATGTACCCTAAGGTTTGCACTGTATTGGTTTGTTATGTATTCATATAAGAAAAAAAAAGTAAATATAGTATATTTAAAAATTCTGTGGAGTAGTGAAGGGCCATAATTGCACTCACCATAGTATAATGCTAATAGTTTATGTATGGAGAATATTAATTCTGTGAGGTCAGGGATCTTGGCTTGGGTCCCTAATGTATCCATAGCACCTGGAATAATGCCTGGCCTATGGTGTCTGAGTGAACATTTATTGAGTGAATTTTTTCAGACTATTTTTTCACTTCTTATTTTCTAAAGTAAGTGTTTTAACCAGCCACAGTTTAGTTAGTTGTGCTTGAAATTATTGGCACATTAAAAATTTTATCTTAAAACATTTTCAGGTAGCTATGCTTTGGTAGTTATAATTCTTGTTTAAAAAGTTAAGACTTATCATGCATCTAAATTTAACCTCCTCAATAACAGCATTCCCAAAGTTTTTGAAAGTAAACAAATGTACTTCATATGTATTTGAAAATAGCTTATACATATACTGTCTGTCTGCAGCACTATGTTTTGTGTCTTCAGTAGGCTTTGAGAAAATAATTTTTGAAAAACATCAGTTCTTAATTTGAAATATGATATTTTTACATTCCAAATTTGAGTATTTTCTAGAACTATTTTCTGAGCTGAGCATGGTGGTGCATGCCTGTAATCCCAGCAATTTGAGAGACTGAGGCAGAAGATCACAAGTTCGAGGCTGGCCTCAGCAACTTAGTGAGGCCCTAAATAATTTAATGAGATCCTGTCTCACAACTTTATAAAATGAAAAGGGCTGGGTATGTAACTCAGTGTTTAAGTGTCCCTGGGTTCAATCCCCAGCACAGGGGAAAAAAACAAAGAAAGAAAGAAAAAAAAAAAAAAAAAAGAAATGTGTGTATTATGTGTCACATTATACACTCTTCTTTTAAAAATGAAGTGAGATGTGTTCACAAGCTATTTTTGTCTACAAATGCTTAAATTATGATTACATGAATGGTGTGAATCTATATTGTGTATAATCATAGAAATGAAAAATTGTACCCCATCTGTGTACAATGAATCAAAATGCAGTCTGTAAAAACAAAAAAGATTTTAATTAAAAAAAATAAATTAAAAAAATATGATGGTATTTGGAATTAAAGCTGATGACTAACACAGGAAATTTTAGATCTTGAGGGAAAAGTTAACTCCTTAACAGAAGATAAAGAATTGCAAGCACTGTGATTCCCTTGTATTCCTTGTAACAAATACCAAAGTGTTTTCCTTTTGGACATTGGACTACTTAATTAAAATCTTTCTTCAAGGGTATTAATCCCTGTGTTGATTTAAAGAGGAAAAAAAGAAATGTGGTAAAGCAAGAACTTTTAAGTTGAAGCATGTTTTAGCTATCTTAAAAAAAGCTAAAATCTTTGCATAGCTGTCCTTTCCGTATTATATTTCACAAAATTTAAAACTCCGAAAATTAATAACTCATGTGTTATTAATTGCAATTTTTTTTAAATTCAAGGTTGAATTAAAAGAATATCTGAAAATAAATGATACAGTATATGAGGTCGACAGCAAAGCTGAGAACGGCATGACTTTTTCACGTCTCCTCAATTATAAGGTAATGTTGATAACCTTTAAATCCCAGGTTCCCTTACTTTGTGCGCAGGTGTCCTGGGGCATCACAGAAGATTTGCATGGCTGCCATTAGACAGTTTAAATTTTTGAGAAAAATGACTGCTATTTGACATATTGGACAAGATACTACTGATTCAGTATAGCTAGGTTCCAGTTTTAACGCAATATCACCTCATATTTCTTTCTACAACACCACATATTTGTGAAGTTGTGTTTGTGTGGGATGTGTGTGTGTGTGTGTGTGTGTGTGGTGCTGGGGATCCAACCCAGTTCTTTACACATGTTAGGTAACTATTGCACCCTTGAGCTAGACTTGGGCCCTAAAGTTGGGGTTTTTATAGTCTCTGTAAGTCAATGCCATGTGAAAATCAGTCTGGAACAGAAGAAGGTGGCTGTGTCCAATGTCATTCCAAAGTTTTAAAGACAGTACCAAGTTTGTACACATATCCCTTTATTGAGTTGTGTGTATTTAAGAATTAAATTTTTTTAATTTTATTTTTTGATTCGTTGTACACAAATGGCGTACAACTTTTCATTTCTCTGGTTGTACATAATGTAGAGTCACACCGTTTGTGTAATCATACCATGTACATAGGGTAATGATGTTTGTCTCATTCTGTTATCTTTCCTTCCCCTTGCCCCCTCCCCACCCCTCATTTCCCTTTACACAATCCAACGTTCCTCCATTCTTTTGTTACCTCCTCCCCTCACACCCCCTCCTTATGTATCATCACTTATCAGTGAAAACATTTGGCCTTTGGTTTTTTGGGCTTGGCTTAT
This sequence comes from Sciurus vulgaris, assembly GCF_902686455.1. Taxonomy (NCBI): domain Eukaryota; kingdom Metazoa; phylum Chordata; class Mammalia; order Rodentia; family Sciuridae; genus Sciurus; species Sciurus vulgaris. The sequence continues at coordinate 77,158,593 of NC_136469.1, forward strand.
TTCACTTAGCTAGATATTCTCCAACTCCATCCATTTACCTGCAAATGCCATAATTTTATTCTTCTTTATGGTTGCATAATATTCCATTGTGTATATATACCACAGTTTCTTTATCCATTCATCTATTGAAGGGCATCTAGTTTGGTTCCACAATCTAGCTATTGTGAATTGAGCTGCCATAAACATTGACGTACCTGTATCGCTGTAGTATGCTGATTTTAAGTTCTTTGGATACAGGCCAAGGTGTGGGATAACTGGGTCAAATGGTGGTTCCATTCTAAGTTTTCTAAGTAATCTCCATACTGCTTTCCAGAGTGGCTGCACCAATTTGCAACCCCACCAGCAATGTATGAGTGTACCTTTTTCTCCACATCCTCACCAACACCTATTGTTGCTTGTATTCTTGATAATAGCCATTCTAATTGGGGTGAGATGAAATCTTAGAATAGTTTTGATTTGCATTTCCCTTATTACTAGAGATGTTGGACATTTTTTCATATATCTGTTGATCGCTTGTATGTCTTGTCAATATTTTTTAAATTCAAGTGTCTACTAAGTTGTGAGGAAGTAGTAGGTATTTATTAAGTTCTTTGGATCTAATAAAAGTGTTAGGTCTTTCTTTTTGCCTTGGAGTTCTGTGAACCAAGAAAGTTTGAAAACTTCTCTAAATGTTTATTCATTCAGCAATAACAACAAAAAAATAATTCATGGTCCAGGTAGGTCAGATATTGGTGTATAAAAACATTAATTTCTACTGTGTTAAAGTCTTATCACTTTTAAGAGGAATATTGAAAAGAGGAGAAAGGAATTTTATAGCAGTTTTAGAATTCTATAAGATATCTAAACCTATATCACTTATTTTTAGTACAGTAAAATAAACTGAGATCTTACATAACTTTACCTTTTCATGTCCTTTGAGTTCCTCATGCCTGTTTAATGTGACAAAAGTCTTAATTCAGTGTTAATTTTTTTTATTTTTGAAAGTCTGTCCTTTAGTATTATTGAACCTATGTTTTTAAAAAATATTTGTAATTGTAAAGGATGTATCTTATGCAGTCCTTTGACTATTATTAGGATCAATCTGTGTTTCTGTTTCTGGGCTCTTGTTCTGCTTTGGTGGAGATAGGTATGTAGTAAGGTTATTAATACCATTCATCATTTTTACTTCTTGATTTAATTCATATCTTTAATTCCTGGTTTTTGAACTAAATATGCCCAATAAGCAAATCTCTAACAGATAACCTAAAAGTGAAATTTTGATGTCTTACATAGATTTCACCTTCTCTTTGAAATGATCAGATTAATTAAAGAGAAATTCAGAATTATGGATGATTTATTTAGGTTTTAAACACACGGATTAAAACAAGCTTTCATGGTTTCTCCATCTTATTGTTTTGCAGTATTCTGATACCTTAAAAAAGATGGATCCTGATCATTTGGTAGCATTGGTGACAGAAGTTATTCCCAATTATTCCTGCTTAGTTTTTTGTCCCAGTAAGAAGAACTGTGAAAATGTAGCAGAAATGATATGCAAATTTTTAAGCAAGTATGTTAATCTTTTTAAAACATCCTGTTTTGTTTTATTTTTATCATGAATTACAGGCTGTGTTATGTTTATTGAATAAGCACTGACTATTTCTTGCAGAACACTATTAAGTTGTTATAAAATTTTGAAGGAATTGACCTTAAAGAAAAAAAAATTTAACTGTGAAATTCTATGTGAAATGGAAAAATTCTAAGGTTACATGTAAGTTAATGCTGACCAATATAAAGGCTGAGATCAGTGATTGGAAACATTGGCTGCCCTATAAATCATCTTGGAGATTTTAAAAATCCCAGTGTCCAGGTTACCTCTTAGACAAATCAGAATCCGAGAGTGGGACCCAGGCATGTCCAACATACAGTCAAGGTCAAGAATTACTGACTTAGATAATGAAAGAACTAATCATTACAATCATGGGATGAATTGTATCTTCAGCTTAACCTTCTCTTTAATTGCATACCACTGCCTTTGTTTTCTTAGTCATCTTCATACTTAGGTAGTTTGGACATTTGAATTTAATTTCCTAAGTAATTAAGAAATTAAGTCTTGGTTTGTAATTTTATGATTTTTTTTTTAACATTGACTGTTTTACCCATAGAGATAAGTATAAAATTACTTTACAAGTTGTTCAGTTTTTTTCTACACGTTTGTCTCAAGTGGTTTTATCATTTTTTTTTTCAGACTTCTTTTTGGCCCCTTAGCCAGTGGTTTATCACTAGTCATAGACTATTAACCTGAACTATAATCTAATCACCCTTCCCACTTACCCCCCAGTTCTACTGTAGAGATTGGTCTAATATAGAATTGATTTTATCAAATAGTACAAGAATATAAATGTTTGGAATAAGATTAATGAGTTACTCATTTGGGTAACTGATAGTGTGCCTTTATAATGATGATTTTAATTATAAAAAACTAAGGAAGTTAAATTACCATTGAAGTAAGGCAACTGTTTTACCACCGAACTATATCCCTAGCCCAAGAGCTCATATTTCTAATGGATCTTTATTTTAGGGAATATCTGAAACACAGGGAGAAAGAAAAATGCGAGGTGATTAAGAACTTGAGGAACATCAGCAGTGGCAACCTGTGTCCTGTCTTAAAGCGCACCATCCCATTCGGAGTTGCCTACCACCACAGTGGTTTAACAAGCGATGAAAGGAGGCTCCTGGAGGAGGCCTATTCCACAGGCACTCTCTGCCTTTTGACCTGCACATCCACTCTAGCAGCAGGGGTCAACCTACCAGCAAGAAGGTAAGATAAGCAAGTGTTGGACAGGCTCAGAACTTTTTATTTCCTGACTTGAGAAGAGTTTTGGTATTGTTTTATTCTTGCGATAGTGGTAAGAATTTATCAAATTTTTTTTAGCATTTGCTGAATCAATTGGGTTTTTTTCAACATTTTAATGAAAAATAGCATTAGTAGATTTCCTGGTATTAAAATTCTTTTCTGCTTTTATGTTTTCCCTATCTGGTTTTGCTGTGAGGGCTATTATATAGACAATTGGCAAGTTTTTTCCTTTTTTCTTTTTTTTAAATGATCTGCCAAAGTAAGGTAATATTCAGAAACAATTGTTCTGATCAGATGGCTTAAATGATCTGATTGAGTTTAACATAGAGATTTCCTCAAAACCTTGGGGAAATGATCCATAAAGCCATTTGAGTCTACTGTCTTTATATTATTATTTTTTATTTATTTTATGTTTTTGGTACTAGGGACTGAACACCCAGGAGTGCTTAACCACTGAGCCACATCTGCAGTCCCTTTTTATATTTTATTTAGAAACAGAGTCTCACTGAGTTGCACAGGTCCTCGCTAAGTTGCTGAGGCTGGCTTTGAACTCATGATCCTCCTGCTTCAGCCTCCTGAGACACTGGGATTACAGGTGTGCTCCACTGCATCCTACTCAAATGTCTTTTAAGAGCAGATCCTTGATTACCTTTTCAGTTACTACCAAAGCTGTAGGCTTGTATAATTCATTTCCTTAGGCTTGTATAATTGGTTTCTACTCTGTAATTTATAACTATGGTTTTATATTTTTTTTTAATAAATGATTTTTTTTTTTTTTAAATACCAGGGATTGAAACCCAAGGGCACTTAACCACTGAGCCACATCCCCAGCCCTTTTATGTATTTTATTTTGAGATAGGTTCTCACTGAGTTGCTTAGGGCCTTGCTAAGTTGCTGAGGCTGGCTTTGAACTTGAGATCCTCCTGCCTCAGCCTCCTGAGCCACTGGGATTATAGGCATGAGCCACTGCACGCAGCTAAATGATTGAGTTTCCATCAGCATTAAAATATGTATGTATTTTCTGTTGGGAATACATGTTTATATGTCCCAATCAGATCATAATTGTTTGTTATCAGCTCCTTTCTCGTCGTACTAGTTTTGATTCCTATGTCTATTAATTTCAGAGAAGTATGTTCATCTCCTGCTTATGTAACTGTCATTGTCTCCTTTTTGCATTTTTAGAAGTTTTTGCTTTTAATATTTCAAAACTATCCAGGTATATCAAGGTGTACTTCAAACATATTATTACTGAATTATACCTTTTATCAGTATAATAGGACCTTGTTTTACTCCTTTAATGATTTTGCTTTGAATGTCAGGACCCATCTTTTGCTAATTATCTTTGTTCATTTTTTTTTTTTCAAACCCTGACACCATTTTTTTTTTTTTTTTTTTTTTTTAGTTTTTCAGAAAATTGAAGAAAAAAAAAATGGAAGCAATACATCCTATTTCCATTATTCTAGTGGTTACTCTTACAGTTTTAACAATAGTAATCAAACAATTGTAATCAAATATTTTAATCACTTTAGAATCAATAACTATCCTCTTCTGAGCATAACGAGATTCTTAGCATTTGTATATTCTATTTTACTCTATGTATCTTACCTATGTTTTTGTCTTATGAACAATAATCATTTAAACCAACCTTTAGATTATACTTGTTTTACTTGTTTTTTGCTTACCACTACCTCTTGTGTCCCCACATCTTCCTTCTGTGATTCATTTTTTAATTTTGTCATCCTTGAGTAATTATTTTTAAAATACTGCATTGAGAGTTAAAATTTTTGAGTCTTTGCATAGCTGAAGTTGTCAGTTGTCTGCTTGGGCCTCACACTTAAATAATTTCCACTGGAAAAGAAGTCTATGTTCAATTTTTTTGCCCCTTTGGGTATTATAGATATTGTTCCATGTCTTCTAGGAACTGGTGCTGCTCATTTTTGTTTCTAATGGATTTGCACCTTTCTCCTCTCTAGAAGCTTTTAGACTTTTTAACCTTAAATTTTCATCATGGTGTGTAATAATAACTGTAGGTTCTTACAAGTCTCCCTCCCCATATAGTAACTGCCCATAGTTATTCAGTCTTCACAGCTTCTCTGTAAAAAAGCTCATTACCTATATATATATCTTTTTTTTTTTTTTTTTTTTTTGTGGTACTGAGGATTGAGCCCAGGGATGCTGTACCACTGAGCTACATCCCTAGCCACCTATACCCTCACCCCCACCCTATCTTTTTAAAAATTTTTAAATTTTTTAAAAATTTGAACACTGGTTTCACTAAATTGTCAAGGCTGGCTTCAAATTTATAGCTCTTCTTACCTCAGCCTCCCAAGTCACTGGGATAACAGGTGTGTACCACCACATCCAGCTGTTACCCATATTTTTCAGAGGGGAAAACTGGGACACAGAAAAATTTACCCAACTTCACACCCAATGAATGAATTTCAGAGTCAAGATTTGCATCCAGGAAATCTGATTCTCAATAGTTCCAACTCACCTGCTGTTCATTCACAGGGCTTGGCATTTGGGTGGTTTTCAATCTGGGGTTTTATGCCTTTGTTCAACAATAGACTAACTTTGGAGAGTTGTTTCTCTGTTTCTTCCTCCCATTATTTCTGTTTTCTGCTTTGGTAACTTCAATTAGACAGAGTTATGGCTTCCAATTTTCTTTAATTACACATTTTCAGCCTATCTGAGCTATTCGGGTTCTTCAACTTTACTTTCCACATAAAAAATCAGTATTTTGCTGGGTGTGGTGATGCACACCTGTAATTCCAGTGACAGGAGGATGAGGCAGGAGGATCACACATTTCCAGCCAGTCCCAGCAAGTTAGCAAGAACCTAAGCAACTTAGACTTTGTCTCAAAATAGAAAATAAAAAGGGCTAGGAATGTAGGTCAGTGATAAAGCACCCCTGGGTTCATTCTTCAGTACCACCACCACCGCAACAACAAAAAATCAATTTTTAGTTGTATTCTTTAGCTCTGTTTATTCATTATTCAACGCCTCAGTAGAATTTTTTGATGAATTTTTAATTTCCAAGAATTCTCTATTATGGCACTTACTTATACCAGTCTACTCTGATTGTTTATATAATTCCCTCTGGAATTTTCTATGGATACTAATTAGAAATTTTAAAAATTCTCTACTCTCCTATTTTATCTTAGTCATTTAATCTATATGTCCTTGCTTTTCTTCTGTGTTGTTAATTTTCTTCAATGTTTGGTAATCTTATTAGTCTGTTGAGATTTATGAATAAATGAGTAGGTTGGTTAGTATAGGTAAATGACATAGGTATTTCTCTTGCTTTGGAACAGGAAAACTGACTACCAACTTCTCTGTACCTGAGCATAACTCAGATTGTTATTTTTGTGTGTCAAAAATAGTTGGTAGTCCGGAGTGGTGGCATATGCCTGCAATTGCAGCAACTTGGGAGGCAAGTTAGAGACCAACCATGGTGGCTTAACAAGACCCTGTCTCAAAATCAAATGAAGTGGGCTGGGAGGGTGAATCAATGGTAGAGACCCTCTGGGTTCAATCCCAGTACTACCAAAAAAAACAAAAACAACACACACACACACACACACACAAGTTGTTATCTGCAATTTCAAATAGTTCAAAATAAAGGAAATTCATATATATGCATATATTGGTGGTGCATGTCAGATTTTTCATTTATGGAATATAAAATCAAAGAAACTTTGGAGGTAAAAACAAACAAAAACTCTGGAGCTGGGTGTAATGGCACATGCCTGTAATCCTAGTGACTTGGGAGGCTGAGGCAAGAGGATCAAAAGTTTGAGGCCAGCCTGGGCAACTTATCAAGACTCTGTCTCAAAATAAAAAGGGTTGGGGATATAACTCAGTGGTAGAGCACTTGCTAATATGTGCAAGGCCCCAGGTTTGATCCCCATTACCACACATACACACACAAACCTTTGGAGACTACTCTTATAGATTGATCATAGGCCTTGAAACTATGCAGACTGGAGTTCAAATAATGGTTCTGGCAATTACTAATTTTGTGGTTTAGAGTTAGCCACTTAACTGAGCTTTGGCTAATTCCTTTGTAGAAAAATGAAAAGGGGTATTATTAAGTTTTTTTTTTTTTAATAGCTGATAACATTACAGGAACTAAAAATAAAAACTACACTGAAATTTTATCTCACTCCAGTTAGAATGGCAGCCATCAAGAATATAAATAATAATGCCAAAGAATATATAGGGGAAAGGGAATACTTTTACATTGTTGGTGGGATTGTAAATATCAGTACAACCAGTATGGAAATTAGAAAGGAGGTTCCTCAAAGGAGTGGGAATAGAACCACCATATGACCCAGCTGTGTACCACTCCTCAGTATTGATCTAAAGAATTAAAGTCAGGCCAGGTGCAGTGGCATACGAGTGTAATTCTAGTGGCTTAGGAGGCTGAGGTAGGAGGATCTCCAGTTCAGAGCTAGCTTCAGCAACAGTGAGGCACTAAGCAATTCAGTGAGACCCTGTCTCTAAATAAAATACAAAATAGGACTGGAGATGTGATTTAGTAGTTGAGTGCCCCTGAGTTCAATCCCCGGTACCAAAAAATAATAATAATAATTTAAGTCAGCATACTATAGTGATACATGCATACACATGTTTATAGCAGCACAATTCACAATAGCCAAATCATGGAACCAACCTATGTGTGTCAGTGGATGAATGGATAAAGAAAATGCATATACAAAATGCAGTTTTATTCAGCCACAAAGAAGAATGGAATTATATCAATTGCAGGAAAATGGATGGACCTTGAAAGAATTATGTTAAGCAAAATAAGCCAAACTTGGAAAGTCATGTTTTCTCTCATGTAGAAGCTGGAGAGGAAAAAGAAAAAGAAACGTGGAGGGTGGATGAGAGTAGGGCATCAGGGGAGGGAAGAGGCAAGGGAGAGGGAAAGTAATTGACCAAATTTTATTATTCTGTTGTGTACGTGCCTATACAAATATGTAGCAGTAAATATCACTTATTATGTCTAATTAATATTATATTTAATTACAATGTGCAATAAAAATTCTAAAAAATTTTTTAAAGAATTACTGAAAATATGCATAAAGAACCTAAACATAAACATCCTAGATTTTTGGTAAATAGTAATTATGTATTATTTTGTTAATATGTCATTAAATTTTTTTGAAAATTGAATAATGTTTTTGAATACTTAATGAATATAATTTTTATCATTAAATTTAATATTACATAGATATAATGAAATTGAGTTTAAAAATAGATGCTATTGCTATAGATTCAGTTTCAGTTTTAATTAATTTTATCAATTCCATAGAGTTATTTTAAGAGCTCCCTATGTTGCTAAGGAATTTTTAAAGAGGAATCAATATAAACAGATGATTGGCAGAGCTGGCCGTGCTGGAATAGATTCTACTGGAGAGAGTATCCTTATTTTGCAAGAAAAAGACAAGCAGCAGGTAATATTCCATCTGGTTGGTTAATTTTTTTTTTTCTTGGTCTTTGGTCTAACCCTTAGATGTGATCATCTTTTAAAAATTAATTATTAATGTTCCTTTAAATGATGTATCCTTCTCTTATATGATTAAAAATTAGTTTGAATATTTTTATATTTCAGACAATGGAAAAGTATTTTCTCTAGTATTTTTTTTTTTTTTTTTTTTTTTTTTTTGCGGTGCTGGGGATTGAACCCAGGGCCTTGTGCTTGCCAGGCAAGCACTCTACCGACTGAGTATCTCCCCAGCCCATGAAAAGTATTTTCTCTATTTAACTTTCTTTAATTTTATAAGACACCTGTTAAATTCTTGTTCTTTGTTCTTTTGAGTTTTGTTGTTTTGTTTTTTCCCCCCTGGCTCTACAAGATTCATGCAAAGCATAAAATCTTTATATGGAACATCATTTATGTTTAATATTAACACAAAACAATATTACTTTAACTTTTATAGGTCTTGGAGCTAATAAGTAGACCACTGGAAAACTGTTATAGTCATCTCGTTCAGGAATTCACCAAGGGAATCCAAACTTTGTTTCTCTCTTTGATTGGTTTGAAGGTATTTTAAATTTTTTTTAATCTATTCTATTACCTGAGAGAATAGAGGTTAAAAGTTATGCACACTATAAATTATGAAAGAAATGTTAACATTTAATCTAATGTGGAGAAGTTTGTGACACGCTAAATCTGAATCTTAATTTATGTGTATTTTTCATCCTTGAGTTACAAGAAATGAAAATTTGAAATATAACTGGCATCTATCAAAAGTAAGAGACTTTGGTGTATACTATGGGAAATAAAAGGAACTGTAAAACAATGGGTTCTGGTGTGGGATGATCCACCCCCTCTGTCCTTAGTAGGAGTTAGGTACAGGTGGTCTCATGACCATTCTAGAATATTGTTAACATTGGAGAGATCGGTAGAGTTTTTATCAGATGGTGGGGCAGGGAAGAAAAGTACAGCAGGAAAACATCATTTTTCCTGAGATTAAAACATCATTTTTCCTGAGATTAAAACTTAATTCTCTCACAATTATTCTTCAGTTAAATCTCTCATTTAGGGTGATTCTTGTTAATTATATTTTATCCTTGTCCCTAACATCAGTCATCCACAAAATAGCAAAGCTAGGGTTTGAATTTGACTTTGTCTTTTACTATAAAGTAAGTGTGCTTAACCCATCATATAGTTTGCCTTCATTAATATGAACAGTGTAAGTAAAAGTGCAAAATAAAACTGATAAATAAGAGATATCACAAGACAAAAATTTTAATTACCTTGCAGAAGCATGGTATAATCATTATAATATTACCTGGCTACTTAAAAGAGTGAAAGAAAGGCAGAGGAAGAAAGGAATTAGTGCTATGTATGAAAAAGAAACAGATATTAGATAAGCAGGGGAAAGAGAAAAGCTATTCCAGGTACTTAGAGTAGACTAAAAGATAAGAAAGCTTAAGTTATGTGAGTAATAGTCAATAGACTAGATACTCGAGCTCTACAGGAGGGCTGAGGACAGTGAAGAGTGAAAGGCCAGTGGAAAACATTGGCACAAGACCATGTGCTATAGACTGGAGAGGATGGAGGAGCATGCTGAAATACTATTTTGAAAGTTGATATGGTCACTTGTGGAAAATTAGTTTTGTGGTCATTCAGAGTAAGGGCTCTGATATTGCACATACCTGAGTCCTATTCCAGTTCTATCTCTTATTATCCTAAGTTACTCTCTCTTAAAGCACACAGAGTTACCTTATCTGTAAAACGAGGATAAGACCGATGGTCACTGACTTATAATGGTTCAAATTTTGACCTTTTCCCAGGCTAGCACTATGTGGTAAGATAGCTCTCAGAGTGCTGGGCAGTTGACAGTGAGCTGCAGCTCCTAGTCAGCCATGTAATCATGAGGGTAAACAACCAATGCTACATAGGGTACCATGTTGCTAAGCTGTGATGTTCAATAGGTTAGGTGTATCAAATGCATTTTTAACTTACAATATTTTCAACTTACGATGGGTTTCATTAGGATGTTCATTGTAACATGAGGAACACCTGTAATAGTAGGCACTACTGCAAGACTAGTTTGGAAGCAAATCCATGTATGATAAATAGGAGGTTGCCAAGGAATTAATAAGGGAGGGAGAGAGATCATAAAGATCATTTGGTCTTAATACATATACATATTAGATACAGTAACAGACCCAGAGAATTAATGCTCAGTTCAGTCATTCAGTGAGTTATGATTAAGATGGGACTGTAACTCAGATATCTACCTTGCTGTCCTGTGCTCTTTCTAGCGTACACTGTATATGTGGAACATTTGCTGAGTACACATGAAACATTCACCAAGATAGGCAGTACTACAGGCCATAAAGTAAGTCTCAATAAATTTAAAAGGATTGAAAACATGGAATGTGGTATTGAATGACAATAGAATTATTAGAGTATACATCAATAATAAATAGATATCAGGGAAATACTACATATTTGGAAACTAAAAACACTCTTTGATCTATCGTCAAAGAAGAAATCACAAGAGAAATTAGAAAATATTTTCAATATAATGAGAAAGAAAAGCAATAAATCAGAATTAGTGAGATGGGAATAAATAAGTGCTTCAGGGGAAATTTTATAGCTTCACATGCTTACTAAGAAAGAGCCATAGTCAGTGATCTAAGTTTCACTTTAAAAAGTTTAAAAAAAAATTAAATCCAAAGTAAGTAAAAGGAAGTAAATAATAGAGATACAAGAAGTCAATGAAATACAAAATAGATAATAGAAAAAAAATTAATGAAGCTACTTAGTAAGCTAGTTCTTTGAAAAGGTCAGTAAGGTTATCAGTTGGGTTAGTTAAGAGAAAAGAATGTATAAAATACTAATAGAGAGCATATAAACTATTAATGTCAGGAATGAGAGGAGGCCATCAGTAAAGATCCTAGAGACATTAATAAAAGGATCGTTAGCATTTATCCTTGAATAAATGTATCCTTGAATATTATAAAATGAATTAAACAACTTGGATGAAATAGGAAAATTTTTTGAAAGACATAAATTTCCATAATTAATTGAAAAGGAATTAAAAATATGAATATATAATTTCAAGTCTCTTGTCTATATCTATTAAAGAAATTGAATTTGTAATTAAGAACTTTCTCACAAAGACAACTCCATAGCTAACTGACTTCACTGGTGAATTCTATCAAACATTTAAGGAATAAATAATGCCAATCGTACACATATTCTTCCAGGAAGTAGAGAAAAAGGGAACTGCTCATCTCATCTTATAAGACCAGCATTAATTGATACCAAAACCAAAGATGTTAACAAGAGAAGAAGATTACAGACCAATATCTCTGGTAAACATAGATATAAAAATCCTTATCAGAAGAGTAGCAATCCAGCAATACTTTATAAGAGTACTGTCGCATGATCAATTGAGGTTTATTCCAATAATGCAAAATTGTTTCAACTTTTAAAAAGTCAATGTAATTCTTCATATTGATAGAATCAATACCCATTCATGATGAAAAAACTCAGTAAATATGAGTGAAAGAGAACTTCAACCTAATAAAGAGTGCTGATTTAAAAATCTACAAATCTTATCACAATGGAGAAAAAGTAAATATTTTTCCTCCTAAGATTAGAAAAAAGCAACAGCATTTGCTCTCACCATGCTGTTCAACATGTTATTAAAGGTCATGACCAGTATAGAAAGGCAGCCAGCCATGCAGATTAGAAAGGAAGATGTAGTCATCTGATTTGCTGATGACAGTGAATTCAAAAAAAGTCCAAAGGAGTGTGCAAAAAACTATTGAGAGTGTAGTTAACAGTGTCACAAGATACAGGACCAACATAACAAAACTCAAGTATACTCCTAAATGCTCACTGTAAATAATTAGAAAATTGCATTTACAATACTATCCAAAAAACATGAAATGAAGTACTTTGGGATAAATTTAACAAATATGTGCCAGATCTATACGCTGAAAACTATAAAACACTGGTAAGAAAAATTTAAAAAGACTTAAATGGAGAGAGATGCCATATTCATGAGTTGAAACATTTAGTTTTACTTTTTCCCCAGTTGATCCATATAGTCAATGCAATCTCAATAAAATTGTCAACAGATATTTTGTTATTATATTTAAAGAATTGGAGACAAAGAAAAGTAGGTTGTGTAGGCTGCTTTGACCTTGTATCTGTGCTTGCTTATTCTTTTTTCTTTATTTATTTTTGTGGCACTGGGGATCAAACCAAGGACCTCACATCTGTTAGGCAAGTACTCTACCACTGAGCTATACTCACAACCCTTTGTATTTTGAGACAATGTATTGTTAAGTTGCCCCGGCTGGTCTTGAACTTGCCATCCTCCTTCCTGCTCAATCTTCTGAGGAGCTAGGATTATAGGCACATGCCATCATGACCAGCTGTAATTGTATTATTCTTCTTAGTGCAATTATTTGGCTAATGACTTGCCCCACTGGGATGTAAGCCCTGTGAAAGCAGGGTTCATGTTTTTTTGTTTTTTTGGTTTTTTTTTTCCCCCGTCCATCACTGAATCCCAGTCCCTTGCACAGTGGTGGACATTTGGATGACACTTAGTTAATACCTGAATTAATGAAATTAAACTTGCAGTTAGGTATGGGTGAAGAATCTAAGTTCAAGAAGCTCTGGAGAGGCAGAGGCTAGCCCAGTAGGGTTAAGTCACTATTGTCAAAACGTTTTTTGGGGAAGGATAAAAAGATAACATGAAAATGAGTAGAAGAATCAAGTAAAATGCCTCATCCACCCATCCACCTGGCCTCCCACAGGGTTAAATGTAATCAGTCAAATAGGAAACAATATAGAAACTAAATACTTCGATAATCCACAAATTGAGTATCAATTCTTGGATATCTTAAAAGTGCATTTTTAGTTTAATTGATATTAAGAATAATTTTTATTAGAAGGAAGGAAAGAAGCAATAGAAAATGTGCCCTATATTTTTTGTTATCCCTTATATTGGCTTAATATAAAATAACTACTAAAATTTTCCAGTTGAAGTGTCATCAAAATTGTAAGAGAAAGAAATATACTTATTGATTCACTATATTTTAGTATAACATGCTGATTTCATTGAAATTGGCTATTAAAAGATTATTCTAATTCAAAGTCAATTGTGCATCTGAATTCCAAGTGGAGGGCTAAATGTTACTCATGGTCTCCATTGTAAGTTGTAAATAATAAGAGGGGAGGGGAAAAGGGCAGTGAAAGACATGGAAAAGACAATGGGAATGCAAGAGAGACAAAAAGAGGTAGAAAAATACTATTTCTTTTTAGGCAGCCTTTGGGGCAGTCTTCCCATTTTAGTTCATCCTGTTTTAGTGAATTCTTTCAGTTGTGTTTTCCATGTTTCTTTATTTTTAATACAATTTTTAGAATTAAAGGATACTTTCACAGTTCAATTGAAAAGGGCAAAGAGGTTTCTGGAAGGAGGTTGGTGGAAATTAGTGAAAATGAGTTGGAAACTAAACAGCACAGCTTTGGAGATACTGTGAAAAAATTATTTAAAAGCCTAAAGAGTTTTTTAATGAAAAATATGTGCTTTCACAAAAAAGCATGAACATGATATCTTCTCCCTTTAATTATTTTTTCTTATTAATTTTTAGATGAATTTATAAAATTGTATATGCAACTGTGTAGATTTTATACCAATTTTTAATTTAAAAATCTTTGAATTACAGAAATGAATAATCATCTTGCTTAATGTACAAAATGATGCCTTGAATTTAAGGGAAATGCTCTAATGGTGTCCTGAATTGTTTCAGATTGCAACAAATCTTGGTGATATATATCACTTTATGAATGGTACATTTTTTGGTGTACAGCAAAAGACTTTATTAAAAGAAAAAAGTCTCTGGGAAATAACTGTTGAATCACTTGGATATCTGACAGAGAAAGGACTCTTACAAAAAGACACTGTTTATCTGTCTGAAGAAGAATCGCAATGTAATTTTCACATTACAAAATTAGGACGAGCTTCTTTTAAGGGTAAGAGAGATTTGGGTAAACTCATACCTCATTATTAATCTGAGGCAATGTATTAGAAAAAACAGAAATTAAATTATTATCTTTCTTTAAATTGTATTTATGATTTCATATTTATAAACATTCATTTTGTAAGCTGATAAGCTACTTCAGCTTTCAAAAATTGAAAAATGTTTTGAATCATAAGTAATTAAAATACTGCCAGTATATATAGGGGAAAAGATGATCATCCCTCTTTTATGCTCCCTTCACCATTAACCACACAGATCTTAATATCCTACCAAGAACAGCAGGTTGATTTATATCTTCCCAGACCTTTTCTTTTCTTTTTCTTTTTATTGTAAACAAATGGGATACATTTTGTTTTGGTTTGTACATGGAGTAAAAGCATACCATTCGTGTAATCATATATTCACATAGGGTAATGAGGTTTGATTCATTCTGTTATTTTTTCCTTCCCCCCCACCCCTCCCACCCCTCTCTTCCCTCTATACAGTCCCTCCTTCCTCCATTCTTGCCCCCCTCCCACCCCCTATTATGTGTCTTCATCCACTTATCAGTGAGATCATTCGTCTTTTGGATTTTTGAGATTGACTTATCTCACTTAGCATGATATTCTCCAATTTCATCCATTTGCCTGCAAATGCCATAATTTTATTATTCTTTATAGCTGAGTAATATTCCTTTGTATATATATATATACCACAGTTTCTTTATCCATTCATCAATTGAAGGACATCTAGGTTGGTTCCACAGTCTGGCTATTGTGAATTGAGCAGCTATGAACATTGATGTGACTGTATCTCTGTAGTATGCTGATTTTAAGTCCTTTAGGTATAGACCGAGGAGTGGGATAGCTGGGTCAAATGGTGGGTCCATTCCAAGTTTTCTAAGGAATCTCCACACTGCTTTCCAGAGTGGCTGCACTAATTTGCAGCCCCACCAGCAATGTATGAGTGTACCTTTTTCCCCACATCCTCTCCAACACCTATTGTTGCTTGTATTCTTGATAATAGCCATTCTAATTGGGGTGAGATGGAACCTTAGTGTAGTTTTGATTTGCATTTCTCTTATTACTAAAGGTGGTGAACATTTTTTCATATGTTTGTTGATTGCTTGTAGATTTTCTTCTGTGAAGTGTCTGTTCATATCCTTAGCCCATTTGTTGATTGGGTTATTTGTATTCTTGGTGTAGAGTTTTTTGAGTTCTTTATATATTCTGGAGATTAGTGCTCTATCTGAAGTATGAGTGGCAAAGATTTTCTCCCACTCTATAGGCTCTCTCTTCGCATTGATGATAGTTTCCTTTGCAGAGAGAAAGCTATTTAGTTTGAATCTATCCCAGTTGTTGATTCTTGCTTTTATTTCTTGTGCTATGGGAGTCCTTCCCAGATCTTTTCTGTGCTTTTCATTTCAATTTATAACACATGCATATATAGTTTTAAGTTTTTATTTTTAACAAATAAATCATTTATATTGCTATGGAATTTACTTTTTTACTTAATACAGTATCTTAGATACTATTTTCTGCCTAAATAAAGTTTCTTTCTTAATGGTTACATCATTATTTACTTAATGGAAACCAATACATTTCTATTGTTAAAAAAAAATCCTAAGAATTCAGAATTATGTTAAGGAAAGTTCCATACTCCAGTCCCATTTTCACTCTCTCAAGAGCTACCACCATCAACAGTTCAATTTATGACCTTATATAGTCATACACCATATAACAATGCTTGAGTCAACAACTGACCACATGTACAGTGGTAGTCCCGTAAGATCATACCACCATGGTGTCATTAGACATCTTGGATGTTCTCTCAAGGATGAAATGTCTCCTTGTCATACACAATCATATTTTTGTGTATATATGTGTGTATACATATGTATTTTTTTAATGGAATCAGTGGGATTTTTTGCAATTTGCTATTCTCATTTATAAAACATCATGAACATCTTAACAGGTCTGTTCCTCTTAATCTATCACATTTTTCTTTTAATACTCCAGTCATCCATAGTATAGATATAACAGTTTAACTGTTCTTTCTTGGTGGACATTTGCATTATTTCTAATTTTTCTGATATATGAATGAGGCTACATGGGCATCTCAATTTATGTATTTTGTGTTATGTATATATGGAAATGTTTCTCTTGGCTAGATTCCCAGAAATAGAGTAATTGGATTAGAACTTATTAAATATTGATGTATACTATAAAAATGGCCTCCAAAATAAGTGAAAATTACATAGTAAGAGATTTTGAAGACTTTGTGCTACATTTGGTTAACTTCTAAATAAGTCTTTATTTAAAAATCAGCTTGTTCCCCTTGATTAATTATGAAATATGAAGTATTTGTATCTTTCTTTTAGGAACTATAGATTTGGCTTATTGTGACATTCTGTACAGAGACTTGAAGAAAGGTCTGGAAGGGCTTGTGCTCGAAAGTCTTTTGCATCTCATCTACTTAACAACTCCCTATGATCTGGTTTCTCAGTGTGACCCTGATTGGATGATATACTTCAGACAGGTGAGAATACAGATTTTCTATTTAGGCTACTTAGTTTATCAATGATACTTGTTTTTTATCAAGTGATATTTACTTTTTATCACTCTATTAAGATATAGTCAGAATTGGGCCTTTTTTGACTGCCAGTTTTTTAAAAAAATATGACAACATTTTTGGTTTGTTTGATTTAAATATTACATTTTTGTTATGTATAAACATATTCATTATCAAAAAAATAAAGGTACAAGAAAAAAGGATTATCACTGTCAATTCCTCCAAAAACAGTTCTGCTAAAGTTTGGCGACTTCTGCATTTTATAATGCCTAGAGTGTAAAGAAAACAGTGAAAGCTATCACTGATGATTGAGAGTGTAGTTATGTGAAAGCTCTGTCAGAGCCAAGCACGGTGATACACCAAACCCGGTGATGTTAGTATGTGCAAAGGAATGTTTATTTTGTTGCCAGTACCAAGGTAGAACAGGCCCCACTTATAACAAACCCAAATGACAGAGTATATACTTCATTATGATTTTATTGTGAACAGGCTACCTGTATGAACACACAATAGGCAGAAACAGTATATAGCTTTTATTATTATTATTTTAGTACTAAGGATTGAACCTAAGACCTCATGCATACTAAGAATGTGCTCTACTATTAAGTTGTACCTCCAGTCCTCCAGTATATAACTTTTTGGGGGGATGAGGGTTAATAGGATTTAACCCAGGAGTACTTTACCTCTTGAGATACATCCCCAGCCCTTTTTTTGTTTTTGAGACAGGATCTTACTCAGTTGCTTAGGGCCTCACTATATTGCTAAGGCTGACCCCAAATTTATGATCCACCTCCCTCAGACTCCCAAATCACTGTGATTATATGTGTGTACTACCACACCCAGCTAGTATATAGCTTCTTTTTTTTTTTTCCCCCGTGGTATAGGGGATTGAATTCAGGGGCATTCAACCACTGAGCCACATCCCAGCCCTATTTTTCATTTTATTTAGAGATAGGGTCTCAGTGAGTTGCTTAGCACCTCGCTTAGTAAGACTGACTTTGAACACTCAATCCTCCTGCCTCAGCCTCCCAAGCTGCTGGGTTTACAGGCGAGTATATAGCTTTTAATTTTTGGAAATTAACTTCTACTTTTAAGTCATATTTTAAAATCATTACTCTAAGTTTTTTTAAAGTGTTGCTATGTATAATGCAATTACTTTCAAAACCTTTCCATCTTCTTCTCTCCAGCCATCTGTGGTATTAAACAATCACATGGAAACCAGTACTTGTGGCCATGTCTTTAAGTAGAGTTATGCATTACCTAATGACAGATGTGTTCTAAGAAACACAGTTAGTTAATTTTATCATTGTATCAACATCAGATGGCGATGACATTATTAGACCATGTAATCTTACGGAACCACCATCATATGTGTGGTCCATTGTTCACTCAGATGTGATTTTGCCACATATGACTGTAAATCTACTAAAATATGTCATATTCTAAAGCTATCTTTTAAAATTTGCATATTTATAAATAAAATTGTCATTTTTCATATCTTTTAAAATCATGAATATGTGATCTCAAAAAAAATACCAGATTTGTCTCAAATGGCACATGGCACTTTTTAAAATTACACTGATGTTGTGCCTTGCATGTATCCTTTTTTCTATACAGTTTAGTCAACTCAGTCCAGCCGAACAAAACGTTGCTGCTCTTCTTGGAGTCTCTGAAAGCTTTATTGGGAAGAAAGCATCTGGTCAAGCCGTCAGGAAGGTACCACCATCATTTTCCCTTCCTTAAAAATGAAGTTCATTCAATAAAAACAATACTGTTCATCTCCTTTAGAGATCGAATCTTTTCATTTAACTTTTTTTCTTTAAATTAATACAATTCCCATTTTTCTATTTAAAACATATCTACCTGAATACCAGAAATGTAAGAATATTTTTTAAGACAATATTTATTTCTTGCTGGTGTGATGGCCATTTTTTTTTTTTTTTTGGTATTTTTGTGTTTCTGAAATGTTCTGTCATACATGTGTAAGGCTATCAAAAGAAAGGACAAACCTTATTAATCTTTTTTGACAATGGGGTAGAAACACAATTTTTAATTCTGCAAAGCAGACAGGTACGGTGCAGTAGTCTAGGGTCTAGTCAGAGCTGGTTATACTATTAAAATAAACAGGTCCTGAAATCAACAGTTCAGGTGAATCTGTGGGATGCTGCAATATGTCAGCCAGAGTTGCAAGTCTGAAGAGACTCTTGGCTCTCATTAGTTTTGGAAGAGTCTTCCTGAAATAAACACAGATGTTAACAGCAACATTGAGAAAAGACCCAGGTTTGGAAAGAATCACTTTTTCCTCAACTATGCAACTTTGGGCACTAGGAAGACTAAAGACAGGTAGAGGAGAAATAAAATGTTAATCTACTTTTCTTAGGCTACTTGTGGCTTATATAATAAAAATATTAAAACATTTATAAAATATTTTCACAATATCATATGTTCCTAAAATAAGTTCAATTCAAACAATTGAATATATTTTCCAAAAATTTTGTTAGATGTCCTATTTGGTATCAGGGATTCTAACATATGACAAGTCTGGATGTTTTTGTTGGTATTTGTTGTCCTCAAAAAACTTCAAGTCTAATCTTTGTAGTACATAAGACATTTAGAAGGTTGAAGTAGATCAGTTAATTTTCTTTTGTGTGATGTCTTATATTTTAATGTTTCACAATTCAGTCAGTAGCCATGAAGCAAGTGTTTAATGAATACACTAACTTTAGGAGAAGTAGAACTAATTCTTTGGTAACCATACCTTCAACTTCCTTAAGTTAATATCATTTCCCTCCCATAATATACTTTTTCATTTTTAATTTTCTTTTTTAATCCAACTTTCACTGAAACAATTATCTTACCTACCATTTCCCCTGTATCTTTTAAATTTATGTAGACAGTGCTAATTTTATTTTGAAAAATGGAAGATGGTATTTACTTACTTTGAATTGAATGGTGCAGCTGTACTGTGCATTGCTGTATCATAAAATTGAAAGCATCTATGTATTTATATCTGTAAGTAGATATTTTATAGATGTTAATGTACAATTATATATATCTATAGATATATAGATATACTATATCATATAATATATATCATATCTGTCTGTATTTAAGCATTCATAATCTTATAACTTGGGGGGGGGGCGTGGATCCAGGGGATTAAATCCAGGGGCACTTTACCACTGAGCTACAGCCCCAGTTCCTTTTTTTTTTTTTTTTTGAAACAGGGTCTCCCTAAGTTGCTGAAGCTGGACTTGAACTTGCAATCCTCCTGCCTCAGCCCCCCAATTTGCTGAGATTATAGGCATGTGCCACCACACCCAGCTATATTCTTATAATTTTTAGATTAGGGCTTTTTCTTTAGAAATATCTATGTTGTTTAGACTTTCAATGTTGAAAAAAGTTTTTCTTAAAGTAGCCCTTTTATATCCAACTCTAAAATGTAAAGTAAAAACAAAATCATATTGATTTGGAACTCATTCCCAAATAATAAACATATGTAAAATCATATTAGAACAAGGCATCTTTTAAAACTTGAATCTAAGATTTAATTTTTTTACAGTTTATGGAATATAGTCAACAAATGTTTATTAAATTGATAATTAAATGTGTAAAGCAGTAGGGTATGGAATTATCCTAATTATGAATGGATTAGTTACTAATTCAGTACCTTAGAAGTTATCATCATTAGAATTTGAAATAACATATGCTTAAAATCTAATTGATTTCTCCATATTGAAAAAGAATCCCCTCTTTTAATATCTCACAAAAGATCTTGAAATTGGTATACAACATCTTGCCTTATTATATTTTTTTCCTTGCCTTAAGAAATACATTCTAAGCAAAACCTCCATTAACTCAATTTATAGTTAATAGTAAAGGTACATTAAAATTGAGAAATTAAAAAGCTAGCTTGGGGCTGGGTTGTAGCTCAGGGGAAGAGTGCTTGCCTAGCTTGTATGAGATGCTGGGTCCAATTCTCAGCACCACATACAAATAAATTTTAAAAAAATAAAAGTCCATCAACATCTAAAAATATAATAATTTAAAAAAAGCTATCTTGTCCGACTTGCTTTTTAACTAAGGTTTTTAGCTTAATATTTTCTGAGAGTGATCCAGCATAAATATATCCAACCCCAATATATCACCCTGAAATTCTCATATCAAACACTGTTTTAGTAGAGGGTATCATTTTATACTCTATACCTCCTTTTTCTCCTGCAGATCCATCCTTCTTTCCTTTGATTTTGAGCACAAGTTATTTTCTAAGTTAACTTGATGTTATCAAGGAAATACTTTCCTCAGAAATAGTCACTAGACACCACAGCTATCACTAGACACCACAGGCAAAAGCATGCACGGAAACAGAAATCTTCAACCACAGGAAGCATTTTTCTCTGTTACTGTTTTAACTTTCGGAACATCAGTTAATTTATCATGACCATGTGGAAATCATAGCATAATATTCATGCTTAGTTTACAATATAGACATGCTTATCAACATATTATCAACATGCATTTATGTAATTTATAACAGCAGTCACACATATGTACAATTTATAAATACCACAGTAAATGTACAGTTCTCTGCAACTTTCTCCCTTTATTTGTTTCCTAGTGTTGCTATAACAAATTCATAACTGGGCCTAAAACAGCAGACATTGGTTAGGCATGTAGCTCAGTGGTTGAGCTTGTGCTTTGCATGTGCAAGATTCTGGGTTCAACGCATATCATCAAACCAAACAAAAAGAAACAGAAATCTATCCTCTTACAATTCAAGAGGTGAGAAATCTGAAATGTAGGTACTGGCAGCACTGGTTCCTTCAGTAAGCTCTGAGAAGGAAACCATCTTATGCTCTCCTGGTGTGTGGTGGTTACTAACAGTTCTTGATGTTCCTTGGTTTATAGATCCATCTCTCCAATCTCAGTCTCCATCTTCACATTGCTTCCCTCCATCTCTTTTCCTGTAAGGATGCCAGTCATTGAATTTAGGGTCCACTGTAAAGCCTGGGTGATTTCATTTAGAGATCTTTAAATGCATATATAAAGATCCTATTCCCAAATAAGGTACCAGGTTTTTAGACTTGGAAAACTTCTTTGGAGGGGCACAATTCAACCCTCTCTACTCCCTCTAAAAGGAAGTTGAACTTAAATTGGAAACAGTTTGCCAGATCTCTTTTTTATAGTTGAAAAAGTGACAATCAATTTGAAACACTTATGTTAGAAATCTGTTTTATTTCCTTGGAATCATCCTGTTCTTGCTATCCTATAGTACAGCTTCATTCACTTTACCTGTTGTCTGTCTGGGTACATAAATTTATCTGTGTCTTTCTAGAAGGTGGACAAGGACATTGTCAACAGACTCTACCTGTCTTTTGTTCTTTATACCTTACTCAAAGAGACCAACATTTGGAGTGTGTCTGAAAAATTTAACATGTCTCGAGGATATATACAAAATCTACTTACAGGAGCTGCCTCCTTCTCATCCTGTGTGTTACATTTCTGTGAGGTAATTCCACTAAACATATAATGTATACTTTGTGCATGTTCTTGTTTTAAGTGTTACTAAACCTACTAATGAATACTGACAGTATGTCAGTATTCCTCATTGTTGCCCTATTATGTTATTTCAAAGCTCTCAAAATTTATCTAAAATGTATCTTTGTTATTATCTGTCTACAAAAGAGTGCTGTATACATACTTATGATAAAGACATAAAAATTACTGAATTAACTAAAATGCATAGTAAGTCAGAAGTGCCAAGTTAACCTACTTTTAGGGCCATCATTAATATTTCCAGGTATTCCCTCAAATATATACAAAAAAGTATTCTAGACTTTCCTACACAGATGATTTTTAGTTGAATTTATAACATAAACCATTTTTTTCTACATTTAATTTTTTTATTGGGTACCATAGTAATCCTTTCCATGTTTGTGTCCCTACTCAATTTTTTAAAACTTTTTCCTCATGAATTCTGTTTTTCTAAGATTTAAATTTACTTCATTTTTCCAATCTTAAACCTCCATATTCTGTGTATTTACATGACAATTAATTCTGTCATATGGCTGATGAAGGGAGTAAATCATCCAAAAATACTTGGCTTTGGATTGAATGATAACTATTTTAGCAAATTTACATTTCTAAATATAACTTACTTAGGACAGTTTTTAAGTGTTAGTTTATAATCTGAGCATATGCCAGATAAGCAGCAAAAATTATGTTATAAGGTGAAATAAACCTTTAAAATGTATTTTCTTAATTTTTTTTGTTTGTTGTTCTCTATATTTAAAAATGCCCTCTCTGATATTATTTCCTTTTGTCTCATTAGGGTGAGGACTTGAGCCTTATGGAATTATTCAAATAAAATAGTCTATATATAGAACTTGAAAAACAACTGTAATTTGATGACTGATCCTAAGAAAAATCTGATAACTTATGTTCTCAATGTATTTTTAATATTTAAAAGTGTTTTTGCCTTTTAAAAAGTTACATAAGTGGTATAAAATAGTATACCAATCATATTAGTAAATTATTTTAACTATAACTAATAGAACAACTCAAAAGAAGTTTAACTGATAAGGAAAAAATGATTATTTTATGTAACAGAAAGGTCAGAACTAATGCAGTTCCAGGGTTGATTGATTCAGTGTTTCTGTTTAAGGTCTTTTTACTCTCTTTACTCTGCCATCTTTATTTTATCAAGAACTTTCTTAGTAGCCATAATATGGCTAGATAGTGCTATTGCATGCATCACAAACTCTCACAATGATACTCAAAGGCTAGAAAGAATCTTTTGATAAAATAAACCACTATAGAAATTTCAAACATATAAAAAAAGTAAAATTATATGAACTCTCTCATTTACCCATCCCATTCATGATTTCCAGTATTTTTTTTAGTTTAAATAATGGTACATTGAACATCATAATGCATTTCAATCTTTCCATATTTAATACTTTGTCTTCAGGATAAATTCCCCAAAGTAGGAATTACTTTGAGGCACTTAAGAAAGAAAAAACATTCACTTCCTGATGTTTTGATAAAAATGAGTAGAGCTCTTTTTATTCACTTGTTTTTTAATTTTTAATCTTTTTCCACCTCCCCTTTTTCCAGTTCCTTGGGGTCTCTAGCATGTTTCCTTTTAATAATTTGGCCTGGAATAATCTTTCATCTCTTAATGATGTTCCTGAATTTAATAATCCATGTTCCTGAATTTAATAAGATAATATCCTATCTGAGCCTGTACCATACAAATTAAACTTGGAAATAGCTCACGAAAGTTAAATTCAATATATTTCCTTGTGTTCTACAGGAACTTGAAGAGTTTTGGGTTTATAGGGCCCTTTTGGTAGAACTTACCAAGAAGCTGACTTACTGTGTGAAGGCAGAACTAATCCCTCTCATGGAAGTGACTGGAGTCTTAGAGGTTAGTAGCGTTTCAGTTTCTCAACTGAAGGCTATTACAACTAACATAAAAATCAGGTTTCATTATTTTTTGAAGTCTTACTATGGGGCAAGTGATAGAGTCTTGTTGCTCATTTGTCATGGTGATATATACATGTATCTACGTGTGTATATATATTTATATGTATGTAAAATATATATGTGTGTGCATATATACCCATATGCATATATACATATATACATGTTTATGTTCCACATATATATGTAAATATATATACACACCTATGTACATTCACATATGTGTATATATAAATGTTTTATGTGTATGTATATGACTCCCATAACAAATGAGCAACAAGGCTCTATCACTTACACTGTAGTAAGACTTCACAAAACAATAAAACCTGACATATATAATAAAA
Source organism: Sciurus vulgaris (assembly GCF_902686455.1). Classification (NCBI taxonomy): domain Eukaryota; kingdom Metazoa; phylum Chordata; class Mammalia; order Rodentia; family Sciuridae; genus Sciurus; species Sciurus vulgaris. The sequence goes on from NC_136469.1 coordinate 77,183,325, forward strand.
TATGTATGCAGTTATATATACACACACACATATATGTGTACACACATACACACACACTCACACACACACACACACACACGTATTAGTTGCTGCTGCCATGGCCTTCCAAAAATCCACAGCTAATTGGGAAGCAGATCTAATGAAAAATCTGTTGTGGAAAAAAAAATAACAGTAGAGGTGGGAGTGACTCTCCCCAAGAATGCACATGCTACCACATCTCTTCCTTCCTCCAGTCCAGTGAAGAATTACCTTCTGTTAGTTTGTACTCAGTGCTTGTTTAAGATAGTTATGATTTGGTGGCTGCAAGGGTCATTTATGTTTTCTAAGAGAGTGAGAGGGAAGGGCCCTCAACTGGTTTCTCATCTTTCTATTTTTAATCAACTATCATCTTCAGTTTATTATTCAGTTCTTAGTTCCACTAAGAAAACATGTACACCAGTGGTCCCCTGAGTAGATGACAAGAACATTTTTTTTAATATGTGCAGTTTATTATATATCAATTATACCTTAAGTTGTACAATTATGAAATCTTAAGTAAGACTTAAGTCATAAATGTGATAGAATGAGCATGATGATAGACTTGATTTTGTTCCCCTTTTAGGAACGAATATTGATAGTATCATAAATTTCACCTTAAAATGAGAATTTAAAATGGTATTATTTCTTCTTTTTTTTATTGTAAACAAATGGGATACATGTTGTTTCTCTGTTTATACATGGCATAAAGGCATACCATTTGTGTAATCATAAATTTACATAGGGTAATGTTGTTTGATTCATTCTGTTATTTTTCCCTTCTCCCCACCCCTCCCACCCCTCTTTTCCCTCTATACAGTCCTTCCTTCCTCCATTCTTGCCCCCCTCCCTAACCCTAACACTAACCCTAACACTAACCCCTCCCACCCCCCATTTGATAAGAACATTTTTAAGGATATCAGGCTAGAACATTTTGCTTGAAGAATTTTATTAGTGCCACTAACCTAAATGCCTTAATGACTTTTTCATTTCTGGTTTTAGCACACATTAGCTGACTTAAGCTACATAAAAAACTACTGCAGTCATATTAGAACTACTCAGATACATATTTTTAAATTCTTCAGGATTCTGATGTGTTATCTCTTCATATATATCTACTTTATTATCTTAGTTTATTCCTATCTCTTATGTGTGAATTTTTTCCTGATCCCAAATTCTCAAACTACTGATTTTTGTAACACTTTTCAGGGTCGAGCAAAACAGTTATACAATGCAGGTTACAAAAGTCTAATACATTTAGCTAATGCTAACCCAGAAGTGCTGATAAGGACAATTGATCATTTATCAAGACGCCAGGCCAAGCAAATTGTTTCATCAGCAAAGGTAAGCAAGCAAACTATCTTCTAACTTTTACTCTGATATTTTGTAGTATTATAATATTTTGTAGTACTTTAGTCATCAGAACAAAGTTTTTAACATCACATAACAGTTTATTTTGATAGAAACGAATATATGTGTTCAGAATTTGTGAATTCAGATGTTGCATCTGTTATGACACGAGGCTTGCAAAAAAGAAGAAAGAGACTTCCTAAAATGTAAAGGTCGTTTTGAGTGTTCATTGAAGTATAGGAACCCTAGAAGTCATTGAGTTCTGCCTCCTCAGTCTTTTCACAGAAGTTCTTTCCTCAGCATCTCTGACATCTGGTCTTCCTGCCCATGAACACCATCACTGAGAAGAGCCTAGAACCTGAAAATTCGGGTTCTTCTATTTTTGTATGCTCTTAGTGTTACAAAAATTATCCTAATGTATTGAGGCAAAAAATTTCTACCATTGTATTGGACTATTACTCTCTGAAACTAGTCTATTGTTTCGTTCTTTTTTTTCTTTTTCTTTTTTTGAAGTACTAGGGCATTCTACCACTGAACCACATCACCAGACCTTTTGGTTTTTTTATTTCTGAAACACCATCTCACCACGTTGCTCAGGCTGGCCTTAAATTTGCAATCCTCTTGCCTCGGCTTCCTGAGTTGCTGGGATAACAGGTGTGTGTGCCACCATGCCCAGCTATTCTTTCATTCTTTGATAGTGTTTCATGTCTTTGAAAACAGCTCTCATTGCCCACAAGAGTTTCTGTTTCATGTGTGTTTCTCTCATCCATATTAAATAATGTTGTTTTAGGCCATTCGCTGTCTAGGTATCCTTTGCTGGATCCAATCTGGATCACCATTGCCCTTCTCTTCCACATAGATAAAGCTATTACTCAACAATTTGGGGTTATTTCTTTCTTAGTCTCAACTTATAGTTCTAAATCTGAAATTGCTTGGCTTCTTTCAGACCTCTTTGTTACATAATTGCCATATATAAAACAGAAATAGAAAATAAATTTCTGTCTTACATTTTTAAGTGGGGCTCTCATTGCATACATTACCTTAATTAATTTGCTATCCCCAGTATACAGATGAAACCACTGAGATGGTCTTTGTCCATTAGATTAGAAGTTCTTCTGGTTGGTGGGAAGAATGAAGTTATAGTCAGTTCCATTTCTGTAGCACCTAGCACAGCATTAAGTTTATAGTATGTGTTTAATAAATATTTGAATAAATAAATAAGTGAGACCTAAGGAAATTAGTGATATATACCCCAAAACAGTAAATAATATAGCCAGAACTGTGGAGTTAAACTGTATATCATTAAGATTATAAGTGGGGCTGTAGTAACAATGAACAAGATTAGTGACTTTAAATTAGAAAAATTTATTAGAAAAGTTCAAATATAGTAGTTCAGAACTGACATGGGAATGAGTGGTATGTCCAGGGACTAGTATTCCTTCTCATTCTCATTCTCATTACAAGGCTTCCATCTTATATACTAAGATACTTTTTCTGATTTTCACTATCTCTTCTACTTTCCAGCCAGATTAAAGAATAAATATTTGCTGCAGGATTTTGAGTAGAGTAATGGGTTTTTAAATTGTAAATAAGGCCAGGCACAGTGGTGCATGCCTATAATTTCAGTGGCTCTGGAGGCTAAGATGAGAGGATCCAAATTCAAAGCCAGCCTCAGCAACTTAGCAAGGCCCTATCTCTAAATAAAAAATCAAAAAGGGCTGGGGATGTGGCTTAGTGGTAAAGTGCCCCTGGGTTCAATCCCTGGTACCAAAAAAAAAAAAATGTAACTAAGGGATCAGGAATGGAAATAAGGAAACCAGTTAAGATTATAATGAAGTTATGCATTTTTCGGCAGGAATGACACCAAAATTATGTGTATCATTCACAGTACATCATATCATGAGCCACGTGATATCATTTTTGTTATTGCTGACATTAACTTAGATCATTTGGCTTAAGGAAGTGATGTTTGCCAATTTTTTTCACTATAAAGCTATTATTTTCCCCTTTGTGATTAGTAAGTATTGGGAGAATGTTTACTTTTGAGATTATAGTAGATAGCCTATTCTTTATTAAACTTTCACATACTCATTTTAGCATTCACCAGTGATTTTCTACATTACTCAGTTATTTCTATGAAGTTTATCTAGTGATGATTATCTAACTTCATTATTCCTTCCATATTTATTGATATTTTACTACAAGATAAATCTTTCTTTATTCATATTAGTTGACTTCATGAGTTCATACTTATCCAGTGGTGCATAATCCATTACTATCATTACTTATTATTATATGACTTAGATGGCTTCAGATTTGACCAATAGGAGCCCCTGCAAGTTTGGTCCTATGGTTTTGGTCTGTCTTTATTATTCTTGGAGTATTTTCAAAATTATTTTCTGGCTGTATTTATCAGAGTCTAATCACTAAGAAACAGAAACCATACAGTAATATATATAGGTTAATATTAAGAATTAGTAACTAGTAACAGGGATTGCCTCTAAAAGTTCAACAGAGCTTTAAAGAATATGGGAAGGAACTGGGCATGATGACACATGCCCTAATGCTCTAATCCCAGCTACTCAGGAATCTGAGGCAGGAGAATCTCAGATTTGAGGCCAGCATGGGCAATGTAGTAAGACCCTGTGTCAAGATAAAATAAAAGGGCTGGGGATGTATGTAACCTCACTGGTAGAGCACCTGCTAGCATGTGTGAGTCCTTGGGTTCAGTCCTCAGTACTGCAGAAAAAAAGGAAAGGGATCACATTCAGGAGGGGGTCCACTCTTACTCCACACCACACCTTATAGGTGGGATTCAGACTTCACTGGAGAGCTGTGGCCCATTTCACACTAGATGAGCTCAATGTTGTGCTGCGGTCAAGGCCAGCAGGCAAAAATGGCCCGCTGGAGTGCTGACAAAACTGCCGTTGAATTTACTTGAAAACCTGCTGGAGTGCCCACGGGACTTGCTAGAAAGCTGTCTCTTGGTGTGCTGTTAAAACTCACTAGAATGAGCACCACTTTGTATCCAGCATACCAACCAAGCTCTGCAGAAGCAAGAAGAAAAGACTCACAGCAAAAACAGGAAGAGAAACCTTCCTTCTGTAGTCCAGTGCCATCTACTGACAAAGCTTAATATTGTACCACTTGGCAGAGAAAATGTTTATGGAATCCAGCTTCAAGTATCTCTGTCAGGACAACGAAGGGTAGATTTGCAGCTGAAAAGCAATAAAATAATTGGTACTCCGGCACATGATATTCCAGGCTAAGCTTATATTTTCTCTGCCTTAGCTGTGAAATCAGCCATCTTCCCAAAAATCACTAGTTTATTTTAGTGAAGAGAAGTATTTAGAAATAAGTTTTAGGGACTAACTATGCCCATTGCTTCTAGCTTCTCTCAGTAAACAAGGCCCACATGTGTCTATATATTTTTCTATAATTATGTGTAAATTATTAAGGGTCATGAACTCATGGTAATAACTCCAGCTCTAATTTTTCCAGGTACATATTGCAGCATAACAATGTTTTGCTTCAAAAACCTGGTGGCTTAAAACAGTCATTTTATTTTCATATTTTTTATAGATTAGCAATTCTGGAAGCATTCACATGGGTGGTTCTCACCTGTGGTCTCCTGCAATTGGTGTCAGATTTTGACTGGAGCTGTGATCACTTGAAGACTTAACTGGGCTAGATGTTCGATATGGCTTAGTCATCTGGCTGACAGTTAATAATTGGCTCTTACTGGAGCTTTCAACTGGAGCAACTGCACATGGCCTTGGGTCTCATGACAAGGCAACTAGATTAGGAGAGAGAAAATCCGAAGAGTGAGCATTTCCAAGAGATCAAGGCAAAAAATGCAAGAAATCTTCTGAACTAACCTGAGAAGTTATACAGTATCATTTCTGCTGCATACAATTGGCTACCAGTCATTAAGATCCAGATTGAAAGGAATTCCACTCCTACATAGGAAGAATGTCAGATAATTTACAGTCATCTCTAATGCCCTTCCTCTGACCATAGAATATCTTCATTTCTCTCACATATATTATATACTCACCCCCAAAAGACTCCAATATGGCATCAGACATAGGCTCAAAGTACACTATTTGTCCTAAACCACGTGTAGGTGTGGGTGAAGTACCTTAATACAATTTCACAAGCTCTTCACAGTGAGGAATTTTGAACTGAAGAGACACAGAATACAATGGTGAAATCAGAGATAGAATAACTACAGTATACTCCTGTTCAAAAAGAGAGAAAATGAGCCAATACATTGCAGCAATTCTAAAATCTATCCAGGTACTTGTGACCAGTTCCTTCATTAGAACCCACTTCTCCCTAGAAATTATTCCTGACTTTAGGTTTCCTCATCCAAGTCATTCTTCCTTTCCATAAGTAATAGGCTTCGTTTGCATAAGTCTGCTCTTGTAGAAATTCAGTTCAGGGTTGGTGGTACAATGCCTGCTTAGCATATGTGAGGTCCTAGATTCAATCCCTAACACCAAAAAGAGAGAGAGAAATTCAAGCATTCAAAACCTCTTTGTACTGTCTTTTTTTTTTTTTTTTTTAATTTAACCTAGTATAATTTCTTTTAAAACATGGTGGTTTCTTATTAATCTTTCTATAATTTCCATGTGACTTGGCTTTCTTCCAGCATGGGTACTGTGATCTAAAAGGGAGCTTTCGAATGACCCTGCAGTGTTCTCATTCCAAGAAACCAAAGCAAAAACTACAAGACTTCTTTTAGTTGAGCCCTATCAGGCAGCATCATTTCTACCGTACTCTATTAGTTATAAGTAGATCACCAAGGCCAGCCCAGAATCAAGAGGAAGAGAATTAATTCCACCCCTTAATGGAGACGTTAAAGAATTTCCAGTCATCCTACGCTTCCCACACTCATCTCAAACTATAGGACTTGTTACAACAGTCCCTCTTTTTGTATATTAGCTCCTTTCTCCAACAGTGAGAAACTCGGTTCCTATTTTCATTATATATTTATCTATATTGTTCATTAGAATAAACAAAGTAATTTCAGAATTGCTAAATTATACCACTGGGAGGGCCTAATTTGCTAACCAGAATTCAATTTTATTTACAATTCTTTTTTTTTTTCTTTAGTTTGAGAGTATATAATAGAAATAATGTGTTGAAACGTTACTTGGGTTTTTCTTTTTTTAATTTTTAAAAAATCTGCTTTAGTGTAGTTTTTGTTTATTTGAAGCACAGATTTTGTTTGCATTCCATTTTAGTTTTTCTCTCCCCTCCCTTTTTTGTTTTTGTTTTTGTTTTTTGGTACTGGGGATTGAATTCAGGGACACTTTACAAGTAGCTGCATCCCCAGCCCTTTTTTATTTTTTTATTTTAAGACAGGGTCTCATTAAGTTGCTTAGGGTCTTGCTAAGTTGCTGAGGCCCACCTTGAGCTTGCAATCCTCCTGCCTCACCTCCCATGTTGCTGGGATTACAGGCATGCACCACCATGCCTGGTTCCTCACTCCCTTTTTGTATATATAACATTAACCTATTTTCTTTATCTTTAAATCCAAGTAGTTTCACTAGGACATGTCTTTATTTTCTTTTATTTCAAGAAATTTGTGCGGGTTGATGTTTTAAATATCAGTTCTGATAGTTTTGAATTATTTTCTTTAACAATTCTAATTGTATTTGTATTGGCTCTTCCTTGCCTGTCTTCCATTTCAGTATCTCTGATCCTTTTTTTACATTTTTTTCCATTTCTATTCTCCTGATAGTTTTCCTGCTTTTCACATTTTAGTGACCCTAATTAGGTTTTTTATTCATATCTGTTCTTCCTTGAACATTCAGTTGTTTAGTTATAGTTATTAATTTTTATTATGAACATTTTGCTTTTTTCTTGCTATTTCTTTGAGAGCTCAGAAAACTTTTTCTTCCTAGGTTTGGTCCATTTCTGTTAGGTTTTGAATTCAGAGTATGTTTCCCCCTAATGTCTCTATATTTTAGTTAGAAAATATTTAAAACTAGTTAAACTAAAAAAAATATTTAAACTAAAAAAGTTTAGTTCAGGGTGATACCTTACAGTTTTTCTGCATTATGTTTTGCTCTCAGGGAGGGTTTGTTTTGTTTTGTCGTACCTGGGATTGGACCCAGGAGTGTTTGCAATCCTCCTGCCTTAGCCTGAGTCCCTGGGATTTCAGGCATGCACCATCACACCTGGTAAGGAGGCAAATTTTTATGAACTGAAGAGTTTTGATTTTCATTTCTGTTTTCTTTCAAATAGTGATGAGAACTGCTTATGTTGCTGCATTTCTTGGACAGGGTTGACATTTGGAATGGTTCATGAGACTCCCGGTTCAAGAGTAAAGTATGGGGTCTTCCGTGCATAGCTCAGGGCTGGGAGGAGTGTACCAAGGTTTAAGTCCTTGGGATTTTTTTATTCCTTTTGTTCTACAGCATCCTAAATTTTGCCTTCATTTCCTGTTTCCTTCATGGCTCAGCTTCCAAAGGTTACCTCTCCCCGTTTAGCCATTCTTTTTCCAAAAAGCATAGACTTTCCAAAACTGTCTCTCACAGTCCCCCACATACTTTAAATACCTTCCTATAAACAGTGTTTTAACCTACCAAGATTTGTTCCAGTATTTTTATAATACAGTAACTTTTCTTTCTCTGGAGATATTTTACTTAATCTTAGACTCTCTTGGTTCCCTCTTATCTTGTCTGTGTAGTTTTTTTTCTCAACCTCACCTCCATCTCTGCAAATGTTTGAAGTAGGAGCTCAAATAGCTTTACTGGGAGTTGGATATTTTTTTAAACTACTAGTTATTTGAGGTTGATGTTATTCTCCATATTTTACTATTGCTGGCATATGGTTTTTGTGTCATTCACTTGTTGATTTGTATAGTTTTTAAAGAGAGATTTATTTTACTTGGTCCTCATTACCTCAGATTCTGGAAAGTTTACTTGATTACATTTAATCATTTTTATATAATGTTGTGTAGTGCTATGTTTATAAATTGGTAGAGTATTTTTGTTTTTTAAATTTTCACTTTTATATGATTTTTCCTCTCTATTTGATTTTGCTAAACATTTTATTATAAAAATGTTATAACAAGTGGTGCTAATACTTCACCCCTACATATATAAGATGCAAATTGTTTCTGATTTTTAGAAGAAAGGGAAATCATTATTTATTGAAATCTTCTATGTGCCATGTTTAGAAATATTTTTTCCTCTTTTTGTTGCTTTTGAAATCAGTCATGTTCACTAACGGAGCTTGAGAAAAACTTTTCTTAAAAATACTGATGGGATTTTAAAGGCATACTAAATTTTGAGGAATAATAAAATGCATATATAAAGGATTACTTTTCCAGGAGCTAATTAAGTTTTTGCAAAATTGCCTAAGATTTTATAGATTAAAAATTAATTTTTAAGTAGCCAAGTCTTCAATAAAACAAATCTTGGAGAGTATTAAAGCTCCTTTATTTTTGGAATACTATGCAGTGATCAGCTAAAATGGTTTTAACTAAATGCCTCAGCCTCATTTACTATAATCACTTGTTCTTAAATGGCCATTTTTCCAATCTTGTTATTTTAGTTTTAATGTCTACATTATTGATGTGTAAGGATCCAGGTTTCTAATGGCCTGAATGATTTTTTATCGTAGATGCTGTTGCATGAAAAAGCAGAGGCTTTACAAGAAGAAGTAGAAGAATTATTGAGATTGCCTTCGGATTTGCCTGATGTTGAGGCATCTTCCAGTGAAAAAGGCGTGAAGCTATCTGATGCACATTTTCAAATTTGAATTATTTATTACGTATGTTTTATTAAAGATTCCCTATACTTTACAAGTGAAAAAATAGATTTACATCATGCATTAAAAACTATGGATAGTATTTTAATATAACACTCATTTATAGTTATCTTCTAATAATTCATTTTCTTCAGTATTTACACATTATTTTTCTGTTCAAAATCTGTAGTGCCCACCACAAAATGAATTCAAACTTCCTCAACATATCCCCAGACTAGCTTTGTAACCATATCTTTCATTCTCTTACCTTTTTTATTATTATTTTAATTTGTTCTGCTGCAGATTGAACCCAGGACCTTGTGCATGCAGAACACATGCTCTACCCTGAACTACACCCCCAGCCCTCTCATCCATTTCTTCCTTCAAACTGGATTAGTTGAAATTCACAGAATTTTCCCTGTGATTTTTCAAACCCTTCAATTTCTAACTGCTTTATGTTATTATCAGCACATGAAAGTTTACTATATAATTTATGTTAACTAAAAATGTATAAATACTGTCTCGCTGAAATTATTCCATCTTCATCCTCATGTCCCTTTACAGGCTGTTGTTTCCCTTCTATAAGCATTGTAGACCTTCATTTATGCCCTCCATTTTTTCTTTCTACTAGCTTGTAATAATCTGAAGACATGAGATCTTTTTTTTAAATCATTTGTATATGCCACACCATCTTCCACAGTTCACTCCACAAAGTAAGAATCTATATGAAGAACAAATATTACCAGATTAACTATTCAATCACAACTTAGATATCCACCCCTGCTCCTTCTTCAGAATTATAGCTCAAATATAAATGACTGAGGTATAAAAGAAGGTGATAACTAGCAATATTTACAAATATTGAGCTAGTTTGGTTGAAGTTCTACCTGTTTAAGAGACATTCATTGGAAACTTTGCAAATAGATCCACAGTCTAAGTTCTTAGTGTCTTAGCATTTTAGACCACTACAGTATCAAAATCATTTACTTTCTATGTGCCAAGTACTGATATAAGTACTTTGGTGAATTAACTTTTTTCATCCTTAAAACAATCCTGTGATGCAGGGACTTTTATCCCTATTTTATAGATGAGTAAATTGAAACAGAAGGTAACTTGCCCAAAGCCACATACTATAACTACAGAACAGGGACTCAAACTCATGCAGTCCCAGTGTAAAGTTCGTGCCATTAACTCTAATATAATATCTTGTTTTGTCTGTGTTTTCCCTAGTATTCCATCCCATTATTCTTGCCCCATCCCTACAAATCTTTATATAAATCAATGTATGGCATTCTAATGTCTTAGTAGAATCTTGGGTATCATCACCCATATTCTGTTTATTTCAGTTAAACATTGTAAAAGAACAGCTGGATAGTCTGCTGGCTTGTTTGAAGGGCCAGCCTCTGAGTTGTGCTCATAGTGGGCCACAGTCTATTTATATATATATATATATATATATCTCCCAGTTTTATTAGTTTGTCCAGGTAAATAAGACTGATTCTGCTCACTAATTAAGATTCTGCTCACCAATTAACAAGAAACCAATTTATAATCCAAAAATAATTTATTAATTTTAGATTAGAGGGTATGAGGAGAAGCAGTTTTCCTTTATAAGAACTAGAATACCTGTATCTACAGGCCAGGCAGTCCATGACAACACACATACCCTTCAGTGTTTGTCCAGGATACATCAAGTGCAATCATGGGACTGCCATAGTTTGAATCTCGCATGTCCCCCAAAAGCCCTGTATTGAAGGCTTAGTCCCAACCCAGGGAGCTATTGGGAGGCTGTGGAACCTTTAGGAGATGGGAACTAGTGGAAGGAAGCTGGGTCATGGGGGCATGCCCTCAAAGGGGATATTGAGGCCCTGGCTCCTCCTGTCTCTGCTTTCTGGCTGCCATGAGCTGAGAAGATCCTCCACCATGCACTCCCACAATGATATACTGTGCTGCCACAGGCCCAAAACAATGACCAAACAACCACGGACTGAAACCATGAGCCAAAATAACCCTTTCCTCATTTTAAGTTGATTTATCCCAGATATTTGTCACAGTAATAGAAAGTTGACTAACATGGTATTAACACTAAAGGATATTCAAGTATAAAGACATTGAAGCAGTTTAGTTCTAGAAAAGGATAGAAAAAGGATAGTGGGAACAGATGGAGAATAAATAGGCTCAGATACTTTTAAGAATTTATAATGAACATGGTTTTCATTTTTGAGTGATAAAAACCCAAATACATCTAGCTTAAGCAAAAAAGGAATATTTAGCCACCATAGTCTCAAACTATGGGCAGCAACAAATCTACCCTTAGGGCAATTAGAATTAGAGATGCTTAATACCATCAGTACTTGCCACCTGTCTTCTGTCAGGCAAATTTAGACTGACTTCCATATAGATTCAAGATCAAAGCATAAAGATTTCACTGCTACTGATTGTAGTTTAAAAAAAAAAAAAAAATCCCTGGGAAAAGTCTTTAGTAGTCCCTTATTGGTCCATCTCCCACCCCTGTGACCAGGGTATAGAATTTTGGTGATTTTTTTTTTTTTTTTCAAAAGACAGGAAGAAAATTAAATTAAATTTAAAATGCATTAAATTTGAATGTATATCAAGAGTCAGATTTGACAAGAATGTGAAGAGAGAGCCTACAGAGTGGGAGAAAATCTTTTCCACACGCATTTCAGATAGAGCACTTACCTCCAAAATTTATAAAGAAACTTACAAAACTTTACACCACAAATACAAAGAACTCAATCAATAAATGGGCCAAGGAACTGGGCAGACACTTCACAGAAGAAGATACATAGGCAATTAGTAAATATATGAAAAAGTGTTCAACATCTCTAGTAATTAGAGAAATGCAAATTAAAACTCTAAGATTTAATCTTACTCCAATTAGAATGGCTATTATCAAGAATACAAACAATAACAGATGTTGGTGTGGATGTGGGGGGAGAGGCACACTTTCACATTGCTGGTGTAGTTGCAAATTGGTGCAGCCACTCTGGAAAGTATGGAGAATCCTTAGAAAACTTGGAATGGACCCACCTTTTGACCCAGTTATCCCACTCCTCGGTTTATACCCACAGGACTTAAAATCAGCAAATTACAGTAACACAGCCACATCAATGTTTATAGCAGCTCGGTTCACAATAGGTAGATTGTGGAACCAACCTAGACACCCTTCAACAGATGAATGGATAAAGAAACTCGTATATATATACAATGGAATACTACTCAGTCATAAAGAAGAATAATATTATGGCATTTGCAAATATATGGATGGAATTGGAGAATATCATGCTAAGTCAAATAAGCCAAGCCCCAAAACCCAAAGGCCGAATGTTTTCCCTGATAAGTGGAGAATGATATGTAATGGGGGTGGGGGAGGGGTGGGGAGTGAGAGAAGAATGGGGGAACTTTATGTAGAAGGAAATGAGAAGGAGGGGGTATGAAAATGATGGAATGAGACAGACATCATTACCCTGTGTACATGTATGATTACACCAATGGTATGAATCTATGTCGTGTACAACTATAGAAACAAAATGATGCACCCCATTTGTGTACAATGGATCAAAATGCAGTCTGTAAAAAATTAAAAGATAAATAAAAAAAAAAAGATTCAGATTTGAAATTTTTGATGCTGTCATCTGGCTGCATTGATGCATCAAGAAATGTACTTATAGTTCCTTCATATTAGGCTTCAAAACAGTAAAATTTTGGGAATTCCAATATGGTATCAAGTTTTCCTTTTTAAACTTTTTTAAGTTGTAAGCCAACCTGCCCATTTCTAGGATGCCTAATTCCATCAAGCTCTTTCTAATGGCCATACTTGTTTTGCTTTGCACTATAAACTTAAACAACCACCACCCAAACAAAGCTTTTCTGTGGAGTATACCCAAGTTTTGGTCAATTATAAAACCTAGCTAGTCTCTCAACAAATCTCCATACTGATATTTTTTTCAGAAAGGACTGATGGAAAGCCTTCTTTGGCTTTATGCTTCCATTTTCAAGGACCTTCCCACACATTCATCACGGCAGCTTCTGAACTCCATCCCAATACCAAGCATTATAGACAGGCATTGTTATACTTGATTTTCTTTGATAACAATACTACATTATCATAATTGCAATTGTATATTTTTTATGGTACTCTCACTAATAAACAGTAAACAATAAACTTCCATTTATTGAAGGCTTGCCATGTGCTCAACACTTTGGACAGCATTATTTAGATGATTTCTTACTGATATCTAAGATGCTACTTTTTAAAAAAGGCATAAACAGAGGTTTATTTAGGAAGGTAGATATAGATTCAAGGAAGAATGCAGGCTACTCAAGAGTGAGAAGTCCCACCTTGGGCAGGGGGTCCAATATTAACAGAAGGATTATTTAGGGATCAGACTAGAGGCAGATCTAGGGTGGGGTTGCACAGTTTTGTGCAGTTTTCCCTGCTTGTGTATTTCCCTCTTTACAAGGGCACGTTGCTCAAGATTGACAACTGTGCTTTCTGCATCTCAATGGTCTGTGGGTATTTCCTTTAAGATTTAGTATCTTTCTCTCTATCCTAAATCCCTACCTAGCTCACACTCCCATCTCCAAACTTTGATCACTTAATCTTAAGGATTGGTAATGGGTAAAGATCCATTTTCTATGGAGCTACGGGCTGGCAAGGGGTGATAACTGCCTAGTCAGGGATCAAGTCTCATCCTGACTGTTCTCCAGAAAAAGAACACTGGTCTCAGTGGCAGAGATGGGTTAAAATTCTTGCGTTGTCATCCCCTTAACATGGAATTGTTGTAATCAAAGTTGATGCCTTTGAAGCCCTATGTTGGGCATCAAGAGATGTCATAGGAGAAGGAAAATGTGCAGAGAAGGGTCCAGGGAGTTCTCAGAGGAGAGGCGGAACTCAACTCAGGACCAGTGTGGTTCTTGGCATACGCGATAGAAAAGAATTTCAGCACAAACTAGACAAAGCATAGCAGAGGTCTGTTTAGGAAGGGAAATGCAGGCTATCTAGAGAGTGAGAAGCCGTGATGCCATTTTTTACCCTATGTTACAAAGAAAATGTGGCTTGTCTGGACACCCCCCCCCCCATTAATAAGTGACAGCCTAGACCCACACCTGATCACATTGGTAATTCTGTTGATGGTGTGCATTGCAGCACAAGCTACCCAACAAATGTTTGGCAAGGAGTGGATCAAGATGGCAGTCTGAGCATATGTGTTTACCCTTCCATCCATGAAATAATTACAAATAAACGAGAATTATAACCAAAGTGTCGCTGGCTCTTTGCGGTACAAAATCCATGGATATTTGTCACCGCTTGCAGCAACAACTTGCATGGGTCTTATGGGTGGTGGAGTGGAAACTGAGGCACTTCTATCTTTCTCTTTAATGCACTGCTTTCTTGCTTGTTTATTTATAGAGGATAGAGGAAATGAGGTTTACTTGCTTTGAGAGGAGAGAGAGAGAGACTTTGCTTAAGAGAGACTTTGAGAGAAGGACAGGCTTTGCTTAGAGGAAGAGAGACTTGCTACACCTCACTTAAGGTCTGCTGCTTACTGGTGCGTCCTGCATCCTGTGAACTAATGGTGTGTCTACCTAAGTGCCCTAGTGATGTGTCTCAGTTCTCTGTTCTGCGATCTGCCTTCTGCCGCTGCCCCTACTCGCTGCTGCCGCGGGTCTAGCTGCTTTTCTGCTAATGGCTGCTGTGTCTGTCTTGCTCTGCCTACGCTTATATCACCTCCAGGAGGTGGAGAGCAGGGCCACGCCTCTTACGCAAAGATTAGGCGAGAAGCTCTGAGCAGGCAATTAGTGCTCGAGAACACATGCGCATACATTGTGTGCGTGGATGATAAAATCACCTGAGTGTGCTTATGTCAATTAACCTCCTCCCTGCTGATGTGATCAACATGGCACAGCCCCCAACACAAAGTATATAATAGAGAGAAAAAAAAAAAAAAAAAAAAAAACAACGAAGACAGGCACTAACACACAGTTGTGATGATTAAAGTTTAAGCCAAATGGAGCATACAGGCCAATAGGTCTTTCTCTTTCCCCTGTTGATACAGAGTAGCACATTTTGTAGAAGTTGTATTTTCTACATAAGCTAATGCAGTGTTGAGGAGGGTTGCTCTATGGGATCCAGAAAGGAGTAAAAAAATGGATGACCTCCTCCTACCAACAAGAAAAGATACCGACATAAGCCCTCAGCATGTTAGCACAGTATGGTAGTAGCAAAAGCAGAGAACAGGGATTCTTAGGTGCTAAGTTTCACAGACAACCAAGAATGCCAAATATTTTGGAGGAAATGGTGGATTCTGAGCCAAACACATTAGATGTTAAACTTCCCCAAAATTAGTTATGTGCACATACATAGAAAGCATTAGAAACTTTAAAGTTTGTACCAAAACCAATGAGTAACCTGGCAACACAATATGCTTGTATATTGTATGCTTGTCTGGTATTTAAATTTCAGAACATTATACATTTGAGTATTTATTTCATTTCTTCTGAATATTCTGAATAATTAACCTATTTTGTTTTTTTTTTTTTTCTGTTTTAAGAATTTAACTCAAATGTGTGTGATTCTTAGGGTGATAGCCATAAGAATTACCTGCCCAAACAGGTTTCCACCTAATACCTGAAGCTATAAATCTGTTATGTAGCTAGAGGGATTTAGATTGCAGATGGAATTAAGGTTGCCGATTAGGTGACTGGTGATGGCAAGGTTATCCTGAGTTATCTGGGTGGGCCCAATGTAGTCACAAAGACCTTGTAAGTGAAAGAGATGACAGGAGAGTCAGAATGATATGACATAAGATTCCTCAGCCATTGATGACTGTGAAGATGGAAAGAGACCTTGAGCCAAGGAACGAAGAGTGCCTGGAAGCTGGGAAAGGCAAGAAATTGAATCCCTTCTAGGACCTACAGAAAGAAATGCAGCCCTGCTGATACCTGTTGTCAGCCTAGTGAGAACTTTTTAGATTTCTGACATTCAGAATTGTAAGATAACAAATTTGTATTGTTTTAAACCACAGCATTTTGTGCTAATTTGTTACAGCAGCAATAAGAACTAATACATCTGAAAATAGCTCTCTGGCATCTCTGTGGAACACAACTAGAAAATCACCATTCTGGGGGATTCTTTCTGGATGTTAGCACATGAGCAATTATGCCCATGAAAGGGTATTTTGTATTTCTAAAAACTCTTTATGGAAGTTAACTGTGATGGATTCCTACCATTTTTATAAATTGCACTTTTCTCTAGTGAAATGGTTTCTTTTTACTTATCCTAACAACTGCTTATGTAAAATATAAAAGTTCTATCCCTGATTGATTAAAGCAAAGCAACAAAAAAGATCCAATTACTGCAGAGAACTGGAAATTTGAATCCTTAACTTCTGAGGAGTTTTATGAGCCATCTAGTCTAGGACATCTTATAAATTTTTTGTTCTTTAAAATGGGCATAAAGTATATTTTCATAATAAAGAGAGATGCATAAAGCTATGAAAATGTAGCCTAACAGCAATTTAAGTGTAAATAACTAGCTGTTAAAATGTAACATGCTAAATGATTCTCCTTTGTGGCAAAATACAATATTACTGTATGGTAGCACATAAAATTGGGGAAATTTTCACAGGCAATAGACTTCTCATTCTGTACAAAACACAGTAACACTAGTTTGACTCTGTGTACATTTGTAAGCACTTTGAGAGTCGTAATAAAAGTATTGTCCACCCAACAAATGGAGTTCAACATCATTTTGCTGAAATTTGTCAAGGTCATTTGAAAGCTCAATGAAAATATTTAAATACATCTTACTGAATAATTTCAGTATACTGCCTGATGCTAGACACTGGTGGAAAACAAAAGAGGTCCTTTTTTCTTTTAAGAGTAGTAAGGCACAAATAAAATGACTATGTGCCGATGACAGGAACGAAATGAGACACGGGCAATGAGACAGGGACAAATGCTCTAGGCACCAGAGCACAGTGGGAGGTAGAGTCCTCCAGGAAGAACGGTGGCAGAGATGAACCATGAACTAGATGCTAAAAAGACAGGAGAATTGGGAAGGTGAGAGACATAGGAAGAAGGGCATCTGCAGAAGGGAGACATAGGGGCTCTTCCAGCTGAGGTGTACAAAGAGGAGGCAGTGAGCCACACCCTCTGTATATTTGAGTTCTAGAAGAGGCGATGAGAAACCACAAAAAACATCACGCGTGGCTTGTGCTGAGCCATCTCTGTGTTCTCATCTGGTCTCCCCTGTGATCAGCGAAAGGCATTCATGAAACACCCGACAGAGGTGCACACAAGTGACCACAGTACAGGCAGAGCCACATGGAGAATAAGTGCACAACCTTGGCCTTCTTGGCTCTGTGATCTGTCTAAACTAGGACAGACAAAGTGTATTTAATCTTTGTCAAAATTAAAGCTGGACCCTAAAGTGCTAAGGATATTCTGTGATATAACCCCACTCTGAAGGGGAAGAGGTCCTGTGTGAAGTGAGCTTAACTTCCGTATGGGCAGAGGTGACCAGGTGTTTTAGAGGCAAAATGAGGGATTAGGGTGGAGAACAAGGAGAGGTTTAAGCAAGGACTGGGTTTGCTAATTGGTACCTGTCTGGAGGAAGCAGATTTCTCATATTGTTATGCTAGGAGGGAACTAGGTAAGTCAGAGCAAGTCACTCACACTGAGAGTTATTTCTCTGAACGTTTACATTTCAGAAATGCTCTCAGGTCCTTGAAAAGACAGTTCTGGCTGCAGTTCTGCCTGATTGATGACCAATATCTCAAAGGGAGAAAGGATTACAAGCTTTCTAAAGAAACTGCTCTCTGGCCCGTGGGGAAGTTCAGGGGCCTATTGACAGCTTTGACTGGAACAAACAATTCTGGTAGTGCCTTCCTCAGGCAGACATTTTAACAGGGGGGTAGGTTCATTCTAGGAGTGTAGACTTGAGCTTTTTTTTTTTTTTTTTAATTTAAACAAATGGGATACATGTCATTTCTCTATTTGTACATGGAATCAAGGCATACCATTTGTGTAATCATAAGTTTACATAGGGCAATGTTGTTTGATTCATTCTGTTATTTTTTCCCTTCCCCACACCCCTCCCACCCCTCTTTTCCCTCTATACAGTCCTTCCTTCCTCCATTCTTACCACCCTCCTTATCCCTAACCCTAAACCTAACCCTAACCCTAACGCTAACCCTTCCTACCCCCCATTATAGGTCCTCATCCGCTTATCAGCGAGATCATTCGTCCTTTAGTTTTTTGAGATTGGCTTATCTCACTTAGCATGATATTCTCCAATTTCATCCATTTGCCTGCAAATGCCATAATTTTATCATTCTTCATGGCGGAATAATATTCCATTGTATATATATATGCCACAGTTTCTTTATCCATTCATCAATTGAAGGGCATCTAGGTTGGTTCCACAATCTGGCTATGGTGAATTGAGCAGCTATGAACATTGATGTGGCTGTATCTCTGTAGTATGCTGATTTGAAGTCCTTTGGGTATAGGCCAAGGAGTGGGATAGCTGGGTCAAATGGTGGTTCCATTCCAAGCTTTCTGAGGAATCTCCATACTGCTTTCCAGAGTGGCTGCACTAATTTGCAGCCCCACCAGCAATGTACGAGTGTACCTTTTTCCCCACATCCTCGCCAACACCTATTGTTGCTTGTGTTCTTGATAATCGCCATTCTAATTGGGGTGAGATGAAATCTTAGGGTAGTTTTGATTTGCATTTCTCTTATTACTAGAGATGTTGAACATTTTTTCGTATATCTGTTGATTGCTTGTACATCTTCTTCTGTGAAGTGTCTGTTCATTTCCTTAGCCCCAGACTTGAGCTTTTAGAAACTATGTTAGTATTTGTTCTGTTGGGCATGGTGGCACATGCCTGTAATTCCAGATACTTGGGAGACTGAGGCAGGAGGATCACAAGTTCAAGTCCAGAGTAAGCAACTTAGTGAGAATCTCTCTCAAAATAAAAAATAAAAGGAGATAGGCATATAGCTCAGTGGTAGAGTGCCCATGTGTCCAATTCCCAGTACTGCCAAAACAAAAGAAAGAAGAAAGAAAGAAAGTAAGAAAGAAAGAAAGAAAGAAAGAAAGAAAGAAAGAAAGAAAGAAAGAAAGAAAGAAAGAAAGAAAGAAAGAGGAAAGCTATTTTAGTGTTTATTCAAGTCTTTAAGTGCAGAGGGGGACGAATTATTTGTGGAAAGAGTTTGTCATTTTTATAAGCCAAAATTGAGACTTAGTTGAAAAGAGTCTGTCTAAAGTTCTTTTGAGAAGAGAGTCTTTGTCACCTTCCAATATTTGTTGAAATTATCCACTTAGCTCACTTTAATGAAACATGTCACCACTAATATCAATGTTTGATTTCTTTCAACGTGTGTTATAAACCTGGGTCTTGATCTCTAATTTAACTTAATTTTAGTTCTTGTTTTTGTTTTTCTCAGTATAATTACCAAAGAGTAGGAAGGGGGTTTTGCTGTTATTTTGGCTCTTGGTATAGCTCTTTGGTTCATCTTTCAAGACTCCTGTAGCAGAAGGAAAACTTTAGAAACTGGAATGACCTTGAAAAGCTCCCTCTGCCCATCACTTGGCCTTGAGCAGGTGCAGTTCAGAATGACTTCAAGAGGGCTTAAACTTTTATAGGCAACAGGCTGCACTTTAGTTGTCCCAGCCTGTGCAGACACTCTAAATAAAAATTAAATGTTAATGATGGAGGTGTCCATGCCACTCTGCTGGGGAAACTAAAACACAGAGAAGCAAGGCTCTAACAGCTATCAGGAATCAGGTCACTGCCTTCCCTGGAGCACTGGCTGCCAAGTCTTACACCAACACCTATCATTAATGGCCCTGCTGCCAAAACAACTTGCCTTTGCCAAGATGTTGGGCTGGAAGAACATGTGTTATTTCAGGAGAAGCTGAATGTCCTTGAGGACTATACAAAAAGAGGGCATAAGTCCATACATAGAAAAAAAGTAAAAATGGTCTGATGTATGTCCCATTAAATAATGCCACACGCAGAATTAAGTTGGCAGTTGCTGAGTTTGCCCTTCTGCTGCTGTGGGCAGCCTGTACTTCAGGGGAGGCTGACTTTCCCACAAGCTTATATGTTCTTTGTTGTTGTCTTTTCTTACAAAATGAGAATATTCTAACTTGCCATCAAACTACCTTTCTTGTCAATTTAGCAATAAGAATCTTTCTGATTATTTATTCCAAATGCATAATTGGTGTGCTACTGATTCTTAATAGCTAGTGGTTTCATTCACAAATAATGGTTATGGAATTCCAAGATCTGATACGGGCCACTAGGAAGGCTAAGATCAGAGAAACCCATTCCATATTTCCACTCATCCATAATAAACTCCAGTGATCTCTCTTGAATGAGAAGCATGGATCCTACCACTGGTAACTTACCCTGACTGATCTTTGCAAGGAATTTCAAGGAAATTGTTCCACAGGTAATTAAAGTGACTTGGAAGGAAAAGAGTTCTTTCTATTCCATATCTCATAAACCCAAATAAGTTAATAATTTCATGTGTGTGACTGTTGGGGATAGTGGAGGTCTCTCTAATAAAAAGCTCTTTTTGTTATTTAGGCAGTATCATCAAGGTATCGATTTAAGTAGACCCAGGAGTAAATATTGTGCTTGCTCTTGGAGGGGTAAGCATTGCTTCCTTCATAATGGAGGATTCTAGAAGAAGCAAATGGGAAAGCTCTACCACAGATGACAACAGAAGAAGAGATGGGCTGGATGGTTGTCTGTTTTCAGACCCGTTCCCTGCTCCAGTGTTCTCTGAGGTGCATGGACTGGAGTCTGGACATCTGCATTTCCAAGCCCACTTGCCCAACTGGTATTCAGTTTAGCCTATGGGGACCCATTTGGAACATCAGAATTGGTATAAAGATTGCGTTAAGCTGAAGATATTTGAGATTCAACAGATGCAGAAAAAATTTTAAAAAGCCTTCTCAGAGCTTCTCTTGTCTGATAAAAAGCAGAAACTTCTAAGAAATAAAATTGTCATAAATCTCCTCTTTAGAGATGAGTCTACTGCTAAAAGAGAGAATAGTAGTGATCCTACCATAAAGTCCCTTTTAGGGAAGCGAAAGGCAAGGAAGAAGACAGTCCACTCACACCTGCATGAACATTCTTATCTCTCTTTCAATCTCCTGATATTCCACTTGTCCTTATGAAGAAAACCTATTTGTTCTTCCTTGGGAGCCTTTTCTTCCCACTCCCTTTCCCCAGTGAAGCTGGATAGTAAACCCCAAATTCTAACACCAATTTGAATTGCTCGTTACTAAGCACTCTTCCATGTATGTGTGTTGCACACAAAAACTGACGTTACTCTTACATGTCTTATTTCAATTAATTTCACAGGCACCCAACCACTAGACCTAAGAGGATAAAAGAAAAATTTCCCCTCCCCATCAGGTCAATGGGAGACGCTGCAGGAAACTGGGCAGCCTCTCGGGCTATGTGTCTTGCAAGGTTCCAGCTCCTGTGAGATAGCTCCTTAGTGAGCTCATCCCCTCTACAGGCTCCATTGTGGTTCATTGCCATCAATAGTGCTGGGCCTGGTTTCTGGTCTCCTAATCCCCTCTTCTCCCTTGCTCTCTCTAGCCCTACAGGTAACTGCAGCTTTCTGCTGCTCTCATCTTGTTTGCGCCACCTGCCCCCCTCCTTTGCTTGGCTTTTCAACTTTTTCAGCACTTTTGTGTGTTTTATATGGTAATTACTCCCACTGTTTGTCAGATTTCAGTTGCTGTGACAAAAATACCTAAGATAATAAACTCAGAAGAAAGAAAGATTTGTTTTGGCTCATGTTTTCAGAGATTTCATTCCATATTCACTTGGCCCCCTGGCTTTGGGCCTATAGCAACATGTACATCATGGTGGAAGCATTGTCTGTTTACCTCATGGCAGACAGGAAGCAGAGAGAGAGACAGAGAGAGACAGAGAGAGAGAGAGGAAGGGCCAGGATGCCAATATGCCCCTCAAGGGCCTATCCCCCAATGACCTAACTTCCTTCCACCAGGCCCTACCTCCTAAAGGTTCCACCACCTCTCAATAGTGCCACCAGCCTTTAACACAGGGTCCTTTGTGTTCTAAACCATAGTGATTCCCTACATCAAATTTCTTCAAATTATCAAAAATGAGCTGTTTTCCATACTGGATCCTCTCTGATAAAATAAATAGCATGGCTTGGTCTTCCTTGTCACTATCAGGGTTTTTCCAATGCCAGTCATCCTTAAACTCTTTCACAGGACAGAGAATAGTGTTTTGAGAATGTAGAGGAGGAGAAATCTTTTCTCTTCTACCCCCCTAGCCCACAAATCAAACTGATGAAAGACAGACTAACAAGAAATTTTTAAAAAAACAGTTTTAATTACAGCTGTAGATTTAAAAGTTCATCAAGAAAATTGTGACTCAGGAAGTGACTGGATGATTGATGAATATATACAATCTGAGTCTAAAAGGAAAAGAGGTTTGGGACTTCTGAGCAGGAAAGAGGGTTATGGAAAAGGAGGGGAAGAAATGTATGGTACATAGCGCTGTCTTGTTACACAGATAAGAGTCCAGTGATAAGAGTTGGATAGCTCTGTACAGAGACATCTTTAAAGATGGAAATTACATATATATATGACCTTTGTTTTTAGATAATTAGGGGGAGGTAAAAAGCTTTTCCTGTGTTTGCCGGTTCTTAGTTGCCTTTAGTTCAAAATAATCCACAAACCAGAAAGTCATGTTTTGGGATGGCATATTCTGGTAGCTTTCAAGAACAGTAGGAAAGAAAGAAACATGGGCTGGCTAGCCAAGGAAGGGATGATTGAGCTGTTTGACCATGGTGTGTGTTCATAAATATGAGTGAGGAATGCAGAGAAAAATGGAGTCCAGGATGCAAAGAAGCAGGCCCAGCTTCCAGAACCTGAATGCTGCTGAAATTTTTCCTTGAATCTTACTGTGGGAACCAGAAAAGCATCAACTTAAGACACAGGTAGACCGTGGCTGATATTCATTGGAAGTCGCTGCATGTAGTTCCTGCTTTTTATTGCGGGTTCTCTGTGTGCTGCAGAGGATATCAAGGTGAGCCCAATACCTGTGGTCCTTAGGAAACATGCTACTTAGCTGCAGAAACAAAGCAAACTCATAAATAACTACATCAAAAGTGGTAGGGAGAGGGATTTAAGAGGAGGGGTCAGCACAGAACTAAGGGGGATTAGAAGAGGATGTGAAAGATCTAATTCTTCTACCTTCATCTCTCTGATCTGCTTGGAAGAAGGGAAGGCCTGGAGGGTCTATGAATACTGCATGCCAGCTACACACTAAATTCTGTTACAGAAAATATTGTTCAATGATGCTTGTCAAAGCACAGTAAGTGGGCCAGAGGCCTGACTCTGGGTGTCAACAAATCAGGTTTCACCACTCACCCAAAAAACCAAACAGGAAAGGTAATGGTGCAAAACATGAAAAGAACTTTAGTCAGTGTAGTTACAATGAGAAGACAAGGGGTCCTATGTCCTTAGCCCTGTCTTCAAGGAGCTGATAACTTTGAGGTTTTATAGAAAGGGGAATGAGGGCAGGGGGTGGGGTATGCCTAGCTGGAGGCTTTCAACAGTTGCCTAAGAAAATGATCTTGAGATCTGGTCTGCTCCATGATCTCAGGATTGGGTCAGGCAGGGCCTTGTCAGCATAAAAAAGTTGCTGTTGCCTGGGATGGAGGGGTGGCTTCAACTCCTCACAAGAAGTTTATTAATCAGACCTGTTCTTCCTGGAATGCAAGGCAACTCAGAGCATAGGAGGTAGATGCAAAATGAAGGTTGAGACACCAAGTCTTTAATCCTGCTTTTACTCATCAAACATTTGCAGACCAAAGTGAAGAGTCTAAGTCCTTGCTACTACAGGGCTCAGATGTGCCACCTAAGATATGAGTGCAGGAGTACAGAACATGCTACCCCAAAATATGCCTCTTTGGGATAACAATTATTTTGATCTAGTCACTTTGAGAAACTTCAGTCCCTGAAGCTCTGGAAAATGGCCCTTTTGTAGGAGAAGTTGACATCTATAAGGGAAATCTCCACTTGTAAGCGTGTCTCCCCCACCGCACCAGGAAGAGGACACTGCAACACGAGACCCTTCTCAAAGGAGAAGGCACTGGCTCAATCTCCATGGCAAGCCTGACCTGAGTCTGTGGTGCTTTCCCTGGTCATCTCATCCTCACCAGGCTTCTCCCACACCCTGCTTTCCTTGTTTCAAAAACCAGTGGTATTTAAACCTGAAGTTTAAACTCTTTGTGGTCTACTCTAGTTACTCATTTCTCTGGATTATCTCCCATGTACACAGGAAGTATTCATGGTATTAAGCTTCAACTTTTTTTCCCCCTCTTGTTAATTTGTTTTCTGTTACAGAGACCAAGCTAAGAACTGAAAAGTGGTACATTATATACCTCTATCCTTACAAGATTGGGTTTTTTTTTTTCCTTTTTGTTTTGTTTTACTTTGTTTTTATCTGAGAACTAAATTGGCACATGTGGGGCCCCAAAATATGCCATCATGAAACAGATTTCTTTGGCACATGTCAGGTTGGTTATTCAAAGAAACTGTAGACTTCTGTAAACACAAGAAAGGTTCTGAAAACTTGTCCTTTTGTAAAAAGAAATCTATGTCTATAAGGAAATCTCCTTTAGTGAAGCAAAGAGCAGATAGCTACAAGCTTTCCAATGTCCCCCTTTCTTCCTTGGAGAGCTCTTTTCACAGAAAGAGAAATTGGGAGTCTGACACCTAGCCCAAACAGAAGTGACCACAGGTGCAGTTACCTGGGACGCCTCATGAGCAAAACAGACACCCCTTGCTGTGCAGTTCTCCCCCCAACCCCCGCCATCCACAGCCTGTGCCACCTCCCTTCCTCCAGAAGCCCCTGCCCCTCTCCCTGGGTTTGGCTGTGTAAGGGTCAGCCACTTCGCCCCTCTGTGAGCCTCATACTGTTTGCATGACCCCTATGCTTAGGCATAAATCTTTTTTTACTTTTTTTTTCCCCGTTAATCTCTCTATTGTCTATTCATTTTGTAAGCTAAAATTATCAAGCAGTCAGAGGGAGAAAATAAAATTTAAAACCTCCCTACACATAGGACAGATTAAATAGGAGAAAGACTTACAAATATACTCAATACAAGTTTTACATGGTACAGGGGATATTACTGGGAAATAAAGACCCCAAGTTGAAGTTAGAGGCAAACACTTATATACTGAATTTATAAAGAATAGTAAATTGTGGGGCTAGAGATATAACTCAGTTGGTAAAGTGCTTGCCTCATATGCATAAGGCCCTGGGTTCAATTCCCAGCACAGCACCACAAAAAATAAATAAATAAAAAAGAATAGTAAATTGCAAACATGTAATAAAGCAAATGGGCTTGGGCTAGGGTAGTTAAATAGGTGAAGAAATGGCCAGAAAGATAAAGGTTAATAAGGTTAGATGCATATATTTCCCTGGGCTTCAACTTACCATCCTCCATAATAAGAATGACACTCTCCTTCAGGTATGGGGAGAGCCTCTTTCACATGGGAGCTTCATCTCCTGCTTTTAAACAGAAGAAAGAGAAATAGAGGGAGAGAGAGAGAGAGGAACACAAGCAAGACCTCTTTCTGGAGCCGTGGCTACCCCCAGATCCCTGGCAGCAGAGAAGGCACCAGGTGACTGCATCCAGAGCAGGAGGGAAGAGGCAGGAACTCTGCCGCAGCTACCGTAGCTTTACTCACAATACAGAGCATCAAGTGAGAGATGGGCTGTGGCGAGATGCGCCTGCTCATCCGCTACACAACCAATGCCTTCCCCGAGGAGTGCGGCGTCCCCACACGGTTGGACAATTACAGCCCCAGAGTACAGCTCATGGGCGCACAGTGAACCTGAACCTGCGGACACTGCGGGCCAGGAGGAACACGACCGCCTCCACACACTCTCCTACCCTCAGTCTTTGTCATCTGTATTCCATAGCCAGTCCACACTCCTACAAGAACCTGAGGCACAAGTGGCATCCAGAGGTGTGCCACCACTGTCCTGATGTGCCCGTCCTCCTGGTGGGCACCATGAAGGACCTGAGAGCCCAGCCTGATAACCTAGGGCACCTCAAGGGGCAAGGCCAAGCGCCCATCACACCTCAGCAGGGCCAGGCACTGGCCAAGCAGATCCATGCTGTGCGCTACGTCGAGTGCTCGGCCCCGCAGCAGGACGGAGTCAAGGAGGTGTTCGCTGGGCTGTGCTGAACCCCACGCCAGTTAGGCGTGGGTGGTCCTGCATCCTCTCATGACCCTGGCCCTCAGCTTGGAGGCTTCCCCTGAGACCCCCGTACCAGCTGTGCCTTAAGGACTAATTTTGGCACGCATACCGGGGGGGCTCCCTGAATGCCTTTTTTTCCTTAAGGAGGCCCACAGGAAATGGATTTTGGGTCCTACCCAACTCTGCGTGGGGACACCAGGTATTCTCATGAGCTCACCCAAGCCAAAATTGACCCACCTTAAGAGGCCAAGCCAGTGTCCCCATCTCACCCATTTTCTGCTACTGACCAGTCATTTAGCTTTCCACAAAGTTGTAACCTATTGTGGTGCCTCCTCTCAGGTTAGGGGCTCTCAGCCATCTCTAACCCCTGCGCTTGCTGCTCTTGGAATTGTCCCCCAAGTTGCCTTCTCCCTTCCCCAAGGAAGGAGCCACAGAATCCTGAGAAGATAAATGTGTCCTAACCTGCCCCATGTGCCCAGGCCTTAATGCATTTGCTGACTGACTCAGCCTCCGGACTCCTGGGGGCCTTTCCTACCCACAGCATCATCAACAAAACCTCCTATCTCCAGTGGAATAAAAGAAACAAAGAAAAGTCAGGGTAATTTCCCTACTTCTTCCAGTACTGGGGGTTGAACTCAAGGGCCTTTAGAACTAAGATATATCCCCAGGACTGCCACCCCCACCCCCACCGTTTTTTTTTTTTTTTTTGTTTGTTTGTTTTTGTTTGTTTTTAATTTTGAGTCAGGGTCTTGCTAAATTGCCAAGGCTGACCTCAAACTTGCAATCCTCTTTGGTTGCCAGGGTCAGAATGATCTTGCACCTGCTGTTTTTTGAGGGCTATTAATTCAAAATAAATATGCCAGAATGGCGTATGTTGAGGTGATGTGTGCCTAACTCTTTCATAAGGTAGATTTTATGCAGGACCCATCTCAATAGTTATGGGGACCACAGTAATGGGATTTTACACTGGGAAAGAGAGATTGGGCTCAACTCCAAGTACAGCATGGGCAAGGAAGAATTTACAGACAAGAATCAGGGTGGGGGTCAGTGGATAGAAAATTACTAAGAGGATACATAAGGGTAAGGGGGAATTCTGGCTAAGCCAACCTAACAGGATACTTGCTGAAAGCAGCACAGGGTCATCAGACATTATCTTGGGGATGACAGAGGATGAGGCTCCTGATCAAATAACAAGGTTGATCAGATATCATAGATAAAATTTCTTGCTAAACTGAGAAATTTAAATTGAGTTCTCGCTAAAATTGGATTTTTTAAAATTTTAATTTAATTTTATTTTTAGGTACTGGGGATTGAACCCAGGGACTAACTGAGATACATCCCTA
This sequence comes from Sciurus vulgaris, assembly GCF_902686455.1. Classification (NCBI taxonomy): domain Eukaryota; kingdom Metazoa; phylum Chordata; class Mammalia; order Rodentia; family Sciuridae; genus Sciurus; species Sciurus vulgaris. The sequence continues at coordinate 77,211,102 of NC_136469.1, forward strand.
GATTTTTTTATTTTAATTTGACATAGGAGGGAAGAGGCTAGCCTTGGACTTGGATACTCCTGTTTCAGCCACCCAAGAAGTTGGGACATCAGGCATGTACCACTGTGCCCAGTCCTAAAACAGAATTTTACAAAAAAGTGCACTGATGATCCTAGAAGGTTCAGGAGCCTGATTAAAGTTTGGTCAAGCCAAGAATCTTTGTCAGTTCCCAACAATGGCTTTAATAATTTGGAAGCAATGTCTTTAGGCTTGGCTAGATCTAGGGCTCAAATTTGGTTCGCAGGATACTATCTCCTTTATCATAATTCTGCTTTCCTCTGAACTGCTTCCATGATGGTGGCAAAATAGCAGTCCACAGGCTCATGTCCTCACAGGCAAAACCATATGAAAAGAACATCTCTTTCATCCTTTTCATGATGACTAGAACAGTGAATTACAGTGATGGACAAGGTCTTGAATATAAGACAACCCCCAGAGCTACAATGGTTTAGATCACAATGAGTCTCAAAGAATGGTATCCCCAAAATATGGCACTTTTTTGTATGCTGAGCAATTTGATATAAAGAAAACTTGTTCCTTTCCCTTATAAGCACAGGGAGAGACTCTCTGGAATCCCCTTATTTGCATTAAGACCAGATGGCAAAAGGGAACACAACTGCTTTTGCTTCTACCCTGAAGTCTCATTGTCCATCAAGAAAAGAAGACAGAGGGATAGACACACACTGGACAGACTTCCCTTTCAAGATGATGTCTGTTGCTTGGGTTCAATCAAGTTCCAATGAGAATCATTTTTCAAGCTAATTTCTGTCTCCAAGGACCATTCATTCCCTAAAAATAATTTGTGACCCCCTTAAAGTTATCTATAGTCCTCATTCTGCCCCTCCCTTTAGAAAGGGGTAGATAATCTTGTGAATCACGTTGTACTCATAGGTAATGACCCCCTGGGCTTGCCCCCAGGCATGTGTGTAAATGTGGGTGTCTTTTCTCCAATTTGTCTTTGTCAATTTATTTCAGTGAATCTTCAGAGGGTGTAGGGGAAATTTCCCTTCACCCCTACAATCAAACCTTCCTTCTCACATCATAAGGACTGGAAAAGAAAATCATGATGCCATTACAAAAAAAGAAAAGGAACTGGCCGCTAAGCAGGTCCATAGGGAGTAGAGCTATTGTCCTCTAAGAGGACTGTAAGTGAAGAGGAGTGGCCAGGCCCCACATCACTAACATTCCTGCCGCACACATCAGATGGGCTTGGAGCTACGGGAGAGCCAAAGGCGTGTTGGAAGCCTGGTCCCTGTCTAGGCCCAACTCAAGGTTTGGTCTGCTTGCTTTGATAATTTGTCTAGGCCAATGCTTCTCAACAGACCTGATTCCCACCCATACTCCACCCCCAGAAGGAAGGAGTGAAGACACAGATTGAATCTGAACGAACAGGCTTCACTAAAGTTACCTCCATTTACTAGCATTAGATCAACCCCCTTGTCGGCTTCTCCACAACTATCTTTTCTTCATCCAACTGCAGTACAAGAATGCAGCGTTCATTTCTGAAGACTCCGTGTCACATAAAACTTTATTCAAGAAAGCAAATTCGCTATGCTTTTCTCTTGCTAATCAGTTTTTTTGTTGTTTTTGTTGTTGTTAGAGTGTCAGCTGTGAACCTTGTGACAAGTGAGGAAAAGATCTTCCTTTCCTCTCTTATATCATTCTGTTAGTTCTATAGTTTGGATCTTAAATGCCCACTAAAGACCCATGTATTAAAGGTTTAGTCTCCAGAACGGCACTTTAGAGAGGTGGTGGATTCTTCAGGAGGACTTTAGGTCATTGGGGCATGATTTCCAAGAGGATTGTGGGACCCTGGTCCCTTCCTCTCTCTCTCTCTTTGACTTCCTGGCCATGAGGTGAGCAACTTGGTTCTACCATGTGTCTTGCCACCTTCTCAAAAGCAATGGGACAAATCAATCATGGTCCCAAACCTCCAAAATTGCAAGTCAAAATAAACATTTTCTTCTTATAAGTTGATTGCCTCAGGTATTTGTAACAGCGATGGAAAACTAATATAGCTCATTTCTTTTTTTTTTTTTTTAAGCTCTTTCATCCTTCATTAGTAGGAACTTTGCTTAATAAAAATAATTCCCCTGGCTGTAAAAAGTAGTGATTAGCTGTGCAATTGCAAAAAGTAAAATAAAATGAGCTCTAACTTCAGGTTATGAGGCAAAGGTTGAACCCCTGCAGAGATTGCAAAATCCCAAAGGAAAGACTTCTCTTTTACTACTTATAACCATCCAAAGAGCAAGGAATGCTGAATATGCATAAATGCTTAAACAGCAATGTTAAATCTGGATTGAAGGTTAAAAAAAAAAAAAAAAAAGGTAAAAATACCAGCAAACGAAAGTGATCGGGAGTATACCTCTTGTAGCTTTTAATCACTTACTTTTGTTTTCAAGTTAATATTTATTGTGGAGGACAAAGTTTTATTATGATAAAATTAATAGTTGCTGGCAAAAACTTACAAAATAAAGACAGCTGCAAGAAAGGAAATTTTAAAGCTTCCCTATCCAGAAATAGCTCATGCTGACATTTTAGTATGCATTCTTTCTGTCAACCCTTGCAAACAGATATATTTTAACAATGTACCTGCTTGTACTGTGAGTCCTGTGCATGGAGAGAGGGGTCATTGGGGACATCTGTGGTTTAGATATTGAAGCAGTTGCTAGAAGTTGATGACAGCAATAATGAATAAAACTTTTTGTGGCAGAATCATCAATCTTTGTTAATATTCCAGGATATTTGTATTTGTACATATATAAGTCACAAATTTTTAAAAATGGGCTCTTTTCCAAAGGCTTTGTAAGAAAGGAAACACTTTTTCCTCTACATGTTATATTCTGTAGCTGGGGCCTGTGAATTTGTTTTTTGGTTTTATGTTTTTTTCTTTTTTCTTTTTTTTTTTTTTTTTTTTTTTTTTTGGTGCTGGGGATTGAACCCAGGGCCTTACAAGTCAAGCACTCTACAGACTGAGCTATCTCCCCAGCCCCTGGGTCCTGTGAATTAAACTGACAAAATATATTACCAGGAGAAAACTATGCACACAGGAGCCAACAAAAAAAGTAGTTGGCTTCTTTTTGGTGGGGTACCAGGGATTGAATTCAGGGGCCCTTGACCACTAAGCCACTTCCCCAGCCCTATTTTGTATTTTATTTAGATAACAGGGTCTCACTGAGTTGCTTAGCACCTCACTTTTGCTGAGGCTGACTTTGAACTCAAGATCCTCCTGCCTCAGCCTCCTGAGCCACTGGGATTACAGGTGTGCTCCACCTTGCCCAGTGAGTAGTTGGCTTCTTAAATAGTTAAAATTAAAGGTTTACGATGTCTCTAGCTTAATAAGCAAAAGGGAGAAGGAAGAAAAGGCTTCTATGGCAAGAACAAATAGGTTTCTTCAGGGAAGAAAAGCGAAGTTTCAGGAGAAAAAGTGGCAGATTGGCAAGTTTGTGATAATGGGCATCTATACAGGTGTGAGTGGTCTTTCATCTTCTTAGTCCATAAAACTCCCATGGAGAGGGCACTTAAGGAGGGTTCACTTTCAGTTTTTCTCCTGGGAGCTGACCTGCCCCAAAGAAGAAATCTATGGCATCCTCGTTTGTTGAAAGTGTTTCCTGTTAGATAAGAGAAGCTCTGAGAAGCCTTCTTTCTGCATCTGTGGAATCTCAAGTGCCTTCAGCTGAAAGTAAACTTTGTACAAATTTGGGGGATCCAGGTGGGCCCCCATGCCTTCAAAGAGGGAAAAGCAACAAGAGGGATGGAAACTAATGCTTTTCAAACCACAGCACTGGGGCCCGCCCTCCACTCACAACAGAACCATGTGGATGGTGAGGCTCAGTGTGTTTTCGTTAAAGGTCCAACAATCTGAACCTAGATGGTGTTTGGAAATCTAGAACTTTTAATCGACAAACATTTAGTGAGTAGACTCTGGCAGATTTTATAATCAGGCACTGAGGACACAAAAATAAATTGCTGCTGCCCTGAAGACATTGCAGTCTAAGGGGAAATCGAAGCAGGAGGAGGATTATGGTGTTCTGGCAGATGCTGGGATAGAGACTGGTGTCCTCGCAGAGTTAGGTGCTGTAGAAATGCAGAGGAGGAGAACTGCACCAGCTCTGATAGCTTTCTCCAGGAAGGAGACCTGAGACATCGTGTTTGATAGAGTTGTTATAGGTTGAACTGTGTCCTCCAAAAGGTACCTTAGAGTCCTCACCCCAGGACCTCTGAATGTAACTTTATTTGGAAATAGCTGCAGATGCAATTAGTAAAGATTCAAACTGGAACAGGGTGAGCTGCTAATCCAACACTTCTGATGTTTTTACAGTGATATAATGTGGAACTTGGGACTGTAGCTCAGGGTAGAGTACTTAGCGTATGTGAAGGAAGAGTAGATTGTGACTGCTGAGTTTGGGAACAGGAACAACAGTCACATTCCAGTTCTGTCTTCTCCCACTTTCCTCTTTGGGGTGCTCCTGCCTTCAGAGGACTTCTCTTCTGTCGGTTCTGACATGCTATCCATGTTATCAAGCTTCCAAGAAAAGCAGAATCTGAGATGAGAATTCTTTTTGGTGCAGGGAGGGTTGCTGGGGATGGAACCCAGGTCTTGCACACACTACGAGATGAGATTTCTTGTTAAACTTTGTTAAATTCTTGTTGAGCTTTGCTGGAGAAGTGCTCACAGGAGAAGCAAAGTGAGGAAAGCAGAATGAGACGGGAATGAAGCTCAGCAAGAAAGGACTCAGCTGAGGCCTGGTATCTTAGCTTTTTCACTGCTGTGATGAAAAGACCTGACAAGAACAATTAGAGGAGGAAAAGTTTATCTGGGGCTCACAGTTTCAGAGGTCTCAGTCCAAACATGACCTACTCCATTACCCTGGGCTGAAGTAAAGCAGACCATCATGGTGGAAAGGTGTAGAGGAGAAAAGAGGCTCAGGAAATGACAACCAAAAAGCAGAGCAAAACTGAGCTTGGTCACCAGGGACAAAATATACCCCAAAGGTATGCCCTCAATGACCCACCTCCTCCAACCACACCCTACCTGCCTGCAGTTTCCACCCAGTAAATCCTTCTCAGGGATTAAGACACTGATTAGGCTAAGGCTGTCATAACTCAGTCACTTCACTTCTAAACACTCTTGCATTATTTTACACATGAGTGTTTGGGAGACACCACATCTAAACCATAATACCTACCTTCAGGCTAACCCCATGGAGATATTCGGGAGCACAAATTGCAGTAGAATCGGTTCTCTTGAGGAGACAGGACCAGCCTTTTTTTGTCCCTGCCCCCTGAGCCAGTCCTCGGAAGGTAGTGAGAATGTGGCAGAGCCTACCAGGCAGGTCACAGCAGCTCCTGTGTGGTCAAAAGCAATTCTTTACCAAGGGGCAACTGGGAGGGTTGTCATTGGCCCACACCCAGCAGCTGGGGTGGATATATCCACTGGCAAAGAAGTTGTGGTCCCCAGAGACCTCTTACCTCCACCTCAAGGGACTGTCATACAGTCCAGCACTGCTTCAGCTTGAGTGGGCAGATGATCGGAAGAATCGGACCAGGAGATCTTCATGCAGTGTCTTGCCAGTGCAGAACCTAATCCAGTGCTTCCTGCAAAGCAGAAAAGCTGACAGGGTCCTGCCCATTTTCACAGAACAGATATTGAAGGGTAAAGTTGAGCTAAGTGACAAAAATTGACAGCTGCTACCTTCACTAAGATCATGTTTAGACATCAAACCTCCCTTTGTCCTGATTTGCCTTTTTGTACAGGCCTGCGGTGCTGGCAGGGCAGACAGTATTTGAGGACTTTGTACCATTTGGACCAAGTTCTTTAGCCACCAATGGGTCCAGAGGTGGCATGATAAATGGTACAAGAAAACACATCAGGGCACAGTCCTTAAGGCCAGTTCTTTTGGAGGCACTTCCTGTGCACTTTTCCTTTGTACTAGAAAAAGTCAAACAGCCAAATTCTGCCATACTTCACAATCAAGCAATGACAGCTGCTCAGACTTTACCAAGGAAATGATGAAGTTCTTGTGACTGAATTTGGTCACAAAGGTCATGTTATTGCTGACGTTCCTGGAGTCCAATGTAAGGTTGTCAAAGTAGTCAATTTTCTTTTGGCCTTACACAAAAGAAGAAAAGAAAATCAAATCATAATGTTTTGATGATGCAGGCACAGTATTAATGAATTTTCATTAAAATATGTGGAAAATAAAATTTCAAAAACTTAGCAAAAGGAAAACAAGTCACATATTTTCCAAATAATTCTTTTGCATTTTCATCATATTATTCCAAGAAGATACAGAAGAGACTTTGCAAAGCATCACAGAAGTTTTTCTCCTGTGGCCTTGTCTTCATTGATTGACCTCCAAAGTTAATTTCAAATAATGTGCTCAGCAGCATTAACTTGTGACTTTGGAGCTAAGTGAACCCATGAGGCGCAGAGCTCATTTATACTTCTGAACTTGGAAATAAAAAAAATCTGAACCACTTCAGATATGCTTCTTATTCTTATATAGTAGGAAATAGCTTTACATTACTTGTATTGCTAGATTTTTTAACTGCTTTAATTGTGCACTTACATGTGTCAGAAAAGCTATTCATTTTTTTCAGTGATCAATAGAAAAATGTTCTAAAAATCAGGACTTGCCTTTATCTTTATGGGGTGATTTCAGAAATTATTATTATTATGGTCTTCCATTTCTAGGAATATTACCATTTAGAAAATTAATGGCAATTAGTGAAAAGTATTATACAGCATATGTAATGAAATATATTATTAATGTATTCTATTTATTTACATTGAATTTTGTGAAGGAAGCAAGTGCTTTAAAATCATCATCAATTTGATGATACAGATAAGCCTGAGTAACTAGACTGGGTGCCAGTGTGGTATCTTTAAATATAGGTAATATCTCCATAGTCCCATCCAACAGCTTAGCCTTAGCCCATATTGTCTATGATCTCTTTGAAATGCCTAATTCTGTCAGTCAACCCCATACTCTTCTTCATTTTCAGGTGCTTAAAAGTCAATTATTCTAGCTGGGTGCAGTGGTGCATGCCTGTAATCCCAGTGACTTGGGAGGCTAAGGCAGGAGAATTGTGAGTTCAAAGCCAGCTTCAGCAAAAGCGAGGCCCTAAGCAATTCAGTGAGACCCTGTCTATAAATAAAATACAAAATAGGACTGGGGATGTGGTTTAGTGATTGAGTGTCCCTGAGTCCAATCACTGGTACCAAAAAAAAAAAAAAAAGCCAATTATTCTCTTCTATGCCATCCATTACTCTATACCCCTGTCTGTTCTGCTTTCCCCTCTGACCCAGGCATATACCAGGTGTACCTTCTCCTCCTGTTCACTACAATCATAGGATTCAAAAAGACATCTTTCTGGTCATAGATTTCTAATCATTCCTCCAAATAACCTTTCCCTAGGGGTTTCCGTGAACACCCAATGAAACTCATATCCATCTATACTCTCTCAACAAGGGCCCTAGAGGAATGGGACCACGAATCAGAAAATGTGGATCTAAACCCCAGATTCGTTCACTCCTTGTGTATTCGCTCCAAATCTGTAAAATAGGGACCGATGCCCTACATTGATTCATGATTATATGCAGGAAAACATTTTGTTAAAGAATAACTTCTTTATCAAAATCTGGCCAAAATGCAGATATTATTGAAGTTCTTTTACACTTATTATTTTAATTAATTCTAACAACACCCCTGTAAGGTATATATTATTATTTTATAAAATGAGAAAATTGGGGTTTAGAATGTTTAAGCATTTTGTTCAAGGCCAAAAAGCTAATAAAAAGGCTGAGATAAAAACCTGTAGTTAATTACAAATCTCCCATCACCCCTAAGTGTCAGTTAAGGTTCTTGGATGCAGGTGCCAGAAACTCTGATCATTATAACAGAAGGAGAGTGGAGGTTTGCAGTACTGGCCTGAGGTCTGACGGCCACACTTGGAAAATGAACCAGAACAAAGGCAGCTGCTGAGAACAAAGGAGGAAGAAGTACATATGGTCCTTTAGCTATGACAGTTGGGAAGGACACTGTGACAGCAGACACTGCTATCATCTCAGTAGAGCATCACTGTGTCATTTCTTCCAGATTAAAAATCCTGAGTGAGTATCAGATGTGCAGAGCCTGCAATGTACAACCTGGCCTTGACCACAAATGGATGGGAGATAGGTATCTTCCCAATTCTTCTTCCACAATAGGAGGACACTTTGACATGCCAGGCAGCGGCTCTTCCGGTTTCTGCACATGGCCCTTCCTTAACACACAGGTGTGTACACGCACGCATACACACACACACACACACACACCCTCCCTTTTCTTTCTTCCCTCCTCAGATAATGGAGAGTTTTCTCTCATGTCCAAGGTTAATCTTTTTAAAAAAAATTTTTTTTCATTAGTTGTTGATGGACATTTATTTTATTTACTTATTTATATGTGGTGCAGAGAATCAAACTCAGTGCCTCACACATGCTAGGCAAGTTCTCTACCACTGGGCCACAACCCCAGCCTCAAGGCTAATCTTTTTATCACTTCATCTTGAGCACAAAGCAACAGAGTTGTATAATAACACCATTTTATAAAGAACATGGCATCACATCAGGTGAAGGTAAACAAGGTACATTCAGAAGGTGATGCTGAAATCATTAAAAACTGAGAAAAATAAAAACTGATTAGATGCTTACCTGAATAATATCCATAAGCTCAAGATACTTTAAGGACAGATAGATAAAATAGATAAACAAAAAAATAAGAAACCAGAGTTCCAAAGATTAAGAAGTATAAATGAAAGGAAAGGTGGGAATATTTAACTATGTAAAACGATTTTAACACCTATATGTAAAATATGTAATTAGATTTTTTAAAAATTGCAGTGGAGGGGAGGCTAAACTTTACCTTCCCCCTGTTAGGGTTTTTTGACTGGGTTTGAGAGTTAAATTGACATTAAGATGAATTAATGGGAGAAAAGCATACAAGTTTAAATATTAAAACTTCTCGTGTAGCTCTGGTAAGGAAATGAGACCAAATATGTGGTTAGAGTTGGACATGTATGCTGACTTGAACAAAGAATAGTAAATTACGAAAAGGGCCAAGTCAAAGGGACTTGGCCTTAGTTAATTGGATGAAAAAGTGACTAGAAGACAAGGTCATTGTCCTCAGCTTTCCATTCTCGATGATAAGCATGCCGTTTTCCTTCTGATACAGGGTTGGTATGTTTCACTTGGGAATTCCATTTCCTGCTTTTAAGAAACAGCATGAAGATCAGAGTGAACTTGTGTCTGCTGCTGTTTCATGTAGCTTTAATTCAAAATAGTCAATGTGCCAAAGCAGCGTATTTTGGGATGGCATGTTCTACACTCTCAGCAGCAAGTTTGACAGTCATAGGGCTAGTATATTTTTATCAAAATTGCTTGTGTAAGCTGGGCATGGTGGCATGGATCTTTAGCCCCAGAACTCAGGAGGTTAAGGGGGATCAGTTGAGCTCAGGAGTTCAAGACCACTCTTGGCAACATAACAGGCACACCCCACCCTACCCCATGTGCTTCTGTAAACTGGTAAGAAAATTGCTGAGAGTATGAAAGTCTAGTTGGCAAAGGACCACTGTTGTGAGTTGAATGGTATCCCCTCCCCCTCCCCCAAATAAAGAAAACTTCATATGTTGAAGTTCTAACCTTAAGTACCTAAAAAAGTTGTGACTACACTGGAGATGGAGGTCTTTAAAAAATAAGTTAAAGTGAAGTCCTGAAAGTGGACCCTAGGGCTGGAGTTGTAGCTCAGAGGTAGAGCACTTGCCTAGCAAGTGCTGGGTTCAATTCCTAGCACCACATAAAAATAAATAAAAGTGTTGGGTTCATCTCCAACTAAAAATTAAAAAATAAAGAGTGGACCTAAACCAATATGACTGGTGTCTTTATCAGAAAAGGAGTTTGGATGAGGCACAGTAGCACATGCCTATAATCCCAGCAATTTGGGAGGCTGAGGCAGGAGCATCAAAAGTTCAAGGCCAGCTTCAGCAACTTATGGAGGCCCTGTTTCAAAAGAAAAAATAAAAAGGGCTGGGGATGTGGCTCGATAGTAAAGCACGCCTGGGTTCAATACCCAAGTACCAAAAAGGAAGAAGAGGAAAAGGAGGATGGGGAGGACACAGATACTGACAGAGGTGAGACCATGTGCAGATGCAGGAAGAAGACAGTCATCCACTAGCCAAGGTGACAGGCCTCAGAAGAAATCAACTCTATTGACACTGGACCATGGATTTCTAAACTCTAGAACTGAGAATTTTATGTTATTTAAACTACCCAGTTATGACATTCTAGCAAATTAATATAGACATGAATATTTTACAGAAGAGAACACAATAAAGTAGTCAATGAAAGAGGGAAAATCTTTACAAAACAGGTGACAGTTGAGTTTGGGCCTGAAACATGATGGAAAAGTATTTCTATTCAGTGAGGTTTTAATTATGATTCAGGGTTGGTTTGCTTGTTTTTAAAGAAAACCCTTCAAAATTTGTCAAAATATATACATTTGAAATACCAAACTTAAAATTAAGTTTATAATTTTGAATTCATAAAATAAACACAGGCAACAAACTAATTTGTGCTTCATTCACCAGGAATGTGTGTCAGCTGTAATCTAGACGCCATCTGTATTGCTTTGATAGGGTTTTGTGGTGGGCTAATCTTAGGGCAACAGATGATCAGATTGGATGATTTGAATGACAGCTGACTGCTGTTGTGACTTTTTTGCCGTGATGAGCACTGACTCTGCAGCTGCCCCACACGGATAGATATGGAGGACAACCACAGAGTTGCCACTCTATCTCCCTTCCAGTGACCTCAAGAGTTGCAGAGTTGAAAAAACCAGAACCACACTTTGCTTCCCAGAATTCCTTGCAGCTAGATTCTAGACATGAAAGAGTTGACATCAAGAAGATGCACATGCATCTCCACTGCTTCTTTCCCTCTGCGTGAATTTATGCTTAATCTCTCATTATCTCCATTTCCTTGTTTTTAAAATGAAGATAACAGCATCTCTCTCATAGATATTTTATAAGAGAGTGGGTTAATTATATAAATTGCTTTGGTAATAATATAAATTGGTGTCAATAAGTGGTAGCTTTAGTATAATCATCATTGTTGTTACAGTTGCTGTTCTGAAGTAGATGTGAGGAGGCCATCTTTCCTGTTATGCTGTCTTCCTCTGGCAAACGCTGCCCTGGATCCACTGAAGTTTTCTACAGCAGAGTTCAGGTCCATCATTAGCTTCACAGTGTCCAGAGGTAATCAGTGCTGGATCAAGGTTATGGAGGCGTGTCCTCAAAGTCAATACGTCCTGCTCCTATTTCAGTCTCTGATTCCCTGGGGAACTAATTCTGCAATATGTTCTTGAGAATCATCCCAGAGGCCCAACCTGGAGTTTTTTCTTTCAGAATTTTTTTAGTACCTAAATACCTTCATTAAAAAACTCCTTTTCTTAAAACATGGAGCAGTGTCCCTCTCCAACAAGTGAATCCTGAGTGATCTATCCATGTGAGCCCCTTTCTCAGTTTCCCTGTGCTCCATTTCCAGTCATGAAAAAGAACAGGAAAACAATGTAGGGAGATGTTTCTGCAAGCAAGATACAGGAACGACAGAGCTCTGTTAGTGCTGGCAAAGCCCAGCCTGAAACCCAGGTCTCCATTCTCCTATTCAGGGCTCTTCCGTCAGCTCATGTTATGGGGCGCAACTTAAGAACAGACCGATCACCACTGAGAAGTCCAAATTTCAGAGTCTTTATTAAGCCGGCCAGCTGACTGTCTCACACAATGCTCCAAAAAATGGCTATTGGGAGAACAGCCCCCACCACAGGGTTCTAGGAGTTCTTATACCAAAAATCACATTAATCATAAGTGTCTGTTGCTAAGATTCGAAATTACATATTAACATCATGAGATCATCGACAGAGGGGGAAGTGGGTCAAAATGACCCTTACCTAGGTACAAACTAAAAATGGTTACTAACATCCACACAATCACTGTTCACATGGTACATTGTTTAGGAGCAATAGGAATCAAAAGAGAGCAATTCTTTACTACATAGGAGTTGCCATTGTATATATATATATTTTTTTAATAATGTATTTTTTTATTGTAAACAAATGGGATACATGTTGTTTCTCTGTTTGTACATGGCGTAAAGGCATACCATTTGTGTAATCATAAATTTACATAGAGTAATGTTGTTTGATTCATTCTGTTATTTTTTCCCTTCCCCCCACCCCTCCCACCCCTCTTTTCCCTCTATACAGTCCTTCCTTCCTCCATACTTGCCCCCCTCCCTAACCCTAACTCTAACCCTAACACTAACCCTACCCTCCCCCCATTATATGTCATTATCCACTTATTAGCAATATCATTCGTCCTTTGGCTTTTTGAGATTGGCTTAACTCACTTAGCATGATATTCTCCAATTTCATCCATTTGCCTGCAAATGCCATAATTTTATCATTCTTTATGGCTGAGTAATATTCCATTGTATATATATGCCACAGTTTCTTTATCCATTCATCAATTGAAGGACATCTAGGTTGGTTCCACAGTCTAGCTATTGTGAATTGAGCAGCTATGAACATTGATGTGGCTGTATCTCTGTAGTATGCTGATTTTAAGTCCTTTGGGTATAGGCCGAGGAGTGGGATAGCTGGGTCAAATGGTGGGTCCATTCCAAGTTTTCTAAGGAATTTCCTCACTGCTTTCCAGAGTGGCTGCACTAATTTGCAGCCCCATCAGCAATGTATGAGTGTACCTTTCTCCCCACATCCTCTCCAACACCTGTTGTTGCTTGTATTCTTGATAATCGCCATTCTAATTGGGGTGAGATGGAATCTTGGGGTGGTTTTGATTTGCATTACTCTTATTATTAGAGATGTTGAACATTTTTCCATATGTTTGTTGATTGCTTGTAGATCTTCTGTGAAGTGTCTATTCATTTCCTTAGCCCATTTGTCAAGTGGATTATTTGTATTCTTAGAGTAGAGTTTTTTGAGTTCTTTATAGATTCTGGAGATTAGCGCTCTATCTGAAGTATGATTGACAAAGATATTCTCCCACTCTGTAGGCTCTTTCTTCCCATTTCTGATAGTTTCCTTTGCTGAGAGAAAGCTTTTTAGTTTGAATCTATCTCAGTTATTGATTCTTGCTTTTATTTCTTGTGCTATGGGAGTCCTGTTAAGGAAGTCTGATCCTAAGCTGACATGTTGAAGATCTGGACCTACTTTTTCTTCTATAATCTGCAGGGTCTCTGGTCTGATTCCGAGGTCCTTAATCCATTTTGAGTTTAGTTTCATGCATGGTGAGAGATATGGGTTTAGTTTCATTCTGTTGCATATGGATTTCCAATTCTCCCAGCACCATTTGTTGAAGAGGCTATCTTTTCTCCATTGCATATTTTTGGCACCTTTGTCTAGTATGAGAAAATTGTATTTATTTGGGTTTGTGTCCGTGTCCTCTATTCTGTACCATTGATCTACCTTTCTATTTTGGTACCAATACCATGCCGTTTTTGTTACTATTGCTTTGTAGTAGAGTTGAAGATCTGGTATTGCAATACCCCCTGTTTCACTCTTCCTGCTAAGGATTGCTTTAGCTATTCTGGGTTTCTTATTCTTCCAGATGAATTTCATAATTGCTTGCTCTATTTCTGTAAGGTACGTCATTGGGATTTTAATTGGAATTGCATTGAATTTGTATAGCACTTTAGGTAGTATGGCCATTTTGACAATATTAATTCTTCCTATCCATGAACATGGAAGATCTTTCCATCTTCTAAGGTTTTCTTTAATTTCTTTCTTTAGTGTTCTGTAGTTCTCATTGTAGAGGTCTTTCACCTCTTTTGTGAGATTGATTCCCAAGTATTTTATTTTTTTTGATGCAATTGTGAATGGGATAGTTTTCCTAATTTCTCTTTCTGAAGATTCATCACTTATGTATAAAAATGCATTGGATTTATGAGCATTGATCTTGTAACCTGCTACTTTACTGAATTCACTTATGAGTTCTAAGAGTTTTCTGGTGGAATTTCCAGGTTCCTCTAAATATATAATCATGTCATCAGCGAACAGGGATAGTTTGAGTTCCTCTTTTCCAATTCGTATCCCTTTAATTTCTTTGGTTTGTCTAATTGCTCTGGCTAGAGTCTCAAGAACGATGTTGAATAGAAGTGGTGAGAGAGGGCATCCCTGCCTTGTTCCAGTTTTTAGGGGGAATGCTTTCAGTTTTTCACCATTTAGAATGATATTAGCCATGGGCTTAGCATAAATGGCCTTTACAATGTTAAGGAATGTTCCCACTATCCCTATTTTTTCTAGTGTTTTGAGCATGAAGGGATGCTGTATTTTATCAAATGCTTTTTCTGCATCTATTGATGCAGAAATAATCATGTGATTCTTGACTTTAAGTCTATTGATATGGTGAATGACATTTATTGATTTCCGGATGTTGAACCAACCTTGCATCCCTGGGATGAAACCCACTTGATCATGGTGCACTATCTTTTTAATATGTTTTTGTATGCGATTTGCTAAAATTTTGTTGAGAATTTTTGCATCGATGTTCATTAAGGATATTGGTCTGAAATTTTCTTTCCTCGATGTATCTCTGTCTGGTTTAGGTATCAGTGTGATATTGGCTTCATAGAATGAGTTTGGGAGGGTTCCCTCCTCTTCTATTTTATGGAATACTTTGAGAAGTATTGGAATGAGCTCTTTAAAGGTTTTGTAGAACTCGGCTGAGAACCCATCTGGTCCCGGACTTTTCTTTGTTGGTAGGCTTTTGATGACTTCTTCTATTTCAGTACTTGAAATTGGTCTATTTAAATTGTGTATGTCCTCCTCATTCAGTTTAGGCAATTCATATGTCTCTAGAAACCTGTTGATGTCTTCGAGGTTTTCTATTTTTTGGAGTATAGATTTTCAAAATAGCTTCTAATTATGTTTTGTATTTCAATCCTGTCTGTTGTGATATTTCCTTGTTCATTCCGAATTTTAGTGATTTGGGTTTTCTCTCGTCTTCTCTTTGTTAGTGTGGCTAAAGGTTTATCAATTTTGTTTATTTTTTCAAAGAACCAACTATTTATTTTGTCAATTTTTTGTATTGTTTCTTTTGTTTCAATTTCATTGATTTCAGCTCTGAGTTTAACTATTTCCTGTCTTCTACTACTTTTGGTGCTGGTCTGTTCTTCTTTTTCTAGGGCTTTGAGCTGTAGTGTTAGGTCGTTTATTTGTTGAGTTTTACTTTTCTTATTAAATGCGCTCCATGAAATAAATTTCCCTCTAAGTACTGCTTTCATAGTGTCCCAGAGATTTTGATATGATGTTTCTTTGTTCTCATTTACCTCTAAGACTTTTTAAATTTCCTTCCTAATATCTTCTGTTATCCATTCATCATATAATAGCATATTGTTTAATCTCCAGATATTGGAATAGTTTCTGTGTTTTACTCTTTCATTTATTTCTAACTTCAATCCATTATGATCTGATAGAATACAAGGTAGTGTCTCTATCTTCTTGTATTTGCTAACATTAGCTTTGTGGCATAATATATGGTCTATTTTAGAGAAGGATCCATGTGCTGCTGAGAAGAAAGTGTATTCGCTCTTGGTTGGATGATATATTCTATAATTGTCCGTTAACTCTAAATTGTTGATTGTGTTATTGAGGTCTATGGTTTCTTTGTTCAATTTTTGTCTGGAAGATCTGTCCCGTGGTGAGAGAGGCGTGTTAAAATCACCTAGTATTATTGTGTTATGGTCTATTTGGTTTCTGAAATTGAGAAGAATTTGTTTGACATACATGGATGAGCCACTGTTTGGGGCATAGATGTTTATGATTGTTATATCTTGCTGATTTATGCTTCCCTTAAGCAGTATGAAATGACCTTCTTTATCCCTTCTGATTAACTTTGGCTTAAAGTTCACATTATCTGAAATGAGGATGGATACTCCAGCTTTTTTGCTGAGTCCATGTGCATGGTATGTTTTTCCCCATCCTTTCACCTTTAGTCTATGGGTATCTTTTTCTATGAGGTGAGTTTCTTGTAGGCAACATATTGTTGGATCCTTCTTTTTAATCCAATCTGCCAGTCTATGTCTTTTGATTGATGAATTCAGGCCATTAACATTCAGGGTTATTATAGAGATATGATTTGGTTTCCCGGTCATTTGGTTCATTTTTTAAATTTTATTTATTTATTTGTTTGACACAAGTTGTTTCCTCCTTTATTTGACAATTCCTTTAGGATAATTCCTCCCTTTGCTGATTTGCTTCTTTGTTTTTCATCTCTTCCTCATGGAATATTTTGCTGAGAATGTTCTGTAATGCTGGCTTTCTTTTTGTAAATTCTTTTAGCTTTTGTTTATCAAGGAAGGATTTTATTTCATTGTCAAATTTGAAGGTAAGTTTTGCTGGGTATAAGATTCTTGGTTGGCATCCATTTTCTTTCAGGGCTTGAAAAATGTTGTTCCAGGCCCTTCTAGCTTTTAGGGTCTAGATTGAAAAGTCTGCTGATATCCATATTGGTTTCCCCCTGAATGTAATTTGGTTCTTTTCTCTCACAGCCTTTAAAATTCTGTCTTTATTTTGTATGTTAGGTATTTTCATTATAATGTGCCTTGGTGTGGGTCTGTTGTAATTTTGTGTATTCGGAGTCCTATAAGCCTCTTGAACTTGATTTTCCATTTCATTCTTGAGATTTGGGAAATTTTCTGATATTATTTCATTGAATAGATTGTTCATTCCTTTGGTGTTTCTCTAGGCCTTCCTCAATCCCAATAATTCTTAAATTTGGCCTTTTCATGATATCCCATAGTTCTTGTAGATTCTGTTCATGATTTCTTACCATCTTCTCTGTTTGTTCAACTTTGTTTTCAAGGTTAAATATTTTGTCTTCAATGTCTGAGGTTCTTCTTCCAGGTGTTCTATCCTACTGAATATGCTTTCTATGGAGTTCTTAATTTGATTTATTGTTTCCTTCATTTCAAGGATTTCTGTTTGGTTTTTCTTCAATATCTCTAACTCTATTGAAATGATCTTTTGCTTCCTGTATTTGCTCTTTTAACTGTCGATTGGTGCGATCATTCACTGCCTGCATTTGCTCTTTCATCTCATCATTCAGTGCATGCATTTGCTCTTTCATCTCATCATTCAGTGCATGCATTTGCTCTTTCATCTCATCGTTTGCTTCCGTGATCATTTTAATTATGTACATTCTGAACTCCTTTTCTGTCATTTTTTCTGCCATGCTGTCATTGGGTTTTATTGATGTAACATCTAGATTTGTTTGCGGCATTTTCTTTCCTTGTTTTCTCATATTGTTCAGGTATCAGTGGACCGCTGAGATATTGCAGATTTCCTCTATTGACTTACAATGTCCTTGAAGATTTCTATATATATCCCCTCTTAGCCTTCAGTAGGCTGAAGTCTCGGAGGAAGTTGATAATGTGGTGCACCACAAGGAAGCTGCCTCTCTAGGAGTCTCTAGGAGTGGTGGCCTTCAGGTGGGGTATATTCCCTGCTAGCGGGCAGAGGTGCCTCCACTTGTTGACCAATGGTCATCCAAAGGGGAACTAGGCTGCGGGCTGAGGCAAGGCCTGTTTGGGCCTGAGTCTCTGGTTTTACCATCCTTGTGGGGAAACCTCACCCGCCAGGGAAGACTCACCCGGTGGGGAGGTCTCGCTGGTCAGTTCCCCTCCTAGAGGTTCCCCTCAATTTACAGCTACCACCTGGGCTGGGCTGCCTTCCTCTGTAAAATTCCCAGGGGCCCGGCCCTACCTCCTGGGCCTGGGAGCCTCACCCTTCGCAGATGAATCTCCTTAGGCTGCCCCTCCTCAGAGAATCTGCCCACAGTCCTGGTACCTTCGCTCCGCCCTAAGCGTGTCTCTGTGCGGCTTTTCCACCAAGAAGCCTCCTAGATCCTGGGACCCTGCTGTGCACCTAATCGCCTGGCTATGCGGCCCCTCCTCTGAGCAGCCACCTGGGGCCCCGTACAATCGCTCTGAGTCCCAGAGACCCGCCGCACGCCTCTTCCTCCAGACAGCCACCCAGTATTCCGGTGTGGTCACTAGGAGTCCGAGCAACTCACTGTGTGCCTCCTCCTCCCACCAACCGCCCATAGCCCTGGGCAATCACTCCGAGTCGAAGTGATCCTCCCCGTTCCTTCTCCTCCTCCAGGTAACCCCCCGGGTGTTCAGGAGCGGTCGCTCTGAGTGGCTCTGAATCCACGTGACGTGCTGCATGCCTCCTCTGGGCAGCCGCCCGGACCTCTGGTGCTGCCACTCGAGACCAAGCGACCTACTGCGCTCCTCTTCCAGGCAGCCCCCGGTGTTCAGGAGCGGTCGCTTTAAGTCCAAACAACTCACCACTCGCCTCCTCCTCTAAGCGGCCACCTGGAGCTCTAATGTAGTCACTGCGAGTCCAAACGACCTGCCACACTCCTCCTCCTCCTCCTCCTCCTACTCCTCAGGGCAGGCCCCGGTGTTCAGAAGTGGTCTGAGTCCAAACAGCTCGCCGCGCTGCTTCTCCTCTGGCAACCGCCTGTAGCTCTGGTGCAGTCACTTCGAATCCAAGCGGCCACACTCCTCCTCCTCCTCCTCAGGGCAGGAGTGTTCAGAAGTGGTTGCTCTGAGTCCAAACAGCTCTCCTCTTCGCTCCTCCCCTGGGCAGCCCCCGGAGCCCCAGTGGTTGCTCTGAGTCCCAGCGCTGTGCTGAGCAGCCTCCTTTACGACGCTCCCAGTTGTCCGAGTTCACTGCTCCAGCGGGGGGAGGGGCGTCTCGCCGGCAGCTCTACTTCACAAAGTTCCCTGTGTTCCGGGATGACCGCCCCATCCGGGACGCCTCCCCAATGGGAGAGACTCACCCGGCTGCTTTGATTTGGTCCCAAGTCTCTCAATATCTCCTTTTTGAATCCTGAGTCCTGGAGCAACATGAAATGCAACCACCCTCTAGGCCGCCATCTTGAAACGCCGCCATTGTATATTATTAAACATGTCACACCAAGTAACTGATGATAGGCACAGAGGTGGGATGTTCCCATGGGAAAAGCTTATTTTCTACATAACATGGATTCTCAGAGCAAAATGGATTCTGTTTAGTCATTTCCCTTAGAGTCTGGCCTATAACATTCTCATGGAGCCAGTTCTGTCAGCCCATCACACTCAAGGAAGGCCTGTCAGGACTAGCTGTTACTAGCTGGTCCTGTAATTACTTCCATCTCCCCATAGAACCCCATCAGCAGAGAAATGGGAGGAAAGGAATTTATATTTATTTTTTTTACTCTCTTGGTCATTCAGGATGTGATAATGAAGTATCACAGACTGGGCAGCTCATATATAACAATTGTTTATCAAAGCTCTGGATCTGGGCTCTAAGTGCCCACAGGTTCAGTATCTGGTGGGGGCTCATTTCCTGGTTCACAGATGGTGACTTCTCTCCTTGTTCTCATGTGGTGGAAGGAATGAGAAAGCTCTCAGAGGTCCCTTTTATAAGGATCACTAATTAATGAGGGCCCGCCCCCCATGACCTAATCACCTGCACAGGCGCCACCTTCTAAAACCATCAATCACTTTGGGCATTAGGGCTTCAGTACATGAACTTTGGAGGGACACAGACATTCAGTCTATAGCATTGACTTTCTCCATTTGTTATTGGGCACAACCTTTAGAAGTCAGAGACCACTCCTAATCATTTTGTATCCCCAATAATATTGGCACAATCAATTATAGACTCACTTAATATCTGTTAAAAATCTGAATTAGCCGGGCATGGTGGCGCATGCCTGCAGTCTAGCAGTTTGGGAGACTGAGGCAGGAGGATCACAAGTTCAAAGCCAGCCTCGGTAAAAGTGAGGTGCTTGAACAAATCAGTGAGACCCTGTTTCTAAAAAAAAAAAAAAAAATACAAAATAGGGCTGGGAATGTGGCTCAGTGGTCAAGTGCCCCTGAGTTCAATCCCGATACCCCCCCCACAAAAAATCTGAATGAAGCTGTTGATCAGTGTATATATAATATAGAATTTAAAAGTCTGTACTAGATACTGGGAGCACTGGCTCATGCCTGTAATCCTAGTAACTTGGGAGGGTGGAGCAAGTTCAAGACCAACCTCAGCAACTTACAGAGGCCCTAAGAAACTCAGTGAGACCCTGTCTCAAAATAAAAAGGCCTGGGATGTGGCTCAGTGGTAAAGCACCTCTGGGTTTTTAATACCTTGTACAAAAAAAAAAAAAACAAAAACCAAAACAAACAAACAAACAAAAAAAAAACTCCACAGAACAGTAAATATTTTCAGGGCTGGGGCTATAGTTCAGTGGCAGAACATTTGCCTAGCATGTGGTGACACATTGAGTTCAATCCTTAGCACCACATAAAACAAACAAAATAAAGGCATGCTGTCCATCTACAACTACAAAAAAAAATTTTAAAGAAAGTAAAAATTCTGTAGACTGTGGATGTAGCTCAGTGGTAGAGTGCTTGACTAGCATGTGCAAAGCCCTGAGTTCAATCCCGAGTACAGAAAACAAACAAGTAAAGTCACGTTGTGCATTTTTACTGACGACTAACTTGTTATGGTTAAGATGTGGTGTCCACCAAAAGTTCACATGTGAGACAGTGCAAGAAGGTTTGGAGGAGAAATGATTGGGTTATAGCCTTAACATAATCACTAAATTGATCCCTGATGGGATTAACTGAGTGGTAACTAGAGGTAGTTGGGGTGTGGCTAGAAGAAGTGGTTCATTGTGAGGCGTGCCTTTGGGGTATTATTTTGTACCTGGAGAGTGGAATCTCTCTGCCTACCAAACATCATGTGAGCTGCTTCCCTCTGCCACACTCTTCCACCATGATGTCCTGCCTCACCTCAAGCCCCAAGGAATAGAGTGAGCCTTCTATGGAATAAGACCTCTGAAACTGTGAGCCCCTAAATAAACCTTTCCTCCTGTACAATTGTTCTGGTCAGATCTTTTAGTCACAGCAGTGAAAAAACTGACTGAAACATAACTTCACTTCAAAAAAAAAAGGGACAGAAGCAGCGCGGCCAGCTCCGGCCCGCCCGCAGGTTGCTTCAGAGACCAGCACAGGGCGCCAGGGACTCCCCCAAGCAGCCTAGCCCCCTCCGGTGGGAAGCGCCTCTCTAGGCTAGCTTCCCGGGGCAGACCGCCCAGTGAGAGCCTCTCGACGCAGAGCCAGCCACAAGTCCCCAAGCCAGCAGAGATATTCGACACGCAAGCGGCTTCTGGAACCAGGGCTGGGCAGCCAGAGACCTCTCCAGGCAGCATTGTCCCCCTCCAGCTGCAGGCTTTTTCCACGGGGCGATCCAAGATGGCGGACTAGAGGGCGACTGCCTCTCCAGTTGCCCCAGAACCCAGGATTCAAGAAGGGGAGGCATTGAGAGTCTCGGACTAAAATAGAATCATGGGGTGAGTCTCCCCCACCCAGTGAAGCTCAGCTGGGCAGCAGGCCCGGATTCGAGTGGCTTATTAGAGTGGGACAGGGCAGATAGCATCTCCCCCAGGCAGCTCTGTGCAGTCTGGCAGTGGGCTCCGCCCACAGGGACAGATCCTCCAGCCTCTCGGAACAGGCCCGCCAGTGAGAGCCCTTCTGCACAGAAGCAGTGCGGCCAGCTCTGGCCCGCCCCCCTGCCAGCTCCAGCCCGCCCACAGGTTGCTTCAGTGACCAGCACAGGGCACCAGGGACTTCCCCAAGCAGCCCAGCCCCCCTCCGGCAGGAAGCGCCTCTGTAGGCTAGCTTCTTGGGGCAAATCGCCCAGTGAGAGCTTGTCTACACAGAGCCAGCCACAAGTCCCCAAGCCAGTGGAGACCTCTGATCTACAACCAGCCTCTGGAACCAGGGCTGGGCAACAAGAGACCTCTCCAGGTCTCTCTCCCTGGAACCAGTAGCGGGCTAGGGGCAGCGTTCTTCAGAAGCACTGCATTATCAAATTAATCCAAGACTTCTGGCTACTGAAGGCTGGTAGGTGATACACTGGAAATCTACAGGGTCACTATAAGCCAATAGAGGAAATCTACAATATCACAGAGTCCCATTGACATCTGAGCAATATGAGAAAACAAGGGAAGAAAATGTCCGAAACAAACCTAGATACTATATCAATAAAACCCAATGACAGCACAGCAGAAGAAATGTCCGAAAGGGAGTTCAGAATGTACATAATTAAAACAATCAGGGAAGCAAACGAGGAGATGAAAGAACAAATGCAGGCATTAAATGAACGCACTAATCAACAGTTAAAAGAGCAAATAACGGAAGCAAAAGAGCATTTCAATAAAGAGTTAGAGATACTGAAAAAAAACCAAACGGAAATCCTTGAAATGAAGGAAACAATAAACCAAGTTAAAAACGCCATAGAAAGCATAAACAATAGGATAGATCACCTGGAAGATAGAACCTCTGATATTGAAGACAAAATATTTAATCTTGAAAACAAGGTTGACCAAACAGAGAAGATGGTAAGAAATCATGAACAGAATCTACAAGAATTATGGGATATCATGAAGAGGCCAAATTTAAGAATTATTGGGATTGAGGAAGGCTTAGAGAAACAAACCAAAGGAATGAACAATCTATTCAATGAAATAATATCAGAGAGTTTCCCAAATCTCAAGAATGAAATGGAAAACCAAGTACAAGAGGCTTATAGGACTCCAAATATGCAAAATTACAACAGACCTACACCAAGGCACATTATTATGAAAATACCTAACATTCAAAATAAAGACAGAATGTTAAAGGCCGTGAGAGAAAAGAATCAGATTACATTCAGGGGGAAACCAATAAGAATATCAGCAGATTTTTCAGTCCAGACCCTAAAAGCTAGAAGGGCCTGGAACAACATTTTTCAAGCCCTGAAAGAAAATGGATGCCAACCAAGAATTTTATACCCAGCAAAACTTACTTTCAGATTTGATGATGAGATAAAATCCTTCCACGATAAACAAAAGCTAAAGGAATTTACTAAAAGAAAGCCCGCATTACAGAACATTCTCAGCAAAATATTCCATGAGGAAGAGATGAAAAACAACGATGTAAATCAGCAATGGAAGGAACTAACCTAAAGGAATAGCCAAATAAAGAAGAAACCAAATCATGTCAAAAAACAAAAATGAGTCCAATGACTAGGAATACAAATCATATCACAATAATAACTGTGAATGTTAATGGCCTGAACTCATCAATCAAAAGACATAGACTGGCAGATTGGATTAAAAAGAAAAATCCAACAATATGCTGCCTGCAAGAGACCCATCTCATAGAAAGAGACACCCATAGACTAAAGGTGAAAGGATGGGAAAAAACATACCATGCACACGGACACAGCAAAAAAGCTGGAGTATCCATCCTCATTTCAGATAATGTGGACTTTAGACCAAAACTAGTCAGAAGGGATAAAGAAAGACATTACATACTGCTTAAGGGAAGCATAAATCAGCAAGACATAACAATCATAAATATCTATGCCCCGAACATTGGCTTATCCATGTACGTCAAACAAATCCTTCTCAATTCCATATATCAAATAGACCACAACACAATAATACTAGGTGATTTTAACACACCTCTCTCACCACTGGATAGATCGTCCAAACAAAAATTGAATAGAGAAACCATAGATCTCAACAACACAATCATCAATTTGGACTTAACCGACTTATATAGAATATACCATCCAACAAAGAAAGAATACACTTTCTTCTCAGCAGCACATGGATCCTTCTCTAAAATAGACCATGTTTTATGCCACAAAGCTACTGTTAGCAAATACAAGAAGATAGAGATACTACCTTGTACTCTATCAGATCATAATGGACTGAAATTAGAAATCAATGACAGAATAAAAAACAGAAACTTCTCCAATACTTGGAGATTAAATAATACACTATTATATGATGAATGGATAACAGAAGATATCAGGAGGGAAATTAAAAAATTCTTAGAAGTAAATGAGAACAAAGACACATCATATCAAAATCTCTGGGACACTATGAAAGCAGTACTGAGAGGAAGATTTATTTCATGGGGCACATTCAACAAAAGAAGTAGAAATCAACAAATAAATGACTTAACACTACAGCTCAAAGCCCTAGAAAAAGAAGAGCAAACCAACACCAAAAGTAGTAGAAGACAGGAAATAGTTAAAATCAGAGCCGAAATCAACGCAATTGAAACAAGAGAAACAATCGGAAAAATTAACAAAATAAATAGTTGGTTCTTTGAAAAAATAAACAAAATTGATAAACCCTTAGCCACGCTAACAAAGAGAAAAAGGGAGAAAACTCAAATTACTAAAATTCGGAATGAACAAGGAAATATCACAACAGACACGAGTGAAATACAAAACATAATTAGAAGCTATTTTGAAAATCTATACTCCAACAAAACAGAAAACCTCAAAGACATCAACAACTTTCTAGAGACTTATGAATTACCTAAACTGAACGAGGAGGACATACACAACTTAAATAAATCAATTTCAAGCAATGAAATAGAAGAGGTCATCAAAAGCCTACCAACAAAGAAAAGTCCAGGGCCAGATGGGTTCTCAGCCAAGTTCTACAAAACCTTTAAAGAAGAGCTCATTCCAATACTTCTCAAAGTATTCCATAAAATAGAAGAGAGGGAACCCTCCCAAACTCATTCTATGAAGCCAATATCACACTGATACCTAAACCAGACAGAGATACATCGAGGAAAGAAAATTTCAGACCAATATCCTTAATGAACATCGACGCAAAAATTCTCAACAAAATTTTAGCAAATCGCATACAAAAATATATTTAAAAGATAGTGCACCACGATCAAGTGGGTTTTATCCCAGGGATGCAAGGTTGGTTCAACATCTGGAAATCAATAAATGTCATTCACCATATCAACAGACTAAAAGTTAAGAATCACATGATTATTTCAATAGATGCAGAAAAAGCATTCGATAAAATACAGCACCCCTTCATGCTCAAAACACTAGAAAAAATTGGGGTAGTGGGATCATTCCTTAACATTGTGAAGGCCCTCTAAGCTAAGCTCATGGCCAATATCATTCTAAATGGTGAAAAACTGAAAGCATTCCCCATAAAAACTGGAACAAGGCAGGGATGCCCTCTTTCACCACTTCTATTCAACATCGTTCTTGAGACTCTAGCCAGAGCAATTAGACAAACCAAAGAAATTAAAGGGATACGAATTGGAAAAGAGGAACTCAAACTATCCCTGTTCGCTGATGACATGATTATATATTTAGAGAAACCTGGAAATTCCACCAGAAAACTCTTAGAACTCATAAGTGAATTCAGTAAAGTAGCAGGTTACAAGATCAATGCTCATAAATCCAATGCATTTTTATACATAAGTGATGAATCTTCAGAAAGAGAAATTAGGAAAACTACCCTATTCACAATAGCATCAAAAAAAATAAAATACTTGGGAATCAATCTCACAAAAGAGGTGAAAGACCTCTACAATAAGAACTACAGAACACTAAAGAAAGAAATTAAAGAAAACCTTAGAAGATGGAAAGATCTTCCATGTTCATGGATAGGAAGAATTAATATTGTCAAAATGGCCATACTACCAAAAGTGCTATATAGATTCAATGCAATTCCAATTAAAATCCCAATGATGTACCTTACAGAAATAGAGCAAGCAATTATGACATTCATCTGGAAGAATAAGAAACCCAGAATAGCTAAAGCAATCCTCAGTAGAAAGAGTGAAGCAGGGGGTATCGCAATACCAGATCTTCAACTCTATTACAAAGCAATAGTAACAAAAACGGCATGGTATTGGTACCAAAATAGACAGGTAGATCAATGGTACAGAATAGAGGACACGGACACAAACCCAAATAAATACAATTTTCTCATACTAGATAAAGGCGCCAAAAATATGCAATGGAGAAAAGATAGCGCTTCAAAAACTGGTGCTGGGAAAACTGGAAATCCATATGCAACAGAATGAAACTAAATCCCTATCTCTCACCCTGCACAAAACTCAATTCACAATGGATCAAGGACCTCGGAATCAGACCAGAGACCCTGCATCTTATAGAAGAAAAAGTAGGCCCAAACCTTCAACTTGTTGGTCTAGGATCAGACTTCCTTAACAGGACTCCCATAGCACAAGAAATAAAAGCAAGAATCAATAACTGGGATAGATTCAAACTAAAAAGCTTTCTCTCAGCAAAGGAAACTATCAGTAATGTGAAGAGAGAACCTACAGAGTGGGAGAATATCTTTGCCAATCATACTTCAGATAGAGCGCTAATATCCCAAATCTATAAAGAACTCAAAAAACTCTACACCAAGAATACAAATAATCCAATCAACAAATGGGCTAAGGAAATGAATAGACACTTCACAGAAGAAGATGTACAAGCAATCAACAGATATAAGAAAAAATGTTCAACATCTCTAGTAATAAGAGAAATGCAAATCAAAACTACCCTAAGATTTCATCTCACCCCAATTAGAATGGTGATTATCAAGAACACAAGCAACAATAGGTGTTGGCGAGGATGTGGGGAAAAAGGTACACTCATACATTGCTGGTGGGGTTGCAAACTAGTGCAGCCACTCTGGAAAGCAGTATGGAGATTCCTCAGAAAGCTTGGAATGGAATCACCATTTGACCCAGCTATCCCACTCCTTGGCCTATACCCAAAGGACTTAAAAGCAGCATACTACAGAGATACAGCCACATCGATGTTCATAGCTGCTCAATTCACTATAGCCAGATTGTGGAACCAACCCAGATGCCCTTCAATTGATGAATGGATAAAGAAACTGTGGCATATATACACAATGGAATATTACTCCGCCATGAGGAATGACAAAATTATGGCATTCGCAGGCAAATGGATGAAATTGGAGGATATCATGCTAAGTGAGATAAGCCAATCTCAAAAAACTAAAGGATGAATGATCTCGCTGATAAGCGGATGAGGACATACGGGGGTGGGTAGGAGGGGTTAGCGTTAGGGTTAGGGTTAGGTTTAGGGTTAGGGATAAGGAGGGTGGTAAGAATGAGGAAGAAAGGAATGTATAGAGGGAAAAGAGGGGTGGAGGGGAGGGGGGAAGGGAAAAAAATAACAAAATGAATCAAACAACATTGCCCTATGTAAATTTATGATTTTTAATTAAAATTTAAAAAATTAAAAAAAAAAAAAGAAAGAAAGATAGGTTTGGTTTGGTGGGAGGGTGCTGGGCATTGAACTCAGGGACACTTAACCACTGAGCCACATCCCCAGCCCTTTTTTCATTTTTTATTTTGAAACAGGGTCTTGCTAAGTTGCTTAGGAACTGGTTAAATTGCTGAGGCTGGTCTCAAACTTATGATTCTCCTACCTCAGCCTCCCAAGTCACTGGGATTACAGGAGAATGCCACTGTGCCTGACCAGTTTGGTCTTTCAGACTGAAGTTCCTATATACTGTTATTTGCCGTAAGCTGGGAATGAAAACCCTAATACTGCAGAACCTAAAAATCTGTGTGGACCATGATGTTTCTTTCATTTAAGGTTGCATTATTTTTCTCTTCAATTAAGGGTGATTTTTTAAAAAGATTTAAATTTCATGACTTATTGAGAATATTTGGTACAGGAATGCACAGTAGCCTCAGAATCCCCATCATAGAGCCTGGCATTTGTGTACTATCAGGTACTTTTCCACTCTCTAAAGTCACAATTTCCAGAAAGGAATGGCCAAGCTTAAATTAGATTTCCATCTTGGTCAATCAATGATGATCGGGAAATAGTAACAACCATGTAGTACAAATTTCCTGCAAAGGTTCAACTCTGGATAGGTGGGAGGTGTAGTTCTAGGAGGTGGGTGAAGAAGGCAAATACATTATAGAATAAGGGTGACAATATCCCAGGCAACAAAGACTTTGTAACTTTCATGAGAAATTAATGCAACTGTTAAACTCTGTGGGATTATCATGTTCTTCACATTTAAAAAATGATACTCTTTGCATATGAATATGTATTCTTATATAGTAACTTGAACTGGCTCCCATTCCCTCAGTCGTATTCCTTTCCCTCATCTACACAATATGATATGGGTACTGTGAGAACAGTTATCAAAGCAGCTAGAAAGTTAATTAATGAGAAAAAAAAATAAAAATAGAATTCTAGATGTTGCTGGGTGGCTAAATCATGGTCAGGATGCAAATTAGGCAATTTGAAAGGGGCATCCATTTATTCGGGCCACTAGGGCATGATTTAACAAATTCTTGTTCTGGTAAATGAGGGTAAATAGGACCCTAGTGACTAAAAAACTTGAAGCTGCTTCCAAAAGCTCTAATTTTCACCTAGGGAGTACAAAAAAAAAAAAAAAAAAAAAAAAAAAACTGAGTGGAATAAATATCCAGATAAATAATGCAAAAGCAATGAGTTCAGGCCAAGGTGGAATCCATATTTGAGAGATCAGGTACTGATGCTAAATTTCAAAGTGTGTTTTACAGAAAGGTGATAATAGCGAACTGATAGAAGGCTTTGACATTGGGGTGTCAGTGCCCAGGGCGCACCTGCCATGTGAATTCACAAATACATTCATAGCTCAAGCTGAGTTTGCTCTTGAGACTGAGACCAAACCATGACACAAATGAGATTTCGTCAAAAGGTGCAGGCTTTTCCTCTTACTTCCCTGGCACCCCGTTTTATACCACCTGCCCTCCCCACCACGTATCCAAAGCAGATTTCCCCCAGTGTGGCACATATGTCAGTGCCAGGTCCTTTTTCATATCTTCTTGGGTGGATTTTGGGCACAGAATGTTATTTTCATTTTCAAAATTATCATTCGGATTATTCAAAATCTAATTATTCTGTAAGCATTATAGGAAGTAAGACTCAGTTCTAAAAACATATAACTTGCTTTAAAATTGAGACAATTTTCACACCTGCTTTAAAGAAAGATTTTTAATTTAATTAATTCCCTTAAATAGTTCTAACTATAGTAATACATTTAGCATCTTTGATTTTCAAGTACTGCTTAAACAAACAAAACCTTCACAAGTTCTTTGCAAGTTGTAATTTAATAAATGTATAATATTTCAACTTGAACTAAGACAATTGCTCAATTGCATACTTACTTCGGAATTATAAAACTAATATATTACTCTAATAGGCCAAATTCTTTTTTTTTTTTTTTTTTTTTTTTTTTTTTTTGAAAGGAGATAAAGTACATTTATTGTGCTGTCTCTCACCATTGGAAATTGGAAGTTTTACAACATACTGTATACTTAAAGCTAGCAGCAGACAATTAAAAACAGACTCATTTTCTCAGTGAGCATTCTCTCCCCGTTCTTACAAAGTAAGGGAGTAAAGAAAAAAGGTAAAAAACTCAAAAGCCACCATTACACAGCTTATTCAAGAGCACACAATATCTGTTTCTATCCCTAACTCCGAAGGGCACATGGTCCATCTTTGTCCACAGACAACGCAGCATCCTTGGGGATCTCCTGGACATTCCTGCCACCTTTTCTCTCCTTCTCGACCAGGCTGCAACACTGAAAGATGGACTGTATTGGGAGGGGTGGAGGGAGAGGAAAGGGGAAAGTGGTATATTCGACCAAGCCTTCTGATTCTGCCTCTAGACTGGCATAAGTCCACATGAGTTATGTTCTTTTACATTAGAAATAACGCCATGAAGATAAGTGCCAAGTGCTCTTCTGTTACCAGTTCATCATGGAATTTCTGTTGAGGGTCATGAAAAACACTTGGCTACTTCCTCCAGATCGCACGGATGCAAAAAATACCTTATCATTTCTTTCACATAGAAACTTTAACCTTTGAGCTCGCTTATGCATAAATACTCCATCCAAATGTCCTGTTTCCACTGACCGGATCTCAATAGCTTTCTCGCCCCAGCCCATTATCTGATTGGAATGAATGTAGGCCACAGATGTGGGCATTTCTCCCCATTGGAGCACCACATCCTTAGTTATGCGGCCATAGGTGTTCACATACACCCCCTCATCCTCATAGCAGACGAGCATTTCCATTCCATCTGTTTTAGGCAAGATGACGATAGCATGAGGAGTGATATTGCCCTGAATATGAGATGGTATGTAGATATCATAAGAGTTTCCTGAATCAACATCAATTACATGGAAACCGGTGTGGGAGCCAAAAATAACCTTTAATCTTTGACCTTCTTCTACAGTGAGATCAACTAGCAGAGGTTTGTGCTGAAGATCTGCAAAAGACTTGAACGCCATGAACTTGTGATATGGTTTAGGAGCCCAGGCATATATCTCCACAGCATTCTTTAAGGCAATCACCAAGAATTTGATCCTTTCATATTTAACGACTTTGTAATGTATACAGCCTTCCAGGTCCCCGACGGTGATCCACCCTTGCTTCTTTTCCACTTCCGGATCATTGTGTAATATTCTGTTTCTTAACCATGAAAGATAGTAAACTCGCAGCTTATTCTTCTTTCCTGATATTGTCACAAGAACATTTAATCCCTCCAGCACATCCATCTGCTGAAACCGCCTCCGGTTGATCAGATTATATACTTTGCCTTGCCCACTTCGGTCCAAAAGCATCAGGCCATTTTCGGTTCCCACCAGAAGGTTTACACCCCACAGAGCCGCACAAAGTATTTCTGAATTGAATCGTTTCTTGTATTTTCTGATTTCTGGTGTGTCACTATGAGGCCGAATGTTGGTTGGGTTTACATTTACCACAGAAATCTTTCTTGCTTCATTCAGCTTGGCCTGTTCTTGCCTAAGAAGTTCGCTAGTAAACAGAGCTGCAGCGGATGATTCTTCATCCTCTTCGTCTTCATCAGTGGGAGATGTCTGGTATACTCTGGGGTCCACAAAGGGGGTGAAGGAGGCTTTGGTGCTGCTTCCCATACCATATTCGGTCCCGGTGTCCATCTCCTGGGAATGGGTGGAGACACGTCCCAGGCCCTCGGTGGGGGTCCCAGCTGGGGAATGGCTCTGCTGCACCAGGTCAGGGAGATTGATGTGGCCAGCAAAGCCATTGCTGTCACTATGGCCTGATCGCTTCTTCTCTCCAGCCGTCTCTCTAATCATCAGGGTGCCTTCTCTTGAAATACTGCTGCTAAAGGTGTCTGCATGAGAGGGCTCCAGCCCATGGGTCCCGACCATTCCCACGTTGTACTGCTCATTGCTTCCTGGAGCCCCGGTTGGTATCAGTCTGGGTATGTCACTGACAGCCACTGTCCCATCGTGGGTCTCACTCTCTCCATCTTCCTCCTCTTCTTCACTACTCTCTGACTCCTCACTGGAGGAGGAGTAATCAGTCACCTTCTTTAGGGGGCGGTTTGTTTCTTCAATCCGGAGTTCTCTTAATTCTTTGGCCAATGCCGTCAGATCAGCTGGTCGACTGGGCCGGGTAATGTCCCTGGATTCTTCTGGTTTCACCTTGGAGGGTTCATGGGGGAGCACAGGTGATCCTTCCGACTTACTGTTGGCTCGAACTCTGGTGCGCTCACTGGACCCCGCTTGCGATCCAGGCTGGGAGCCTCCCTGGGAGCTGGGCTGGGAGCTGGGGGTGCTGGAGCTGGAGGAGCTGCCGCTGCTGGTCCTCTGCAAGGGGCTCTCCAAGACTGGCTCGGTTCTCCGGAGATCAGGGTTGCTTGCTCTGATGGGCTGAGATCCTAGTCTGGGTCCCAAAGCACTACCGTTCCCAGGAGAATTCTTTCTGGCTAACGCTGGGGATATAGAAGTTGTTCTTTGAGGCACCTTTGGTGGAATGTCTTCTTCCTGTCGTAACCAAGAGCTTCGGTCAAATTTCTCAATGCGAGTGGGGAGAGGAGGGTTTTCAGAGGTGGGGTCCGAGTTCTGGCGTGGCATCTCCACGCGGTGAGAGGTCACGCTCAGGGCCTCCTGAAACCCGGAGAGGCCCTTCGTGGGCTGCTCGTGCACTGACTGGGAGGCAGTCAAGGCAGGTCCCTGGGATTTTACAGCTACCAGCTGTGGGATCTGGGGATCAACAGGTCTGAGCATAGGGGGTGTTCGGGCAGGTTGAACCCCACTAATGCTGAAGGACTCCGACCTTGGGGGCAGATTAGGGTCAGATATCCTGTTGGCAACCTTGTGAGGCATGGCAGGTGAACTCTGCCGGTTCAGCCTTGACCGTTCTTCTACTTCCTTGGCCCACGCTGGCTTCTCACTGGGGCTCATCCCTTCCTTGTAGTGATACAGTGGCTTCTTCTCTATAGGTCTCTGCTCCTGACGCTGATGCTGAAGGGAAACCAAGTAGTCTCTCTCTTGCTTTAGCTGTCTCTGCAGCCTTTCTGCTTGTCTCTGTTCTTCCAATTGTTTGCGCTTATACTCCTGCTCGTGCTCCGCCCGCCTCCTCTCTTCCTCCCGGCGCATCTGCTCCTCATAGTGCCGGCGCTGCTCCCTCTCCTGCTGCTTCCGCAGTTCCTTCTCTCGCCTTTGTTGCTCCTCCAGCCGCTGGCGCTGCTCCTTCTGCTCTTCGATGCGCTTCTGGCGCTCGGCCAGCAGCTGCCGCTTGTGCTCCTCATTCTC
Source organism: Sciurus vulgaris (assembly GCF_902686455.1). Lineage (NCBI taxonomy): Eukaryota > Metazoa > Chordata > Mammalia > Rodentia > Sciuridae > Sciurus > Sciurus vulgaris. The sequence continues at coordinate 77,243,692 of NC_136469.1, forward strand.
CCGCTGCTGCTGCTCCAGCTGCTGCCTCCGCAAGGCCTCCGAACGCTCCTTGTTGGCCAGTTGGAGTCTCAGGAAGTCCCGTCGCAGCGTGGACTCCCCTGGCAGGTTCAGAATGGAGCTGGGTTCTCCTGAATCATTCTCCTCCTCTTCCTCCTCACTTCCACTGTACTCATACTCTGTCTCATCTTTTTCTCCGCGCTTCTTCTTTGTTCTATCAATATGGTCCTTGAGTTGGATGCGGACCTGTCGCTCATTCGGCTGGTCTCGTATAAACGGGTGCTTCATCAGCTGTTCTGTTGCTGGTCGCTGGCTGTGATTCTTTACCAAGCAGCTCTCAATAAATGACTGGAATTTTTTTGACCACTTCTTAGACTTGAGCCGAGGTGCTGGGTTCCGGGGGATGAGGAAGAGGGCTCTCATGGGGTGCATGTCACAGAGAGGGGGCGCACCTTCTGCCATCTCAATGGCGGTGATTCCCAAAGACCACAAGTCACTCTTGAAATCATATGTGGCATCTGGGTTTTCATCGCAGGCAATGACTTCTGGTGCCATCCAGTAGGGGGTCCCGATGAAAGTGTTCCTCCTGCCCACTGTTCGATCAAGCTGGGCACTGACTCCAAAGTCCACTAGTTTAACTTCCGCGTTTTCAGTCAGCAAGACATTCTGCCCTTTAATATCTCGATGAATCACTTTATGCTGGTGCAGGTGACTCAGCCCCCGCAAGATCTCCCTGCAGATGTATGCGATCCACTCTTCTTTCAGTGTGTTACCTTTTGTGTTCTTGATCAGGTCAGTGACAGAGCCAGCGCCACAGAACTCCATCACCAACCAAAGTTGGTCATCCATGCCTGGAGGATTCTTTTTGATAAAAGCACCATAGTATGTAGCAATATTCCGGTGATGAGAGTATTTCTTCAACATGTTAATTTCTTGCTTGATTTCTTCCTCTTCATCCCCTGTGACATCCATGACCTTAATGGCTGCAAGCTGGCCAGTTTTGACATGACGACCCTCTGAACGTTCTTGCATCATCTCACACATGTGCTGCTGGGGTACACCATAACAGTGAGGGTGTGGCCCTGGAGTGAAAACAGGATGGTTTGGGGGAAGCAGTAAATCTTATAAACTTGCCCATATGTTCCATTTCCAACAAGTTCCACCAGTTCAAAGATCCCTGCAGGGTCCCTCAGAGCCGAGAGATCGATTTCATCCAGGCTGCGAGCCGGGGAGTCGCTCGCCATGTCTACTTCTTCGCCGGAGAAATGGACCAAAACCACCCCGAAGCTTCTCCCTTGGAAATTCCACCTTGGTCTATTTCACTCGCGTCCTCATGCGGGTGTAGCGCCAGAGGCTCCGGGCCAAACCTCCCCCGCCCACCCCAGCCCCTCAGAGCCTGAGCACGATCCTCCGCGCGACTGTCCGCCGGGTCCGGGAGCCCAAACTGCACCGATCTCCAAGCCCGGAGCCGCGGTGCGTGTGGGCTGCGCGCCCTGATCGGCTCCCAAATTCTTTTAAATGCTTCCTTACCAGATATATACAGTTCCTTTAGCCCCAAAATATTCCTGTAAAAGTACAATTCTATACTTTATGCTTTCAGTAGGCCAAGAGGCTCTGACCTACCAAGGAAAAGATGACATCATCCCACACTCTGGGGATTGCCCTTTCAGATGTGTGAGTAGTTTGCACAGCAACCAGAAGTTTTTATGTTGTGTGTGTGTTCTTTTTAGAAATGCACGACAGCAGAGCCCATTTTGACACATTATACATGCATGGAGTATAACCGATTCTAATCAGAATCCTAGTCTTATGGTTGAACATGATGTGGAATTACACTCGTCATGTATTCTTATATGAACATAGGAAAGTTCTGTCCAATTCATTCTACTGTCTTTCCTATTCCCATTCCCCCTTCCTTCCCTTCATTCCCCTTTGTCTAATCCAATCAACTTCTATTATTCCCCTCACCCCCTAAATGTGAGTTAGCACCAATATATCAGAGAGAACATTCACACTTTCGTTTTCTTGGGACTGACTTACTTAGTATGAGAGTCTCCAGTTCCATCCATTTACCAGTAAATGCCATAATTTCATTCTTCTTTATGACTGAGTAATATTCCATTGTGTATATGTACCACATTTTCTTTATCCATCATCTGTTGAAGGATACCTAGGTTGGTTCCATAGCTTTGCTACTGTGAATTGAGCGGCTGTAAACATGAATGTGGCTGTGTCACTGTAGTATGCTGATTTCAAGTCCCTTGGGCATATGCCAAGGAATGGGATAACTGGGTCAAATGGTGGTTCCATTCTAATTTTTTTGAGGAATCTCCATACTGCTTACAGAGTGGTTGCATCAATTTGCAGTCATACCAGCAGTGTATGAATGTATCTTTTCCCCAACATCCTCACCTTATTGTTACTTGTATTATTTATAACTGCCATTCTGAGTGGAGTGAGATGGAATCTCAGTGTAATTTTAATTTGCATTTCTCTAAATGCTAGAGATGTTGAACATTTTTTCATATATTTGTTGACCATTCATATTTCTTCTGTGAAGTACCTGTTCAGTTCCTTGGCCCAGTTATTGATTGGGTTATTTGGTTTTTTGGTGTTAAATTTTTTGAGTTCTTTGTATATCCTGGAGATTAATGCTCTATGTGAGGTGCAGGTGGCAAAGATTTTCTTCCACTCTGTAGGCTCTCTGTTCACATTCTTGATTGTTTCCTTTGCTGAGAAGAAGCTTTTTAGTTTTATACTATCCCATTTGTTGATTCTTGATTTTACTTCTTGAGCTTTAGGAGCCTTGTTGAGGAATTTGGTTCCTAAGCTAACATGATGGAGAGTTTGGCCTACAATTTCTTCTAGTAGGCTCAGGGTCTCTGGTCTAATGCCTAGTTCCTTGATCCACTTTGGGTTTTATGCAGGGTGGGAGACAGGGGTTAAATTTCATTCTACTACACGTGGATTTCCAGTTTTCCCAGCACCATTTGTGGAAAAAAGCTATCTTTTCTCCAACATATGTTTATGGCACCTTTGTCTAGTATGAGATAATTGTAAATGTGTGGGTTAGTCTCTGTGTCATCTATTCTGTTCTGTCGATCTTCATGTCTGTTTGGTGCCAATACCATGCTGTTTTTGTTACTACAATTCTGTAGTACAATTTAAGGTCTGGTATTGTGATGTGTTCTGCTTCACTTTTCTTGCTAAGGATTGCTTTGGCTATTCTGGGCCTCTTATTTTTCCAAATGAATTTCATGACTGCCTTTTCTATTTCTATGAAGAACATCATTGGAACTTCAATAAGAATCACATTAAATACAACCAGAGATTTGAGTCAGGGCATTAGTCCTGGACTGCACACCTCCAAGACAGTTTTTGTCACAATCCTGACTCAGGTTCGACTTTCTTTTACAATTACAATAGCTCTTTTTGCTATAACTTAAGGATGGCACGGCCTCTTCAGGGTTCTCACCTTTAGGCAGAGTGGTTCAGTGCCTAGAGCCCACAATACTTTTAGATGCCCATAAATATGTTTTCATTTCTTTTAAAATCAGAAGAAAAATTAATGTAATAATAATGATCATATACTATCAAATTCAGCTTCAATTATATTAACATATACCAAAACACTGGTAAGATATAATTCCTAACACTTTTCCCCAAAAGCTACAATGTGGTCTTGGTTACCTTAGCCCATATTCCTGGGTGAGTCCTGTCAGAGCCTAATTTTTAAGTCAACTTACAGATGGTGCCCCATCTGACAAATTACATCAATGTATTTTGTATTTATTTAGCTCTTTATATTTTTACATATCTGAATTCACAGAATTCCCCATTCTTTTCTTTTTACTATCTTAATAGACATATAACCCTTATACACATAAAAATACTATCCAATGAGCAAAAACTTGAACATTTAATTTATTTATTTGAATAGGTTGCTTCATTTTATAAAGCAACCTATTCAAATGGTAAATAAGCACATAAAAATCATCATTAGTCATCAGAGAAATGAAAACTAAAACCACAACAAGCTAGAAATATGAAATATGAAAGCTAAAACCACAATATACCCACCAGAACAGCTAAAATTCTTAAACTGACAACACTAAAAATGGTACAACTACTTTGGAAAATGTTTTGGTGGTTTCACATCAACCCTAGGATCAAACAATTCTTTTTTATTTACCCTAGAGAAATGAATTAGAAATGTCCTTAGCAACTTTATTCAAAAATTGGCAGCAACCACGTATTATTCAACTTTTCATCACAGTGGCAAAATTCCTAAAATAAACAACTAAAAAGGAAGAAAGATTTATTTTGGCTTACGGTTTCAGAGGTATGAGTCCGTGGTTGGCTGATTCTATTGCTTCTGGGCCTTTGGCGAGGCAGAATACCATGGCAGGAGGGTGTGATGGAGCAAAGCTGTTCACCTCATAGAGACCAGGAAACAGAGAGAAAAAAGGGCTGGGGACAAGATTTAGCCCCTGAGGGCATGCCCCAAAGAATCCACTCCCTTCAAGTAGATTCCACTTTCCACATTTTCCCTAACCTCCCAATAATCTATTCTGCTATGAATCCCTCAATGGATCAATCCATGGATAAAGACCCTGTGATCCAATCACTTCCTAAAATCCCCACCTCTGAGCATTATTGCATTAGGGACCAAGACTTCGACTCACAAGGCTTTCAAAGATTCTTCATATAAAAACTGTAACAAACCTCAAATGCCCTCTAATAGGAAAATGAATCAACAGACTATTTTACAGCCGTACAATAGAAACTACTTAGAAAAATAAAAGAATGAACTCTGATACATACAACAACCTGAATTAATTTCAAAGACTTTAAACTGAGTTAAGGGAGTCTTACATAAAAGACTATGTATCATGTGGTTCTTTTTTTTTTTTTTAAGTTCTAGAGCAAGGCTGAACTAACTTACAATGAATAAAGTCAAAATAATTATTGCCTCTGTGGCAGGGAAAGGGATTTACTAGGAAAGGACTTGAAGGAAATTTCTGGAGTGATAGAGGTTTGGTTTTATGCCTTTGTCAAAACTTGTCCAATACAGCTGGACACAGTGGTACATACCTGTAATCTCAGCAACTTGGGAGGCTGAGGCAGAAGGATTGCAAATTCAAAGCCATCCTCAGCATCTTAGCAAGACCCCGTCTCAAAAATAAAAAAAATAAAAAGGGCTGGGGATGTGGTTCAGTGGTTAAGTGCTCCACTTCAGTGGTTAAGTGACTCAATCCCCAGTACCAAAAAAAAAGAAAAAAGAAACACATCCGATGCTATATATATTTGTACCTTTCAATGTTTGTTCATTATACCTAAAAAAAAGTTGAACTCTTGTTAATAACATGAATGTTGAAATTTTTAAGAGTAAAGTATATTATTGTCTGCAGCTTGTATTGAAATGTATCAAAAAGTAAGATAATGAGCCACGTGCAGTAGCACAGGCCTGTAATCCCAGTGGCTCCAGAGGCTGAGGCAAGAAGATCTCAAGTTCAGACCCTGCCTCAGCAAATTAGAGAAGCACTAAGAAACTTAGTGAGATCCTGACTCTAAATAAAAATACAACATAGGACTGGGGATGTGGTTGAGTGCCCCTGAGTTCAATCCCCAATAACTCCCAAATTTTTTTTAGAAAATTTTTTATAATAAGATAATGAGCAAAGGATTTAAATAGACATTTCTCCACAGAAGATATGCAAATGGCCAGTAAGCACTGGAAAAATGTCTAGCAGCATTTATCAACAGAGAAATGCAAAACAAAACCACAATGAGATGTCACTTCATGCGGATTAGAAGAGCAGAAGGATTCAGGACATACCATCCCCCATATATGTCCCTTTTGCATTTTGAATATTTTGAGCTGAAGGCACTTGAGAAGCAGCAGATGCAGGAAGGGCTCTCTGCCTGTCCTCTTTCTACCTAAAAGCAGGTTGCAAAATTTTCCCTTAGAAGTGTGCTCTATCTGCACCAGGAAGAGAAGAGCATGCTTATTTCTAGGGCCTGGGTGTCCCAGCCCCACAAGCGTGTCATTCTTTGTATAAAAGGGTACATAAGCTTTAAGGCCTAATGACTCCTCTGGGTCTTCATTTTTCTTCTGAAGGCTCCCATGTACATGTAAAAATATTGAAAAAATTTGTATGATTTTCCTATTGATCTGTTTTATATCAGTTTAATTCTTAGGCCCGGCCCCAGAGCCTAACAGGATAGGGGGAAATTTTTCTTCCCTTACAATGACTATAATCAAACAGACACAGGCCGACGTGGTGGCATATGCCTATAATCCCAGTTCCTAAGAGACTGAAGTAGGAGAATCACAAGTTTGAGGCCAGTCTGGGCAATTTAGTGATACCCTGTCTCAAAATTTAAAAAAAAAAATTTAAAGATTAGATATGTAGCTCAGTAATAGAGTGCTTGCCTACCATGTGTGAGGCCCTGGGTTCAATGCCCAATTCTGGACAAAACACACACACACACACACACACACACACACACACACACACACAATAACAAATATTGGTGAAGATGTGGAGAAACTGGAACCCTCATAAAGCTGGTGAAAAATGCAATGTGGTACAGTCACTGCAGAAAACAGTTTGGCATTTCCTCAAAATGTTAAACATAGAGTTATCATACGACTCACCAATTCCACTCCTAGATATATACCCCCAAACTGGAAAATATATGTCTACATAAAAGTTTTTATATAAATATTCATAGGAATATTAGACATAATAGTCGCTAAATGGAAACAACACAAATGTTCATCAACTTATTAATGGACAAATACAAGTGCTTTATCCATAAAGGAATATTATTCAGCCATAAAAAGGAATAAAGTACTTATTCATGCTACCAAACAGATGAACCTTGCAAATATTGTGCTAAGTGAAAGAAATGAGGCACAAAAAGTCACATAGTCTATGATTCCTTTTGTATGAAATGTCCAGAATAATCAAATTTATAGAGACAGAAAGTAGATGACAATGGAGAATGTCTAATTAATTGAAGCAAGTTTTTTTTTTTAGGGCAATGAAGACGTTTTAATCTTCGATAGTAGTGATGATAGCATGAACTTGTGAATAAGTAAAAGAACTACTGAATTGTACATTTTTTAAGTGCAGATTTATGATATGAGAATTTCATCTCAATTAAAAAACAAGGTGGATTGATGAATGGACAGTGGGGTGGTTGGATGGAGAGACAGATAATAAAACAATCACAAGTGTCATTGTACAATTCTTTCCATTTTTCTGTATGTTTGCAATTTTTATAATAAACCGATGAAAAAAATAATGGCCAATGGCACAAACTTTAAGATTATTCTATTAACATATATCAAAGAACTCGCTTTAAAATAAAAAGCAAAAGATGATAAAAAGAAGATAGGTGAATGCCACAGACCTTTGACTCCCCAAGTAGGCTTCAGTGACCTAGTCTCTGGAGGTTGGGTTCCCAGAGGGACGATCCTGAGGGAAGCACCTGAAGAGCAAGCAGACCAGGAGAATCAGGTAGGCTTTTATGACCTGGCCTCAGAGTCACTTATGTCATTTCTGTGCACTCTATTGATTGAAGTAGTTTAAGCCTGACTAATTCCCAACAGGAAGGGGCACAGACCTCCACCTTGTTGTTATTACTGTTGATTGAACCCAGGGGCACTTTCCCACTGACACGTCCCTAGCACCCCCTGTCCTTTTATTTTGAGACACTAAATTTCTTAGGGTCTTGCTCAATTCCTAAGGCTGGCCTCAAATTGGTGATCCTCCTGCCTCAGTCTCCCAAGTTGCTAGGATTACAGTTGTGCAACTCCATGCCTGGCAGAATTCCACCTTTCTATGGTAGGACAGAACATTGTAGGACAATTGTTGGTTGAAAACAAATATTGTTACATTTAGAAAACAAAGACTGCCACAGCTATCATATGTCTATTACTTAGCTTCGATAAGTATTTGCTCGTGGTCTATCTTGTTTCATTTATCCCTTATCTACCTCCATTTTTCCTCTTAGATTATTTTGAATTAAATCCTAAACATCATATAAGTTTACCTATAAACACTTCAGCAGGTATCTCTAAAAAATAAGGATTCTTGAAAAATAGTCATATTCAACATCAACCCTTAAAAACATTAATATCATTCAAGATCTAGTCCATGTTTCCCTGACTGCCTCATAAATGTTTAATTTAATTTTATTTTTTGGGGGGGATACTGGGGATTGGACTCAGGGGCACTTGACCACTAAGCCACATCCCCAGCCCTATTTTGTATTTTATTTAGAAACGGTCTCACTGAGTTGCTTAGTGCCTGGCTTTTGCTGAAGCTGGCTTTGAATTCACGATCCTCCTGCCTTAGCCTCCCAAGCTGCTGGGATTACAGGCATACACTACCACACCCGGTCTAATAAATGTTTTTTGATAAAGTTTATTTGTTGGGATTGAGGTAAGCATTCTTAAATAGGTTATTTAATGTGAGTTTTTCTTCAGAAGTAAATGTTTGATTTACTTAAATCTGAAAAGTGTCAGATTGAAGATACAGACTTGTCTCAGACAGACAAATCTGATCTCAGACAGGCTTTCCCTTAGTTGAACATTACACAAGGTACACATGTATGAAGCATCACATTCTACCCTGTAAATAAATACAATGTTAATGTGTTGATATAGTTTAGATATGAAAAGTCCTCCAAAGGCCCGTGTCTCCGAGGCTTGATTGCCAGTTCATGAGGCTGTTGAGGTGGTGGAAACTTTAAGAGGTGTGACCTGGTACAACATTTCAGAAGAGGATTGTGGGAGCCCAGTCTCTTCCACGTTCTTTTTCACACCAGGCCACGAGGTGAACAGGCCTCCACCCTTATGTGCTCCCATCATGATGTACTGTGCCACCACAGGCCCAACAAATCAGTCATGGACTTAATCCTCTGAAACTGTGAGCCAAAATAAGGTTTTCCTTTTTTTAAGTTGATTTGTCTCAGATATTTATCACAGCTACAGAAAGCTGACTAATGTGTGTCAATTTAAGAAAAAAAACTTGTCTCTCTCAGTAAAACTAATGATTTTGCACCTGGCTACAAATGAAGTAAGCTAATGATGTTCCTTATCAATAATATTTTTCATTTTCTATTAATTTTATGCAATAATGACAAAGTTTAATACAAAATTCAAATAATTGCACAATCATGCCTATATTATTCTGTTTCGAAATACCATAAGAATACCCATCAATGGATAATTTATACTGACCAGAAACTTCTTTCTCACCATTCTGGAAGCAAAAATTGAGGGTACAGCAAGTGGAGAAAGCCTTCTTACTGTGTCATCCCATGGTGGAAGGAGAGGGCAAGAGAGAAAACTAGAGAAGGGTGAACTTACCCTTTTACAGGGAATCCATTCCCATAATATTGAACTCTCCCCCAATAATAATATTAATCACCTCTTAGTACTGTTAACAAAGGCAATTAAATTCCAACATATGCTTTTGGGGGTACACATTCAAATCACAGCAATGACTGAACCAACTAGTCAATAAAAGTTGTAGAAGCAATTACATACCCAGCTTGTTGACTGCTGCAGGATGCACTTTCGCCAAAAATCTGGATGTAAACAACAGCTATTACAAGGCGTCAGTCCCCAGTAGTGTTAGTTCTATAGTAAGAACTGTTTCCTACACAGGCCACCTCCATTATTAACTCCTCATTTGGAGTCAACAAAGAAGGAAATAATTTTTGGCCCATCTTCAAGACGCTTTCTTTCCTCTTCTTTTTTTGTAGTTCTGGGAATTGAACATAGAGTCTCACACATGGTAGGCATGTATATACCACTTAGCCCCAGTCAAAGCACTTATTCTTGAGAGAGTTCAAAACTAACTGACTGTATTAGTCAGCTTCCTGATGCTGTGACAAGATACCTGTGATAAACAACTTGAAAAGAGGAAAGATGTATTTTTTCCCCAAGGTTTCAGTCCACGGCCATTGGCTCTATTGCTTTGGGCCCATGGTAGGGCAGAATGCCACGGCGGAACAGCAAAACTGCTCACCTAAAGTGGCTGGGAAGCAAAGAGAGAGACAGAGTGAGAGAAAGGAAGGGGCCAGGGTCCCAATATGACCCTTCAAAGTCATGCCCCAGTAACTCAACTTCCTCCAAAAGTTTCCACCACCTCAATAGCACCACCACCTGGGGACCCATAACTGAGCCTTTAGGAGATATTCCAGATCCAAACCATAATGCTGACACTGGCCCAAAATCAAGTGCACTGTAGAGAGTCTAGCCTACATATACTATTAGGATAGGCTACATGAAGTTCCCTGAAAAAGAAGCATCTGTATTAAAATCCTACAGACTGCTGGAACTTGATGACTAGAACATTGCACTTGCGGAGAGATGGAATATTGTAGGTCTAGAGCCAAGTTTATCTTGGTCTATCTTTTGTATCTGACCTAACATGCTCATAACTAACAGATAAGCTTCTTAGAAGGTATCACTCAGCTTAGCAGACCTCTAGGCTCCACCAACCCTAAAACTAAGAATGCTGTAACATCTGAAACCTATAGAAGGGACGTCCCTGCCTTGCTGTAGCTGCCTACCTGATGCTCACAACAATATCACTGGTAAATGTATTGCTTTATGACTTCCTTCTCTGTTGTGACTATAAAAGTTCATGTCATATATAACTAAATAGAACAATTTTTTTAAAAAGTTCATGTAATCTTTTCAAGGGTAGAATATATTCACGATAACTTCAATCCATGTTCCTAGGCCATGATTCACTCATATTTGGCTCTTAGTAAACTATTTTCTTTTCTTTTTTTCTGTTTGTTTCTTTTGGTGGTGCTGGGAATTGAATCCAGGGCCTTGTGCATGCTAGGCAAGCACTCTAGAAATGGAATTATATCCCCAGCCCAAAACTATTTTCTTATGTCCTTATTTTACCACAACAGATAATTTCTCCCATCCCAACCACTTCCTTATTTCCAAAGCATTTGCTAGACTCCTTCATTCTCCGCCCCATGTTTGAACTGTTTGAACTGTTTGCATTTACATTTTTTATACTGTTTACAGTTTACTGTTTATTGCTGAAGGTAACGGCACTTAATGTACCACTCAATTTACTTTATTATGCTTTTGGAATGAGTATAATCAGTGGGGTCTCCAAGGCCTTTATCATTTCAGAGACATGTGACCAGATTTAGGCAGCCAGCTTTTCTCAGGGGCCTTTTGAGTAAACTCCCAAACTACAGTAAATTATCTCCTGGTTATCACGTAGGGTCACTGGAGCTTATTTCTTCTTATGATTCTAAGAACACTTCCTGCTTTTCCTGACATCTGCTGGCTCACAGTGCCAGTGCCTAGCTGGCTACAGACACAGAAATACATATTTCATATTGCATAGCATGGTATACATATTTATAGTGATTTCATACATTATATATACATACATATATATATACTCATACATATACACATATTACAAACTAGAAATTCTATCTGTATCTGTAGAAAAATGCACATCCATGTACCATAAATAATCATCAACCCAAAAGAGGAAACAGACCATTTACATTTACAGTTTTTTTTTTTTTTTTTTTTTTTGGAGTCCTAGGGGTGGAACCTAGGGTTTCACATGTGCTAGGCAAGTACTCAATCACTGAGTTACACCTCCGGCTCTATAGTTTACCTTTTAAACATAGTAAACCAATCATACGACATCCCCTACCCCAGGCTTGAAGCCCTTTCAATGGTTTCCCATTGCACCAGGGTCACTGCAAGTTTCTGCAGTGTTTGTCCCTGTGTCCCCAGTCAACCCCTTGCTCTCTCCAATCCAGATGCCCCAGCCCTCTCAGTCCCCTTTACTCTACATGCTCCTTCACACTCCAGAACCTTTGTACATGCCCTCTCCTTAGCCTTGAATGAGTCCCCCCATCTTGGACTAGTTGTCTACTCACCTTTCAGATCTCAACTCAAGTGTTACCTCCTCAGGACCCCTTTCCCCACCCAGATGCAAATCCTCCATTACACATATGTAAAGTACCGCCATCTTTGGAAAACCTACTGCACTTGAAATTTTATTTTTGTATGATTTTTTTTAAAGATCCCTTCCACTTCCCTAGTAGAAGGGGAAGTCTGAGCCTTCCAGAGCACAGGAAGCATTCCTGTTTGTGCTTACTGATGCTTAGCTCAGTGCTTGGTACATGGTTAGACACCCAATAAATATTTGAATGAACTGATGAAGAAATTAATATGTGAAAGCACTTTGAAGAACAAGGTGGACTCAATAGTTGTTAAATTTCTTTCTTTCAGTATCTAGCAAAGATTTTCTTTTAGTTTGTTTTAGAGTATAGTTTGATCACCAAATAATTAAAACTTAAAGTTAACTTCAGTAAATCATAAACCAATAACTTAAAACAACAGAGTATGTAACTATTTATAGAACTTGGAGGTAACCACAAATGCCTAAACAAGTTTGGCTGACAAAGAGATTTCTACATTAAGAAAACCTTAATTTTCTAGGCAGACAAGTGAAAAGATTGCTATTTTCTAGAAACACCCTGAAATCAATTTGTTGTCTTATAAGTGTTTATATGTATACCAGGTAAATCCCCAAACCAAAACCCTAATGACACTACTGAAAATCAACCCAAAGTTCACATGGAAAGGATATTGTTACCGGAGTCCTAGGACAGAGGCCTGACCCTAGGGATCCAACAAATCAGGTCTAGCTACTTGCCCCAAAAACCAAACAGAGAAGGTAGTGAGAAGCATGAAAAGAACTTTGATCCATGCAGCTACACCTGGAAGACCAGGGGACTCATGTCCTTAGCTCTGCCTTGGAGGGCCCACAATGACTTTGAGATTTTATAACGGAGAATGAGGGTGAGGGTTGGGGGATTTGCATACCTGGAGGCTTTTCGCAGATGCCAAAGCAGGTGACCTGGACCAGGTGTAGTCTGCTTCATCATTATCTCAGGATTGGTCAGAAGAGCCTTGTCAGCAAAAGAAAGTTAATGTTGTCTGGGAAGTAGCTTCCACTTATCACAAGATGTGTATCAGACCTTGTTCCTGAAGTCCAAGGTGACTCAGAGCAAAGGAGAAAGAAGCAGAATGAAGGTTGAGATACTAACGTTTTAATCCTGCTTTCAGCCACCCATCAGGTATTTGCAGGCAAAAGGGAAGGGGCAGTGGCACATGCCTATAATCCCAGTAACTCAGGAGGCTGAGGCAGGAGGATCACAAGTTCAAGGCCAGCCTTAGCAATGTAGTGAGCCCCTCAGCAACTTAGCAAGACCCTATCTCAAAATAAAAAATAAAAAGGGATGGGGATGTAACTCAATGATAAAATGACGCTGGGTTCAATCCCCAGTACCAAAAAAAAAAAAAGGGTCAAGAGTCTAAGTCCCTATTATAATATCATAATTATTAAGTGATTCATATGCACTGTCCTAGTTTATTTGAAGATTTTTATTTCTAAATCATCATCATCACTTAATTTGTGAGTCACCAAATCTGGGTGATATAGTGGAAAAGCCGGGCTTGGAATCAGAAAGCTGTGTCTAAAATTTAGTTTACAAGTTTATTATGAAAAAAATTTGATAATATTTTTAAAAATTCTCTCATCTATTGAACTTATACTTCATACTGCATATGAACCTAGGTGTTTTACATGTAGGAAGTCAATTAATTTTTAATAAAAGACTTTAAGCACCTGGTGTGGTGCCACAGAGCCCAGCATGAAATATGTATTATTACTACCATTTAACAGATGAGGAAAGTGAAGCCCTTGGAAGTTGAAAAACTGGTCCAAGACCCCATACCTTACCCAGGACTAAAGCACATGTCAAAGGGCTTTAGCTAGCTGCTAGTAACCTGTAACTTGCCATAAAAATATAAGGTGTTGTTTTAGTCAGCTTTCTCACTGCTGTGACTACAAGATTTGACCAAAACAATTGTAGAGGAGAAAAAGTTTATTTGAGGGCTCACAGTTTCAGAGGTCTTAGTCTATAGAAGGCCAGCTCCATTCCTTGAGGCTTGGGGTGAGGTGGAACATCATAGCAGAAGAGTATGGCTGAGGGAAGCAGCTCACATGATGATCAGGAAGCAGAAAGATAGACTCCACTCTTTGGATACAAAGTATGTACTCCAAAGCCACACCCCCAATGAACCACTTCCTCCAGCCACACCCCACCTGCCTCCAGTCACCACTTAGTTAATCCATCAGGGATTAATTCACTGATTAGTTTAAGGCTATAACCCAATCATTTCTCCTCCAAACCTTTTTGCATTGTCTCACACATGAGCTTTTAGAGGACACCAAATATCTAAACCATAACAGGTGTCTTATTATAAAGTATCTCTGAAATGACAATTTTCTATTAATATTCCCATATATTCTTCCCTCCTACCTGCCTATAAACTTCTTACCCAGCATAATGGATCAAGCCAACAACCTAGAGTCAAGAGCCAGAAACTTCTCATCTCAGCCAGTGAATCTTCATGTGAACATATTACCTCTCTTTGCTTCCTCATTTATGTATTCCCAGTTACCAAATCAGTAACTTGCATGTGGATCGTACTGACCCACATCTCAGAATGTCACTAGTGAATACTGAAAACTTAGAAAACTTGCAATATCCACTTTTCAAATCACCCAAATATTCCAAGGAAATTGGTAAGATTTGTGCTCCATGAGACAGGGACATTGGGTAGAATGTATGATTAATATCATGACAAAGGTAGAAAAAGAACCTAGACTGCTTTTTTAACTTCATATCTGCTGCCATAGGATTGTACCCTCTAAGCAGCGTGGTGATCACACATGAAGTTTTTTCACATGTATACTGTCATTCTAGGATATCAACCTGATTCCAATTGCAAAATTAACTATGCATTTAGCTTTAAAATTACTTAATAGGTTGATGAAAATTTGATGTACACTTCAAAAGACAGCATATTTTTATTTATTGCTAATATAAGCAGGAAAAATCTCAGGGTTTTTTCAACAGATATTTATTGGATGCCTACAAAGTGCCAAGCAGACTGTGGCTAGCACAGTGGACAAAACAAACCTTAACTCTGCCTTCGAGAAGTTTACAATCCAGTAGATGAGGTCAATGCTGAGCAACATCACAGTACTAACAAATGTGGTTAAGTTCTCACAAACTCAGGATGCTATGAGAATATGTCACGGGGGACTTCAGCTGCCTGGAGGTCAGGGAGAGCTTCAAGGCTGCTGTCTGTCCAGGTTGCTTAACTACATTCACATTTCAGTTCTGACATTTGGACAAGTTGCTGCCTCAGAGCTTGGGGCCTCGTGGAAAATGTGTATTTAGCAAGGTTGTGAAAATGAGAGGTAACACAGATAAAGCACCTCTCCAGAATCAGACATATAGTAGGCACTAAGTGCTTGGTGCTTGTTATAATTATACATCGGCCTAAACATTAAAGGAAAACTAAAGAAAAGTTTGGATAAAAACCAAAGATAAATGCACAGAGGGGAAATTTGACAGAGCTCCAAATCCAAGGGGTAGTCAACACTTCACACTAGTATGAAGGTTTCTTTCCTCAGTTTCAGATCTCTAAGCCAATAATAATAAATAACAATAACATGTTATTATTTAGTGGATTTCTAAGACTCCACTAAATACTATTTACCTAAGTTGATAAAGAATTGTTGAAGAGTTGATCTCTTTCTAGGTGTAGTTTAGCCAAAGCTCACTTGGTCAGGTTTTTCAAGCCAAAGTAAGATACCTGAGAAATAGCTTCCTGGACAGAGAACTCAGTGTTAATCCAACTTTGGTAAGCTCAAGTGAAAAGCAAGTGTTTTAAACCAAATGAGAGGGAAAGTGATGAATGCTCAACCGGAGATTCAGAAGAAGTAGCGCCATCTGGATGGGACCTGGAAGAGGGAAACGACCCTGTACCCTCCAACCTGGAGCAGGACATTGTCCCTAAGGGAGCGCAGTTCCAGATGCTCAGCACTCCTCCCCGGGCGCTCCCTACTAGCCTTCTAGGCGCTTGGGTCTTAGCCATCTGTGCACCCTTCAGATGAGTGAGTGTGGGTGATTTCGTAAGTGGACGTGACCGCCACCGAGGGGAAAGCCTGCAAGGAAATGGGAGTGACCGGGGGAGGCAGGGCGGGGAGAAGAGGGAGCAGTGGGAGGGATGCCGGCGAGGAGTGGGAGGGATGTAGGGCGCAGTGGGAGGGGTGAGGGCGTGAGACTGTGGAGAAAAGAAGAAAAGGGTGCGGTGGCCAGGCAGGAGGAAGTGAGAGCGCTCTCTGTTCTTGCTGCGCAGCCGCTTGCGGGTGGGGCGGCCAGGTGAGCCCGAGATGCTGCTTCGCTCCAAGCCCGGGCTGCTCCTGCTGCTCCTGGGGCCGCTCGGTCCTCTCTCCCAGGGCGCCCTGGCGGGACCCCGGCAGGCCAAGGACATCGTGGAGCTGGACTTCTACACTGAGCGGCCACTGCACCTGGTGAGTCCCGCGTTCCTGTCCTTCACCATCGACGCCAACCTGGCCACCGACCCGCGGTTCCTCACCTTCCTGGGGTAAGCGCCAGCCTCCTGGTCCTGTCCCCTTTCCTGGCCTCCGGACACAGGCTGCAGTCGGGCCAGCCACTCTCCTCTCTTCTGCGGTGAAACAACTTTACATTTGGTCTTGGGAACACCCTCCCCCATGACACACATACACCCTCTCCAGCCAGCTGCAGACAGCTTTCACCTTTTTACTTCCTTCATACATTCAGCACGTGTTGGCCTAATGCCAACTAAACTCAAGTATTATGGAAAAATTTGGAAAAGAAACTACCCACCTGCCTTAGCACCCTGCTAGAAGGAGGGGACAGAGACAAGTGCCCCTGGAGGGCTGTTTGAATTTGCTGTGTAGTATAGAAAAAATAAGCTTATGGTGCAGGCTGTGGTCCTTTAAACTCTATTAGGATGATTGTTTTTTAAAAATAAATAATATAAAAAGTCAGACATAAAAGACCTCAAAGGAGAAGAATATGTGTTACTTATTTCTTTTAAAAATCTGTTAGCTAAGTGAGACCTAGGAGACTACTGCAGTGACTCAGAGCCCTAATAGATGTCTCTCCAAAATGAAGCTGCAAAATGTGGTGCTGCTTTAACAGCTTTAAATGGTTTATTTCCCCCTCACCTGTGGAAATGCACCTGTTGCAGGTTTATTGCTTTTGCCCCAATCTGATCTGATGAACAGCTGCAAGGACAATCCTAGGTCATTTAGGCCATGGGAGTGCCCAGAGATGACCACATCTTCACCAGTGTATCATCTCACCATTGTCAAAGGCCTAGACCTGCCCTTCCTGAGCCTACACTGTCAGGTCATTGCTCATTTCACAGGTGGCCTAGTTAGTGGTTAAGAGATTGGCAGGCAGGACACCTTATCTTGATTCTCAACTGTGTAAAACAGGGTGACTTGGTTTTTACAGGCAGCTTGGCCACTCCAAGCCTTTGCTTCTTTATCTGTAGAACAGACTTTGTAGAGTCTGCCTCATGGAATTATTATGAAAATTTGATGTGATAAGTAATTGGCACAATGTTTGACTTGGAGTGTTTAAGTTACTTGTCTCTTCCCAGAAAATGGTGTTTGCTTAGCCATTCAGCAGTTTTCTGTGTTTCTTTGATCATAGTTAGCCTGTCTCTTTTCTCCTCTCTGGGGAGGAGGGGCCCTGCTTTTTGCCCTTCGCCTTAAGGAAAGAAAGTTGACACCTGGCTGCAGCTGGAAGGAGGCTGGGAAGAATACTCTGGATACATGCTGAACACAGGCCTCTGGATCCATGGATCTCGGGTCTGGGGACAGGGGACAGTGAAAACATGATGAAATAGATGTCCATTTACTTAAATGTGAGGAGCAAAGTCCTCTTTTGACACAGCTAGCAGATGCCACACCACCTCTCCAGGGAAGGGCAGTTGGGGATGGGCCCCCCCTGGAGAAACAGGTACAAAAGAAAAAACTTACAGTTTGACTTTTAGGGTCAAGGTTCATATACCCTGCAGTCAAGTTCGCCCCAATGAACTAGCATCTCCATCCCAAACACATAGAACTTCCAGGTTACAATTCAGTAAGAGTGATAACTTGACTCTTTTAACACATCTCTTGACTTCCCATAGCACCTTTCTTCCCTCTTACCCCACTCCCATTTTGTTGGAGACTGGAGGATAATGAAAACCCAAGAGACAACCTGGTTTGGTGTTTTTATATTTTGTTTTACATTTTAATCTTGGGGTGTGTGTGTGCGCACATGGGTGCGTGCATGGGTACATTTATAAAACAATGCCTCTCCATACAGGCTTCTTTCCAGGTTGCTCATCTGTATGCACTGTTCTCAGCTGAGGAGAAGAAGCAGAAGGTCCTTTTCCTGAGCTAAGTCTTCACTGTAGATTAGGGCGTGAAGGTCCATCTCCCCAGGGTAGCTAGCACAGGGCCTGGGGTAGCCCAGCCATCTCAGAAGATGGCACTAAGCTTATTGTCTGTTTACAGTAGAGGAGACTGAGGGGGTTGTTGTTTTATCCCAGTTCCTTAAAAGTGAAGATGCGTGGGCAAGAATGTCAAGAGTTGAGCAGCTGAAAGCTGAGTAAGAAAGGCGAGGACAATACAGAGAGCTGACACTGCCTGAGCCCTTGCCCTTCCCAGGCCCTGTGCTAGGCTCCTTCTTGGTCCTAATGCATTTGGTCTTTGCTGCAGCACTATGATATGAGTACTATTATCATTCCCATTTTAAGAGTGAAGAATTTCTGATTCAAGGAGATTAAATAACTTGGCCATGGTCAGCCAGATAGCAAATGAAAGCAGAGTTTGAAACCAGACTTTGATCAAAAAGACAACAGTACACAAAAAGAAAGCAAAGCAATTTTTATTTTTTAAACAAAATGGGTCAGAGCATGTTAGAAAAAAATTGTCCAGAAACAAACTGAGAGACCAATATAATGAAAAGAAGGACTGACACACAGGTAGGGGAATCAGTACCAAAACCCATAAGGTCCTTGAAAGGAGGTCTAAGTAAATTTAGTCAAATGGCATAGTTCTGGCTTCCCACAATGGCAGACAGGTTCATCTGTGTTTTAAGTACACAAAACTTAAATGCTAATGATAGAACAATTTAGAATTGAAAAAGAGTAACTGTAATTTTTCTTCCCAGAGAAAATTAAAACAAACAAAAATATTTCCTCAGCCCATCTTGGCACGGAACACCAAAGAGGACCTGGCCCTTGAAATAGCATGTAAAATAGAAATCTAATGCAAGCCTCGTGTTGCAAGGCACTTATGTAATTTTAAATTTTCTAGTAGTCATATTTTAAAAAGGGAAAATAGGGCTGGGATATGCTCCGTTGCAAAGCGCCTGCCTTGCATATGCAATGCCTTGGGTTTGATCCCCAGTTCCAAAAAAGAAAAGACAAAAAAAAAAAAAAAAAAAAAAAAAAAAAAAACGTAAAATGAAATGGGTGAAATTAATTTTAATATGTTATCAGTTTGATTATTTTTAACATTAGAACATGTAATTGCTATAAAACTACTAATGAGGTATTTGACATTTCTTTTCTCAAACCACATCTCCAACATCTGTTTTATATGTTTATAGCAGTTACCAATTCAGACTCCTAACACATGTAAAGTGGCTACTGTATTAGAGGGTGCTTACATTTCAGTCAAGACACATACAGGAGCATATAAAACATTCCCTCATATAAGATAAAATGGCACAAAACTGAGTACTGTACTTTAAAAAAAATCATAAGTATTACAAAGCAAAATGCTATTGAACAACAATAACATTAATAATGCAGTTGTGCTTGCTTGTCACAATAATCTGCTTATTTTTCTTCAGCAAAGTTCATCTTTTTTGCCAGTTCAATAAATATTCATTAGTAATAACTTTCAGCAGTTAGATTCCTGTGGGGCACTGTAGTGCATTCCTGTAATCCCGGTGGCTCAGGAGGTTGAGGCAGGAGGACTGAGAGTTCAAAGCCAGCCTCAGCAAAAGCGAGGCGCCAAGCAACTCAGCGAGACCCTGTCTCTAAACAAAATATTGGAGTGGGGTCGTGGCTCAGCGGTAGAGCGCTTGCCTCGCAGCTGTAAGGCACTGAGTTTGATTCTCAGCATCGCATATAAATAAATAAATGAAAAGTTCATTGACAGCTGAAAAAAATATTTTTAAAATGTATTTTAAAAAAAGGACTGGGGATGTGGCTCAATGGTTAAGCAACCCCAGGTTCAATTCCCTGTACCAAAAAAAATAAATAAATAAAAATAAACAATTAGATTCCTGCATCTTCATTAACAAAGTTGCTTTTCATATTTGGAAAAGTATTACTTAACAATGTCAAATGCACATTTTTATAACTGACATTGGAAAGAGCCACAGATCCTCCATGTGCCAATTGCTGGCAGAAATGACCTCGGCAAAGAGAGCACTAAAAACAATGACTGTTCTGATCCCTGAGAAGCGCTGTCCCCCTGAGTGAACCCTTAGTGTTCCCCTCCCTCCTGAACCTTTCCACCGTGCTCCTTTGTGTGGTGATTCCACTGTATCCTCAGAATACTCCCTCCACCCCCGTGCCCAGCTAAAAACGTGGCACTTCCCTGAAGACACGCTCTTCCTCTGTAGCCCTTTAGAATTCAGGCTGTGCATTCTCCCACACTCCAGTCCTTTTCCTGTTCCCCCACACATTTTCTAGACAATAGCCCACTAGTTTGAATGCAGACTACTGTAGTTCAAATCTCTTGACTTATTACCTTGGACAAGTTAACTTCGTTTCCTTTTGTTCAGGTTCCATGTCTGTAAAATGAGAATAATAATGACACCCACATCATTGGGTTGTTTGGAGACTAAGTGAAAAAAAAAAAAAATCTATGCAACATGCCTAAAACACTCAGCTTGGACTAAGCTGACGCATATTAGAGATGATTGTTATGACACTGGTGTGAGGTTCACTCTCTTCGCTTCTGATTCTTATCCAATGCTCCTCGTCATTGCACTCTGCTCCCCTCTTACTTCTCCTTAGTGCTCAGACTGGCACTGATCTCCCTGTTTCCACCATCAAGTTCCATCATCATCCTGGATGCCTTTGAGTCCATCTGAATGAACTACTCCCTCAATTTCTTCACCCCACACATTATCTGATAATCTTCAATTCAGTGTGGTAAGCAGCTTGCACCAGCTCATAAAATGAGCTCATTTCTTCTCAACTCTGCATTCAGTGACATCATACTGCTGTCTTGAAATGGGCCGTGATGGGAATTTTTACATCACCATGATATAAACACCATGA
Organism: Sciurus vulgaris; assembly: GCF_902686455.1. NCBI lineage: Eukaryota > Metazoa > Chordata > Mammalia > Rodentia > Sciuridae > Sciurus > Sciurus vulgaris. Next base: position 77,264,978 of record NC_136469.1, read on the forward strand.
TGGAAATTGCAAACCCTGAAAATCAGGGCACTTTCTTGAGAGCTGGCTTGTCAGCACACATGACTTCACACCACTTCAGCTAGTGAGTGCCGTGACCTTGATGCCCTTCATCACTAGGGACCTTCCAACATCCAAAAAGTTAAATTCAAACCCCTCACTTTGGAACTACAACTCCATATCCTCTCAGCTCGTTTATTCCATGGTAAAAGTAAGTTCCCATCACATTTTTTTTTTTTTTTTTTTTTTTTTTTTGGAAGTGCCTCCACTGAACAATTTCCTCTTCTTTCCACTTCTTCCATACCTGATTTGGGCTTTTTTTTTTTTCCACTTTTTTTTTTTTTTTTTGTACCAGGGATGGAACCCAGGGGACCTTGACTACTGAATCACATCCCCAGCCCTTTGTTCTTTTTTTTTTTATTTTAGGATAGGTTCTCACTAAATTGCTTAGGGTTTCACTAAGTTACTAAGACTGGCTTTGAATTTGTGTTCCTCCTGCTTCAGCCTCCCAAGTCTCTGGGATTGCAGTTGTGCACCATTGCACCTGGCGTAGGCCTTCTTGATTTATCACCCAAATCCCTCTTGTGATAGTAACCCCAAACCCTGTGCCATTATTCTTCCTGCTAAAACTCAAAATCTGACTTATTCTAACCAAATTTTCGCCCTTTGGAATCTACAGTGTAACCCAAATATGGAAATGGAAAAATATTACTTAATGTTTGGTGCATATTAATAAACCACCTCTGCTTTTTGTGTCAAAGATATACAACTTGTATTTGCACAAAAGCTAAAATAAAAACAACTGCAGACTCCTGGGTTTTCCCTCTAACAAACTGCTCTGGAAACAAAATAGCTGCAGCTGCTTTTATATATTCTTTTGTTATTTCTATGTCATTGTGGTAGTGGCTATTTTTCTCTTCTTTTTTTCCCTGCATATGATTGAAATACTGTACCTTTGATCAATTCTGTTTTTATGGCAAAGTTCTGCAGCTGTATTAAATCTTTTTTTTTTTTTTTTTTTGTCTTTTGTCAGAAGGCACCAATATTGTATTCTCAAAACGTGAAAGTATTCCAGTGCAAAGGAGACAAACAAAAAGGTCCTTAATATCAAAACTTTGAAAAGTGATTTCCTTTAGGCAACAGCCATAGCATTGGGTTTTAATTTAATTTTGTTCAGAAAAATAATCTTTGTTTGGCCTCCACTTCCCCTTTCATCAGACTGGCCTCCTTTGTTCATTTACTTAACACATATTTATTAAGTACCAGCTGTGTGCCAGGCATCCGTCTAGGTACTAGGAAGAGTCTGATAAACCAGACAGACAAGGTTCCTTGCTCTCAGGGAGCTTGCATCAGGAGTGAGGCTGGACTAGATAGGAAACCAAGGAAATACATGAGGCTGACTTGAGAGAGTGGCAGGGTGATGTATTGGATAGCGCCCCTGGGTGATATAGTCCCAACCTTTGTGCACCAGCCCTGGCACTTAGATATCTGACCCAGGCCATCTTTTAATGCCTTGGCTTCTGTCCCAGGTGCTAGTTTTTCCCTCCACTTCCCAAAGAGGAAGTGCCAAATCTCAGTTGCTTACAGGTATTAGCTACATGAATCTAAATGCATTTCCTCTGTCATCAAATGATCACAATGCCAAGAACTAGAGTCAATGCTTGGCTAAAGGCAGTGATGTTGTCAGGCTTGAGTGACTCTCTCAGAGGAGGTTCCTCACATGGGTTTTGGGGCCATGTCTTGGACCTGTGCACTAGGGGTTACTAGTCACTGATCTTTATACTGAGGACTCATCAATCTATATCCCTAGCCTAGATAATGTCTTTTGAATTCCAGACACACTTGGCCAAAGGCTAGATGGAAATAGGGTTTTTGGTATCTCAAATTCTACAAGCTAAGCTCCCTCCCTATTTTTTCCTTCATCCTTATCTCCAATCTATTACCAGTTCTTTATCTCAACAAATGATATTGCCATCTTCCAAGGTGCTTCCAAAGAGAAACCCTTGTCTCCTCCTCAACATTGAATTAAGAACCAAACCTATAATTTCCATGTATAAATATGTCCATCTCTCGCCATCCCTGAGGCAAGTTACCAGTTAAAAGTCAGAAAATAGGTCCCTCAACAGAAAAGAAAGCAAAAACATTTGACAGAGTCATCTTGGAAAAAAAATAATTATACTTTCTGCCTTGTCTTCATAACAGTTCTCCAAAGCTTCGTACTTTGGCCAGAGGTTTGTCTCCTGCATACTTGAGATTTGGTGGCACCCAGACAGACTTTCTAACTTTTGATCCCAAGAAGGAACCAACCTTTGAAGAGAGAAGTTACTGGCAATCTCAAGTCAACCAGGGTGAAACTTTTTAAAGATTCTATATTTTAATTAACTTGTGTCTGTCATAAGAATCCTGGGAGAAAAGTGTTATTGCTTGCATATAATAATTAACAAGAGGTTAAGGGCCCCAGCTAACCTGTGGATGCACGAAAAATGACAGGATCAAGCTGTGGGCAGGTTTTCTCATCTGATCTTTTCATGACTACAGAACCTTACAGACAAGGTATGCTAAGCATAACTGAGAATAAGTTGTGCTGCAAATAGGACAGTGGTTGTAACCAAAGGACAGGGCTGCTTGGAGGGAGCACATGGGCAGAAAGGTGACAAACTGAAGAGAGTGTTTTCAGCTGAATATATCCACACAGCAATAGATTTATTTAAATTTAGCATGTTTATTCTGGAAATAGAATGTGGAAGGAAGATCTAACAAGGGACATAGATATATCCTCTGCTTCTACAAATGAGTTTCAAGACTTGATTAACTGGGCAATGGTTCTCAGTCGTTACGGGCTGTTTATATCACTTGCTGTGAGTCTGAATATTTGGATATCTGGGTTACAGCCTTAGAGTCTGAGTTTAGCAAGCTGATTAGGTGATTCTGTTATTACAAGTGTGTGGTTTCACCCGAGAAACCTGCTCTATGGAGCCTTGAGGATTGTCCTGGGTCTTTCAGAAGTGTTACCAGAGGTCAAATGAAAGTTAAATTTCTATCTGAGCAATTGATAAATGTATCATATACATCAATGAATTATAATAATGTATATCTGATACCTATATTAATGAGCAATATGTAATTATTCCATGTATTAGATATTTTCCTTCTGTTTAATTTCTTCAGCTAGCAAACAGAACATTTAATCAGATATTGGGCCACAATAGACTGAGTGGTAATTAGAAAAAAGAGAAGAAAGGCAGGGGTTTCTCTTTGAATAACAGTTATAGAATCGTTTGTTTGGACTTGGCCCTATCCAGCAGTCATATGCCTTCAAAACCTCTAGACCTTTTTAGACAGGAAACTGTCCTTTAGTTACCAGTAGTTGTTTTTTTGTTTTTTTTTTTTTTTTTTTTTTTTAATCTTGTCGGGAGGGGGTGTCACTGGGATTATCCCAGTTCCTCTGAAACATCCTTTGTGAGCGCAGGGATGGAGGAACCCTGGTTGCCAGCAAGTCACAATGTGCAGATTTCCAGAAAGGAAGTGGTTGACCAGTCAACCGCCCTGGCAGCAAGCACCCAGAGCCCTGCTGCCTTGTGATAAAGAAACACAGGTCCCCCAACAGCACAGCAACAAGGTTTTCCAAGTACATGTGTTGTGGTCCCAGAAGCTTGGATGGTATCAAATGTAGAGGGGCGGGGAAAAGTCAATAATCCCGGTCCTATCTTCATTATAGCAAGAGGAAATCACCATGAAGCAGGCAGAGTCCATGTATTATAAATGTCTACTATGTATTTTAAAGTGAACTGAACTGAGTTTCCTTTGTTATGGTTCCCTGGTAATTTCAAACTTCTCAGCTATCTTCTGAATTGTTAAATTACTTGAAGCCATATCCAGTGTTCTGTGTCCAGAGTATGTCCAGTGTTTCTTAGGAAACTGGTTCTTTGGAGGTTTTCTTGTGGTGGTTGGTAAGCTGGCAAATTTGGCACCTGTAACAGACCATATCTTTCCCTGATTTCTTACCTAATAACCTGAAACTTAATTATGCTGCTGTAGTCATGTAATGGCTAACTAAACGTGTACAGGATTTCAACCTTACTACAAAAAACACATTCTCTAATTCTCTCTTCTGCTCACAGATATTTGCAAATCTGGTTTACTCCTTTCTGATGTGAAGAAAAGGCTACAGTTGGAATGGCCTTTCCAGGAGCAGTTGCTACTCCGAGAACAATATCAGAAAAAGTTCAAGAGCAGCACCTACTCAAGTAAGAAACAAAAGGCTTCCAGCAGGTGTTCCAACCATAATAGTATTTGGTTAGGTTTAATTGGGTTTGAGTCTAGTAAGCGCTACAGCAGTTGTGTAAAGCTGTACAGTATTTAAATACTATCAAGAGTTCATGGGTGGGGCTGGGGCTGGGAGTGTAGCTCAGTGGTAGCGCACACATTTAATATGCATAAGGTCCCAAGTTTAATAACCAGCACTAGAAAGAAAAAGGAAGAGTTAATGGGAAATCTTGAACCCGAAACTTTATTTCTAGCTTTTTCCTTTTCATCTAAATTTGCCTCCTAGCCACAGAGTGAGGTTTAGAAATCAACAATTCATGAACTAATAATGAATGACTTTTACCACTCTCAAGAACTAGGGAGACAAGGAAGACATGAATACATTCCTTATGTAAAATGTGGAAATCATTCACAACTTTTTCATCTCTTTCCCCTCCCAGAAGTAACCCCTACAGGTTGACAATCCTTAATCTGAAAAATCCAGACTTCAAACTGCTCCAAAATCCAAAATTTTTGAGTGTCAATCAGACTAAGGATGCTCAGCTGATAAAGTTCATGCAAATAGTCCAAAATCCAGAAAATTCTAAAATTTGAAACACTCTGGGTCCCAAGTATTTCAGATAAGGGAGATTCATTCCATGCTAGGAGTTGATATATATCATTAGGCAGGCAATACTGGCTTGTACCAGCAGTCTTGTCCACCAAGATACTTTCTCTTCCCTCTGTGGCTTTACAAACACATGACTAACTCAGCTAAGCAGGAATTTATTTCCATTCACTGAAACACTTTTTTAGTCTTCAAAAGAGGATGACATTACCACACAGGACTTTAAAGTAAATGAAACAAGCTGTCTTTATTTAACTATGCAATATATTTTTATCTGAAAGTTGATGTTTTCTGCAGTCACTCTGGATCTCAAGTAAGATAATCATCTGCTCAGATACTCTAAACCTGTCTTCTCTTGGCTTTTAAAAAAGTAAATTCCCATGACTTTATTTGGTTAGTCAACATTTTTAAAAATCATAGTCATATCTCATTTTATGGTGCTTTGCCTTATTGCCCTCCACAAATATTAACTTTTTTTTTTTTAACAAAATGAAAGTTTGTGACAATCCTGCATCAAGAAAATCTATTGGCAACATTTTTTCAATAGCACATGCTGATTTAATGTCTCTGTGTCACATTCTGGTAATCTTGAAATATTTTAAACTTGTATTATTTTGTTATGGTGATCTTTGATGTTAGTATTTTAATTGTTTCAGGGTGCCACAAACCATACCCATTTAAGACAGCAAAGTTAATCGATAAATGTTGTGTATGCCTTGTCTGCTCTGCTGACCTGCTGTTCCCCTGTCGCTCTGCCTCTGCTCAGGCTTCCCTTGTTCCTGAAACACAACTATCTTAAAATTAGGCCAATTAATAACTTTATAATGTCCTCTAAATGTTCAAGTGAAAATAAAAGCCACACATCTCTTTAAACCAAGAGCCGGAAATGATCAAGCTTTGTGAGAAAGGTTGAAAGCTGAGGTAGGCCGAAAACAGCCAAATTCTGAGTGCAAAGGAAAAATTATGGAAGGAAATTGAAAGTTCTATTCCAGTGCACACACAAATGATAAGAAAGCAAAACACTTTTATTGCTGATATGGAGAAATGGATAGTTTACCAGTGTGGATAGATCAAACCAGCCATAACACTCCCTTGAGCCAAAGCCTAATCTAGCCTGAACTCTCCAGTTCTGTGAAGGTTGAGAGGACTGAGGAAGCTGCAGACAAAAAATTTGAATCCAGCAGAAATTAATACATAAGGTTTAAGGAAAGAAGCATCTTCATAGCATAAAAGTGCAAAATGATCAGTAAATGCTGACGTGCAAGCCGCGGCAAGTTATCCAGAGAATCTGCCTAAGATCATCAAGGAAGGTTTTCAATGTACACAATGTGCCCTACACCTGAAGAAGAGAGGAAAAGTCAATGCCTGACTTAAAAACTTTGAAGGACAGCCTGACTCTCTTGTTGGGGGTAATGCAAAAAATGACTTTAAGGTGACGTGTATGTGGTGGCACACACCTGTAATCCCAGAAATTTGGGAGGTTGAAGCAGGAGGATTGGAAGTTCAAGGCCAGCCTCAGCAACTTAGTGAGACCCTTTCTCAAAAATAAAAAAATAAATAAATAAAAGAGGTAGGGATGTAGCTCAGTGGTTGAGTGCTCCTGGGTTTAATCCCTTATAACATACACACACACACACACGCAGCAGGGTTAAAGAAAATTGACTACAGTCCTGAAAGAGGGGCTTCCCTGGATAAAATGCTATTAAACAACATGGTATGCTACAGATAAATTTTTTATGGAAGGAAGTCAGTTGATATGGCAAACTTCATTGTTTAAGAAATTATCACAACCACCACCCCGATCGGTTAGCAGCCATCAAAATCAATGCAAACCCTCCACCAGCAAAAATGACTTGCTGAAGACTCAGACGATCATTGCCACTTTTAACAATAAAGCATTTTAATTAAAGTATGTATATTTTAATGCTATTGTACACTTAATAGACTACAATATAGCATAAATATAACTTTTATATGTACTGGGAGACCAAAAATGTGTATAACTCACTTTATTGTGACTTTGCTTTATTGCAGTGGTCTAAAACCAATTGCCCAATATCTTCAAGTCATGCCTGTACCTTACTTAAAATATATTTTTTATATTTGTCTGATTTACTGTGCACTACCTAGATTTCAATGTATCACACACATATATATATCATATATATATATATATATATATCAGAAAATAGCTTGTGTGCTAATAGCTAATGTAGTTCTCTAAACTCTTTTTTTGTGTTCTTCAGAGGAGGGGAAACTACTCTGACATTTTAATAAGCATGATTTATTGTCAAATTAAATTTGGCACAAGGCAGGACCATCTCAGGTATCATTAAAGGAATGACAAAGTACCAGAGATCTACAGTAGTAAGGTCTCATTGTTTTGTTTTTAGGGGGAGTACTAGGGATTGAACCTAGAGGCGCTTTACACTGAGCTACATCCCAAGCCCTTTTTATTTTTTATTTTAAGACTGAAACTTGCAATCCTCCTGATACCGCCGTTTACCGGTGCCGAGTTCTGCTCCTTCTAATGTTGAAGATTGAACACTAGAGAAGCACGCCAAGGCAAGCATGTTAAGCAGGTTTTATTTAAAGCTAATAATACAGACTTCTCCCTGCAGGGAGAAGGGGGCCATGGCTGATGTTCTAAAGTCCCAAGAAGTGAGCGCACCCTACATCTTTTATAGGTTAAATTCTCTTTTGTTCTCCAGTTCTCTTCCTCCTTATCTCTCCTTCCTGCCTAAGTGACTAGGCCTGGTTTTGCATTAAGTGAGAAGCCATGGGCAGGGGGAGGGCCAAGGTGATTCAGGCAGGTAAGGGCCCAGGGGACATTAATTAGCAGCTCCTTGTTTGCAGTCCTTGATAAAGGCAGGTAAATTTGGTAATCAATGGGCTCCGGAGATCCTTGACATTCCATTCTTCCAGGGGCAGTCTCCAACTTCCAGAGGCAGATGATTTTATGGCCTCCATTTCCTCGATTTGACCCGATCCCCTATTTCTACACTAACTACCTGTTCCCAATTCTGGCTTCATTCCCCCCTCTAATCTTAGGAACTCCATGCTGCTGGGGAAGGAGGTCGATGACCGCTCTGACTTCTTCGAGCTGGAAGTGGGTGGCGTGGGGCAAGCAGCTTGGAGTTCCTTTTCTAAAAATCGGGTCAATCGAGGGGTCCCAGGAAGAAGCCTGGTTGGGGAAGAGCAGGTTGTAAAGTCATCTGGGGATGGGTGCTTCTATGATAGAAGAACAAAAAGACATGAGTACTGAAATGAGATTAGTACAAAGTAAATGTTGCAGCATCTGAAACATGCCACTGAGTATCATGAAAATGACAGAAGTCAATCTCTCACCAGGAGGTGGAAGAACTGAGAAATTGTTCCCATAACTAGGCCTAGCAAAGGCTGGAGAGGACAAGGCCTTTATTTGGGGACTTTAACATTTTCCAGGTTGTCAGGAATGTAAACATGACATTTAACCCTTAATGTCATTGATGTCCCCAGAAAATATAGTTAAGCTACTTAATGTCACCTGATTTTGTAAAATATCCCTTTATTGGTATAACCTGTGTTTAGTAGAGATCTCTATACTTCTGTTACTTAGGGCTAGATAATCATACCTGTGTAGCTTAGGAAGGTCTTAAACTGACTAAAACTTCTGACTCTGGTGGTTTCTCTTGATAGTTATCAGGCACATTTGCTGAAGAATCTTTCATTTGTAGCTTCCAGTCTTTATTCTAGTGGGCTAGTACAAGTGTACATCTTAAGTTACATTTAACTATTATTTCCTTTAAATGCCCAAGAATGGCTATATTTTGGTTTTAACTGTTTTGCTGGGTATCTAAGATCAAGCTGGTCAAATTGACCTGGTTCCTGTCTTGTTGAAGAGTCAGCTGAGTTCCCACAGGGGTCACTCATACAGAACTTAAGAGCGGCTTCCTGGTTCCACCAGTGACTTTGGTTAGGCAGGGTCTCTTGATGAGGTGACTTCCTTTAGAAGCATCAAGGGATGTTTCCCCTTTTCCATGACCCTCCTCTGCAGCAGATGCACTGGGTGATTTTTCATCCTCTAGTCTCAACAATTTTCTTGATCAGGAGGTTGTGTGACCCAGAGTTGCAATGCTCCTTAGAGAAGTTCTCTTATTCCCTGGGTTCAGGCTGACCGTTGAGGGCAAGACCCAAATATGGACTTTTCTTGACCTCTGTATTTAACTCCAATCTCTTAAGTTTGATCTTAATTATCCAGCAAGCCAGTCTCACCAGTCATAAAGTAAGAGTAATGGGCTTTAACTTCAATGTCTATAACTTTACAGTTATTTACCCTTTTATCTAACTGGAGTCTGTATTAGTACTGGAAGTTACCACTATCTGTTCTATAGGTGATGGCTTATTATCACAAGTTACCTAGGCTGTGTGTTCTTGAAGCAGCTACTTCTGCAAAACATTAACAGGTAACAGTTTTACTAAATGAAATTAGCAAGAGTAAAAATATATTTTGTTTGTATAATAGCTATCTTGAATTTTGACTGAGAACCACATTATATCCCCTATTTGAGATCACACTACTTTTACAACAAGAACCAATCTTTTGACTATAACTTTAAATAAGCTGAAGTCTGGCTTATTTTGGAGCCATTCTACACACAGTGAGGTGGGAGGCAGAGCCTTATCTCAGGTAAGGCGTGGCTCTTTACAGATCTTAAGTGTTCTAATTTTGATGTTGATCTTTGCTTCTTTCTTAAATGTCATTTTAAGAAGTTTCCATATATTGTTTCCTGAGTCTATATGAACACTAGTTAAAACAATTTAACATTATATCTAAAACATGAATTAAAGAAAGTCTGAGAGAGCTTTTAACTTTCCTTTTGTGTGAATAAGTGGCAAAATGTTTTCATGTTTCACTATATTAACCTTTAAACAAGTCAGACTCTAATGTTTAGAAATACATTTACATTTGAAATTCTTTATCTCAGTGTAAAAAGTAACAAATTTTACACATACCCTATTGATATCAGGTCCTATAATAGAACATTAAATGATAGAAATTAATTCCCAATAAAATTTACTCTTTATAAGTTTAAAATTACCATTACAGACAAGTTTAATCTGGAGAATAGCAGCTTTATAAAATTCCCTGCTTTAAAAACTTGTGAACCTGAAAAATATGAACACATTTAATATACAACTAGTGACCATTTCACAATTACCTTGACATTTTTATCTTACCAAATTTAGTTTCTAAAGAAAAATGTAGACTCTGTAACATAGTACAATACTCTATAACAGTTGTTTAACCATAATTGTATACACTCCAATTTTCAAGACTAATTGTTCTAAAGAATAAAACTTAATAGACACAAAGTTAAGAGTAAATTAGTGTTTCTAAGAAATCCTTGTCATTTTACCATATAGATTAAGCTTTGGTTTATATCAGAACATTAGTATTTTACCTTAGGAAAAAACTTACATAGCTTTAGGTGTCTCACACACATACAACCAACTTAGTTACCGCAATCTTGTTTAGACTTGCCCTTTACTTACACACAGACTTTCTTAGCACTTACTTAGACCCTCACGTATTTCATCACACAAGCACTTTCTTACCCAGAAACATTTTATTTTTCCTTTTACTAAATATATTTCCATACCCAGAACCTTTTATTTTCTCTTTCCTATTTGTAGACCCCTTTTTGTTCACATTCTGAAACAACTCTTAAATGAAATTTCTGAATTTAGATAAATTACTCTATTTTAATAAGATTAAATATTCTGTTGTTTATAGTACTCTAATTGAAACACAGTTGAAACTTTTGGGACCCTTTGTATATAGAATTGCACTTGTTAGGACATAACTTAGTAACCTTGTTTTTAGTTTAGTGATGACACAAAGCAAGTTTAAACCCTTTTATTTACCAACCTATGAAAATACCAATAATGTTTAAGTATGATACCCCATGGAATTTAAGGAGTTAAAAGTACTCGATGTTATTTAACAATTAGCATTTTAACTTTGTAAATTAATCAGATATCTCTACAAACACATTTGAGTAATCCCATACAGGTTAACTCTAATTCACTTATTCTGTAAAAACCAAGATATCAGACAAGTGTCCTGAAGAGTATTTGCTGTCTCTTCCCTGTTGAAGAAAAGTCCTAGAAACAATTGATATTAGACACATCAATATTTTATTAGCTTGACCACCTAGAGACTTGCAAGTTATTTTCAAAGACATTTTACTTTTATTATTTTACCCAATTTGAACCTTTTTAAATCACGTGAATTGAGAGTATCTGGATCCATTTTTTTAATTTTAATTTTAGGAGCGCTCATTTTTGATACAGACAAAACATGACATCAGACAGCACAACATACAAATAACATAAAATCAAAGGCCTTGTAACTTTATAGGTGAATCTCCATTGCAATGTAACAGATGTTCAAAAACTCTAGCTGAATAAAAAAATAGAACTGATCAAAAAAATCATGAGCTCAAGAAAACATATAATTAAAAAAACAAGAGTCCTGGAAAAATGATACGGCCGTTAATTACTTTAGTGAAGTACCATAAAATTTACTTTTGCTGGAGTTTAGATAAGGTTCTTTTTACCTTTTCTTTCCCTGGGTTTGAGACCGGTCTCCTACTGAGCCTTTAGGCTTCCTTTATTCACATTTCAATGTAAGCCTTGACTGAGATCTGGAAGGATCTAACAGGTTTTAACACAAACTTTGTGCCTAGGGCATTTTAGCCATCTCATCAGGACAGGTTGGATGTCAAAGAAAATTATGAGACCTTATTTTCCATTACTTTTGAGAATGAAGCTACTTTGCTAAGTTCTTCACTGAGATATGCCATTGGTTATTGAGCTGTCTATGGCTGCTTATCCAGGATTTATTTTCCCTTTTGTGACTAACAAGTTAAATCTTGCTTCATAGGTAAGCTGAGGACAGGAGCTAGAAGTAAGTCCCCTTCTTGATATTCCTGGGGCAGAATATTGTCCTATGGTGGCTATTTCCTGTAGTATTGAACCTGTTGATGACATAATTAAGCTTTATTTTTTGAGATCTTATAATTCCTATTAGCTAAGAAGTTTAGGACTTCTGTAATGGCCTTTTGATATTCCTCCTGGGTGGAGGCACATAAAGGATGTCATTTACTTACTGGAGAACAATTACAGATGTTTTATCTCTGAATTTTGTTAAGTCCTTAGCTAAGGTTTGTCCGGAACAGGTGAGGGCCATCTAAATCCTGAGGCAACACTGTCTAGGGTAGTTGAGATACAGTATCTGGTTCCTCAAAGGCAAACAGAAATTGCCATTCAGAGTCTAGCACAAACAGGAAAAGTCATCTTTTAAATCTAACTTAGTAAACCAAGCAGCAGTTGGAATACAAGATAAAAGAATATGGATTAAGAACTACAGGGTGGGGGAAATTACTGCTTCATTATTCTAAGGTTTTGGACTAGGCAGTTTGCTTTTTAACTCCTAAAATGGGCAAATTGCATGGACTATTGCAAGGCATTAAAAGTTTCTATCAGTTTGAATGATCTTTAATAAGTCCTTTTCCTTGCCTATATGTTCCCTTTTTTCCTTTTGATGTCTATTAAAAAAAAACGGAAGATGCAAGCTGGAGAAGATCATCTGAGGATTGAGCAGGGCCATGTGCCAATTTTTGTAATTTCCTCTAAATATTTGGGGCTGACTAAATGGTAAATTTATACTTTAAAAGTAGGTGGCCCTTTATGGATTCAGGATTCAGAGTGGTGTGTTTTCTTATTGCTTTCCTAAGTCTCTCTATGAAATAGCAGGACTTTCCTGAAGGCTGCATAATAGTTTTTTAGGCATCCTAACTCACTATTTGAATCCCAGTTAGGATGGTTTCTGGGAACTGCCTGTTCTCTAGATGGTTAATAGCATAATTTTCCAGGTGAAGTCATACCTGGCATAAGTTTTGAAACATCTCAATATTTATTAGGATCCTCCAAAAGCCTCCTTAAATTTATTTTTGTCTGTCTTAAGTTGGGAGGGTCCCCTCAATTTTCCTCCCTTAGTGGGCGATTCCTCAAGGCTTTCTCCTCTCATGGTAGAGATTATTGATGTCAAGCATGGTAACATATGAAAGGCACTTTTCTTGATCATTTGCAATTTAGCAGTATGCAGGCTAGTGGTGAACCTGGCAATACTGTTGAGAGAGAAGCTCCCTTCTGAGTTAGAAATATTAGGGACGTCTCCCTAACTTTGAGCTTCCTTACGGTCCAGAAAACCCGTCTCTCACTACCTGGCTTTGCCAAAGTTATTTCTGGCCTTCTTCGGCAAAGTGCTAGGGTCCTAGTTTGCCCTGTGCTAGAGACCCTGGGAGGATTCAGACTTAAGGGCATTACTGCTTTCCTCCTGCCACTATAAACTCCTAATTGTGAAAAACGATGACAAAAGTAAAAAAGCGTGCCTTTTGCCTATCTTTTTGCCCTGTAGACTAAAGGAATCTCCAGAGGGTGAGGGGACATCTATTGGTTGTTAGGCGTATAACGCCCTTTGCTTGGAGGGTCTCACGGGAGGGGTTTTTAAATGCCTCCCTCTTGCAGCTTAAAGAGAACACCATGAGCACATTTAAGCACAGGAACAGTAATGGGGAGACTCTAGTGTCTAGACTAGTGAAGGCTAACTATGCAAACAAAGGGAACCTGGGCATTTTCATACTAATCATCCCAGGCCTTAATCCTACAGTTTGAATTCCTAATGTCTGACCGGCAAGGGAAGGGGAACATCCAGAGGGAGTGGATGTGCGGGAGTGTTGTGCACTGTGCGGCCCATACAGAGGCAAAGGTAATTGGCGCTTTCCCTCAGTGCCATTCGTCTACCGATCACTCTGGATACCCCTCAGGGCTGTCGGGAGGTGGAGTCCGGAGAAGGAACCTTTGGGGTCCACCCGAGAGTAGCCCGGGCCGAGAACCCCGCAGTTGTTCCAACCCTTCCTCCACCTCCACGCATCCTGGGCAGATCAGGACTAGGGACACTGTGTACTGGCGGCAATTGCGCTCCGGGCCTGGACAGAAAAGTAGGAAACGGCTTCAGCACAGTCCAACATGCCTACAGAGCAGGTGATTGGAAACTTGCCTGGGCCGGGGAACCTCTCACCCGAGTCTTAAGAATGGCGGCTGCACTAACTGCATTTAAGTAGCCGACGGGTGCCCATTTTGCCCTCCAAAAATAAAGAGACAGAAAGATGCACCCCAAACAGATGTGGGGTGCGTGGAGAGAGAAGCTTACTTACCTCGACGTAAATCTCGGTGGAACCTCCAAATCTGATACCGCCGTTTACCGGTGCCGAGTTCTGCTCCTTCTAATGTTGAAGATTGAACACTAGAGAAGCACGCCAAGGCAAGCATGTTAAGCAGGTTTTATTTAAAGCTAATAATACAGACTTCTACCGGCAGGAAGAAGGGGGCCATGGCTGATGTTCTAAAGTCCCAAGAAGTGAGCGCACCCTACATCTTTTATAGGTTAAATTCTCTTTTGTTCTCCAGTTCTCTTCCTCCTTATCTCTCCTTCCTGCCTAAGTGACTAGGCCTGGTTTTGCATTAAGTGAGAAGGCAGGGGGAGGGCCAAGGTGATTCAGGCAGGTAAGGGCCCAGGGGACATTAATTAGCAGCTCCTTGTTTGCAGTCCTTGATAAAGGCAGGTAAATTTGGTAATCAATGGGCTCCGGAGATCCTTGACATTCCATTCTTCCAGGGGCAGTCTCCAACTTCCAGAGGCAGATGATTTTATGGCCTCCATTTCCTCGATTTGACCCGATCCCCTATTTCTACACTAACTACCTGTTCCCAATTCTGGCTTCACTCCTGGTAAGGTCTTCTTTGTAATAAATCATGACATAGGACCTGCTAGGAGAAGATTCCATGGTATTAAGTAATTTGGATTCCTAATTTGGGAGGAAGTTGTATTACCAGTTTATCTTCATTTGCTAAAAAAGCTTCCCTAACTCACATGATCCTGTTCTTGCCAAGGTGTTGGGTATCCAACTCTTTACCTGCCTCTGGTACTTACTTAGACCTTCATAGTTCCTACAGCTGGGGAATATCCTTCCTTTGCTAACTATGTAACTAGGTTAGCATAACTCCAGTCATCTTGTTGAGAAATAGTTGAACTCTGTTTTGAAATTCTCAATTTTAACCTCTATGTCATGGAAACATAGATAGACATCTGCCATATTTAATGCCACCTTCTCATTATAATGACAAATATTTCAGAAGCCAATAGGTGTTTCTATACATTGTTCTGGACCCAAGGGTTGGGAACAGCTAAACAGCTTGGGGGACAGGTGCAATGGAAGGGATAGTGCAAGTCTGTTGTGGCAAAGGTGTGTTAATTGCTTGTTTAGTGGCCTGCACCCTAAGACAGATGTCTTAGAAGATACGGGTAAGTTTTCTAACACAGATGCTCTCAGATGGTGTGTTCTATTTAAGTAGATGTGAAAAACGTTCATGAGAAAATAGACTTACACTATAAACCTGTTTGGGCAGGAAAAAGGAACAGCATTACAGATGTAATTCTGGGTGTGACTAAAGAAAGGAGGACTCCCTTCGTACTTATGATCTAATGTGCTGCTTCCCTTTTTCTCCACCTCTCTTCCCCATTACTCTAGTCCTCCACCCCAACACCCCCTCCCAGGCTGGATATTAGATGCTTTTATGTGAACTTGTGATACATTGCAAGGGAAAGAGTCAGTTTCATTTTTTCTAAAATGTGTCCTCCATATTATCTTCATCCCAGGGATCTTTCCACTTTCCTATATAGTAAGAGATAAGGGTTTAGAAAATAATTGGTAATAGGATAATTAGTTGTGAGTTTTCGTACTGTATTGTACTGTACTATTTGGGGGAGGAAGTGAACCTGGTGGTTTTTTTTTTTGTTTTGTTTTGTTTTGTTTTTATTTAAAGAATGAATTTGAACCCAGAAATATAGACTTTATTCTAAAATATGTTACCATTCGTTACATTATAGGGGATGCATAATAGAACTTCAAACCACATAAATTCCAGGTGCATTTAGAAGAATGAAGAAATAGTGGGAGGGTAGAGCAGGAGTTGAATAAATTCTCTAAAATGCAAGTATTTCAAACTTTTTGAAAATGCCATAATCTTTGTATGGAGTCTAGGCAGTAGTGTACTTTACATCTGTAAGAGTGTTTTATGATTTACTAACAATTTCACATGTGTGGTTTCAACTGTGGTTTTATGGGGCAGTTATGAGATGGTGCTTGTCCTAGGACTAGATCCACAGCAAGAGGTCCTGTAGGATAAAGATATTGCCCCAATCATACTACAGTCTGTAGGTGGGAGAGCTGGAATTCCCATAAAATGTACCTGAGGAAACTTATTAAGAAGAAAGCTTTATTTTGACTGAGGGTTTCAGTCCCTGATTGGGTGGACATATTGCTTTCAGGTCTCTGGTGGGGGTGCCCATGGCAATGGCAGGGTATTCATGGTAGAGCAAAATTGTTACCTCATGGCCAGCAAGTAAAAGAGAAAGAGGAAGAAACTGGAATCCCACAGTTCCCTTCAAGATATAATGTTAAAGTGTTAGATGTGTTTGAAGCTGCCGAATTTGGCAGGTCAGATCCAATAATCAAGAAAGACACTCTCTTTATGCAAGAGAGCATTTATTTTAGCAATATCATGAAAACAAAAGCAGAGGTGAAAGGTAAGAGAGAAAGAGAAGAAAACACATTAAAATATCAGGGAAACACTAACACCTGAAGTCATGTAGCTGTGGAACCCTAGAGCAGTTTTACATAGTCCCAACTGGGAAGTCCCAGGCAGAACATACTGTCCATGGGTGAAATCCAAAGTCTTATTCCAGGTGGGGGTCTTCAAATACAAGTTAGACTAAAAAAATCTCCTTGTTAACAACCTGCTTGATCTAGTGATCCCCTCAAGGAGTCTTCATCCCCACAAGGACTGGTGAGATCCCAGAAGGGAGGGCGTGTTTACCTTGAGATAAGCGAATGTCTGAGTTCCTGTGAGTCAGTCAAACCATCAAGAAGTCTGCATTCTGTAGACGTGCTATCAAGGGTTTGCAGAGGTCATTGTAGGTACCTGAGCAGGGAAGATCTCTTAATATTTTCCTTAGCCCTTTACAAGAGAATGCACCCAATGACCTAAAGACCTCCCACTAGGACCCACTTCCTAATAGCACCACACCCTGGGGAACAAGTCTTTCACAAAGGATCCTTTGGGATACATTTAAATTCAAATGATAGCGCTAATCCAGGGCACTTTATACAACACGATTTTGCCAGATGTAAGCCCAAATATAAGTGTAAGTAAGACATTTGAGTCACCCCCTCTAAAATCGACTCTAATGTTAGCATTGCCACCAAAAATCTATGTGACATTGGGCAAAGAATTTACCCTTGTTTGGATCATGATTTCCTTGAAGCAAAATGAGAATGAAGTTTTGGTGTAGGTTTAGTAATTCCAAATTCCATGTTGTCTTAAACTGCGACTTAAGATCTAGTAGAACACTGGGCTATAGGACACCAAAGTGTCTCAAACCCTAGTGTCTGGCACCCTAGTTCTGTGGAAGTGGGTGACATAGCAAATATCACAACACCTGTTATAACTGTGATCTGGATTGCCTCCCAAAGGCTCAGGCATGATCCCCAGCTGGTGGTGCTGAGAGGTGATTCATGCTTCAGAATGTGAGGCCTAGTTGAAGTTGGGGGTCACTAAGGTGGGCCTTTGAAGGGTGCATTTGTCCCTGGTCTCTCCTCCCCCTCTCCTCTCTCCCTGTCCTCACTGGCTGCTATAAGCTGAACACCTTTGCTCTGCCACACCTACCACAATGTTCTGCTTCACTAAAGATTGAAAGCCCTGAATCTGAGCCAAAATAAGCATTTCCTCCTTTAGGATGTTTTTCTCAAGTGTTCATCACAGTGATAGAAAGGTGACACAGCTTGCAGATTTGTTCCTGCTCAGCAGCCTTTATCAGCAGTATTAAATCTAGGATTTCACTGCTGTGATTATCCAAGTAATTCAGTCCAAAGACTCAGAAACAAAACAAACACAATGCTACTTTTAAGGAGAAAGGGTATAAATTTGCCAGATGGGATAGAGATTTTTTATTTTTTCACTGGGGTGTTCAAAAGTGAGTTACTGTATAACAAATGACTCTGAAGTATTACATGAAAATCTCAAAGACTTATGCATATCAAAATAATTGTTGCCATTCTCAAAAGCTGTTTTATAAACTGGCTAATGGATAAAAAAAAATGCAGAGTACAGAAAATCACAAACTTTGTGGCATTTACTCTCTCTAATTTTTTAATAGCATACCTAAGCCACAGAGAATACCCCCCCACACACCCAGTGCTGGGAATTAAACTCAGCACCTTGCACCTGTTAGCAAGTGTTCTACCATTGAACTACATACTCGGTCCCCCCAACCCTTTTTTTGGTTTTTGAGACAGAGTCCAAGTTGCCCAGGCTGACTTAGAACTTGTTAACTCTTGCCTCAGCTTCCTGAGAAATTAGGATTTCATTCATGCATTACTGTGCCCAACAAAATACCCAAGTTTTGATTATGCAATTGCTAGGTCAAAACAACCTAATAGTAATAATTTTTATTATGTTTTGTTATTTTGATATTTTCACCTTGTAAATTTAAAGATCCTGAAGTGCCCCTGTGAATAGAGTAACCTGGTTAGATTTGAATTTTGGAAAAATAACAATATCCCTTTTTCTTTTTTAGCATTAATTATTTTTATCTTTTATATAGGACAGACACTGAAAATTGTTCATTTGTCATCTAAAGTTCAAATTTAACTAGGTTTCCTGTACTTTTATTTGCTAGCTCTTAGAAGCATACCCATGGATTTGCTATGCCTCCCTAGGGCATCTTGATATATAAGTGAAAACCATAGCCCTAGTCCATTTTTTAATGTAAAATCGTATTTATCTTAAATTAATGTCATCCCGGAATTTTAAAAAATGTTTTAAATATAATTAAAGTGCCCAAATATTCTGTATTGAGTTTATGAGTAGAGATGTTTAAATTATGAAAATGGGGTTTATACTAACAAACCATGGTCCAGCCTGTGTAGGTTGAACACAGAGCCATAAACCGTGGTTTCCCCAATTCACCTGCTGTCACTTGAGCAAAACCTTACTGCCAAACCAGAACTTCTTGAATCTTCTAAGGGACTTCCAGCAGTTGAAAAATGAAGTAAGATTTTTTTTTTTTTGTAATTTTCTGTCCAATTTTGTTGTAACATAGACAAAATTATAGTCACTTATTGGGACTGGGATTCCTTTGATTTAATACAAATAGTACTCATTATGAAGATCAAATCTGGAGGTATTCACTATGGTGCTGATCTAACCATTAAACTGTAATATTTTTCTTTCAGAAAGTTCAGTGGATATGCTGTATAGTTTTGCAAATTGCTCAGGACTGAACTTGATCTTTGGTCTAAATGCATTACTAAGAACAGCAGATTTGCAGTGGAATAGTTCTAATGCTCAGTTACTCCTGGACTACTGTTCTTCCAAAAGTTATAACATTTCTTGGGAACTAGGCAATGGTAAGTACCCCTGGGAACTTTTCATGAGGAGATTCCCTATTGGCATTATTTTTCCTATTTATGATATTCTTTTGAATATTAGCACATTCTCGAAGGTTTTCAACAATGCAACTTTTGGGAGCTGGGCACAATGGTGCATGTCTAAATTCCAGCTCTTTGAGAGGCTGAGGCAGGAGGATCACAAATTTGAGACCGGCCTGGGCAATTTAGTGATACCCTGTCTCAAAATAAAAAAATAAAAAGTGCAAGAGCGGTAGCTCAGTGTTAATATATCGCTGTGGTCAATTTCCAGTATGAGGGTGGGCAATGCAACTTTTGAAACTATGTATGGGAGAAAACTCTTTTATCTATTCCAGAACAAACTGCTAGTCCCAGTTTATGCTATATTTGAGGTGAGGCAAACTATCAGAGCCAGCAACCTTCCCAGCTCCAGGTTCCCATGAGATTTTCAGAGCCTGTTAAAACTATTACGCTTGGCAAGCTGTGAAGTAGGCCATTTGTTTTTATTCCCCCTTTCCTTTCTCTGTTTTTCAACTTGCCAGTTTATCTCAGCAACCCTATCCCAACTTGCATTGCGTGCTCAAGCTGTCTAGAGGTTGCCAATGTAAAATATTACCCATGTCAAGCTCCTAAATGTCTCCTTCTTTGCTCTTTTGCAAGGAACTTACAAATTCTAACTCAAGTGTTTAATGATTAGCCACAATTTTTCAAAATATAGTACTTTTCTACACATTACCCAATGAAATTGATTATAGAATGGAAAATAAAATATAACATAGTGAGCACATGCTATAGGGTAGGCATTGTGCTAAGCATTCAGTGTCTTTTCCCTGCCCAAACTTCTCCTCCTCTTCCTCTTCCTTCTTATTAAATATTGGATACAGATCATTTTCCAAACATTCATTGGTTTAATATTCTTATTATTAACTTCAAGTTGTTTAATACCTCCCTCATACCTTACTTATTTTTATGGAATATCTTATTTCTAACTGGTTTAACTTTTATTCACTTTGAATTGTAAGTTTTTGTAGTTTGGAAAATGTTACATTTATATGCTGCTGTAGTTTTTCTTTTAAAGCAAATTCTAGCTTCTAAAGCTAGAAAAAATATCTAGAGAGGTGATTAGTTTAACAATTGCTGTCTTTCAGAACCTAACAGTTTCTGGAAGAAGGCTGGTATTTACATTGATGGATTACAGTTAGGAGAAGATTTTATTGAGCTGCATAAACTTCTGGTAAACTCCACTTACAAAAATGCAAAACTCTATGGTCCTGATGTTGGTCAGCCTCGAGGAAAGACAGTTAAAATGCTGAGGAGGTAAGACCTAGAGGATGCAGAACCATTTTTCTTAAAAATAGCCAGTTGCGGTGACACACACCTGTAATCCCCATGGCTCAGGAGACTGAGGCAGGAGGATCTCAAGTGCAAAGCCAGCCTCAGCAACTTATCAAGGCCCTAAGCAACTTAAAGAGACCCTATCTCAAAATAAAACATAAAAAGGGCTGGAGATGTGGCTCAAAAGTTAAGTGTCCCTGGGTTCAATCCCTGGTACCTCCCCCACCAGATCTTCTGGTGGAGAATCCCCAATAGACCACATGTTATTACTCATGTTATTTGCTGCCTAACTACTGGTTTAGCAAAAAAGGAAATATTGGCTCAGAATACCAAGAATTCTGGGACAGTTGGCACCTATGAAAAATTGGTTGTCAGAATTAGGAAGTTTTTGTGTTTGGTCCTAACATAGTAACGAGACATTTCTAGGGAATAAAACTCCTGTGTAAATATTATACATTTATATGATGAAGTGATACCATAATAGAATTTTTGTTTTAGTTTCCTGAAGGCTGGTGGAGAAGTGATTAATTCAGTTACATGGCATCAGTGAGTATATCTTCTATTCTTAATACTAGGAAAAAAAAAATGCTAGTTTTACTTACTGCCAGTTTTCTAAAAAAATTATCTCCACTAAACTGCTAACTAACTTTATAGTTCGGATAAGAAACAAATAGTATCTCAAGCAGTGTACTAGAATTTTAAGATGACTGAAACAAAAATTTAATGTTATTTTAAATAATGTGGTTTCTTTAAAGATCAAGGTACACTGCCAACTAACTCATGCAATATAGAAGTAGCTAAAACCAATTGCTTGCAAAGAACAGGTAACCCAGAAGTGCCTGCACTTGTAACTACATCCTCTTAAGACAGGGGAACTGATTTCTAGTTATTTGGATAGAATGGTCTCTTCCTTGGGTCCCTTTTTCACCTTTTCATCTTGGTCCCTCCTGTGTAGCATCTCTGCCTTTTTTTTTTTTTTTTTTTTTTTTCTAATAATCCCCATTATTTAGGGTAGGAAGGAGAACAAGTTTGGCAATTGACTTAGAGCAGAAGGTAAAGTTTGTTATTTTTTTCTCTGAATATTTTCTGAATAATTTAGCTACTATTTGAATGGACGCATTGCTACCAAAGAAGATTTTCTAAACCCTGATGTGCTGGACACTTTTATATTATCTGTGCAAAAAGTCTTCCAGGTAATAGTCTTTTTGAGTTTTTCATTTAAAACAAGAATTTTTTATTTTGTAGTCTAGTTAGTTCTAAATTTTATAGGTATATATATTTACTTTTTTTTTCTAATTTTGGAGAATAAGTACTGTTTTATTCAGCACCAGCATTGGATCTTACCCATTTCTATTTATTAGAAATTTAAAATACTTCCAATAGCCTTTCAGTATAATTTACTACCATAGGCTATAATAATGGATTTGTTTATATTCCTTCCATACCCTAGTATTCTGATATAAAAAAATTGTTTAAGACCTAAATGACCATGAACTATTTTGTAACTGTATAGGACAGGTGGGTCTGGAAATACAAGGTTTTGGATACTGTTAATCTTCAACACCACAGTTGGTCAGCTTGTCTGCAATTACCATGGAGACTCTCCTGTTCCCATAGGTGGTTAAGGAGACCAGACCCAGCAAGAAGGTCTGGTTAGGAGAAACGAGCTCTGCGTATGGGGGTGGTGCGCCCTTGCTGTCCAACACCTTTGCAGCTGGCTTTATGTGAGTGGAACTGCACTGGTCTGAGGGATCAGATTGCAGCTGTTCTCCATCCTGTTAGTGTCAGCCAAAACC
The DNA here is from genome assembly GCF_902686455.1 of Sciurus vulgaris. Classification (NCBI taxonomy): domain Eukaryota; kingdom Metazoa; phylum Chordata; class Mammalia; order Rodentia; family Sciuridae; genus Sciurus; species Sciurus vulgaris. The sequence continues at coordinate 77,287,555 of NC_136469.1, forward strand.
AGATCAGAGAGTTTTTGTGGCTGAAGCACCAAAATTTGTGCCAGATGTTGCAAGAAAATCACTTGTTAAAGCTTGTTGGACCTCTTTAACAAATGTTCCTAATTAATCATCAAAGGGATGAATTGTTTTAGACATTGTGTTCCTTAATTGTGGCCTATAAATATGTCAAAAGAGTCCTTCCTGTAAAGAAGCTCACTGTAAAAGAATGCATTAGGAGCACTGAGAAGCTGGCTTGGAATATCTAGCTTTATTATAAATTCCCAAGAAGTTTAGAGTCTAAAGTATGAGGTCACAGCAGAGAGCTGCCAATGAAGTTAAGGATTTACTGAATCACCTCATTATCCAACACCAGAAACTTGACTGCTTTAAACCATGGTGTATTTACATTCAGTATATAACTCCCTGAGTACTCTTATCTATAGTTCTGGGTTCTCACGTTGAGATTTTTTCCCCTTTCCTCTCCTATCCTTGCTCTTTCCCCACCACCATCTTCATGGTTACGAACTTATGATAGAACATAAGGAAAAGAATGGAGACATTGATTTTACCACTAATGAAAAACTGGAGTGCAGATTGTGGGACTACAGAGGGGGGATGACAGGAGATGTCCTTAGTACTTTAATTGTGACTCTACTTATTCCCCATCTTTATCTCTCCTGGCTACAGCCTTTTCTTCAAGCCTCACACAGTGTGTGTATAGGGGTCGGCCACAGGATGAGGAATTTTCTCTTGGGGTGGGAATTTCTCTACTCTGCTTTGTAGATGTTGCCTTGTCCTGAAAGGGACTCCCGGCAAGTTAGTGGCCTTCAAGGACATGTCATCTTGCTGGTGTGGGAAGAGTGAAGGGAAGATGTGCCGCTGCACATAGTGCATTTCACTGGAGGGGCTTCTTTATAATTAATGCCACTCTTCTAGTTTCCTGTTAATTCCTTCCAAATAGACAAATAAATCAAGATCATGTGTAATTAGAATTGAGTGATTTTTGTTTTCAGACCTGAACAAAGCTGGATGTTTCTCTGTCCCAGGTGGCTGGATAAACTGGGCCTATCAGCCCAAATGGGCATAGAAGTGGTGATGAGGCAGGTGCTCTTTGGAGCTGGAGACTACCACTTAGTGGATGAAAACTTCGAACCTTTGCCTGTAAGTGACCATTTTTTCCCTATTTTTATGAGAAGATGAAAGTATGCTTAGAGCCCCTCTTAATTTATTGACAATACTAACCTCTTACTTTTATAGACAGTCCTCACTATAGTCAAATCATAGGATGAAGAGTTGGAAGGAAGCTTAAAGATCTTCCAGTCTCACATTTTTGTGTGACAAGAGAAGAAATCAAGAGCCAGGATTCACTTTTTTTAATGCAGGCCATGTGGAGCATAGAGTCATAGAGTAGATATACTTTTTTTTTTTCCCCTTCAGTACTGGGGATTGACCCAGGGGTGCCCCACCACTGAGCCACAGCCCCAGACATTTTTTATTTTTTAGTTTGAGACAGGGTCTCACTAAGTTGCTTAGGGCCTCACCAAGTTGCAGAGGCTGGCCTTGAACTTGTGATCATCCTGCCTCAGCCTCCCAACTTGCTGGGATGACAGGTGTGCGCCACCACACCTGGCCATGAATATGCTTTTTTTTTGTTTTGTTTTGCAAGGCTGGGGGTATAGATCAGTGGTAGAGTTCTTGCCATGCATCTAAAAGACCTCCAGGTTCAATCCCTAGCAATGTCCCACCAAAAAAAAAAAAAAAAAGGTTTGTGAAGCAAATCAAAGTTAAAGTTTCTACAGTGTCCAAAGCTTCACAAAACTTTTGTCACGAAATCATAATATATTTAGCCTTAAAATGAGCTAGTTCCCTGTATTTGTTTTAAAAAACTTACCCTAAGAATTGAATGCTTGTTAATCAGCTCAAGATGTTTATGAATGAAATCTCATTTCCATCCTATCTCCAACTGTATCTGTTGCCAAGTAGGAAATGTAGCTTTTTTATCCAAATGCTACCTGTAACAAACACACATATATGTATATACACATATATTATCCTAATTTATATATACATCTTTATCATCCTAATTTGTGTATATATGTGTACATCTCTCTTATCCTAATTTTTATATATACATCTTACACATCTCTATTATCCTAATTTATATATACATATGTATATGAAATATTTACATATAAATATACATATTTTATATACATATAAATACATATTTTATATACATATGTATATATAAATTAGGATAATAGATATGTAGCCCTGAGACGTATGACTTTGATTTCTATCATCTAAAGGAGATTAGAGGATATCTGTTTTCTAAGAATAAGTCTTAAGGGAATTATTCGAATACTTCTATTTATCAGTGTTTCACATTTTCCTTACTGTCTAAAATATTACTAATAGTTTATTATTGAAATCAGAATCCAAACAAGGTCTGCCTAATGCATTTGGTTGATATGTCTGTTCAACTTTAAGTTCTCTTTCCTCTCTTTTGTCCTTGTCATTTATCAATTAAAGAAACTAGGGGGGGTTGATAGTGTTTCCCACATTCTGGATTTTACTAAATGTATTCCTGTTGTATCATTTAGCATGTTCCTCTGCCCCGTTTCCTGTACACTGGGAGCTATACCTGGAAACTTGAGCTTATTCAAGCTCTGGTTTGAGGAAGCAAGATTTCCTCACAGATGATGCCCTTCCATCTGGAAGCACTTAATGCCTGTCTGTTTCTTCTTTTGCTCTTGATAGCTAATGATGATTGTTGCCTAATCCATTACTTTATTAGGAGGGTTATGAGATTTTTAAATTGTTCTTGTCTTAGAAGTTTTATTTCAAAAATTTGTCTTTGTGTATGTGTGTATTTATGAATGTGTATGGCTTAAATTTCCGGTTTAGGCTGAGTGTGGTGGTATACACCTATAATCCCAGCAACTCAGGAGGCTGAAGCAGGAGGACTACAAGTTTGAGGCCAGTCTTGGCAACTTAACAAGACCCTGTTTAAAAAAAAAAAAAATTAAAAGAACTGGGGACGTGCTGAATGGTAAAGCAACCCTGAATTCAATCCCTAGTACATACCAGTACAACCCCCAAAAAAGTTCTGGTTTGAGCTTTACCTTGAATTCTTGGATGAAAGACAATCAGGAATAAACTTTCTGAGCAATTGATCTCATTCTTGAAATATGTCTTCTAGTGGCTATGAGTCTCTGACTTAGGGAAGTCCTCTAGAGATACAAAGCTGTAAATAAGATATTTCCCTCAGATTCAAGGTGATCATATAGAAGAAGGAAGGGAGAAACACATGAGAAGGGAGGAAAGAAAAGAATCCTATTTACATAGATGCAGACTAACAGTTACACTCCTTTTAGGATAGCAATTTGCTTGCCACTAGTTTTATTAATAAGATAAGTAAAGATCTATTTTTGTCCCTGCCCTCCCCAACCACCACAACTAGGATTATTGGCTATCTCTTCTCTTCAAGAAATTGGTGGGCACCAGTGTGTTCATGGCAAGTGTGAAAGGCCCAGAGAGAAGCAAAGTTCGAGTGTACCTTCATTGCACAAACACCAACCAGTAAGTGTAAAGCACACTCTTAGCCAATCTACAAGGTTTAATCCATAAGCACATAGCTTCCTATGATACCACCCTGTGGCCATCTGTCTGCACAGTGGGTCTAAGCTGTGTCATTGGTCCTTTTCATTCTTTGTCTTTTTATATATTCATAGTGCTGTGATATTAAAATCTAACTTCAAAAAATTGCTTAAGTGTAGGCATTAACTGGCAATAAAAATTTATATAATGACTTTCATAATCTCTAATGAAAAGAGTTTTAATACATAAGGATCATACAAATATAAGAAAATATAAATACTTTTGTATAAACAACTAATTCATTGAAGGACTATGAGTCAATATAAATATAAGTGAGAACATGAATAAACAATTGAATGAATGTACTTATCTCCTTGGATCATACCTGAGAAACACTAAGGAAGAAGAAGAAAAAGAATCAAAAGGAAGGGAACAATAAAAACAATAATCTTAATTTCAAAAGTTGCAGCAATCGTTTCTGGAGTTGAGAGGCCCCAGAGACTTATAGACCTGCACTCTGGCTTTAGGTAGCAAACAATATTCCTAAATCCCAGGAATTTTCTCTTCTTACCTTCAATCTATCACCCTGATAAAAGATACTTTAATACTAATTCTAGCCAAAAAAAAAAAAGTCACCTGCCATTTCCCATTTTCTGTGCCTAGAAATTCCACAGAAGGTGAGGGCCCCACTAGGAAGTAGTAATAGGAGAATAGTTTGAATGAACGAATTCTGAAATGCATCCATCATTTATTTTTCTTGTTTCATTCTTTTTATAGAGCTAGGAAGAAATGCTATGTATATGGTTTGCAATCTGAATTCACATGAACTCACAAAATCTACTTTTTTTTACCATTTAAAGTTGTTATATTTAAAAATGGATGGTCTCCCTGGCTTTCTAGCAACTTAGTCTAGCAAAGCAGCAAAGATTTTAGAGGTCTGGTTCCAAAAATGATAGTATGAAGAGCAGTGTTTTTTTCTGTTTTTGTTTTGTGCTGGGGACCAAACCCAGCCTCAGGCATCTACTCCCCAAGCTCCCAAGAGTAATATTTTAAATTATGTTTTCAGAATAGGATCACCTGAATGGACTAATATTATCATAAAAAGAAGATACTAATAGGTCCCATCATCATTGTGGATGCTAATACTTAGTATTCATGATTATATTTGTAATCAAGTTCTTAATTTCTTAAATTAGATAAGCATTTTTATTGAATTAACCTATTTGCTTTTTAGCCCAAGGTATAAAGAAGGAGATTTAACTCTGTATGCCTTAAACCTCTATAACGTTACCAAGCGCTTGCAGTTACCATATAACTTATTTAATAAACAAGTGGATAAGTACCTTGTAAAACCTTCGGGACCTGATGGATTACTTTCCAAGTGAGTGATTTTTCCTTGTTCATTTCATACTTTTAATGAATTTATTGGTGTTTATCAGAATAGAGAGTTTTGAGAGGGAACAAAAAATAAAAAGCCAACTATTTCAAGTTCTAACTGTTCTTAATATTCAGGGATATTTATGAATACAAGTGTAACTTACTCAGAGAGTCCAAAGTGAAAGCCAGCAGTTATCTTAGAGGATGGTTTGTATTTAAGAATAACTTGATATGATCATGATCAACTCAGTGCACCTAGATTATTTGCTCTGAAAAAAACATAATTCTTGGTAACACAGTCACTAGAGCAAAACATACCTATATATAATTACTATTAAGTGTGTGTGGGTTGGTACAAAATACCATACATGCCATGTGAACTGGGTGTGATTCTCTGATAGCATTAATTTTTTGTTGGTTAGAGTAAGAAAAAATGGCTAGAAATGTTTTATTAGTTGGATTATTTGAAGTTGGTTCTAATACATTTTGGTTTTAAAAACCAATCACTGAATACATCTTATAAAAGCACACATTCAACAAAGTATCAAAGAATAACTGAGTCTTACAGAGCTAGGTATACAAGCATTTTAAGATTCTGTCCAGGGCTGGGGAGATAACTCAGCTGGTAGAGTGCTTGCTTCGCAAACACAAGGCCCTGAGTTCGATCCCCAGTACCGCAAGATTCTGGCCAGCATGTGTTGGAAAAGTCTCTTTTCGTAGTGACTCTTCTCATAGTGGAGAACAAAAAAATGAAGAATTTGTAATCTTACCATCATCTCCTATCTTCACAAATGCTATGCATGTTTTCAGTGACTATTGGCAATGGAATGTGAGAAAGTACAGTAAACATGTTTTCTCCAAAGTCCTATCCCTCACAAACAAGCATTATTCACATTGAGTACCATGCATTCCATTATTTTCCCCAGTGCTTTTTTTTTAAATATTTTTTTTAGTTGTAGATGGACACAATGCCTTTATTTTATTTATTTTTTTTATGTGGTGCTGAAGATCGAACCCAGTGCCTCACACGTGCTAGGCGGGCACATTACAACTGAGCCACAACCCAGCCCCCCCCCCCCAGTGCTTTTTTAAAAACCATAATTATATAACCTCCCATGGGAAAAGGAAGGAATCTACAAGATCCACAGGTTTTCCCAAGACCCCTTTTGTGTGTGTGTGTGTGTTAGTTACTGGGAAATTGAAGCCCTACCACTGAGCAATATCCCAAGCCCTTTTAATTTTTTATGTTGAGCTAAGGCTGGCCTTCAACTTCCATCCTCCTACCTCGGCTTCCTGAGTTCATTGGATTATAGGTGATTACTATTGTGTCCAACATCCAAGTCCCTTTCTACATGGTCTGTAGATATATTTAAGGTGTTGCATGTTTTATAAAATACCACGGTTACTTAACCATTTTCCTACTGTTCAAACCATTTTTTTACCCCAATATAAATAGTGTGTCTTTGGATAACAGATACTTTTCTCTCTTTACATTCTGACACTTTCAAAATCAGTCCTTTTTAGTATATTCATGTCTGATGCTGATAAGGAGAAAGCTTTCTGAAGTAACTAATAGTTGTAGAGTTGGAAGTGTCTTAAGAGACCCATCCAAGGTTATTCAGTTCAGTTTGGTTCTTCCTGTGAGTTCAGTTGGAACCCACAAGCCCCCAAAGGTAGTTCTGTGTCTCGGCTTTGCTCTTAGTTCTATACTCTAGAGCAGAGGTTGGAAACTCTACCTCATGCCTGTAGAGGATTCTCACAGATGCAACCGTTTTCTGGTAGGGGAGGTTGGCATGTACTCCCTTATTCTTTGTTTTTAATTTATTGCCAACATTTACAAATTGACAATTACTAAAATATCTAAAATTCTAGCTTGTGCATGTGTGTGCGTGCCTGGGCTTGTGCATGCTGGGGATAGAACCCAGAGCCTTGTGCGTGCTAAGCATGTACTCTACCCCGAGCTACATCCCCTGACCCTCTAGCTTTTCTTTAAAATGGATACTCTAGCAACTCTGGATTTGTTTTCTCCCTTAGCTGGAGTTGGAGTTGTCTATTTTAGGTGGGTCATTTGGCTTTTTAGTTCTGCACTGTCCCTTCCTGACTCTGTTGCCCTATGCCTGTCTTGAATATATACCCTCCTTGGTTCTGTGTTCATTTGAGTTTTTCAGCCCTAATCTGGAGGGATGCCAAATACCTCATGTTCCTTAGGTTAACGCTCACACTTTTGAAGGATGACTGGATTGTCTTCTCTCCAAGCTAAATGCACCCAATTTCTTCAGTGATTTTTCTCTTTTTGTTGTATTTAGTACTCTGTTGCATTCTGATCATATTTCTTACTTTTTAATTGGAATATTGGTGAAATTATGAAAAATGTTTTATTCTCCACACTTTTATTTAATGAATACATATTACTTCCACTTTTCTCTATTTATATTTTACTAGAAGTATCCCAGAGCTGGGCATGGTGGTGCATTTCTGTCATTCATTTTATTTGGGAGACTGAAGCAGGAGGATCACAAATTTGAGGCCAGCCTGGGCAATTTTGCAAGATCCTTTCTCAAAATAAAAATTTAAAAAGGAGTGATAGAGATCCTGGGTTTGATCATGGGTACCCCAAAAAGAAAAAGAAAGTATCCCAGATAAGCTTGATGAGTATGCAGTACACTTGCTCATATGAATGAACTCAGAAAGCTAAACAATAACCACCCTAAAAATTAAATTTTTAACTGAACAAACTTTGTATCGTTTCTAGAGAGGGTCCTGACTTATTTAATTAATATTTGAGTGTATTTTTGATATAAAAGTAGTATTTTATATTTATTTCATAAATTTTCCCCAGTATCCCCAATTCTGCCAAATCTGTTGCTTGTTCATTCCTTACTTTACTTCTTCTGAAACTTAACAACTATGTCTTCTAGAACCATAATTATCCTCATGTTACCATCTTCAAAATATGAATAAAGCTGCTACACTCAAATAAATCCCTACTCTCATTGCACAGCCTGATGAGGATATAATCAGCATACTTTAGGCTGACATTCAGTATACTTACAGCATCTTTTAGACATATGTTTAGTTAATTAAACAGTATAACTTGATGGTATAGTATCTTGCCATGTTCCTCAGCTTAGCCACAGCAATATTAATTCACAATGACCAGGTTAACATTTAAGCCAAGGTAGTAAACTACCTTCACCAAAAGCATTTCTGGGACATTTGTGGACTCTTGCCAGGACCTTGATTTCATGCAGAACAGACTCTTAACTTCTATTGTTTAGAGATATTTTTATGACCTATTTTTGTCTGTGGTTTCCTGGTGATGGTAATGACATTTCCTCTCCTACCCCATCTAAAAATTGTTATGATATAGGTGTTAAAACAAGAACTGACACCTGTGAACTGAGTCCAGCTATAATGCAGGGTTGCTAGCCTTGGGCACAATCATGAGTATGTTACTGATATGTCTTAAGTTACTGAATCCAGAGCTAAGCATCTAACCAGTTTAAATAGAGACCAGTTTTTCTTCTCATTAATCCTTAGTAAGGATAGGGAGTAAGCTTTTTTTTTTTTTTTTTTTTTTTTTTGTGGTGTTGGGGATTGAACCCAGGGCCTTGTAGAAATTTTTAATAATTAAAAATATATAGTAATACTACTTGAAAACAGCAAAATATCTAACAGAGGATTAAGTAAAAAAACTAACGTACTAATACCATGGAATCCTGTGTATCCAATAAAATGAATGAATGAATTTTAAAATTTTCAACAAATATTAGGATATATGAAGGGAAAAAGAATCAAGTTTTAAGAAAATATGATAGTATATCCATTTTTGTTTGTGTAAAATATGTGAGTATATACAAACAGAAATATGGAATAAATATACCTCAAAACATTAAAAATAGTTACAATTTAGCAAATTTTGTTATATTTATCTGAATAATGATCATGTATAATTTATGGTGCTCATTGTATGTAAGGCATGGTTATAAATGTTCGATGTACATTACATATTTATTATGTCATAAATGTAACTCTGACATTAGTCTTCCAAGTTTTCAATAATCAAAAGTGCTCACTTGGGCTGGGATGTGGCTCAGTGATAGAGTGCTTGCCTAGCATGAGAAAGGCCCTGGGTTCAATCCCCAGCACTGCAAAAATAAATAAATACTGCTGACTTTTTTCATAGTAAAAAAGTATTTGAGAAAAATATAAATATATAAGCCTAATTTAGAATTCTGGAAGTAATTACCAGAACTAAAATACACTAAAACTCTTATTCATAAATCCTTGTTTAGCCAGTGCCAAGGTACACTCCTGTAATCCCAGTGGCCCAGGAGGCTAAGGCGGGAGGATCTCAAGTTCAAAACCAGCCTTAGCAATTTAGCAAGGCTCTAAGCAACTTAGTGAGACCCTGTCTCAAAATAAAAAATTGCTGGGGATGCTGCTCAGTGCTAAAGTGCCCCTGGGTTCAATCCCTGGTCCAAAAAAAAAAAAAAAAGGCACTTATCTATTGAATTTGTTGCTAAACATGCATTAATTTTATTTAAATAATAATAAAGACATATAAGAAACTACATTTGGCCTTAATTTTTTTCTTTTTATTTTTCTCAGTTTTAAATTTTAATTCCAACAGTAAAATACACAGAAAACATAAATTTTACTGTGGGCTAGCCAAACAAAATTGATTTTGTTCCACTTTAGCAGAATACACCCTACCTGAATACCTAACATAAAAAAATGAATGTATCCTTCCTGGGGAGAGAAGAAATTAGACAGTTTATGGATAGTTAGAAGAAGGAAATTTCATTGACTGTCATTTTTTATGTTAAATTCCTGAAATTTATGTTCTATTCCACATCTTATATAAAAATATTTTCAATTATTTTCCATCAGATACAATTGCCACGACTCCAGAAATGAAGTCATATTTTTTTCTTTTTATCCCTCCATCATATTGCCTAGTATAGTTGTATAGGTTTCATTTTCTAGAAAATGGACAGATGCCATTTCAGGCTTTGTAGGCCGTATGGTCTTTGTTCCACCTACTTTTCTCTACCACTGTGATTAAATGATCATTTAGGTCAAACACCTCACTGACATAGTGTTGGAATACAAGTTATATAACATGGGCTGCCACACACAAAAAAAACTGGTCTGAAAAAGATGACACAGTTTTTGTTGGGGGGTCACAGGGCTCATACAGCTTGGGTAACTCAGGTGTATCTTTCCTCTTTGCAGAACGGTTGAACTCAATGGTCAAACTCTGAAGATGTTGGATGAGCAAACACTGCCAGCTTTGACAGAAAAACCTCTCCGCCCAGGAAGTTCCCTAGGCTTGCCACCTTTCTCTTATGGTTTTTTTGTGATAAGAAATGCTAAAGTGGCTGCTTGTATATGAAAAAGGAAAAGCAGATACTAGCCCTGCGAGTAAATATTTCAATTATAATTGATAATGGCTGGGGGTGTAGCTCAGTAGTAGAGTGCTTGCTGAGCATGCACAAACCCTGGTGTCACCGACCAAAACAACCAACAAAAAATCAAGCGTATTGATGAATAAAGCAAAACTCAAGTTGCAGCAAGGCAAGAAGATTCATTACAAATCAACTAGTGGGAGCTACAGAGACACTGGGACACTATGCTAAATTCAGCATAGTATTTTGATCTAAGTAGAGCACTGCTAATAATAATAACTAATAATACCATGTGCCAAACACTATGCTTAGCACACTGCATGTATTATTTTTAAGGTTTTTTTTTTTTTTTTTTTTTGGGGGGGGGGGTGCTGGGGGTCGAACCCAGGGCCTTCCAGGGCCTTGTGCTTACAAGGCAAGCACTCTATCAACTGAGCTATATCCCCAGCCCCCAAGGTTATTTTTAAAATGTATATGAATGCTCCCAATATGGCCAGGAGACAAATAAGTGAAGTATGATTATTCGTTTTAAGAAAGTGGTTACTTGTTTTTATTTTTAAACACTGTTAAAAGATTGTCACATTCTTTCCTTCATGTACCATCTCTGTGGGCTCCCATGGGGAAGAGTTTACTGCCACAATCTTGCAATCATCTGTAAGATAGAAACTACCTATTTGCACCTTAACAAGAGCTAGATTCAGCTGCTATTCTTCTCTTTCTTCTCTTTGCCTTTGTCAGCAATTGTTTGTGAGAGGACAGATGGGTTAGATGTGAGTGTCAAAAAGTGATGAATGACAATTCAGAGGTAAGGGATTATGTAAACTTCCAATGGAGTTTTAAAATGACTGTAAATGAGATTGATTTTTCCAAGAGGAAGAATTTTAGATAACGTCTAATACATTCTATAACCATCTGTTGATGTTTATTTTTTTCTCAGCTGTTAGTTTTTGTTTGATTGGGAAGCTTTGGGCTGCAAATAACAGAAAACCCTAATTCAAATAGCTTAGATAATAAGGAAATTGATAATCCCACACAACACCAAGTTGAAGTAGGGAAAGTCTGGCAGCTAATTATGTCTCTAGGAATCCAAGTCCTTTCTCTCTCTCTGTTGTGCCATCTTTAGTGTTGGGTTCTTGGCTGAGAGTGCGATGACTATAACTATTCCATGGACCCATTCAGAGGGAAAAGAAAAGCAGCTTTTTATGTTTCTCCTTCAAAGACTTGAACAACTTTTTCTCAGAGGTTCTCCCAGTAAATCTTTCCTTGTGTCTGCTAATGTCTTATTGGTCAGGAATAGGCCCTGTCGCCATTTCTCTAGTCACTGGCAATAACCGTGAGTTGACTAACCCTAACTCTGCATGATCCTCCTTTGCAGTGGAGAAGGCTGGGGGAGTCCACAGTACTGCACAAAACAGTTCTGTGCTTTTTATCAATGACAAAATGTATTATTTCCCCCTGTATTTTAATCCTCTTAAGGATTACTATTCTTTATATTTATGTCTATGAATGTTGCTTCAATAAAATTTAAGTAAATTTATAAAGCTAGAACTCAAAAGTTTGGATGCTTCAATACCCTTGAATTTTATATGTAAGTGGTTTTTATATTTTCACATTTGAAATAAAGTAATTTTTATAATCTTAATATTCTTTAAATAAAGCTAAAGCCTACAGATTCCTATACTTGAAAGTCTTGTTTCCTTTATCATTGTCTTTATACCTCCTGCCTTTATTTGTCCTTTCACATTCCCCAACACGGAAGTACTTGACCTTGAAGAAAAGGGACCATCAGTCCCATCATATCTCATCATGTGGATTCAATCATGATCAAAGCTCTGTCTTGTCTTGTCTCTCTCTCTCTCTCTCTCTCTCTCTCTCTCTCTCTCTCTCTCTCTCTGTACTGATGATTGAACACTAGGTCTCTATAACTGAGTTGTATCTCCAGTCATTTTCCTTTTTTATTTTGAGGCAGGGTCTTTTTACAGGTATTGTCTATTTTACTTTTCCTTGAACCCTCTTCCACTTAATAATTCAAGTGAAAAATTAGGCCTTGAATTTATTCTAGTAATTGCCTAGTTGTTCACCCTGGCTTAAAATTCTTAAATGACTCCCCATTTCTTACAGGTACATTAAGGTCCTCCACAACCTGGCACCTGCCCATTTCTTCAGCCTTAATGCTTGTTACTCTCCTCATGAAATCTGTTCTCCAAACAGATATGGATTGAGAAGTCTGAACACATATACTCTTGTACATTTGCTCCTGGATCTTTGGGCTGCTCTTTTTCTCTTCCTGGACTATTCTAACTCTCCTCTCTAGGTAGTGAACATTCATGTTTAGGAAGACCAGCTCAGACATCAATTTCAATACCTCAGACATTCAGATAGCTTTTCATCATTTTTCTTTGCTTTCACAGCATTTTATACACTTACTATGGCACTTATGATGCATTTTAGTTGTATCCATAAATCTGTCTCATTCAACTTGAAGCTTACAAGACACAGGTACAAGTATCTTTATTATCTTTGCATTTTCTGTGCTTAGCACATTGTCTGCATAGTAACCAATCAGATGTCTTCTTCATAACATAAAAGAGTACCCAACTTTGAAATGAAACTATGGTATTTTGATTTCAAATATTTGGAAAAATTTAACATTTCAAACCTGAAAAGTCATTTGCTATTTCTTTAAAACTCTTTTAAGGATGTTTGTTAGCTTACTCCTTTCTGCCCATGGATGCGGCCAAGCATCATTAAGGTCTCTTTTCCTACTGCTGACATGTCTAAATCAAAGTCACCCAAGAGCCCAAAGAACTGGGGATGCTATCCATCAGAGGGCTGAGCTTCAAAACAACTGATGAGAGTTTGAGAAGCCATTTTGAATTATGGGGAACCCTCAGGGACTGTGTAGTAATGAGAGACCCAAACATCAAATGCTCCAGAGGCTTTGGGTGTCTTGCTGTGGAGGAAGTGGATGCAGCCATGCATGCGGGAGACCACACAAGGTGATGGAAGAGTTGTGGAACCAAGGAGAGCTGTCTCAAGAGAAGATTCTCAAGGATCAGAGGCCTGCTTAACTGTGAAAGAGATCTTTCTTGGTGGCATTAAAGAAAACACTGAAGAACAGCACTTACAAGATTATTTTGAACAGTATGGGAGAATTGAAGTTACTGAAATCATGACTTACTAAGGCAGTGGAAAGAAGAGGGACTTTGCTTTTCTAAATTTTGAGGACCATGACTCCATGGATAAGATTGTCATTCAGAATTACCATAACTGTGAATGGCCACAACTGTGAAATCAGGAAAGCTCTGTCAAAGCAAGAGATAGCTAGTGCTTCATCTAGCCAATGAGGTTGAGTGGTTATGGAAATTTTGGTGCTGGTCATAGAGATGTTTATTGTGGAAATGACAATTTTGGTTGTGGAGTAAACTTCAGTGGTCATGGTGGGTTTGGTGGCAGTCATGGTGGTAGTGGATATGGTGGCAGCAGGGATCACTACAATGGATTTGGTAATGATGGAAGCAATTTTGGAGATGATAGAAGCTACAGTAATTTTGGAAATTACAACAGTTACCAAATTTTGTGGAGGCAGAAGCGCTGGACCTTATGGTGTTAGAGGCCAATACTTTGCTAAACCACCAAACCAAGGTGGCTGTGGTGGTTCCAGCAGAAGCTATAGCTATGGTAGTGGCAGAAGGTTTTAATACTGCCAGGAAACATAGCTTAGCAGGAGAGTAGAGCCAGATAAATGGCAGGGAAGCTACAGGTTACAAAAGATTTGTGAATTCAGCCAAGCACAGTGGTGATGGGGCCTGTGCTACAAAGAAGACATGGTTTAGACAATACTCATGTATGGGCAAAACACTCGAGGACTACATTTGTGACCAATTGTATAGCAGGTTATTTTAGTTTCTGTTCTGTGGAAAGTGTAAAACATTCCAACAAAGGTTTTTAATGTAGACTTCGTGGGGTTTTTTGCACCCGTACTGTTGATTGCTAAATGTAATAGTCTAATCATGGTGTTGAATGTGTCTTTTAAAAAAATAAAAATTTTAAGAATTATTGCTTAGTAAGCCATTACCAATGGTGGATAGTTATATGAATAAAGGAATTCTTACAGTTATCAATGAATATTAAATGTAATAGTACTAAAGTTTCCTTAAACTTCCTTAGAACTTCTTGTCTGTAATGTCAATGAGACTGAGCCTACACCATTCTGTTTGTGTTTAACCAATCGAATAAATTTATTTTCTGCAAAGTTTCATATAGGTTCAAAACTATTCTTTTTAGTTTGGCTTTGTGGCTCCATGAAAATGAGATTTCCCAAATCCAGGTATGAAATTTGTGTGTTTAGAACTTGTCAATTTTGTAGTTGCACTCATTTTCTTTTTCTTTTATTTTAAATTACCTGACCAGTCATGTCATTGGATGCTGTCTACACAGTCAGTCACTGGACCTTTGTGTCTGTGGTTCACATCCAACCAATCTGGCTTCTATTCGCTCTGCCAGATTTACTTCTGATTTCACGCTCTGGCAGTTTTTAAAACACTTATCTCTGTGGCTTTCTCATGACACTTTGAACTCTTTTGCCAAGACACTGTGGTTTAGGCCATTCTTAAAACTTTTATGAAAGTCAGCTGTATAATTGAATAAAAACAAATATTTGATGTTATATTTAGGAATCTGGCCCAAGGAAATAGTGTGGCTGAACAGTTACAAAAATAATCAGAGGGGCTGGTGTGTGGCTCAGTGGTAGAGCACTTGCCTGGCACATGTGAGGCCTGGGTTTGATTCTCAGCACCACATTAAAAAAATAAAGGTATCCACCTACAACTAAAAAAAAATTTTAAATATCTTAAAAAATCAAAGGGAAAAGTTACCTATAGTAGTAAAAGATGAAAAACATCTAAATGCCTGAGTGGTGAAGGAAGAAATGGTTAAATAATCATAGTACATTCAAATAAAGGACTGTTTTGCAGTCAATAATATCCATTTTTGGAAAAATGCATAGTGACAGAGAAACTGCTCATAATACATCAAGTGAAGAGAGCCAAGAAAACTTCCTAAACAAAGGCTCTACTCAGAAGCCTTGGGAAAGATTCAAGTTCCAAGAATATGTAATACATATTTTACAATGGCGTTGATCACAATTAAAATTCAGATGTTCATAATCCTGGCCTTGTTCTCTCTACTTGAATAAATGCATCAACTCTGACCATGTGAAAGGTCCTATGGCAGCTGCTGCTAGACATCCCAGTGTGAATATGCTCTGCGGTTACTTTTCAGTTCTTTTCTGTGACACAGTTGACCACATTTCCCTCTTGCAATCATCTTCTCGCTTGTCTTTCTTGATACAGCTATGATGGATTGACATATTTGACTCCATGGAAATGTTATAGGCCGGGCAATATGGCAATGACTAAACAGACTCCATTTTACCTTGAGATGCCTGTTCCCATGGGAACACTCCGCCTCTGTACCTATCATCAGTTGTTTAGCATGACATGTTTGGCAACACAAAATGGCAATTCTTATATAATGAAAAATTTTTCTTTTTTATTCTTATTTTTCCTTAACAGTGTACCAAGTCAATAGTGATGTCAACATTGATTGTCAAATGTTAGTAACCATTCTTTAATTTGTATCTAAGTAAGGTTATTTTGACTTCCTTCCCCCTTCTGCTAATTATTTCAGATCCCATGATGTTAGTTTATATTTTGAATCATAGCAACAGACACTTATGATTGGCGTACTGACATGGTATAAAAAACCCTACAACCCTATGGTCGGGGCTATTCTCCCAATAGCCATTTTTGGGGCATTGTGTGAGACAGTCAGCTGACTAGCTAAAAAAGACTCTCAAATTTGGACTTCTCTGGTGATCGGTGTGTTCTTAAGTTGTGCCCCATAACCATGGCCTTTCCTGGTTTTTCACTTATCTCTCTGATGGCCTCTTCTCTGTATTTCTCTGCCTGTCCTTACATGACAGAGTTTCTTGTGAGACAGTCCCAATCCTCCTATGTCTTGCTCCTCAATACTTTCCTTGAAATACACCTATAGGCCGGGCACAGTGATGCATGCCTGTAATCCCAGTGGCTTGGGAGTCTGAGGCAGGAGGATTGAGAGTTCAAAGCCAGTCTCAGCAACGTAGCAAGGCCATAAGCATCTCAGTGACCCTGATCCTAAATAAAATACAAAAAAGGCTCAGTGGTTGAGTGCCCCTGGGTTCAATCCCTAGTACAAAAAAAAAAAAAAAAAAAAAAAAAAAAGAATTATACCTACATTTCGAAGAACGGGCCATACTTTTGGTTCTCTCTTACATTTTAAATATTTATCTTTATTAATTTTAGCCTGAGTGTGAATATGACATGTTTAGATGAGACAGATTTGTTATTTACTTTAGAAAGCAAATATTGCTTGTATGATTCCCCATGCCACAATTCTCACTCCTGGAGCAATGCAATCAAAACCAGGTTGAATGTCATGTCTGTACAAACTTGGAAGTCTTTTCCATGGGTGAGGAGAGGAAAAAGATGATGTTCTCTGCTTGCATGCAGAAAAAAGAGGTAGTTGTCTTCCCACACCTCACAAAAAGGGAAAGCCCTTTGCTTGTTAGAGACAGGATCAAAAGAATTTTGTGCTCTCGAAGTTAACTTTTTGGAAAAAATAAAATCTCTTCAGGGCAAGATAGACTTCCATTTGTCTCCAGTTTTTATGATCTAGAGATACTTACCTGCTTCTAGGTCTCACTCCTCTTTGAATTGTCAATACTTAGGGAGCTAGTGCTCCAATCTTCCTGGTATCTTGGGAGCTTGTGGATGAATGGATGGAAATATTCACACACACACACACACATGTTTATATATTTGGGGCAGGGGAGGTATTTTTCTCTTATTCCAGCTCGTGGAGCTCCAGATCCTTGGAATTTTCCGGGTGATGAGAAAGTTTTTATTATTCATAAGGAGTCCTTTTTTTCTACCATGCCTGAGTTTACACTAATAAGGTGACTATGGATGCACCTTGACTGTCATCCTCAAGATTAAAGGCTTAAAATTTTCAGTCCTGTCCCTCATTCTCAAGGTGGAGGTTAGAGATTGAATTCAATCACCAATGACTAGTGGTTTAATCAATTGTGCCTGTGAAATACAGTCCCAATAAAAAATGTTTAAATAATGAGGCTAGGAGAACTTCCTGGATGGTGAACATATTTATGTGCCAGGAAGCTGATGCACTCTGATTCCTTGGGGACAGAAGTTCCTATGCTTGGGTCCTTCTGAACCTTACCCTATGTACTTCTTCATCTGGCTGTTAATTTGTATCCTTCATAATAAACTAGAATCATAAGTACAGTACTTTCAACATAAATTTAGCACTTCTAGAGAATTATCAAACCTTGAGTAAGGGTTACAGGAACCCCAAATTTATAGTTGCCCAGGCAGAAGTGCAGGTAACATGGGGACCCATTTGTGACTGGTGTCTGAAGTAAGGGGTGGTCTTATAGAATTGAAGCTTAAATTTGTGGGGTCTTTCTGAACTCTGGGCAGTTAGTGTCCAAATTAAATTGTAGGATACCCCGTTGGTAACGGATAATCAAATAATTGAGAATATTGTTGGCAAAACAATGTTTTTCTAAGTCTCTTTGCATCTTGAGACACTATATATACTAAACACAGTGCTTTCCATAAAATAAGAATGCTATGAATATTTTATTATATTAAGTTATTTACAGTCCCTGGATTTAAGAACTTTCCAATCAAAATGAGAAAAGCATATGAATTACTAAAACACAAAAGGAAAACTACTTAAATTCCATTAAATAAATTCTATAAATATTTTACGAAGAGAAAAAATGTTTTATAGTTGAAGGGCTTTATTTACAATCCCAAAGGCCCACACAGTGGGAATAGAAAGATGCGCTCTTGCATGTAAATTTCAGTGGTAGAGTGTAGTCACATAAAATAGCAAACTCAGAAACTCAACCACCACCTCAATCTTCCAAGATCATCCAGCTCTAGGGATCTACCAATCACAAAAGTCAATCTGATGGCAAGTCTAAAGATTGTATTAAAGATAAGGCAGTCTCACACACACACACACACACACACACACACACGATAAGGCAGTCACTTAGGCTGGGTATGGTAGCACCACCTATAATCCCAGTGGATCCGGAGGCTGAAGCAGGAGGATTGAGAGTTCAAAGTCAGTCTCAGCAATTTAGCAGGGCCCTAAGCAACTCAGTGAGACCCTGTCTCTAAATAAAATATAAAAAAGGGCTGGGGATATGGCTCAGTAGTTAAGCGCCCCTCAGTTCAATTCCTGGTACCAAACAACAACAACAACAACAAAATGGCAGTCACCAAGGAAACCAAAAGAGGCTTAGCCCCAAGCGAGGGCATTCTTGTTGATTGGAACTGGGACCAGCATTTGTGCATCATGCTGAAGGACAAGGCCTAGCCACTCTAAAAGTTCTTGTTTCCTCCATATCTCCTCCAATTTTAACTCAACAGTGACAGGACAACAGACAATTTTCCTCGTCCCAAATATTACTTGCCTAAAAATGATGAAAAATAAAGGAAAAGGTAGACCTTTGCCATAAATCTGTGAAAATACAGTGGGAGGCTTCCAGAAGCTTAACTAGAATCACATCACATAGATATTTCTCACATTTAGGGACCATCTAAGTGCTCTTGGGCTAACAGAAAGAATGTGTTATCAAGATTTCAAGGGCAAGGCAACATATTCATTGAGTTTGAGAAGAAGGCATTGAAACGCATGGATGAGATGGAGGGATGGTCAGGTGGTATCCCCCAGCAATGCTGGTCCTTGTCACGCAAGCCCACAGGATCCCCCATGAAGACCCAGATCCCCAAGAAGTACTCTCATCTCAGGGCCAGTGCAGTCTTAGGAGTTCCATATTGTTTCCTTGTAAGATAGGGTTGAAGAAACTCCTGTGCCTCTATGGCAAAGGCCATCCAGCAAAATACCATGACTTTTACCTGGGGCAGGAGAAGTAGAAAAAGCCTACATCGCATGTCTGGGGTCAGCAAAGGCTGTCATTTTAGAGCTTTTCTCATTCCTGGAGGTTGGTTTATAAGTCATCAACTATTCATTTTATCTGAAGTCTCTTTGTTTTTCTGTCCTAAAAAGTAAACTCATCTGTTTCCAACTTCTGAGAGAGTAAGTAGCAAAGCCACCTGGGAAAAGCAAGCTACAGGATGCCACTGCCCAGTCTTATCCTTGGAGCACTTTTCACAAGAAATATCCTGAGTCTAATTATCTGATTGCAAATTTTTATCTGGTAGTCTGTCTAGTATTTTTAGGAAGGAGGAAGAGAATTTATGAGGAGTTTCTGTAGGACTAGAATTGCTATACTTTCTAAGTCCTCTTCTGTAAGTGGTGAACATATTGTGAGCTTGTTTGTAGAACTATTATGAACTGCCCCCTTCCCACTACTACTACAGATTCAAGTAGATGATGGTCCAAAAGGTTTATCTACAAAGTATACAATGCATTATTGGCTTTTTAAAAATATAGCACAGCAATACCATTTGTTTTGAGCATAGTAGCTATGCTGTACTTCAGATAATATTGCGTTTGTATGCCTTTATTATACAGGAAGAAGTTAATATCATAGCAGGCCTAACACTGCTATCTTTAGAAAAACCTGCTTACAACGTTGACTCTTGGCTGGCATCTAGCAACTTAAATTTTCAGAGGGTTCCCACCATTCCTGAAGCCGATAAAATTGCCTCACTGTGCCCAAAGTGTTTTACAAACAATATTGTTAATGCTAAACACCTGCTTTCATTCCGAATCCTTGAATTTTGGTACATACAAGACAGGATGCCCACATGACCAGCCAGGATAAAAACCCTGGATTCTGAGTCTTTAATGAGTTCCCCTGGTAAGTGACATTTCACACACATTGTCATAATTCAATGTTGAAGGAATTAAGTTGTGTCCTGTGTAACTCTACTCTTGGAAACTTGCAACTAATTTCCTCCAAATATCCTCCCATGATCCTTTTCCCTTTGCTGACTTTGCTTTGTATCCTTTGGATACAATAAATCACAGCATGAATACCACCATATGCTGAGTTCTGTGACTCCTCCTAGTGAATGTTGAATCTGGCAGTGGTCTTGGGGACTGCAATTAGTTATCTAAAAAGATAATTGCTCTGAATTAGTTTGTAGGATTGGAATGAAAACTAGGCAAGAAAAAAAAAAAAAAAAGTTTATTCTTGCCAGGCCCTGTGGAGCATGCCTGTTATCCCAGCAGCTTGGGAGGCTGAGGCAGGAGGATTAGCAGTTCAAAGCCAGTCTTAGCAAAAGCAAGGTGCTAAGAAACTCAGTGAGACCTTGTCTCTAAATAAAATACAAAACAGGGTTGGGATGAGTGCCCCCGAGTTCAATCCCCTGTACCAAACAAAACAAAACAAAACAAAAGAAGAAGAGAAAAGAAAAAAATTAATTCTTCCTTTCACATGTGAGATGGTCCCTTTTGGGGGCTGCAAATTGCGTTGAGCACTTCAGTATCTGTAAATTTTAAAAACCTGAAATTCAAACTAATCTGAAAATGAATCTCAAACTCTTTCAACGGAATTTATTAATCTTGATAACATACGGGTGTTTTGCATTTAAGGTATTATAAAAACATGTTTTATTACCTTTTCTCCCCAAAGGTGTAAAGAGCGTTCATGATGCTTCTTGAATTTAAAATCAAGAGGGAGAGACTGGTGCAAATTCCAGATAATGGGAAATTCCAGATAAATGACTTGCCTAGCATCACTCAATGAGGAATTAAATGGGATCACGTAAAATGCCTTGCATACGTCAGTATAGATGATTATACAATTAGGAGTCCCGACCAGATTGTTCTAGCGGCAGGCTCTTGGAATTACACACTCTCGCTACTCCCGATTATACACACTCTTTTGGACCACCGTCAAATTTAAGGGTTTCACTTTTGTAATGAACGTCCCTTGACCGTGAATATTGTTTTAATTTACATTCTCGGATTTGGCCGCTTGGTGCCCATCTAGATTTAAAAGAGAAGAATCAAGATGCAAATTAATATTTCAGGTTTAGTAGGTTTTTCTCAACTTTTCTTTCTCTGGTGCAACTGTTCCATGTGGATAAACACTTTCCTTTTCCATTTATTGAGAAAGTTGATAACAGGAATGTACCCACACACGCCCCTTTACAAGGTAAAGCGACCACGACGATCACCCAGCCGCCTCAGCAAGGGCAATCATTCCCTGATGCCACTGCGCATGCCTGTCTACGACCCGACGCCGGGAGATGACGTCACCCAGCGCCGCGCCCTCTCGAGCGCCATGCTGGGCCTTCGTGGAGTGGCGCTCGCGCGGGGCCTGCGGGCCCGGGCGTCCGCCTGGCTGCGTGACTCGAGCTGCAGTGCCCTGGGCCTGGCGCACACAGCAAGCGCGCCCCACGCGGGAGACTGGCGGTCCCCAGCCTCACCGCAGCCACACGGGCGCCCGCTCAGCCTGTCGGCCGCCGCGGTCGTAAGCTCGGCGCCCCGCCCCCTGCAGCCCTATCTGCGCCTCATGCGTTTGGACAAGCCTATTGGTGAGTGCGGGCAGGCGCGCGGCAAGGGCGGTCCGGGGCTCTGCGGACCGCGGGCCTCCGAGCGTACCCCTTGGAACTGTCCGTGTTGGCCAGCCGGGCGTATTGAAAAGGAGCACCCGAAAGCCGGCTTGGCGGCCGGGCGCCGTGTATTCTAGGACGAATCACCTCGGAATGGGATCGGGACTGTTTCCGGAGGGACCGGCCGGCTTTCACACCCTCTGAGTTCTGAGTCCTAGAGTCAGGCAAAAAGCCCACTGGTCCAAATGTTGAATTTAGCGGAACATTGCGTTCTCGTAGCCCTGCATTTGCAACTTTACAGTGTTGGAGCACTTCTAGCAAATAATTAAAAGATAAGACGCTGAAGAAACTAAAATCTCGTCAGAGCCAGACCAGAAGAAGCTAATGGTTCGGTGCTGAGGTTTTTTTCCCCCCTGTATCACCCGTAACGCAAAGATTTAGTATATTAGAAGGCAGCAAGTACATGTCAGTTTATCACCCGCTGAGATTTCCCAGACCTTCCATTTAACACCTACCACCTCACTCTCTTCCTCTTTACCCCCCCCCCGCCTTTTTTTTTTTTAATAGCAGTCATCATTGACTATCTGTATGCACTTATTGACTCCTCTAATGCAATATAAGCTCCATATACCTGGGACTTATTCTACTCTCGAACATTGTTTGGCAGTATTATTAAATGAATTAACAAATTCCTGTCACATTGCCCTAGACTTAGGGATAGAAAGAGCCATGGAAACTCCCTGCTTTTGAGGATTCTGGTATGTCTGAAAAAGATAGTTGATGAACTGGGAAAGTTTGGAATCAGATATGATTAGTACAGACATAAGTGCTGCAGAAAAAAAGAGAAATTGAAAAGTGAAAAGCGCCCAGACAAACCAATCCAGACAGGGGAACTCACACAAGAGATTTTACTGGGCAGACTAACAGTGTCTGCCCTGAAGAGAGAGAGAGCACGCGAGAGCATGGGGGCGGGAGGCGGGGGAGCTTCGCCTAAATAGTTGAATTTCCCGGACTAAGGACAATGGGGCCAATGCTGAGCAGTTAAAATTCGGGGACTACAGATTAAGCCAATGGCTGCCGAGCACAAGCTGACAGGTGGACCAATAACTGGCTAGGATGGCAGACTGACCACTGGGGTGCTGTTAGGCCTCCTTGCCTTCCCCGCAGGTGTGTTCTGTGCCCCACCACCCAGGAAGTAGCCCCACCGAGGTCGTAGGGTAGGCTGGTCATAGGCAGCCCTGGGCCCAAGGTGAGAGCCAGACTGCAGGGCAAACCCTGCCCCTGCCTGCTGCCTGCCATGGCCAGGTGACACCCGGCGGGTACACCGGGGCAGAGTGCTGCGTCTGCTGGCTGGGCAGCCCACTGAGCACTACAGAAATCACTATGGGTCTCCATAAAAAACTTTTTTTAAAAACCTTTAAAAGTTTTAAGAAGAAATTGTACTCCAAAGAACATTTTGATTTTGCAGAGGAGAGAGACTTGGAGGGAGAAATATTTTTGCAAAGATCCAAAGGGGTGTAGTGTTGGAGCAGTAAGAGTATGAGCCTGACCTGCAACTCCAAAAGGGTATAGAAAATAGTGGGAGACAAGGGTGGACTGAAGAAGATGAATAACAAGGAGAAAGAAGATAAGACTGTATTCGAGCTAATGTGGGTGTCACATTTGCCATATCAGGGTGTGGAAACACATTCAAATGCCTGGATGTATTCATTTGGCCTTTGTCCATTCAAGACCCCCCCAATTAGAGTCTAGATTTATGTACTACTATTTGGAATCAGAGAACTGAGTCATAATACTTAGCAATTAAATATAAAAATATATTAAATAATAAGTATAACCCTGCCATCATTGGGATGACCTCTTACATTTTAGGACCAGATTCAAGTTGATAGACATAAATTTCTAAACCCAGTTCTAATCTAAAGCTTGACCGTCATTTCTGTTCTTGGCTCCTGCATTGCATGTAGGAGAGACAGCCATTCAAAACAGATTAACAGCTGCCATTATTACCATTTCCATAATTAAACCTCTGACTTCTTACTGACTGGACATGTTGCCATGTAACAGGAGGCTATAAAGGGGTTATGAGCAAGTTTTGGAGCCAGACCTCTTAGATTTGGATCTCTATTCCACACATATGAGGAAACTTAGTTAAATTACTTCACCTCTTTGGGCTTGATTTCTTATGTATAAAGGGAAGATACTAATAATGACTTTTATAAGGTTGTCATTGAAGTGCCTGGCATATAACAAGGGCTCAAGAAGCATAAGTCATTATTACTACAGAAGCGGCTATTAGAGAAAATTGTGTTATGCGTGTTAAGATTCCAGCCTTTAGATACATACTTTGATTCTAAATAAAATTATTACAGATTTTTCAAAAAACTTAAGAGTTTAGTCAACAAACATTTTTGAACTCCTACCATATGCCAGAGACAGTAATTGAGAGAATTTGTGGTTTAATATTTCTTTATTTAAGTTCTCCCATAAGGTAATTGTGTGTGTATTATTTTACTTTTTGGTAGCTATATCTTGTTACTTTCATAAGCCAGTAGATTTCATTGTTTTTGAAGGCAGAATAACTTCTTTAAAATGGGTCAATCAACATTTTTCAGGAAGTTTCAGTAGGTGGCGCTCGTTCCATTAAATTGGCAGTTTAATTTTTGGGTGATTATGTTTTCTTAAAGGTAATCTACAACTAGTGAATGCATATTAGACTCACTTTTTACAGGTACTTTGATCTGCCTATCACCTCTCAGAATTTGATCATTTTATTTCATTCCTCAGAGATTTGGTCCTTTTCTATAATAAACATTTCTTCTATTTCTACATCTTTTTTTTTTTTTTTTTTCTTGGTACCTGAGATTGAACACAGAGGAGCTTAACCACTGAACCATATCCCAAAGCCCTTTTTAAAAATATTTTATTTAGAGACAGTGTCTTTGAGTTGCCTGTGGCCTCACTAAGTTTCTGTGACTGGCTTTGAACTTTCAATCCTGCCTCAGACTGCCAAGCCACTGGGATTACAGGCGTGCAGCACCAGGCCCACCTTCTGTCTTTCTTTACAGAGGAAGCATAAAGAATAAAGATGTTTTGGGGAAGACAGAAAAAAGAATGTTGTTGGGAATTAGTAGAGGCAAAAGAATAAGTAGAACTTAAGTGTTATGTAGAGATTTTAGGTATAAAAATTGATGGCATTCAATTTAGGGCATAGACTATATAGCCTTGGGCAAATTACTCTCTCACTGCTTCAGCTTCTGTATTTATAAAATGAATGTAATAAAAATAATACCTGTCTCATAGCATTGTTGTGAAATTCCTAAGTGGTCTATGAAAGCTTATGGCACATAGGAAGCACTACATATCTATAATAGTTTTCATAATCATTATCATTGGTATTGTCACAATAACTCCATGAGGTAGATGTTCTTTTCCCTCATTTACAGATGAAACCCAGATGTGAGTCTTCAGATAATTTAGTGTCTTGTGTCACTCAGCTTATAAGTGGCAGACATGGAACCGAGAAGTCTTTTGACTTTCCCGTTTTCTATAGGAGCCCTCCTTATCTGTAGGGGAACTGTACAGATACCTATCAGTAAGTGCCCAGTACTTACAAGACAGACTTCTGACCAAGGAAATTTTGTTCCTAACATGAT
Source organism: Sciurus vulgaris (assembly GCF_902686455.1). Taxonomy (NCBI): domain Eukaryota; kingdom Metazoa; phylum Chordata; class Mammalia; order Rodentia; family Sciuridae; genus Sciurus; species Sciurus vulgaris. The sequence continues at coordinate 77,313,184 of NC_136469.1, forward strand.
AAACTATAAGTGGATGTACATTTTCTCTCTAGAATTTTTTAAAAAAATTTTTTAATGGAAACTTCAGTTCTACTTACACAAATAAACAATAGCTGTGAAATGATTCTTCTCGAGACTAGGAGGACAGTATCAGCTATTCCACTGTTCCTTGCGCTCTACTGGTAACTCCAAGGTAAAGGAAGTAGTCAAACCTATTATCTTTACTTAACCTCTGTTTTTCTATTTCTTTATCTATAAGGTAAGGTACTAATAATACCTATTTTATGATATTATTGAGGCTTGGATGAGTTTATATATAGAAAATATTGGACAGTGGCTAACGTTTTGTGAACATTCAGTAAATATTTGTTAATGTTATTGTTTTAGATAGGGTACACTAAATATGAATCTCTCTAGGACAACTTGAATTCAGATACTGGACTGGGTATGTCTCAAGGTTTTAGCTTGAGGTCTCTCCTTGCCTTTTCTCTGTTCTGTGAATTTAACCACCCGTTAGAAAAAAGATTCCCTGATTCCTCTTCACCTCCTCCCCAAATAACTTGGATGGCTCTGTTTTATCCCTTTAGAGGAATTTGTTCCTGCCCAGTTGTTGGATTAATCTTTTATTGTTATTGCTCATTTAACTAATTTCTTACTTTTGATTTATAAGTTTTATGAAAATAGAAACCAGCTCTTTTTTGATCACCTTTGTATTTCTGTGTGCTTCACAAATATTTGTAAATGAATAAATTTACACTTGTAAATGATTTTGGGAACATTAGTCGTTTGACCTTTTTTTAAATTTAAAAAAAAAAATTTAGTTGTCGATGGACCTTTATTTACTTATTTATTTATCTGTTTATTTATGGTGCTGAGAATCAAACCCAGTGCCTCACACATGCCAGGCAAGCACTCGACCACTGAACCACAGCCCCAGCCCCATTTGACCATATTTTGTGCAGAATTTGATCTTTATTTATCCTGGAATCCTTTTTCTCTGTGTTCCTGAATACAGGAAGAAAACTCAGAGTTTTATCTAATTGGCACCATATCCAAATATTAGTTGAAAGGCTTTCTTTTAGAAATAGAATATTTATTGAAATTCATGTGTACAGTCTATTATCTGTATAATCTATTTGCTTAATTTCATCAGTTTGTGGGTTAAATACTAAAAATTAACTCCATCTGTACATGTAGTTGCAACATATGTTACAAAATAACAAAAAGCTGTAAGGTAATAAATCCTCTCCTCTAAGACCATCTCAGTGTATGTATTGTACTAACAACAATAAAGAAAGTTTCTGTTAACTTTTTGGAGCAGCTAATATTTGCAAATGATACAGAATTCAGAAGTTGCCAGGGGAGAGTGAAAAATAAGTCTCCACCCCTGTCTCTTATTCATGTAGTTCCCCTTCCCAGAAGCAATTATTGTGTTCTTAATGTGCCCTTACTGACATGGTATGTGAACATACTTACACTCAAATATATGTATTTGTTTTATATATAGATGTGTGTTTTATAAATATTCATAGCATTAAAAATTTTAAGTTACCTTCTGTAAAGATAGGACCATTTTATAACCTTATCAGAAATACATCAGTGTCTGACTCCCAGGGTGTATCATCAGACTTTGGGTTTTGCCAGTCTTATAGGTGAAAAATGTCTCATTGTAGTTTTAATGTGTGTTTCTCAAAGTTGAGTGTCTCTTCACATGAATAACAGCTATTTGTATTTCTTTTTGTGCCTCGTCCAGCGAGTACAATGAAGACTCGGCTCTCAAATGAAGTTTTAAGGTCTTTATTTTTATGGGAGAGCTTCTGAGCTGAGTGCCTGGTTCTTCCTCCTCCTCCACTGCCGCCATCTTCTTTTTCTTCTCTTGACGCGCAGCTCTCTCTCTCCTCCTTCTCTTGTCGTGCAGCTTTCTCTCTCCTTCTTTTCTCTTGTGCAGCTGTCACTTCTCTCTTCTTCCTCTCTCATCGCGCCTCGGCCGCCTCTCCTCTTTTCTCATCCCGCAGCTGCTGCCTGCCCTCCTTGCCTTGCTTGCTCTGCCTTGCTTGCTCTCCCCGTCGCGCAAAGTACGCAGCTTTATGGGATATAACAGCCAATCACCTTAATGGGTCAGGTGTTTGGCTCGTGGAGACTTAATGGTGGGTAATGAGGACATGTACTGATCACGAGCTAAGCACGGACGCGGAGGAGATCAGTCAGCCAATAGAAAGCACTTGCAGCTGGGCTTCTCGACGTCATAGGGCGAGGCCAGCCACCACTGCGGGCCCTACAGGGCAGCGGCCTCCAACATTTTTGTGTAGACTTCTTTTATGTATTTTGTCCATTTTTAATTGGACTATTGATCTCTTCTTCATTTCTAGGAGCTCTTTACATATTAGTGAGAACAATCCTTTGAAATATTTGTTTTCCCAGTTGCATCATTTATTTTTTAACTTTGCTTATAGTGCTGTTTACATCAATGACATGTGGCATTTAAAAAAATAAAACCAGTAAACTGATGGGAATTTGTACCTGTTTTGTCTTTTTATTCTCCTTAGGAACCTGGCTACTGTACTTGCCATGTACCTGGAGCATTGGTTTGGCAGCTGAACAAGGTTGTTTTCCAGATTGGTACATGTTATCCCTCTTTGGCGCTGGAGCTATTCTGATGCGTGGAGCAGGCTGTACTATTAATGACATGTGGGACTGTGACTACGATAAAAAGGTAATTGTATCCTGAAAAATAACAGAGTGACTTCTCTGAATTCTGCAGAATAACATGGTGGCATCACTTCGGAATGCCATAAAAAGCTACAGGATCAACTAATGTCCTCACTGAAAGCCAGCATGAGAAATGTGTCACTTGAAAAGCTGGTGTTGTCAAGTTTAGTTACTTTCTTCCTCAACACAAGAGTAGCATGGGACATGAATTTGCTGAGTATAAAGGAGTTAAAGGGTAGGAGTAAAAGTGAAAAAATCCACCCTGAACTTTTTAGTGTCCAAAAGATCTGCTGTCCCTTCCATTAAGATATATTTGGAGCCTTAACTATGCTTTCATATCAAATCTTAATTTAAATAAAGAAAGGCAGTCCTGTAAGCATTGGTTATGCAGGAGTCCCCTTTATCCTTGATTTTGCCTTTTGAGGTTTCAGTTCTCCAAGATCAGCTAAAATTAAATGAAAAGTCCCAGAAATAAACAATTTGTAAGTTTATATTGTTCACCATTCTGAGTAGTATGGTGAACTCTTTTATTAAAATAAATTGTTATAATTTTATTTCATTTTTAACTATCCTAGTTAATATCCTACTGTGTCTAATCTATAAATTAACTACCTTCAGTATGTATGCATAGGAAAAAGCATAGTATACTTAGGGTTTGTTGCTGTTTGCTGTTTTAGGCATCCAATGAGGATCTTAGAACATATTTCCAGTGGATAAGGGGCAACTGTATTCTGTTTTCTCCCTAGAAAATTATACATGCTTAAATTCTGAAAAATTCATACAGTATAGAAATGCAAAGGGTAGAAAGTACAAGTCCTCTTTATCTCCTCCTCAGAGCCCCAGAGAAAATTTAACAGTTGGCTGTATTATATTTCAATGGATTATTTTTTGTGTATATTCTAATGCATAAGTATAATTTTTTCTTTGTTCTTTAACAGACCATTATTTTCTCAAGGAAAGAGGCCATGTTGTTTGCTTTTTATCTTAGCAATCAGTCATAATCAGTCCAAGAACATAAAATGCTCAAGTAAATAATCACATGAACTTTGAGTTTAAAAGAAACACATAGTGAAGTGCTAGGGGTATAGCTCAGTGGTAGAGCACTTGTCTAACATATGTGAGGCCCTGATTTCCATCCCTAGCACCACACAAAAAAGAGTGGATGGGGGAAAGAAACTCATAGTGAATTATATAAAGTGAATAATCTTCTGTAAACTTACGTAAATTGAATTAGTACCCCTTGTCTTTCATACCCGTCTGAATTTTCCTTATGCAAGGCAACATAGTAATTATTAGTTTATAGAACAGTGCCATGTAATGTTATTTTTAATTCAAAAACATTTGAATACTGTGTATGTGACCCAGCAACAGGTTCTAGGGTTGCATGAAGGAAAATATTCCTGATCATCAGGTAATTAAAGACTGCCTACTTAAATTTAAAGGAGAGGGTCAGCATGAACGTTCAGGTTGGGGAGGGAAACAAACTTTGACATTGATCAGAATAAGATGGCAGAAAAAGAGTGGACTAGAGGATGAAGAGAATAGTGTGAGATAATATATAACGTTTGGTAACCGCAGCTACATGGTTTGTGTGTACTGGAGATAGGATGTAATAGAAGGATAGAAGGAGCTGTGTGGTAAAGCATCAGCATGCCATGCTGACACAGTTAGGATGTCTTGATTTGCCAGCAGATGCACACTTTCTTTATTTGAAGATTCACTTCCTAATCAGTTCTTCATTCTGTATCCCATAAGAATGAGAATGAGACTTCAAAATAATTCTTGGACATGTTTAGAGTAGAGTAGTTCTTCCTTCCCTTTTTTTTTTTGCTAAATCAATGTAAAGGCTTACCTAAAATGAGAAAGTACTATAAATGAATCCTACTTTCTGTCTATGCAAGTGAACATTTGAAAATAAATACTTGAAAAGCATTTTATTCTTGGTAACCTATAAAAACTAAGACGTGATTTCAGTGAATAGGGAGTTTAAAGATGAAATGCAAAATTGTACTTTCTAAGTTGTTTTATCTTAGTTGGTAGGTTCTAAAGTTTAAGTCTAGGTACTTTTTGTTTTTGTTTATTGGCAGTGCTGGGGATCGAACCTGGGACTTTATGCATGCTAGGCAACCGCACTACCACTGAGCCACATTCCTAACCCAGTCCCATACTTTTGACTAGTGTTAAAGCTAATTACATAGATTTTTGACTTCTCTTCCAGGAAGATAGAGTAGACATACTTTTCCCTATTCTTCCCACTAAATATAACTAAAACTCCTGGACACTATATATAAAGAAAACATAAGAAGACTATAGAGTACTCTATGTAAATTTATGAATATGCAAATGGTATGCTGTTACTCCATGTACAAACAGAAACAACATGTATCCCATTTGTTTACAATAAAAATAAATTAAAAAAAAAAAAAAGGAAGACTATAGAGGAAAGATGGTAGACTGGCTAGGAACCTCAGAACCCAAAGAACAACACAGTGTTAAGTTTTCTGGGTTTTTAATTTTTACCTCATATCCCAGTATTGGAACTAAAGGAGCCAGCAATCTGGGAATACCAGTAGGCACAGACAAAAAATAAATAAATGAATAAATAAATAAATATGACGTAATAAAATAAAATATAAATATAATTTTAAAATACCCTACATAAGCCTACTTGGCAGGTCAGTGAAGTCCATGTGGTAAACATGAACTTATGACACCATCTGATAGTAATTAAGCAGCATCCACACCTCCTTCTCTTGCCAAAGCAGTGTCTAAAAAAGCCAGCATAGTACCCCCTATAATCCCAGCGACTCAGGAGACTGAGGCAGGAGGATTGCAAGTTCAAAGCCAGCTTCAGCAACTTAGAAAGGCCCTAAGCAACTCAACAAGACCCTGTCTCTACATAAAATATAAAAAGGGCTAGGAGTGTGGCTCAATGGTTAAGCACCCCTGGGTGTAATCCCAAAAAAAATTAAAAAATAAAAAAGCCAGCTAAAACAGTGTTTAAATGAGACCCAGGTCTTAATAACAATACTCAAAATGTCCAGGTTTCAATTAAAAATCACTCATCATACCAGGAACTAGGAAAATCTCAACTAGAGTTAAAAAAAAGACGATCAGATGAACAATCAGGATGGCCAGGAATATTAGAATTATCTGACAATTTTTAAAGCAGTGATCATAAGTATGCTTAAGTGAGCAGTGTCAGACTGCTTGAAACAAATGAAAAATCATCAAGTATCAGCAAAGAAATAGAAAGCATAAAGGGGGACCAAATGAAAATTTTAGAACTAAAAAATACAATAATTCCAATAAAAATTTAGTGACTGGGTTCAACAGCAGAATGGGAGAGACAGAGGAAGAATCAATGAACTAGAAAGAGACTAGAAATTACCCAAAGAGGAAAACAAAATAGACCCCCAAAATGAACAGTCTCAGAACAAATGATTTAGCATTTGTTCCATTAGAATCTTGGGAAGATAGGAAAAAATAGGGTGGGTTGGAAAATACTTGAAGAAATAATAGCCAAAAATGTCTCAAATTTGGTAAAAGACAAATATACATATTTAACAATGTGAGCATTTGCCAAACACGATAAAGAATTTCACACAAAATGCATTATAATCGAACTTTTAAAACCAAGGAAAAATTTTAAATCTTGAAACCAGTTGTAACGAAATACTGAAAGCATAATCCATAAAAGGAGAAATTGTTAAATTGGACCTCATGAAAACAAATTTTGATCAGTGAAAGATCCTGTTAAAAGGATTAAAAGATCCTGTTAAAAGGATTGAAAGATAAGCTACACACTGTAAGAAAAATTTGCAAACCAAATACCCAACAAGAAATTGATATTCAGAATATTTAAAGAACACTCAAAACTGAGGTGATAAATTAAATTAGAAAATGGATAAAGGTATCCGTCATCCATGAGAACATACAGATTACAAATAACTCATATAAATATGTTCAACATCCTTAGCTTTCATGTAAATGCAAATTTAAGCTACAGTGACATATAAATACAAATCTATCAGAATGACTAAACTAAAAAATAGTGACAACAGTCGAATGAATCAGACATAACTTTCATATGTTCATATATGAATATACAACCAATGTAACTCCACATCATGTACAACCACAAAAATGGGAGTTATACTCTATGTGTGTATAAGATGTTAAAATACATTCTACTGTCATGTATAACTAAGTTTAAAAAAAAGGTGACAACAACAAATGCTGGCAAGAGGGCAGAAAAGCAATCACTTATACATTGCTAGTGAGAAGGTTAAGGTTGGGAGTTTGGTTTGTTCGTGTTAATCTAAATATGCAACTACCATACAGTTTAGCAATTGCCCTCCTATGCATTTATTCCAGAGAAAGAAAAACTTAGGTTTACAAAACATCTGTACACAGATGTTTATATGGACTTTACTTATAATAGCCACAAACTGGCAACAACCAGATGTCCTTCAGTGGGTGAATAGTCAAACAATATATGGTACATTCATAGTAGGAAAACTATAAAACAAAAAGATACAAATTATTAATCCATGAAACAACCTGGATGAAATTCCAAAGAATTATGTGGAGAGGGAAGAAAAAATCTGAAAAGGTTATATACTTCCTGCTTTGATTTATATAACATTCTAGAAAAGACAACATTATAGAAATGCTGAATAGATTAGTTGCCAGGAATTATGGAAGCAATGGAGGCAGGAGGTAAGTAGATGTGTCTCTCATAGGGCAAAATCAAGGAATCCTTGTGATAATAGTGTTGTATATCTTGCTTGCATTAATGTCAGAATCCTGGGTTTAAGATTGTACAGTTGTTTCCTTGTTTTTTGTGGGTTTTTTGTTTGTTTGTTTTTTGGTGTCGGGAATGAATTCAGGGGTGCTTAACCACTGAGTCACATCCCCAGTCCCTTTATTTTTTATTTTGACACAAAGTCTCACTAAATTGCTTAGATCCTCACTAAATTGCTGAGGCTAGCTTTGAACTTGCATTCCTCCTATCTCAACCTCCTAAGTCACTGGGAGTCACTGGGATTACAGGCATGCGCTACCACACCTAGCTTGTACAGTAATTTTGTAAAATGTTATTAGTGGCATCTGGATAAAGGGTACGTGGGATTTCTATATTCTTAAAACTGCGTGTAATTTTATAATTATTTCAAAAGAAAAAGCTTATTAAAAATTACATTTATATCAACCACCTTTTTCCATTTTTTAATTAACAAAGTATGAACATTTTAGTTCTCCATAAGTGATTTTTTTTTTCTCCCTGGATGAAAGGGAACTGATAAATATCTCCTACATACCATTTTTCTCTGTTTAGAATCCATATTGTAGATTGACCTACAACAGAGCACTAAATAAATGTTGTGAGGTAGTTTTGCTAACCTGAATTTTTAAATATTATATGTATCTCTTTTTAAAGGATGACTTAAAAAGCTTGACTTAATTATAATGCTTAATGCTTACCTTATTTTTTAAAGGCAATATGAGTGTCATAAAGGACATGTTCATGGCCCAGCGTTTTTGCTTAAGGCATTTCATGTTTTTTTTAGTATTATTCACCAAGAATTTATTGTCTAATTGCATTGCATGTTAAATAAATTGTTAAGATACTACATAATAAGTGAATTCTCATTAAGGTACACATAGGTTTAATATCTTCATTGATGTATTATAATTTATCAGTCATGTGATAATATGACAAATATTAGGTTAAGAACATTGAAATAATCCTTAACACACAGATATTAATAATTCGTTTTTGTAACTGTGGTCATTCTGGTTTCATAGAATATGTTTTGATCAATATGTTGTATCATCTTCAACCTTGTTTATTGTTACTTGTCTATTTGCAGCTTTCAAATTTAGGTAGGTAATTCTGTACTAGCATATTGAAGGGGCAGTTTATCTATTTTTTAGTGATGTGGTTAGTAGGATGGACGACTACTATCTCATAGCACCTGTGACCTTGGAAAGTTACAGAGCCTCTGCCTCAGTTTCATTAACATTAACATTAGAAGTGTCAAGAGCTTGTGAATGGCTATGAGGATTCAGTGAAACAATGCAATTATAGGTCTTAGAATAGTAGCACCTTGTGAACACTCATACACTTGTTAGAATAATGATAATACCTTGAAATAAATATAAAAATAATATTTCCAATTTGAAGCTTTAGAACCAAATCAGGAATGAAGATTCAAGTGTGGTACTCTAACTAGGATATATCATTACAGTTTTGGATAAGTTGCTTTATTGCATAGTGAAGTATGATGTAAATCAAATTGGCAGACTTTTTCTATAAAGAACAAGTTAGTAAATATTTGAGGCTTTGTAGGCCAAATTGTCTGTTGTAAATAATCAACTCTTTGTTAGAATGTGAAAACATACATATGCAATATGTTAAAAATGGGTATGGCTGTGTTTCTCAACAAAACTTTATAGACACTGAAGTTTGAATTTCATATTATTTTAATGTGTTACATTACTTTTAAAAAAATGTTTAAACATTTAAAAAATGTTAGAAACCATTCTTAGCTCGTTGGCTGCACAGAAATAGGCAGTAGACTGTATATGGCCTATAAAACATATTTTGCTAACCTTTGATACCAGTCATAAAGTTAATAATAGATAATATTTATTGCATACTTATATACCTCAGTGCATTTACTATATAAGGTAGGTGCTATTATTACTTCTTTCTATTTTTCCTCTAATAGGTAGGTAACCTAAGGCTAGAAGAGCTTAAGTAATTTGCCAAAATTTACCCAGCCAGTAAGTGATGGATTCAAATGCTGGATTCTCATATCCCAGTTTCTGAGTTTTTAACTTCTGGCAATTTTGAAATTTTTGGTTAAATTCTTATTTGTGGTTGAATTTAAGACAGTCATATTTCATGAAGGAAAAGAACAGTTAGTGTATATAATTTGTCTATTTAGCAGCTCTGTCAGTTCACATTCTCAGAGTGGTTTTGATCTTAGCATTTGGGTATAGTTGATAGAATATCACAGGTACATTCTTAAGTAACCTGGCAAAAGCACCCCCACTTACAAACCCAGATAATCTGTCTTTTTTCTCATGTCTGAATTCCAAAGGTAATGCTTCCTGTGCTCAAAACATTCATGTAATAATAGCCTCTCTAATATCTCTTGCACCTTCCTCTTTCCTGCAAATTCTCTTTAGTATTGTGCCTATTTTCTTTATGAAAATTGAACTTATGCATTTGTTATGCTGAGTAGTTATTTAGTGAAATAACTAGATAAAGAAGTTCCTCTGTTTGGTTTGTTTGGAGATGGGTATGGGAAATAGGGAATGAGAATCTTTAGCTCTTTTCAAAGCTGTTTTAAGTATGCAGTTTTAATTCTTGGCAGAACTTCAAGTGTTGTTTTCATTCTATTTATGTTCGTACCTTAGTGCCTACCATAGGCCAATCTCTTGATTAAATGTTTAAATAAATGAGTCATTAAATGAGGCTAAGGTATCTGTTTTTATTTGTTAAGGTTACAAGAACAGCAAATCGCCCGATAGCTGCTGGAGATATTTCAATTTTTCAGTCCTTTGTTTTTCTTGGGGGACAGCTGACCTTGGCACTGGGTATTCTTCTGTGTTTGAATTACTACAGGTATATTAAATGTATTTTTCATAATCATATATAAAATCTCTCCTTGGAAATGATTAAAGTAGAAATAAAATAAAGTACAATTAGCTTTATCACAAAGTTGCTTATTGGCTACCTGAGAAACATCTGTAAGTTAACAAGTATAAATACAGTAAACCACCACACATTATAAAATCTGCTTCAAGAATGCTTTCAGCCAAAGAAATTAAGAGATCATCATTTAATTTGTTCTGAACTACCTTCAGTGTTTGTACACAGGTTCTTTGTTAGGTTTTATAAGTGTGTATGTACCCACATGTATATGTATAATTTGATTTATGCTGATAATTATCTCTGAAGTCCATGGAAGCAGGAATGATTAGAATCATTTTTCAGAAAGAGGAACTATGTCTTTCCCAGACTCATATAACTAATGATTGACAGAAGAAAAAAGTGGGAGGACTCCTAGATCTCTTAAGCTGAGACACAATGTGTATATCAGATGACTGTTACAGAAAGCTTCAATGCAGTGTGTACGTGGGGGCGTGTCAGCAAATGTGTATTACTTTTCAGAAACTGGACTTAATTGCATGTCTTGGGCTCATAGCATAAAAGCACTTTGGAAGGTTATTCCTGGAGGGATGGTGTTAGATGAACTTCGGGTATTTAAGAACATCTTATGGTTCCAGAATTGCTTTCCTTTTCTTGAGAAGTAAGTTTCTTCATCTGCAAAAAGGAATGAGAATAAAGCCTCCTACCTCCTGGGGTCATTGTGAAGATTCTCATGACTTAACAAACATAAAGTACCTAGAATAGTGCCTAATATAAAAGTACTATATTTGTTAGCTATTATTTTGCTTGAAATATTTTTCTAATCAGTCCTTTAATAGGAAAAGTCAAAGTCTAAGAAGAGAATTTTATATAACAGAAAATATTACTTAAGATAAAAATATTTTCCACTTAGTATTACTAATGCCTTGAAATATTTAGCGATTTCTAAATGATTAATCCTGTTTTTCCTGTTTTTAGTATAGCTCTGGGAGCAGCATCCTTACTTCTTGTCATCACCTACCCCCTAATGAAGAGAATTACATACTGGCCTCAGTTAGCCTTGGGTGAGCTTGGAATAGCTAAGTATTTCCTTTGATACTCTTAACCTATACTTTCATGTATCATATATAGGAGAGAGACAGATGAAATATCAAGTGAGTCATGAATTTTCCAAAGCAAATTAATTTTCATATTATAAAGAGGATAATTAGTCATTCTTATTGGCTAAGAAAATCTTGCATATTTATTAAATTATCATCATTTTCTGGAATCTTTTTTAAAAGCCTGTGCATGTTGTTTCAGGCACTATGACACACACCTGTAGTCCCAGCTACACTGAGGCTGAAGAGGAAGATTGCAGGTTCAAGGCCTCTTGACCAGAGCCTGTCTCAAAAAGGGCTGGGGATATAGCTCCATAGTAGAGTGCCCCTGGGTTCAGTTCTCAATAACAACCCTCCCTCCCCTCCAAAAAAATCTAGGCGTGTTGTCAAAAGATGTTTGATGTAGGTACCCTGAAGAATTTGAGGAATGAGATAGGAAGCACTCTGGTAGAACAAGGGATTAAAAGTATATGTGATAGCTTAGACAGCAGCCATTCTGTGAAGCCTTTCTTAGACCTACCAAGAACACATTAGTCTCCAGACCTCCATAGCCCTCTACTGTGGCATTTACTCATTTCAACATTAATTCAGCAAGAATATATTGACAGTCTCCTATGTTTCCCCATTAATAAATTGTAAGTGAGTAGGAGTTAAGGCATTCTTTACATATGTCCCAACATCTAGCATATAGTACTCAGCATAGGGTGGGTATTCAATAGACTATTTGTTGGTGAAGAGAGAGAAAGATAGGTAAGTCAGTAGGTAAATCAAAATCTATTACAAAAATATCTACGCCTAGACTTTTCTATTTTTCTGGAATGTTCTAGACTATTCCAAGTGAATTCTAGGTTTTGGGACCATTCTTCCAATACACAAAAGAGCAAAAGGACACCCCAGCAAATTGATGAAAGCCTGACTTGTGGGAAAGTCATGATAGAATTATTTATCTTCTTGTAAGATCTTCTAATTGAATGTTCTCTTTCATTATTGAAAAAAAGTAGAAAATTATATTCTTAACTACCTGGGAGTCTTGGTAGAAGGAGCCTAAGCATTTCCAATCCACAAGATAATACTCAAAAGCTGTTGCATTTCCTTCAGACATTTTTTAAACACTGCTTCTACCTGTGCCACGAATTATCCTAGGTACTTGGAAGACAAAAATGACCAAAACACATTGACCATCTTTAAGGAGGTAGAGAAGGAGACAGATAAAACAGGTCATTATAGTACAGTGTGGCATGTGTGAATACTTTAGGACTACAGTTAAGGGAGTTTTCTGAATGGAAATAGGCAATATAAGGAGAAAAGAGGTTTCTGAGAAAAAAACTGTTAGGGACACATTGAATTTAAGGTGCCTGAGAGACTCACAGGCAGAGGTGTTAAGCAGAATGTTAGTGTCTAGTCTGAAGCTTAGGGAAGTGATCAGACTTGCAAATAGAGATTTAGGAGCTGTTATGTTTACATTCTTCATGGAGGATGGGCTTATAGAATTAGTGAGTGTTCCCATCTATACTCTTAATTCTGTAATTTACAGGGAAAGTTGAGTAGTAATGGAAAGAACTCAGGTTTTTAGGTCTAAATTCAGACCCCAGCAGTTGCTGTTTACTGACTATACCAGGCACCACACCAGGCAGAATAAATGTTCTCATTAAACCTATTTACCTTATGGGTGATATTATTCTATTAGCTATGTTATTTTAATTATTAATTAAAATCTGATCCTGTTTCCTTTTTGGTAATTTTGTGCTAATAAGTGCCATACAGGGCTGAGAGAATTTATGAAGGAACACATAGGAAACAGTCTCTTCAGAGCCTAAAACAGCAAGCTCTTAATATATATAGATGCCTCTCGCCTTCTCTGAGGATTTCTGAAGTACATTTTGACTTTTCCCCTCTGTGTTTTACTCATCATAGGGCTTACTTTTAATTGGGGAACTTTACTTGGATGGTCTGCTATCAAGGGTTCCTGTGATCCATCTGTGTGCCTGCCTCTTTATTTTTCTGGAGTTATGTGGACACTGATATATGATACTATATATGCCCATCAGGTAAAGAAATAAATTTTTTTCTTAACTTTGTTTTATATATTGTTTTTAAAAAACTTTACAGTAAGAACCAAATTAAGGAGAAACTTGGATTTTTTTTCCTAAGAAGAAAGTCACAATTCCATGATGCCAATAAAATATGTTTCATGTTTATGTATGTGAACCAAAGAGTTAATTTATTTTGTTTACAAGAATTTAAATAATATTTACTATATTCCAGGCACTATTTTCAACATTTTACACATATTAGTTTAATGTCCATAATAGGCTGCATGCAAGGTAGTTTTATTATTGCCATTTTACAGATAAGGAAATGTGTGAAGTAACTTGACCAGGTCACACAGTAGGTGGCAGAGCTGAGATTCAAACCCAATTTCCAGAGTCTATATTTTTAATGTTATACAACGTTTCCCCTCTGTATGCCTCTAATCATTGCATTGGGCAACTTTTTTACTTGGTACAGGTGGTATGCATTTTCCCATATTTTTATTGATGCTTTATCATTGTCACTTTAAGACTACATAATATCCACTAACTTGGCATGCCATAGTTATTTTAAATTTACCAACATGTCTATTTTGGCCATTTAAGTTGTTCCTGAGTTTTCACAATTATAAATAGTATTTATAAATATTATAAATCACTAACACTTTACAAATATGAGGTTTTCAGGTAAATTTTCATGAGTGGTATTACTGAGTTAAAGGTATACACATTTTTATAGCTCTTGATAATACTTTGTCGTAAGTTTAATTTTAGAAACTTCTTTTTTAGCATTTTTTTAATTTATGACCTTTTACAGTTAAACCCTTTTTTTCCACCTTGAGATACATCTGACAGAAAAATTTGTATTTTCGAGATATGTAATGTGATGATTTAATATACATATACATTGTGAAATGATTACCACAATCAGATTAATTGACGTACTCATCACCATAATTAATTACCATTTGTGTGTGTGTGGTGAGGATATATTTATGAACTTTAAAAAATGTTTAACAATATTTTTCTTCTAAATTATGATTATGTATTCTCAATTTTTGCTTAAAGAATGTATCATGATTTAATACTTCTTTTCGTAATATTTCAACCTGGATTTCATCCTGTTTCTTCCATTACCACTACATATGAAGAAGCAGATCTGTAATCAGCCTTATTTCTGAAGTGATATTTGACTCACAGTTTAGGAGAGATATTGACACTTTTTATAGTAAGGCCTGGAGCTAGTGGTTAGAATAACTGTATTCCAATTAAATTGACTTATTCAGTAAAATACGTGTACTCATTGAGACTTTTATGATCGACATAATTAAAGAGACAGTTTTCATCCTGATTGTGATTATAGTATGAAAGAAAAAGAAATAGAATAATCCCATACTGTTGTTTAGATTTGGTCCCCAAAAGCCACCCTGTCAGGTCGCTGACTGTCTGCAGATGAGTGTACAGTTCAACATGCTGCCACTGATATCATGTGACTACAGCTACTGAGGGAGACCACACATCTAGATATGAGTGTGCCATCAAGACCTACCTGTGCATAAACAAAAAGGACTTAATGGGAAAGCCAAGGAATCAATTAGGCTACAAGTGCAAGGGGATGGATGTGGTTATGTGGTGAGTGAGCATTTTAGCAAGATTAAAATACATAAGAAATTATTGAGACTTGAGAACTTTGAGGTAGAAAGGAGCTCTGTGAAGAATTGAGTTTTAATCAGGATATAGTAATGTGGTATAATTTAAGTCATTTTATGGTCATAAGAAATAAAATACATGGGAATAGAGCTGGCTGATGGTTTTAGCAGTGGCATATAACTGTGATTCAACCTACTCATTCATTACTGATTAGCCTGTGTTTCTGAGTTACTGTTATCTCTTACAGCTTGTGACATACCAGCATGCTCTTTAAAAGACCATTTCTTCTGCAGTTAGATAGCAGTGATGGTTGAACAACCTTGGGAATATATTTAAAAGTGCTAAATTATACATTTTGAAATATGAAATTTGTGGTATATAATTAAATCCCAAAAAACAGTTTCTTATTATTTTCTGATATTAGGACAAAAGAGACGATGCTCTGATTGGTCTTAAGTCTACAGCACTGCGGTTCCAAGAAAACACCAAGCAGTGGCTAAGTGGCTTCAGTGTTGCCATGATGGGGGCTCTGAGCCTAGTGGGACTGAATAGTGATCAAACTGCACCATACTATGCTGCTCTGGCCACTGTCGGAGCCCATCTAGCTCACCAGGTTTGAACTCTTTCTTACTTTTCCCTCATTTTTCCTTGGTATAAATTATAAAAATTATTTAAACGAAGTGCCCTCTGTATTTAGCAAAGAACTTCTTTAACAACTTGTATTACCTTGAATTGCCCCCTTCCCTGCCCCAACTTGTCATATTAAATATTTGACTAAATTATGTTAGAGAAATATTATAAACTTAAGCTTGGATTTTCCCCTTTGATTTTCCTGGAATTACTTCTGATGTGTCTGGGAAATTTTCAGCAATGTATAAAACTTGTGGATTAATTGAATTGCTCCAAAAGCAGACTGATAAACCAAACTTTTTTTTTTTTAGTCTTTGTGTTGATGGTTAGCAGACTAATCATTCAGAAGTTTGGGTTTCTCTGCCATTGAGACCAGTGCCAGATAAGTCATGACATGCTAAACATGTCTGGGTTCTGCCTAGAAAGCAGGAAATTGTCATTTCAGAATACTCACCAGAATATTTAGAAATGTATAGGAATACGTTGTTCAGAATATTTAGAAATGTATAGGAGCATGCCTGGTTCTCTCTTACACAATTAGTGAGTGAGAGCCAAGAATATTAATTGTTTCAGTGCACCAGACAACCCTGCACAATAAAGTTGTCCTGCCCAAATGTGACTTGTTCTTGGTTGAGAGACTTTGCTTCAATGAATATTACAGTGAATCTGTGAAACCCACTTTATATTTTAAATTGCATATGTAGTCCTCTGTCTAGTCCTTAATGCAAATGTTTTAAGATGGACATAACCTTCTAGTATTTGAATAGAAAGGAAACTGATGATTTAAAGTCTGCAGACCATATAATAATGAGTTCCGTATGCGTAGGGAAAAGTAAGACAAGAACATGAAACTTTCACAACGTATTTGCAGGGCTACCATGGGGGGAAAGAAATATGTGTGTATTCTAGGTCACTAGCCACAATATAGGTGTCTACATTCACTTCTCCATGTGGAAATGGGAAGAATATGTAGAAATGTATAGGAGCATGCCTGGTTCTCTCTTACACAACTAGTGAGTGAGAGCCAAGAATATTAATTATTTCAGTGCACCAGACAACCCTGCACAATAAAGTTGTCCTGCCCAAATGTGACTTGTTCTTGGTTGAGAGATGTTGCTTCAGAGAATAAAGTTAGAAGCAGAAAATGGGTGTTACAGGGAAGCAGACTTCAGATCACTCTGTGTAAGGAAGAGCTTTCTGAGTACAGGGAATATCCCTTAACTGAAATGTTTGAGACCAGGAATACTTTAGATTTTTGGAATATCTGCGTATCCATATGGGAAATGGGACCCAAATCTAAAAACAAACTTCATTTTTGTCTCATGTACACATTATTCACATAACCTGAGGACAATTTTATAAAATGTTTTTAGTGTATCTGCATTTTGACTGAAGTTCATCACATGATGCCAGGTGTGGAATTTTCCACTTGTAGTATCATGTCTGTTGTGGTGTCAGTTTTGGATTTTGGAGCATTTCATATATTTGAATTAGGGATGCTCAACCAACAGTCAGAACTAAGAATAGCATGAGTTACCTTTCAAAGCATTTGCACACCCATTAGCCAGAAATTTTTAGGTCACATTTTTGATGATTCCTAGTGCAAAATATGAACAGATTTTTCTACATTGGGAGACAATTTGGGGTACGGTATTTCCCATTATTTAAAATCCAATGACTACTATTTCCTGCTCTGTGTTGATTTGTTTCTTTGTGATGTCCCAAAGCCTTGACGAGATACCAATGCAGCATTATGTTCTTCTCTTACAGATTTACACTCTAGACATCCACAAACCTGAGGATTGTTGGGACAAATTTACCTCCAACCGAACAATAGGAATAATCATTTTTTTAGGGATTGTCTTTGGGAACTTGTGGAAAGAAAAGAAGATAGATGAAACAAAGACAAATAAAGATAGTAAAATAGAAAATTAGCAAATAAGTTTAGTAATTGGTAAAACAAATTCTGACAAAACACTCAGGCTTTATAAGCACGTAATACAACTCGTGCAATATGCTAAAGAAGTAAGAACCAAAAAATGAAGATATAGATCATATTTGCCTGGATTTTAATTCATCTGTTTGCTAGCAAAATTTTTCCCCTGTCACAGAAACCAGGGACTCTAAGATTTGAGATGACTTTGAGTATTTAAGTTGATGCATTCTTCTGCCCATTATAATTCTCTTCTGAAGTTATGGAAATCATAATGAGTTTTGGCACTTTAGAAAACCCCAGATGTGTATCTCATCTGAATGAATGTCTCTGTAGGAAAATGTAATCTCTATTTATTTTTTATATTATCTAATTATAATTTATAAAATAGAAACATGTTTGAATGTACTGTTCTTTCCTTTGACCCCTTCAGAATGTTTCCAACACAGCAACCAGAGGAGTTCTCTTACGTGACCTAAGTAAGGTCATGTCATTCCTCTGCCCAGAATCCTCCAAGATCTCCCCTGGTCATCAATACAAACTTAGAATCCTATTACCTGCTAGACTTCCATGATCTGGCTTCATCTCTCATTACTCTTCATACTCACACCTGCTCCAACCATGCTGTCTGCCTTACTGTTCTTAAAATAGGCAGACTCCTACCCTACGACCTTTTCATTTACTGTTCATTTTGCTTGAGTTAAAATTAGATCTTACTCCTTTACTGCAGGTTTTTTCTCTTCCCCCACTTCCTCCCTTCCACCCTTCCTTCCTTCCTTCCTCTTTTTCTCTAAGTGGATTGTGATCCTCCTGCCTCTACCTCCCAAGTCACTGGACTATAAGCATGCACCGCTGCTCCTAGCTACCAGGCTTTTCTTGGTCATTGTTTCTAAAATTTTACACAAATATCACCCATACTTCCTGTCTCTTTGCTCTTTATTGCTTTTTTCCTTCAGCACTTACTGTTAACCTAAAATACCTTTTACTTAATTTAAGTGACTATCATGTACAATGAGATGAAGAGGAGTCACTTATATATGTGGGTTGCAGGCAGCAGTAAATGTTAACGTGCATAATATTGATGACAATGATGATAATGCAACTGAAAGAACACTTATATATGCCCATCACTGATCAATAAGGATAGGAAAAATTGTTTAACTTTTTCCAGCAAATGATGAAACACTGAAAGTGTTAAGACTTAGGACAGAAGTAGCAACTGTAACCCTGCTATAGTAGCAATGAGTTGAGGGAAGAAGAAGTAGGAACATGGTACCCTACTTTTAATTAAATATGATTGCCTTTAATTTTATCTAATTCTTACACTGCATCAAGATAGAATTTAAATCTGTTGATCTGTTAATACTATCACATTTTATTTTTTAAAGCTTAAACATCTTAACCTGTTAGCACTGGCTTCAGTTAAAAGGAGGATGAGTGGCAGTGGTTTTATTTTTCTAAGTTGATGAAAGTTGAAACAAATTTTGGAATCAATAAAAATCTTGCAGCCATTTGTGATAAATGGGGACAGGAGAAGAGAAAGTTAATTCATAGATTCACTTGCTCTCAAAAGCTGCTAAAACTTAACTGAATCATTTTAGTTATTTTACATTTCTGCTTTTGTCTTCCACCAGACAAGCAGAAAAATATAAATGGGTAAGGGTGAGATAGGAAAAAAAGATGAAGTAGGATATTAGTCTCTAGAATCAAGGACTCAAAACATTTCAGGGTCAGAAAGAACAGCAGTCATTTACCTACAGTGAGGATTGTCTGTCCCTTGCATAATCATGAGAGATATTGCCAGACATTTATGACAGTGAAAGCCACCAGCCTTGCCTTGGGAAATCCATTCAGTGGATAGAGTGCTTGCCCTAGACTTCTTTGGATTCTGTGAGTCTGTGTAGAGAAATGAGTGAAAGAATTTTATAAATCGTGGACAATCATCTTAAATAAGATTATGATGTGGGTGGAGATAGAGTGGAAACTACAGGGTGTAGAAATTACTTCACAAGTGCTGCCTCTCCCTCTTCCTGAATTCTTTGCTGCATTGCTCAATGCCTTTACCAGACTGGAAAGGCCTTCACAAGCAGGCCATACCCTACTGTTTCCCAACTCAGCCTCCAACCTCTACCCTCAGGGCTGGTCTCTTTGCTGTCCGCAGGTCACCCTCATACACCCTTTTGTCATTACGACTATTCTGCCCGTGGGTAGGATGGTGAGACCCAGCTTCTGGAGTAATAGGCCAGGATGTGAATCCTGGCAGTCTTCAGCTAGGATCTCTCTGGCACCTTGTCCTATCTGCCAAACTCAGCTGTCATCAACATTTAACTGATTTGGTATGTTATAGTCTGACTTTTATCCTCCACAAAACTTCATATATTGAAGTTCTAACCCTTTGTATCTCAGAATGTGTCTGTATTTGTGGATAAGATCTTTAAAGAAGTGATTGAGTTAAAATGAGATCTTTATTGTGTATACTAATCCAATGTGACTCATGTCCTTATAAGAAGAGGGAAATCTAGACATAAACTAGACAAATACCTGCAGAGAGAGACAACCACATGAACACTTAGCAAGAAGGTAGCTGGCATCTGCAAACAAAGGAGAGAGGCCTCAGAAAAAGCCAACCTGCCAGTACTTTGATCTCAACCATTTTGCATCCAGAACTGTGATGAAATAAATTTGTTTTTTAAACCACCTGATCTGTGGTAGTTTGTAATGGCAGTCGTAGGAAACTAACCAGAAGCCCTGAGCCTGCCATAGGAAAGTCAAGATAATTCACTAGAAGGTCTCTCTTTTTCCTGCAATTTGTCCTTTTTGTCCCAAAGGACATGGTAAAAGTCTCTTTGCAAATGACTGAGTTAAGACTCTTAAGATACAGAAATTATCTGTTTGTCTAGGGGTGCAACATAATCATCAGTCCTTATAAGAGGGCAGGGAAGTCAGCCAGGCGTGGTGGTACACGCCTGTATTCCCAGCTATTTGGAAAACTGAGGCAGGAAAATCACAAGTTCAAAGCCAGCCTCAGCAATTTAGCAAGACCTATCTCAATAAAAAAATAAATAAAAAGCTCTAGGGATGTGGCTGAAAACCACATAGAAAACTCTGTGTTAAATCCCTGCTACTCCCCCTACCCTCCCTCCCAAAAAAGGCAGTGGTAAGAGATGTAATAGCAGAAGCAAGAGATTGGCATGATGAGGGGAAGGCATTATGAGCCAAGGAATGCAGGTGGCTTTGGAAGCTAAAAAAGGAAACAGGCACATCCCCTCAGTGTACAGAAGGAACCACGCCTGCTGACACCTTGACTTTAGACCGATAAAGCTGATTTTGGACTTCTGATCTCCAGAACCATAGATAATAAATTTCTGTCCTTTTAAGCCACTAGATTTATGGTAATTTGTTATAGCAGGCACAAGAAATGAATACAACTATTCCAGCTTTCACTGACCTGTCCTCTGAATTCCCAGAGCACTTTGTACTGGCGGAGCAGTAGCTAAAAAATTCAAGACCTGGCCACAGTTGCTTGGGTTGGAATCTTCGCTTTAATATCTACCAGTGGGATGATCTTGAGCATATTCCCTGATCTCTGAGGTTCAGATGCTCAAAAGGATGATAATACCTTCCACATGATTTTAAGATTTTTGTCTCCCTGTTAGATACGAAGTTTATGATAACTGAACTTTGTCTTATTTGCTGAAATGTCCCCACTGCACGACACCATAAGGGCTCAAATATTTATTGTACATCAGTTGAGCTAACATTTGAGCTGCTTGCCAGACCTGGTGTTATCTGCAAACAGAAAAATATGTGTGTGTGTGTTACTGGGGATTGAACCCAGAGTCCTCCATACGCTAGGCAAGCACCTTATCACTGAACTGCATCCCAGCCCAACCATTAGAAATCATTAATGTCATTCAGTGACATCTAAAGTGTACAACAACATGAGGCACCATAGTAAAAATAATTTCATGCACACATGATCAAAACTGTAAAAATACAGGTTATGAAGATTAAAGAAGCAAAAAGATCTTAGGTAACAGCTTATTAGGATGTAGTTCTATAACGAAATTGGAAGGGTATTCGTTCTAAATTTCATGTTTAAGCTAACCCAGTACAATTTGTAGTTTTTAATATTTGCGAGATAACCTATGTGTAATCCTCACAAAAACAAAGGCAAGAAAATTACCATTTTCATAAATTCTTTCCAAAATAAATACTAAGATTGAGGACGGAGGAAGACATAGAACTAGCCCCAGACTTCCCTGTCTTCCTTTGACCATAACCTTGGCCAACATCTGAAAAAGAATTTCAGTTCTAAGAAAAGATAAACCTCCAAAATAAAAAAAAAAAGAATATATATTGGGGAATATAAATGACTTCAAAATAAATGAATATAAATTTTACTTTTAGTTGAAATTAACAGACTGAAATGAAATGAACTGTTGAGTCTCAAATACATTGAGTCTCTAAAAAAGATTTTAAAAATTCCTTATAAAGAAAAATTTTATAAAAATGATTAAGACTTTAGGGTCACTGCATTTTATAAATTATAATTTTGAACAAAGCCCTGCCATGAATAAGAAGAAAAAAAAAGATAAACCCCAACAGAGCACTAAAGTTAGACTATCCTTGTGCTGCCAAGAAGTTACATTGTAAAATGGTCATAATCCCTTCTCATGGTAGAGTCAACACATTTTCTTAACCCATGATGTGAGAGCTTCCTTTAAGGATGGATAATAATTGCCACACCTTGCTTGTTATCAGAAACATATTGCCAGGAATAGCAACATTGCCTTACTTATCTTCAAGACATGAAACAGTTACCTATAGCTTTCTTCTCTTCTGTCTTAAAAAAATAATTACTGCATTTTCAATCCCCGATACCACTGGTGTGTGTGTGTGTGTATCTATATATGCATTTTCACTTAATATTTTATCATGTCATTAATCATTTTTTTAAATATCAGTATTTATTGGCTGCCTAGGTTATTACCATATCTATAGTGTAATTTAATCACTCATTTAACAAGTAGATTTTTAACTTCATCATTTTTAAAACTCTTACATCTGTCATTTGGGATGATGTTACACAGGTAAGAGGTAACAAGCTAGCAAACATGAAGAAATATTCAAATTCATTTAAAAGGCAAATTTCTGAAAATCAAAGTAACCAAGAGAGGTTTTTTTTGGTTTTTTTTTTTTTTTTTTCTTCTTTTGTTAGTGCTGGGAATTGAACACTGGTGCTCTACCACTCAGCCACATCTGCAGTCGTTTTTATCTTTTATTTTGAGATAGGGTCTCACTAAGTTGCCCAGGCTGACTTTGAATTTGAGGTCCTCCTACCTCAGCCTCCTAAGTAACTGGGATTACAAGTGTGCATGACCACACATGATTCAGATGAATTTTTAAAAAGTTTTAAATGACAGTACTCAGTAGTGACAAGAAAGTAGTAAAGTGGACCTTGGTATTGTCAGTAAAGAACAGCATCTTGGAAAGCAGTGTAGCAATGCATAATCAAAACCATAAAACTAAGTTAGAATGTGAAAGGAATGTAATTTCTTGAATACAAAGAAAGCACATTGAAGTTTGACATACAGGAAGCCTTTGTGACTCAGTTGCAAGCTGTTGATAGCACTGATACACAGGTGCTAGCTTTGGGGTGGGACAGATCTTGATATGAATCCCTACTGAGTGACCACAGCCAAGTTACACTCAGAGCCTTAGTTTCCTCATCTGCTAAATACAGGGAATAATATTTCACTGAGTTATTATGAGGAAAAAGTGAAACAACTTCCTGGCACGTGATAAAAACCTCAAAAACTGGCCTCCCTACACTTAGCCTGCAGCAGGCAGCTGGGGCAACACAAGTAGTTTCTTAAGTCGCAATCCTGCTTGTGCCCCAGCTGGAGAGAACCAGATTAAACCAGGTAGTATGCAGCTGTGGCTAATCCAATACTTGATCCAACACTTAGGCACAGCTTCTAATCTATTTGAGGTGAAGATTCTGTACGGCCCAGAGAGCATCCTTGCAGAGCACTACCAGGGCTTGCCTTGTGCCTCGAGGGCCACCAGAGGACACACGATCCATCTATCTCAGCAGGTACATCATCCAGGCCAGTGACCCCACCCCCCACACACAGAGGGGGCCCAGAGAGATCCAGCTATGGTTTGAGCAGTGCACTTGAATTAGGCATACAGGGGTCACCACAGCAGTAGCTACCCAGCCTGAAGGTACAGGCTGCCCTTAATGCCCTCACTGCCCAGGACCAACGACCTCAGTCAACAAGAGTTCAAACCTGTATCCTTACCAGTCTCTCCCAAACCACTTCCCTGTCTACTTTCTGCCCCATCCTCACTCAAAACAGTTTGAGGCACCAATATCATATGCCTATCTATATCCTCAGCCAGGACAAGATGGATCAAATCCTTTCTGTACATAAGTGCAAGACAATCCTTGGGTTATCACCAAAGGTGGGTAGTGTGATGTCTCCTCACCCATAGGGGAGACATTAAAACTCACTGTGCCAAATACACTTCAAAATCTGTTCCTTTGTCCCCATACTCCTATGATTTGAAAGGTAATCAGCCATATAAAAACAAAATGTTGAACTAGTATGTCATGCTTTTCAGGTTTATGCTACCATCAATATTTTCTAACTAGATTCTGTTTTATGAATTCATTGAGAGATGGATGCATGAACAGAGGCATGGATAAGCGAGCAAGCAATGGCTCCATAGACAGAGTTGCTTCTCCTTGTCTGCTGACATTTTAATCATAAAATAGGAAAGACTCTATCCCTGCTTCCCTTCTCAATATGGAGTGGGAACACTAAGAGCAGAGCACAGTGTGTAGGCAAGCAGGAGCAGGCAGCAGTTGCTTATTGAATGAAAACATGAAACTGGTAGAGCAACAGAAGTCACAACACCTAATCTAGCAAATTTCTCTAACTTTTAATAAACAGGTGACAAATTTTTTTCCAAATACATTCTCATATAAAGTTTCAGCATGTAAGTACAGATGGAAAACAGAGACACTTCCTCAGGCTTGGTGGAAATGCCTGAAACCTGCCTTCTAAGCCTCCCTTTCTTTTAGTATTCATAGAACCCACTTAAAAAACAATAATCTCCTATCCGGGTGCAGTGGTGCACGCCTGTAATCCCAGTGGCTGGGACGCCGAGGCAGGAGGATCACAAGTTCAAAGCCAGCCTCAGCAACTTAGTGAGGCCTTAAGCAACTTAGTGAGATACTGTCTCTAAATAAAAAATAAAAAGTATTGGGGATGTGACTTAGTAGCTAAGTACCCCTGAGTTCAATCCCTCGTACCAAAAGAAGAGAAAACTATTTATCTCCTGATCTTGCTAAAAGGAAACTAAAGACTGGGTAAATAATTTATTATAATCAGAAGTTGTTATTGCCACATGGGGATTGTAAAAAGAATGAACATTTAATCCACATGGTTACCTATTGTACAACTTAGAGCAAACTGTTCAGACCTCTCCAGCTTCAGTTTATTTATCTACATGGGATTAAATAATATCTCCCTCATGGTAGTGGTGTAAGAATTACACGAGAAAATGATCTCATCCACACTCTTGGCTGTCATCTGCACATCAGATACTGCCTAATGTGTACCTCCAGCCTAAACCTCCTTGAACCTGACCTACTTAACTGCCAAATAGGCACCTCCAACTTGTCCAAAACTGAACTCGTGGTCTTCCTCCTCAAACTCTCCTATCCCCCTCTCTCTGCCATCTTAGCAATGGCATCATCCATTCTTCCTTTTCTCTGGTCAAAACCATGCAGTCATCCATGATTCCTCTTCTTCTCTCACACTCCCTGTCCAAAACATTAGAAAAATCATTTGGCTGTACTGTAGGGGTCCTCTGTGCCACGTCCCGCGTGGATGAGAAAAGGGTTAGCTGACAGAGGAGGATGTTGGCTGTATACCACTCAATTACCCAAAAACTATATCTACTCAATAAACACACAAGAGCCAATATTCTTTTTAAATGAGAGAGGGCATGACGGGTCTGGCCATACCAGCTCCGGCCTCTTAAAACAACAACTCGCCCAACTCTCTTTTATTTATAACATACAGGTAAAGGGGGCCAGGTCCAGGAGGAGCTGCTTCTGTGATGGACAGGACAGGGTGGAGTTAGGGGAGCCATTCTGTTAGGGGGAAAATTCCAGAAGGAGACAGGGAACCACTCCCACACAGCAACACATACTTCCCTGCAGTTCTTAGAAGCCAAGACTCTGTGTCCCATGGCTTAACCTAGTCTGATTCTGCTAAATAAGGATGGCTTCCTACACTCTACTTTCAAATTCTATGCAGAATCCAACCCTTTCTTCCCTCCTCTACTGCTACCATTCTGGTCCAAGTCACCATCTTCTGTCCAGGATCCAAGTAATAGCTTCCTAATTGGTCTCCCTCTTCCTTGCCCCCTTTCACTGTGGTCGCACACAGGAACCAGACTGCTCCTGCTCATGTCATGCCTCTGCTCAGCACCTCCCAGCAGCTTCCCGTGTCTCTCAGTGTAAAGCCCAAGTCCTCAGCATGGCCACAGTCCCATTACCTGCTGGTTCATCTCTCACTCCCGCCCCCACACCAGCACTGCTGTGGCCAGCTGTCCTGGCCTCTTGCAGTTCCAGGAGCACTTTACTGCCATGGTTACTGCATGGTTGCTCCCTCTTCTTCTGCAGTCTTTGCCCAAAGGTCACCATCTCAGTGAAACCTTCTCTGTTTGCATTTTCTGAAACTTCACACACACCAGACGTACACTGATTTCTTCTGTCCCTGGTTTATTTTTCTCCATATTAAGACATATGATAAAAAAAAAAGACATATGATAAAATTTGTTTCCCTCATTTTCTTTACTATCTATCCTCACCAAATAGAATTTAAGTCCATTATGGCACAGATATTTTCTATTTTGATCAATACTTTATCTCCAGTTCCTGGATTAGTACCTAGTACATAATTTTTCAATAAATATTTGTTGAGTGACTCATATACATAAAACGTTTAACAGCACAATCTGTGCCCAGTAAATGCTGTCATTGTTTACAGACATTTTCAGCATTTTTTCCCTCTTTCAATAATTTCTTTTTCCAGAAGCAATTTATGAAGAACTATTTGCTTAAGAGGGAACTGATTTTTAGGGTTTATTATAGAAAAACAATTTTAACATTCATTTTCTCAGCCTGAGTTTCTTAAATTGCTTCAATTTAGTGAGGTTTGGGAAACATGGAACAGAAAATGAAGAACTTGCCAAAATTAAACTTTAAAAGGGTTGTCCCACCTATAATAGAGCATGAATTCAATGTAGATAAATAGAAAGTAATGCAGGCAAGTATTAACTAGATTTCTATTTATTTGCTAGTTTAAAACTTAAACATGTTCTTTTAAAAATTAAATTTAACTATTAAGTTTTTCCTTAAGCACCACTATAACAAAGTAAATTATTATGACTTTTACTTTGTTTATATTTCACTATATCTATAAAGAGAACTACTGGCTCTAGAGGTCATGTTCTACTGTGGAAATGCTTCATAAACACAAATTGCTTTCAGTTTACACTATTTCCTCAGAGAGAGAGAGAGATAAAGACAACATTAAGATTTCAGAATCCAGAGTACATTTATGTTTCTGGTCAATATTTTAGTACTAAAAATACACACTCTGAATATCTTAAACAAAGCCACTCAGATTACAAATAAAAATCTTTAGCACAGATTAATTAGTTAATAATAGAAAACTAAGATCTCAGGAGACATGGAAGAATGCAGGGGAAAGGTATACAATTTAATGATTTTCTCTTTCCATTTTTAGCTGATCTTCATATGTGTGTAGGTAAGTGTTCCTTTAAGATGAAATACTAATGGAAGCTATACTACCCTATGTGAGTAAATTCCAAGGAAGAAGGAACAGCAAGTACATAAGCCTGAAAAAGGAATGGATTGAGTAGATTCAAGGAACAACAAGACCAGATTTCTGGTCTTATTTTCAGAGTCTACAGCCATACCACAGTATAATAAGTGATGGGAAAGATGTGGAGCAATTGGAAATCTTATGATTGCTGGTGAACATGCAAAATGGTATTCACTTTGGAAAAGAATTTGGCACTTTCCTTTAGTTAACTGCACTGGCTATGTGGCTCAGAATATCACACTTCAGTGTTCGCCCAAGAGAGAGGAAAACTTATGTTCACACAAAAACCTACCCATGAATACTGATAGCTTGAATCACAAGCACTCCAGACTGGAAAGCACAAATATTTTTCAACAGACGAATAATAAACACACTGTGATACACACACATACACACACACACACACACACACACACACACACATAATGGAACACTGCTCAGAAATAAAAAGGAACAAACTACATGGAGCAACATGCAAGAATCTCAGATACATTAAGCCAGGTGAAAAATGCAAGACTCAAAAAGCTATGTATTATATGATTTCACTTATATGACAGTCCAGAAAAGGCAAAAGTATAGGGACAGGGAACAGCTCAGTGGCTGCCAGGCAGTGGAGGCTGATGACAAAAGGCCATGAGGGAATTTGGGGGTCTGATGTTTTATATCTTGATTGCAATAGTTTTACATAATTGTATGCATTTCCCAAAACTCGTAGAATTGTACACACACACACACACACACACACATATGTGAAGGCACTGGGTAAAGAAGGCCAACTGTAATAGAGGAACTGTAGATTACATAGAGGGAAATGAGAAGGAGTTGGGTCTGAAAAATGGTGGAATGAGAGACATCATTACCCTATGTACATGTGTGATTACACGAATGGTATGAATCTACATCATACACAACCATAGAAATGGAAAGATGTACCATATTTGTGTACAGTGAATCAAAATGCAGTCTAAAACTAAAAAATAATTAAAAAAAAAAAAAAAAAAAAAAAGACTAGGAAAGAGGCCCTCAGAAGAAACCAATCCTGCCAACACTTCATATGAAACTTCCAACCTTCTGATTGTAAGGAAGGAAATTTCTGTTGTTCAGGCCACTGGGTCTGTGTACTTTGTTATGGCAGCCCTAGCAGGCTAATACACCAGCTGTGCGCATAGAAGGCACAGTCTCTTGGCAAGCTCTCAGCCCCAGCCTAGCCCATTAACTACTTTTCCCTCCTAACCCCAGTTAGCAAATGGGCCCTTGATATCTCAATCCTTCTATAGGCCCAACCACCAATTTTGCTCCTCCTACCCTATGGAATATTTGCCAACCTTGCCTATGCGTGCCCTGGAAGGGTGTTTCCTGCTTGCCAGTCTTGATCATGTTTTCCTGGCCAGTGTCAGTCCTCATGGTCACTAAGAGGGTGTTTCTTTTTTATGTAGTTACTCAATCAGTGACTATAGATAAGCTCTGGGCTGGGTCAATTCAGCAAATTTGTTTACCATCCAGTGGGTGCAACCACGTCTCCAAGAAGTTTTGAATCCCAGCTTGAGGAGACCCCTCCAAGTTTTGTGCCTCCTAAGGTTCTTTTATTAACCCTAGAATACTTCTAATATTTCCCTTTACTCTTTATGTTTGTTCCCTGATTATAGTTAATTCTTTGTATTTAATTCACTGTTCAAAGTATGCTTGGACTCTGGTCTAGGAGAAAATCTGACTGATAGAGAACTGGCATGGAGAACTCCAGGAGATAGACATACAAGATGGGATTTGTTGGTCATTATCTTTGGATTTTAGCACAGTGCTAAGGTCCTTGCTAAGGGGGAATGGGATGTGAGGATAGCACAAGCTCTCATGTGCTTAATTGTATTGGAATGCCAATGAAGAAAGTGTCTTAGAGGCCCAATTGCCTGTTACACTTAACTGTCAATGTTAGTAAATGAGGACTACAAAGCAAGTAATATTTTTCTGAGCACCCTTGAGTACTTACAGAAAAGAAATAACAAACTCAAATCTAACTCTTAGCTTGAGAGTTAGATTGTTAGATTGTTGTAGAACCAGAGAGCTTCCATGACAGTCTTCAAAAAATCTGTTATTTCTTATAGCCAACGGGCTGATATTGCTGAAAATGAAACCTAAAATTTAACCGTGCAGGTTTCTGGATTACAACAATAATTGAATTTATAGTTTTGGAGCTTCCCTGTCCTTTGGAGTAGCTGCCCTCTGTGGAAGACAAGTCTTCCTTAGCTTAAATACTTCTGAAAATCTCATCAGAAGCAGAGACCTTGAAAGGAGTTACTCATTCTCAAAACCCACCAGAGTCACCCCTTATTGCCATCAGATCCATAACTAGTGTCAGTTCTCAGCATGTTCCAGTAGAACAGGTACACAATATGACTTCTTGCTTATGTGCAAAAGAATTGCTACACTTTTTGAATACATTTCACCAGAAATCAGAGGAATATGTCCAGGCATACGTTCTAAAAATGTTAGGAAAAGAAGAGAGGAATATAACACTAGATCAGGCCAAATTCATTCACTTGGTTGTATTTACTAGAGAGCTTCCCTGTCTCTATGTGGAGGGATGCCAAAGTCTTTGGGAGACAGGACTATGGGACTAGATTTATCAGGTGCAACCTGCACACTGAACCATGTTCCAGGAAAAGACTCAGAAGACATTTCTCTTCACAAAGCTACTTTTAACCTTGTAAACTCTGTGGTTGTTACCTTTGTAGGATAGGTATGACTAAAGAATGTCACCATTGAGAAGGGTTTCCTGATTTGCATGGGGGTGACAGAATCCCAGACAGGCAGAAGCAAAGTGGCAATATTTAACCACCAAGACTAGATGTGTGGGCACACCTGAAGTATAGGGTGGCAGGGGCATATTGCCAATCTTCCTTTGGCTCACAAAGATCTTTGGCAGTGGCTAGTTGATCATGGTGTCCCTGGGAACAAAGTTGTCAGGCAGTCCTTCACATTGCTTGAGTTACATTATGGAAAAACTCTTAAGTCTGTCTGGTAGCCAAAATCCTGCTTGAATCATCATAATGAAAAATTATAGCCTTTCACTCAGTTTTCAGACCTAAGTGAATTTACAGACACAGAGGTCCTTGAATAAAGAATGTCTCTGGTGTCCCACTCTACCCAGAGCCATACAGACAGGGTAATCCCAGAAAATGTTCATTCTAGTCAAGACGACTCATTATAAAGGTGTCACATCTAGGAAGGGGCAGAGCAGGGATTTGACTATACGCAATGTGAAGTCCCAACCTACCCACCCCATCTTAACTATTACTGTATTTTATCTCCCTAAGGGGACAAGGTGATATACTCCTCAACCCTGGTCTGGATGGCATTGAGGCATGCACAAGATGATCGAGATGCTAAGTGGCAAATCTGCAATTTGGAGTGTTTGCGGGGCAGGGTGTGGAACAATTACAGCTTCTCTTTTTCCCCCTGAAAGAAGAGGTTCCTAGGAAGCCACAGAAGATGGTAGACAG
The DNA here is from genome assembly GCF_902686455.1 of Sciurus vulgaris. Classification (NCBI taxonomy): domain Eukaryota; kingdom Metazoa; phylum Chordata; class Mammalia; order Rodentia; family Sciuridae; genus Sciurus; species Sciurus vulgaris. Next base: position 77,344,307 of record NC_136469.1, read on the forward strand.
TGCCTGGTGTCTGTCTGTCTGTGGTGCTGATATGTCAATAAACCTTTCTAGTTTGGCATGGTAAGGCCCCCTTTCCTCCTTGCGAGGGCAACCAAACCTCCTAGTTTGCCCAGGACTGAGGTGTTTCCTGGGCCATGGGACATTTTATAATACCACTAGGAAAATCTCAGGCAAACCAGAACATCCAGAATCCAATATTCTAGCCACTATTTCATTGAGAGGATAAGGAAACAGGTAGTTTGTTCAGATTTAATCTTTGCTATTTAAATCTATTTTAAATCTACTAAGGAGGATTTTTACTTTAAGAACTAATCAATTATATTAATATAAATGTAATTTTTGTTGATAGATTATACTTTAAGTTTTACATATCTTTTAGTCATTAGTATTGGTTCCCATCAGAAGGTGGTAGAATATTTACCATAAACTCAATGGATGGACTGTTAATCACATCCTCACAGTCTGTCATACATTGTTTTCCCCCTGGGCCGGAGAACCCAGGGTCTTGTGTGTGTTAGGCAAGTGCCCTACCACTAAGCTACATCCCTAACCCCATATAATTTTTTAATAAACAAGTTTAAAATAATTTCCTCAGTCAGGCACAGTAGTGCACACCTGTAATTCCAGAAGCTTGGGAGACTAAGGCAGGAGGATCAAGAGTTCAAAGCCAGTCTCAGCAAAAGTGAGGCCCTAAACAACTCAGTGAGACCTTCCCTGTCTCTAAATAAAATACAAAATAGGACTGGAGATGTGACTCAGTGGTCAGGTGTCCCTGAGTGAGTACCCCTGAGTTCAATACCCAAGACCACCCCCCAAAAATTTTTTTCCTCAGAATTTTCAGAACATTTTAAAACCAGCAAAAATATACAGTTATTAAGGGGAACAGATAGTAGGTAGATAAATTTAAGGCAAGACAGTGGGGAACTCTAAGACTTTCAACAGCTGCCCACTGAACTTTTCTTTAAAAAAAAAAAAAAAATCCAGTTCTCTTTCTCTCATCCCTTTATTCCTTCATGTAAAAATCAGTTTAATGTCTAAAAAGCACACAACAGATAAAGAGCAAGAGAAAAGTAATGTTTTGATCCTGGAATCACAGATTCACTGATGTCAAAATTCAAAACAATCCTAGCAGCCATGTAATGTGGTCCTAGCAGTTACCTAATGGAGGGCAGTGCATGTAATATATGGAGAGTGATCTTTGAAGTATAGAAGTAGTCCTAGTGGTTTAGTTATTACAGCAAAATAAAGTGGACAAGATTCAAAGTCCACAATCTATGGATCTGACCACACCCGTAGAGTGTTATTGTGCACCAGGTGCTATTCTAAGCACTTTGTATCTATCGACTTAGTTTTCAGAAGAGGAAACTACAAGTGTTTGTCACTCTCAGTGTTTCACTTTTTCACAGGGAACAATGCAATCAGATATAAAGGAATTGATAAGGACTTGATAGTTGAGGATGATATTTTGAACCAGGGTCAAGACAAAAAAAGAACTTTCATTTTTGATACAGACCCAGACAGAAATAGACATCCCCAAAGAGCGTGAGATGAGGGCAGCGTAAGGACCTGAAAACAGCATCCAGGTCATCCTGGAAACAGTTCCCAGGCCACAGAGGTTAACCTTGCTTGCCAGTTCCTTAATGAGAAGGAATGGAAATTGATGTCAGGACCTAGAACCTTGTAAGATACAGGATGGGTTCAGTCATTCTTCATTTCTTTTGCTTTCTTCACAAAATCCTAAATTATTGAAGCCCTTGAGAATATTTATAAGTTGATAGTTGCATGTTACCAGGCGGCATGGACCCCCATCTCAGTGCTGGTGCCTCCTCTTCTATATTTCCAATATATGTGCGTGTGTGTGTGTGTGTGTGTGTGTGTGAGCGTGCATGCACGTAAATGTTTTCAATGTCCATCAGTGGTACAGTGTGATATGTGTGTGTTAGTTTTAATCTAGAGATGGTAAATTAGCATTTGAAGTCCCTTAATCAGGAATATACTCTTCAGAGTGTAGTTGAAATGTTTTTCTTAGTTCTCTGTGTTTCAGAGGACCTATTGTAAGTGGTACAACTACTGCTATCTCATTATGCTAGTTGTGAATATGCTGAATAATGGTAGAAATCATTTTTAACTGGAAAAATTTGTGGCGTTTAAACTACATGGACTCACTAACAATACTGTATAGGCCCTGTACCCTTATGTGTATATGAGTGTATGAACCCAGCATCCTGTATCTTTCAGAGTGGTTTCCTTGGCTCAGGTTCTAACTTGGAATGAAGTTTCTGTTACCTGAGTTAGGACTGTGGCTCAGTGGTGAAGCACTAGCATGTGTTGAGGCCCTAAATTCAATCCCCAGCACTAGGGGAGGGGAAGTTTCTACTACCTATTCTGAACCATAAGTGAGCTTAATCTGTCTCTAGAATATTGTTACATTGTTGTCCACTCAAAACAATCCATTCTGCTTTTCTTCCTGGGTACATGGCTATAAAATATTTCCAGGGCTGGGGTTGTAGCTCAGTGGTAGAATGCTTGCCTAAAACATGTGAGGCTCTGGGTTCGATCCTTACCACCATATAGAAACAAGTAAAATAAAGGTATTGTGTCCCCCCTCCAAAAAAAAAATTTCCAGCCCACCTAACAGATGGTTGTGGTCATGTGACTAAGTTTCATCTAAGACTGTGTGAGTCATAGAACATATACTTTGGCTGGAGGTATAACACAATGGTAGAACATTTGTCTTGCATGCATGAAGCCCAGGTACAATCCCCAGCACTGCAAAGACTAAAAGAGTGTATACCTAGATTTCTGGGCCCTACATTTTAAGATCACAAGAATGCTTCTTCTGTGTTCTCTTTGCCTTCTCATCACCTGAACTGTAAGAATTTTTAATGTGCAGACAGCAAAAGGTTCAGAGTTTGGGGTGGAATATCATTTTAGAAAGAACCTAGTCCCTGAGTATTTAAAGCAGAGCCACCTGCCAACTTGAGATATTAACTTTGGACTTTTACTTTAAATCAGTGTATTATTGTTGGGTCTCTTTGTTACAGCAGCTTTGCCTTATCTTGACTGATCTTGATTGAACTGGGCTTGTAAGAGCAGGGTACCTGCTTGCTAATAATGACAAGTGCAGCATAATTCAATCTGAAGACATATACCAGAGTAAATGCCAACTCTAAGCAAATGTTGGGGCAACAACATAAAGCCCTTACCTATCTTTAGCTTTTGGAGGCCTTCAGTATCTCTCAGTTTGAATCTAACAGTTGTTCTTAAGTTCAAGTTATATTACCCAGATATGGTGAGGCAAGCAGAAGAGGAGGCACTGGCCATTGAAAGAATGTTTTGTAATTTACAGTTTCCAAGAGGAGGGGACACATCACACCATGCAGGGCCACAGGGGGAAGCAGCTTGGTCAGGAAGGACACAGATGAGTGCACAAACTTTCCCCCTCCCAGATGCCAGCTTGGCTAGAGTAGGAGGAAGAGGAACATGCCTGAAAGATTGAACATTTACCCAAAAGAGATTAGGTTATCCCAAAAGGAGTCTCTCTACCCTTTCAGTGGACTGAGCTGGGGTATTTTTCCCCTCTTGAGATTAAACCCGGGGCCTCATGAATGCTAAGTATGAAATCTACCACTGAACTACACACCTGCCCAACATTTTTTTAAATTAATAAGTTCATAGTGACATTTTAAATTCAAATTTAAATCCAAAGAATTTTTTCTTAACTGATTTTATTTCACGTTTATATTTGTTTTCCTCTAATACTATAATTTTGCTCCTAAAAACATCAATATATTCATTTATTTTCTTTATTCTATAATGTCAATAAAATAAGTTCAAAATTACAATATCATCATTATTACTCATAACACACATACACACCAAGAGACATACAAGACTTTTTGCAGCTTTTTTAAATCTTAAGAATATATTCCATCAAGTATATATGATCAGAATACTATATTGAAAAGTTGCTTGAAATAATACTATGTGATTGTTCTCAATTTAACATACAGTTAGGGTTCATGTATTTGTTGTATTTAATTTTAGAGTTTGATCTTTATCTCTTTATTTTATTGTGTATTTTAATTCTTTTTTTTTTTTTTAATCTTTGGGTACTGGGGATTGAACTCAGGGGCATTGGGCCACTGATCCCCAGCCCTGTTTTGTATTTTATTTAGAGACAGGGTCTCACTGAGTTGCTTAGCACTTCACTTTTGCTGAGGCTGGCTTTGAACTCAAGATCCTCCTGCCTCACCCTCCCAAGCTGCTGGGATTACAGGCGTGGGCCACCACACCCAGCTTAATTGTATTTTTAGAATAGGTAAAACATTTACACAGTTCAAAAATCACAACTATACCAAAAGGTATACTTTGAGCCTTTTCTCTCCCAGTCCGTCTTTCCGCCATCATTAATAGCCATTTTTATCAGTTTGTGGTCTATCCTTTCTTCATTTCTGTTTGTACATATGTGTGTGTATTACATAATTTCCCATTCTTTCTTATAGATGCAATAGCATACTAGACACACTCTTCTGAACTTGCTTTTTAACAGTGCAGTCTGGAAATTATTCCATGTTATTTCCCATTCTGTTTCACAGCTGCAAAACCCCTTGCAGTCAGGACGTTGACTAGGATTGCAGTCATCGGAAGGCCTATCTGGGCCTGCTGACCTGCAGGGAATCTGGGAGGATAATTCACTCCCATGCCCAGCTCACTAGTGCTGACTTGAAAGCAGCATCTTCCCATGGGCATTTCCACAGGCTGCTGGAGTGTCCTTGATACAGGGCAATGCAATCACCCCAGAGAACACATTCAAGAAAGCAAGATGGAAGAAACAATGACTTAGCCTGGTCACTCCCTATATCTTAAATTTTTTTTTTTTTTTTTTTTTTTTTGGTTGCTGTTGTTGTTTTGTTGGCAGTACTGGGGATAGAACTCAGGGTGCAAAAGAGGCAAGTGTTCCCCTGCTGAGCTACATCCCTAGTTCTTTTTAAAAAATTTTTACTTTGAAACAGGATGCTAAGTTGCTCAGGGCTGGCCTTGACCTTGAGATCCTCTTGCCTCAGCCTTTCAAATATCTGGGATCACTGGTGAACACCACTTCACCCAACTTCACTCTCCAGTTTAGAACATTCCATAAGTTAGAAACCTGTCACCAAATTTTCATTTGAAGGAAGATGAACTAGGCTTCCTTTTGAAGGGAAGAATGTCAGAATATTTGTAGACATATCTTAAAACCACCAGCAGCCTTTAGAAAGCATCCTGTACAGGGCACTGCTTCCCTTGTATGGAGATAAAAGTCTTCTTTGTAATTATCAATCAGCGTGTACCCAGCTCCGGAATCTATGTAGTTTTATAATGTAAAAAGATGGGGCAGGGCAGTGAGGGGCAGAGAGAGAAAGATGGATTGTATATTTGTATAGCTCCAAAATTGATATGTTGAAATCCTAATCCTCAATATGATGGTATACAAAAATGGGAGGTGATGAGGTCATAACAGTAGATCCCTCATTAATGGGACCCCAGCCCATGTGCAGTGGTGCATACCTGTAACCCCAGTTACTCAGGAGACTGAGGCAGGATGGCAAGTTTGAGGCCAACCTCAGCAACTCAGTGAGATCCTGTGTCAAATTTTTTAAAAATATAAAAGGGTCTGGGGATATAGCTTATTGGTAAAACACCCCTGGGTTCAATTTCCAGTACCAAAAAGAAAAAAGAAAAAGAAAGAGACAACCCCCCCCTCACTGAGAACTCTCTTGCCCTTTTGCTGACATGTGAGGAAAACAATAAGAAGTTGGCAGTCTATAACTAAGAAGAGGGCCCTTAACAGAACCCCCACCTACTGGCACCCTGATCTCATACTTCCAGCAACAACTGAGAAACACGTTTCTATTGCTTGTAAATCGCAGTTCTATGTTACTTTGTTACAGCACACAAACTAAGATAGGCAAATCCTGGAGACCTTCAGGGTTTCTTTTGTGTGCACGCACGCACGCGTGTGTGTGTGTTTAGTATTGTCATTATTTTATTTTAATTTTTTAATATTTTTAAAAATAAATTTATTTTTGATATATTTGTATTCTTATTAGTTATACATGATAGTAGAATGTATTTTGACACACATATAAGGAGTATTCTTCTGGTTGTATGTGATGTGGAATTACATTGATCATGTAATCATGTATGCACACAGGATAGTAATATCCAGTTTCTTTTTTTCTTTTTTTTTAATTTTTTGAGACAAGGTATTGCTCAAACTTGTGATCCTCCTGCCTCAACATCTGGAGTCAGTGGGATTATAAGCATGCAGGACTGTGACTAGCTAGTTTTCTTTATGAAAATAACAAAAAGAATTTTTGAGAATTTCTGAATGTATCTATCATTTATATATAAATATATATAATACCTACATATCATTACATACACATATATTTCATTTATTAATACAAATGACATATAAATATCTCAAGGTTCTGTTTCTCAAACTGGGTAAACAATCCCGAGACCAGCAGTAGGAAGCTAAGCCAGATGAAGTGCACATCATATCTTACAGGAGTGACTACTTGGTGGTGCTCAATGTAAAAACACTGTTATACTGAAACAAACATGGTTATATATTAGTGAAGGAAAAATGGGAAACACACACATTTTAAAAATTAAGCATGTGACTTCAAAGAAATTTTGAATTTAGGGTGTTCAAAATAGGCAGCCTTGAACCATTCTCCCTACTCTCCCAGATAGGCTTTCCACGTCTCTGTCCTTAGGAGTGTCAGTGGAAAAGTGGGAGAAGCACAGGCTGGAGAATTCACATTGGCCTTTTGTTCGTGAGGAGCCAGTGGGAACCTTTCTTCTGAAAGAATCACCCTGTTCTTGTGTACACACTATTCCCATTCTGGCTCCACCACTCCCTCCACCCCCGCTTTTGAGGAAAGCATTTGTCAAGCTATTCTGGGCTCCTGGCAAATGCACTGGGATGGGATTCCTCGGTCACAGTCCTATTATTACTTGCACATTATTCTTGCCTTTCTTAATGCAGTTATTAAATCTTTGATATAATTTCCTTTCGGTTTCTATGAATTTCCTCTCTTCAATATCCACTAGATGGTACAGGCATCCTCTGTCCTTGTTATCTCACAGATGCCACCTCACTCTGATGTGTGCTGGGTCTGGATCAGCCCTCCTTCTCCTGGAAACCTAAAGATCATGGACTCACAATGAGCCATCTGCATCTTTGGGCAGGGAGCTTCATTGGGTTCCAAGATGAACATGTAGTTCCTTCACTTACAATGGCTTAACCATTGCCAAATTATCTGAGTCAGAGAAAGTATGCATTCTGAACAGTATCAAAAGGTACACTGAGGCACAATAAGATGTTAAAGAGTTTACTTGAGCTGGGTGTGGTGGCACATGCCTGTAATCCCAGTAACTCTGGAGGCTGAGGCAGGAGGATTACAAGTTCAAGACCAGCCTCAATAATTTAGCAAGTTCCTAAGCAACTTAGCAAGACCTTGTGTCAAAACAAAAAAATAAATAAAAAGGGCTGAAGTGAGTAAGTGCCCCTAGATTTAATCCCCAGTACCCTGCCCCACAAAAAAGAGTGTTTATTTGGGCAAAGAGCAATTCATTCATGAGTCAGAGAGCACCAAACTAAAGACCATTTGAGGCTCTCCTGAGGGAATGCAAGTGGACAGTTTTTACAGGGTGAACATGAAAAAAAGCAAAGTAAGTATTTGGGTACTGTTTATACAGCACTTTATTTAGTTTACCCTGGTAGGAATCTCCTAGTTATGTAACTATCAGTTAGTTGGTGGCTTCTGATTGGTTGAGTTTAAGTTTCATTTTACTTTAACATGGTCGTTTGTTAATAAGAAATAGCCCAAGTTTCACTTCTGTTTGTGAATCAAGCAAGGCAAAATTGCCCCCCAGGACTTAACTGACTTTGTCTGCTCAGGGATTCTTCAGGCCTATTCTCTATTTTAATTTACTTTAACACCCGTAATAAAGTAGGGGCATCTGAAAATTATTTTTGTACTGTAATTGAATATTTCTCTAAAGTACCAAATTTCACACCCTAGGCAAAAAAAAAAAAAAAAAAAATCAAAGCTTCATTTCACCACCATACAAACTTATTTGATGATTTTATATACTTTTTGTATTTAATTACATAGGAAGGAGAAAGAAGGGAAAATCCCCAAATAAGCTCTTTGGTGGTCAAGGTCTCTCTGGTCTTAATGGGGCGCTGACCATGTGTGGCTATCTATCATCACCAGACATCCTCCCCTTGCTGGTCCAGCTCAGGTTCACCTGGCATGACTTCCCTGTTTGCTCTGAAATTGTTAGGAGCATATCTAATTTCCCTTAATTGCAACCTTTGTTGGAAGTAGACTTGTGTATTTCCTTCTGTGTTACCATGGTTAGGTGCTTCCATGGGAACTACACTCACAGTTGGGTTTGCTGTCACCTTAGTTCCTAACCACGGAAAACGGAGGAAGGGAAGTGACTGAGCAGGAACTTGAAGGGGGAAATCTATCTTTATTTTCACTAACTTTAAAATAAAATTTAGCATTTCTTTTAGTTATGCATGTAGGAAAGAAACCCTGGTGATTCCATCAAAACCCATGAGATTTTTTTTTTTACCAGTAGAAATCACAGATATTTTTATATCCAGTTAAGTTATTGGAAATATCTTGAAGTATCTTTTCACTCATTACTTATAGTTACTGAGGATTTTAGACCCCTGAGAGACCAAATGCAGTCTTCCTGTGCACAGATGCTACAGAGCAACATATACAAGTACATCATATATATAGCCAGGAGCCTGTACAGCCCATGCTCCATAATGCTCATCCAGAGATACACATTGTTTCTCTATTATTCCCTATCTACAAAAATCTCTATTTATTTAAAAGAGAAAACTCAGTATAACTGCAAATTCTTAGAATTCATTTCTGTTGTAAAGGCATCTAAGTTGAACCTGAATCTACATTTTTTTTTTTTTTTTTTTTTTTTTTTTGGTACTGGGGATTGAACCCAGGTGCCCTTTAACACTGAGCTACATCTGCAGTCCTTTTTGTCTTTTATTTTGAGACAGGATCTTGCTAAGTTACTAAGGCTGGCTTTGAACTTGGGATCCTCCTGCCTCAGCATCCTGAATGACTGGGATTACAGGTGCTTGACACCACACCTGGAAAAATTTACAGGTTTTTGTTTTGTTTGTTTGTTTTGTACTGGGGATTGAACTCCAGGGATGCTTATCCACTGAGACACGTCCCAGCCCCAGCCCTTTTTATTTATTATTTTGAGACAGGGTCTCACTAAGTAACTTAGTACCTTCCTAAATTGCTGAGGCTGCCTTTGAACTTGCAATCCTCCTGACTCAGCCTCCTGAGTCAATGGGATTACAAGTATGCGCCACCATACCCAGCCAAATTTGTAATTAATAAAAGTTATATTGAAGAAATCGCTCTTTTGCTCTTTGGATAAAATACTTATTTCAATTGGAGCTGAACTTTAAAAGTCTTGGATAATCGTGGTGTTCCTTGAGAGAAGCTTGTGTGTGCCTTGTAAAATGAAGTATTATGTCATCCCTAAAGAAAAGGAAAACAATAAAACATTATGTCACTGAATGCCCCCTTTCTGTTCCTAAAAACCTTGCATTAAGGAAACAATGAGAGTAAGATTGGGCCATGTAACATATTATCCTGAAGGACACTGACTTTCTCCTACACACTCTGGGATTTAGGGCAAGTTAGTGTTCTCTGTAGAAAGCCACATTCTCTTTAGGATGCTAGTCGTACAAGAAAACTTAGCATGCTAAAAGGTATTGCAACAATACCTTTTGTGAAACAGGATTCTTAACCCTTGTTTCAAAACAAAATAAAACACCAAAATAGACTAAATGTCTTTTATGACATGCAGATTGCCTTGTTGTAAAATGTAAGTTTTAACCAGGAACAGTGATGCAGACCTGTAACCCCAATTATTCAGAAGCTGAGGCAGGAGAATCATCAGTTTGAGACCAGCATAGGCAACTTAGTGAGACCCTGTCTCGAAATAAGATTTTTAAAAAAAGGATTGGGGATATAGCTCAGAAGTAGAGCACTTCTGAGTTCTGTCCCCAGTACCATAAAAATAAGTGAGTAAAATAAATAAAACAAAATAGAATGTAGGTTTTAATATTATTAGACCAACAGAGCAGCTGATTGTCATTGACAAGTTACTTGGTTACACTCACAAATCCCAAGAGAAGGGAAACACCATGCCACAGGTTAGGGGTGGAAGCTCTGGAGTGGGTCAGAAGGCAGAGGGAGCCAGGCGAAAATGTAGGCAAGAGCCTTTTGTTTCCATTAGGGAAAGGAAAAAAAAAAAAAAAAGACAGAGAAGGCAGGATAAGCAAGCTTAGGATTAGCCAGTTTGTCTAATTTCAGCAGGCTCTGGGATGAAGGGGGGCTGTCCCTTGTTATCTGATAACACATATCCTAGAATGATTTGGACAGTGGCCCAAAGTATAAGAACCAATAAAGGAGGTCGTGGGGTATATGCTCTGGATAGGTTGGTTTGTATGTGAAAGTCACACTCTGAGGTGACCAGGTGACTCATCTATTATTTCTGTAATAGATGAGTAATTTCTGTAATGTAACTGGCAAGGCCAGGGAGAGACAGTCTCTCTCACAAGGCCCCAGATATCAAAGCATCAAATACAGAGAACAGAAAGTACGGGTCTCTCTTTGGCAGCACATATACTAAAATTAGAATGATACAGAAAATATCTGCATGAGAATGACATGCAAAGTTTTGAAGCAGTATAGTATTTTTAGTGCACCATTTAAAAAAAAAAAAAGAAACTAAAAAGTGTGATTATTTTACTTGTCAAAGTTTTCCCCACGTTTTTAATGCTTTGCACAAGTTAAAGAACAACAGCCTTCAGGTCAGCATGTCTTAAAACATAAAATCAAACTTTAATTTGCCTATATTTTAAACATACTTTCTCATTACTAAGCACCTTGTATATATCCCAAACTTGTTTTATTTTAATATGTTGATGTATTGGTTATTTACTACTGTATAACAAATTACCTAAAACTAGCGATTGAAAACAACAATCATTATGTGTGGGTCAAGAATCCAAGTGCAACTTAGCCAAATAGTTCAGGGTCAAGTTCTGTTGTGAGGCAGTATTCAAGGTGTCAGCTGCACAGATAGAGGATCTGCTTCAGCGCTCACTCTTGTGGTTGTCAATAGGCCTCGGTTCTTTACCACGTGGACCTCATAGAGCTTCCTTGGGACATGGCTGCTGGCCTTGCCCAGTGTGACCAATCCAAGAGAGTAAGGGAAAGAACACAAGAATTCAGGGTTTTTGGAACCTAATCTCAGAAGTGATGTTCTATCATTTCTATCATATTCTATCCCTCAGAAAGGAGTAGCTAGATTCAGCACAAATTCAAAGTTTGAGCACAAGTTCTTGTGGAAAAGACCACTGGGGCCCACCTTCAAAATAACATGCCTCAGTTGATAAGTGAACTTCAATTAAATTGCTTTGGAGAGGGATAATTCTGGGTTTTTGTTGTTTTAATTTAAAAACATTATTTTGGGGCTGGGGATATAGCTCAGGGGCATAGTACATGCTTGGCATGCATGATACCCTGGGTTGGATCCCTAGCACCACAAAAATAAAAATATTATTCTGAGGAGTTCAAAGGTTTCACAGTTATACATACCACAAATAGCTAGAGTCACTCAATGCCAAACATATTTGGATCCAAACCTTGCCTCACCTACCCGCCATGTTGACCTCAGGCAAGAATTTCACTATTGCAAGCACCAGTTACTCCAGCAATAAAATTGGGACAATAACACATGTATTACAGATGAGATTGTACATATAACATTCTGCCCAGATTATATTAATAAAAGGCAATTATTGTTATTAGAGAAAATAATGTGATTGAATCTCACTTACATGTAGTTTTCTATTTCACATAATTACAGAGCTCTGGAATCATCTTTATCAATAGTTGGGTTTTATTCTTTCTCTCCTGATGAATGCTTTAAATATCTTAAGTCATATACATGATGAAGCCCAATGTGTCTGTCCCCACACCCCCGCCAAAACCCCCATGTTTTAATATACCAGGTAATAGCGTATCTAGATGTATTAATACAAATGACATTAGCATTAGAAGCAGATGTTAAGCCAAAATTGTCCACAGGGAGGGAACTATCCATACTGTAGTAAACTTCTCAGAGAGAATGTTAAGCCTGATGGTTTGCATTTTCAATCAGCAGGACACCTGTCCTGCAGTTCATAGGTAAATAGTGGAAGATGAATTGCACTAGAGAAAGATTAAAGCCCCCTTTCCAGCCACCTGCTTCTGACCAGGTGTTCCTTTCACACCTGGTGTTCCAACACAGTACAAAAATTAATAAAGAGGGAAGAAATAAGGTTTCTTATTGCAGTTACCTTGCTATCCAGTGATCTGTGTTTGTAAAACCCTTTTAACAGAGGCGCATGCTATTGAGGATCCAGGAACAATTCAGAGGCAAGTGGAAACCTGCTGCCTCCATTTGTTTGTTCTTTGAGTGTGAAGGCCAGGAAGGCAGTGTTGGAATGGGCAGGCCCACACTCTTTCCCTTTTCAACCTGGAGTCGGGACACAGGGAGAAACTTTGGGTTCATCCTCACTAGAGAAAGTCCCTCCCCTAGCTGGTCTCCCTTGCCTGTCCTCCCCAGAACACATAGGGAGGAGTTTTCAATGAGGCGGCCGCACCTGTGGCCACAGAGAAATAAGACCCAGCTAGAACTGTGCCACAGCCACATGAGGATTTAAGTTTTGATTTCCCAGAGACCATGAGGGAAACTGTAAGTATTTCTTCCTCCACAGCCTCCCTCCTGTGCCCTTTCACTCTCGATTTCAGGGTAGTAGTTTTTCAAACTGCTACCACAGCATTTGATTTGAAGTATCTTTATTAGCGCTGAAATTTAAATTAAGTACCTCAGGCAAAGGGCACATGGGACCTCCTGCTATTATTTCTTACAGCTACATGTGAGTCTATGATGATCTTAAAATTATAAGGTTTAATTTTTTGAAATGCTCAGAAATTACTGTAACAGGAAGAACTAATAATGAAAAAGAGAGAAAAAGAGAGAGAGAGATCAAGTCCTATCCTCAAAATCTACTTTGCTTTTTTTTCTTAGGTGGAATTTATCTCCCACACTAAACCTGTATAGAGTCTGTACTTCATGGAAGCTCATGAAATAGAAAATAATACCTGCTCCTTTCTTCTTATTTACCCTGACTAATCTGACAAGATCTTTGATAGCAATTGCCTTAGTTCATTTTCTATTGCTACAACAAAATACCATGAATGGGGTGTCCTATAAAGAATAGAAGTTTATTTTCTCCTTGACTCTGGAGGTGGGAAATCCAGTATCTAGGTACTGGCATCTAGTGAGGACCTTTTTGCGGTATCAAACATGGCAGAGGGCATCATATGGTGAACAGCAAGCAGATTGGCTCAGGTCTCCTCCTTTTCTTATTAAAGTCATGAATGTCGCCATGAGGGCTGCACCTCATGACCCTATTTAATTCAAATTGCCTCCCAAAGGTGGCCCCTTCAAATATCACTAATGAAGGACTGTGTGAATTAAGCTTCCAACACATGAATGTTTGGGGAACACATTCAAACCATAGCAGCACTTGGAAGGTTCTATAAACAAGCACTGGCAGGACTCTGATGGTATAAACAAGAACTGATAATAGTTGTTGCCTCCAGAGAGATCAAGGGAAGGAGCCAGGAAAAAGAGGAAGATACATTTTTCATGGTAAATCCTTTTTGACTTCTGAATTTTATATATCTTACCTAGTTCAAAAATATTATTTTCCAAGTCCTACCTATCCTTCAAAGGTCTAGTTCAAACATCTTCTGGGTGAAGCCTTCCCATCCTACCAGGTAGAATTCACCATTCATCAGGTAGTTAGAGACCTTGGCTACCAGTTGAAAAACCTGAGAGCTATTTAAAAAAAAGAATGCTTGTCTGCACAGATCAACTGACTGAGAATCTCCCCAGGGGAGGGTCAATGTGGATATTTTTTAAAATCTCTCCAGGTAATTGTAAGCAAAAATAACCAAAACAGTTTTGGCACCATTATGAAGGCACAAATAACCAGGACAGAAGCAGACCTCAAATGGATCAGCAAACTTTCCTTTATTCTCCAGTGGAGTCAGTCAGTCATATACTGGAGGGGCTCAATTTATGGGCAGAAAAATGGCCCCCTTATTACAGGAGAGGTCTGTGTTTATGTAGGTTACACACTGGGAAATGACTCAACCATTGAAGACTTTAACCTATCAATTTGGGCATTCAGGAAACAGGTTGTGAGAATTTGAAATTTGTTTCTACAGGGTAAGGATGGAGAGTTCAGAGTATATCATTCAGCTCTTATTTCTTTCCCTGCAGGGTCTATTGTACTGTCACTAGGAAAGCATTTATTTGGGGAAGGATCAATGTTTTGGCTCCTTCCCGGAGAATGTCATTTTTAGGTTTGATGGATATCTCCTTCGCAGGGATTGTCTTGTCACTGGGAAAGGATGTATTGGAAAAGGATCAATGTTACCAATGTGTTGGCTTCTTCCTCCCTCCTTCTTTCCAGACCACACTGTTTTGGAGATTGCCATTTCCATATCCTTCATTTCAGACTCTGAAAGGAGAAAATGAATTGGGAATGACAGTATCAGATCTGGTTATTTCCTGCTGAGAAGGGGTGATGAAGAGGGACCTCTCCTTTCAGAGTTCTGGAACAGAACATGGGAACTCTGGTGTTTGGGGCTTAAGAGGGTATATGTGGGAGGAGCCTTGAGGTTCAGGCCAAGTCTTCTTTTTGTGGTCTCAGAGGGTCAGGCTTGGAGTCAGGTCAGGAGCATGGCTCGATGTGTTTTGGGAGGCGTTTTGAATTGCACAGATCATCTCATTAGGAAAACCGTTTCATGATTTCAGGAGTTTGGGTCCTTTGGAGCCTAGTGAGCATAAATAACTTTGGAACCATACTTTCCTGATGGTAATTGTCTCCACCCTGCTTGACAGACTAAGAAAAACAAGAGCATACATAAGATTAACAGTATAGTAATGGCTAGTGACCCAGCTATATGTGTAGAAAAGTACTTAAAAGGGTTAAGGGAAGAAATCCCTTCAGTAATAATGTTCATGGGTCCTTAAGATGTCAGCTTTTGCAGTGGCACCTTATAGAGTGCAGTGATTTCCATTATAACTGCTGTTTCTGATGTAGTTTCATCTCTGGAAGAAGTCAGCACATAGGCTGATTTCTGCTGAAGAGTAAACACTTGATTTTTTAAAAACCTAAAAACATTCACCTCTTTTATCTCACTTTGTCTCCACAATAGCCTTGTGAGCTGAGCATCATTGCCCTACTGCACAGGGGAGGAAATGAAGAGTTGAACTACTAGAAGTTACCAAGAGCCCCTTTGAGATCCTCAACTCTATGCTTCTTTGTGTTTGATGTCTCCTATGAGATTATAACCAGCTTTTGCATCCCTACCCAGAGCCCAACACATCACCTTTTGTCCCAAGTAGCCCAACCATAATAAGCAACCAAGTGGTAAATGAGTAGCCTAGTAGGGCACCAGGAAGTTTCCCTAGGTCACCTAGGATTCCACAAGGTGATTTGACATCCTGAGAACTTCCTCAAATTATGGGCAACAGTTTATCTTCCAATTTCTCTAATTTCTCATTTCTCCCTTTCGAAATCACCTAATTTTTTTTTTTTTTTTTTAATCAAAATGCAGTTTCCCAGATCCCAGATTGACAGAATCAAGATCCCCAGGGGTGGCATTCAGGAATATTGTGTGTGTTAAAATATACATAACATAAATTTCACCATCTTCACCTCTTTTTTGGAAGCTTGAGCAACAAATTTATTTCATCACAGCTCTGGAGGCTGGAAGTCTGCAATCAAGATGCCAGCGTGATCGGGTTCTGGTGAAGATCCTCTTCTGTATAGCAAAGGAAACAAGAGCATGAGCAGAGGCTGGTGCAGGTTTTCTTTATGCTGCTGATCTTCCCTTTATCCTTATGATATCTGAACTCTTTGCCTCTTTTTTCCCCCTTACTTTGCTCTAGCTTCTACTTATGAGAGAAAACATTCCACCCTTAATTTTCTGAGTCTGGCTTATTTCGCTTAGCACTGTGTTCTTCATTATATCCAAATAGCATATGTCCAAATGCTATAATTTTGGCATATTGGTGCAGTCATCAACTTCCTTTACAACAATATTTCTTTTCTTTTTTTTTTTTGGTACCAAGGATTGAACCATTGGGCACTTAACAACTGAGCCACATCCCCAGTCCTTTTTTGAAATATTTTATTTAGAGACAGGGTCTCACTGAGTTGCTTAGGGCCTCGCTAAATTGCTGAGGCTGGCTTTGAACTCATGATCTTTCTGCCTCCGCCTCCTGAGTCACTGGGATTACAGTTGAGCATCACTGCACCCAGCCCTTAACAAGATTCCTAAAGTTCAAGAAATAAAATCAAGAATTAATAAGTTTCTGTATTTTACAAAGAACTCAAAAAGCTTAGCACCAAATAATAATAATAATAATAATAACTGAATCAATAAGTGAGCAAAAGAACTAAACGGACATTTCTCAAAAGAAGAAATACAAATGTCCAACAAACACATAAGAAATGCTTAACTTCCCTAGCAATCAGGAAAGTGCAAATCAAAACTACATTGAAGTCAGGCACAGCGGTGCACACCTGCAACTTCAGTGGCTTGGGAGGCTGAGGCAGGAGGATTGCAAGTTCAAAGTCAGCCTCAGTAACTTAGTGAGGCCCTAAGCAACTCAGCAAGATCCTGTCTCTAAATAAAATTTTAAAAAGGGCTGGGGACGTGGCTCAGTGGGTGAGCGCCCCTGAATTCAATCCCTGGTACTAAACAAAAGAAAACAAGCAAACAAACAAAAAAAACTAACCATTGAGATTTCACTTCACTTTTCTTTAATGGAGAAATGGGTTCATTTCCCTGTTGGTGTTAAGTTTTGCAATTGTGTCTTCTTAGTACTTTTTTGTTAGCCTTTTCCAGTATTGTGTCAATTTAGGGGAAAAGAACAATTTAAAGTTCATTTTCACAATATCTGCTTCCTGTCAAACAGCATTTTTTTTTTCTCACAAAGATGACAATACTTGCCTTTTACTTAAAGTAGCACCTACCCAATAGATTATAGGTCAAGTACTGCTTCTCTGCCCATGTGTTAATTCTAAATTTTGCTCCAAATGAAGTATATTTAAACAGAAACTTCATAGAGTGTGTATTTCACAGGTTGTGCAAACATCAAAACCAGTTTTAGCTGGTTTGGGTGGGGATCAGACTTCCTACCCACAATTCAATTGAACCCATCTGTGGAGTAACCAAATCCTCCCTCAGAACAAAATAAACTTCAATTGTGTTTGGCTACAGCAGTTAAGGGCAGGGTCCTGAAGCTTTGTTTTTCAGAAAGAAAGTGCTTGTCTGTCACATCCCCTAATGTCCCCCCAACACACACACCATGGCAGCCTGGGCAGGATTCTTGTATTTTAATCTCCCAAAGCACCCGTTTGCCAAACTTAGCACGTCTGCAGTTGTGTGGTTGTTTGTGATATCCTCTGTCTTCCCTCACTATAGTGTCAGCTCAGGAAGGGACTGATTCTCTTGGAACACACTCCACTGTCCCCAATGCCTTATACAGTGACCGCTTAATAAAAATGTGCCTTAGTGACTGACTGACAGTGTGCTAGCCCATGATTGATGTACAGCCAAGTAAAAAGGACCCCTGAATCCCATCCTGAGTCTGCCCCTTTTGTAGCTTTGTGACTCTGGAAAAGTTGCTCACCCTTTCTGAGCTTCTATTTCCTCATCTACAAAATGAAGAGGATAATGTTCTCCTTGGAGGCATTTCTAAGGAGTGAATGAGATTAGAGACCCATAAGTGCTCAATAGGCATTGTGTTCATAAACCAAATTTATTTGCTTGGTGTTTTATAATTAATATTACAAAAGAACTGTATGGTAGAAAATTTGTCATTCAACAGTTGAAGATACAGCCATCTACATCTTTGCCCTTCAAAGTCATTTTATCTGAGGACATCCTCGAATAGGAAAAAAGGACATCCCTAGGTACATAGGAAAGTGAGGAAGTGGCTGTGAATAAACACATATTATCATCAATTTCATCTTGCTAGATTCCTTGACTGCAAAGTGCCTTGAAGCCAGGAATTCCAGTTTACTTTGCTCAATTGCCAAATCTGAGCCAGGGTTGGTTCAGGTATATTCAACACATATTTCCTGAACAAATGACTGCCTGACATAAATCATCTTTATATTTCCTCCAACTGGTGAACTGCTCAATCCTTTATACATAGGCAAATATCTAATGTCTGCGAATTCAATTGCTTTATTATTTTTGGTGTTCATGAATACACACCTGAATTTTGTTTCCTCTTTGGTTAGGACTGTATCATAGCACTGATACTGTGGTTTAGTCAAATGACCACCCTAATTTCCATGGGTACCTATGGGAATCTAGTGACAAGGGATTCTGATTTCCCAGGGATGTGTTAAGGTCACCCACCCAAGTGGAGTTTCTAGAACCCAGTCCAATAAAAATATGTAACCAAGCCTGGCACCATGGCACACTGCCATAATCCTAGAGACTAGGGAGGCTGAGGCAGTTGGACCTCAAGTTCAAGGCCAGCAATTTAGCAAGACTATCTCAAAATGAAAAGGGCTGGGGATGTAGCTCAGTGGTAGAGCACTAGCCTAGCATGTGCACAGACCTTGGTTCGATCTCCAGTACCACAAATAAATAAATAAATAAATAAATAACCGTCAGAGCCGTTGACAGAGATTAGAAGGAGGAGGAAATGGGAAGTTGCCACTTAATGGGTATAGAGTTTCAGTTTTGTAAGCTAGGAAAGGTCTGGAGATTGGTGACACAATAAAATGAACACACAACACTACTGAACTGCCTAAAAATGCTCAAGAAGTAAATTTTGTGTTACATGTATATGTTAACAATTTTTAAAATCACCCTGAAAGTCTCTACCATACACTGAAGAAAAAGGGAAAAGACACCATGGGATAAAGATACTGTACTTTAGTTCGGGCATGGTGACACACACGTGTAATCCCAGCAACTCCAGAGGCTGAAGCAGGAGGATCATAAATTCGAGGCCACCTTGGGCAATTTCATGAGATTCTTGTCTCAAAATAAAAATAGAAATAAAAAGGTCTGGGATATAGCTCAGTGGTAGAGCACCCCTGTACCACCACAAAAAAAAAAAAAAAAAAAAAAAAAAAAAAAAAAAAAAAAATCCCCAGTACTACTAATAAATAAATAAATAAAATCCTGCAGTTTATTTTTTTAAATACATCTTTTGTTTGTAGGTGGACACAATACCTTCATTTTATTTTTATGTGGTGCTGAGGATTGAACCCAGGGCCTCACATGTGCTAGGCGAGCACGCTACCACTGAGCCACAACTCCAGTTCCCTGTATTTTATTTTTAACAGATTGTATAGAAAGTTCAGAGTTTTTCCTCATCACAGATAGAATTCTTACAAATGCAAGCACAGATCTGTGGGATCAAATGGGAACAAAGTATCTTCCAAATACTCCACAGAGCAAAGTTGAAAGCTGAGCTTAGAAAATGAGTACCTGTACTGTAAACGTGGATGTTATCAAATGTTTGCACAAAATACACTGACCCCGATTAAATCTGACTTTTTCTCCAGGGGCAGGTCAAAGTGATTGAACTGAGATTCATGGCAGTGCCTGGGCTTTGAACAAAGGCCTAGCAGTTACAAACCTCTTAGCTGGGGCTCCACAGCTCTGTTCAGGTTACTCTGCCTTTTGTGTCCTCCTTCACAGAGCAAGGTTACTTAGGGTTCAAAGCCCCACAGAAATAGGATGGGTATCAAGATATTGATCTTCTGTAGAAACCCAAAGACTACTTTCATTCAACAGCTTTGCCACTGGTGGGTGTTTAAACCATTGTTTTAGGCAGTGACCTTCTAGATGCAGTTAGTCCAGGGTGCTTTCAAATTCCTTATTCACTTTTACTCCTCAAAGCATTGGACATTGCTGACCTTTTTGAAGAGTTCTTCATGGCTTTGTCTCCCACTGTGGTTTTGTTTTCCTTCCTGCTTGTCTAACCCAGCCCTGCCTCTGCCTGTGCTCACTTCTGGGTTCACTCAGCACTGAGGCAAGCAGGGAGTATGCCAAGTGTGGATCAAATCGCTACTGTAGTGAGTTGTAAACTTGCAGTGACAGCCCATGCAGGATGTGTGAGTCCATGGGGAGGTCAGGGAAAGCTGCTGGACTGAGATCTGAAGGACTAGGCGTCCCTTGATGTGGTGAAGGGGCCAGGCCACAACCCCTATGTTCCATCCTCGGGCAGCTCCAGTCCGTCACTATGATCCTTACTTTACATAGTGTTTGCTGATTTACAAGCCACCTACATATGCCTCATGTCTTGTTGGGGAGGACAGGCGTTATTAACTCTTCAGGAAACTGAGGACACAAGGTTCAGACCCATGATGTAGTGGACACATGGTCAGTAAGGAAGGACACCGGACTGGCCCAAGTTTCCAGCCCTAAGTCCTGGGAGTATCATTCTCTCTCCCCTAGTGACTCATCCACTCCCTGTCATGACCTCAAATTTCACTTCAAAAGAAAGTTCTCAGATCTACTCCTCTGGACTTAACATCTCCTCTTCGGTCATGCATTTCACATTAGCTGCCAGATATTTCCACTAGCAGCTAAAGAAAATATCTGAAACTATTAGTTTTCTACAAAAATCCATTTGCTTTTAAGTCTTCTTACATTCAGTGTAATGGTGTTGCCCTGCCAGTTGGCTGGAACCTCAGCCTTGAATTCATTCTCTTCTCATTTCACCCCGGCTTCTGGAGAATCACCAAATCCACCATGGGTCCCTATGTCTCTGAAGGAAGTCCAAGGAGTTCCTGGCAATGGGGAACCTCAACTCAGGATGAACGGGGTTCTTGACAGACTTCAAAGAAATTAATGTAAGGAAATACCAGAAGCAAAAAGATGATTTAGGAAAGTAAAGACACATTCAAAGGAGATGTGGGTCGTCTCGATAGTGAGAGACACTGGATTTCTCAGGCTCCTCTTTTAAAGAAAACTTGGTGATGGGTAGGCATAGGAAGGCATGCGGGTATGACAGCAGTCTGGTTATCACAAGATATTTCCTGGTGGTCTTGTTACTCTCAGGATCCTTAGGGTAATGGGGTCTCCATTATCTGATCAGTAGATAACATAGAAAAATACCTTGTATGATAGGCTTTTAAAAATAACTCTTTGTTTAATCTATTTATTACGTAGACTAACAGAGCACAAGGTAATTTTTATAAGTGAGTGAATTTATGATAACTCTAAGATAGTGAGTGGAGATTTATAGATTTCCCAGAAATTTGGGAGTAGTAAGCATGGGAGAGAAAACTGAGTTGGAGAGGCACGGGTGTGGGAGAGAGAACTGGCTTGGGGAGGAAGGGTATGTGGAACTTTAGTGTAAGGACTTCAGATTAAAGTTAGTTTCTTTGTCCTGCCTTTTGTCTCCTTTTTGGCTAACTTTTACTCACTATATCCTGTTTCATTTTCATAAAGACTTGTACATTTGTTCTGTTTCACCTCCCTAATTCCATACCTGTGTTAGTCACATTTTTGTCACTGTGACCAAAATTTCTGACAGAAACTATTTTATTTATTTATTTTTTACTTTTGTGGTACCAGGGATTGAACCCAAGAGTGCTTAACCACTGAGCCACATCCCCAGCCCATTTATTTTTTTTGGTTTGGGTTTTTGTTTTTGTTTTGTTTTTTGAGACAGGGTCTCCACTAAGTTACTTAGGGCCTCGCTAAATTGCTGAGGCTGGCTTTGAACTTGGAATTCTCTTACCTCAGCCTCCCAAGTCACTGGGATTACTACATGCATGTGCCACCACACCCAGCTCTGACAGAAACAATTAAGGGGAGAAAAGATTTATCTTGGCTCACAGTTTCAGAGTTTTCAGCTCAGATCATCTGGATCTATTGCTCTGAGCCTGGGATGAAGCCAAACATCCTAGTAGAACATGGCAGAGGAAAGACACTCAGTTCACAGCAGCAGCCACGAAGCGGGATGGGGAGGTGGGCAAGGACAAGATATGGTCACCAAGGCATTCCCCCCCACTGACTACTTCCTCCAGCTATGCCCCATCTGCCTAGAGTTTCCACCTCCTCCCAGAAGTCCATTCAAATGATTAATTCATCAAATGGATTAATCCACTGATAAGGTTACAGTTCTCATGATCCAATCATTTCCCAAAAGCCCCTGGACATTGCTACATTTGGGACCAAGTCTTCAACACAGGAGCCCTGGGGACAATCAGATCCAAAGTATAACCTGCAACAATGTTTCATTACGCCTGTCAGTCAACAAGTTGTTACTACCACTATATCTAAAATATCTAGAGAGCTAACCTTCAAGGAGTTAACAGACAAAAAGGAAGATTAGACATATCTACAGACATCTAGACACCAGGATATACAACTAAAAGCACTATGCTGTTATATAAATATGTATTAAATACATCACGTGTAAGGAATTTGTCTATCATTGGAATAAAAAGAAGACACAGTTTTGGTGCATACACAAGAGGGTAGAGGACCACAGTATAAGCCCCAAGAAGGCTGGGATATTGTTTTGGTTCCCTGCTGCATTCCCAGTCTTTGGAATAGTACCGATTCCTGAGAATGAAATTTTTGAGTCAACAACTATATGATTTTTTAAAGAGAAATCTCACTTATTTCATAAAAATGTACAGATGGACTAGGTAGTGCTCATCTGTAATTCCAGTGATTTAGGCGGCTTAGGCAGGAGGATTGCAAGGTTGAAGCTAGCCTGGGTGATTTAGACAAAATAAAAAATAAAAAAGGCTAGGGATGTAGCTCAGTGGTAAAGTGCTACTGGATTCAATTCCCAGTACCAAAAAATAAATGAGCAAAAATGTGCATAGCATTTCTTACATGACAGACACTGCTTTAAGCATTTCACAAATATTAACTTATTTATTAATGCCTCATTGCCTCCCCCAAAGACTGTGACACATGTTTTCAAAATAACACAATGACAACACTTTTCTCATATCCCACTAGCCAGTGACTACATGACTTACCTTTTTATTGTCTTATTGTTATTTTAGCCTACATTTCCCTGACTCTAGGTATTTAAGTATCTTTTCATGTTTGTGGTTCTTAGTATAATTTGTTCTTCTCTTTAGTGTCCATTCATGTCTATTACACATTTTCTGCAGGTTTGTTGATCACTTTCTTATCAATTTGTGAGAGTTCCTTGTATATTAAAAATTAACAACTTTTTCTATCATTTTTATTATTATTTTCAGATCTATTCTTATTGATGTTGTTTATGATAGGCTTTATCTTACATTTTAAGATTTTGTATATAAATATGTCTATCGTTACTTTTATAGCATTTAATTTTCTGTTGTCCATCAAGTTGCCTGGATTTTTTCTAAGTCTTTAATTCATCTGCAGTTTGTTTTCATATATGGTATATGATAGTGTCATTTTTATTTTCTTCCAGAAAGAAGTCAACTCTTTATTAAATGGCCCATCTCTTCCCCCCTGAAATAAGCTACAGTATTTGTACTACATAAATGTCCCTTTGGACATGTGTAAGTCTATGTCCATACTACATTGATTTGCTTACTGCAGCTTTAGTTTCTGACTATCTGGTAGGAAAAATCTCCCCTTTTTCTTTTTCTTATTTTTATTAACTAATGTTGAGCATTTATTTTTCCTATTAATGTTTAATCGTTCTGTCCAGTTCCAAGGGGGAAAAAAAAAAAAAAAAAAAACCACTTCTTTTCATCGTAATGGAAGCTGCTTGATCTCAATTTTAGGACTGATTTTTTTTTCATGATGTAAGACCTCAAAATATGGAGGCCTCCCAGCTAGTCAGATCTTCTATCACCAAATACAGTAGAATCAGTTCCCCATATTTTGTTAGTTCCTTGTTAGACCTATTCCTAAGCAATTTACAGTTTTTGTGAATATTACATATGGAACAATATAGTTCCATTTTTATTTTTACTTGGTTCTTATTAAAGTAGAAGAGCTGCTGTTTTCTGTATAGTTATCTAGCTTCCATTTATATTCTCTCTCTCTCTTTCACACACACACACACACACACACACACACACAGTATGAGGGATTAAACCCAGTAGCACTCTACCATTGAGCTACATCCCCAGCCCTCTTTACTTCTTATTTTGAGATAAGGTCTCTAAATTGCCCAGGCTAGCCTCAAGTTTGTGATCCTCCTCTCTAAGCCTGGAATTAGATTGCACTGGTTTTTCTCACTCTTATTTTAATATGTCTTATTGTTTTCCCTTCTGAATTATCTTGGGTTTTCTTAAATATATATATCCCTATCAAAATACATGTTTTTGTTTATTTTCTAATGCTTATGGTCATTACTTCAACTTTTTGTCTTGTTTCATTTGCTAAAATAATGTTAAATTATAATGGTAATACAGGAATCAGTCTGATTTTTGACTAAAATGAAAGGCTCCTACTGTTTCCCTACTTAAGATAATACATGTTATTGGTTTTGATATTGGTTCTTCTGTCCCTAATTTTATTAGATTTAAAACAAAATACATATATACAGCAGTGATCTAAATATTTACCAAGATTTCACTTGTGTTGATCAATTCTGGTAAGTAGTTTTTGTCTATTTAAATATTTCCTTCTATACCTACTTAGGATTTTTATTTAAAATGTCTGCTGAATTTTAGCAATTATCATTTGAATACCTAAGGAGATTTTTCTCTTCCTTATATTGTTGATGTAATGGATTGTGATCATGTTAATGGAATTTAGATACTGAACCATTCTTGCAGTTGTAAAATAAGACTTGCTTGTTCGTTGTCTTTTATCCCTTTTGATATAATAAAAACTTTTACAAACTAATATTGTATTTTTCATTTTGATCACTAAGTTATAAGTGAGATTCATCTATATAGTTGTAATTAGTAATTATTAATCTATATTTTTCATAAGTTTTGTATTAAAATAATGCTGGCTTCAAAACATGAATCTAAAAGGTTTTTCTATGGCTTGGAGTAGCTAAATATGCACATTCTAACTAGATTGCTACCAGCCCATAGACACAATTTGAGCTGCAAACATTTCAGTAATTACACATTAGAATCATCGGAACTTTAGAAGCAAATTAACACTCAGCTGTGAAACCATCTGGTCCTAAGATCTTTCCAGAAGTAAACTCCAATTATCTTACTATTCTTCTGTAATAATCAGTTCACTCCTGCTTCCACTCTCTTCTTGGGTCCATTTTACAAGTTTATATTTTAACATGAGTTTGTATGTTTCCTGCAGCTTTTCACATTCGTGGCTACAGGATTACCCATAGTGAGCCTCTTGCATCTTTTAATTTCTCAAGTCCTTGTGGGTATGACTCTTTTCTCATTCTTAATCTCTTCCATTTTTCTTTCTTAAATCTCTATGTTGTCTATTTTATTAGTCTATTCAATAAACTTTTGGAGTTGTTTTCAGGAGACTTGACTTAAAATTATTGTTTTTTTCTATTTCATAAATTCCAACTTATACCTTTAAATTCCAACTCTCTGGTTTCTTTTTCTAAATTTTGGAGATGACTACTTAGTTCCCTTATTTTTTTTTTTATTTTTAAATTGTGAAATCATTTGAGGGCTCTAAATGTTCCTCTACGCACAGCTCCCAGGGTCCTGTCATTCTTTAATAAGAAGTGGTTTTCTCTTTATTGGTTTCTATATAGTTAGTGAGATCCCGTTTATGTCCTTTTTGATTCATGACTTATCTAGAAGCTTAGTTTCTTCCTTAGTTTTTAACTGCTTAATTTTTTTATGTCATTATCATGTATCAATGATTTTTCAACTTTCGATTAAAGAATGTGACCTATAAATTCTGTTGTTGTTAAGGCTTTTCTTTGCAATCATCACACAAATGAAAAAATTTTATACAATTTTTTCATTTTTTATTAAAAAATACTTTCTCTTCTTGTGGGATGTACGATGTGCCTATATGTACTACATGAAATCATGTGCTTATAACTGGGCTTGGTGGCACATGTCTGTAATCCCAGAGACGAGGCTGAGACAGAAGGATAACAAGTTCAAATCCAGGCTCAGCAATTTAGAAAGGCTCTAAGCAACTTAGCAGAACCCTGTCTCAAAATAAAAAATAACAAGGACTGGGGATGTGGCTCAGTGGTTAAGCACCCCTGGCTTCAATCCCAGGTATCAAAAACTTTCCATTATCTGCTTCTAATATTAAGCTCATCTGAGTAATTTTTGGACTAACATTTCTATTATTTTGTTGATCTGAATGCTTTTTTGACTATTAATTCTGGCTAATAATGATAAAGGCATTTTGAAATCTCCCATTGTAATTATGTATTTATATTTCTCCTTACCTTTTCATATTTAGCTGCTAAGTTCTTTGATGTCTATAGCACTGTGTCACCTTTGTCATCTGTGACTTTTATCATGGCATTAAGGGTCATTTCAGCCTGAAGTTCCACTTCATCTGATGCAAATGTTGCCACTCCTGCATTCATTTCTCATTGGCCTAACATTTATTTGCTTATCATTTTATTTTTAGCCTTTTATTATCATTTTGTTTCAAAGATGAATCAATATTTCCAATGAACCATATCTTTGCCTTAATATTTTTCCAGCACTTCAAACTTCAGTTTTTTAACACCGACTTCATCATTTTCTCCCTAAAGCCCTTTTATTTTCTAGAAAACAGAATGTAAAATAGAGTAGAAAATTTTGTTTTCTATTATAGCTGTCCATCTTAATTGTGTTGGAAAGCTCTTGTTTTGCTGTGGAGCATCGAATCCCCCTTGCTCTGATAAAAGACCAGATAGTCTTTGTCTGGGGGGTCCCTTTCCCACTCTCACTCCAGAGCATGAGGAATACCATCCAGAGCACATCCTTATGCCCTCTTCAGGGGTGGGCATGTGACTGCAGCCTGGCCAACTGAGCAGCATCTTCCTCTAGCCTCAGGGGACCCAAACAGAAGGACAACCGTGCAATTGGACCGAAAAAAGATGGCCACTCTCTTCCAGATGAGGCACTTGAGAGCACAGGCCTGTTGAAAACCAGACCACTTGGGCTCAAATATTGGTTCTTTGGGCTAGTTGCTTACTTTTCCTCAGTTTCCCTACCTGTAAAATAGCACCTATCTCATAGGATTGTTGTGAAAATTCTGTGTCAATATGTGTAAAATATAGAACGATGCCATGGAGTAATAAGCAAATAGGAGTGTTGACTGTGGTCATTACATGCTTTCTTACACCAGGACGTGGGAGTCATTGGCATTACAGGGTGGAGGAGGAATGAAATCAGCATGAAGGACATAGAGCCAAGAGTAGAACCGTAGAACCCTGGGTCGAGCTTCGGGAACAAGGGCTTCCAAAACTGGTTGTGCCTGGAATTCTTCAATTGCATGAGCCAAAGAAAAAAAGAAAAGAAAAGAAAGAAAAATCCCTTTTTGCTTAATATTCTGTGACTTGCATCAAAAAAAAAAAAAGTCCTAACTGATGCAACTGTCAACCTACTGACCCAGGCTGGAAACTTGAAACCATTTTTAATTCTTCCCTGTCCCTCACTGTCCACATCCTACATGACACATGTATTCATTGTACTTCCTCAATTTATTTTTACTTTGATTTTTTTTCCACTCTTCTCACAAGGGGGATAGGAAGAAGGAACATGAATATTTCTGAATACTTGTTAAATACTTACAGCTGAGCTAGGATATGTGAATTTTTTAATTCCGTCAACAATTCCTTGAGGACCCTGAAATGCAGAAACTGAAATAACTAGTTTAAGATCACACAGTGAGCCAGTGGTGAGGCCACACTGGGCACCACTGTGGATATACTATAGATACTTACTTGCTGAATGGTCAGTCCCAAGAGCAATACCCACAGAACTCACTCCTGTCAGTATCCCACGTGGCATTGACCTGCATGTCTACTCAGTCATTTTGAAAATGGCAATGACCCTAAGGCAGTCTAGTCAATGTCAGGGGTCACAGATAACTGTCCCCATTGTTTTTCTCAGGGCATCAGTCATCAGCCACAAAGTCTACCTATTCTTAGTTCCAAAGCTTGCTGGTCTGTTTGCAAAGAAGGGAGTAACTCCTGCTAAGTTGTGGTCATGTCGCATCCTTCAATTATAAAAAGAAACAAATGTCCTAGTGATTATCTCGGCATAAATTCACACATGCATATGTGCACACACACGCACACATACCCCAGTCTGCCAATCTGTTTCCTTAAAAATATAGCTGTTTCCAGATTCTTTCCTGAATAGCCCTGTAAAAATACTTCTGCCTCCAGTCCTGGGCTCTTCACATTGTCCATTAGAAAATGCTTATTGCTAAGTGAAACAAGCCAATCCCCAAAAACCAAAGGTCAAATGTTTTCTCTGATATGGGGAGCTAACCCACAGTAAGGGGAGGGGATTTAAAAAAAGAATAGAAGTTCAGAGGAGTAGACAAAGGGGAGTAAGGAAGGGAGTGGGAAAGGGAAAAGGAAAGACAGCAGAATGAATCTGACAGAGCTTTCCTGTGTACACAGGTGAATATACCACAGTGAACCTCACTGTCACATACATTCACAAGAAATTAATTTTTAAAAATTTGTGGGTAAATGGCAGAAAGGTCAGTAGAGGAAAGGGAGCCGAGGATGGGGGAGAGGAGGAGAAGGAGAGGTGACTGGGAACTGAATTAGAACAAGAAATATTTTGTGTTTGTATAATTATGCCAAAATGAATTCTACCATCATGTATAACTAAAAAGAACCAATAATTTAAAAAAGAAAGAGAAAATGCTTATTGCTGGTTCTGCAAGGCGGGGGAGTCGCCTCTCAGTTCCTTAAATCTGCTGAGCTCGAGCTGGTCTTTGCCCTCTACCCAGGTGCTCCCAGCCACACACCCACAGCCAGCACTGGCTCTTCCTTTGAGTCTCTCCTTCAGGGGAGCCTTTCCTGCCCTCCTGAAGGCAGAGTCCAAATCTCAGTCCTTGGTGGTTTCCTTTGAAGCCTTTAGAACAGCGTGCAACCATTTTACCCACTT
Source organism: Sciurus vulgaris (assembly GCF_902686455.1). Lineage (NCBI taxonomy): Eukaryota > Metazoa > Chordata > Mammalia > Rodentia > Sciuridae > Sciurus > Sciurus vulgaris. Next base: position 77,373,528 of record NC_136469.1, read on the forward strand.
GTATGTTTAGTTGGGGTTTATGTCCAGATGGGGTTTTCTTTTGTCTTTCTGCTTTATTAGAAGGAAATCAGTTGGATGTCCTCAGAGCAGGAAACCTGCTTGTTACCATTGTATTCTCCTGCCTCACATAGGCCTGGTGTGCAGCACCTGCTCAATGTTTATTAGGTAAATGAATGAACAAAATAATCAGTGACTAGAACATGGGATCTGAGGGTTGATTTTATTTGAATGACAGATGACCCAATGTGTCCCTTCAATGCTGCTCGATTGGGGTAAATGGGTAAAATCCCCAAACCTAGACCCTTCTTTGATAGAATTCAGTTATTCCCTAAATGATCACTGTATTTTTTTCCACTTACGTGGCTGGCTTAGACCACAACTCCAAAAATACTTTAATGCCATCCCATGGGATTCTGAGTTCTTCTCATACCTTTGTCTGGGCCCCAACACTAGAGAATCTGAACCCCATCACGGCAAAACTTCACATCTCTACCTTGACCAGCTGGGGAGGGCGGCAGGTGAGATTTGCTACTGTGGAGGAGAGGGATGCCCAAGACACTCTGGAAAACCTAAAAGCAGACACACATCCTGAGGAGGGCCTGGGGTGTGACAGCAGAGGGAGAAAACACGACTATCACATCTCTTCTTCATTCCAGGCTCTCTCCCTGGTGCTCACTGCATCCTCAAGGCAGGCCTGTGAGGTTGATGCCTTTACCACCATTTTGTATTTAAGAGTAGTGGAAAAGCATGGGCTTTTACGTCAGGTAGACCTGACTCAAATTTTCCCCTCTAAATTATCCACTTAGGGCCACTGGGCCATGGACACTCAATATACAAGTCATCACAACACTTAGATCCAGTTGTGTGGGGCTCTTTTCTCCACATACCAACCAGTTGATTGATCCTGGCACCAGATTCTACAGCAAATACCAGCTGGGTATCCTCTATCCAGTCCAGTTCTGATACCATCTACATAGCAGTAGCATTGGATCCCACCATTGAGGGCTCAGTCCCACACACTATCTCTCCCCTTCAGAGGCCAGTTGTAAGTGCAGGCATGGCCTGTGCTGCTGACTCATCAGCTATAACTTGGGGCTCCCAAGGCCCGCTCCTTGAATTTGATTAATTTCTTAGGATGGTTTATAACATGCAAGGAAACACTTATGTTTATCAGCTTATTATAGAGGATATTCCAAAGGACAGTGATAAACAATAGATAAAGAGATGCATAGGGCAAGGTATGTGGGCAGGGGTATGGAGCTTCTGTGCTCTACCTGAGGCACACCACTCTGCAGACATTCAGATATCTGGAAGCTGTCTGGCTCCAGTCCTTTTGGGGGGTTTTATAGAAGCTTAATTATGTAGGCAGATTGGCTAAGTTATTGACCTTTGTTGATCAACTCAACCTTCAGGCCCTCTCCCCTTCCTATATGTTGTGCTGGGCAGGGAGGACTAAAAAGTTCCAACTCGCTGATCATGCCTTGGCTTATCTTGTGACCAGATCCCATCCTAAAGCTACCTAGAGGCTGTCAGCCAGCAGTCATCTGATTAGCTCATGCAAAAACATACTTCTCATTCTGGAGATTCTGAGGACTTCAGGATGCCAGGAAAACAGGGTAAATACTGAATCCATATTTCATAATATCACAGGTTAAGTTACTTAACTTCTCTGGGTTCAATTTCTTGATCTTTATCAAAAGAATAATGATAAACACTGAGGCTACTGTGTCAATTGGTAAAGATATAGATATATAGATATATAGATATATACATATATAGATACATTCATCAAAATGAAATTATTTGTGCACAGCACATACAAGGTACTCAATAAATCACAGAGTTGATTATTAAAAGAATTACCAAAGATCCATATAGAAAGTAGCCTAGAATATGATGACCTCTTGCTTCATAAGACCCTAAGGGTATTTTTTATCCAGGCTGTGTGGTTTGTCTTGCCTCCAAGGTCATCAGCTCTTCCAGGACAGAGATGGTGTCTCATACCTTTTTGATTAGTGATCTAGATATGGAGCGGTTATTATTTACACACTAGCCTCCCAAAATAACATAGCTGTGCTGATACTGACTTTTCTATCCAATGATACATGTGAATGGTGGTAAACAAGGCAAATGCCTGTCTGAATAATTCAGCACCAGGATATCCCTTTCCACTTTTGTCCAGGAAAAGTCCCTTGGCACACTTCTGACCAGGGAGAACATAAAGCAGGGCTTTAGTCAAGTGAGTCATTCAATTTTATATTCAGGTATCATGAAATGAAATATCACTCCTAAGAGTCACACCTATTGGAATGAAGGTCATTTTAACCTCTGCTAAACTGTTAAATTTTTAGTTAGCAATCCTGGAAACAATTGAGGTATTTATATACAGTACAGTGTGTCTGTGTGCCTACCTAATGATTCATTATGTGACTCATTTCCTGTCCTTCTCCTCCACCTGATTCCTTAGAACTTCCAGTTTTGCCTACTGTGATTTTCTGTTATTCCATCCTTCTGCCTTTCATCTTGCCTCACTTGCTATGAAATTGCTCCTTCAGGCTTCCATGATGTCAGTTTTACCTTCTGGAATATAGGCTCCACACTGGTCCCAGATCAATGGCACTAAAATGCCATTGATCATGTTCCTGCTTTGCCCCCAATCCTTCAGTTATCTCCCCTTGTCTAAACCTTCCAGTTCTTTAGCTTGGAATACAAGGCCAAATAATCTGGCATTAGGGTTCAAAACATGATACCCTAAAGCATCCCAAGTACTTTGGCAACCCAAGTACTTTGAACTGAAGGAATTTGGAGAGCCTCAGGAGCAAGGTTCTCTCTGACTTTGTCTTGCCTTCCTGTCTCTTGCCCTCTTTCTTCCCTGAAGCAATTGATAGAAACCAGAATTTCTCTTTCCCATGGCAGGTCTTTAAAACTAAACCTCTCAGCTCCAGAGAAAGCCATAAAACCTTAGACAGGTCACTCTCTCCTTTCTGCTTTCTCTCCTAAAGACTCATTCCAGAGGGGGCCCTGCCCCATACATACCCAGCAGGAAGGAATGCTGCACGGAGTCCAAGAAGAATCTGGACAGATGAGCTTGGCCTCATTTCCCCCTCCGTCTGTTTCCTTTAGATCATATCCTTGGTCCAAACACACTTGCACACAGCCGTCATTCTTCCTCAAACCAAAGTATAAGAAGAGGGCTTCCAGGATCTTTGGGTCTTCGTTTCTGAAGCCCTCATACTGCACAAGATTTTAAACAAATTCATTATGCTTTTCTCCTGTGCCCTGTCTTTTGTTAGAGGAGTGTCAACTGTGACCCTGAGGATGGGCAAGGAAATGTGTCACACCTTTTCACCCTGCAGTGACAAGAAGGAACACTGAATGTCTCTTTTTGAGATTCAAGGCCAGCTGCCCAATTCTTACTTCTAAACAACTTTCAAGAAGCTTTTTTAAAATTATTATTATTTTTAATGAACCTGATGTGGTTCCACTAGCCACATGGAAATCATATGCAACTTTTTAATTTTATGTTTTGCAGTGCTGGAAATCAAACCCAGGACCTAACATATGCTAGGCAAGTAGTCTACCATTAGAGTACTTTATTAGGGAGTAATTAATTTTTAAGAATATGAAAAAATAAATCAGCCTTGGACCTTCATCCAATGTGAGTTTTCTAATCTGTCCTAGTGAACAATGTTATCTGAAAAATGTCACAAAAAAATAAATGCAATGAGAGCAACTGCTGAGTCTACTTTCTTAAATAGAAAAACATGGGCACCCCTCCCCTAAGTCAGTGAAGAAAGCTGAGCAAGATGTTTTTTCCCCAGTCCCACTCCTTCCTCCACCCTCAATCTCGTCCTGGCTGGTTACAGCAAGAACAGTGTTCTCTGTTCTGCTAAGCTTCTGACTGTCCTGGGCCTGTGGTCCTCTGTAGTTAGCCCAGGGGTGGTAGGTATTTTTGCAATAGAGAATATCTTTCAGTGTTGTAACCCTGTTGTCTTTCTCTCCCATCTTCTTTCAAAGGAAAAACAAATTCTTGCTGGAGGTGCAGCTTAGTGGTAGAGAATGTACTTAGCATACTTGAGGCCCTTGAGTTCAATCTGCAGCACCAAAGTCAAACCAAAATCTAAACCAAACCAACAAATGTAAAGTCAGTAAAATCTTACTGTACAACTAAGACAAGCCAAAGAAGAAATGAACGGTACATGTTAACCATTTGCCTTGGTTAATCTTAAAACCCGCATCTGCTACATGAAATTGTATTTTAAATTAAATTTGTTGGTAGTGATTCCTAAGAGTCTGTAGTATCATAACTTTTTCTTTTACTACCAAGGGCTGAGGGTGTAACCCAACGTCAGAGCACTTGTCTATCATGAGTGAAGTCCTAACTTCCATCCCCAGTATGGCAAAAAAAAAAAAAAATGTACTACTAGAAGATCATTTTTTTTCCCTAAGATACATAATTTTTTCTTAATCAGTAAAGATCATTGTTCCACCAGTAAGACTGGTGTATCTAAACAGAATATTTTAAATTTCTTCTAAAAGTTTTATTTCTTTTTTTGTAATTGGATTCAAGATTTGCTGGTTTTGCTGGTGTGGGGACACAATATCCATTGCAGTCATTTTGAGGTTTATCATTATTTTATTATCAGAAGTTGACTCTCAGTGTCAAAAACAATTTTTGAAATCACCATGATCTAGCCATGTTATTTTCCTGATTTGTTGCTTTCTTTTTGTGGCAATATTACCAAAGCAGCTCTGGGTGTTTTTACAGAAGAGGGAATGATTAGTTCTTCTCACTTGCATGATTTAAAGAAAGGACAAAAGAGAAACTATTTTCTCCCTCTTCTAGGCCTTTCAGGCAAACACATCTCTCTTCAGATGGTTGGTTAAAGGGGTGGGAGTGGGGGAGGGGTGGAGAAAGGATGGGGTGGTATTTCTGATGTCCAGGTGTTCAGTCTTTAGATAGCAAAATTGTGGATGTGAGACTTACAGTTCTGTTTTCATACATTTGTGCATGTATGAAATGGTTGTTTAAAAACACAGATTGAGTATCTGCACTGCTTCAGGCACTACGGCACTATGGTGGGGTAAAAACATGAATGGCCTCACGCTCAGTAAAAGCAAGGGACCTGAAACCAACTGATCTTAAAAGATGACCAGTACCAGAGAGACGTCTTTAGAGCCTTTGAACATGTAGAAAAATGTATGGTGAGCTACCCACCCATGCCCCACCTTGTGTAAATAATTTTGAAGAAGTCCAAGAAAATTTGATTCTTTCTCCTAAGGATGACATTTATTTAAGGACAAAGGAACTAAATTGTTTTCCCAAATTCTATTTGACTCTTCCCCAGCTTTATTGGCACTCTAAGGATGAGCTTAATTTGCCTCCTAGGAAATCCAATCCTAAGGACACCTCTAAGAGCTGGTGACTGCACAGGCAAAGTGCAGAGGAAGCCAGAAGCCAGAGCAGACACTGCGAGGGTAGCCATATCGTATTAAATTAGCCCTTAACACTGCATGGAAACTCACTGGGATTTTCCTCCCAGGAGTGAAGACAGAGACAAATGTATGTGCACTTAATGGCTGCCCCTTTTAGCCCTTGGGACTTGTTTTGGAAGGACACATCTGGAGGCTTTCGGAAAAAAGACCTATTTCATAATCAAGTGTTTACATAAACTGATGCCTTTTTCCTGAATTCAATTTATCCACATTTAAGAGTTTCATGGCCACAAGGAAACTATATTTTTATTTAAGCTTTGAGACCCCTTTATATTGACTAGAGGTTTCAATGAAATGGTTTTGTCTTCTTATAAAATATTGAAGGATTTGTTCAAGTTACTGATTATAGGCCACTACTCAAATTCAACATTCTGTAAGTTTTTGCCATCAGTTTTATGGCTAAGGACCAGCACTATCTTAGACCTCTTTCATGCATCCCCAGTACAAATTACGGCACTTTGACAGAAACCCTTAACTCTCCCACAACCAAACTAAATTTTAAGTCATTTAACAAAGTTGATGTCTCACTAAAAAAAGTTAAAAACAAAAACGCAAGAACCAAATCTCTTTGAGATAATTTGTATGAAAGTGAATGTAGCTAGTATTTGTTGAATTGACTGGCCAAGTAAACTTCAGCCCACATGGTTTGAGGGACAGACAATATCAATTCAAATTTGAGTCACAGCAAGATTTAATGTACAGTGCTCCATTTCATGATTCTTCTGGTTCTTTTTAGCCACCATGTTAGGTCTGAGACAGCTAAATCACTGATCTTCTGTGAACATGACTGGTAGCAGGCACACTGAGCATGGATGGAGCAGAGTCCTCTGCAAATACAGAAGTTGGGCGTTCCCTCTTTACCTTTTGGGATTTCTCCCTGCTGATCTCCTGCTGGAGACAAATAGTAGAAATATGTGAAGAGAGAAATAGAATAAAGACAGGCAAGACAGGACTCTGATGGAAATAAAGAGTTGCTTCAGCAAGGAATCTAATTTTAGTTGAGAACTTTCTGAATATCTACATGGAAGTTGTGGAAGTTGGGACTTTTAAGATAAGCCAAAGATATATCCACTCAACCAACAGTATTTCAGCCCTTAATTCTGCAGAAAGTATTAAATTGTGGGATTGTTGCAGAGCTGAAGCAGTCGCAGGGGTTCATAGTCAACAGTTCTTGTGATCCTGCAGGAGAAATTTCAAGTGAGTCTCACAGAAAGGCTTGGCTCTAATCCCAGCAGCTCGGGAGGCTGAGGCAGGAGGATCTCTAATTCAAAACCAGCCTTAGCAATTTAGCAGGCCTTAAGCAACTCAGAGAGACCTTGTCTCCCATAAAATATTAAAAAGGGCTGGAGATGTGGCTTGGTGGTTAAGCACCCCTGGGTTCAATTCCTGGCATAAAAAAAAAAAAAAAAAAGAGAGAGACTTATTATCTTTCGCGTAGCCCTCAGCAGATTTCCTTTGTGAGGGTCCTGATGACCTAGACATAAGAGGAGGGCCATGATGACCTGGTCACAAGAGGTGGGTGTGACATAATCTTGAAACAATCATTTCCTTAAAGGGTTGTAATTAACTACAGCTGAGGGAGTTTCGGCATACTAGTTCCCAGTTCCAGATGTTCATCTGTTTTGATAAGATTCCCTGTGGTTCCTACCCTAGGACCTATGAACTCTTTTTGACGTCCTCCCTGTCAATTACCACCCTTCATTTCCTTCCCCCATACACTTGGCTGAGCGGCTGCATAACAGGGTGATCTGTATGAACTAAAATCAGACTCTTGATGTCCTTAGATGTTGCCTTTTCATACCTCCACAAGTCATGATAGGGACATGTCAACTAATTAGATAATAAATCTGAACTCTAGATACCAAAAGGGATAGAGTGCTTACTCCCCAGGTATAACAAAAAGAGAGAGAGAGAGAGAGAGAAGCAGCCTTCTGTACATCACGGAAAAGATGGCTTTACTGCCACAATTGGGAGTATCCTCATTAAAAGGAGGTCCTGCCAGGCACTGTGGTGCACACCTATAATCCCAGCAGCTCTGAGGCCAGGCAGGACAATTGCAAGTTCGAGGCCAGGCTCAGGAATGTAGCAAGGCCCTAAGCAACTTAGCGAGACCCTGACTCTAAATTTAAAAAATAACTGATAAGGGCTGGGAATGTGGCTCAGTGGTTAACCCTTCCCCACTCCAGGTTCAATCTCCAGAAGAAAGAAAGGAAGAAAGGAAGAAAGGAAGAAAGGAAGAAGGAAGGAAGGAAGGAAGGAAGGAAGGAAGGAAGGAAGGAAGGAAGGAAGGAAGGAAGGAAGGAAAAGAAAAGAAAGAGAAAAACCTAAATTGGTGAAAATTCTATTGAAGCAGGAATGGCACAGAATATTCATCCTCTAAGCAAGCTAATTTTTTTTTTACTTATAGTTTTGAAGCATCCCATATCATCAGAGGTAAATACTGGCATGGGATCATTTTGGCTTCTCACAGATCATTTTCAGTGATCTGATAAGTATATAAAATTTCTTTTCTTTTTTTAAAGAGACGAGGTCTCACTACGTTGTCTGGCCTGACCCTGAACTCGTGGAGTCAAGAGATCCTCGGCTTCAGCCTCCTGAGAGGAAGGGCTACAGGAGTGTGCCACAGTGCCTGGCTTTGTGACTGTGTTCTAATCACTCCATGATTTCCTAAACAGTCTTTCTTAGGAAATGCCTGTTCTGCTCATGGTAGAGATACTGTAAAGTCTTTGACCTCTCTGTGTCATGCATTGTCTCCTTTTTGATGAGATATTTCCAAAGGTCTCAATTTGTTCTTATTTTATGGTCATGGCCAATCTTCTAAACATTTGTGTTCTCATTTTGCTTTGCCTGATAGGAAGCTCAGAGTCTAACTTGCAACCTGTGTTAAGCACTGTATAGGAACCTTAAAGCAATTCATTAAACTTGCTCCGGGCTTTGTTTTCCCTGTGTTTTCATTTTGTATTTTATTACATTCACAAGGCTATAAACTGCTCAAATCTTAAGAATAAAATGAGGGTATGAATTAGAGTTTCTCAGCCTCTACACTATTGGGCCAAACATTCCTTGATGGGAATCAGGAAGGCAGGCTGTCCTGGGCAGTGCAGGATGCTTAGTGGCATTCCTGGCCTCTACTCACTAGATGTCAACAGCAATTCTACCCCATCCCACCGCCCCACATTGTGGCAACTAAACCTATCACCAGACATTGGGGGCAACATCACCCCTAGTTGAACATCACTCCTGTTTGAAAACCTGGGATGAAGCCAATATATAAACTGGTATTGAGCACTTAGTATTTTCTAGGCTATCTGCAGGACACTGTCCTTTTAAAACACAATGATGACTGAGGTCCAGCTACCTGCCCTCAGAAAATCCTGCAAACCCATCAAGAAGAAAAGCATCTAAGTGCTTAGAATGCAGCTATCTAAATCTCTTGCTGGTGTTCCCACAGCTTCCTGTTGTTCTTTTAATGACCCTGGGAAGAAGGAAGTGAAGATGCTGCTGTCCTCATTTAGACAAGGCACAGAGCTAGCTAAGTATCAGTGCCATAATTAGAGCCCAGTGACCTGACCTGCAATCCAGTGGGTGCTCTACCATGTTTAGAAAGTTTCAGCAAGTGCAGAGGAGGGAGAGGTAAATCCCGCCTGGAGGATTAGAAATGGCTTCATTGAAGAGGTGGTTTTTGAGATGAGATGTTAACAGGTAAAGAGGGAGACAGGAAGAAAGGACAGACAGCAAGTGCAGTAGAGAGGGAATGCTTTCAGAGTGGTGGCCAGATAGGTAAAGAAGCAGAAATCAGAAGGCCTTGGAAAATAGAGTAGGTCACGTTGTGAAGAGCTTCAGAGGACAGGCCGAAGGGTTCGGTGTGAAAATGCATCTTCCCCTAGGACGGAGTATGCCAGACTCCAGTCTAACGAATTGTGGAGTAGTCCCGGTAGTAATAAAGGTAGAGAAAAAGGTTGGTAAGTGAGGTCATGAGGGGGCGAGCGATGGTGAAATGTCGCCGGAGGCTTCAAGCACCCAGCTTATCATCTGCTCTTTATCTCTTCCCTGCCCCCAACCCAGACTTTATGATTTACTGAGCCAAGTTCCTTTTACTTTCTTTCTTTTTATTGGTTCTTTTTTAGTGATACATGATAGTAGAATCCATTTTGATACATTATGCAAACATAGACTAGATCTTATTCTAGTTAGGACCCCATTCTTATGGATGTACATGACGGTGGGATTCACTATGGTATGTTCATACAAGCACACAGGAAAATTATTTGATTCATTCCATTGTCTTTCCTTTCCCTCTCCCCACTCCCTTCCCTTTATTCCCCTTTGTCTAAACTACTAAATATCTCTTCTCCTCTCCCCCTAATTGTGGGTTAGCTTTCACATATCAGCGAAAACATTCGACCTTTGGCTTTTGGGGATTGACTTATTTCACTTAGCACGATAGTCTCCAGATCCATGCATTTACTTGTAAATGTCATAAAGTCATTCTTTATAGTTGAGTGATACTCCATTGTGTATATAACACTCCATTCCTTTTACTTCCTTGATGTAAAAAGAATAACTGAACTTTACTGGTGTCAGAAAAATGTCCAGTCTTGTACTCTCAAAAAGACAAATATTCCTGAGAAGTCTCCTAATTTAAGCATTATCAGGTCAGAACACCACTTTTAACATGAAGAAAAATGGTTTGTTAAAGATTTTGTTTACAGAAATATTGAGCTTAAATTGGGAATTACCATACCTGCCACCAGGCATAACCACTTTGAGTCTCCCTATAACAGGAAATAATGAATAATGCATTGTTTTGGTTAAAATTTCAGAAATGGCATTGGTATATTAGATAGAATCCTACTGCGACAGACTGCTGAACTCTGAGACCCAGAGGATCTGGGAGAGTGAAGGAGAGAACAGGACCCACATAGGACTCAATCCCAGGATCAGAATCCCAGTTAGTGGTTCCAGTTCACAGAAGCTTGAGAGGGGAGTGACCCCTGAAAGAAGCAGGGTCTGACGGGACCTGGGGGGCTCGAAGCTATAGGAGGTGTGGGAGCCAGAACCCAAATAGGGCAGGTGACTAATCTTTCTCCACTTCCACTGTACAAAGAGAAGGGGCTCTTTCCTCAGCTGTGGCCTAACAGACGACAAAAAACAGACCCTTCTCTATTGACTTGACTTGACTTGACTTGACTTTCTTTTCTAGAAATTAGATTAAAAGCCCTAATGAGAATAGAACGGGTTTATGTGACGCACAAAATTATTTGGTAGGACACTGAAAGCCTGAAGGAGATGAACAAGAGGGAAAAGAGGAGAAGGGAACAGGGGAATTCAGCGTCTTAGGAAGCGAGTGAAGTGAAGAGTTATTTTGTTTCACCTGACCCCATCAGGACAACTCAGATTGGTTAAGAGAAATAGAGACCAGTTCAAGGCCTGGGTAGTTCACAAATCCAACACTCACCCCTCAGTATCTGCGTGGATTGGTCCCAGGACCTACCCCCTACAGATTTAAAAAATTCGAGGATCCTTGTATAAATTGGTGTAGTATTTTCACACACCTCCTAGATTATTTTATTGTCTAATACAATGTAAATGCTAGGTAAATAGTAGTGTTGTTTAGGGAACTATGTCAAGGAAAAAAATCTATACAAGTCCAGTTCGGATGCATTTTTTAACAGAATATTTTTGATCCATGGTTAGCTGAATCTGTGAATGCAAACTGAGGATAAAACTCCTTCCAAAAGACAGAGGACTTGGTAGAATGTAAGAGCAGGATTTTGGCTTTAGTTCACCCGTAATGAATTAGTGCTATACACAGTGTGGTTGAATCTCACAATCAAAATTTCAAGCAGAAGAAGCCAGAAACAAAAGAATAAAACAATCTAGAATTAATCCAGAATTCAATAAACATAAGGTTCAAACACAGGCGAACCAGCCTCCTGCCTTAGAAGACAGGGTAGCAGTCACCTTTTAGGGGAGGGTTAGGATGATGGCTCTGTCAGTGGGGCAAGCTCCTGAAGAGCTGGCCAACGCCTCACTCTTGAAGCAGGTCAAGGTCAAGTCACAAGAAGTGCTCGCTTTGAGAAACCTGGCGCATCACATGACCTCTATATTTTACTGTTTGTTATGCTTCAGCTGAAACGGTAAAAAGTGGGTTGGGGCTGCACCTCAGTGGTAGAATAACCTAACCTGTGAGGCCCTGGGTTCAATCCCTAGCAAGGAAGGAAGGCAGAAGGAAGGAAGGAAGAGAGAGAGTGGGGGGTGAAGGGAGAGGAAAAGAAAGGACAGGGAGGGTGGAGGAGGAGAAAGGCCCTAGAACCGGACGGGCTAAACTGCGCACACAGGAGCAATATGCAGAGGGAAGAGAAAAAAGGAAGGGGTAGAGGTGGTGGACCTTGCAGAAACTGTACACCCGAGAGGAAGTTCAGGACAGAATGTGAACAGGTCTGTGGGGAGACCAGGGTCATACCTGAGTCCTGCGTTCCTGGGCTTGCATTTTGAACATTTTAGAACTAAGAAGCACAGTGTTCGGTTTCATTCCTCAAAGAGACTGCTCGTCGGGTCTACTGTAGTCAGGGTTTATATCTGGTAGGAAACAGGATTAGAATCTCTCCCAATGTGAATCCCAGCCCTCCTACTCTGTCACTTTGGACATGTAACTTATTTTCTGCTTCTTTTCCTTTCTTCCGAGGACAAAAATCCCAGCCTTCTGACACCTAACCCATTGGTCATCAGCCCCCACCACTCTGCCATTGTTCTTCTGGGCACTGTGGTTCTAGGCAATTCTCCATTTGATTAAATCAAGCCTAGGCCCTGCTCTTTAGCAACATTTAGTTTAACATAGGCACAGTAGAATACATGTCAGGTCACTGAGAACAGAAGGCTTGATAGACATTAACATTGACAGAGTCTTACCACATTAATTCAACAACCCAGTGAGACACAGTGTATTATCCTTATTTTAAAATGTCAAAACTGAGGCTCAGAGAAGTCAGTTTACTTGTCCCAGAAAACACAGAGAATAAAAGTAGATTTGAAGCCAGGTTCACTTGTCTCCACTGTTTCTAACCATCCCTGGCTAATGGAAGGGTAGACCAGGGATCAGTATCATGGAAATGCAAAGCCCAGGTCCCAGTCTGGATCTACTAAGCTGGAACCTACATTTGAAAAGAATACCTAGATGAGTTCTGTGCCTGTTACAATTTAAGAACCACTGATCTATATCGTTGCTTAGTGTAGACCTATCTACAATATGTAGAAGTGCAAAAAATTATAAAAAAAAATATTCACATACACATATACTCCAGTGTGTTTTCAAAATATACTTCTAAGCATTTTATTTGAAGTAAGGAAATTCAGGGATTTAAATGTAGGTGAGCTAGGTATGGCAATACACACCCATAATCCCAGCAAGTCAGGAGGATCACAAGTTCAAGGTCAGCCTCAGCAACTTGGTGAGGCCATAAGCAGCTTAGTGAAACCATGTCTCAAAATAAAAAATAGAAAGGGCTGGGGATGTTGATAACGCTGGGTACAAAATGTAGATAATTCCCAAAATAAAGTAGGTGATTTGATTCCCTGTGTTAGATTAGGAACTGAGTTAATTGAATTAGCAGATAAGTAATACATGCTAGGATAGATGTGATTTTCATATATAGCAATTGCAGTCACTGACCAGGCCCTCTTTGCCCACTGGGCAGTATGCCAACACTGAAATGAGCAAGTGTTTTACAAAAGAGAAAAAGAGAAAGCGTTTATTCACAAGGTAGACAAACATGAGGAGACAAGAAACCCAGGTCTCAAATTCGCCTCAAGGAGGTTAGGGCTTAGAGGTATTTATGGGGTAGAGAAACAGGGTGGTGTGAGGCATGGGGAAAGATTATTGAAGGTAAGGAAAGAGAAGTGGCCAGTGGTCAGTGCATGCGTAATCAAACTTCATGACTCTTCACAGGATACATGTTCAGAAAATGGTAGCCTTAGCAGGGTCTGAGGGTAGAATTTCTGGCCCTCTGATATCAAAAGTTACCCACTGGACACCTGCACAGGACCAAGTGAAGGATCAGTGGTTTCAACCAGTTTGAGATGACGAAGGTGGTCTCTAAGTTCTTGAAAACCAATGTAGGCAGCCAATACCACTGTGACCCATATCGGCAGTGTTATCTATTGCAAAGCCAATAGATACATATGCTGCTTAGGTATGTGGCCTCTAAAATTGGTGATAAAAGCAAGTGAAGCTAGCAAGTTTATTCAGGTTTTCTGTATTATTAGCATATGCCCATTCCAGGATTTATATCTGAACTTTCTATTCTCAAAACTTACTTAGGTACTTTTTTTCAAACACAGTAAATTTTATCCTTACTCCAACTATTCAACACAACAAACATGTATCCAGTGATATGCAAACAGTTATAAAGCACTAGAAGAACTTGTAAGATCCAGTCTAGGCCCTGGAAGAGTTTTTACTTTGGGGGGTCTCTTAAACTTTAACATAGTTTTCATTTCGATGTAGTCACTAAACTGAGTTTGATTGGCTACACTGATTTATTAACTTTTTTCTCCAAAGCATTGCTTTTCATTTACAAAGTAATTTTCTTTCTTTTCTTTTTTTTTTTTTTAAATACATGTTTTATCTTCAAGGTTTTCTTTTTCTCAGAGCCATCTGGATATAAATTGATGGTTGTAACAGGTATCACATTCACTTTATCCATCTGAAGAATCGCTTGGTATTTAGAAACTGGGAAAAGCACCTTTAAGATGGTTATGACCCCAGCTGCTCCTAGAATTCCAACCACCATGACATTCAAAAACTTAAAGAACACTGGGAAAACACTGCTCCAGAACCTACACAGATCTTTTCTGAACTTTTCCATCCACTGACACATTACCTTATATGAGGATGGAGGCTCTGCTCTGAGAGGAGTTTCAGGTAATTTGCCAGGTAAAGCATCTTCATCTATAGTGGTTTCCACATTCCTGAGAAGATACTGGCTGGTGGTCTGCAATGAACTAACACTTTCTTTTTTGGAGAGGTTGGGAAGAGTAAATAAATTGTCATTGTCTCGGGAAATAGAGTACAGCATGCTTTCTTCCAAAGGAAGGGTGTAGTTTGAGTGTCTGAGTACTCCCTGGTTCTTAACTAAAATATCAACTTCGGTAACATCCTTCTGTTGAGCTTGTTTTCCATCAATCTCTACTATTGTAAGGCCCCCAAAAAGGAAACCCCAACTCTGTCCCATGGATGGATGGCAACCCCAATCAACCGCAGGAGGCGTCACTTGATGCAAACCGCAAGAGGTGTTTATTCCAGTGCGCTGGGACCCAACTCGAGGAGTCGAGTCCCTAGCAGAAAATCTTGTAGGTTTATAAAGGCAGAAACCACACATCAGGAGGGGTCACACATGAAAGGGGGAAAAGGGGGAACAAAGCTGCCAGGAAATTTCAAAGGGGGTCTGGGTTTGCTGACAACATGTTTCACAATGTTTTACAACAGGGTGTAGATTCTGGTCAATAGTTTCTGGTAATCCTACTGTTTGAGCACTATCTGGCTATCAGGCTCAATTTACTCTTTTACTCTCTGTTTGGGGCTGTTTCCTGGAACAGCTTTAAGTGCTTTGTTCCCATTACTGGGAGGGAAACCTTAGGGAGTTGAGATAAAACAGACAGCTTAAAAAATGTCCATTCTTTCACTATCTCTTCTTGAATGACAATTAGTTGCAAACTGGAACCCGATGTCATAGGCCATTCATGAACTAAAATCCTTACACTGACAATTCCAAAATACTCCTTTTCCTCCAAATTTTCCAGATTTTCATTCTTCACTATCAAAGTCTGACAGTTTATTTGGGTTACACCACTATTTACAGGTAAGTCATTTACATATACCTGTCCACTCTCATAGGTTATGTTAAGAACAACCTGTTCTTTAGACACCTCCCCATCATCTTTCAGGGTAGTTACATTAATTTTGATGCCATCCAGCGGGGCTCCGGACGGCTGCGGCGGAGGCTCCCGGGTACCCATCGTCAGCCACCCGGGAGCCGGCAAGGCCACGAGCAGCAGCAGCCGGAGGGCGAGTGGCGCCGGGGGAGCGCCCTCCATCTTGGACAACCCGGGCCTCAGGCGGGGAGGGCGGTACAAAGTAATTTTCTAAAGAATATCTCCTTACTGGTATAGTTTTCTATCTTTAATGATACACCACACCCGTTTAAATGGTAGCAGCAACTGTTCCGTGTATATTTTCATGCGTATACATATGTATTTGCATATTTGTGTACATTGATTTTCCCAGTATATTTTTAAAAGATAACGACCTCAACTCTTCTTTAAGACTAGAGGTATATACATAACATTCAGATTTGGACCACATGCTACCTGTGCAATTTATCTTTATTTATTTCTCAGTCAGTAGGTTGAGTTCACATACTACACCAATTTTCATCAAATGGTAGTAGCATCCTACACTCTTGTGAAGGATCCTAAGCAGTAGGAATGCTCTGGAATCAATTAGCAATGACTGCTGTGGATGTGGGCAGACATTGGGGTATGCCAGTTATCGCCATTCCACACATTTACCCACCTTCAATTTCTAAAAGCTTACGTCTTCACTGTTCCTCATTCCACATATTCTTGGCCCTACTCTTTCCTCAAACTATTTACACTGCCTGGAAGGTTCTGTTTGCTATGTTCTGGACAAGAATCTCATGCACTCCAAACACCTTTCCACAATTTCTCCAAAGCCCAGTCACAATTCTATCTCTACTTGCTTGAAAACAAACAAACAAAAAATTCCAGACTTGTTCCCAGATCGTGTGTTCGGACTTCTTTGGCTCTGGGTCCTGAATCCAATGTTTATCTCATATTCTTCCAAGGGACCAACAAGATTGTGAGACAATTTTGTTTTAATTAAAATTAAATATCACCAGTTTTGCAAGCAATGCCTGCCCTTCCAGGACAGTGCCAGTGTCTGTGGTTTTAAAGGTTTTCTTTCACCACAGAGATTCCAACCTAATGAGTTCCCTTCTTAATTACTTTCTCCTCTTTATTTAAATTTTTGTTCAACTCCCTCTGGCCTAGTGACTATGTATAACATCAAAATCAGCCAAGCTACTGGATGAAAAAACTTCTGAGTGGATCACACTTTCCTTGTCTGTCCTTTTTTTCAGTTGATTCTGAGGAATCACTGTCGAGGAAAGGAGTCAGGAAAATCGCATTTAGGTTTAAAAGTGATCATATTGAGATAGAAATTTAGGGATAGAGAGAATGAGCAACAAATCTCTAAAGGAAAAACACCCCTGTTAAAATACAGAATGAACAACTCGTGGACAAAGGAGACTAGGGGACAGAAAAGAACCAGGCTGTAAGGATGCACTAAACAACCCATAAATCACTAAGGTAACTTTCCAGACAGGTAGCAAAACAAGACCAAGGCCTCAATGCAAAGAGATCACTGAGCTCCTCATGAGTCTAGAAGCTAACATTTGATTAGACCATGACCCTCAGCCCAATGGATCACCTATCACCTGACTCCCAGAGACACTGAGGTTATAAACTAAAACCTACATACCAGACTAGACCCCTTACTGGGGAAACATGATCTTCCTCAATATTTCCCAATCCTGAGGGAAGTCCAGCCCCTTTAGATCATTCATATTCTACCTAATTATGTACGCTAATAAAAACCTGACCCTAAGCCCTGGGAGGGAGTGTCACTCTTGAGATTGCCCTGCTCTGAGTGTGTCCCTTTAGTTTTTGCTTCCTAATAAAGCTTTCCCTGTCGTTGGTAAACCCTGATTTATCATCCTTAAATTCTTTTCTGCTCAGAGTTAAGAACCTAGGAGGTCCAAGCTGAGTGTCCTCCAGATCCCCTCAGGCCCCCTCACAGTGACAGTGTTGGACAACACTGCCATGGCGGAGCCCTGTACCCCTCCCCTTTTGCAAACACCACACCACTGCCACCTAAGCACTTGAGGTGCCTATTAAACATACATATTCCTCAGTCCTTTGTCAGGCCTGTTGAATCCAAATTCTAGGGATATGACTTCTTTTGCTTTTTTGCAGTACTGGGGATCGAACCCAGGAGTGCTCTACCACTGAGCTACACTCCCAGCCCTTTTTATTTTTTATTTTAAGACACAGACTCACTAAGTTGCCCAGCTTAGCCTTGGATTTGCAATCCTCCTGCCTCAGCCTCTAGAGTAACCAGGACTACAGGTATGTACCACCACGCCTGACAGGATGTGATATTTTTAGACAAGTCCTTCAGGTGATTCCTACATATACAAAAGTTTGAAAAGAAAAAGAAAATTTGCTCATTATAAGCAAACTTTCTATTGTTATTTAAATAGGTTGCACCACAAAATTAGTTAGCAATAGAATAGTGGTTCTCTGAGACAAAGGCTCTATAGACAGGAACTAGTATATAGAATATTTTTTATAGAATATTTTAATAAATAAGATCCCATTGTAATGGAACTGAAAAACACTCTTACTATACGAAAACTAAAAAATATTCTTTCCCCATTCAGATTTAAATTTGCCTGCCAGGTGATCTGTCTGTTCTCATGATTTTAACCACCGCTTCTCTGCTGATTCATTCTTTCAGTAGTTTTCTATTGCAAATCTACTGTGTGTCAGGCATTGTTCTAAGAGTCCATCAGGCATGTGGTGCATGCCTGTGATCCCAGTGGCTCAGGAGGCTGACAGGAGGATCGCAATTTCCAAGTCAGCCTCAGCAATTTAGTGAGGGCCTAGGCAACTCAGTGAGACCCTGTTCAAAAGAAAAAAAAAAAGAAAAAACAAAAAGGGCTGGGGATGTGGCTTAGTGGTAAGCACCCTGGGTTAAATCTTCAGCACCAAAGAGGGGTGAGGGAGATTCCATGGTCAGCCCTTCCCTGGTCAAACATGCCAGTTAGTAGTCTTTTTATCACTAGATAGTAGCAATTGGTTATCCGTGGTATTATGGTAGACATTATTACCCTCCCATTCAGAGTGGAGAAAGACCTTTGGATTCCAGTTAAATGTTTACCTCACCTCGCAGTTTCGAACCTGATTCCCAACTATGACTATTATACACCTTTTCAGTCTAGGTTATTTTTCCTTTGGGTCATAAAGCAAGTTCCTGATAATAAATAATAGCGGTAACTTTTGAAGATGGTTCAAAGTTATTTGGCTTTTGATTTCCCGTAAAATTTCCACTCTTTGTGGGGGCCCAGGCTATTGGTGGGAACCAAATGATAACGGCCACAGACGTCAGAGCAGACAAGATCAATAAGGACAAAGAGCAGGACAGCTAGGTGAGGCGCCAAGAAGACTGGGAAGGACTGAGAAAGAGGGAAGTGACGTGTAAAACAGTGGTCTTCAGAGCACACTGTCATCAGTGTCACCTCTAAATACTTTTGCACACCAAGGTCCACCCTGGGTTACTGAATCAGAGTGACGTACCTGCATTTTAACCAAGCACTGGGCTAAACCTAGTGCACAGCCAGGTGTGGAAAGCACTGTGTAAGAACCTTCCGTTGGGGCCTTCCTTAGCTGCATGGTGGAGGAAAATTGGAGTCAGCAAAGCAAAGACATAAGAGTTCTTGCCACTGGTCAGGTGAGGTGTTAGAAGTGAGACCAAGACTGCCAGCCAGCCAGGGCATGGTGGCTCACACCTCAGCTACTCAAGAGGCTGAGGCAAGAGCATCACAAATTCAAGGCCAGCCTGGGCAACTTAGCAAGACCCTGTCTCAAAATAGAAAGTAAGAAAAAGGTGTCGGGTAGCTCAGTGGTATAGCACATGCTTAACACGTGGGAGGCCTTGGGTTTACTCCCCAGTTATGAAAAAGGGGCCGGGGGTGGGGGGACTATCAGTCAGACAGTGTAGTACAGTGTTGTGGTGATTAGACCTGAAGTAGCAAAGGAGACAGTTTAACTTTGGTCATGAAACAAAGCACATTTTCTCCTGAGGGTTCTGATTGGGTAGGAGCTCATGAGCCCTACCCTGATTGCTGGGTGAAATATGAAAAGCATAGGCATCCTTTTGAGGCACACTATTTGTGTGCCTAGGGGTTTTGCAAAGCAGGGTTTCTCTGTGAGGACTTGAAGCTTCTTTCTTCATATTCTGGACCGATATTTTCACAAAAGAAGGTTAGCAAAAGTCAATAGTTCTATCGAGAAACCCAGGCCTTCCCTTAAAAAGTTAGCTCTCAGAATACCACTAATAATTAACGCAATGAATGCTGACATTAGCAGCACCTGTTATCATGATAACAATTTTATGGAGAAGTAAAGGTTGTCATTATTGCTGGGGCTTTCTTTTTTGTTAAGGACTTGCTGGGCTTCTCTGAAAGATTATAAAGGGGCAAGAGTGGAATTTGGTGTCACAGCTTCATTTTCCAACCCATGTGCTAACTAGTTCAACTAATTATCCTATCTAAGATAATTACTCTATTTAAATTCCCTAACTCTGAATTTCAGTTTTATCATCTGCAGAATGTGCATCATCATCATCAACATCAACATCATTTTCATAGGAGAGGGGGATGATGAAACGCCAAACCTCAGTTCTTATTTTCTGATGAAAGATACTTTAAAGTCAGACACCAAAGGCCACACAAGAGAAAGTAAAGTAAGGCTCCCCAGCTTTAAGTAAAAGTGAAAGTACAGTAAGGCTCAAGCAAAGAGGTCTCTCAAGAGAGAAAGTGGGTCATCTCCTAGCGGAGAATGACAAAGGAAACAGTGCTGTCTCCACGTTTATTACTCTTTGATGTTTACCTGGAGACTGGGGACCACCTTCTGCACTTGTTGCCAATCAGGTGTTCAACTCCTGCTTCATGTTGAGTGGTGGAATTTTTGACTCTAATTGGTCCTCTCTGGAACTGTCATGGTGGCCATCCCATTCAGGGGCTTCATCTACAAGTTGATCCCATGTTAATATGGACACTGGGGTCAGTAGCTGAGTACCTTAGTGCACCTATGCCACTAAAGGAATCTTCTTTCCTTCCAAGACATATAGAGGCACCTATAGCCATAACTATGGCTTCACACCAACCTCAATGGATGCTGTCTAGAATTAGTTCCATTAATCCTTTTTGATGTATTTCCTCAATTAGCTCCTGTAGATTCTGTTTATTTCCTACAAATTAACTATGACCATCTGCTTTCTCATCCACTTTGAAAGCAGTTTAAAGAAAACTCTAAAGTAATTTAAAAAGAACTTTTGTGACCTTGCCATGCATTTCACTGCTCATTACTAGCTACTACCCATCATCATCTCTACCTCACGACGTTCTCCCAAGAAGCAATTTAGATAGTTTCTATGGAATAGCTTGGTAAAAGTTAAATATAATTCTTTAAAAAAACTTCAAATGCAAAATAAACATTATTCGGGATGATATCTTAAAAACAGCAAAAAATCATATCGCAGGTGAAAAGAAAGAGGTGAAAGGGGCCTAATAATAATAACTCCCCCAAACCTGAGAGAAGCTCTTTTCTCCTTCCATCATGTTTTCAATCCCAAATACCAACTTAGTCTAAAATGTTATGCTAAATTAGTGAACATGCCCACCCCAAATCAGGTGAGATATGATAAAATATCTTCTCATCATTAGTTGTTAAGTGTTTAACATTTTTCTGACTTTGTTTCTATAGGCAGTGTCCTTCTGAATTTATCCTCAAAAATTACTCTCACCTTTAGTGCAGCCACGCTGGAAAGCAGTGTGGAGATTCCTCAGAAAGCTTGGAATGGAACCACCATTTGACCCAGCTATCCCACTCCTTGGCCTATACCCAAAGGACTTAAAATAATCAGCATACTACAGAGATACAGCCACATCAATGTTCATAGCAGCTCAATTCACAATAGCCAGATTGTGGAACCAACCTAGATGTCCTTCAATTGATGAATGGATAAAGAAACTGTGGTATATATATACAATGGAATATTACTCTGCCATGAAGAATGAGAAAATTATGGCATTTGCAGGCAAATGGATGAAATTGGAGAATACCATGCTAAGTGAGATAAGCCAATCTCAAAAAAACAAAGGATGAATGATCTCGCTGATAAGCAGATGATGACACATAATGGGGCGTGGAGGGGGGCAAGAATGGAGGAAGGAGGGACCGTATAGAGGGAAAAGAGGAGTGGAAGGGGTGGGGGGAAGGAAAAAATAACAGAATGAATCAAACATCATTACCCTATGTAAATGTATGATTATGCAAATGGTATGCTGTTGCTCCATGTACAGAAACAACATGTATCCCATTTGTTTACAATAAAAATGAGTTAAAATTTTTAAAAAAATGATCCAGTTGCTGGGCTTGATGAAGCATGCTTATAATCCACTGGGGAGGCTGAGGCAGGAGGACTACAAGTTCAAAACCAGCCTCAGCAAGTTAGTGAGGCCCCAAGCAACTTAGTGAGACCTTGTCTCGAAATAAAAGAATAAAAAGGACTGGGAATGTGGCTCCGTGGTTAAGTGCTGGTGGGTTCGATCCTTAGTATAAAGAAAAGAAAAAAGGATCCAGTTGTTTCTCAGCCAGAAATGGCAAAGAGAGTGCAGCCCTTGCTAAATGTACCCCTGGCCCCTTTGGCTGCTCTCAAACAAGGTTTTAAGTACAAGTGGCTGGTGCTTTCTCCCCAACCGCCATAATGCAGATCACAGACATAATAGTAATTGTTAATTATCCCCTCGTGGATACTGTGTATGCTATATTCTTTAACTTAGAAGTGACAAGTTGGAAGCCCACAGGCAGATGTATTTCATTTATCTAATGAAGCCTCTTGAAATATTTCTTGCTCTTTAATTTTAAAACACTGTAAGAAAACATGTACATTTGAATTTCACATAATTTAGTTTTCTAATCTGGATTTGAAGCTTCTCCTAAATTTTTGGAAAATCGAGAGATGGGTCCTCATTCTCACATGGCAGAGGTGCATCTGCTGTTGAGTTTTAGATCATCCCATGAAAGGGATGTTCACTCTGTAGTTTGACATATTTATGTCCACCATCCACTACTGTCTGCTGTTTTGCTCCAACCTGTTTCATTCATTTATTTTACCTGCCTAACGTGTTTGTAATCCTTGTCTGACTTTTTAAATGTTTTATCTTATTAGATTCGCCATCCTCTTGACCTATTTCTCCAATTTGTCTTCTCTTTTCCTTTTGTTTCCCACAGTGCTGATAGTGTTTTCCTGCTTTTAATGATATTCTTGTTATGATTGTGGTTGCTCCATTGTGGGAATCATTGCTTGTTTTTTGGCTTGGTTTGGTTTTGCTCTGAGGTGGGGTCTTGCTACATTGCCCAGGCTGGCCTTCAACCTCCTGAGTGCAAGCAATCCTCCTACCTCAGCCTCTCAAGTAGCTGGGATAGTAGGTAGGCACCACTATGCCCAGTTGCACCACATTTTCAAAACCTCTATTTTTAATACTTTTATACAGCCAAACCCTTTTGTTGTGAAGAAAATTTTCCTTATTTCAGAGCCTATTCTTATATAAATTGAAGACACTCTTTGGGGCTCATTCTCCTCCTGTTTTTGAATGAGTGCATTTTAGGTCATGATAGAAATTCCAAGCCAAGTTTGTTGGAAAGCATCTTCTGCTTAAAACACTCAAAGGGGCAGGTCTTATCTAGGGTACAGCCAAAACAAAACTCCACCCCAGAGCTTTTCAAAAGACTCTAGTACTCAGAGCATGTTGGAGAACAGTTTCCTGTTTGTTTCTGTTTTCTTAGGCCCTTTTGTCTTGTTGCAAACTCTTTAAAGTCAAATTGTGATTGCTCTTTAAGCTTTCAATGCTAATATTCCTTAACCTCTACCTGCTTCCACCTTATAACATTAACAGTACACTACTCTTTTCACAAATGACCATCCACAGTCTATTATTGTTTTTCTCGCTTTCGGTTCTAAGAACTTCTGTACTAGGTATTTTCTGCCCTAAACACCCAACCCCATTGTTCTTCTCAGACACCCGGATGCCACGATCTTCCTATGCAAGCATGAACCAGGTGTAATCAAGAACAGGGAAGAAAAATAATTTGGGCATGCTCCTGGCAATTCAGAGGCTTTTGCATTTAAATCTGATCTATACAACAACTAGACATTTTCCCTCAACTCCTGGAACCTAGGCTCTAGAAACAAGATTTGAAGAGCTAGATGATAACCTTGTTTTCTCAGAATGTCCTTAAAACTGAAGACTGTCATACTAAGTGAAATAAGCCAATCCCCCCAAAAACAAAGGCCAAATGTTCTCTCTGATATGCGGATGCTAAGCCACAATAAGGGGTAGAGGGGAAATAGAAGTCCATTGGATTAGACAAAGAGGAATAAAGGGAAGGGAGGGGAATGGGAATAGGAAAGACAGTGGAATGAGTCAGAAGTAGCTATCCCATGTTCATCTCTGAATACACTACACTACCAGTGTAACTCCACATCATGTACAGTCACAATAATGGGATCCTAAATAGAGTAAGTTATGTATGCATAATATGTCAAAATATACTCACTGTCATATATAACCAAAAAGAATCTAAAATTTTTTAAAGAATAATCCAAGGAGATTCAAGGTGGTGGACTAGAGGGAGGCTGCATTTCTTGTCACTCTGCAACTTGGGTTTCAGGCAGAGGAAATACTCTTTCTCTGTGAGGAAGTTATGGCTGCCCACGGATCCCCTGCCATCTAACCCATTCATCCACTGCAATCACCCGTTGTCTGCCAGCAAATAGCCTTCCTTTTGAGTGAGGATTACTCACTGACCACCGCCTATCATCTGCCATTTGCCAGTTTGCCTACCTCTTGCCTTCCCATCACCCGCCTTTCACCTACCCATTGCCCACCACTAAACGTCCACCCATCAATCATTGGCCATTAGCCTGGAGACCACCAGCAGATCCCCTGCTGCCCACTATTATCTGGAAATCTCTTGTCACAGTACCAGCAGGTTTGGTTACATGCAAGTGCCACCATCTTGGGACACCAACCAGTCTGCAGGCTTGCCACGGTGGCTGCTGTCATCTTGGGGCATGGCCACCTCAGTCTGGGGACTCAGGTCAGGGCTTGGAGATATATTGGGGTATCTGCAGGTCTGGTTGCACCTGAGGTCTTTCTGGTCAGTGTGGGAGTGGCTGCCATCTGGCTGCCTCTCTGCAGGGCTGCTCCTTTGTGTTAGCTCATCCCTGATGGTCCCTCTGCAAGTTGAAAGGGCACTGAGATCTTGGGACTGCAGCAAGAAAGGGCCTGGGGAAGCTGAAGCCTAGGCCCAACAGATTGCAGCTGGGTTTGTGTGGGCCAGTCTGGGTCTGGCAAGGCTGTGGAAAGCTGCAGATTAGACGCAGTTACCTGCGGGGAGCACAGGTTGAAGAAATTCGAGAAAACTGGGCTCTCTCCAGCTCAGTGAGTCCTTAAGTGCACAGGGACAGAAAGGGCCACTACAGTGGGTGAGAAGAGGGTGTGAGGGCATCTTGCTATCAGTTCACCCACCCAACCGGTCCAGCACCCACTGGACTGGAGTGAACATCAAACTTCAGACAATCCCGCCTATTGGCAGAGAAGAGAAATTGAGAAAATTTTTGAAAACCAATGGAAGCAATCATTCAGTTTTCCATTGAGACTTTTGTCCTTTTTTTCTTTTTTTGCCCTCTCTCTCACACCTTTACCATCTTTGAATCCAAATATTTTTCATGCACCAATTAACTGAGGAATGGAAAGTCTGAATAGTATATGACAGTTTTGTTGTACATTCTTATATTTTTACATTAAAAAAATTTTGTACATATTTTTTTCTCTCACCTACCTGTCTCCCTGGAGTCTCTTTCTCACTTCTCTCATACTAACAGCTATCCTCTATTAATTTCTCCCTCACTTTTGCTATAAATTTTTACCTCTTATCTTTTCTTCCTCTCCCTCATTAACATCACATCTTATACTACTTCTGTTCCCTCATTGTCCATCATTTGAAATGGTAAACTCTTTTAGCAAACTTACTGTTTATATTTTAGACAATAATTGAGCAATTCATTTCTGTCTATTGTGGCAAAACTGCAAATGCCTTAATAGGGGTCATTTGATTTAAGGTGGTATATTGTTTGCATTGGGTACTGTTAATATATTTTTTAATATTTTTATAGTTTTCAGTAAGCCTTTATTTTACTTATTTATATGTGGTGCTGAGAATCGAACCCAGTGCCTCACACATGCTAGGCAAGCGCTCTACCACTGAAGCTACAACCCCAGCCTGGGTGCTGTTAATATTGATCTCCCTCTTAAAGGTGAGGTACTAGAAGCCTTCAGAGACACTGTAAGACTACAGGATAGAATCTGTAGTGCCTCAGCTCCATACGGCTAGATGAGAAGACAAACAACATGAAAAAACAAGGGAACAAAGTGCTTCAAACAAACCAAGATGTTTCAACAATAGAATCCATAGACAACACAGTAGAAGAAATGTCAGAGAAGGAGTTTAGAAAATACATAGTTAGCTTGATCTTTGAAATAAAGGATGGTATTGGAGAGAAAATACAGGAAGTGAAAGATCACTTCAATAAAGAGGCAGAGATTATAAAAAGAAATCAAACAGAAATCCTTGAAATGAAGGAAAAAATAAACCAAATTAAAAATTCAATGGAAAGTATCACCACAGACTAGACCACTTGGAAGAAAGAACCTCAGACAATGAAGACAAAATATATACTCTTGAAAATAAAGTCGACCACACAGAGTGTATGGTAAGAAACCATGAACAGAATTTCCAAGAAATATGGGATAACTTGAAAAGAACAAATTTAAGATTTATCAGAATAGACAAAGGTGTGGAGATACAAACCAAAGAAATGCACAATCTTTTCAATAACATGATATCAGAAAACTTCCCAAATCAAAAGAATGAAATGGAAAATCAACTACAAGAGACTTACAGGACCCCAAATGTACAAAATTACAGCAGACCCCCACCAAGGCACATTATAATGAGAATGACTAACATACAGAATACAGATAGAATTTTATCTTTTTTTTTTTTTTTTGGTACTAGGGATCAAACCCAGGGCCTTGTGCTTTGAAGGCAAGCACTCTACCAACTGAGCTATCTCCCCAGCCCCAGATAGAATTTTAAAGGCTGTGAGAGGAAAATCAAATTACATATAGGTGGAAACCCATTCAGATCTCAGCTGATTTCTCAACCGAGGCCCTCAACATCAGGAGGTCCTGGAATAACACACATCAAGCTCTGGAAAAAAAAAAAAAAAAAGAATGCCAACTGAGAATTTTATAACCAGCAAAATTAAGTTTCAGATTTGAAGATGAAATAAAAATCTTCCATGATAAACAAAAGTTAAAATAATTCACAACTAAAAAGACTTCACTACAGAACATTCTCAGCAAAATATTCCATGAGGAGGAAATGAACAAAAAAAAAAAAAGAACAATGAAAACCAGCAAAAGGAGGAACTACACTAAAGGAAAAGTCAATAAAAGGAGAAAGTAAATCAAGTTAAAAACCAAAAATAGGACTGGGGTTGTGGCTCAGTGATAGAGCACTCACCTACATGCGTGAGGCCCTGGGTTCAATTCTCAGCACCACATAAAAGTAAAATACAGGTATTGTGTCCACCTACAAGTAAAAAACAAAAATTTTAAAAAATTTTTAAAAATGAAAAAACCCAAAATGACTAGGAATACAAATCATATCTCAATAATAACCCTGAATATCAATGGCCTAAACTCATCAATAGACTGGCAGATTGGATATTTTAAAAAGACCCAGTAATATGCTGTCTTCAAGAGACTCACCTCCTAGGAAAAGACATCCACAGACTGAAGGTGAAAGGTTGGGAAAAACATCACTCACTTTGACTGTGTAAACAAGCAGGGGTTTCCATTCTCATATCAGACAAAGTGGACTTCAAGCCAAAGTTAGTCAGAAAGGATAAAGAAGGACATTTCATACTGTTTAAGGGAATCATACACCAACAAGACATAACAATCGTAAATATATGTGCCCCAAACAATGGAGCATCTACTTATATCAAATACTTCTCAATTTCAAGAATCAAATGACCACAACACAATAATACTGGGTGACTTTAACACATCTCTCTCACCACTGAATAGATCTTCCAAACAAAAATGAAACAAAGAAACTGTAGAACTAAATATTACAATCAATGATTTAGACTTAACATATAGAGAATATTTCATCCATCATCAAGTGAATAAACTTTCTTCTCAGCTACACATGAATCCTTTTCTAAAATAGACCATATGTTGTGCCACAAAGCAACTCTCAATAAATAAAAAAATAGAAATCCTACCCTGCATTCTATCAGATCATAACGGAATGAAACTAGAAATCAACAATAAAATAAAAAATAGAAGCTATCCCAATGCCTGGAGACTAAATAGCATGCTATTGAATGATGAATGGATAAAAGAAGAAATCAAGGAGAAAATAAAAAAAATACTTAGAGGTAAATGTGAACACCAATACAGCATCTCAAAATCTCTGGGACGCTATGAAGGCAGTGCTCAGAGGAAAGTTCATTGCATTGAGCTCATACATTAAAAGAATAAAAAGTCAACAAATAAATGACCTAACATTACATCTCAAAGCACTAGAAAAATAACAAATCAACACCAAAAGCGGAAGGCAGAAAATAACTGAAATCAATGAAATTAAAACAAAAAAAAACAATTGCAAAAATTGCAAAAAAACAAAAACTTGGTTCCTTGAAAAAATAAACAAAATTAATAAACCCTTAGCCACACTAACAAAAAGAGAGAGAAAACTCAAATTAATAAAATCCATGATGAAAAAGGAAATACCACAACAGATACTACTGAAATACAGAAGATAATTAGAAACTATCTTGAAAATTTACATTCAAATAAAATGGAAAAATTTGAAAACATCAATAAATTTCTAGAGACATATAAACTGATGCAGGAGGACATACACAATTTAAACACATCAATTTCAATCAATGAAATAGAAGACACCATCAAAAGCCTACCAAGCAAGAAAAGCCCAGGACCAGATGGATTCTCAGTTGAGTTTTATAAGACCTTCAAAGAAGAATTAACACCAATACTCCTCAAATTATTCCATGAAATAGAAAAGGAGGGAACCCTTTCAAACTCATTCTATAAGGCTAGTATCACCCTTATACCAAAACCAGACAAAGACACATCAAGGAAAGAAAACTTCAGACCAATATCCCTGATGAACATAGATGAAAAAATTCTCAGTAAAATTCTGGCAAATCGCATACAAAAATATATTAAAATGATAGTGTACCACAATCAAGTGGGGTTTATCCCTGGAATGCAAGTTTGGTTCAACATACAGAAATCAATCGATAGACTTAAAGACAAGAATCATATGATTGTCTCAATAGATGCAGAAAACGCATTTGACAAAATACAGCACCTCTTCATGTTCAAAACATTAGAAAAACTAGGGATAGTAGAAACATACCTCAACATTGTAAAAGCTATCTATGCTAAGCCTGTGGCCAACATCATTCTAAATGGAGAAAATTGAAAGTACTCCCTCTAAAAACTGGAACAAGACAGGGATGCCTCTTTCACCACTTCTATTTAACATCATCCTTGAAATTCTAGCCAGAGCAATCAGATGACCCAAAGAAATTAAAGGGATATGAATAGGAAAAGGAGAACTCTAACTACCACTATTGGCTGATGACATGATTCTATATTTAGAAGATCCAAAACAATTCCACCAGAAAACTTCTAGAACCCATAAATGAATTCAGAAAAGTAGAAAGACATAAAAGCAATTCCCATAAATCAAATGCATTTCTAAACATCAGTGATAAATCCACTGCAAGAGAAATTAGTGAAATGACCCATTTACAATTGCTTAAAAAAAATCATTGTAGACAATGAAAACTACAGAACACTAAAGAAAGAAATTAAAGAAGACCTTAGAAGATGGAAAGATCTCCCATGCTCTTGGGTAGTCAGAATTAGTATTGTCAAAATGGTCATACTACCAAAAGCATTATACAGATTTAATACAATTCCTATTAAAACCCCAATGACATTCTTCATAGAAATAGAAAAATCAATCATGAAATTCACTTAGAAAAACAAGAGACCTAGAATAGCCAAGGCAATCCTTAGCAAGAAGAGTGAAGCAGGAGGCATCCCAATACTAGACCATAAACTATACTACACAGCAATAGTAATAAAATTGGCATGGTATTGGCACCAAAATAGACATGTAGACTGATGGTACAGAATAGAAGACACAGAGACAAACCCACATAAATACAATTATCTCATACTACACAACGGTGCCAAAAATACACATTGGAGAAATGATAGCCTATTCAACAAATGGTGCTGGGAAAACTGGAAATCCATATGTAAGGAAATGAAATTAAACCTCTCTCTCTCACTCTGCACAAAACTCAACTCAAAGTGGATCAAAGATTCAGGGACTAGAACAGACACACTGCACCTAATACAAGCAAAAGTAGGCCCAAATCTTCACCATGTTGGCTTAGGACCTGACTTTCTCAACAAGACTCCTAAAGCACAAGAAGTGAAATTAAGAATTAATAAATAGACTGGATT
Organism: Sciurus vulgaris; assembly: GCF_902686455.1. Lineage (NCBI taxonomy): Eukaryota > Metazoa > Chordata > Mammalia > Rodentia > Sciuridae > Sciurus > Sciurus vulgaris. The sequence continues at coordinate 77,403,596 of NC_136469.1, forward strand.
CAAATGAAAAAGCTTCTTCCCAGCAAAGGAAACAATCAATAACATGAAGAGAGAATCTACAGAATGGAGGGAAAAAAATCTTTGCCACATGTATCTCAGATAGAGCACTAATCTCCAGGATATACAAAGAACTCAAAAAACTTAATATCAAAAAAACAAATAACTTAATCAATAAGTGGGCTAAGGGGAAACTGCTTCATGAACTTCTGAAGGTTACTTGTCATTTGTCCCGCTGGTCGGCAGCAAGTGGCAAGTGGTGGCCCGTACGGGGAATGGTGGGCGCTCAGGTAAGTAAAAGACAGTTTCCACTAGCGTAATTAACCAGAAGGTTTCCCTATTTGAGGAAATGGTGGCCTTAAGGTTTTCACAGAAGATTTCCCTAGAGAGGGAATGTAATGAAAGGCTGTCCCAAGAGACAGCGACATCCTGTAGTAAATGAATATGTGTAAGGTGTTATTTGTGTTACCTTTTCTTGTTTCATTTCTGTTTGTTGTTGTTGTGGCAATATGGACATTAGTTCGTTTCTGTCTGACTTCCAAAACACCAAAATTTCAAGAACGGTTAAGAGAAGGGGAAAAAATATTAGCAACTGTAAAAGAACAATCAAGTCGAGCTTCTAAAAGAGAAAGTAGATGTTCAGACCTCTGTGCCTCTGCCAGAGCACTATTAACTCTAGAGATGGGAGTATAACCAATACCAACTTCGGTTGTCGGCCCATTACCTAAAGGAACAGTGGGACTAGTTCTGGGGTGTGGCGGGCGAAACCCGGAGCCCAGGGTTACACCACGTGCATCTAAAGATGGCGACTGGCAGAGAGCAAATGGCGTCCTAATTATGCCTGGAGAACGGCAGGAAGTGTTTACAATTGGCTGTATGATAATCAGTTCAGCCGCCTAGCGCATGGACAGATATACTTTACATGTATGCTCGCGCAAGTGATCGCTTGACCTTTAACAGGATTGGATGGACATATCTGGTTACAATTGCTTATGCATGAGACTGCTTGTATATTGAGGGTGTTATTTGAATAAAGGAAGCTGCTTCATGAACTTCAGAAGAGTACGTGTCTTTTGTCCCACTGGTCGGGCCGAAAGAGCAAGAAGCGGCGCGAGCCGCTTAAAGCAACCCCAGCGGCAAGCAGTGGTTTTCCGTAAGTGGTGGCCCGGGCCACGATCAGACGAGGATCAAACTGGGAATTGGTGAGCGCTCAGATAAATAAAAGACAGTTTCGCTAGCGTAATTAACGAGAAGGTTTCCGTATTTGAGGAAATGGTTGCCTTAAGGTTTTAACAGAAGGCTCCCCTAGAGAGGGAGCGTAACGGAAGATTCTCCTAGAGAGAGAATATATTGAAAGGCTGTCCCAAGAGACAGCGAAGGACATCCCATAACGAATATGTGTAAGTTATTTGTGTTACTTTTCCTTGTTTGGTTTCTGTTTGTTGTTGTTGTTGCTGTTGTTGTAGCGATGTGTACATTAGTTCGTTTCTGTCTGACTTCCAAAAAACCAAAATTTCAAAAACAGTTAAGAGAAGGGGAAAAGATATTAGAAATTGTAGAAAAAGAACAATCAAGTCAAGCTTCTGAAAGAGAAAGTAGATGTTCAGATCTCTGTGCCTCTGCCAGAGCAGTATTAACTCCAGAGATGGAAGTACAACCAATGCCAACTTTGGTTGTCGGCCCATTACCTAAAGGAACAGTGGGACTAGTTCTGGGGAAGAGTTCTTCTGCTTTAAAAGGATTAAATATTGTCCCTGGAGTTATAGACCCTGATTTTACAGGAGAAATAAAAATCCTTGCTTCTTCACCAAGAGGTGTAGCAATAATAGCTCAGGGTGATCGCATAGCACAATTGTTGGTCTTACCCAGTTGCTATGATCAATATCCATCAAAAAATATTATTAGGGAAAATAAAGGATTAGGTTCTACTGGCCAAAATATGGTCATGTTAACATGGGGTTTAAAAGATAGGCCTATGACAAAGTTAGTGATAGAAGGCAGAAGTTTTGAGGGCTTATTAGATACTGGGGCTGACAAAAGCAGTATCAAAATTACAGAATGGCCCAAAGCCTGGCCACTTCAGCAGGCAGATCAGACTTTAAGGGAATTGGGTATGGCTCCCAATCCTAACAAAAGCACAGCCATATTAAAATGGAAGGTGGCTAACCAGGAGTTATGTTCTGATACTGCCTGACCGTAATGCAGTTGCGGGCAATCCTCAATGGAATCTAAACATGCTGACAGGCCAAGGACCATATGAAGGGCAAGGTAATCAGATTAATTTCCACCCCGGTGTGTATCAACAAATTAACCCTCAACTTTTAATCTATCATTATATGGATAATATTTTGCTAGCTCATAAGGAAAAACCTGTCTTAGAGCAATGTTATAATCCCTTACTAAAGTCACTGGACCTTCATTTACCCACCTCAAGTTTGGGCCCCCTGATTGATATTCTTAAAGGTGATTCTGACCCCCTTTCTAAGCGGGTGCTTACCCCTAAGGCTCCAACAGCTCTCAAGCTTGTTGAAACAGCTATGGAAAAGGTTCATCTTGATCGTATTGACCTAGCTAAGCCTTTATCATTCATTGTCTTGGCCACAAATAAGTTACCCACAGGAGTGTTTTGGCAAAAGGGTCCTATTCTATGGGTTCACATGAATTATACCCCTAACAAGGTCTTATCCTTGTTTACTGAATCTGTGGCAGAATTAATCCTTAAGGCCTTAAAAGTATCCCTTTCCACCTTTGGATCACATCCCTCAACAATCACTACTCCATATACTACTGATATGTCCCAGGCCTTTAAACAATTTTGTTCCTCCTTTGGTATTCAACGTGTCACAGGAATTCCCTATAATCCTACTAGACAAAGCATTGTTGAGTGTGTCCATTTAATGCTTAAAAACATGCTTTATAAACAAAAAGGGGGAATAGGGGCATCATACAGATTCCCCAAAAGACAAAATATCTGTTGCCTTGTTCATCTCAAATTTTTTAAATCTCAATTCTGAGGGCCAATCGGCTGCTGACCATCATTCAGAGCCTAATAAAAAAACATCTACCTCAAGTGCTCTGGAAGGACATTTTATCAGGACAATGGAAAGGCCGGGATCCGGTGTTAATCTGGACCCGAGGGTCTGTTTGTGTTTTCCCACAGGACACACAATCGCCAATTTGGGTGCCGGAGAGATTGGTCAAGGCCTCAACAGAGACCCCAAAACAGGAAGAAGATGAGGAGGCTTCTCCTGCTGATGGTGTTGGCGATTTCTCACCAAGTTAATGGAGGAGACATGTGTGAACTATGGGGGATAGTAAAGACGTGGCCCTAGCCTGTACCCCTTACCAACTCTTCTATTCTATATCCTCCTGTTTTTACAACAATTGGCCACATTTCTCCAGTCCGCTGTTCAATGGGGAAAAGAATGGTTTGGGTTTTTGTCCGGGGGAGGTCTATTGTGTGTTGTATCTGTTCTGTGCATATAGTGTTTATACAAAATGCGTAGACATCTACGCAGAGAAACAGCCATTATTCACCAAGCTCTCGTCGCAATTGATGCTGGCTCATCCCCCCAAGTCTGGTTAAACATAATGGACCGGTAGTCAAAGATGGGTAAGATTCATGGGGAGCTCATACGGACCTAAGACAGGAAATGAGGGCTAGAGCCTCATTGTCCAATGACGGGTAAGAATGTGGCTCTGCCGTGGACAACCTAAGACAGGCACGGTCTCCTTTATAAACAGACAGGGGGAGATGTGGCGGGCAAGACCCGGGGCCCAGGGTTACACCACATGCATCCAAGATGACGACTGGCAGAGAGCCAAAGGGCATGCTGAATGCACCTTGAGAAGAACAGGAAGCATTACCATTGGCTATATGATAATTGGTTCAGCCACCTGGGGCGTGGACAGATATATCTTACATGTATACTTGAGCTCCTGATCACTTGACCTTTAATAGGATTGGATGGACATATGTGGTTACAATTGCTTATGCATGAGACTGCTTATATATTGAGGGTGTTATCTGAATAAAGCGGAAGCTGCTTCATGAAAAAAAAAAAAAGTGGGCTAAGGAACTGAACAGACCCTTCACAGAAGAAGAAATACAGTTGATCAAGAAACTTATGAAAAAAATGCTCGTCAGCTCTAGCCATTATGGAAATGCAAATGAAAACTAAGATTTCATCTCACTCCAGTCAGAATGGCAATTATCAAGAATACTGGCAATAATAAATGTTGGCGAGGATGTAGGGAGAAAGGTACTCTCCTACATTGCTGGTGGGACTGCAAATTGGTGCAGGCATTATGGAAAGCAGAATGGAGATTACTCAGAAAACTTGGAATGGAACCACCATTCGACCCCGCTATCCCACTCCTCGGTTTATACCCAAATGTCTTAAAATCAGCACACTGCAGTGATGCAGCCACATCAATGTTTGTAGCCTCTCAATTTGCAATAGTTAAACTATGGAACTAACCTTCAACAAATGAATGGATAAAGAAAATGTGGTATATATATATACCCGATGGAATATTACTCAGCCTGAAAGAAGAATGAAATTGTGGCATTTGCAGGTAAATGGATGGAGCTGGAGAATATCATGCTAAGCAAAATAAGCCAATGCCAAAAAACCAAAGGCTGAATGTTTTCTCTGATAATCAAATACTGATCCATTGTGGCGGGTGAGTAGGGAAGAATGAAGGAACTTTGGATTATTCAGAGGGGTTGGGCAGGGGTGATGGGAAGGATGGTGAAATGAGATGGATATTATTACCCTATATATATGTATGGAAAGAGATTTTTTTAAAAAAGATAAAATAAAAAATTTAAACATTAAAAAAAAGAAAAATCCATTAAAAAAAAAACCATTTCCTTAAAGAGCACCTTTCTTAAAAAGGTATGATTTTAGTCAAAATCATAACAATTAGTTCCTTCCTTTGGCTTTGCCTTGCCCCAGGCCTCTTTGGGCTTGCCTTCCCTGTGTCTCTGAATGCTCCCTGTGAGGAAGGAATGCAACCATCATTCCTATGGGACTTGTTTGCTGTGGCATCCTGGGGAGTCTCCTGTGTCTTGCAGACACCCTGAGGGCTTCCCTTCCATCTGGCTGGATAACCATGATTGGCCTGCTAGCTATCATGGTTTGACCCTAGCCTGTTTACCCTCATCTTAAATTTTTAAAGTGATTTACAGGGGCCATGCAGCTATCGATACTTTGGAATATCTTAGTAATTAATAAAACATTTCATTGGCTCAATAGATGCGTCTCTGAAAAAGCTGTTCCAGAGAGGTAGGTGAGTCAGGGCTAGCATGGGGCCCTTCATCTCTCCTGGATTTATCCAGAATCAGAACTATGTTGCTGCAAATCTGCAGGGTGACAGGTTTTCAGAAAACTTTGGTAAAAATGGTTGTGTGTGGTGGATCCCCTCAGAGCTGACATATTTGCCTCATTGGTAAATCATGAGTCAACTGTTCATTCCTTCAACAAAATTGAATGAGCACCTAGAATCATAAGTCCTAAGTCAGTGTTCATTCATTCAATAAGGGTCAATGAGCACATGGAATAACAAGTCATAAACTAGTTGTATTAGCTTCCTGTGATAATTCACTTATAAAGAGAGAAGATTTATTTTAGTTCACAGTTTGGGAGGTTCCAGTTCATGGTTGATTAACCCTGTGGTTTAGGGCCTGTGGTGAAGCAGCCGAGCATGGCAGGAGTGTGTGGCAGCCAAACTGCTCACCGCACAGCAAGAAGCAAAAGAGAGAGGGAAAGGGCTGGAGTCCCACAGACCCTTCAAGGGCACGTTTTCAACAACCTAAGGACATTCCCAAGGCCCCAGCCCTCAAGTGCTCCACCACCTCCCAATAGCATTGTTAGGTAGAAGTCAATAATGAACAGTGAAGTGCATGGCAAGGTCACAGGTTTCCTTTAAGTTTCTTTTAGAGTTTTCTTTAAACTACTTCCAAAGCAGATGAATAAACAACTTGTAGCAGACAACCTGAAGAAGACCATTGGTTCACAGACCTTGAGACTAAGCAAATAGAGACAAAAGGAGCTAATGGGGGAGAGGGACTAATTGCAAAAATGCATCAAGTAAGAAGGAGTAAAGGGACTAACCCTTGACAGGGTCCACTGAGGTCAGGGTAAACCTAGGAGTTATGGTCATTGGTGACTCCATATATCTCACACGGGAGGTTTCTTTAGTAACATGGGCTCCCTAAGAGACTTGCTGACCAGAACCCACATTAATATGGAATTGACTCGAAGCTGAAGCCCCCTGAATAGGATGGCCACCATGACAGTTACAGAAAGGATCAATTAGGGTCAAAAACTCCACCACCCATTGTGAAGCAGGATTGAACACCTGATTGTCCAAGAGTGCAGAAGATGGTTTCCCAGTCTCCAGGCAAACATCAAACAGTAATAAATGTGCAGACAGCATGTTTGTTGTTCTCTACTCAGAGATGATCTACTTTCTCTTTTGAGAGAGCTCTTTGCTTGAGTCTCACTTTGCTTTCACTTGTAATAAAGTTCTCTTGGATGGCTTTTGGTGTCTAACTGGTGCTCTTTCACTGGAACACAAGAACAGAGGTCTGGGGGGAATCCAAGATGGCGGACTAGAGGGTGACTGCATCTCCAGTCGCTCCAGAACCCAGGATTCAAGAAGGGGGGGCATTGAGAGACTCGGACTAAAATAGAGCCATGGGTGAGTCTCCCCCACTGGGTGAAGCTCGGCCTGGGCAGCAGGCCCAGATAGGGGCAGCTTATCAGAGTAGGCCAGGGCAGCTAGAGTCTTTCCCAGGCAGCCCTGCACACTCCAGCGGTGGGCTTCTCCACATGGCCAGCTTCTCCAGCTTCTCGGAGCATACCGTCCAGTGAGAGCCTTTCTGCACAGAACCAGCTCCAAGTCCCTGAGCCAGCACAGTGAGCTCCGGCCCACAGATAGCTTCAGGGACCAGGACAGGGCAGCCAGGGACTTCCCCAAGCAGCTCGGCTCCCTCCGGCGGGAGGCGCCTTTCAAGCCTAGCTTCTCGGAGCAGACCGTCCAGTGAGAGCCTTTCTACACAGAGCCAGCCACAAGTTCCCAAGCCAGCGGAGAGCTCTGAGCCACAAGCAGCCTCTGAGAGACCAGGGTAGGGCAGCCAGAGACTTCTCCAGGCCGCCCTGCCCCCTCTGGCCGCAGACTCTTTCCACAAGGCGATCCAAGATGGTGGAATAGAGGGTGACTGCATCTCCACTCGCTCCAGAACCCAGGATTCAAAAAAGGGAGGCATTGAGAGACTTGGACTAAAATAGAGCCACGGGGTAAGTCTCCCCCACTGGGTGAAGCTCGGCCTGGGCGGCAGGCCCAGATAGGGACAGCTTATCAGAGTAGGGCAGGGCAGCTAGAGTCTTCTCCAGGCAGCCCTGTGCACTCCGGCGGTGAGCTCCTCCCACACGGCCAGCTTCTTAGAGCAGGCCCCCCCCATTGAGAGCCTTTCCACACAGAGCCAGTTCCAAGCCCTGGAACCAGTAGCGGGCTAGGGACAGCTTTCTTTGGAAGCAATGCATTATCAAGTTACTCCAAGACTTCAGGCTATTTCCAGTGTAGTGATACACTGGAAATCTACAGGGACACTATAAGCCAATAGAGGAAATCTGCAATATCTCAGAGTCCCACTGGCATCTGCCCAATATAAGAAAAAAAGGGAAGAAAATGTCCCAAACAAACCTAGATACTATATCAATAAAACCCAATGACAGCACAGCAGAAGAAATGTCAGAAAGGGAATTCAGAATGTACATAATTAAAACAATCATGGAAGCAAACGAGGAGATGAAAGAGCAAATGCAGGCATTAAATGATCGCACCAATCAACAGTTAAAAGAGCAAATACGGGAAGCAAGAGATCATTTCAATAAAGAGTTAGAGGTACTGAAAAAAAAACAAACAGAAGTCCTTGAAATGAAGGAAACAATAAACCAAGTTAAAAACTCCATAGAAAGCATAACCAATAGAATAGAACACCTGGAAGATAGGACCTCAGACATTGAAGACAAAATATTTAATCTTGAAAACAAAGTTGACCAGAGAAGATGGTAAGAAATCATGAACAGAATCTACAAGAATTATGGGATATCATGAAGAGGCCAAATTTAAGAATTATTGGGATTGAGGAAGGCTTAGAGAAACAAACCAAAGGAATGAACAATCTATTCAATGAAATAATATCAGAAAATTTCCCAAATCTGAAGAATAAAATGGAAAACCAAGTACAAGAGATTTATAGGACTCCAAATATACAAAATTACAACAGACCCACCAAGGCACATTATTATGAAAATACCTAACATACAAAATAAAGACAGAATTTTAAAGGCCGCGAGAGAAAAGAATCAAATTACCTTCAGGGAGAAACCAATAAGAATATCAGCAGATTTTTCAATCCAGACCCTAAAAGGGCCTGGAACAACATTTACCAAGCCCTGAAAGAAAATAAATGCCAACCGAGAATCTAATACCCAGCAAAACTTACTTTCAGATTTGACGACGAAATAAGATCCTTTCATGATAAACAAAAGCCAAAGGAATTTACAAAAAGAAAGCCGGCATTACAAAACATTCTCAGCAAAATATTCCATGAGAAAAAGATGAAAACAACGATGCAAATCACCAACGGGAGGAACTAGCCTAAAGGAATAGACAAATAAAGGAGAAAGCAAATCATGTCAAAAAACAAAAATGAGTCAAAGACTGGGAATACAAATCACATCACAATAATAACCCTGAAGGTTAATGGCCTGAATTCATCAATCAAAAGACATAGATTGGCAGATTGGATTAAAAAGAAAAATCCAACAATATGCTGCCTGCAAGAGACTCATCTCATAGAAAGAGATACCCATAGACTAAAGGTGAAAGGATGGGAAAAAACATACCATACACACGGACACAGCAAAAAAGCTGGAGTATCCATCCTCATTTCACATAATGTGGACTTCAAGCCAAAACTAGTCAGAAGGGATAAAGAAAGACATTACATACTGCTTAAGGGAAGCATAAATCAGCAAGACATAACAATCATAAATATCTATGCCCTGAACATTGGCTCATCCATGTATGTCAAACAAATCCTTCTCAATTCCAGAAATCAAATAGACCACAACACAATAATACTAGGCGATTTTAACACACCTCTCTCACCACTGGATAGATCTTCCAAACAAAAATTGAATAAAGAAACCATAGATATTAATAAAACAATCAACAATTTAGACTTAACCGACTTATATAGAATATACCATCCAACAAAGAACAAATACACTTTCTTCTCAGCAACACATGGATCATTCTCTAAAATAGACCATGTTTTATCCCACAAAGCTAATGTTAGCAAATTCAAGAAGATAGAGATACTACCTTGTACTCTATCAGATCATAATGGATTGAAATTAGAAATAAATGACAGAATAAAAAACGGAAACTTCTCCAATACCTGGAGATTAAATAATACACTATTATATGATGAATGGATAACAGAAGACATCAGGAGGGAAATTAAAAAATTCTTAGAAGTAAACGAGAACAAAGACACATCATATCAAAATCTCTGGGACACTATGAAAGCAGTACTTAGAGGAAGATTTATTTCATGGGGCGCATTCAACAAAAGAAGTAGAAATCAACAAATAAATGACTTAACACTACAGCTCAAAGCCCTAGCAAAAGAAGAGCAGAGCAACACCAAAAGTAGTAGAAGACAGGAAATAGTTAAAATCAGAGCCGAAATCAACGAAATTGAAACAAAAGAAATAATCGGAAAAATTAACAAAATAAATAGTTGTTTCTTTGAAAAAATAAACAAAATTGATAAACCCTTAGCCACACTAACAAAGAGAAAGAGGGAGAAAACTCAAATTACTAAAATTCGGAATGAACAAGGAAATATCACAACAGACACGCGTGAAATACAAAACATAATTAGAAGCTTTTTTGAAAATCTATACTCCAACAAAACAGAAAACCTCAAAGACATCAACAAGTTTCTAGAGACATATGAATTACCTAATCTGAACGAGGAGGACATACACAACTTAAATAAATCAATTTCAAGCAATGAAATAGAAGAGGTCATCAAAAGCCTACCAACAAAGAAAAGTCCGGGACCAGATGGGTTCTCAGCCGAGTTCTACAAAACCCTTAAAACCCTTTAAAGGGTTCTACAAAACCCTTTAAAGGCTCATTCCAATACTCCTCAAAGTATTCCATAAAATAAAAGAGGAGGGAACCCTCCCAAACTCACTCTATGAAGCCAATATCACCCTGATACCTAAACCAGACAGAGACTCATCAAGGAAAGAAAATTTCAGACCAATATCCTTAATGAACATCGACGCAAAAATTCTCAACAAAATTTTAGCAAATCGCATACAAAAATATATTAAAAAGATAGTGCACCACGATCAAGTGGGTTTTATCCCAGGGATGCAAGGTTGGTTCAACATCTGGAAATCAATAAATGTCATTCACCATATCAACAGACTTAAAGTTAAGAATCACATGATTATTTCAATAGATGCAGAAAAAGCATTCGATAAAATGCAGCATCCCTTCATGCTCAAAACACTAGAAAAAATCGGGGTAGTGGGAACATTCGTTAACATTGTAAAGGCCATCTATGCTATGCCCATGGCCAATATCATTCTAAATGGTGAAAAACTGAAAACATTCCCCCTAAAAACTGGAACAAGGCAGGGATGCCCTCTTTCACCACTTCTATTCAACATTGTCCTTGAAACTCTAGCCAGAGCAATTAGACAAACCAAAGAAATTAAAGGGATACGAATTGGAAAAGAGGAACTCAAACTATCCCTGTTCGCTGATGACATGATTATATATTTAGAGGAACCTAGAAATTCCACCAGAAAACTCTTAGAACTCATAAGTGAATTCAGTAAAGTAGCAGGTTACAAGATCAATGCTCATAAATCCAATGCATTTTTATACATAAGTGATGAATCTTCAGAAAGAGAAATTAGGAAAACTACCCCATTCACAATAGCATCAAAAAAAATAAAATACTTGGGAATCAATCTCACAAAAGAGGTGAAAGACCTCTACAATGAGAACTACAGAACACTAAAGAAAGAAATTAAAGAAAACCTTAGAAGATGGAAAGATCTCCCATGTTCTTGGATAGGCTGAATTAATATTGTCAAAATGGCCATACTACCAAAAGTGCTATACGGATTCAATGCAATTCCAATTAAAATCCCAATGATGTACCTTACAGAAATAGAGCAAGCAATCATGAAATTCATCTGGAAGAATAAGAAACCCAGAATAGCTAAAGCAATCCTTCGCAGGAAAAATGAAGCAGTGGGTATCGCAATACCCGAACTTCAACTTTATTACAAAGCAATAGTAACAAAGACGGCATGGTATTGGTACCAAAATAGACAGGTAGATCAACGGTACAGAATAGAGGACATGGACACAAACCCAAATAAATACAATTTTCTCATACTAGACAAAGGTGCCAAAAATATGCAATGGAGAAAAGATAGCCTCTTCAACAAATGGTGCTGGGAGAATTGGAAATCCATATGCAACAGAATGAAACTAAACCCATATCTCTCACCATGCACGAAACTAAACTCAAAATGGATTAAGGATCTTGGAATCAGACCAGAGACCCTGCAGATTATAGAAGAAAAAGTAGGTCCAAATCTTCACCTTCTTGGTCTAGGATCAGACTTCCTTAACAGGACTCCCATAGCACAAGAAATAAAAGCTAGAATCAACCACTGGGATAGATTCAAACTAAAAAGCTTTCTCTCAGCAAAGGAAACTATCAGCAATGTGAAGAAAGAGCCTACAGAGTGGGAGAATATCTTTGCCAATCATACTTCAGATAGAGCACTAATCTCCAGAATCTATAAAGAACTCAAAAAACTCTACACCAAGAATACAAATAATCCAATCGACAAATGGGCTAAGGAAATGAACAGACACTTCACAGAAGAAGATGTACAAGCCATCAACAGATATATGAAAAAATGTTCAACATCTCTAGTAATAAGAGAAATGCAAATCAAAACCACCCTAAGATTCCATCTCGCCCCAATTAGAATGGCGATTATCAAAAATACAAGCAACAGGTGTTGGCGAGGATGTGGGGAGGAAGGTACACTCATACATTGCTGGTGGGGCTGCAAATTAGTGCAGCCACTCTGGAAAGCAGTGTGGAGATTCCTTAGAAAACTTGGAATGGACTCACCATTTGACCCAGCTATTCCACTCCTCGACCTATACCCAAAGGACTCAAAATCAGCATACTACAGAGATACAGCCACATCAATGTTCATAGCTGCTCAATTCACAATAGCCAGATTGTGGAACCAACCTAGATGTCCTTCAATTGATGAGTGGATAAAGAAACTGTGGTATATATATACAATGGAATATTACTGCACCATAAAGAACGATAAAATTATGGCATTTGCAGGCAAATGGATGAAATTGGAGACCATCATGCTAAGTGAGATAAGCCAATCTCAAAAAACTAAAGGACGAATGATCTCGCTGATAAGTGGATGATGACACATAAGGGGGAGGGTGGGAGGAGTTAGTGTTAGGGTTAGGGTTAGGGAGGGGGGCAAGAATGGAGGAAGAAAGGACTGTTTAGAGGGAAAAGAAGGGTGGGAGGAGTGGGGGGGAAGGGAAAAAATAATAGAATGAATCAAACAACATTACCATATGTAAATTTATGATTACACAAATGGTATGCTTTGACTCCCTGTACAAATAGAGAAACAACATGTATCCCATTTGTTTAAATAATAAAAAATAAATAAATAAAAGAAAAGAACAGAGGTCTGGAGTTCCAGCTCCCCACTTTCCTGTAACAAACCACACCTAGGGACCAGGCCCTTAACACATCACCATGTAGAAAACATTCACAATGCAAACTACAGCACTCAGTTCACTCACTCAATGAGGATCTGTCAAATAGGTAGAATATGCCAAGACTATTTCATGTCAGAGTTATCAATGAACAAGAAAATCAAAATCCCTGTCTTCACAGAGCTTACATCCTTCTATCTCTCAGGAAACCTTTATTTTAACTTGAGTTCAGACTTAAAGAAAAGTTGCAAAATCTTACAAATAATTTCTGAATTACCCTTAACCCAGATTCCCAAATATTCCCAAATTTTGCTACATCAGTTTCATTTTCTCTCTTCTCAGATCTTTTTTTTTTTTTTTTTCTGAGTCATTTAAGAATAAATTAGGGGCTGGGGTTGTGACTCAGTGGTAGAGTGCTTGCCTACCATGTGTGAGACACTGGGTTCAATCCTTACCACCACATAAAAATAAATAAATATAACAAAGGTATTGTGTCTATCTACAACTAAAAATATTAAAAGCAAATAAATAAAAAGGTATCGTCTATCTACAACTAAAAATATTTTTAAAAACGAATAAACTACGGAGGAACTTTAGATCATGTAGAAGGAAATAGGGGGGTATGAAAAATTGTGGAATGAGACAGACATCATTACCCTGTGTACATGTATGATTACACAAATGGTGTGAATCTACATCATGTACAACCATAGAAATGAAATTATGTACCCCATTTGTGTACAATGAATCAAAATGCAGTCTGTAAAAAATTAAAAAATAATTTAATTTAAAAAAGAATAAACTACAGCACAGCAAAGAAAACAATTAGAAGAGAGAACTCACAGAATGAGAGAAATATTTGCTAACTGCATTTCTGACAGAGGAATAATATCTAGAATATATAAAGAACTCAAAAAACTTTACATCAAAAAAATCAAATAACCCAGTTAACAAATGGGCAAATGAACTAAATGGACACTTCTCAAAAGAAGAAATACAAATGGTCAACAAATACAGGAAAAAAATGTTCAACATCATTGGCAATTAGAGGAATGCAAATCAAAACTATACTGAGGTTTCATCTCACACCTGTCAGAATGGCAGACATCAGGAATACAAATAAAAACAAATGCTGGAGAGGAGAAAAAGGAACACTTTCACACTGTTGGTGGGACTGGAAATTAGTACAACCACTATGGAAAACAGTATAGAGGTTCCTCAAAAGAAGAGGCATGGAACCACCATGTGACCCAGCTATACCACTTCTTTGTATTTACCCTGAAGAATTAAAGGCATCTCACTACAGTGAAACATGCATACCCATGTTTATAGCAGCACAATTCATAATAGCCAAACTATGGCACCAGCCTAAGCATCCATCAATGGATGAATGGGTAAAGAAAATGTAGTATATATAATCAATGGAGTTGTATTTAGCTGAAAAGAAAAATGAAATTATGGCACATTCAGGAAAGTGGATGAAACTAGAGATAATCATGTTAAACAAAATAAGTCAAACAGAAAGTCCTAAGTGTTCCCTCATAAGCAGAAGCTAGAGAGGAAAAAGGAAAAGAAAGGTGGAGGTGGATCTCCTAAAAATCAAAAGGAAATCAGTAGAGGAAAGGGATCAAGGAGTGTAAGGCAGGGAGAGAGGAGAAAAATCCTGGGCGTAATATTGTCCAAATTATATTGTTATACTTTGTGTATGCATAAACATGTAACAAATCTCATCAATATGTACAACTATAATGTACCCATAAAAAATATAAGGAAATAAAAATGAAAAGACTAAAGTATAAACCTGATGCCCTATTACACATACTTCAGTGTGTATTTCCTAAAAACAGATCTTCATATAATCACAATAAAATATCAAAATCAGGAATTTAGCATTATATAATACTATTAGATTGTCTATGGACACTAGTTAAACTTGATCAAGTATCCCGATAAACCTTCTTAAATAAAAATTAACTTGAGATTACACATTGTATTCAGTTTTTATTCCTGCTAGTCCCCTGTAATGTGGATCAGTTGCCAGTCTTCCCTTGCCTTTTATGACCTCAACATTTTTTTACAAATAAAAGGCAATTATTTTACAGAGTATGTGTCAATTTTGTGTTTCAAATGTTTTCTCATAATTGGAGTTAGTTTATGCATTTTTGGCAAAAACTCCACAAAAGTGATACCATGTTTACGGTGCATATTAGGAGGCACTTGATGTCAATTCATCCTATTAAGGGTGAATTGCTATTGGTTAATTTTGATCACTCTGTTAAGATAGTGTCTGCCAGAATTCTCCACTATAAAGTTGCTATTTAACCTGTTATAATGACTCAGGATCTCATAGGAAGTTGTCAATGTTCTATTCCTCATCAGCCCTTCCCCCACTAATTCTTACATTCAATGATGTTAGAATAAATCAGTGATTACTGTGATGTTTGTCAATGGCAGAGTTTACATCTTAATGGGAGAAGAAAACCACAATATAAGTAAGTAAAAGAACAATGGTGAGAAAAAAGCAAAGCAGGTAGAGAAGACTGGGGAAAGACCAATTGGAGCAAAGAGCTAGAGCCAAGGCCTTGAAGTGGGACTTCTCTGGAGTTGCAGGGAGGGGTTGGTAATGGGAGAGGATGACTTCCGAGTGTTAGCAAAGGTCAGAAACTCTAGACCATTGTAAGGACTTCTTAGCTCTCCCTATGAGTAAGCTGGGAAGCTATTGCAAAGTTTTAAACAAAAAGGAGCATGATGGATTCTTTTTTTTTTTTTTTAGTTGTCAATGGTCTTTTATTTTCTTTCTTTATTTATATGTGGTTCTGAGAATCAAACCCAGTGGCCTCACATATGCTAGGCAAGTGCTCTACCACTGAGCTACAGCCCCGGTTCACATGATGGATTCTTGTTCCTGAAATCTTATCCTCTGCCCCACAGAACAGAGAGCAAGTTATTGACCTTCCTAAGCCTCAGCTCCCTCACTGATAAAATGGTAATCATGAAGCCTCCTCCCTGGTGTTGGGGTAATAATTGCATGAGATAATACATGGAAAGTGCCTGTTACAGGGCTTGGCAAGTAAATGATTGCTCAATAAATAACTATTATTATTTTTGTTCTTACCCTGTAAAATGTTTTCACCTGTTCCTGGGGGCAATGAAGTGTTTGGGGGCCTGGCTTCATTTCTCCTGCGTGTTTGCTTACTGGCTTGATTTCTCAGCTTTTCCTGCTACTGTCATTAATATGGTCCCTCACTCATAAAGCAGCATAACATACAGGGATTCTTAAATTTATGGCTGGACCATGACCTTCCTGAAACCTTATGCAAAGTGTCACGTATGTGTAGGTATGTGCGTGGGATTTGAGGGTGAGAGTCTCAAAGTGGTCCATAACACCAAAATGCCATAGAAGAACGGATGCTTACCTAGATTCTGGAGACAAAATTTGGAAAACAGCTCAGTAAGTAACTAACTTTAGGACCCTTTAAGAAGTCATTTGGCATTTGGTGATATCAGTTTTCTCATTTCTCTTGAGGAAGTTGTGCAAATATGGGTGCATATTTATATACACACATAAACACACACATACATATCATGAAACAGGTTTAGAATCAGGGTATATTTTCTATGGGTTTCCCTAGATTTCTCAGTGAAGCTTTTTTTCCCCCTAGAAACCACTCCAGGTAAAAGACAGACATAGACAAGCTGGAATAGAAAAGTGATTGATCCTCATTGGATGAGAATATTTGGTTCTTTCTTGTGACTTTGTAAATGTTGATTTAGTTTAAAATGTTGGTTTAAGAGAGGCTTAAAAGATAAAAGGAATAAAAATTATGAATTAAAAGCTTGAAAAACAAGTAAGGTGAGGATAAGCTAAAAGATTTTGAATTATCTGTGATGAAAAAGAAAATCAAAGAGATGGTATCATCTTCAGTCTGAAATCTATTCTTCCATTGGATGAGGGTCACAGCATTAGATTTATAACATCATTATTATTTATTTTCCCATGTTTTGTCGCACATGATTTCTCTGTTATATTAGGAAAAAAAATCACTATAGCAACATAAAAAAGTTTCATGAAAAAGAAGTCATTTATAATCTTACCATCTTACCATTTTAGAACTTTTAACTTCTTATAAACTGAATCAAATATAGCGCTCTCTCGCTCTCTCGCTCTCTCTCTCTCTCTCTTTCTCTCTCTCTCTCTCTCTCTCTCTCTCTCTCTCTCTCTCTCTCTCTCTCTCTCTCTCTCTCTCTCTCTCTCTCTCTCTCTTTTATACCAGGGATTGAAGCGCCCAGGGGCACTTAACCGTGGAGCCACATCCCCAGCCCTTTTTATGTTTTATTTTTGAGACAGGGTCCTGTTAAGTTTCTTAGGGCCTTGCTAAGTTGATAAGGCTGGTTTTGAATTCATGATCCTCCTGCCTCAGCCTCCTGAGCCCTAGGATCACAGATGTGCACTGGCTTATGTAGATCTCCTGTTTTCTCTCTCTCTCTCTCTCTCTCTCTCTCTCTCTCTCTCTCTCTCTCTCTCTCTCTCTCTCTCTCTCTCTCTCTCTCTCTCTCTCTCTCTCTCTCTCTCTCACACACACACACACATACACATGCACACCGTGAATTAGGAATTAAGTTCAACATTTAAAAAAACCTAGAGTTCAGAGTTATTTCAATGACTCAAAGATGCACACTCAAAACCTGTTTTTCAGTCTGAACCTCCTGGGATCACCTAGTGCTTCTTACACAAAGTGCAAGTCCTTTCAGGAGTATCTGTCAGAGTGTCAGTAAAGACCCAGGATGGACCCTTTCAAGGAGAAGGTACTGGCAAAGTAGCCCATTCTATGGCTTTTCCAAACATTATTCATTTTCTTCCTTTTTCTTTGCTGCAAAGATGACAGGGATCCCCTTTCATCCCAGACCACATTAGGAATTTGTGTTTCTTGATCTATAGAGCAGTCTTGGATTGAGAATAACAAATTACTTATTCTAAGTTGTGACATATTGACGTCAGGCAGAGCAGGGCTGAAGGCCTTAGGCAAATTACTTCTTATAAGCAACAATAAATATTGGTGAGGATGTGGGGGGGAAGATTCACTCATACATTGCTGGTGGGACTGCAAATTGGTGCAACCACTATGGAAAGCAGTATGGAGATTCCTCAGAAAACTTGGAATGGAACCACCATTTGACCCAGCTATCCCACTCCTTGGTTTATACCCAAAGGACTTATTACAGTGTCACAGTCACATCAATGTTTATAGCAACTCAACTCACAATAACTAAACTATGAACCAACCTAGGTGTCCTTCAACAGATGAATGGATAAAGAAAATGTGGTATAAATACCCAGTGGAATTTTACTCAGCCTTAAAGAAGAATGAAATTGTGGCATTCGTTGGATGGAGCTAGAGAATATCATGCTAAGAGAAATAAGCTAATCCCAAAAAACCAAAGGTCAAATGTTTTCTTTGGTATGTTAATGCTAATTGACAGTAAGGGGGAGGGGCTAGGGAAGAACAAAGTTACTTTGGATTAGGTAGGGAGGAGTGAGAAGAGGGGAGGGGATATGGGGGTAGAAAGGATAGTAGAATGAATCTGACATTATTACCCTATGTATATATAGGAGTACCTGACTGGTGTAACACTACATAATGTACAACCAGAAGAATGAGAAATTATACTCCATTTATGTATGATGTATCAAAGTACATTCTATTGCTGTGTATAACTAATTAGAACAATTAAAAAAAAAAAAGCCTATGGAAAGACTCAGGGGGCTGCTGCCACCTACGAATAAAGCATGTCTACTATCCCAACTGTGCCTTGCATCTTCTTTCACCCACTGGGATCTTAAATCTGTTTCCCAGCATCTGAGCCCCTGAAGGACAGAAGAGATCTCATGAAAATCAAAGGGAGATCAGTAGAGAAAAGGCATTAGGGGGTGGGATGTGGGGAAGGAATGGGAAGTGCTGGGTAGTGATAATGGCCAAATTATATTGCTATACCGTGTGTAGGTACAAATATGTAATGACAAATCCCATCATGATGTACAACTATAATGCACAAATGAAAAATGTGGAAAAAATATTTATGTATGAATAGAGGGACATAGAGAGACTGGAGTTCCACAGTCTCTGGAGGTTACGTTCCCAGTGCCTTAGGGATCTCTGGTAAGAGACTTAGGTGAGTCCCACTTACTACAAGTGCATAGCCACCTCCCAGTGCTACCACCCTGAGGAGGAAGCCTTTATATGTCAGCCTTCGGGTGACATTCATCCAAACCATAGCAATGACTTCAACTCCAAGAGAAAGCTGAGTGATCAGCAAGGAAGCAAGGAAGAAGGAGAGATCATTTCTTAAAGATGACACAGCCCAGGTTTGATGACTATGAAAGTATCTGGGACTAGAATAAAAAACAAGGTAAAATAAAGAGGCTGTAGAAACTAAAGCATGCTGGAGATAAGCATGGCAAGAATAGAGAAAAAAATGTAGCAGATGGGAGAAATGGTATAGAGGCTGTGAGGGATGATGATTTAAAATGCCAAAAGATAGCATCTAAGTATTCTCATGTTCAGTCAAGTTCACAGATGAAAAGGACTTAGCTGGAGCAGAAAGAAAGAATGGGCTGTGGACGTGTATAGGAAAAGACCACTATTGCCTGCATAAAGTGAAAACCAGGTCAAGTATACCAAATATGAAATTAATTGTCAGAAAACTAACACATGCCGCTCAGGGATATTGTAGAATCTGGGTGAATAAAGACGTAAAGAGGTGTCAAAGAGGAGCAACATTCTGAGGTCCTAGCAGGACCACACAGTGAAAATACATATTTCTGCACACTTGCTCAGAGTTTTCTTTGGCTTTTCCTGTTTATAGTCAATTAAATTCCAGGCATCTGCATGGTTCACAAGATAGCCACTCTCAGCTCCTGTTCAGAATCCCCAAGGGGAAATGGTCGAGTCTAAAACCCATTAATGTCAACCTCCTACAGAGAACTTCCACAACCTCTTGCTGCTGTGGCTTTCTGATCCAGCTAGGTCTGCCTTATACCATGTGTCATCCCTAAAGAAAAGGGTGACAGTAAAATACCATGTCCTGGAATGCCCCCTTTCCATTCCCAAAAACCTAGCCAAGTTAAGGGAACAATGAGAGAAAGCCTGGGCCAGAAAGTCCAGATACATATGATCTTGAAGGACACTGGTTTTCTCCTATGCACACTGGGAACTAGGGCAAGTTAGTGTTGTCTGTATAAACCTACTTCCATGAATATACCCTAGGATGGTTGCTCCTTAGGATGCTGTTCAGGCAAGCAAACTACGTAAGCTAATTTTGATGACGTCCCTGCTTCTGCAGCCCAACATAAAAAATAAAAAATAAAAAATAAACCCTCTGAATGGGCACAAAACAGAGGGTACTATGGCAAGGATACGTGTAGCTCATCCAGTCAGCAGCCACAGATGAAATGTTATGAGAGTGAAGAGGCTGCTTGGAGAAGCAGCTTGAGGGACAGAGGTGCTATCTGTTCAGCTTCTTGTACTGAACTCCTCTTGGAACAGTCACTGATCTCTTGTAAATCTTTCCCAGTAAATCATATGTCTCCCATGCCGTCTCTGGGCATTTTCTTTGGCCCTACCTGAAACCAACCCAATTGCCCTGGTACATCTGGGCTGTGGACATGAAGCACCAGTTTGAGATTTTTAATAGTTACTCAGATGTATTAGTACCAATGAATCATTGGTAAGGGTGGGTTATGGTAGAATCAGTTTCCGTTGCTTATAATCAAAGAAACTCATTGTTTGGTGAGAACCTGAATTTGGGTTCATAAATGGTGCCGTCTTGCTGGGTCTTCACATGGTGGAAGGATCAAGTCAGCTCCCCAGGGTCTTTCTTATAAGGATACTAATCCCATTCCAGATCATCTAATCACCTCCCACAGACTCTCTCTCCAAATACTATCATTTTGGGGGTGAGGATTTCAACATACGAATTTGGGAGACACAAACAGACTGAGCAATGAAGATTTTATTGAGGATAACAGACAAAAAAGAGAGTTTATATCATAAGCCTAATTAAAATGCCCGTTAAGCATTTCCATCCTCCCCAAAGTCTACCTCCAACAGCATGCCAGCCACAGGATCTTCACATCTTTCTTTTCTTTTTTTTTTTTTTTTTTTTCCCGGTGCTGGGGATTTGAACCCAGGGCCTTGCAAGCACTCTACCAACTGAGCTATATCCCCAGCCCACTTCACATCTTTCTTATGCAGAACATTTTAGCTCTATCTCAGCTTTCTAGTCCTAGGAGAACTACATCCCCAAAGGTGTGGACACCCTGACTCCAAAGTAGATTTCACCAGGAGGAAGGAATGAGGACGAGGTAGGACAGTGGGACTCTGCCGATAGGTTTTCAATGTAGCTTATTGGAAAGTACCTTGGAGGTCAGAACTTACAACATGCTTTCTTTATCAATGTTTGTTCATAAAGGTTTAAACTAGAGCCAAGAGTTAGCAACTTTTCTGAGGAATTTGGGAATGAGGAAAAAAAACATGAAGAAGATTTACAAAGCAAAGAACAGGAGAAGAGAATTCATCCTGACTTCGGAATATGGAATGATTATCCATACATACCACCTCCAGTAGAAGATGTTTCAGAATTTCTTATTGCTGCTTAGTGGGTCATATAATAATAATAATTTATTCTGCTCAAGCATGCAGAGTTTGGGAAGGACCCCTTGTCTTAGCACATGCAATGTGAACTTCCTCACAGTATGATCACTGGATTTCCAGAGCAAACATCTCAGGAGGACAATATACAAGTATATGATATTTTAATAATCTAACCTCATCTCTGTCTTCTCTTCTGAACTTCATTGGTTGAAGCAGTTGCAAAACCCACCCAGCTTTGAGGCTCAGGGACATGGACTCTACCTCTTGATCGGGTATAACAAGGTTCTTGAAGTGTGCACAGGACAGGGGATGCTGTTGCAGCCATCTTTGAAAAGCATAACCTGCCACAGATGCCATGAGGCTCCTGGTGTCTCTCAGGTCACACCTGCGACCCATCTTTTCCCAGTGAAGCGTCTCTTGGAGGTCGTAGCAGTGGTTGCCAGCTATTCAACTTGGGCCATCAGTTTTGATGGCATCAGTTCCATCATAGCAGGTAAGCCTTTCAGAGCATCAGTGTGGTTGGAGCTTGTAAGCAGTGGTTGATCGCTCCAGAGATTCTAATTCAGGTCTGTGGTGGGATCCTGGAAGTCTGAATTTTAATAAGAACCACAAGTATTTCTGAAGCAGGTGCTCCTCCACTATAGAAACTGTACTGTTCCTCGTAGGTGCTCATTGAGAGAGCTCTACTCCAGTAACTCATATATGGATCGTGCATACAGTGTTGGGGATGAGCTTCTGAACTATTGGGGGAAAGAGCTGAGGTTCTGAACTAAAGTACCTTGTTTTTCCTTTCCTCTCTTTCCTCTTTCCTTCCCCCCCCCCCCTTGCATTTCTGCTCTCATTCCTGCTACTGATGTTCTCCACAGGGTCTCAGCCTCTGCTCTACCTTGGGAGCAAAGCATAGCACATCATTAACGATCCTTGGCCTCTCCTGCAATCCCAATCTTCTCTTAATGGCTCTAATGTTCTCCGTCCCCAACAGAATGTTACTGTGGGGATCTCTCAACCACGTCCCACGTGGATGAGAAAAGGGTTAACTGCCGGAGAACGATGTTGGCTATAAATCAATCAATTACCCATAAATTTATCTAATCAATAAACACACAAGAGCCAATACTCCTTTTATGTGAGAGGGGGCATGACAGGTCTGGTCACACCAGTTCTGGCCTCTAACCACATGGAGTAGCCCAACAATCTTTTGTTTATAACACACAGGTAAAGGGGGCAAGACCGGGAGGAGCTTCTTCTGTGATGGACTGGATAGGGTGGAGTTAGGGGAACCATCCTCTTAGGGGGACTATCCGCAGAGGTAGTCAGAGAACCACTCCCACAGTGCCACATATCCCTCCACCACCCTCTGGCCATCTGGGAGAGATTTCCCTATCTGCCAGTTCCGGGAAGTCAGACCTCTGCATCATGAGACAACCTAGTCTGATTCTGCTAGATAAGGATGACTTCCCACATGTTAAGGTTTCTACAGGTCATTTCTATTAGAGGAGTTGCTTTCTCCTCTGGAATTTTTAGGTCTTCTCTGGGGAAGATGTTCATGTAGCATCTTCCAGGTGAAAAACACCCTTCCAAAGATTTCTAAACCCGAATACCACCATAATAATCTTAAAGCCTGGTGCAAATCTCCCCCAACTCTTTTCTTACCTCAGTTTCTTGTCTGGTTGTTATGTAATATCTACTCATATGGTGGCACAAACGTACCACTCTGCCACAAGTGCTCATGAGCAGCAGGTCCTGACTGCATGCCTATTAGTTAACTTCGCTTCTCTTTGATGTTCAGGGCTAAATGTTTATTGTTTCATTTTTGTTGTTTTTCTAATCCATCCTGCTTCTTAAACTAGTTCAGTTCCTCCTCCGTTGTGTGCAAAGTTAAGCCACTGGCTGAATCACATTTCTCAGCGTTTTCTTTCTTTCACAGTTCATGGATTGAGGCAAAGCAAGATGGCAACTAAAATCTTCTGGTGATCACTCTCCACAGACACACCAAGCTTAACATCCATTCATGATCTGAATTACCTTCACCAGAACTAAGGAAATCAGGAGCAAGACTATAAATTCATGCATTGATTACAGGAACAAAATGTATCATAAAGTTGAAAATGAGCCAGGTGTGGTGGCACAAACCTGTAATCCCACAAGCTTGCAAGCCTGAGGCAGGAGGATCAAAAATTCAAAGCCAGTCTCTGCAACTTAGGGAGAACTTCAGCAACTTAAGAAGACCCTGTCTCAAAAAGGCGGGGGGTTGGGGTGCTGGGGATTCTAGCTCAGTGCTTAAACACACCCCTAGGTTCAATCCCCAGTATTAAAAAAAAAAAAAAAAAATCTGAAAATGAAACCCATTTCTCCATTATTTTCTGTTATTTTTCTCATTAAAGTCTAAGTAATAACTTTGAAATTTTCAAAGATAAACAGCATTTGAATTAGGTAATACATGACTATAATAGTATACATTACTATTTGAATTAGGTAATGCATGACTATCAATAGATATGGAAAATGAAAAAATCCCCAAGATAATGGGGCCTGGAAAAAGGGAGCGAAAAAGAAGGCTATACATCTTGATGAAGGACAGCCTTCATCTCCCGAGACAAGTGCTTTCCAGGTGCTGGCTACAGGTGCTGTCCTCTACAGACAGAGAGGAGGTGTTTTATCACCCCTAAAGTAACAGTCTCAAGGAGCATTAATCTCCTTCAAAGTAAATCCTCTCCAGACACTGCCCAAAGACCCTCCACCCAAAAGTTCAAATTCCTGAGTGCCCAAGAAAACTGATAATGCACACTAGACCATCCCCCAAAATAACTTATATCGACCCCGTCCCTTTCTTTATTCAGTGGCTCATTTTACACCAGGAAAGTGGGTCCACTGGCATCATTTCACCCCTGCATCCCCTGCTCAGGTGTGAAACTTCGTTCCTGAATAAACAGCTGAGATGATTCCTGAGGTTTGCATCATGCCCGGTCTTTTTGTGCTAACAACTATAGTTGCTTTAAAATGCCTAATGAGGCCAGAGTGAATAAAGGAAAAACAAAAAAAAAAAAAAAAATTGTTACACAACCTCAGAGAAAATATCTAACAATAAACATGAAAGTATTGGTTATATTTTGTTCCCCTCAATATTTTTAAAAATGAAGAAATTCTTAATATAACATCCTAGTGCTTTTTTCCTTTGGTTATCTTAACTCCTAGAAAACAGATTATAAACATTCTTATATCTACTATCTTACCTGTGAATCTTTAATTAGGCTTAGTTTTTAAAGTTTTCCTACCTTTTTAGCTTGCACTTTCTAATAGCAAAAATTCTGGTACATTTTACTATAGTGTTCAAAGTAGGACCTTTTTTATTTCCTTCTAGTCCTTAAATCTAAGGACTGTGACTTACTGCATCTCACCTCTATTTTAACTCAAAATATGATGTAGTTACTGCACAGTGGAGAGCCCCCGCTCCTCTTTCCCTTTTAATTATTAGCTTTTACCCAACCCTATGAGTCCTCCATTCTTAGGGCCAATTATGGTTTAGATCTGAAATTTCCCCCAAAGACTTGTGTGTGGAAGGCTTGGTCCCCAATGCAACAGTGTTCAGAGGTGGGACCTTCGGGAAGGTGGTGGATCATGAGGGCTCTGATCGCATCAGTGGATTAATCCATTGATGGGTTCATAGTTGAATGGACTATTGGAAGATAAGATGGAATCTTTAGGAGGTAGGGCTGAGTTGGAGGAAGTAGGGCACTTGGGAACTGCCTTGGAAGGAGTGTCTTGTATCTTGTCCCCATCCCCTTCCTCTCTCTCTCTCTCTCTCTCTCTCTCTCCTTTTCTCCTTCCCTCTGATCCATGGCTTTGATGTCTGATGCTGCCGGGTCACACTAATCTTCCCATGGTTTTGAGTCCTACCCTCATCAAAACCCAGGCTCCGAACTGTGCCGTTTCCTGATACACATAACAGTTGTTGAATTGTTTGGAATTCTAGATCTAGATAAAGTTTATCTCAAAGTTAAACATAAGGAAAAAAAAAAAAAAAAAAACAAGAACAAAAAGAGATCTCTTTTTCAGAAGTAAAAAGACCAGACCAACAAAATTCCTGGGGAACAGAGAACAGTTCCTTCCCACAGAATCCAGAGAGCAGAACATGATGGCAGAGGACACAGAGACATGGTAAAATATTGCATATATATATTCAGTCACTTCCACATAGTTTAGTCACTTCCATTTTGTATTCAAATGCCAAACTAATACTTTCATGGTCAATTTACTTTCCATTAAGTATTTCAGAGCTGCAATATGATCTTTAAATATCGGTTTGCTTTAGTTTTTTCTCAAATGGGTGTTTCTGCTGCTACCATTCTTAAATGAAAATTCCATCTTGTGTATTAAAGTCCTGAAGTTGAAACTGAGAGGAGTAATCAGGCAGGAAAACTTGAACTCTAAGAGAGGAAGCATCAACCTAAAATAACATGGAGAGGGGCTGGGGTTGTGGCTCAGTAGTAGAGCACTTACCTAGCATGTGTGAGGCACTGGGTTCAGTTCTCTGCACCACATAAAAATAAATGAATAAAATAAAGGTCTATCAACATCTTTAAACATTTTTTAAATTAAAAAAAAAAAGAAAATAACATAGAGAGATTCTGCCAAGGTAACAAATTTACCCGGAAATGAGCACTAAATGAGGAAACTCTGCAACTTAGTAAAACGTGTGCAGACCCAGGGAGGCCAGGAAGATGAGGGTTCTTAAAGGTAAAGTGAGGACAGTCGCAAATATTGTTCTGAGACAATGATATTTGGCTTCAAGGGTAGCGCAGTCCACGGCTGGGAAAGCAGTGGCTGGTCAGATGTCTTCACAGACATATTTTTCGTGTAAGGCTGTGATGGCCTTTGTACAAGGTTGTGGTTCTGGCAGAGGCTTTTATGTCAGTTCGTGTTAAACACACGCACATGATTCCCTCCTTCATCATCTCCTGGCTTTATTTACTTATTGTTAGGTTTCCACACAAGTGACTCCATTTTGATTCTGACAAATGTCACAAAAGAGTGAGAGAACAAGAGAACAGGAGGAGGGGAGAATGTAGGAGAGGAGAAGGCGAAAAATTCAGGAGGAATAGTCTGTGTAGAGCTCTTATAATGCAACCAGGTGAGAGGGGATCTAGTGCAGACGCCGGCTATCAAGAGAAGAGCAGAGAGGGAGGGATACATGGGCTGAGAACTCCCAGTACAGTGACACGGTCAAGGCTGTGGAAAGCTTCCTGGGGATACAGATAACTGAGATCTGGAGGACCTGGGAATTAACTAGCCAAGAGGTCCAGGAAAGGCAGAACAGGCAGCAAATGGGAAGACAAAGTAAGTGCAAGGCCCTGTGGAAGGCGAACCAGTACTGTGACATTGGCCTTCCTGGAAGAGCAGAAGTATAAATCTATGACTGAGCCCAGAGCATGTTTGTTCAGTAAACAGCATCTTGCCTTGCAACACCTTCATGATTCTGAGGTTTTATACCTGCATGTCAGCCAAGGCACAGAAGAAAGAAAATGAAGAGGTTTTATACCACAGAAGGAATGTAATGCTCCACTTTTGAATTTCCCTGTAGTAAGGTCCCACCCCAAGGAAATGCAGAAATCATGATTAGTCAGAAGTCCAGAGACAAAGTGGTTTGGCTGAGAGTTTCCTTCCACAGTTTTACTCCCTGGTATGCTTCCAAATGACCTCTCTCCAGTCCGCCCCAAGTGCACACAGACATGCCCGTTCACTGCCACCAATTTCTCTTAACATAATAAAAATGTTCAATTTTCCCTTTGTGCAAAATAAACCCTTCATTGTGTTAAACCGTGAGGTGAGGGAGCGTCAATCTGTTTAAATGAAGTAAGATATTTGGTGTAAATAGCACGAGGCCTGGAATTTTCTCTATCTTGCTCACTGGTGTAGCTAACATTATTACCTTCATTTTACAGGAATCTGAAACACTGAGAGGCACCAATCCTGACCAGCGTCTGGATTACACAATTAGTGAGTAATGGGCTATTTTGGTATTTGGTGCATTCAGGTGTACAGGTATGGCCTCCTCCAGGCTCTGACTCAATATTCTTGGCTCTACTCCATCCTCTCCCATCAGTCTTCTCACTCTGCATCTCAGAAAAACTGATGTAGATGGTTCAAACTGAAGAGTTGGTAAATGGAAAGCTTGCAGGTTTGCATTTATGAAATGTCCTTGTAGACTTCTAGTTCAAACCAAGACACTGAGAGGAAGGTCGCTAGCAAATGGGACAGAGAAGAATTAATTCCTGGAAGACATAAAGTAGGTGGAGGAATAGCAATTGAAGAAAAAAACAGAGGAAGCAATATCCCAGAGCATATGTAGAGGAAACAAAAAAGAAGTGGGGAGACACTCCTTGTAAAACACTGGAGATTTGTTTTAGGAGCATTCAAAACAATGGAAGGGTTGTGGGTAGAGCACTAACCTAGCCCACATGAAGCCTCGGGTTCCAACCCCAGCACTGGAAAACAGAAAAAAGGGAGAACAATGGGAGATGGGATTAAGACTAGCACTGGAATGAATCTGACTTAACGTTCCCACATACATACGTGAAGACACCACAGTGAATCTTATATCATGTACAACCACAAGACTGGGATCCTAACTAGAATAAAATGCACACCATGTTTGTATAACTAAGTCATGCATAACTATAAAGAACAAAATTTTTAAGAATTTAAAAAAGAAACAGGGAGTGAGTAGAATGATGGTTATCAGGGTCTGGGGGAGGGTACAAATAAAATCTTGTTTAATGGGTGTAGAGTTTCAGTTCTGTATGATGAAAAAGTTCTAATGATCTGTTGCAGAACAATGTAAATATACTTAACATTACTGAATTTAAAATTTTTTTTTTTTTTTTTTTTTTTTTTTTTTTGCAGTGTTGGGGATCGAATCGGGGGCCTGTGCTTGTAAGGCAAGCACTTTACCAACTGAGCTATCTCCCCAGCCCTGAATTTTTTTTTTTAAAGACTCACATTGGAAACAGAAGCAGTAACTGAAAAAAATAAGAAATTTTTTCCTTAGCACTAAAGGACATGAGTCTTTGGAGCAAAAGTGTGCATTAAAGGCTGCAAAAAAAAAAAAAGCAGAAAACAAAATCCTAAAAGCTTCCAAAATGAGATGGTTTCCATATTAATAAGAATTCAGAGGGGTGGGGGGGATGGGAGAAAAAAATAACAGAATGAATCAAAAACTATTACCCTAGGTAAATGTATGATTACACAAATGGTATGCCTTTACTTCATGTACAAACGGAGAAACAAGATGTATCCCATTTGTTTACAATAAAAATAAATTTTAAAAAAAAGAATAACAAAAAAAAAAATTCAATCAACCTCTCTTCGGCTACATCAAATGGTAGATAGAATAGAGTAATACCTTCCAAATTCTAAAGGAAATCTATAGACAGAAGTGTACACAAGGGCTGGGGTTATAGCTCAGTGGTAGAGCACTTGCTTAGCATGGGTGAGGCATTGGGTTCGATCCTCAGCACCAATTACAAATAAGAAAATAAAGGTCCATTGACAACTAAAAAAATATTTTTTTAAAAAGGTGCACACAACATACAAATCCAGCCTTAAAATAATAATTGAAAAATGAACATACATGAACCCACCACTCTGCTAAAGATGATTAATACTACCAGCGCTTGTGACATACCGGAAGACCCTGCCCTGAGCTCAGCCCCCTTTCCCAGGCAGTGTTGATGTGAATTTTGCACTAGTAGGTTCTCTGATTTTCTTTCAGTTCCACCACATATGCCTATATAACTGATCAATATAATTCTGGTGTTAAAATATATGTTACCATACAATATGTATTCACTGTATGAAATTTCTACAAATATCATCTGCTGCATGTTTTCCTCTGACCTTCCTTTACCCGCCCACTGCTGTGTTTTTGAGTTCACCCATGTTGTGACAGACAGCTAGTTGAGGTGACTAGCTTTTCCTGCATTATAGTATTGCTTGCCTGATATTAATACAGCCATACCAGCTTAGTTTGGGCTAGTTGCCCCATAGATCTTCATCTATCCTTTGACTTACAAAGGTTCTGTGTATTATGTTCTGGCAATTCTTGGTAAGAACATACAGTTAGATTTATCTGTTTATATTTAAAATCTGATCTCACAACTTTTGTATTTTAACAGAGGTGTCCACCATGATTGCTGACACGTATAGGGGGGCCTGCCATCATGTTTTCTCTTTCCCTATTTCTCTCTTTGTTTCCTCCTCTTCTTTCTTGCCTTTAGAATTGGTTGCACACCCCTTCTATTTCACCTCTCTCATAATTTTTAAAATATGAAATTCTAAATTTAGTCAAACCATAAAAGTGGGAGGGAAAAATAAAATTATTTTCAGACATGGAAGGACTCAGGAAGTATCACATCCTCATCTTAACTAGATCATCATTTAGCTAGATGTTCAAATGTGATCTAGCTAAATGAGAGAATAAATCATGAAAGGATGACCTGGAATCTAGAGATCCCAGGGAGGAAGAAAGAACAGTTTCAGATGAACAGAAGCACAGCAGATGTAAGAATAGTTCATCCATATTGAAACAAGAGGGTAGAGGTTTCTGGAAGGAACTATCCAGGGAAACAGAATTCCAAAGATTTGAAAATTAGCATTGAGGAGATGATTAAAGTAGGTAAGTAAGAATATAAATAAAAATGATCAGAACCTTTAGAGAGCCTGGTGCACACCTGTAATCCCAGTGGCTCTGGAGGCTGAAGCAGGAGGATGGCAAGTTCTAAGCCAGCCTCAGCAATTTAGCAAGACCCTAAGCAATTTATCAAGACCTGTCTCAAAATAAAAAGTAAAAAGGGTTGAGAGTGTTGCTCAGTGGTTAAGCACCCCTGAGTTAAAACCCTAATGCCAAAGGAAAAAGAAAAAGAAGCTTTAGAGAAAAAAGTTTCTGACCTCCTTAGTTTAACCTTATTTTAAGATAAGGTTTTACTTATTATTATTAACGTTACTTAACTACTTGAAGTAGTTAAGATTAATAACAGTGCTTCCTCATAGGACTGTTGGGTGGATTAAGTTAGTTAATAATTGTACAGAGGCTGGATAAATGGTCAGCAAATACCAAGGCTACATGAATGTTTATAAATAATTAAAGGAAAATGAAGCCTGGCTAACCCTGTAACAATTGTCACATAATCACAATAAGGTTAACAGTGCTTAACTACTTAGATTCAACCATTAGACAAAATACAAATGACTTAATTGTGATTATAGAACAGGACATAAGTTTTATTAATTTTGAAAACATATAAAAGTTTTAAACTTACATAAAATATTAAAAATATTGGTGAGAGTAGTTGAACTATAGAAATGAGAGAACAGAAGGACAGGGATGCTGCTTTCCTCATCCCACAAATCAAGAAGTCAAGGGATACTGTCTAATGTAAAGAGAACCAAAAATAAAGGTCTAAGTGTATTTTTTTCTCTAAATATAAAGACATCAAAAATGGACCTATGTCTATATTGGAAGGGGAGAAATTGGGGGATCTGTAAATGAGCTAACTCCACCTCCATCATGCAGATAATCATAATGTCTAAAATTATTAATCAAGAAATAACAATACAAGCCAGGCACATTGGTGCACCCTGAAATCCCAGTGGCTGGGGAAGCTGAGGCAGAAGGATTGTGAGTTCAAATCCAGCCTCAGCAATTTAGCGAGACCTTAGGCAACTTAGCGAGACCCTATCTCTAAATAAAATATAAAAGGGCTGGGGATGTAGTCAATGGTTAAGTGCCCTTGGGTTCAATCTCCAGAACAATGAAAAAAAAAAAAAAAAAAAAAAAAACAAAGAAAGAAAAAAGAAATAATAGTACAATATATTATTGAGAAGTTGAAGGTAAATTCCAAGAAAACTAAAAACAGAAACAAGAATAAAAACTAATTCCCTCTTTGTAGCAGGAGTGAGACTACAAAAAAGAGCTGCGGACTGTTGTTTGTCATTATAAAACCTCCTGAAGTTTTCGAAAATTTTTAATCCTTTCCATGTACCGCTTTGAAAAAAACTAAATTTTTTTTTTTTTTTGTCCTGGGGGTTGAACCCAGGGGCTTTTTACCACTGAGCTACATCCCCAGTCCTTTATTTTGAGATGGGGTCTCAATAAATTGCTTAGGTCCTCACTTAGTTGCTGAGGCTGGTCTTGATCTTGTGATCCTCCTGTCTCAGCCTCTCATGTCACTGGGATTACAAGTGTGCACCATCATACCCTGCAAAAAACACTTTTAAATACATGTTTGGAATTTTTCTGGAGAAATTCTGCAATTGTCAAGTTCTTAACTATATTTTGCCATCATTATCTTCTTACATTGTTTTCAACTTCTTAAAGATTAAATTTCTTGGGTCGGGGTTATAACTCAGTGGTAGAGCACTTACCTAGCATATGCGAGGTACTGGGTTCAATCCTCAGCACCACATAAAAATAAATAAAATAAAGGTATTGTGTCCATCTACAACTAAAGATATTTTTTTAAAAAGCATTAAATTTCTTCACGACAAAGGAAGTTCAAGTGCTGAACATACGTTTTTTGTTTTTGGTATAACAAATTTCTACTTTTTCTAGGGGACCCTCAAGAATCTCACTGTTTTAATTTATATGTCAAGAACTGGCAGGTTTGTGTGATAACAGAAGTTTTCTAAAACCTCTGGAAATTTCCACCAAGGCTACAGTTTCTGGTTGGCACTGGGTTTCTTTCTCTCCTGGTTGGAATGGGGCAGAAGCTTGGAAGAGTACGAAAGTTTCCTTGAAACTGGGGAGGAGATTGGAGACAGAGCTGAATCCACAGGGTGGGTGGTGGGGGCAGTGATGTCAGAAGCACACAGCAAAGACCCCAAGGTCCCACTAAGTCAATGTCCAAGGATGAAGGGATTCACTGCGGTGAATTGGCTTCTTGCTCTTACTTCTCCCCAGTGCCAGGCAAGCCCAGGCTGTGGCCGGTGAGATCTTTGCAGTTTATGCTCCAGCCTATAGAGAGGAATCCTGTCATTTCTATGATTTGTGTCCACCCAGAGCCATATGACTACTCCCTATTTCCAAAAAGCCAGTCTGCAATTCAAAAGAACAAAGATGGGAAACACAATGTCCTGACTGTTCAAGTTCCTGGTTCTAGTAATTTCTAAGAGCTATTTATACTGTAGCCCTGCCCTCAGTTTCTTGTTTCTTTTGTTTGCTTTGTCTAGTTGGGAGGAGAGAAGGAAACAGGTAAGTGCCTCTGTTTCATGGCCTCTCCCTAACAAGAGTTTTCCAGTTTCCTTTTCTTTTTTTGGTACTAGGGATTGAACCCAGGGGCACATAACCACCAAGCCACATTCCCAGCCTTTTTATATATTTTATTGGAGACAGGATCTCACTGAATGGCTTAGGGCCTCACTAAATTGCTGAGGCTGGGTTTGAAGTCACGATCCTCCTGCCTCAGCCTCCCGAGTTGCTGGGATAACAGGTCTTTGCCACCAAGCCAGGCTGTTTCCCAATTTCATGAAGAAAGCTCCACCTACCTACAACTGCAAAGCTACCCGGCTATGGAGACACTGCTTCTTCTCCCAAGAAATTGAGTCTTGCTTCTAGTTACAACGGTGGAGAATTTAGTGTGTAATTAAGGGCCCCACAATAAAAATATGATTTACCCAGGGAAAATTTTCTGCAGTGCATACTCATGATCATGAAGCCATACTCCCATTTGTTTTGGCCTGGGAGTGTATTTCCATCTGATATCATCTGACTTCAGTTGCTGGCTTGAGCTCAAAGTAGACAGAGCTCTAACCACAGAAATGTTTACTGATACTCTTTTGGCTATATGTATCTTCTCCCTTACCAAGTAGTCTTTTTTCATGTGGTCTTTTTTGTTTGTTTGTTTGTTTGTTTCATTTTCCTTCTCTCTGAGAAAATGCTTGTTGATGGATATAACTATGTGACCTGCACTACTTCTCTGCACTGCATGTATTGTCAAAGACCGCTCTTAGGTGAGAGATGTAGATTCTTCATTCTTCTATTCTCATTAAACTTAATGACTTACAGTCCGTTTGTAGTATGCTTTAACTAAAAAACAAAGCAGGATAAATGAAAATGATCTCTGGCATGAGAGTCCCTTCAGGAAATATTACTTCCTCTGGAGAAAAGTCATGATTGCTAACCATGTTTATAGCAATGGACCCAGAGAATAAGCAAAGGAAATTAAAATTTATTTATTCATGACCTGATAAAAGCCTGTTGAGGAATTTAAATATTTTGTCCCCATCTGCTTCAGGAAGTACTTAACTATTCTATGAAAATATTCATATAAGGGCCAATTTTCTGGTTGGAAAAATATTAATTGGGATATCATTACCAGAAACTGGCATTTCCCCCCCTAGTATTGGGAATTGAACCCAGGGCTTCACATGTGTTAGGTGAGCACTCTACCACTGAAACACATCCCCAGCCCTTTTTGTTTTATTTTGAGACATGGTCTCACTAAGTTACCTTTAACTTTTGATCCTCCTGCCTCAACATCCTAAACCCTAGCCTGGCTAAAAACTGGTCCCTAATACAAAGGATAATGGTCTGAGTTTTAGTTCCTCTCTACATGACCTCTCAATGGGCTGCTGGATTCCAAGAGTAAGCATCCCAAGAGAAAGGAAAGAGAAGGTGCTGGTTTGGTAAGGCCTGGCCCAGAA
Organism: Sciurus vulgaris; assembly: GCF_902686455.1. Classification (NCBI taxonomy): domain Eukaryota; kingdom Metazoa; phylum Chordata; class Mammalia; order Rodentia; family Sciuridae; genus Sciurus; species Sciurus vulgaris. Next base: position 77,437,831 of record NC_136469.1, read on the forward strand.
AGTGACATGGTCACTTCTGCATTGTTCTGTGGCCATAAAGTCACAGGGTTCAGATTTAAGGGAAGAGGACACAGGTCTCACCTTTAGATGAAAGAAGTATGACACAGGTCTCACCTTTAGATGAAAGAAGTATCAAAAAACTGGGCGGGGTGGGGGCGTGTTTTCAAACTGAAATATCAGCTCTCCCTTTCTTGCATGGTATGATGAGTCCATATAGTCCACGAGGAAAATCTAGCACAAAGGGGGAAAACCCAAGTAAATACTTATGTAATATATCTAACTTCAGGTCTGTCAAGTGACTTTAGGGTCAGATGAGCAGTCTGGGGCAAGAGGGTAAGAGAAAGATGCAGAGTGTAGTGAATGAAAAGGAAAAGAAATGGAATAAAAGTAATGATCTGGACTTGTTTCTCTTTCTCTCTTTCAGATTGGTGTTTTTCCAAGCTAGGTACTTGCTACATAAATAAATGAATATTATAGAAGTGGCATCTTAAATCCCTGGAATTAAAATGAACTTTTATTAAATAATGCAGAAGTAACTGGGTAGTCATCTGGAAAAAGATAAAATAGATCCGCATCTCACACCACACACAAGAATAAAGGAATCAGAGACATTGATGTAAAAAATGAAACCATTGAAAGACTAGGAAGAAATGTGGTTGAAATCACATTAATTTCAGTGGAGTGTGGGAGCTTTTAAACCACAACTCAAAATCCAAGGCAATAAAAGAAATGATTGATAAATCTGAGTACATAAGGTTAAATTCCATGGCAAAAAAAAATCCATAAACAAAGACAGTTGACAAACTGGGAGAAAATACTTGCAACGTATGTTACATTCAAAGGGTTAAGATCCCTGATGTATAAAGAACTCTTAAAAATTGAGGGACAAGGTTCAAAAAATCCAAAAGAGAAATGAAACAAAGATGAAAAAATTTGCACAAAAAGTGACACATTAATTAATATTTTAAGATTTTAAAGTAGGCTCCAAACATGAGTTTGAAAAATGTTCAAAGTCAAAATTAGAGAAATATCAATTAAAACAGCACTGAGATACCTTTTTTCACTTATCAAATCAGCAAAAGTTTAAAATATGCAAAACATTTTCTTTCTGGTGAGAGGGCAAATGGTACTCTCATACATTTCTGATGGGCAAGAAACTAGCTTGACTTTTCTGGAAAGGAATTTGGTGTTATTTAACAAAACTGCATGTGCACCTACGTTTTCACCTAGCAATCCCATTTACAGGAACCTATGCTAAAGACAGACCCCCAAGAAGAGGAATGTACCCAGACACGGTTATTTGTGACAGTATTGTCAGTAATTGTGCATGACCAGAAACTGCACAAAGGAGATGGATGAATAAACTATGGTTCTTCTACACTATGGAAAACTCTGTAGCTATAAAAAGGGAAAGATAGAATGAAGATGATATCTGTTACTAAGAGAGAATGTTTTCTAGGATTTAAGCAAAAAAAAAAAAAAAAAAAAAAAACAAGAGTAGCCACAGTGTGCTAGCCTTCATGTAAGAAAATATAGACATATCTGCTCATTCGTACACAGGAAATAAAGGAAGATAAACTTGAAAATAAAGAGGCCCGTTATCCATGGGAGGTGGATAGGAAAAGGGTGGAAAGAAGGGGAGGTTGGGAATACAGCAGCAGAGACAGGCAGGGAGTGATACTTTTCCAAGTATAGCTTAGGTAAGGGTAGCAAGGGAAAGAACTAATCCAAGTAACTTTGGAAGACAGAATTTGAGGCGCTACTATAAGGCTAAAGACAAAAGGAGCTGTGCAAGTTCTGTATTCTAATTAGTAAATTTGTTTCATGCAGAGGAATGAACTATGGATTCTGAAAACGTGCACACTCAAATTGATCAAATAAGTAAATATTTTGTGAATAATGAGAATTAGGTTTTTCACTGAGAAACAAGTTCCACATCTGGCAAGGAGGAAGGCTAGAATTAACTCTGCAGGTGTTGGATTGGTATTAGATATATTTCCTAGCTGAAGGGACCTAAAAGCAATGATAACCCAACAGCAATGAGCCCATTTGGCACCCAGAACTTGGTCTCTAAAAGCCATTCTCCAATAAAAGAAATCAGGACTCCTCCTAGGTCTGGAACAGGAAATTATAAGAACCTGGAATATCTTTCAATGCCAGAAAATATGAAAGTGCTCCTAAAGGATGGGGGTAGGGTCTGTGAAAAGGACACAAGAGTCAGGTTGAAGCATCTGACCTCTCAGTGGCCAAAGCTGGACCAATTTGAGCAACAAAATAAAGATAGTACTAGATTATAATTCATAGAATAAAATAAATGTCTGTAAGTCTATATTGAAATAAACAATTTAACTAATAAACAGGAGACAAGAGACAACTTTTTCTTTTAGAAGAATTCCAATTAGAGAATTACAGCTTCTGGGACAGGAGTCCCCTGTGTTTCTCCCGTGTTAGCAAAACAATAAACCTTCTTTTTCCTTTTTCTCAAAACCATGTCTTCATTATTGCATTGGCATTGGGACCAAGACTGAGATTTCAGTAACAAATTTAGCACCCCCGGTGGAACCTGAGAGCAGCCCCTGCTCCAGCCTTCTTGAGCAGGCCTGGCTCTCTAAGCAACTTCAGGTCCATCCTGGGAATGCAGGGTGGCTGGTGAGCATGTTAAGAGCCAGCTGCAGCAAAGTGAGGAGATGGGTGAGTTTGCCTCAGATTGAACTGGAGGAGTTATTTCTATTGCTCAATCATGGTCCACTTTGAGGAAAAGGAAATTGAATTCAGTAAAGTTGCAACACCCTTGGCCATCTGCCTCTGAAAAAGAATCTTCAAGGAAGCCTAAAGAAAAGGCTGGAAATGTCCTCCTCCTTTGCATATCAATATGCCTAGGTTTTTAAAAAAGGCCCAAAAGGAGCCTCTGGGTACAATTGACAGTGGGGAACTCACTTAAAGTTGAAAGCATTGTGATAATGATAAAGGAGACTGGTCAGGCTCAAAAATATCCTGTGCTCCAACCCCTTGAATGCAACCTGGGAGAAAAAAAGATTAAGGCACAGTTTTTGTTTATGCTGGATTGTCCATGAAATTTGTTATGTAAATTAAATGCACAGATAACATTCATAAGGACTGTTTCAGAATATGAACTTAAGAGTCCAAAACTAAAAAAGATAAAAGAAAGGTATAGATATGGAAATATATTTTAGACTAGCAAATTAAAAGGTAAAAGAAATGTTTCTGGATGAGGAAGTATTTTGTCTGATAAAGTAATATTCTTACGTTAAAGTCCAGGAGGAAAGAGGACAAAACTAAGGATGTTAACAAGTTGTGAACATCTAAGTAAGTCACAGAAGGTTTGCAAAATCTCAGTTTGTGTTTGTATTTAAATTGGCTATCATTAGCACAGATAGTCAAAGTTATTTGAACTTTAATATACTGATAAGAAGCAAAGTCTGAAACTTTGCACCTCAATAGCAATTTGAGAGGAAAAATTCTTCTCTCATCTCTCCAACATATATCTACACATATGTACTTCAATCAACAGCCAGTAACCACGAAGACCTCGTAAGTAGAATGCTTAAAACAATCTTTATTGTTTACTTGGAACTTCACATTGAATTTTAAAAAATCTTTTTGATCTCTTAAAAAGTAGTTTTCCACTGCTAGGATAATGCAACTTTAAGTACATTATTGCTCAAAAAATTCTCAGCTGTAAAATGACAGAAATTAAATTCAACGTAAGCTTCTTTAACCAAAAGGAAAAAGGGGGACTGGAGATTGGTGACTGTTGACTCAGGCAGCTGTGAGTCTGAGGGACCATTCATAGAATGTGAAGGAAAGCGACCAGAAGCCAGGGCTGTGCAGTAGAGAGTGGACCCTCAGTGCTGCCACGGCTCCCTCCTCTCCTCACTCACCTCTGCCTGCACACTGTAATCATTCTCTCCTGCTCCAGGCAGACTTCCTCCCAGAGGCCAGGGAAGACAGACACTGGCAGTACCAGGTCCCCATTTCAAGTAAGAAATTTGCCTTTTGCTTTTAGCCTCTTTATAGCAATCTTCAAACGTAATTATAACTGGTCCTACTTAGGTCACATGCTCAGTCTTTTGGTCTGATCAGTTTCCAGGGTTTTAAAGCTGACTAAGCCTGGGTCCCCTGCTGTTGCGGGCATTGATAGACACCACCTCAAACAAAGACTGGCTGCCCAGCTGTGAGGAGTGTGTTTTACTAATAGGTTTTACCTGATGGGGTTCTTGTGGCTCCCCTGCCCAATCCTTCTTCCTCTTTCCTTTTCACAGATGTTACCCTCCAATGAACCTTCACAAGCTTAACCCCATCTTGCTGCTTTGCTGAGAACCAATGTGGGACCCACCTCTCCCTAGGGCTGGGGTAGAGTGCTGTACCAAACCACCAGAACCATGTGTAATGTGGGTGATCAGGTTCTCCAAAGGAAGGAATGAGTTGTGTTTAATAATCGTTTATAAATAATCACTAAAATAGACTGTTTTGAGCAATTATCTACAAATAATCCTTGTAATGATAACTCAATCCAGAATACATTTTTGATATTTAGGCCTTTATGGTCACAGGAAATAGAAAAAAATACAGTTCAATTTACATATTTATATACATAATTTCTTGAGACAGTTACACAGGATGATCATAAAAGATTTTCAGAAAAAAAAAGATACCTACATTAATATAAAACAATGGGGCTGGACTGTAGCTCAGTGGTAGAGCACTTGCCTAGCATGTGCGAGACACTGGGTTCAATTCTCTGCACCACATATAAATAAATAAATAAAAGTCCACGGACAACTAAAAAAATATTTTTAAAAAAAGCTGTGAGGGAATCATCAAATGCGAGTTGGAGAGGAAAAGGAATAATGTAATATTACTGACTATTAAAGAAGAACTTGTTTGAACCTTTTTCAAATGGGCATGTGTGGGTATCAAATTGCCACGAGTAGTCTGGAGCCAAAGAGTTTCTTGTGGGGACTGGCCACTGTCAGGATAGATTTGTAGACTCCTCCAAAGTTCTCGGAAATACTTTCAGAATGGATGGGTAGGAGCCTAACTAATGCCTGAGCATCTTAGAGTTGAGACCTGAGATTATTGCAATTGTTATTGAGTATCGTAGAGACTCCTGTGACCCCTGAAGAGCACTGAGACATGTAGATTGTATTATGTACATACGTATATTGCTATTTTTCAATTGAAAGTAGATTTTTTTTTTCCAGTTCTGGGGATTAATCTCAGTGCTTCACACATGCTAGGCAAGTGCTCTACCACTGAGATACAAGCCCAGCTCTTCTTTTTATTTTGAAACAGGGTCTCACTTTGTTACCCAGGTTGGTCTCAAACTTTCTATCCTCCTGCCTCAGTCTCCTGAGTCGCTGGGTTAACAGACCTGTGCCACTGTGCCAGGTTGAAAATAGGCTCCATTATAATTAATAAAATACAATTTAATTAAAGTATTATTGGTGTTGGTTTTATAATAAAAAATGTCAACTGAAACTAGGTCACAGTCATTTTTATCATTGCCTGTTTTCTTAATCAGTAGTTTCTTAAATTTTAGTTAATATCTTATGGAGAAGGTCCTGGAAAATCTGTTACACTAAAAAGAGGTCCTCACATTAAGAAATGGAGAAATTAGCCTCTTCTTCATGAGTATTTCATGCCAATTTCTCAGTCACAGGAGGCTGAGAAAATCTCTCTCAGATTTCCTCCTTCAGCACAATTTTCCTGATATGCATGTTATCATCCCATTACTTGGAAGCCTTCTTCATTTCCTTTATGCTAATAGATGGTTTCACTTTTTCTTAAATAATAGTCATCACCTTAATCCATGCAAGAATTCCTACAACCCTCTCTTACTTAGCCTAGGTAGGCACTACTAGCAATCTGATGAATAGATGAAACTTCCACTCTCCAATCCCTCGGTACCATATTACAGACCTCACTGTCTCCACAAGACAAAGGTTAGCATTTTTATAAGTCCATATTTACCTTTTTCTTGTTAAAAAAAAAAAAACTGAATACACTGTGATAACCTTTTTTATCTACTGCAGGCAGCTTTTTGAGGTTCACTTTCTTTTTTGATTTATGTTAAAAATTTGGAAAGTATAGGGGCTGGGGAGATGGCTCAGTCAGTAGAGTGCTTGCCTTGTAAGCACAAGGCCCTGGGTTCGATCCCCAGTCACTGCAAAAAAAAAAAAAAAATTTGGAAAGTATAAAAAATTATAAAGGAGACAGAAGGGAAAAGTTCATCTTCCCTCTCTCATCCCTTGGAGGCAACATTTTCAAAAATAATTTTTCCCTCAAAATCTTATAATATAGACTATGATTCTTTTCTTAAACATCATATGAAAAGTTTTATTTTGGTTTTAATTGTTGGGAAAATGTTTGGTTTGGAACCGTAGTAGGAAAGCTGTTTTAGCATAGCCACAGAATGCTTCAAAGCTTCAGGCATTCTTTGACCTGTGTTTTACAGTCCACATGAAAGCATCAGGATAAAAAACTTTCACAGGACAGGCCTACGGGGAAATTTAACACAAATGTTACCTGGTGCAAGGCTCAGTCTGCTCACCACACAAGGGAAGTCAATCAGTCCAGAGGCATGCTAGAGACAGAATTTTATTAAGTGAAGCACCATTGGATAGAAAAATGGTGGGCTATCACCCTAAAGGACCATCTTGCCAGGGGAAACTGATTTAGGAGTGGTTCATATAAGATATGGGTGATTTCAGACAGGTGGGCACCTTCTCCTAGGTGGAGGTTTGGGGCCAGATGATGCACACCTGATCTTAATTGCCTAGTCACAAGATGTATTTCAGTTCAACAAATCTCAAGAAAACAGTGATTGTACCAGCCGTGGTGGGTGCATGCCTATAATCCCAGTGGCTCAGAAGGCTGAGGCAGGAAGATCACAAGTTCAAAAAAATAAAAAGGGCTGGAGGTGTCGCTCAGTGGTTAAGTACCCCGGGTTCAATCCCTGGCACAAAAAAAGAAAAAGATAACAGTGATTGTTTTTGTCAAAGAGCATTATTCCCTCAGGCTCCTCTTGTTATTCATTAGTTTGCCTAGATGCAGTTCCTAACATATTACAGGATGGACAGGAGTGAGCTTTGTTTCAAATCAGAACCCCAGTGTGGATGGATAATGGCTGTGATAGAATTGGAGCTGTGATCCAAGTGTAGTGGGAAGTAGTTGGAGTGTTTTTGTCAGTAAGTGACACATGATTTTAAAAAGATCATCCTGGCTGCCCTGTAGGAGGTCAGGCTGCAAAGCAGGCAATAAATAAGGAAGCGTTTACAATAAGGCAGGTGAGAGTTACAGACTTGACTGTAGACATGACAAAAGTAGATGCATCAGGTGTGCACTTCAGGGGAAACCAACAACTCTTGCCCATGGAATGGACAGAAAGTGAGGACGATGTCCCTGCTCTCAGGTTAAACAATGAGTGAATGATGGGACCAACTATTTAGAGGAGGATGGTTAGGGAATGCATGTAAAAGAGGATGAGAAAACCAAAGGTTGAAGTGGGGACACACTAACCTTGGGATTCTAATTTAAATATTTGCATATTCAAAGAAAAGTAAAGTGGACAGTTTTTCTGGAAGGGTCAAATAGATCTCATTATTCCCCTAAGTAGAGGTTTGGTCTTAAAGTAGTCACCTTCACAGCCACATCAATGTTTAAAGCAGCTCAATTCACAATAGCTGAACTGTGGAACCAACCTAGGTGTCTTTCAACAGATGAATGGATAAAGAAAAGATGGTACATATACATAATGGAATATTACTCAGACTTAAGGAAGAATGAAACGATGGGATTTGCTGGTAAATGGATGGAGCTGGAGAATATCGTGCTAAGTGAAACAAGCCAATCCCTAAGAACCAAAGGCTAAATGTTTTCTCTGATAGGCAGATGCTGAATCACAATAAGTCAGGGAGTGGACTAGGGAAGAATAAAGGTACTTTGGATTAGACAGTGGGGAGTGAAAGGACGGGAGGGGTATGGGAGTAAGAAGGATAGTAGAATGAATCGAGCATTATTATCTTAAGTGCATATATGATTACACAATAGGCGTAATTCTACTTCATGTACAACCAGAAGAATGAGAAGTTATACTCCATTTATGTACGATATGTCCAAATGCATTCTACTGTCATGTATAAATAATTAGAACAAATTATTTTAAAAAGTAGTCACCTTACTTTTCTGCTGATTCCTCACTTCCTTTTGGCTCATTCTACTCTACCTTTGTATAATCACCAATTCAAATATTACCTTTTGAGGTTTTTGGGGTTTGTTTTTGGTTTTGGTTTTGGTACCAAGGGTTAAACCCAAGGGTACTTAACCACTGAGGTACATTCCCAGCCCTTTTCTATTAGTTTTTATTTTGAGACAGGGCCTTGATAAGTTGCTGAGGCTGGTCTCAAACTTGCAATCCTCCTGCCTCAACCCTTCAAGTTGCTGGGATTATAGGTGTAAGCCATAATGCTCGGCCAAAGTGTACTTCTATAAAGAGAATTTGTTTACTTTCCCAACTTTCAGTGAAATTTACCAATAATTATTTCCTATCACATTGTGTTCTGCTCACATTTTCTAGCCATCCACAATATATCATCTTGTGGTGATTTCCAGTTGCTTCCATTATCCTTTAAAAAGATGGACTGGATAAGTGAGAACATTTGTTCCCCACTCTGGGTAGCATAATGCTAAATGTGAACACAATCTGACCTCTTCCCTAATGTATTAATTCAGGTCCAGAACAAACTAGAGGCAAACAAGGTACTTACAGGCACAACATTTAGGAAGGCACTCACTCATAGTAAAATTGTAGGGCCAAAGAATAAGTACATTTTAAATTTTTCCATGTATGATATAACCAACACTGGCTCCTTAAAAAGATAGTACCAATTATAATGCCTCCCAAAACCTATGAGTCTATTGGTATTACAAAACCTTGTCAAGTCTAGATGTCAACTCCATGCAGTGGTGCACGCCTATAATCCCAATGACTCAGGAGGCTGAGTCAGGAGGATGGCAAGTTCAAGGCCAGCCTCAGCAAATTAGTGAGGCTATTTCAAAATAAAACATAAAAAAAGAGCTGGAGATGTGGCTCAGTGGTTAAGTGACCCTGGGTTCAATCCCCTATACCAAAAAAAAAAAAAAGAGAAAGACTATATGTCTTTGTGGGGGGAAAAAAAAAAAAGATTTCTATTGCCCAAGTTATAGTTGATACCTCAAACATCCTTTAATATCAGCTTACATATTGCAGCCAAGCACAGTCAACATCAGCCCAGGCAACATCAGCACGCTACAGGGGCTACAGGACATGTGACATACTGAGGACCAACTGGGGCATAAGGACACCATGAAAATACTGGTTTCCAGGACTGGAGACACCAAGCTCACTAAAGATGGCAATGTGCTCCTATATGAAATGCATATTCAACACCCGCATCCTCTTTAATACCCCAGTAGTAATACCCAGGACGTCATAACTAACAACCAGGGTGGTTGTCACTGGCAAGCTGCTCAAACAGGTGGACCTCTATGTTTCTGTAGGTCTTCATCCCAGGAGATGACTGAAGAATTTGAAGCTGCAAAGGAAAAGGCCCTTCAGTTTTGGGAACAAATCAATATTCAGAATAGTCAACTTATGAGTGTGGACTTGAAAGCACAGGTGAGCTGATGGTAGCCACAGAAGCTGGCATGGGGGCAACGACTGTGCAGAGACAGCTTCTGCACTCCTGCACCGCGAGTCCGCCAACATTCTCAGGCTGATGAGATCATGCGAGCTGAAACGTCTTGTCTGAAAGGTTGAACTAAAGCTTCCCCAGTATCATCTGAATCTTGAAGGTGACACAGAATGGTCCCGAGGAAAGTTGCTGTGGAATTTTCATCTAAGCCTCCAGTGATTTTCAAATAAATGTTCTTTTCCCATTTGAAAAAAAGAGAGAGAACACTGGCACTTATTCAAATTATAAAGTTCTGAAATTATGATTATGGTAATCTTTTAATTGTACTGGGTATATACATACAAAGCAAATTCTTTTTACCATGGAATAGGACATTTTTCTTTATCTTCAGTGACATAAAATTACATGTTAGATAAGAATATTATCTATCTTGTTATTAAATATTCCTTGAGGGGCTGGGGTTGTGGCTTAGTGGTAGTGCATTTACCTAGCACATGTGAGGCACTGGGTTCAATCCTCAGCTCCACATAAAAATGAATAAATAAATATTCCTTGAAAAATCAAATTTCAATGGCTTAATAATTCTCCTTATGAGTATATGTTAAATTACCCAACAGTTCCCTCTTGTTAAATAATTATGTTTAAAATGTTTATGCTAATGTAAACAATAGGCAATTGAAGGTTTTAAGCACATGTGCTTCCTTATAAATTTCCATGAGTAAAATTACTGAATCAATTTGACTTTTCATGCTTTTGAAATAGCTTTCTTAAAATGGTCCCTCAGAGAGTTAAGTTGCAAGGGGTAGAAAGACAAGATGTTGTCTCTGTGGGAAACTATATAAAGCGGTCAACATAGAGGCAGAGGTTAAAGAGATGGCAGAAGGCCTGCTGACCAAGGGCCAGAGTTAAGAGAAATAGAAAATTTTCAGACTGACCATATTTTCAAGCTTCAGAACTTTGTGATTATGTGAAATATACAGCCCAAGTCCCGTAGTGTCATTTTTTTTCCACCCAAATTACTGTCTTCTCCTACGTTTCCATGACGTTGTTTCACACAGTTGGTCTATCTCTGCAGTCCTCGAAGATGATGTCCAGTGTTACCAAGCTTTGTAGTTGGAGGCTTGGCAATTTCCTACATTCTGTGCAATGAATGTTAAGTTGAAACCTTAAAAAAAAATATGTGGGCCAAGCATTATCAATGATTCCTTGGTAACTTTGGTAGGTAGGTCTCATTTTTCCAATTTTGGAGGTGAGGAAACCAGCTCGGATTCTTAGGTTGACTTTCAGAGGCAATGTAGCTAACAAGTCGCTTGCCTAAGATTTTATTTCATGTCAACTCAGCTCCAGACTATGGTTGTTATTACTACCAATTTCTTTATATCTTTATTTTAGTATTAGTAGTTCTTTCTTCCTAAATGCTTGTTGAAGCAGGGCAGAGTGGCACACCCCTGTAATCCCAGTAACTCAGGAGGCTGAGGGAAGAGGATCACAAGTTCAAGGTCTAAGTAACTTAGCAAGACCCTGTCTCAAAATAAAAAAATAAAAAGGGCTGGGGATGTAGCTTATAGGTAGAGTGCTCCTGAGTTCAATCCTCGGTACCAAAAGGGCTAAGAAGAAAAAAAAAAAAAATTATATTCTTTGAATTTTTTTGCGGGGGATGGGGTACTGGGGATTGAACTCAGAGGTACTTAACCACTGAACCACATCCCCAGCCATTTTTTATATTTTATTTAGAAACAGGATCTCCCTGAGTTGCTTAGGGCCTCTCTAAATTGCTGAGGCTGGCTTTGAACTTGCCATCCTCCTGCCTCAGCCTCCCTAGCCACTGGGATTATAGGCATGTGCCACCGTGCCTGACTTTGAATTTTTTATTTCATAATTTAACCTGTCAAAAGACACAATTCCAACAAATTTAGTGTAAAGATCTGATTAGCTTTTATTTGTGATTCTAGAATTAAGCAACACCTCATTCCATAAAGTAGAATAAGTGTTCCAAAAACCGAACAGAGGATTTTAGCTCTATGGGCAGATGGGATCTGAAGGAAGCAGGAATTAAAAAGCAGATAGATCATTGCAAAATACTTTCCTGACGGGGTCAAAACAGAAGGGATTCTTCCTTATTACACTGTCTCAAGTTGACTAGAATCTCCTGTTTTCAGAAAACTGGGTTCACCCAAAGTTGTCTTTGGCTAAATGGCAGTCAGCACAAATGGCTGCACTCTGGTTTGGTTTGTCTACTGGTGTCTGCTGCAGGAGGGAGGTCCAAAGCAATGGACTTAATAAAACTTAATAAAACCTCTCAGAAATGAGGGTTGACAGCCTTCCTATCACACACTCAGAGGTTGTTTAGAATGGGAAATCTTCCCTGCTGGAACAAGGCTGTTGTGTTAACTTGTACATACAGGGCAGTGCATGGCACAGACTAGAGGGCACACATCTAAGTCCCAGTGCAGCTACTTCCTAGCTGCCATCTACTAGCCACTTAGCATTTTTTTGTTTTCATTTCCTTGTCAGTCAAATGGGGGTAATAAATCTACCACCCCATGGAATTGTGTGGACAATTCAACAAATGGATGCACGCAAAAAGCATTTGCAGCGGTGTTTAACAGCAAGGGTTCAATCTCTGCCAGGGAAAACAAAGCAATACAATTAAGAAAGAAGTGTCTAATTAGGTATGGAATTCCTGGTAGCGTACTTTCTCCCAAATGCTCCCTGCAAGCTCCACAATAAAAAATAATGGTGTACATTTGTAACCCCAGCAGCTCGGGAGGCTGAGGGAGGAGGATCCAGAGTTCAAAGCCAGCCTCAACAATTTAGCCAGGCCCTAAGCAACTTAGCGAGACTGTCACAAAATAAAACACAAAAAAAGGGCTGGGGATGTGCTTCAGTAGTTAAGCACCCCTGGGATAAATCTCTGGTATCAAAAAATAAACAAGTAAAAATGGCAATAAATATGTACTAGGTAGTATTATTGAATTTAAAGGGGAAAAATGAAATTTAAAAATTAGTAAGTGTTGCCCGGCATGTAAAACCAATCAAACTACTCAATAAATCAAATCTTTTCCTGCCCAAAGGATGTATGAGTGAGTGCACTTAACACATGTAAGAAAAGGAACACGCCTTATTTGGCAAGAGATATTTTCATTCTTAAGATAAGAGAAACAGCTTGCAAGCATTTTTCCTGGATTGCACTGGCCAATCAGAACCTTGGGATTTGTTCTTTGTACTACCCTGCAGTAGAAAGCCAGTTACCTCTTCACAGCAGAGCTTCCACTTCTAGTAAGATCCTCTCCTGGGCCACAAGACACTTCCTGCTCTGAGCCCATTTCATAACTGTAAGTACTTCGAAATTAAGAACTTCTTTAAAAACTTATCTCAGCACTAGGGGGGAAAAAGTGTTCTTTACAATGATTTGATTTTCTTGCTTTTGTTCCTAATATGCCATAGTTAGAGGTTCAGCTGAAAGACCATTGCTTTCTTTATTTAATTGCTTTAAATTTAATAAATTTAGTCAAATTCAACAATTACATGTTAAGGGTTTTGCTACATACTATGCTTTCAAAGTAATGGAAGAGCCAAGCTTCACATCCTCCAAAAATAATGCTTTCAGCAGGAAACACATGAGTCGTATTCACTAACTTGATCATTAATTTCACCACATATGCATGTTTACTTGGGCTTATCTAATTTCTTTCTAATTTTTTGTATGTGGAAAATATTATATTTTATCTATATAAAACATGGTAACAAGAGATGAAATTTTTGTAGATTTAGCTAATGAATTGTAAGAATCCTTGAATTCTCATTAGGAAAGTAAGAAAAACAGACTAATATCAAAATTAAATTCTGGTATTCGCTGATATGTATAACGAGAGATGCCGCCCTTCACATCTTTAAATGCTTTCACATCTTTAAACACCTTCACATGTTTTAAATTCAAGCATTGGATGCTTTCATGAAAGATTATGTAATAAAAAAATGTTTCAATTAAAGCAAAAAATTTAAATTTAATATAAATATACAGTAGAAAGAAAAGAGAAATCTAAGTAATATATCTAGTATCTGGGTTAATCAGTATAAATGATACTTATTATGATTAATGCAATATAGCATATTAATATTCAAAATATTGAACTGTCCTTCTCTTCATAGGCAGAGGAGATAGGTACAAGGTTGGTCCAACTAAAACTAATGAATAAAATTAAGTTGTCCAAAATGTGAGTCAAGTTCTGCAAGATTTCCTACAACAAGACCATTCCCTGTAAAGAAAGTTCTAAAGAAAGACACTCTTCAAAGCTTGTCCACCAAGAGCCCCACTTCTGTTCTTCCTGCCTTCCATTTCTCCTTTTTCCTGAATGGTTCTCACCAATTTTATCACTCTTTCTGTTCTTGTGGGATCAAAGATGGCATGAAACAAAACACCTGTGTGGTCAGGCAGTGATGAGGAGAGCTGCAGGCCATGGGTGGGGAACCTGGATACCAGGAGATGCCGACAGCTCCTTGGCACTTATCGAATCCAGCACAGTTCTTACAGAGGGGGTTCAATATAAGTTTTCTAAATGGAATTAGACTTGCTGTTAGTTATTAAGAACAGAAGAAAAAGGAAAAGGCAAGGACCAGGGGTTACAAAGTATGCTCTGCTAGACTGCTGACATTGGAATGTCCTCCAATGTCACGGCTCTTTATTGGTGGGCAACTAAGGGGCCATGAGGTAGTTTAGTATGTGCTCCTTGGGCATGTGGAAGGCTCTAGCACATGCTACATCTTCCTGGAGAAAAGCACACATTTGTCTAATTCACCAAAGCAGCCACATACTCACCAAGCTGGCTACACAGAGGGGGCACCTTACTTGATAGTGATAGGTACAGCACCAGCAGCCCTGCTGGTGATCATCACCAGTTCTCAGACCTTGGTCTGTCCTAACTGAGGCACAATTTCTGAAGATAGTGTCCAGTTATCTACAAATGTTCCAAATATTTCTTATACTTATTAAGCTTTGGGAATCACTGAACTAAGGGGACAGGCACAAGCATAACGTCCCTGAAAAATCTTAGAAACACCCCAGCACTAAGATCTCCAGGATTATTATTTTTTTTCCTTCTACTTCCTTAAATGAAAGGAAGGTTAAAGATTCTTGGATACTTAATGGTTGAAGCAGAGTGAACTACAGTGGTTTAGGATATTTTGCATTTGCTTCTGTTTTATATTTGTTGCAACTTAAAAGAAACCTGGAATTTTGAAATGATCACAGAGCTGTGTACAAGTGAGTGTGTCAGTGAGTGTGTTTGCTTTCTTCTCTCAGGTTGTTTTTGTTTTGTTTTGTTTTGTTTTTCTTGGAGGGAAGGTTGTTTTGTTTGCAGTGCTGGGGGCCAAATCCAGACTTGCATAGGCTAGGCATGCACTGCCCCACTGAGCTGCACTCCCTGCCTCTCCTCTCAGGTTTACAACTATAAAAATACCTCCTCCAGTAAGAAATCTCATGGGAGAAGTTACAAGGCTCTTTTCAGAATGAGTTTAAGGTGACAAGGGGCAATCCTGGATGCTAGTACCCTCTAGGACTGCTCTTCCGGGCAGGACTGGACAGAGCAGGCTTCTCAACAACTGTGGGTAACCTTCACTGGAGAGGAACTTCTAGCATTAGAAATCTCTTGGGTCCCACACTCCACTTCTCTGGTTCCTGGGGTTAAAGTTGCCACAGGAAACACCTTGATCACCACAGTTTCTGACATTTCCAAAAGAGGAAGTCAATAGTAGTGCAAGAAACCAAAGCATACAATGTTGACTGTTGGGCTGAAAACTTTTGGGCCACTACAAGGAGGAAATAAACTTTCATAAAAACTAACTGGCAGTCAGCATATGTGTAATTTGGATGCAGCAGCTTGCTTCAGATTATAAAGATTGTCAGTGATTGGACTTCAAAGTCCCTCAGCAAATGTCCAGTCTCAAGGTGCTAGAAAGTCTAGCAGTAGACAATTTGAAAACACAAATACATTTGTTATATACTGAGTAAGGGCAGTTAGATAAAGGAAAGGACAATTAGATAATGGCAGGCCAGTTTTTATTCTGAAATCTTCAAATTGCTGGTATTGTATTTAAAATCACACTGTAGGTCCCTTGAAAAATAAGTGAGCTAAAGGAAGGAACATGTTTTTCCTCTGAAAGAGATTATGGAAAGGATATTCACTCACTTACCCATTCAACTACTATTTATCAAATGCCAACTGTGTGCTAGGTATTGGTTCAGGTTTAAGGGGGGTGACGGGGAAGGGGGACAGCTACAACTAGCATGGTCCCTTTAAATTTTTCTTTTTAGTCACTGGATTTGCTTTTTGTTTCCAAAAGGCTATTTCTTGTTTTGATTATAAAAGAAAGAAATGCAAACTGTAATTTTTGCAGTACTGAGACTCAAGCCAAGGGTCTCACACATGTTAAGCAGTCTACCACTGAACTACACCTCAACCCTCAAATTATTCTTCACACAATACAAAAAATTATAAAGATAAAAGTGAAAAAAAAAACCCTACCAGCCAATCACCCAAGAGCACCCATGTAACATTACTTTCATAATTTTTCTGATATTTGATTTTTTTCTTTTTTTATTTATTGTAAACAAATGGGATACATGTTGATATTTGATTATTAAAAGGGAATACAAAAGAAATCTGAATATGCTTCCTTGAGCATGTCCTGTAATAACTTTTCTTCCAACACACTGTAGGAAGCCACTACCCAAAATATAATTTTTATCATTTTAGCGCTGGAGTTCCAGATGTAGGGAAGTCCTGGTCTCCAGTATATGTGGAGCCCCAGGGGTCATGTGAAGTGCGACCTTCCCCATTACTAAGTGGTTCCAGCGCTGGGCAGTTGGCAGTGTTGGAGTCGGGGATGCGGGTTGGGGGGCGAATAAGGACTGAACCGAGGGGCGCTTAACTCCAAGCGACATCCGCAGTCCTTTTTTATTTTTTATTTTGAGACAAGATCTCACTAAGCTGCTTAGGGCCTCTCTAAGTGGCTGAGGCTGGCTGTGAACTCGGGATCCTCCTACTTGTCAGTGTTTTAAATGCATTTTCTTCCCTAGCAGCAAGCACAGCCTCAGCAAGATGGAAAGAAAAAACAGTGGTGGCGGGGACGTTAGTAGCCACCTACTGGATACCCGGTGCCTGCTGTTTCAAAACCTTACATCAAAATTCCCGGTCATTTGGTGCCTACTTTTCCCCGAAGCAAGCTAATTATTGCGAAAAGCAATGAAAACTGAATTATTGCAATTTCTTTGCTTCCTAGTTTCTGAGATTGACGGAGTGAGTTTAGAGAGTTGTGCTTTCGTCCTATTAAGTTGGAAAGTAGGCATGCGCAACAGAAATAGAATCTAGGACCCACCTAATAAGTGTTCAAATCCCTGTCTTACTTTCCGACCACATTGTTGCTAAGCACACAACATTTGCTAACAAGTTTCAAATTTATAAACTCCTGAGAGTGAGACTGGCGCAGGAGGTCCCGCGGAGCTGCAGGTGCCAGGGTGGGAGCAGCCCGCGCCCCAGCTCCCTTGCGCCTGCCCCTGGGGCTCCTGCTCTGGTACAGCCCGGGCGGTCGGGGTGGTTCCCGCCAAGTCCCGGCCGCCGGCAGCCCAAGTTCTGGGCCCTGGGGATCCCGCCCTCCCTCCAGCGGCCCCGCAAGGTGCAACCACCTGGAGCTGGTTGTTCCAGATTGTGTGCACATCTTCAGTTGACGGTCTCCTTGCGGTGAACTCTGTGCTGGCTGCCCTGAGAATTCAGAGGCAAATAAGGTCTGGTCCTAATAGAAGTGACACGCGGATAAATACGCAACGCCGTCCGGAGCAGAATGGGGGTGAAACGGCGGAAAACCTCCAGCGCCCAACTGCAGCACAGTCACCATCCCTCGTCCAGACCAGCCTGGGGGCGGGGGACACACCCCACACACCCCCACACAGCCGGAGCACCGTCAGTGCGGCGGGTGGGCTCTTCGCTTCTGTGACCCTGCTCCCTGGACAGGAGCCAAGGCCAGGGCCAGAGCGCAGCCAGCCATCCCATCCTCCCCTGATGAAACCAGAACATAATGTTGGTACAATACTGTTCGTTAATTAACCTGTGGATCTTCCGCAAGTTTGGCCAACTGACCAACTAATGTTCTGAAAAAGAGAAAACCAGCCCCAGACGTGAAGGAGCTGGTGGGGATGTTTGGTGTTGCTTACAGGTTTTGAGGCTCCCCTTTTACTCATAAACAATTTCACTGAGCATCAGCATCAGATAAGAGTACTCTGTGAACATAATGGGTCAAGATAAAAACACCAGCATTCCATAGTCATACCTGGACACAGTGAACTTTAAACACTGTCCAAGGAGCAACAACAACAACAACAACAAAAAATCACTAAACATTTCCCTTTTCTGGCTAATAAAAGTGACTGCTGCCACTTTACCTGTTGCACACTTAGCCTCCTCTTGTCAGCCCTCCTCACAGATGATTTATTAATATACCTGATCATAAAATTGCCTGCACTTTGACACCTCCTTGCAGATCCTCTCCAAATCACTCAGCGAACGCCTCAATTCTCTAAGCCCTCTATAACACTGAGACAATTCACAGTTCCCCATCCTGTGCTTTCTCCCTTGCACAGTAATAAGCCCTTGTACAAGTAATAACCCTTACTTGTTCAACTACAGTAACTCTTGATCATCTCTGACTGGACAATGCTGACAGTCCCTTTTCTGTTCCAGGATTCAGTTCAAGATCCCACATTGCATTTGATCACCATGTCTTCTTGGTCTCCTTCAATCTGGAACATTTCCTTAGTCTGTACTTGTCTTTCCTGACCTTGACACTTTTTAAGGAGTACTGGGCAGGTACTTTGTATAATGTCCTTCAACTGATGCAGAGGGGCTGGGGATATAGCTCAGTTGGTTGAGTGCGTGCCTCACAAGCACAAGGCCCTGGGTTCAAATCCCCAGTACTGCAAAAAAAAAAAAAAAAAAAAAAAAAAAAAAAAAAAAAACCAGCAGAAAAAAATGTTCCATCACTGGTAATATTAACTTGGTCACTGGTAATATCACTTGGTCAAGCATCTGCCAGTTTTTCATCACACTTTCGAAGCCAACTAATTTTGGTATCTGTATGTTATAAAAACACAGTTTTCCCTTGCCTTCACACCACAGCAATCAACACAAAAGACTTCTTTTAATTCAAAAGGTGTGGGGACTTCTTCCAAACAGCAAGCAATCCATCAGTTCTGCAGCAGACACCAGCTGGGTGTCCTCTAATTCAGTTCGGTTCTAAAGTGTCAGAACTACCTGGAAAAAGCATCAAATTCCACAAACTGAAGCCTCAGTCCCCAAGATTGCCCTTGCCCCACCTTGGATGCCAGTCATAAGCCCCAGGTAGTTTTACCTGTGCATCTAACTGACTGGCTATAAATCACGTTTACCATAACCCCTTCCTCTGGATTGATGAAATTGCTAGAGCATCTCATAGAACTCACGCAAACTCTTGATGCTTACCAGTTTATCACAAAGGATATTGCAATGAACACTGATAAAAGGATGCATAGGGCAAGATATGGGGGCAGAAGTATGGAGTGTTCATGTCCTCTTTGGGGTACTACTCTCCAGGTACTTCCACAACTGCCTGGAAACTCTCCAGATCTGTCTTCTTGGGTTTTGTTGGTTTTTTTGTTTTTTTTTATAACCTTGTTTTATTTATTTTTTTATGTGGTGCTGAGGATTGAACCCAGTGCCTCGCCAGTGCTAGGCAAGTTCTCTACCACTGAGCTACAACCCCAGCCCCTCCTCTTGGGTTTTTATGGATACTTCATTGCATAGCCATTGTTCATAGACTGGGTAGGTGCTTTGATATGACACTCAGTAATTGGAAGAAGTGTCTATAGGTATCTACAAATAAATCTATCATGGATAATGAGATCAAGCCTATATGTTCAGATTCTTCAGCATTTTTTCTCTGGGATATGGGGCCAGACTCCTTCTCAAATGGGGGCCTTTCATTATGACCAGCTCCCACTTAGAAAAATGGAAGAGAATTAGAGTTTTATGATTTGCCTTGGAGAAGGGAAATTCTAGTTTCTATGACCTGCCTTGGGGATGGAGTTATGGGCCAGGAACCAGGAACCATAAGTGAAACTATATATATTTGTTGCCTCAGGCCCTGAGTGCTGGTACCGCCCTGTTTTAATTTTTTTCTCATTCCTTTGAGACAGAGTCTCACTGTGTTTTCCAGGCTAGCCTTGTACTCCTAGATTCAAGTGATACTCCTACTGCCACTTCCCAAGTTGCTGGGACCACAGGTACATGCCATCTCATTCATTATGCCATCGTATGCACCTGTAATTTGGTCACAAACCTGAAGTTCGGTCAAAGTTATATTGGAGTGATCCTGAAAGACCCACAGGGGGACTTGTGATCTTTACAAGTGTGTGTGACCTGAATATCCATGAGTTCATACCTTTATTCCAACCTAACAACATAGGACTCGTTCTAGCTTTCCTCTTTTCCTTATCTGTAACTTCTTTCTCTAACAGTGAAAAACTTTGAACCTTGATCTCATTATCCATGATAGATTTATTTGTAGATACCTATAGACACTTCTTCCAATTACTGAGTGTCATATCAAAGCACCATGCAATTAGGGGGGGATTGAATTCTGGGGCGCCGAGAGAGAGAGAGAGAGAGAGAGAGAGAGAGAGAGAGAGAGAGAGAGAGAGGGTGAGGGAAGAGGTTAAGGGAGGAGGGTTCAAGGTCAAGGTCAGCTGGGGGCAACTGTCTCAAGTCTACCTAGCATTCTTAGACAAGGAAAGAAGGTACATTAGCCTTTAACTTATCAGTGAAATTGATCTTTGAAGTTAATGCTTCGAGAAGCATAAAAAGGAAAAATAATCTAGATGATGGAAGTTGGGTTTGTTTATTCACTCTGGTTGTCTTACTGGATTACAGGGGCAGATGACTCTGTCTCAAAAATAAAAATAAAAAGAGCTGTGGATGTAGCTTAGTGGTAGACCACGCCAGAATTCAATTCCCCCCAAATTGCATGGTGCTTTGATACTACACTCAGTAACTGGAAGAAGTGTCTACAGGTATCTACTGATAGTGATTGTGTTCAAAAGATACAAATATTAAAATAACATTCCAAGTCTCTTTTTTTAATTAAACGGCTTTATCCTCCTCCAAAATAACTGAGCATCCTTAGCATGTGGCTATTTGCTAGGATTCAGAGAATCATCTATAAGACCAGATCTGATTGATTTATAATTATCTGTGATGTCACCTGGGCAGACTTAGACATGTTTGAAGCATCTCTACCATTCATTTCCAGTTGTGTGGAGAAATACCTGAGACATTGCCTAACTTTTCAAACTCTTCTTGGTTTGGTATATGGCTCTCTTTTCTTGTTCAAGGGGACTACCAAGCTAGCAGGTGTTACGAAGCAATGAGATCTAGAAAGAAAGCAGCTAATTCAAGAAATAGAGAGGAACAAACTAATGTGAAAAAAAAAAAAAAAAAAAAAAAAAAAACAGAGGCAATTTGCCTGTTTTTGAGATTGTTCTATATAGGAAAGAACATAAGAGAACAAGGGGTATAATAACACTGCTAAAGTATCTAGAGGCACTATAGTTTAAATTTTTTAGTGTTTTTCTTTTGTGCTTTTATAAGTAAGCACTGAATTCTAAAGTGGAAATGTATTACTCCCCAGTGCCTCACGCCGTGAGTCATGTATATTGTAAGTGCTTCGTTCTACAAGATGACTAAACGTAACTGAGGACCCAACCTAGAGCTTGATGCTAAAGTTCCTGTTCTCCAGGGGGTCACCACAAACCAGTGACAATGTCACACTGTTGGGAGGGAGTGGGGCCCTAAGGCTGAGAAGCAAGGGGAGAAAGAGGGCCTGTGGAGCCAGCCAGAACGGACTTGAATTTCACTATTTACTTAATCTCTCTGAGTCTCTATTTCTTTATCTACTCCAAAGAAGATGATAATTTCTACTTTGCAGAGCTGCTCTGAAGATTAAAAGGGCAGTGTGTGTCCATTACCTTGCCTGATGTGGTGTAGAAACTTAATGAATATTAGCTGATGTAATAGCCAACAAGTGTTTATGGAAACCATCAAGACACTTCTCTTCTGTATTTTTGTACATTGTGGCCACCTCTTTATTTTTTTTTAATATTTACTTGATTCTTTTTCAAAGGTATTTCTTGGTACATTATCATCATATATAACAGTGGGATTCATTATACCATACTCGTTCAGGCACATACACAATTTGATCAATCTGGATGAGGTTGGGGATCCCTGCACATTCCCTTGCTTGATTAGGGAAAATGTTTATTAAATTCATCCACAGACTGTCTCATTTAGTGAGCAATGTGAGGTGGGCAGGTCAGAAACCATTTCCATTTTATAGATTAAGTGTCTAGTTAAATGACTAATCTAAGATCACAAAGTTTCAGAAACTGTGACATGATCAAAGATATTCTCACTCCAAATCTTACTCATGTTCCATGACTTCACATAGCCTCTCACTATGGAGTGAAGTTAGAAGTAACCCAACAAAATTGGTTTCATGCAAACTTTGCTGGGGGCCAAAAGTGTAGCTTAGTGGTAGAGTTTGGCTAGCATTCTCCAGGCTCTGGGGTTCATTCCCCAGCACCAAAGGGGAAAAAATAAAGCTTAGCTGGGACACACTCTGAGGGCTTGCCCCTACCTTGTGGCAAGGGTCTGTCAATTCAGCACTGACAAAGGGACACAGGTTCCCAGTAAACTGGAAGTGATGGATCAGCCTGGATGCAGGAAGATTGAAAAGGACTGATAATCAGAAACAAGCCCAAAACAAGAGGGAGCAAAATAAAGGAGCAAGAAAGGAAAGGGTACCTGGGATGGTGGCACATGCCTGTAATCCAGGAGACTTGAGAGGCTGAGGCAAGAGGATCGTGAGCTGAAGGCCAGCCTCAGAAACTTAGCGAGATCCTGTCTCAAAATCAAATTAAAAAGGCTGGGCATGCAGTTCAGTGGTAAAGCACCCCTGACTTCGATCCCCAGTTGAAGAAAGCTACCAAAAAGAAAGAAAGAAAAACAGAGAAAGAAAGGAGGAGGGAATGAACACTTAAGCTTAGAATGATACAGTGTCAGAGAAGTTGCCTTTCCATACTTCACTGCTTGCCATAATTCACTAACACAGGGCAGTCATTTGTTTCCTTGTCTCATAAATACCAGGTACCTGTCTAAAAATAGTACATGAACAACCCTGTTCCACCCTGTGCCCCATGAGGAGCACCTGTTTACCTTACCAGTTCAGTGAATTCCTTTTCCCCCTGGGGCCCCCTGTCCTCTGAGGGGTGGAAATAGAAATTATGTTCTTCAACAATCAACAGGCAACTTCATCTAAATGGCCTCACTAGCCAACAGAGCATAGTACTGCAAAAGAAGGCCTTTCAAGGAGCAACATTCAGGCTACTAAAGCCAACATTTTCTTTTTCAGATCAGAGTTTTTAAGACCTGATCTGGAAATGCAAACTCAGGGGCCCACCGTCATCGTGACTCAACCTGGATTTGTTCGTGCGCCCCAGAACTCCAACTGGCAGACGGGCCTGTGTGATTGCTTCAGTGACTGTGGAGTCTGTAAGTGTGAGGGGAGGTGCCTGGGAATTGCCATCGAGCTGAATTACCAGAGTCCAGATCCTTCCCCTGTTTCTCCCTTATTGTGCAGTAAAAATTCCTAAGTTCTCACAGGCAGCTGTCAGGCAATGGTGTGTTTAAGAGAAGACTGTATTGATCTTAAGTGAACTCTTCTCCAATCAGTAAAGAACAGTCATACCCACAAAATAAGTTGTAGAGATAAAACAATGAAAGTCCTGATTGATTCTAAAGATGAACAGATCTGGCCTAATAATGAAAAACAGTTTGTGCCTTAATGAAAAAAATGTCAAGTTTAAATTGACTTTTAAAAAGACTGTTCTTGGTTACACATAAATTAAAATCTGTGTTCATAATCACATTGTGTCCACACACAGTGGGTAGTTTTCATCCATAGTTTCAGCAGAAGCTTGGAGTAGAAGTATTTTAGTTTATACATTTAGGTCTTCACACACCTGAGAATAAAGAATTTTGAAGGCAAAATTGAGAATTCAATTTCTCAATTTCTCATTGGGAAAAATATCTCTTTTTGTAAGATCTCTCTAAATGAACTTGAACTTGGAATCTTGACAAGTGAATTCAGAGGGAAGATTGGGACTGAGACAAGGGTGACAGAGGGGACTAAAGTACTTTGTTCTCAATACCAGCCAAGAATCAAACCTGCTTTCAAAACATTTTCTCTGAAATCTACTTATCTGTCTCAAGTCTACACAGTATTCTTAGACAAGAAAAGAAAGTGCATTAGCCCTTAACTTACCAGTGAAATTGATCTTTGAACTGAACAAGTTAATAATTCTTTGAGAAGCATAAAAAGGAAAAATTATCTAGGTGACGATGGAAGCTGGGTTTGTTTATTCGATCTAGTTGTCTTACTGGATTACAAGGGCTGATGACTCACCCAACTCAGGATATCAGTTCAATATCCGCAAATGCAAGTGATAATTGAGATGAGAGTTGTAAAGTTCTCTGCAGATAAACATTTTATCCTCCAACCCCTAGTATTATTACCCAATTAAATAAATATAAAAGTTCTAATACAACTTAATTGCTTCATGCCAAATGTTCTTAAATGTGAATCTGATCAAATCATTTTCCCCTCTGAAGATACTTCAGTGGTTCCTCATGACTTTCATGATAAAAATCTAGACACTCATGTTTCTCCATCAACTGGTCCCCAGCCTGCTTCTCGTCCCCGCTCAGCTTCATACCCTTGCTACCATGAGGCTCCGGCCATACAGAATGAACCCTAGCTTTGCCAGCTCATGCCACGTCATCTCAAAGAGGCTCTTTCCTTTAAAAGTCCTCATCAGCTTTCAATGCTCAGCTCAATCGGTTCTTCCTACTCAGGACCTTGTGGCACCATTTCCGTGCATGACCCCTTGCATCTTGAGCAGGCTCCTGCTGGAGATCATTTCCTATGACGTCCCCACTAGCCGTAGTCAGGGGTACTGAGCATAATGTGTGGAACATGGAGAGGTGTTGGTGAATCAATGACTAGGTGGACAAAGGCACTGCAGTGAAAAGAATGGCATACTTTCCATGGTGGGGTCATTCCTGAGATGCTTTGGGGTTTGGAAAAGCTGATGCAAAGCCAAACAGAAAAGCTAAAGATGGATGTGACAGCATGGTAGATGGCAAAGATTCCAGGGTGTGGCCTGCTTTTCCAGGAAGTGAACTAATTTTCTGCTGGGATGGAGGCAGCCTGGAGTAACTTGTACCCCTGCTTTCATATGTCCAGGTCTCTGTGGCACGTTTTGTTTCATGTGCCTTGGGTGTCAAGTTGCAGCTGACATGAATGAATGCTGTCTGTGTGGAACAACTGTCGCAATGAGGACTCTCTACCGAACCCGATATGGCATCCCTGTGAGTCGCTCGTGATCCCTTATTTTTCAGATATGGAACCGCATTCAAAATGTACATGGAGAACAATTAACTCTCTTTCTGCAATGTATGTCATACACCGTAAGAGGATAATTTAGAACCTACTGTGTCCCAAGCGCATTGCCTAGGTTACCTCACTAAATCTTCACACCATCCCTGTAAAGTGGGTCCACAACATTTTACAAATGAAGCCCAAAGAG
Source organism: Sciurus vulgaris (assembly GCF_902686455.1). Taxonomy (NCBI): domain Eukaryota; kingdom Metazoa; phylum Chordata; class Mammalia; order Rodentia; family Sciuridae; genus Sciurus; species Sciurus vulgaris. Next base: position 77,463,259 of record NC_136469.1, read on the forward strand.
ATGCCCTAGTAGAAGAGCCAGTCAATATCTGTCTATGAACTGTCCGTGTATGCACCTTCCATTACACCTACTTCACTCTGTGCAGCAGGAGAGTTATTATTCAGGGGTCCACAGAGCCTCAGCCGAGAGCATGAGCATGGACACGTGTGTGAGCATGGATACATGCTCACATAGCTCTCTATATTTAATATTTAACATAGAGAATGATAGTGTGCGTATGTATGTGTTTACATATATTTACACATATATGCCTCCCTGTAGGTTTGTGTATGTATATATGGAGAGAGAGAAGAGAAAAAAGAGAGAGAGATCCATTTTGAGGAATTGCATCATGCAGTTATGGAGGATGGCATGTTCAAAATTCACAGAGTAGGTTCACAGGAGATGTTCTTGTGAAATCTTTCTTGCTAAGGGGACAAGTCTCCCCCACCCCACCCCCACATAAATTTCATCAACTGATTGGATGAGGCCCACAGAATGGAGGGTATTCTGCTTTACTTAGAGTCTACTGATTTAAATGTTAATCTCATCTAAAACATTCCTTCAAGAAATGTTGAGCCAAATATCTGGCTACTGTGGCCTACCCAAGTATCACAGGGAAGAAATGAATATGCAGATTTTTAGGAACTTATTTAATTTCATTAAGATTATTTTATCTTTTTACTTAAAAACATTTATCAGTGTTTAAATTACAAAGAATAATACATGTAATAGACTTTTATGACAGACAGGTAGGGTGATGCATATCTATAATCCCAGCAACTTGGGAGGCTAAGGCAGGAGGATCGCAAATTCAAAGTCAGCCTCAGGATCTTATCAAGGCCTTGTCTCAAAATTAAAAAAAATAAAAGCTGGGACTGTTGGGGATGTGGCTCAGTGATTAAATGCCCTGGGTTAAATCCCTGGTACTTAAAAAAAAAAGAATTTTATGACAAACTCAAACACAGAAGTATATAACTTAAAAAGTGAACCTCTTTGTATGCAATTTAATTACCTACTGAAAAACTCTATTAATAATTGATGTGCATCCTCTTTCAGATTTTTTTCTATGACTAAGTCATAAATACAGTTTAAAGGTGAATATAGCTATAGACATAGACATGGGGTTTGGGGCTTTAGGAAATGAAAGGAAGAAGAAATAGAAGTATTGGTCCTAAAGACTGTATCTTATTTGACATTGAGGGTAGATAAATATAAATACAAACCGTGGATAAAAATTTAAGGATAATCATTAGTTAGATAAAATAAATTGTGAAACATGTGAAAGGAAACAAAAAGACCTGGTAAAGCTCTATTCAACAAAAAGAAGAAAATTTTAAAATAAAATTAAAACCACACCTGTACTCGCGCCCGCGCGCGCACACAGACACACACACACACACACACACACACACACACACACACACTCACACACTCAGTAAATACCAAACAAAAAATGATTTGGTCACCCATGAGTAGGATTGATTTAGATTTCTCTGCTGTGATAAAATGCCATTACCATTTGGTTGGATATTTTCTCGTATTCTCAGAATTTAAAAGAACATTTTATATGTCATGAAGCAAGACAAGAGTTATACAGAAAAAATTTCCTGAGCGTATCCATCTGAACTGAATCTGAAGGATCAGTGCCTTCTGCTTCTCAAAATGCCTGAAAATCCACAAGTCTTAATTCCAAATAGGTGCATCTTACATTTATATTTTTTTTGTGTGTTTTCAAACAGGGATCTATTTGTACCGACTACCTGACCACTCTCTGCTGTCCTGTGTGTTCCCTTTGCCAAATCAAGAGAGACATCAACAAAAGAAGAGCTATGAATGCTTTCTAAAGGAGCTGGTGGTGAGTTGATGCCAACACTCCACCCAGAGTCTGTGGGGTTTAGATGTGTGATTCAGGGTCTTGCAAATTATTCACTGTCAGAATAATAATTCAGTAATAACTATTAAGTCTCCCAAAGTGCTATCTTAATAAAAGATTGATTTTAATGTCTTCTTATCTATTCTTTGAACCATATTTTAGTAAAGGAATGGTGAGTTTTTTAAACTTCTCAGAATTATATTTTTCAGTTAGTGAAGCCCTTACCAACTGTGAAATACCAGAGTATGGTGAAACAAAAGAAGTAGAAAATACACTCCCTACTAAGACAAATAAAAGGCTTATAAAAGAAACTAGTAATTATCATTATAAAATAGTAGAGCAAATAAAAATGATAGATTCTGGAACATTTTGATTGACTGTGCTGGAAAGCATCTATCTAGTGAGGTAAAGCTAAGTAGGTCCGACTGAACAGAAACATAATGTGGTATGAGGCCAGACCAGGCACATAGCCATCTGCCCTGGTAGGAGCTTTCCAGATGTCTCAGGTCATTCATGCTGGACAGAGACCTCAATGGCCTCTTTAGTAAAACTAGCTTTGTTTGAGAACTATTTACATATATAGACATACTTAAACATATTTATTGATGAAATGACTCAAAACATGTACATAATCATATAAATATGTCTGTGTATATAACAAATTTATGCACATACACATGTAGCTCTATCTGCCCAAATAGTATGCCCCACTCAGTGGAAGAAAAGCTACATGTACAGCATTTGATACAAATGTCTATAAACACAAATACAAACATGTGTATTTCTAATAAATGACATATACCTTATAAAATATATCAATTTATAGCTAAGTGTACAAATACCCCAAACAAAACACATTAGTAAATAAATATAAAAAAATTAATAAACATATGGAAAAGCAAATAGAAAAATCATCCTTATAGAGAAGGGGGACTTAAAATGGGTGGATATAGAATTTAGAACATTTGGAAATGTTATATAGAATTTCACTGTCTGAAATTCAGTCCAATCTTTTTCCACTAACTTTTCCCAGGATTAGCTATTGAGGATATAGTTAAATAGAAATCAACAAGAATCTGTCAGTTATCTCTATGGATTACAGCTTGAGTATAAGAAGAAACATTATTTTTTCCATTCTTTGCAATCTCTCACTTCCTGTCTGGAGTGAGGACCTTGTTTAGGTAAACAAAACAGCAGCTTAGCAGTTACCACCCCCAGGCCCAGGAGGCCAGGAGGGAGCAGTTACCTGTTCTCCACGAAGAGAACAGTGAGGACGTTGCCCTGAGAGGAAGAGTGTCCTCTCAATGGAGGGATAAGAGCAGTCTGAGGCAACCTCCCAGAATGGGGTCAAGGGAAGCTTTCCACTGTCCTCTTGGGCTTCCCATTGGCTGAACCCACCAAAAAGGCAGAGGGCAGCAAAGAATTGCTCTAGGCCACAGACCAGCTTCCTGGACATATAGCAAGGTAGACAAAAGTGGATGTGGACCAGAGGGGGCAGACAGGGTCACTGACAGAAGATGCAAATAAAATGAATAAAAATGGAATGTTGCTTTTGATCGTCAACATTAGTAATCCATAGATTTTCCCCCCCACAAAAAAACAAAAAACATCTTTATGAGCTTAGGGTCAACGTGCCTAGAACATATGGTATAAGTAGGAAAATATTGAGAAATACAAGAATATTTTTTTCTTTTCATATTTTTTACATTAATAAAATGATGTATGTATACTGTAAACAATGTAAGAGGAGTGAAAATAATTTATCAAGTTAACACATCACAGCTACAAACATGAATCAAACATATAATCTTAATTCAATTGGGAGTTTTCTAATTTATGCCTGATATTAGCTTCATACAAAAAAATACATGTGTGTGTACACATGTATATGTATTATTTATCATTAGCACCAGAGTCTTTCCACATTTTTGTTGGTGCATTATAGCTGTACATAATGATGGAACTTGTTGTTACATATTCATACACACACACAATATAACAATATAATTTAGCCAATATCACTCTCCAGCACTTCCTCTCTCCTTCCCCTTTTCCCAACCCCTTAAAAATACAAGATTTTTAAGAGTTATTTGGGGCCTTGGCATACAGTCTCTTGAATATTAAGTTAATGACTCAGTAACCTTTGGGAAGTTACTGCAGACTCAAGTGAATAGAACTAATTTAAGAAATGATAACTAATATTGGTATATAGCTGATATGACAGAATAAGGTCAGAAGCAAAGATGTGAGCCATTGCAACACTGTTAAATACATAAAATGATTTGGATACAATATGTATCCCCACACATAACAACCAGTCCTGACATCTGAATTAGTTTTTGTCAACCTCAGAGAAATTATCTCATTGAATCTTTGAACTGGTTTAAAGTAAAAATATCTTGGTGGTTCTGACCCCCTGATCATCAATTTGGACCCTACATGATTGATTGACACTAAAACTAGATATAAAAATATCTTAAAAAGAATCAAGAGACAAAGAGCAAAAAATGAATATTTAGGTTGAAATATATTAACCACTAAATTAGAGGAGAAGAAGAGTAAGAAAGAAAAGGAAAAACAGATTGAGACAAAGGGACATAAGAAACAACTGAAAAGGCTTCCCACAACTCAAACTGGAATAATTTGAGGAACAAAATAATGTAGTATTGGATTGTAATCAATACTATCATATTATCAAGAAATGTAAATGTAAAATAAATGTCTATGAGGCCATACTGATATAAACAATTGAATACAATTTGAAAAAAAGTATGTGTGTTGAAGGCAGGGAAAATTGGGAGTTTTTAGGCAAAGAAGAGGTAGGAGGATTTCTCTGTAGAAAGAGACCAATTTCCCATATAGGACTCCAGATATGTACTGAGCTGGTGGTGCACACCTGTAATCCCAGCTACTCGGGAGGCTGAGGCTGGAAGGTCATAAGTTCAAAGACAACCTTAGCAACTTCTCGAGATCCTGTCTCAAAATTTAAAAGCTAAAAATAAAAAAGACTGTGGGTGTAGTCAGTGGTCAAGTGCCCTGGGTTCAATCGTCAGTACCAGAAAAGAAAAAAAAAAAAACAAAAAACTTCCAAATATTTGTGTAGCTACCTCCTTCCTCAAGGGAATGGAACCTGATTCCCCTCCCCTTAAGTGTGGGTTTGCATAGTGACTTCCTTCCAAAGAACAATATGAAAAGCAGGGAGAACAAGTATACAATAGAGAAACCTGAGAAAACTATCTCAGCCAAGTGATCAGAGTTGCCATATGGATGGATTGAATCCCAGAAATGATGTTATAAGAATGGTCCTTGACCTGTGTGATAATTCCTCCCCAAACTTCAACTCCAGTCTAACCACCAGGAAAACATCAGGCAAACTAAACTAGGGCACATTCTACAAAATACTTGACCAGTATCCTCCAGTCCCAGAGACTCAGAAGGCTGAGGCAGGAGGATCACAAATTTGAGGCCAGGCTTGGCAACTTAGTGACCCTCAGAAATTTAGCAAGACACTGTCTCGAAAAGAAAAAAAAAGAAAGAAAGAAAGAAAAAAAGGACTAGAGATGTCCAGTGGGTAAAGCACCCCTGGGTTCAATTTCCATTATCAAAACAAAAATAAAAACAACAAGAACATGTCAAGGTCATCAAAAACAAGGAAAGTCTGAGAAACTCAGTTTAAAGAAGCCTAAGGAAATACAAAAACTAAATGTAATATAGTATCCTGGATGGGATCCCAGAATAGAAAAAAGACCTTAGGTTAAAAACTTAGGATAAAGTATGTTTTGTTTTATTTTGTTTTGGGGTACTGGCATTGAGCTCAGGGACACTCAACCACTAAGCCACATCCCCAGCTCTATTTTATTTTATTTAGAGACAGGGTCTCACTGAGTTGTTTAGCATCTTGCCATTGCTGAGGCTGGCTTTGAACTCTAGATCCTCCTGCTTCAGCAGCTGCTGGGATTACAGTCATGAGCCACCACGCCTGGCTTAAAGTATGGTTTGATTAATAATAACGTATCTATTTGTGTTCATTAATTGTAACAAGTCTACCATAGTAGCATATAATATTAACCAACAGGAAAACTGGGTACAGGGTATATGGAAACTCTCTGAACTATCTTTGCAACTTTTCTATAAATATAAAATGATTCTGAATTTTATTTTTATTTAAAGTTAATTAAAATTAAAAAGTAGATTGAGAAAATTCAAAACTATTATCCATGTATCCTTTCTAGGTGAAGAGTTCTTACTGAAGCAACTAAAATCAGCAGACAGCTCTTCAACTTGAGTCCTCCATCTTTTGCAAGTGAAATATGATGGATACGTTTAATTATGATGCCACAACACAAGAAATCAAACTTTTGATGTATTTTACATAAATGTTGTCCTTTAGCATAGTTTCTCCTTGCTCTCACACTATCAAATTTTCTGGCTTATAAAATGTTTACATTACATTTGAAATATTAAAAAAAATAAAATTTTATTAATAAGACTCTTTGTTTTGTTCTGTGCATGTAGTGTTGGGGATGGAACCCAGGACCTTGTGCATGCTAACCAGGTGCTCTATCACCGAGCTGCACCCCTGCCCTTAGCAAAATTCTTTATGCTTCTTTGCTCTAAAAATATCTTGGTCACTAGTTAAGTTCAGGGGTCAGTCTCAGAATTTTTTCTTGTAATTTGGTTGCTTAGTAGGACATTTTAGTCCACAGTAACTCAGCTCTTTCATCAAGAACTTCAGAGACCATTACAGCACTTTGAGTCAACACTTTTGCTCCTTTTCATGTTATCTACAAGTCTAAGCAATGCCAACAAAGCAAGATTTTATGCAAAGGACACCCAATGCCTGGCTTCCCAACTGCATACTCAAGGGTTTTGTGTTGTTGCTTTTCTTCTGTTTTGAATATGAGGTATCAGAGGAAGCAATAAAAATTTCATTATCAAATGCAGTATGACACAATTTAAGTTAAATATTTATGGACAAATGTGTGAGACAATTTTTTCCACATTTCTTATTCTATTTGATTCATCTGCAACATTTTGCCCTGAAGGAAAAATCTCACTTCTTAATTTCTCCTAGTCCTCCTCAACTTCTGAGTTCATTTCAGGGGCAAGAGAAGTGGGGCAAAACTATCTATTTTATAGATTAATTGTGAAATTTCAGTGAGATGAACATCAAAGCCTGGAATTTAGTAGGCACTCAATGAACTCGAGTGCACTGTCCCTGCCTTCCTCCCAGTGTAGACATGAGTGCTTCAGAGCGCTCTATCCTGGGTCAACCCTTTCATGCCAAGTGTTCTTGGGTAGCATCATCTACTCCTACAGCTTCACCTGCCTCCTATATGCCAGGAAGGACACCAAAAACTGTATTTCCACCGGACTCAGGGGTGCATGCATAAAACCTCAGCAACTCGGAAGGCTCAGGCAGAATGATTGCAAGTTCTAGGCCAGCCTGGCCAATTAGGGGAGTCCCTATCTCAAAGTGAAAAATAAAAAGGGTTAGGGTTGTAGCTCAATAGTAGAGCGCCCCTGGCTTCAATTCCTAGTACTGCTAATAAACCTGTATCTCCAAAAATCTGGAGACTTGGGTGACAGAAGATCATCCCAACTGAGGATCAAAGAGCCGCTGACAACCATGAACTCATAGCTGTGCAGAGATTTTGGAACTTCAGTTATCAAAATGAGTTGGATTTACCCTAAGCCATTAAGTCCCCAGTTGTCAATTCTGCATATATTTCAACGTAATTGACACAGGTGCATTAAAATCAGTTGGAAATCATAATCTAGAGCTTATATATCCTTTGTTATCATGAAGACCGAAATACAGATTGTCCTGTATAGGATACTGGGACAATATAGTATCTTTCACACATATATAAGCCATTCTATAAATAGGTCATCAGGCAAATATGATATCCTTTCATACACTACACAAAAAAGCAACTTTCATGATCTGTTCAACAATTAATTTTGGTGGAATAAGCAAAACACTTCAAAGGGTTAAGTACTTTTTTAAAATATATTTTTAGTTGTTGATTTACCCTTATTTTGTTTATATGTGGTGCTGAGAATCGAACCCTGTGCCTCTACACATGGTAGGCAAGTGCTTTACCACTGAGCCACAACCCCAGCCCCAGGGTTAAGTACTTTTTGACGATGTGTTGTTGGTTTCCCATGACATGGTTTGTTTTGACATCACTGGTGTTCTTGTCATTTGAGAATAATACAGCTTCTCGTGTCAAATCTGATATCATCTTGGACCATATTAGGTCTGGGAGTATTACACATTCTTGTTTCAGGAATGTTGAGCAGATTTCTCTTTTGAAACGCAACAAATTTGTGAGATCTTTCTTGTCTTTGTTCACAAATTTGTGTTTAATGCATATATTTATGCTACACATAGAGATACCAATATTCAAGTGAACAAAGGCCCACATAATTTTTTACTTCAAATAGAAGTGGAGTATTTGGAAACCAACCCATCGTGCTTATCTGTGATGCCATTGAAATTGTTACAGGTACCTGCTATCTTTTGGTGAGGCATATGGGCTCTCCTCTGCATTCTTTTTTCTATCCTTGAACTTTGCCAGTTCCATCCTATCTTTCCCATGTCTCCTTCAATGAAAATAAAAATCTCCTTATGTACATTGTCACCATATCATCAGATTCATGAACTGCAGAAAAAGAGATTGCGAGACTATAAGGCGGGACCCTGTCTTTCTTTTGTAATTTTGTATTTCTGTCCAGCAGCAGTGTGTGCAGAAAATATTATGGAGATGCCATTAATTTTTCCCTTATGTTTACATCTTGAGGCAGAAGCATCCATCTGTAGCTATAGACAGTCTAAGGGTAGTCTCACTCACATCCCACGTGGGCAAGGGAATGGGTACCCATTGGAGAGATGGGCTGGCTACGAAATAAAAGCTATGAAAGTAATATATCAGAAAATAAGACCAAAAGACAAGAATATTTTTAAAGCACGGGCATGATTGGTTGAGCCGTCCAGAGGGTCTGGCTCTAACAGAATCTCTGGTTTATTTATGGTGGTACAGATCAAAGGGGATTGGAAGGTATAAGGTTTCAGTGTGGGAGGAGTCTCATTTCTGTACTTGCTTCTTGGTGTGGCAGGGGTCTAGCTGTTAGGGGTCGCTGGCTCAGTTGTGGCTCGCCGGTAGCTCCCAGAAAAACACTCCGCAGACACGAGATCTCACGCAAAAGACTTTATTTTATAGGGACCGATAAGGTCCGCTAGGGTGGAAAAAGAAAAAGATGGCGTATGGCTTCTCCCAGATATTGGAATTTCGCTGGCTGGAAGGAACCAATTGCGGAGGAGAATTCTTGCAGACTGACTGATGGACCAATAACATGTTAGAACATAACGTGGGAGGCAGCAAGATGGCAGCAGCATAAGCTGGAAATTCCTGTAACATAAGAGGCGGGTGGAAGGCAGATTGACAGGTGGTTGGGAGGCGGGAAATTCCTGCAACGGGAGAGAAAGGTGGCTTTATACCTTACACTAGCAGTAAACAGGTTATTTGGCATTTGGTTCTTGGCAGGTCATTCTGATCCCTGGGGCTGTGTTTGAACTTGAGCTGTGAGCTAGAACAGGGTGCCAGCTTGAGTTGGCATTCTCCACCAGGGGGTTTTCTGCCTGGGAGTTCCCAAAACAGGGATTCTCTGTTTAATGGCTCCAACGTCACCCATTTCACACATAGCTCATAGATGGCTTCCGGCAGGATAGGCTATATGAGAAAAATATCTAGACTATTGGAAAATGTTTTATGTAAATTTTGAAAATAAAATATACCAAAGGGCTTCATTTTGAAAGTTTTAAAAACCCAACTATTTGACATTTGATTTACTAGCTCCAAAGAAGATACATGAATCTGTGACCAGAGCAAGATCTTCTACTGCCTACTGAACAAGTCCATCTTTACCCAACAGGTCTAACAATATCACTTAATTGTTCAATGTGAAAAGTCTGGATATCAATCTCCATTGTCTCATCATATCCTTCTCCCATGTCCCCACGTCCAATCAGACTCCAAGTTCTGTTCCTTAAATTCCATTTGAAACCCCCAATGGGTGATCTCATTTGTTACTGTTTCCTCAGTGCCTAGAAAATGACCAGCACCCAGGTACCTATCAAATCATTTACTGAGGGGATGAATCTATCCTCTCCTCTTTGTCTTCACTGCCCTGAATGTAGTCCTTGTTATCTCTTTGGTAAATGATGTTTATCACCTCTGAACTAGTATCCTCACCTCTGCTAGCTCCAGCTCCCCTTGCCCTCTCTCCAGTCCATCCTATTTAGTGTCTGATGAGTTAATTTGTAAATTTTCTATAAAATAGAACGTAAAATTTTCCTTGGTCTTTCACAACGTAGCTTCAATTTACCTCTTTAACCCACTCTCCTGCTACTTCTTTGATGTCAAAATTCCCAATATGTCCTGCCTCCACTGCACACGTTTTTTAAATTCCAAATTCCAATTGTTTGTTGCTGGTATATAGGAAAGAAATTGGCTTTCATCTATTAACCTGATTTCCTGTGACCTGCCACAATTGCTTATTAGTTTGAGGAGGTTGTTGTTGTTTTGTTTTGTCTCTAATTATTTGGTGGTTTCATGTGCCAGGTCACAGCAGTGACATCATTAATTTGCTTCATTTGCTTTGTTCCTTGTGACTGGCAGCCCAAGGAGCAGCTGTCATGGCATACATACCCTAAAGCTGCTTTCTACAGACAACATTAACTTGCCCTAGGTCCCAGCACAGTGAGGGAGTCAGTGTCCTCCTAGATAACACTTATCTAGGCATATCTAGGACCTGACTGGCTCTCATAGTTTGACAGGCTCTCATAGTTTCCAGACTTAGCTAGGTCCTTGTGAACTGAAAGGGGCATTTCAGGGACTTGGTGTTACTGTCCTTTTTTTCTTTAAGGATGATAGTGTTACGGAGTATTCAAGAATTATACACCACAACGTATATTGAGCCAAATTGAAAGGGAAGAAAGGGTTCTTTAATGAGCAGGCCAGACAAGTTACAGCTGGGAGCAGGCTAACACCTCAAAGAACTCCCAGCACCTGAATTTCGGAAGTACAAAGTTTATAAAGGCAAAAACCACAAGAACAATTGAGGTACATGTAGGTCAGAAAGACTCTATTTAGACAGATATTTTGATTACGTGAGTGAGCTGTTTTGATTACACATTTCAGAGACATTTTGCTATACATCAGGGCATGAAGGTCCTACTATACTGTCAACATAGATGCAGCTTCAGGAAGCTGAAAGGAAAACATTGTAAGCAAGCATACAATGGAGTCAGGTCAGAAAGAAATGGTGTTACTTTGATTCTTTTCCATTACAATAGATCTACTTTTTCTGTAGCTACTGGTACAATCATGTGATTTTTCTTCTTTAGCCTATCAATGTGATGGATTATAATTGATTTTTGAACGTTGAACTAGCTATGCATACCTGGAATAAGTTCCACTTGGTAGTAGTATATAGTTTTTTTTAACACATGATTGGATTTGATTTGCTATTATTTTATTAAGAATTTTTGCAACAGGCTGGGGATACCGCTCAGTTGGTAGAGTGCTTGCTTCAAGCACAAGGCCCTGGGTTCAATTCCCAGAACCAAAAAAAAAAAAAAAATTGCATCAATGAGAAATATGGGTCTATAATTTCTCTTACAGTGAATTCAGTCTGGTTTTGGCAAGGCTGTCATCAGACAATGGGTTAGGAAGCAATTTTGCTTCTATTTTTTTGGAAGCAGTTGTACAGAACTGCTATTTCTTTCTTAAATATTTGGTAATGTTCATCAGTGAACCCATCTGGTACTATGCTTTTTGTTATGAAAAGTTATTAATTACTGACTCAATTGCTCCTACAGATATAGGCCTGTTTAGATTGTCTGTTTCTTTGTGTGTGAATTATGGCAGATTGTGTCTTTCAGGAATTGGTCCATTTCACATAGATTATCAAGTTCGTGGGAACAGAACAGTTTATATTTATTACCCTTTGAATATTCATGGCCCCTCTTTCCTTTCTGATTTTATTAATTTATCTTCTCTTTTTTTCTTTATCTTAGATTAGGTTTCAGCTTGCCAATTTTATTTTCAAAGCACCAGTTTTTGGTTTCATTAATTTTTCTCTATTAATTTCCAACTTTCAGTCTTATCAATTATCTAGTCTGCTTTTCATTTTTGTTTTTCCTTGCTTAATTGATATTTGATTTGCTTTTTTTTTCAAATTTCTTAAAGTGGAAGCTTATTTTAGTTCTTTTTCGACTATATGCATTCAATGCTATAAATATCACTCTAGTACTATATCCCACAAATTTTGACAAGTTGTATCTTCATTGTATTCAAAATATTTTGAATTTTGTCTAGAGATTTCTTTTTTTGTCATGTATTATTTAGAAGCATGTTATTTAATCTCCAAGTATTTGAGGATCTTCCAGCTATCTTTGTGTTATTAATTTCTAGTTTCATTCTATTGTGACCTGAAAGTATACATTGTGTAAATTCTGTTCTTTTAAATTTGTTAAGGTGTGTTTTATGACCTAGGCTGTGGTCTTAGTGAATGTTCCTTATGACCTTGAGAAAGTGGATTCTGCTGTTGTATGAAGTGCTCTATATAAGTCAATTATGTCTAGTTGATTGAGAGGTTGAGCTTAACTATGTCCACAGTAATTCTGTCTCCTATATCTGGATATTGCTGACAGAGAATGTTGAAATCTCCAACTATTGTAGTGACTCCATCTATTTCTCCTTGCATTTTAGCCCTAAGGCTGTTGTTTGCTTTGGGGCGGTTTTGTTTTGTTTTTGACAGGATCTTGCTCAATTGCTGACTAACGTGCAACTTGCTATCCTCCTGCCTCAGCCTCCTGAGTCCCTGGGATTCTAGGTGGGCACCATGGTGTCCAGCTTCTGGTTTACCCCACATAATTTGATGCTGTATTATTGACATTCTAGTTTTAAGGAAGCATTTTGATTCCATTTTCTCTTAGCATAGCAATTATAATTTTAAAAAATAGTAGTGGTTGCCCTGGTGTTTGCAATATACATTTCCAACCAATCTAAGTCTGCTTTCCAAGAACACTATTGTTTCATGGTAGTGCAGGTAACTAAAGAGTATTCTCAATTCATTACTCCCATTCCTTACAACACCATTATTATTCCTCTTATCCATATGTTATAATCACCCATCATTGTTGCTATTACTTCTTTGAACAGTTATCTATTAGATTAAAAATTTTACAATACTCCTTTAGCTTTCATTTATTTCTGCTGATTTTCCTTTATGTAAATGTTTTTAATTTTTACATTTTACTTCTGTCTGAAGAACTTCACATTTTCCTAAGACAGGCCTCCAGACCGAAAATTCTTAAAAGTTTTTGTTGCAATATTTGAAGGATATCTTTGCTGGATAAAATCCTATGCTGGTAGGGTTTTTTCTTTCAACACCTTAAATATTTCCACTTTGCTCTTGTTTTGCATGACTTCTGATGAGAAATCCAATGTAATTCTTACTCATGTTCTTCCATAGATAAGGTGTTTTATTCTTCTGGCTTTTTTCAAGATTTTCTCTTTTATTTTCTGCAGTCTGAATATGATATAACCAGGTGTAGGTTTTGTTTGGTATTCACCCTACTTAATATTTTCATTTTGGCTCTGAGGTTTTTGGGGGGTGGCTGGTTATTTTGGTGCTGTGTATTGTACCCAGGATTTTATGCAAGGTAGGCAAACACTCTACCACTGAGCTCTTAATGTTTTGAGCTTCCTGGGACTGTGGTTTGGTGTGTATCAATTTTGGAAAATTCTTACCATTATTATTTAAAATATTTCTTCTCTTCCTTTCCCTCCTTCTTTTCCTCCTGGTATTTCCATTATACATGACACTTTTTCTAATTGTTCCATACCTCTTAGATATTGTTCACTTTTCTCATTCTTTTTCTCTTTGTATTTCAATTTGGGGAGTTTCTGTTGACATATCTTTAAACTCATGGATTCTTAGTCACCTCCTATTAACGATAATCCTGCCAACAGCATTTATTTCTATGGTAGTGTTTATTTCTAGCACTTTGCTTCTTAGTTCCCATCTTTCCACTTATATTATCCCTGTGTTCTTGGATGTTGTCTACTTTCTCCATTAGAACTCTTGGTATGTTAATCATAATTGTTTCAAATCCCTGGTCTGATAATTCCAACACCCCTATCACTTCTTAGTCTAGTTCTGATGCTTCATATACCTCTTCAGATGTTTTCTGGCCTATCAGCATGTCTTCTAGTTTTTTGGTTAAAAACCAGACATGATGTTATCAGGCAACAGGTAATTAGACTTTTACTTGAAGCTTTTGTTAATCTGGGCAGGGCCTAGACTGTTTGCTCTACCTAAAACAGAATGAGGATTCTCATTTTCCCCCTCTTCCATCAGTTTGGGTTTCCCTAAGAATTCCTTCTTAAATAGAGTGTGAGTTTTGTAATTTTAATAATCCAGTTATTATACTGGATTCCTATTGACGTGGTAGTAAGGTATTTGAGAAGCCTTCTATAACATATTTGTTTTTTAGTTTAGTCCCTGGTTGTCACCTTCAGTAGTGTATCTTAATTATTCCTTCCCTTATGTGAAAGAAAGGTTTAAGGAAGCTAGAAATATCTACATTTTCTTTCTCTAGGTCAGGCAAGAATTTGGCAAAGTAGTTTCCCTTAAAAGGCAGGTCTTTCATTTGCAAAATGACTAGGTTCAAAGTTAGTTACTTTTCCCCTCTGTTTTTCATAATAGTTATTTTCCCCTTCCCTGCCCTATTTGAAACACAAGGGAATCCCAATTTCAGTCATGAGAACCTATTAGGGTTCCTTTGGTTAACTCTAGAGTCTTAACTAAAGCTAGTCCACACTCAGTCTCTACTATTGTCAAGAGTTAGAGTTTTAGTGTTCCAACCACTTGCTGGCTCCAGCAGTTTCTTCTTCCAGTTAGTTGATCTCAACTGTGATTCTCTATACCTGCCAATTTCTCTAGTTTTGAAGGTGGTTTGCCCTGTGATTTCAATCTGTAATGAACCTAAGAAAAGTCACTGATTTTCAGTCTGTTTAGCTCTTTTTGTGCTGTAAGGATGTCACGCTGACTTCTGAGCTTTTTACATATTGACCGAAAATGGAAAGTCACTCATATACTTTTTTTTTTTTTTTGTGGTTAAGGATGCTTTTACTTCCTCTCCCCAGTCCACCCTCCCCTTCCTGCTAGCAAAGACCAAAAAGTAAAAGGAATTATGGAAAATTCCATCCTCTAAACATCATGAACACTTTAGCTCAAGGATGAGGTCAAAGATTAGCCCAGTGTCTTTCCATCTTCAGTCATTTGGGTTTGGGCCACATCTGTGTGATAGCTGTTGTTATTATTTATTTCATTTTAGTTAAGTTGGCTCATTGATTTTTTACTTAGCCTCATGAAAAGCAATGAGACCCATAACACTGGAGAGTTTTGAGATGCAGTTGTAATTTTTCTAGAACACATTAAAGTGAGTTTAGAACTATTCTAAAATGTAGGTTCATCCAAGTGCCACCTAAAGTCATCCTGTGAGCCACTATTGATAAGCATACCTGACTTGGCCAAGACTAGATAAGGTGGCCTTGGCAAATCCAGCTGAGCCATGATAGTCTGTTCCCATTTTTGCACACCTGCATTCATTCAGCAAACATTACTGGATCTATTATGCATAGGCTCTGTCACAGGTATGGGTGAAGAGAGGGCAGGAGCCTCAGAGTCTTGGAGAGCTTAAGTTTAGGGGAAGGGGCAGGCTGAAACAAAGATGCAGGTTGTAATATAGTGTGTTGTACAAAGAGCTAGAGAAGCACAGAAGAGAAATGAACTCTCCGGTCAGAGCACAAATGTCGGACAGAACACTTTGGATGGACTCAGAAGGATGGGTAAGACTGGCTCTTACAGAGGGAGAGAAGGAAGGCATTTCGGGAGGGCGAACAACCAGGTGCAGAGATTCAGGGGCCTGTGGCAGGAACCATGTGGTCAGAAGGGGCCGGAGAGGGGACAATTTCTAAGCTCAAATAGGAGCAGGTTTTTTTTTTTTTTTTCTTTTTTCAATTTTTGTTTTTTTGGTTTTTTTTGGTAGATTTTGTGAGAACATTTTTAAGGACCATCTATTTTGTAGCATGTAACAGGATTTCCTTTCCTTTCCATATGATTCTATTATATTAAGGATTGAATTGTGTCCCCTCAAAAAAATTCATATGGAGAAATCCTAACTCCCAGTGCTTTTGGAGATTGAACCCTTGGAGAAGTAATTAAGGTTAAAGGAGATCATAAGGGTGGGACCCTAGGCCAGTAGGAATAGGAGACTTATTAAAAGAAGAGGCAACACCAGGGAGGCACAAAGAAAGAAGACAGTGAGGGATGACAGCATGAAGGCAGCACTTTGAGAGCCAAAGAGAGAAACTAGTGCTGCCAGCACTTTGATCTTGTTTTTCCAGCCTCTAGAACTGTAAAAAAATAAATGAACATGCACACACAAGTCTCTTCAAAACTCTACTTTCAATCCCTTCACCTATGTATCCAGAAATGGTACAGATTATATGTTAATTTTATTTTTAATTATTTTCTGAAAACTCCAGGAAGATGCACTGAACTTTTATATCCACAGTTTTATTGGAGCTTCATTGCATAGGCACACCTAATTAAGTCCTTGGTGATGTGATTGAAGTCAATTCTCCAGTCCTCTTCCTCTCCCAGGAATTTGGTCTGAGCCAAAGTCCTTACTCTTGAGTCACCTGGATGATATTTCTAGTGACCAGCCCTCATCTGGAAGCATGAGTCACCATGAGTCACCTTATTAGCATAACAAGGGTACTCCAATCTAACATCCTTACCAAATTTTCCATAGTTGCTACACCAGTTTTTAATTCTACCTACAGTATACAAGAGATCCTCTTTCTCCACGTTCTTGCAACACTTATTTTCAGTGTTGTTTTAAGTACCTACGCTAACAAATGTGAAGCAGTATCTCACTGTAGTTTTTATTTGCTCTTTCTTAATGGTCAGCATCATTGAGCATCTTTTCCTGTGATTATTGACTGCATGTAAATCTTTAGACACTCAACATCTATTCAAGTCCTTTGCCTATTTTTGAATTGCTGTTTGTTTTTTGGTTGCTGAATTTTAAGGGTTCTCTGCATATTTTGAATATTAATCTATATCCAGATATATGATTTGGAAATATTTCTCCCATTCCATTGGTTGCTTTTAAAAATTCTGTTTATGTTACATTTTTATGCATAGATTTTTTTTCAGTTTTTATAAAGTTCAATTTGTGTTTTTCTTCTTTTGTTACCTATGCTTTTGGTATCGTATCCAAGAAATCATTGTCAAGTCCAATGTGAAGTTTAGTGCCCATGTTTTCTTTTAAAAGTTTACTGTTTTCAGTCTTACATTTATATCTTTTATCCATTCTGAATTAATTTTTGTATGTGGTGTTAGATAAATGTACAATTTCATTATTTTTTTTCATGTGGATATCCACTTTTCTCAACAATGTTGACTGAAAAGACTGTTCTTTTCCCCATGATCTTGACAACCTTTCAAACATCACTTGACCACATATGCAAGGATTTATTTCTGGGCTTTCTATTTATTCCATTGGTTTATATATCTCCCCTTATACCAGTGTTATCCTGTTTTGATTACTAGCGTTTCATAGTAAGATCTAATATCAGGAAGTATAAGTCTTCCAGCTGAGTTCTTTTTTAAGGTTGTTTGACTATTCATAGTCCCTTAATATTTCATGTGAATATCAGGATAGGTTTTCTCACTTCTGCAAAAATAATCTTGAGGTTTGGAAAAAGATCACATTAAATCTATAGGTCATTCTGGGTAGTATTGACATCTTAAGAGTATTAAATCTTCCAGTCCATTCACATCAGATGTATTTCCATTTAATTCCTAGTATTTTATTGTCAGAAGAATTAGTCTTATAATTTCCTTGTCATATTGTTCATTTTTAGTGTATAGAGGTGCAACTGATTTTTTCTGTTGACTTTGTATCCTGTTACTTTGCTGAATTCACTTATTAATTTAACAGGGTTTTTGTGGAATCTTTAGGGTTCTCTACATGGAAGCTTATACCACCTGCAATCAGAGATAATATTAATACTTCCTTTTATTACTTTTTTTGCCTATTGCTCTGGCTAGAAGCTGTAGGACTTTGTTGAATAGAAATGGTAAAAGTGGACATCCTTGTCTTGTTCCTGAACTCAGAGGAAAAGTTTTCAGTCTTGTATCATGGAGCTTAATGTTAGCTGTGAAATTTTTTAGGTAGTTTCCTTTTACATCTAGTTTGTTGAGTATGATTTATAACTTTTATACTTTTTTTAAAAAAGTCCTTCACCATATTCTCTATAGGCCCAGCTGAAATCACACTCCAAGAAACCAGCCTTCCCTGACTTCTTCCTACTAAATAAAGACCTCCTCTGTTGTGTGTTCTAATACTTGATACAACTCCAAGCTTTGAATGTCTGGACACTTTGAATGTTTGGAGAACAGGCATTATAGCTTTTCTTTTTTTTGTAATAAAAATCGATATCCGCTGAATTGGAGGAAAAAATACTTTTCACTAATTAAAAACAAAGAACTACTTTTATTTGGCTCATTTCTCCATTTATTAGAATAACCACATTTGGAGAGGCACAAAGCACTTAAGTTTACATGACTACAAAGTTATCACAAATCCCAAACTTTTTAGCCATTTATTTTTACCTTTGTTTAAAGAAAAAGCTTCCAAAACATCTGAATTAGCTCAATACACGGACCCTGAATATATGGGAACTACATATTTTTAAATGCTTGTACTTCCTGCTCTAATGTCTTCTTTAAGTGGAATCCAGCATAAAAGGGATTGAAATGTATAAGGTCATGATGCAAATGCTTTGGAGGGAAAGTGAAATCAATCTGCACAACATGGAAAAAGATGTAGTGTGTACAGAAGTTCTGTAAGGGTTCACTGAGCCATCTGGGCTTCCATGGCTTGTGCTGTCCATTCTGGGGCTGTTTGACTAATTTTCTCCAAAAGGTTATTCACTTGGAAACAAAGTGATTGGATCTGCTTGTCCCATGTTGGCAGGGCTTCTCGTGCTAAAGAAAAAAAGTAAATAATGCAAAAAACTGAAATGACTCCTTTGTATTCATAGCAAACAGGAGTTAAAAAGATAAATAAAGTAATATTCATTTTTTAAAGTGTTTTCCAAAAATCTTAGCTAAAGCAGGTAAGCTAACTAAGCAATAGTTAAGAACTTAAACCACTAACAAAGTATGTAACAAAACATAAAATATATACAAAGTTATTAACTCTTGGAAACCAAAGTCAGCTAACTTAACCTCAATCATAAACACACACACACACACACACACACACACACACACACACACACACACACACCTCTTAGGAAAGCAGTTTTTCCCTTATCAGGTTTCTGATCATACAACACTGCCATCTACTGGGGAAAATAAATCTACTTGCATATTCAAGGCTGCCTCGCTTGACTCAAGAATAACATTTAAACACAAACAAACCCAATAATAACCACCCAAAACACTACCTTGAATTCACCAGATTTTTCTCTGTACTAGCAAAATGTAGTTAGAATTGAAAAAAAAAAAATGAAGCTGGGCAAGGTGGAGCACACCTGTAATCCCAGTGGCTCAGGAGGCTGAGGCAGGAAAATCAAGAGAGTTCAAAGCCAGCCTCAGCAAAAGTGAAGTGCTAAGCAACTCAGTGAGACCCTGTCTCTAAATAAAATACAAAATAGGGTTGGGGAATGTGGCTCAGTGGCCAAGTGCCCCTGAGTTCAATTCCCAGTACCAAAAAAAAAAAAAAACCACAGAAGGAAAAAATGAAGGGAAGTCTCATTCAGAAGAATAGTAAAATTGCCAAAAAGGGTCACAGATTTAATGGGAAAAGATATATAAAATCATAATAAAGGAAACAAAATAAATTGGGTAGATACAAATCATAATCCAAGTAGAAATATGTAATGTCATAAAACTATCAATCCTCCCTTGTATTACAGAAATTTAATGAAATCCCCAAGATGATCTCATTTTTTTTCCTATTTCATTTTATGACCAGAACAAAGTCATTAAAGTTAATATAGAAGATTGGTGTTTGAGAATAGCCTAGATAATTTTGAAAATGAAAAAGAGAGGCAGAATTTTGAAATGCCACAACATGGATGAATCTCAAACCTAACTATGCTGAATGAAAAAAACGAAAAGTTCACATCTTAGATGATTCCATTTATAAGAAATTCCAAAATAGGTAAATATAGAGACAGAAGGCAATAGGTCAGCGCCAGGAAGAAAGAATAGGAATAACACTCATGGGCATGGATTTTCTTTTGGGGCAACAAAATTTTTTCCAAAACTAGAGATGGAGGTACACTACATAGGAATGGAGTGTGTGCTATTGAATTGTTTGCTTTAAAATGGTTACTTCTGGGGGCTGGGGAGATAGCTCAGTTGGTAGAATGCTTGCCTTGTAAGCACAAGGCCCTGGGTTCGATCCCTAGCACCCCCAAAAAAAAAAAAAAAAATGGTTACTTTTGTTATGGGATTTCAATTCCATAAAATGAAAAGCAGTGATGGGGGGGTTGTTTTTACCAATAGTAACATTTATAATAAACTTATTACCACATTATTGCAGATCATGAATGAAGTATATGCAAACATGTATGTGGAACCCAACATATATCAAAGATCACAATTCTATCAGAAAAGATACTTTACTTAATAAATTATACTTGCATAATTAGTTATTCATCTAGAAAAAAATTAGATCATACCCTAATCAACCACAAAAATAAACTGTAGATAGATTAAATTTCTACATATATAATAATAAATACAAATATTAGAAGAAATTTTAGGAAAACACTAGCTTTATCCTAACATAGAGACTTTTTCAATACAGGAAACTCAAAAAACATAAAATATAAAATTGACATATTTGGCTACACAACAGTTTAAGAAAATACATTTATAATATGCACTTTGTAATGACATGATGACATGATAGGGGAAACACCAGTAACACATAAAACAAAGTTAAAACAATATACCAAAAACTATAAAAAATAGATGCTGGAAGGTCAGGAGAGGTATGGTAGGAAGGAGGAAACAGACAAGAAAAAGTAATATTAATTCAAAGAAAGGCAAATGCCAAATACATGGAAAGTTATTAAACTTCATTAATGCCAAGGAAATGCACACCTAAATAATGTCATTTCCCCCATCAAATGGCAAAAGGTTTAGAAAGCCATGATATCCAGCTATTGAAGATTCATTTTCTCATACTGGTGGAATTCTAAATGGCCATACTTTTCTAGAAAGCTAACTGATAATATCCCTTGAAAGTAAAAATACACATATCCTTTGATGCAAAAATATTACTTTTAAGACGATTCGATAGAAATAAGTGTAGTAGTACATAAAGGTATATGCAAGGAAGCCAAGCAAGGTGATTCAGGCTTATAATGCCAGTGGCTCACGAGGATGAGGCAAGAGGATGAGGCAAGTTCGAGGCCAGACTCAGTAGTAATGGAAAAAAAAAAGACAACCACTTGACAATGCTAAAGAGTTGAACTCAATGAAATATTATATAGCTATAAAACAAATTACATTGCTATTTTATAACTTGAAAATATGTCCATAATACAATAAATTTAAAAAGCAATTTGAAATACTACATACTTTAAAATATGAACTTGTAATCCCACTATATATATATATATATATAAACTAGGTATTATATATACCTAGTTGTTGATGGACCTTTATTTTATTTATTTATATGTGGTGCTGAGAATGGAACCCCCAGTGCCTCACACTTGCCAGGCAAGTGCTCTACCACTGAGCCGTGACCTCAGCCCACTTGTAATCCCACTTTTATTAGACATCTATGGGGGGCTAGGTTGTGACTCAGTGGTAGAGCACTTGCCTAACATGCATGAAGCACTGGATTCGATTCTCAGCACCACATATAAATAAATAAAATAAAGGTCCATTGACAACTAAAAAAAGTTTTTTAAAAAAGACATCTATGTTTTTACATATATCTTGCATAAGCATCTGGGAAGACACACAAAGTTGACAGACAATATTAGTTACATCACAGACCTTAGATTAGAGGAAAAGAAGTAGAAGTGGAAAGATATTATGAGTGCTTTATAAATTTATCATTGTAATGCTTTACTTGTTATTTACCATTATAATTTTTTAAGATCTAAGAAAATTAGAAAAATATTTTATACTAACTTGATATAAATTAATCTAAATGACCCTTCCTTGGTGATACCTCTGCCACGCTACTCATCAACTACAGTGTTTACTTCTCATTCACAGTGTGCTAGTCACTAGATGTTGAATATACTGTGGAAAATATGACAGTCTTAATATCTGCCATCAGGAAACTCAGCTTGGAAGCTGCAAGTGACACTTAGACAAAGATACACAATTGAAAATAATTAAGATTATGCTAGGGAGAAATTCAGGGTGACAAAAGAACATATAAAGCCACACCTAATCTGGAAAGATAGGAAAATCATTAATGATTAACATTGTTCAAATTGAGACAAGGGACAAAAAGGAGATTGCTAAAGAGGATGAATATTTGGGATGTTTGACGGGCAGGAATTTACAATGCTGAAAAAAATACAAAAACTTTTGTGGTTGGTTTGGCAAGAGAAAACTAGAAAGAACCAGGAATAGCATTTTGGAAACTTTGTAGAACTTTGTTCAACAAGCAACAGGGAAGCCATTTGTTAGAGTGCAAACAAGAATGATTCAATCATTTGGGGTTTTAAAATTTTTCTTTTTTATGTTTGCAAGTTTAAAAGATCACAATAACTCTGGCCAGTAGAAAAAAAAAAGATCAGAAAGGAGCAATTGTAGATTTGAAGGGGGAAAAAGGCTATGTCTGAAGATCAGAAGAGGTTAGGATAGTAGGGTTCAGAATAGGTTGGCAGATGGTACAAAATGAAGAAAAGCACAAAGATTCCACATGTCAGTGGAAAAACTGACAGGTTTCTGGGCAATGAAGAAGAGGAGGATGTTAAGAACAATGAATGTTGGAGAAAGTGAACACTGCAGTTTTTGAATGGCTAAGAGTCTACAGGAAAGCATACAGGAAAGAGAGATAATGAATTCAGTTTTGGATATGAATTCATTCTAAATTGCCCATGAAGCAATCAAGTACAAACACCTTAATAGTGAACTAAGCCTCGGGCCTGGGAATCAGAGATAGACACGAAGGTAAATCTAACCATCCTCTACAAACAGATAGTAGCTGAATCAAAGGGACTAAATGAGATTACCTATGGAAACACAGTAGTGTTACATAGAAAAGGCCAAGGATTAAGCCATAAGTAACTCCAATATTTAAAGGTACCACAGAATCTAAAATGACTGCAAATACCTGGGAAAGCAGGAAAACGGGCTGAAGAAGAAAGAAGTCAAGGCAGCAGTAGTGATTGTAGTGAGGTGTTCAAAAAGGAAAGTGAGTAACACTATTCATTTTGTTGAAAGTCAAGATGAAGCCTCAAAGATAAAAGGCTCTTTCTTTAAATGGGAGTGACCTGAGTACATTTAAATATTAATGAAAAGTAAAGACAAATAAAAGGGTTTCACTGACTGGAAGGAAGTACAAAGCCAATGTACTCCCATGTGGCCAAGGAAGAGCTGTGAAATGGGAGTAACTAGAATGGAAGTAAAAGACAGACCAACGGAGAAAAAGGGAAAAGGTTATGGTCAGAGTGAGGTATTTCAAATTAAAATTTTACAAGTGGAACAGTTCTGGATACAGCAAAAACCAGGATGTAACGGATGTGGGAATAAAAAGCTGAAAAGATATCAGGCAATAACAAAATCAAAGGATCCACTTACCTGTTGGTTTCCATTAGTTTAATGAGTTGCTGAATAGGAAATGCAACTGGCATTTCCACATGCCCAATACATCTTATGAGGTCAGTAAATGATTGATAAGTATCTGAGTGAACTGATAAAATTCAAATTTCAATGTTTTCCTTAGTTTAGAAAATGCTGCATTAAGCAGATTCATGAATATAACTTTTTATTTAAAATTATTTCTCTTAGAAATAAGCTTATTCCAGTAATAAAATTCTGTCAAAATAAATTATTCAACATATTTTAATCATACATATGCAACATACAATGCCATTTCACACAACAGAAATACACAAAACTTCTTACTTTCAAAATGAACTATTCCATCAATCTGGTCAATAAATCCATTCATACGTCCTTCTGTTATCATTTGAGATGCTATCTTTTCTGCCTATTTAAAAAAAAAAAAACAAGTTCTCAAAACTTCACTTACCACATCTAAGTCATTCACATATAAGAGAATTAAAAACTTTTGGTTCATATATCTCTAAGCTTTACATATAAGTTCATCTGCCATCCTTTAGAAAAATACATCTTGTAAATGTGCCTATTTTCCTAATTCTTTCTGGGCATAACATTATTTTAAGTCAATTTGGATATGTTCTTGTGAGACTTTAAACAAGAATATAACCCTCTGATCAATTCTCTCCTCTGCTCAAAATGAAACTAAAAATTTTTCTTCCTCTGGGGAAACTAGTTTTTATTTCATTTCAATTTCCACAGTATTTATTATCCCAAAAACTCTTTAAGAAAGTTATATATTTTAAGAAAAAAATTGAAAGAAGGAATAAATGTCAAATTCAAAAGGGAATAAAAGGATTTAAAAGACAGTTAAAGGGGAGCAAAAGATCTTCCATCTAGCTCCTGAAGACATATTTAATGTCTACTATGTGTAAGCAGACTGCATTGTGGGTCATTTACTAATTCTGACTCTCTTCAAAAGCAATCATAAATCATTCCTAACAGACTATAACTAACATATATTGTTTAAAGTACATTCATTTCCCTTAGGGGTCAGCAGGGGATTATACCTCAAAATCTAAGAAGAAACCATCTTTTAAATGGTAACTTAAGTCTTGGTTCCCAAAAAGAAACTGTTAGAAAATTCTAAATTGAAATTTCACTACCAGTTAAAAGGGGAATTTGACTTATAACTATGTGACTTTTAAGGTTTGCAAGTAAGGTGAAAGTAAAGTTGTTTACTTTTAATACTATTTAAAATTAAAAGAATGTTTTATAAATGATAACTGAAACACCCTTTATATACTATTGGTACATTGTTGGAATTTTTATATGGTCAACCAACATCTAAAAGTGAAATAAAAATTTTTGTAAGTCTCAATAAATTAAAATTCCCTAGTAATTCAATCCTAAATATGAAATTAAATTTATATATGGTCAACGAATCCTTATGAAATTAAATTACTTAGGATAAATTCCTCCTATATATTTAAGATACATTTTTAAAATTAAACCAAGCACAGAAATTGCAACAGAATAGCCTTGGGTATTGCCATATCATTCTCTCAAAAAGATGAAATATTTAACCTTTCTGTTAATCTAGCACAGCAAAAAGAAGACATGAATGTATCAAAATCAATTTTAAATAAATCAGAAATCATTATGAAGCAGATATAACTAAACACTAAACAAAGATATCCTCATGAAATGGGTGTCATAACCTGGAAGTCAATAGCTTTCCATTCTAGGTAACTTTATCATAGAACACAATTTAAAAACCAAAAGTACTAAGGCAATTTCATTACAAAAGTATTTTAACATTTAAATAACTTATCTTCATTTACTTGAGGCTTTTTATGTGTTGTAGTTTTATTTTTGCTGTAGCAATTGACAATATTTGTCAATTATGTATTTTATTTTCTCATTACTTCAACAGTTCAGGGTCTTAACTTCCTTTTTTATGTATTAGAATCAAGAAAATACCTTAGCTGCAGGGATCTCTAAAAGAGCTCCAAGTTCTTCAAAGGTAATATTATTATATAATTTGCTTGCAGACAACAAATTGTGTTCAATAACAGCTCTGTCCAAGATGCTGGAACCTTAAATATAAATAAGAGTTAAATATTTGAAACTAGTTTTTTTGTTTTTTTTTTTTTAATGTTATTGGTTGTTTTATGCCTTTATTTGTTTATTTTTATGTGGTACTGAGGATCGAACCAAGTGCCTCATGCACACTAGGCAAGCACTCTACCACTGAGCTATAGCCCCAGCCTCGGAAAACTAGTTTTATACTTTAAAAAGATGCATCTTTTTTTTCTGAAAATTTCTAGGGATATAATAACTAGCCCTTTTACCAATTTTCTCCTCTGCTCAAAATCATTACCTTTATTTCTCTTATCAATATTTTAAAAATAACCAATATTCCTTATTTGATACAATCTGATTAACATACAATTTAATAAAAGTAAAACAGCATTTACAAAATTAGTGATTGCTAGGTACTTACTAAGTGAATGGATTTAACCATTTGGATTCAAAATTACAAAATAAAAAGGGCTGGGAATGTGGCTTAGTAGTGGAGTACCTCTGGGTTTTATCTCCAGTACTACAAATAAAAACAAACAAACAAAAATAGAAGTGTATCTGTGAATGGAAAATGAAACAAAAATGTTGTAGTTATTTTTAAATCTTATTTCTTAAAATTTGCTGTTATAACCAGGAAAATTATTATTGTGCTAATTTAGTAGCTCAGAAATAGGAACAGTAGAGGACTATGGGGTTGTAACTCAGTGGTAGAGCACTTGCCTAGCATGTATGAGACACTGGGTTTGATCCTCAGCACCACGTAAAAATAAATAAATAAAATAAAGGTATTGTGTCCATCTACAACTAAAAAAATATTTTAAAAAAAGAAATAGGAACAGTATTTTTGTAGAGGCAGAACTGAAATCTCGTAAAGGTGTAAGTTATAAAAATCTATCTACAACATCAATCATATTTATATATATCATCAATGAACAATTAAATTTTTAAAAATTGTGTCTAAAATAACATCAAAAAGGACAAAGTACTTAGGAACAAAAATATAAAAGTTATAGTTTATAAAACATTGTTGAAAGAAATTAAAAATAACTCAGTAAGTGGAAAAAGGCTAATATATAGTTAAGGTGGCAATACCAGACAAATTAATCTATAGGTTCAATGCAATCCCCCTATCAAAATCTTAGCTTGCTTCTTTGTAGAAATTGACAGGATGGTTCTAAAATTCATCTGGAAGGGCTGGGGCTGTAGTTCAGTGGCAGAGCACTTGCCTAGCATGTGAGGCTCCGGGTTCGATCCTTAGCACCACATAAAAATAAACATAAAATAAAGGCATTCTGTCCATCAACAACTACAAAAAAAAATTTTTTTTTTTTTTTTTAAATTAATCTGGAAATTGAAAGAACCCAGAAGGGACAAAGTAATCTTTAAAAATAACAAAGTTGAAGGGCCCATATTTCCCAATTTAAAAATTTACTACAAAAATACAGCAATAAGACATTGTAGTACTGTCATAAGAGTAGATATATTATTCAATGGAACAAAACTTGAGAGTCCAGAAATACACTCTCACATTTATGGTCAACTGGTGGTCAACAAGAGTACCAAGACAATTCAATGGAAGAAGTAGTAGTTTTTTCAACAAATGTTTTTGGGACCACTGGATATACACATGCAAAAGAACTGAGTTAGACCCCTACCTCACACCATATTAAAAAATTCATTCGAAATGAATCAAAGACCTAAATATAAGAGCTATAATCATGAAATTTTTAAGAAAATAAGAGTAAATCTTCATGACCTTGGATTACGCAATGGTTTCTTAGACATGATACCAAAAAAGGACAACAACAAAAGAAGAATACAGATAAATTGTACTTCATCAAAATTAAAAACTTTCATATTTCAAAAGATACCATCAAAAAAGTGAAGTGAGAAAAAAAGTGAAGAAGGCTAGAGGTATAGCCCTAGGTTCAATTCCTAGCACTGAAAAAAAAAAAGTAAAGAGACAATATACAGAATGAGAAAAAATATTTTTCAATCATTTATCTGGTAAGGCATTTGTATCGAGAATATCTAAAGTTTTCTTACAATTTAATAATAAAAGGGCACATAACCCAATTGAAAAATTGGTAAAGGATGTAAAAGATATTTCTCCAAAGAAGATACACAAATGGCCAATGAGCATAATGAAAAGATCTTCAACATTATTAGCTACCAAAGTAGAGCAAATCAAAATCACAATGAATAGACCACTTCACCAAGTAAGATGGATAAATCAAAAAGAAATATAATAACAAGTATGGATAAGACTGTGGTAAAATTGGAAACCTTACACTTCACCAAGTAAGATGGATAAATCAAAAAGAAATATAATAACAAATATGGATAAGACTGTGGTAAAATTGGAAACCTTACATCAGTTGGAAGGAATATAAAATGCAGCTACTGCTTTGGAAAAACACCTTGGCAGATCCTTAAAAGACTGCTTGTGGTGCACACCTGTAATCCCAGGGATTCAGGAGGCTGAAGCAGGAGGATCACAAGTTCAAAGCCAGACTCAGCAACCACAAGTCCCTAAGCAACTTAATTGAACCCTGTCTCAAAATAAAAAGTAAAATGGGATGGGGAAGTGGTTGAGTAGTTAAGCAACCCTAGATTCAATCCCAGGTACCAAAAAAAAAAAAAAAAAAATAGACTAACAAAGTTACCATAAGATCCAGTAATTCCATTTCTAGGTATATACTCAATGGAACTGAAAAAATATCACACAAAAACTTTCATGTGAAAGTTCATAGTAGCATTAATAGCCCTCAAAATAAAAACAACTTAAATGCTCATCAAATAAAAAGCAAATAAGTAAAATGGTACATCTCTGTAATAGAATATTCTTTGGTAATATAAAGGAATGAAGTACCAATGTGTGTTATGTCTGAACCTTGAAAACAAATTATGCTAAGTGAAAAAAGTCACCCACAGAAGACCATATATTATACAATTCCATTTATTTAAAATGTCCACATTAGATAAATCTATAGGACAGAAAATAGGTTAGGAATAATGTTGCACAATTCTGGTAATATTAAAAACCACCAAAAACAAAATAAAAATTGTTTTAAGATCAAAAGCTTAGAGCTGGGCATGGTGGTGCAAGCCTGTAATTAAAGCAACTCAGGAAGCTGAGGGAAGAGAACTATAAGTTTGAGTCCAGCCTCAACAACTGAGGGAGGCCCTGTCTCAAAATAAAAAACAAAAAGGGCTGGGGATATAGCTCGGTGAAATAATACACCTGGGTTCAACCCCCAGTACCAAAAAAAAAAAAAAAAAGATTGCAAGCTTAGCATCAGAATACCAGTAAACCAAAATGCCCAAGAAAGATAAAGAATAAGGTCTAACAAGAAAAAGGAGTAAGACACATATTTCCTCTGTATACAGTCCCATGTGAGAATCATTTCTTCCTCAGAGATACTAAGGGAATATTCTTCTTTTCTAAAAAGAATTATCTAATTAACTATATCTTAAAGTCAAAGTTATACCTGAAGCTCAACTATATCACATTCAGCAGCTTTTAAATATTTTGTCCAGCTTTTAACTGGTGTGTCAGACAACTTAAAAAATTCATATCTGCTCAGAATACACCAAAAAGGGGGGTGGGGAGAAGCTGGGCACTGTGGCTCAGGCCTGTAATCCTAGCAACTCAGGAGTCTGACAAGACGATTCCAAGTTCAAGGCCAGCCTCAGCAACTTAGTGAGGCCCTGAGCAACTTATTGAGACCCTGTCTCTAAAGAAAAAAATATTTTTTTCAAAAGGGCTGGGATTGTAGCTGTGGTAAAGTGTCTCTGGGTTAAATTCCCATTACCAAAAAAAGAAAAAAGAAAAGCAAGACTGGTTACAATCAAAACAATATATACACTGACAGTCTACAAATTTAAAGTTTTCTAGCAGCCAAGCAAAATAAGATCAGATTATTAATTCCCAATGTGTTTAAATAAGGTTAAAAACTAAGTGCTCAGAAGAATCAGAACTAATTCTAAAACCTTAAAGGAATTTTTTCCTGAAGACCTGGATAAAGTAAATTCTATGGAAAAAATATCTTATTTACATAGAAAAATGAGAATTAGCTTCTTAAAGTACAATTAAACAAAAGAAATTTAATAGGAAGTCAATACAATCCCTTCACTGATCTGGTCTAACACAGAACAGTAAGATTGGGTGAAGTGTGCATTCTTCAGCTTGTCACTACACTTTGTAGCTAAATCTAGTCAGCTTTACTGCTGACTCTTTATAGTTAATTTCTCTTTGATGCAAGATGACAGTGAATTCAAGGCAGCAAGCCTAACCAATGTGCATGCTTTTCTTGATATTTTCCATGTTTCTAATTGTCTACACCTATATTTTTTAGTATCATGTGTATTACCATTACAAGTTACTTTAAAAACCTCTGTATAAAAATGTACACAAAACAATTTGTTTTCAACAAGGAACAGTTTTCCGGGCCAGGTGATTTGACTGAAGAGATTCATCCGATTACTAGGAAATATGACACTAAGTTCTATTCTTATTGGCAACACTACACCTTGTGTAACCTTGGGCAAGCTACTGTGTCAAATTTTGCCCTAAAATAGAACTGGATAATTATAATCTGATGTTTAAGATTGAGTTATTTATCAACGGTTGAATTTTCCTTAAAAATAGGATTATCAGTATAGTGTATAATTTCTTTTGCTTTCACAAGTTTCCAAAACCTGCATTATTTCACAAAATGCTTTACAACAGGGGCTATTTAAAAATATATGTCGGGGCTGGGGTTGTGGTTCAGTGGTGGAGCACTTGCCTAGCATGTGTGAGGCACTGGGTTTGATTCTCAACACCACATGTAAATAAATGAATAAAATAAAGGTCTATCAATATCTAAAAAATATTTTTAAAAAATAGGTCAAGCCCATGTCTGTGTATCATATTCATCAGTCAATATAATATTCCTCTTTTTTAATCAGAAAGTGGTTATATAGAAATATTATAAAAAGGCAGCAAGATGCTTCTAATCTAACATACTTTCCACTAGTTTATACCTACATATGTGTAAGACATGATCATTACCATCAGCTGTAGTTGCTTTTTGGTGAGGCATCAGCATGGCAGCAAATTCTTGCAGTTGATTTCCTCTGATGATCCTATCTAGGTACATTTTCTCTAGGATCCCATATGCAGCAAGTTGCTGGCACCTTTCATCTTTAAAAAGAGTAGCCAACATTCGAGAACGCTGCTGTCCTAAGGGAAACATATGAGCATCAAATACTTTTACAATGTTTCTTCAGTGAAAAAAGATCACAATTTATGATCTAATTTTTGCCTATCAAAATATAGTCAATCCTCAATCAAAGTAGATATGGTATATAAACAAAATTTTTTAAAAAGTTCTCTAGGGTTCTCAATTTTTCAGAAAGTAAAGAGGTCTTAACACCAAAGTATTAGAGAATCAGAAGTATTCAAAAAAAAAATGAAGGAATTGAATTTTAATATATAAAATATATTTTATTTAATATATAGTTAAAATATATATGTAGTATGTACATATGTACTATATATAACATATAGTTAAATGTGTGTATATGTACATACAACATATGTATTTTGACTATATATTATATATACATTTATAAATATTATATGTTATTATATACATATATGTCAGAGTAGGAAAGACATTTCTAAGCCATACAACAAAACCTAGAAGCCAAAAAAGAAGGATTAATAAATTTATACAAAAATTAGGGACTAGGGTTATAGCTCAGTGGTAAGAATGCATGCGTGGGGCTGGGGTTGTGGCTCAGTGGTAAAGCACTTGCTTAGCATGTGTGAGGCACTGGCTCTCAGCACCACATTTAAATAAATAAAATAAAAAGGTCCACTGACAACCAAAAAAAATTTTTAAAAAGAATTTTAAAAAAGACGCATGCTTGGCACGCACAAGACAGACATATATATACATACACACAAACAAATTAAGCTTCTGGGAAACTTTTTTTAATTGGAAAAAAATTTCATAAACAGAGCCAAAAATTTTGAAAACAAATTTTTGTTAGTCACCTTTTATATATGAAAAGCTTTCACAATTCACCAAGGAAAGAATGAACAATTCAAAAAATGACCAATGAACATAAATACATAATTCACTCAAAAAGAAAAATACAGGTTTTTCAACAATGATTTTTTAAACACATAAAAAATGCTCAAGAACATTCATAACAAATGAAATATAAATTAAAACTAAAATCAGATATCATTTTTCATCTATCAGATTGGCAAGATCAAAAAACTTGGTAATACCTATGTGAGGAATCATGCACTCATGAACATTTTCTTTTTAGTATAAAATTAAAGGGCAATATATAATTTCTACCAAAAAGTTTAAAGTATGTTCCTTTAGACCTGGGAATTTAATCTAAACATGTACTTGCCCTGTGCATAATCATCACAACATTGTCTGTCATTGACTACATACTTTATGATGAAGCCAGAAAATAGAAATGTATGTATATATGTACTGGCACAAAGATCACTAAGCTATTTAGTCATATGAAAAAGTAAGTTGCAAAACTGTGTAACATGCTATTAACTGGGTATAAAAAGTACTTCTGTATTGCAAGAAATACAAGGAAGAAGTGATAATTCTTTAGAAAATCAAGCAATACCATGTTTATGTACTACTATTTTTAGCAACAAAAAGTAAGTAAGATTACTGCTTCATAAAGAACAAAATGTGTAGCCTGAATTTGTCATCGGGCTGTCAAATGAATATGGTCCAAGACTGAAGATTTCGGAAGGATTTAGAAAAGCCATGGTTTCCCCTACCTCTCCAAGTACTGGGGATAGAAACCAGGGTTTCCTACATGCAAGGCAAAATCTCTACTGCTGAGCTGTATCCTCATCCCTAAAATTATCATCCCTTCTTCTCTCTTTTTGTACCAGGGATTAAACCGAGGGATGCTTAACCACTGAGTTACATTCCCGGTCCTTTTTTTACTTTTCATTTCAAGACAGGGTCTCACTAAGTTGCTGAGGCTGGCCTCGGACTTGTGATCGTCCTGCCTCAGCCTCCCAAGACACTGGGATAACAGGCATGTGTCACTGCCCCTGGCTAGCATTCCTTCTTAATGTTCTTCTTAATGTCCTAAAGTCCTTTGTACTTGAGTGATTTACCTGCTATAATTGAGTAAAAAGTTTACTCATTGTATTTACTGAAGAAAGGGATGAAGCCGGGTGCAGTGGTACACACCTGTAATCCCAGTTGCTTGGGAATCTGAGGCAGGAGGACCACCAGTTCAAAGCCAGCCTCAGCAACTTAGGAAGACCCTAAGCAACTCAGTGAGATCCTATCTCTAAATAATATACAAAAAAGGGGGCTGGGAATGTGGCTCAGTGGTAAAGTGCCCCTGGGTTCAATTCCTGGTACAAAAAGTGTAAAACTGAAAGCCACATATAAAACATGCATATTAAATTTTTAAAGTTAACAACCCATGTTATTGCTGTTTCTGACTATTTAAACATTTAAATTTAACATTTACATTTAAATTTGCCATATTTATAAAGATCTTTTTCAATTTCTTTCTTTAGTGTAATGCAGTTTTCATTGTACAGGTCTTTCACCTCTTTTATTAGATTGAGTCCTAGGTTTCTGTTTGTTTTGTTTTTGTGGTTATTGTGTATTGTGAATGGGGTAGTATTTCTAATTTCTCTTTCGGTGGACTCATCACTAATGTATAGAAATGCATTTGATTTATGAATATTGATTTTATATCCTGCTACTTTACTGAATTCATTTATTAGTTCTAGAAGTTTTCTGGTGGAATTTTCTGAACCTTCTAAATATAGAATCATGTCATCAGCAAATAGTGATAGTTTGAGTTCTTCTTTTCCTATTTGTATCCCCTTAATTTCTTTCGTCTGTCTAATTGTTCCGGCTAGTTCCAAGGATGATGTTGAACAAAAGCAGAGAAAGAAGGCATCCTTGTCTTGTTCCAGTTTTCAGAGAGAATGCTTTCAAGTTTTCTCCATTTAAAATGATGTTGGCCTTGTGTTTAGCAGGTATAGTTTTTACAATGTTAAGACTTAGAAGATCGAAAGACCTTCCATGCTCCTGGATAGGCAGAATTAATATTGTCAAAATGGCCATAATACCAAAAGCATTATACAGATTTAATACAATTCCTAATAAAATCCCAATGACATTCTTCATAGAAATAGAAAAATCAATCATGAAATTCATTTGGAAAAATAAGAGACCCAGAATAGCAAAGCAATCCTTAGCAAGAAGAGTGAAGCAGGAGGCATCACAGTACTGGACCTTAAACTATACTATAGAGCCACAGTAACAAAAACAGCATGGTACTGGCACCAAAATAGACATGTAGACCAATGGTACAGAATAGAAGACACAGAGACAAACCCACATAAATACAATTATCTCATACTAGATAAAGGTGCCAAAAATATACATTGGAGAAAATATAGCCTATTTGACAAATGGTGCTGGGAAAACTGGAAATCCACATGTAACAAAATGAAATTAAACCACTATCTCTCACCCTGCACAAAACTCAACTCAAAGTGGATCAAAGATTCAGGGACTAGAACAGACACACTGCACCTAATACAAGCAAAAGTAGGCCCAAATCTTCACCATGTTGGCTTAGGACCTGACTTCCTCAACAAGATTCCTAAAGCACAAGAAGTAAAATCAATCAATAAATGGGCTGAATTCAAACTAAAAAGCTTCTTTTCAGCAAAGGAAACAATCAATAATGTGATGACAGAGCCTACAGAATGGGAGAAAATCTTTGCCACACGCACCTCAGATACAGCACTAATCTCCAGGATATACAAAGAACTCAAAAACCTCAGCTCAAAAAAACAAATAACCCAGTCAATAAATGGGCTAAGGAACTGAACAGACACTAACAGAAGAAATATAATCAATCAACGAACATATGAAAAAAATGTTCATCATCTCTAGCAATTAGAAAAATGCAAATTAAAACTACAGTGAGATTACATCTCACTCCAGTCCAAACCGCAATTTTCAAGAATACAAGTAACAATAAATGAGGATGTGGGGGAAAAGGTATACTCATACATTGCTAGTGGGACGGCAAACTGGTGCAACCACTCTGGAAAGCAGTATGAAGCTTCCTCAGAAAACTTGGAATGGAACCACCATTTGACCCAGCTATTCCACTCCTCAGTTTATACCCAAAGGGCTTAAAATCAGCATACTATAGTGACACAGCCACATCAATGTTTATAGCAACTTAATTCACAATAGCTAAACTATGGAACCAACCTAGGTGCCCTTCAACAGATCAATGGATAATGAAAATGTGGTTTATATACACAATGGAATTTTACTCAGCCTTAAAGAAGAAAGAAATTATGGCATTTGCTGTAAATGGATGGAGCTGGAGAATATGCTAAGTGAAATAAGCCAATCCCAAAAAACCAAAGGCTGAATGTTTTCTCTGATAAGCAGATGCTGATCCATACTGGGGAAGTTGGGGGCCGGAAGGGAAGAATGAAGGAACTTTGGATTGGGCAGAGGGGAGTGAGGGGAAAGGAGAGGGTATGGGGCTGGGAAGCATGGTGGAATGTGATGGACATTATTACCCTATATACATGTATGATTAAACTACCGGTGTGACTATGCATCATGTACAGCCAGAGGAATGAGAAGTTGTGCTCCATTTGTGTACAATGTATCAAAATGCATTCTAGTGTCATGTAAAACTAATAAGAATTTTAAAAATTTAAAAATTAAAATTAAAAAAATTGTGTGTTTACCTGCTGATGCTAAGATGGTACAGTGCAAAGCATGTTTTAAGGCCTCTAGTCTTTCACTTTCATGGACTATTGTCTTGTAAGAAAGCTCATTGTATCTCTGTGCAGCTTCAATGAATTTTCTTCTATAATCAAGAACACGTGCATAGCATACCTATAGAGAGGAAAAATGTTCCAATTAGGGGCAAAATTAAAAAGCAAAAGCAATAAAGAATGACACACATACACAAAAAGAATTTCTAAAATATAAAAGCACTTATCAGATGATCTGGAATATCTCAGTATGGTATGATTCTCTAATACAAAATTAATTCCAAATTAGTTTATCTGTTACCTTATAATGTATCTGTAACTGTTCATTAGTTGATTCATTCTGAAGCAATGATGCCCGATTTATGTAAGCCTCAGCCTGGACAGGATCATCATCCTCCAGATAGAGCCTAGCAATCTTCAGGTAAGTCTCCAGTTTATAATCTACATTGTACTGTCTAGAACATATCAGAAAAATACAGAATGACTCAATATTTTGTAAAGAAATTTTTTAAGAATAATAAAAAACATTATTTTTCCATATATATATATATATATATATATATATATACTGTTAATATAAGGAAATCAAACTTTTTATGCTTTATATTAAGAGAAAACCTAAAAAT
Organism: Sciurus vulgaris; assembly: GCF_902686455.1. Classification (NCBI taxonomy): domain Eukaryota; kingdom Metazoa; phylum Chordata; class Mammalia; order Rodentia; family Sciuridae; genus Sciurus; species Sciurus vulgaris. The sequence continues at coordinate 77,499,569 of NC_136469.1, forward strand.
GTTTTATTTTGTCATCATTGATCACATTATATTTCAGCTGCTTATAATTCTTAGCTAATCTCATAAACCAAAGATCTTTAAAGAACAACTGCCAATTCTGGGGCATATCATATACCTAGTGGTCTACACTTGGCATAACTTTCCTAGAGAACAATTTTTGGCAATAAGCTCTCCAACCTTTAATCCTTTAAATTATATATGCCCTTAACCCACTATATTTTACCTCCAGAAAATAAATCCTAAGAAGATAATCAAACCCACATATTTATGTACAAGGATATTCATTTGTACAGTTATTTATAAATACCTGTAATTGAAAAGAAATGGAAATCACCTATTATAGTATTTATGGTACTCAAGTTGTAGTACATAAAAAGGTAGAATACTTTTATAATGTAAATACAGTTATAATAGTTACTCTGTGATTATAGTCACCATATGCTTTTTGCTAAATGACAGTATGTAAAACACCATTAAAGTGTATGTGTGTGTGTATATATATATACACACATACATACATACATACACACACATATCAAAACAATAACAGCAATTATGGTGGCTGGTAAGATTATAGGTAGTTTTCATTTTCTTCTTTATCCTACTGGTCACATTTTATGCAGAGAATGTATAACTGAAGACCTCACATACTTCAAAATTCACAAAATTCAAGATTAATCCTGATGGAAAATTTATTCTTTCTATGGACCAGTAAAAGTGCTTATATACTATGTGACAAGAATAGAGTTTATAATTCATTTGGTTTCAGTTTTGAAATTAATTACTTTTTTGATTTTTACGTGGAGGGAGGAAGGGGTAGAATGTGAGAGGAGGAATTTATATAAATTCAAATTTTTGTTTAAGCCATTTATTATTATTATTTTGTACAATCTTTCCCTTCACAACTCAAATTTATATGAATTGCTATACACAGCACACACTTGTTTGAATTTTCCGATTTTCTGCCAAGTGTATCTATTATATCTATTACTTTCAAAATCAGAATGAATGGTTTTTAAAGAAAAAAAATTCCAAGCTGGGTGCGGTGTTGCACACCTGTAATTCCAGCAACTTAGGAGGCTGAGACGGGGCAAATTTGACACCAGCCTCAGCAACTTAGCAAGACTGTCTCAAAATAAAAAATAACAAGGCTCAGTGGCTCAGTGGTTAAGTGCCCCTGGGTTAAATCTTTAGTACCAAAGAAAAGAAAAACGTTTTCATTTATCCAGTTTACATTCTTGTCTCTTAATTTCACAATTCCTATCCCCATCCACAGTTACAGCTGATGACTCTGATTTTGACTTCACTAAGAAAACTGAAGCAAAGAGTACTTGCAGAAACTCCACTACATCAATAACAATTGCATCCATCTACTCTGTGTCCCCAGCTGTTACTGTCATCACTGGAAGGCAATTTTGCCACCAGGGAACATGTGGCAATGTCTACAGACACTTTGTCACTAGAGATAGTAGTGCCATTGGCATCTAGGGAATAGAGGGCCAGATGCTTCAAAACATTTTTCAGCACACAGGACAGCCTCCACAATGAAGGATTATCCAATCTAAAATGCCAATAGTGCTGAGTTAGAGAAACACTGCCATTGATGAACTATCTATGCCCCCATGTGAACCCATTCCTCTATTAGATTCCCTTTCCCTCTTGGCTATTTCTGTAAGAACCTTTCCCCAACTCCTCAATATCAAATTTTTTACTTTCTACTGGATCATACAAGAAAAAAATTACCTCTTAGCCTAACTTGCACTATTATCTTCTACCCTACTTCTTTGCTTCTTTTTTGAAAACTACCACAGAGTAGCCCTACTCTCTCTCTAATTCTTCTTTTCCATTCTCTCTTTGTGTGAGGGGGGCAGGGTAGAGTGGGGATTTAACTCAGGGGCACTCTACCACTGAGCTACACCCCTGGCCCTTTTTAATTTTTTTCTTTTTTTTTAATTTGGAGACAGGGTCTTGCTAAGTTGCCAAGGCTGGCTCTTACCTCAAACTGTACATCTCGAGTTCTACCATTCTCTCTTAAACAATTTCAGGCTTTCACTTTTGTCAAGGTCACCAGTGGTTTCCACATTACTAATGCCAATGGCTAACCCTCACTCCTCAACACCATATCTGAATACTTGCTCCTTCTTGATACAGATTCCTCATTTGGCTTCTAAGACAGCACACTCCACATTCCTCTTTTCTTCTTATCCCGATGGTCAATCCTCATTTACTACTTCTTCCCTGACCCTGATCTCTTACTGTTGGAGAGCACCAGGCCTCAGTACTCAGTCCTTTTCTCTTTTTACATTCCCTCTCATAGGGATTTCATCCAATCTAAAGGTTATAAAATCCATCTATACATCAATTACTACCAAATGTATACCTCTAGCCCATATCTCTCTTCTAAATTCTAAACTAATATATTCAACTCCATACTAGATATTTCCATTTAGCTATCACATGTCCAATATGTAACTCTCCATCTTTTCATAAACCTATTCTTCCCCACTCAGAAGATGGCAACTCCATCTTTCCAAATACTCAGGTCAAAAATCAAGGCTGATTTTGACTCTGTTTTGCACATTCCACATCCAAGTCACCAGGAAATTCACATTCTACCTTAAAAACACATCCAGAATCCAACATTTCTTAGAATTCCATCTCATCTGTAGTAGTACATAATCCTCTTAACTAATATTTTTACTTTGATCACTGCTTGCCTACAATTTATTTCTCAACTCAATAGCCAGAGTGATTCTTTAAAATATAAGTAGGACTTGAGACTCTTCTGTTTAAAATCTTCTAATGGTTCCCCCACCTTTCACTTAGAGCCAATGCTTTACAATGGTCTATAAGATCCCACATAATCTAGTCACCAGTACTCTCTGATCTCATCCCCTATCCCTCTACCCTTTGTTTACTAAACTCTACCCACACAGGCTTCCTTGCTTTTCTTTTTTTTTCTTTTTTTTTTTTTTTTTTGCGGTGCTGGGAATCGAACCCAAGGCAAGCACTCTACCAACTGAGCTATCTCCCCAGCCCTCCTTGCTCTTCTTAAGAAAATACTTCAAGCAATCTCCCACGCTTAGGGTCTTTATATTAACCACCACTTCCAAGAGTAGATGGTGATTCATTTCCCTCAGATTGCTCATAGACACTCTTTTATCTCCTTCAAGTCTTTGAGAAAGTGACATCAGAATCAACACACTATCTCAATCACCTATTTAATGATACATACAACCTGCCCCCACTTAGTCCCCTTACTTTTCATTTTTCCATAGCATTTATCACATCCTAACATACTACAAAAATTATTTATTAAATTGTCTGTTTTCTGCACTAGAATATAAGAAAAAGTATAAGCAAACAATTGTATATATATTCTTCCAATATCCACTATTTACTATACTTTTGTCCTGTTTCCAAAGGAATTCCCACCAACACTTGGGCTGCATTTCTCCAGTCTTCTTCTTTCTCATATATAGATGCAAGATGCTGTCTTATGGAAGCAACCTGGAACAGTAGGTACATACGTTAAATTATTTTAGCTGACATTAGTAACTAATCAAACAGATGATAAGTTACTGTGACAATGCTGTCATTCAACATATTAAGATGACAAGTAAAGGGTAAATACCACCCAAAATTTTCAATGAATTTTGCATTCACAGAATATCAAATAGTGAGCTAAAATAACACACTTCTGCAACTAAATTAAGGCGATATTTTAATTTAAATGTTAAACTTTGCTCTTATGTTACTACATACATGATGCTAGAATTTTCCTGCTTTGGGTCTAATAAGTTTATGGATTTTAAAAATTATCTAAAGAGCAATATTTGGTTCATAAAATCAAATATTAATACATGAGCAAATATCAGCTAGAGTTACAACATCCTAATATTTTTTTGATTTTGCATTATGAAATGTTTGGCACACTGTTTTGTCAAAAATGAAAACAAATGATTACCTCCTTTAAGAATTTAGTAACACCAAATTTTAAAAGCAATTTCTGCTATCTCAAGTTCAAACACCACTGCTATAGATTTTTACCTGCTCCTCAAATGAAATGACTCTAGGCTGGATCTTTTCCAAGGTGAAATGATAGATTTCTTTGGCTGTGCTATCAGGCAGGTTAGGGAGATGTGTGCAGAAATCAGTCAGCAACTGTCTTGAGATTACAAGACTGACATTCTCATTTACCACTTGTTTTAAAAAATAAGAGATAAAAAAAAAAAGAGTAATTTATAAATTTTCATTAAGTAATCAATCTTTCCTTAAAATTAATACTAAAACAAATATATGTTAGGGCAGCCTTCAATGCATCATTCAGGGATCTCCATACCCTTATATTATACAATCAGTTTTCCTTATGCTGAATTACTTGATTATAAAATGACTATACCCAAACAGTAAAAATATCATGACTATTCAAAGAAACAGATATGGTTGAAAGAAGTTTTGTTTGGTGATTGAGAATTTTATTCTCTTCCTTTTTCTTATTTTTCTACAACACAAAGGCACAGAAACACCCATATTTTTAATGGATGTACTTACAGTACATGTAGCTTAAAAACGTTAAAGAAAACATAATAATTTTCATGAAATTTAAATAAAGCAAGTATTGCAGTAAACAAGTAAACTTGTATTTTCCAAATAAAAACAACAAATAAGAACTTTAGTCAGCATTAGATGTATCAACATCATAAATACTTATGAGATTAAAGTCACACTGCTTCTACCATTCCCAATTATATAACCTCAGAAACTCCTCTGTGCTTCTGTTTTCTCATCTGCAAGATGAGGACAATATCATCTACCTACTTCATGAAGCTTAAATTCAATAATATACAAAAAGCACTTTGATACCTGGCACACTATACTTAACAAATGTTAATTACTATTAATATTATTATTATTATATTTTTGCTTTGTGGTACTGAGGGTTGAACCCAGGGCCAGGCCCATGCTAGGCAAGGGTTCTACTATTGAGTTACATCCCCAGACCTATTATATTTTTTAAATGCATCATGCTTTTGAACCACTGCTTAAATAATCCAAATCTTATACCAGCAGTTACTGTGAAAATAAATGATGATTCACAAGTGTTCAGATGATATAAATGATTTTAACAGTAGCCTATTTTTCTTGGGGGAATCAATTTATTCAAAGTTTATATAAAGATTAAAGTTTACAAAAAGCATTATTCTTTTACAACTATCATGCAGTGTTCTCAATAAAGTCACTCCAAACAGTTTTCTGAAATCATTGCCAGTATTTCTCACATTGCAGGCTCTGATTTTTTGAGGCAGTAACTTACAGGACTTATAATTATTTAGCTTACAAGATATTAACTGGAATTCAATATTAGGTAATACTGGATGTGACTTAAAACAGTTTCAGTACAACTGCCACTAGGCATTTATAACAGAAATTGCTACACAAATTAGTATGACTCAGGGAAATATAAGTATATGAGTACTGAAAGTCAGAAAACCTAGTTTCTTGTCTGGGCTCTACTGTCCTCAGGAACAAAAAAATATCACTTAATCCTGAGATTCATTTTACAATATACACAGCATATCTATACCTATACTGTCTAGTCACAGTGTTATTAAAAGGACTGTATGTGATGGACAAAGTAAGTGAAAACATACTGTGAACTATAAAGTACCATCAAGTACTATTAATATTGTTAAGTCATAAATTCCAGCCTCAGTTTTGAGTAATTTTCAAGATAACTCTATATATTTGAAGTTTGGGAATAGGGAAAAGTATCTCAAAGAATGGAAATTTCTAGTTTCTAATTCAAAAGGACATTCCTAACATTAATAAATAACATCTAACACACAAGACTTACTGCTTGCTAGGTACTATTCTAAGCACTTTATTATGTTTATTAACTTCTTTAATCTCCCAACAATTCTACAAGGATAAGCATCACACACTCATTTTTGAGGAAAAGGAAGCACAAAAAAGCTAAATAACTTATTCAAGATCATAAAATAGCACACCAGAATTTTAAACCAAACCATTCTCTTTACATTATGTTATACTGTCTTTCATCAGGTACTATATCAAAAACTACACAAACCTTCAATGAGATTGTAATTCAGAATAAGATTCACTGAACAATAAACAAGTTGTAAACAACTTCAATTTTAGAATCAATATCAATGCATATTTAATATGGATACTTTGATATAAACAAGGTTTGAAAAAGTTTTAAAGTACTAGCTCAAAAATACAAGGCAAAATTGAATTTCCATTCCACTTACTTGCTTCCACAAAAGCTTTCAGAGCTTCTAGTTGTTCTGCACCAGTTAGCTGAATGGCTTTTTCCAGAATCTGACGATACCTAAAGTAATATCAAATAAAAATAATATCCACAGGTTACTATGTTTTCTAATACAAACTTTGAGATATAGTTATTCATTTCTAATGCTAACTTTCATGTGTGTTTATTCATTTCTATTTATACTGATTGTTTAATGGTGATCTAATTTGTGACATTCTTTGTAGTATGTCAGGTTTTTTTTTAATTTCCAGCTCAACACAATAAATACTAAATCTATAATTCTGAGATGTCACTTCTAGATTTTAGTACAATATATCAGACTTTGAAAGTTTTTAAGTCCATCAAAAGACTAAATCTAGGGGTTAGGGAGATAGCTCAGTTGGTAGAGTGCTTGCCTTGTAAGCACAAGGCCCTGGGTTCGATCCCCAGCACCCAAAAAAAAAAAAAAAAGACTAAATCTATAATTCTATGTTATTAACTCTAAGGGACTATCTTTTCTTGAAAGTTTTAGTTTTGAATTCAAACTAGAAAGTCAGTTTCAATTTTCTTAAAAGATAAACTAGCTGGGCATGATGCCACATGCCTATTATCCCAGTCATTCAGGAGGATCACAAGTTTGAAGTTAGCCTGGGCAATTCAGTAAGACCCTATCTCAAAATCTTAAAATAGGGCTGGGGTTATGGTTCAGGGGTAGAGCGCTCACCTAGCATGTGTGAGGCACTGGGTTTGAGTCTCAGTCCCACATACAAATAAATGAATAAAATAAAGGTCTATTGATACCTAAAAAAATATTTAAAAAAAAATCTTGGGCTGGGGAGATAGCTCAGTTGGTGAAGTGCTTGCCTTACAAGCACAGGGCCCTGGGTTCGATCCCCAGCACCGCAAAAAAAAAAAAAAAAAAAAAAAAATCTTAAAATAAATATAAAAAAGGGACAAGGATGTAGCTCAGTGGTAGAGGATTGAGGCCCTTGGTTTGATCACAATATCAAAAAGAAAAAGATAAGCTATATTTTCCTTCAACTGTGTATGACACAGATATATCATTTGAAATCATCCAGAACCTTTCTCTCTTGTGGACCTAATGAATTTGGATCACCAACAATAGGATATTATTGTCCAGACTAAACTAATGTTTAGTTAAAGAACTAAACATTAGAATTTGAATATTTCTTGAGGACATAATGACAAAGGACTACAATCCCAGCTATTAGAAGACTGAGGCTGGAAGATTGTAATTGTCCAGGCCAGAATGGACAATTTAGTAAGACCATCTCCAAATTTAACAAATTAACAAGGGCTGCTGATAGATACACACATACAAATACAGCACTTACAAATTGAAATTTTTCATATATCACTAGGCATAGTGGTGCAAACCTATAATCCCAGCAATCCTCAGGAGACTGAGGCAGGAGAGTCACAAATTTGAGGCCAACCTTAGCGACTTAGTAACATGTTGTCTCAAGATAAAAATTAAAAAGGGTTGGGGATATAGTAACCTAGGAGTAGAGCACTCCCTACTACCAAATGTTTAAATGTTCAATCCCTACTACCAAATGTTTATCAAGCATCTATTATGTATATGAAACAAAGTCTAATACACATTGATTCCTGGTTTCTTGGCACTTGAAAGAAATTTTGAGGTAAACAAAAACAAACATTAAAATGTACCACAGTCATTATTTAGCATTAAAATGAGTGCTAACTGGATATTAATGATAGTTCTTCCACTTGATGAGTATATGATTGCACTAACCTTCCCTCAAAAAACATCAAAAAGGGCTAGGGCTGGGGCTGGGGAGATAGCTCAGTTGGTAGAGCATTTGCCTCACAAGCACAAGGCCCTGGGTTCAATCCCCAGTACCGCAAAAAAAAAAAAAAAAAAAAAAAACTAACAACATAAAAAGTTGAAAGCAGTGGCACATGCCTAGAATCTCAGTGACTCAGGAGGCTGAGGTAAGAGGATTCCAAGTTCCAGGCCAGCCCCAGCAACTTAGTGAGGCCCTAAGCAACTTAGTTTATCAGTTCTTCAACTGTTTCAAAATGAAAAATAAAAAGGGTTGTGGCTCAGTGGTTAAAGGCCACAGAGTTCAATCCCTAGTACCAAAAAAAAAAAAAAAAAAAAAAAGTTTAATAGCATATAATTCCAACAAGAAAGAGAAAGCAGGAGCACAAAGGTGAACCACAGCTTCTGCCTGATGGCATTGACGGCATTTGCTGACGGTGAAAAGACAGCTGACAGGTATAGAGTAGCATTTCTGGTGGGGACAAGCTATGGGACTCCTTTCAAATTTGCTGGGAACACTGGGAGGCAAGCTGCAATATCTGGCCAATTAATAGAACTGGAAACATGAACACTTTGGGAGTACAGTTACAAATTCTATTCCAAGTCAATCACCTAAGTAAATCAAAATATTCTGAAGCCTTTGTCCTAAACTATTAGCATCCTCAGGTACCTGGAAGAAAGAAATGAAAATTTTCTCTGAAAGACAGCATCCCAGACCTCCAAATGTTCCTAAAAAATTATTTTTAAATAAATCACCTAATAAACAAAAATTAAAAAGGCACATGATAATACAGCTAGAATCTGTTAACAAAAGCAACAGACCATAGCAACAACCAGTGACTTCAGATACTGAAGTTATTGGAATGACAATACAATTATGCTTACCATTTTGTGGGGATAAAGACAAGCTTTTAAGTTTCAGCAAGAAACTGGGAACCAGGTTAGGGTTATGGCTCAGTGGTAGAGTACTTGCCTAGCATGTGTGAGGCACAGGATTCGATCCTCAACACCACATGAAAAAAATAAACAAATAAAATAACGGTGTTGTGTTCATCTACTACTAAAAAAAAAATTTAAAAAATTAAAAAGAAAAAAAGAAACTGGAAACCATAAAGTGTCATTTAGCAAAAGAATCACCAGAAATCATAGAATTGAAAAATATAACCAAGCTTAAAACTCAGTAGAGTACTTAGCATATTAGACACAGTTGAAGAACTGATAAACTAGTAAGACGGGTCTGAAGAAACTAGTGAAAAATACACAAAACAAAGTAAGAAACATAAGAGGTTATGGTAAGTGGGCCTAACAGAGATTTCCACTGGAGCCTAGAGGAGAATATAGGATGGCACAGAGGCAGCACAGCTGAAAGAGACATAGCTACAAACTTCTCAGAACTGTTCAAAGAATACAATCCATTCATTCCAGGAACCTAGTGAAACTGAGCCAGGATAACTTGGTATTTACAAAGAGTGGCCACAATTCTTTTACTCCCTGTATCCATGCCCCCTTTGTAATGTGACTTTGTAGCTCTTTAAATCAAGAAGTAGAGTTTTTCCCCTGTCCCTGACTCTGAACTTGTTTGACCAACAGAATATGGTAGAAGTGAAAAGCCAGTTTGGAGAACCTAGACCTCAACAGACCTTCAATATGTCTTTTTTTTTTTTTTTTTTTGGTACTAGAAATTGAACCCAGGGGCACTTCACCACTTACAACTACATCTCTAACATTTTCTATTTTTTATTTTGAGACAGGTTCTCATTAAGTTGCTGAGTGTCTTGCTAAAGTGCTGAGTCTGGCTTCAAATTTGTGATTCTCCTGCCTCAGCCTCTGAAGTCACTGGGATTACAGGTGTGTGCAACCTCACATAGCTTAAATGTCCTTTTGAAATCCTGCTGTTGTCATAAAAACAAGGCCCAGATTAACCTACTGGTTGATAAGTAGCCTGTCATCTGGCCAGCCAACCCACAAAAGCAGAGCAGCCCTACACAGTATGTGGGAACACCTGGAAGATGAGCATTTGGAACAGACCATCCAGCTTGGCCCAAACCAAATCGCCAAACCAGAATTGTGAATTAAATAAGTGGCGTAGCTTATTTCACAGCAAATACTAAGGGACATAGGTAAATAAAAGCAAATGCATATATACATCTCAAAATGAAGCTGCCAGAAAGTTAAAATGGAGCTGATACAGAGGTCCATGCCTGTAATCCCAGCATCTCAGGAGACTGAGGCAGGAGGATTCCAAGTTCAAAGCCAGCTGCAGCAACTTAGCAAAACCCTGTCTCAAAATAAATATTCAAAAAGAGCTGGGGATGTTGCTCATTGGTTAACCACCCCTGGGTTCAATCCCCAGTACATTAAAAAAAAAAAAAAAAAAAAAAAAAATTAAAAACAGGTTGAGTGCTAATATTTAGGACAGAGAAATAATTTCTAGTAACCTCTTGATCTTTAAGAGTTCTAAATATTTCAATTTAATGACAGTGGTAAAGGCATACATTCTGGGCAAAAAAAAATGACTATCTAAAATGTAGTCCAGTTTGATGAAAATAACATAGTCAAAAGGTATGTTTACAGCTATGTTTACAGTTAGGAGCTCTGAGACAAGCAAGATGTAGGCTGTATTCCAGCTCCACCACTAACTTTGTGACCTTATATTCAATCTTTGTACTTTAGATTTTTCATATGTAATATAAATAATATCCCCTTCTTATTAAGATTGTAAAATGCAAGTACAGTTGTGCTTGGTAGAAAGTAAACCCTAGGTGTTAACAACATTTATGCTACAGATAGGAGTCACTAAAACTATTGTATATGGGGGATTACCAGAGAATCAGAAGACTAGAACCAGAGTTAGAAGGTGCTTCTGAGGTCATCCAACCTTAATCTCCATTTTATATGTGTGTGTATTCCCATTTACAAAAATGTATATTTATTTATTTATTTTTGTATTCTCCGTTTTTAACAATTTTATTTCACTTTATTATTAGACAGTTCTGATTTCAAAGTCTACCTCTTTGGGACAGAGTACAATCTTATTTCATCTTCTGAAAAATAGCTTTTCTAATAGGCTAAGGCAGCTAAGAGGTCTCCCATTATTAACGGCTTCTTGTAAAATAAAATGTTTAGACTCTGAAATCCTACTATCCTCCTCTGGGTACTTTGCATACCCCAGAGCTGAGAAGGGGGAGAAAAGGACATATTTCCATAGGATTAACTCAACAAAGATCTATAATCCACAGCCTCATACCTGTCCTCAAATAAATAACATTCTAAAAAACACAAACAAAAAATAAATCACATTCTGGTTAGGGAAGCAGACAAATTAGTGTTATATAGGGATAAATATAGTATGCCACACACAGAGTATAGGATGAACAACTAACCAGGTTGTGTTTGTGGATGGATATCAGTGTGTGAGTTAGTTATTCAGAGAAGTTTGCCAGAAAGAGATAATATCTGGCACCAGATGATGTGGCACACACCTGTAATCCCAGCAACTTGGGAGGCTGAGGCAGGAGGATGCAAATTCGAGATCAACCTCATCAACACAGCAAGACCTCGTTTCAAAATAAAAAACAAAAAAAGCCTGGGGTTGTCACCAGTGGTGAGTACCCTGGGAGTCAATCTCCAGTATGGGAAGAAATAAAAAAAGAAAGGAAGTAGAAACATCTGCCTGTGTTCTAAGAACCAAATCAGTTTTAGACCCCAAGATAGGCTATCACAATAGCTATCTACTCAAATACTCCCTCTGAAGGCCCTCCTTCTCTTCTAAAGTTTATATGAGATAATTAACACAATGCACATACATAAATATACCTATAATATTTGCAAAAGTGCGTTTTATATGGCCCTTTTTTTTTTTTCCAGTGCTTGCCTTGTGCTTGTAAGGCAAGCACTCTACCAACTGAGCTATAACCCCAGCCCTGGCCTATTATACCAACTTTAGACAGCTGTGTTAATTTAGAGTTTTAGGAAAGCACTTCTAATTGAGTTTTTAACAAGAAAACCAGTATAGTCTGATGGGTTAAAAAATGAGCTTAAGCCATGTGTGGTGGCTCATGCCTATAATCCCAGTGACTCAAGAGGCTAAGGCAGGAGGGTCAGAAATTTGAGACCAGCTTCAGCAATTTAGTGAGGCCCCATGTCAAAAGAAAAAATAAAAAGGGCTGAAGATGCAACTCTGTGGTACAGTGTCCCTGGGCTTAATCCCCAATAATCCCCCCCAACCCCTCCAAAAAAATAGCTTTTTAAAGTAGATAAACCTGGGTTCAAATACAAGCCCTGTCCTTTTCTAGCTGTTCATTGATTCAACCAACATCCATTGAACAACTACTGTTATAGATATGCAGCTAAATGGTGGGATCACACAATGATGGGATCACATAGAATCAGTATTTAGGAAACCAAAGTATTCCATCATTCTTTAGGATGGAATCTCATTACCCAGCTTCTAACATAAACCCTACCACCACTTACTTATTTCAAGAACATTTCCCTTTTAAGTATGTAGGTAGATAAACTGTTTTGTTAAGAGGATAAATACCTGACAAATTCTTGCCAAGATAGAATCAGATATGTGTAGTCAAGGATAAAACTTTTCTCAGAAAACAGCTGTGAAAGAGTTGCTGGCTAACATTGCACTAGCTATTAGTTATCAACCAAATTATTTCATTTAGTCTTCACAATAACCTGCAAGGTAGATTAGATTGTTACAGTAATGGCTTCTAATGAATCATTCCTCCCTCTATCCATGTTCCTTTGCAATGTCACTTTGCCACTAAAGAGGTAGTGGTAAACTCCATTTCCCTTCCCCTTAGGCTGGTCTTGTGACTTACTCTTATCAGTATTAGAGAACTGATGATGGGAGCTTTTATTCTCACCCTCTTGGAAGACTTGCAAGAAGAAAGCCCCAGCTAAACTAAGGAATAATATATTATATGCAGAGACAGAAGAGACTCACCCAACAGTCAGATATGCATGTGAGTCTACGGCTGAGCTTCCAGCTGATATTATATGCATGAGTGACCCACACAAGATCAGCACAACTCAGTCAACCCACAGAATCCTAAGAAACAATAGTTGTTTTACACCACTAAGTTTTTGTCTAAGGTTTGTCTGTCTGCAGGGCTGAGGTTCAAACCCAGGGCCTTCAGTATGCTAGGCAAAAGCTCTACCTCTGAGATATACCCTCTGCCTATTTTTGGTTTATTTAACAGCAATGGGTAACAAAAGCCCCCACAGGATAGATATTATTGTTTATCTCTAATTCAGATCTGAATAAGTAGATTATAAGCTGAAGTTTCAGAATTTTGCAAAGGCTTGAAAAGACAAAAACATACACTGACGCACTTATTTGTTCTCCAATACAAAGCAAACCAAGTATGGTGAAATATATAAACTGGTTTTACTTTCATCCAAATCTATAAAAATTATGTGCAAAAAGGATTGAGCCATGAAGATGTATTCGACATATTCCCAACCCACAGAATAAGTCACTATGTATTTAATGACTGCTTAAAAATAGTAACAACAACCTTTATGGTATTTTCTTGTGCCAGGTACTGAACTAAATCAATCAAGTGTGACAACTACACACACACAGAGACACAATTTTGTCCTCAGACAATCTTAAACAAGAATAAGTCCTATTATTATCCCAATTTGGGGGTGAGAAAATGCTGCACAAAGTAATTAAGCCCAAGATATACAGCTAAATTTCCCACTGGTAAAACTAGATTACATTTAACATCAAGGAAAAGGGAGCACAGTTCATATAAAACATATTCATGATTTCAATATCCAGGTAAAAGCAACAGATCAAAGTGATCTCAGCTGTAAGGATATGAATATTAGGATCACGTGAAAGTCAAACTTTAAACAAAAAGCAAGTTCATCATGAAATAGCAATACTGCAAAATCTACAAAGAAAATATCTATCAACCCACCTACCTAGATTAACACTGTTGAATCACTGCTTGCAAGACAGGCACATGTCACAAATTTTAACTTGGAATGAATCTAAGCATTTTAAATGGTTCCTTCAAACATTAGTACTCTAGATGTCCTAACCCACATGAGTACATTTTGCCTATGTGCCCTTCCTCAGAGTTAGTGAAGGAGTGAAAGTATTCAAAACTCAAGGATCCACAGATGATGGACCGAATGGTTCAGAACGACATGACAGCAGCCATACCTCCTCAGACTCCGTCAACCCCGAGAAGCCATCTCCTCGGAAAACTCTGCACCAAGATTCCAAAATATAAAATTCCCTGCATCAAAGGGAAGGGTGCGTCCAAAGAGAGGGAGAATTCTTGTGACGGGTTGGCCATGTATGAGAAGGGACACTAGGGAAGGCTGTGAAGGCCAAGGGAACAACATCTCTCTGACCACGCTTCCAAAACCAAAGGAATCAGTAAGATGTTATCAAGGACTGAACAAGTTGACAGTCATCCCAAAACTAAGGACTGGAGGGCCCCTGCACAAGGTCTCCCTCCAGCTTTCTGCTGCTCCCAACATTTGCCTCTCCAGCGGACTTCAGGCCCGCCCCCTTGGTCTTCGGGCCCACACTCCTAGCTTCACACCCAAGATCTTCGGTCACCTCCAGAACAACAAATCGGTGACTTCCCTTCCAACCTCTCTACTCATGTGCTCCAGAGAAATACTCACTTGCCCGCCAGATCTTTATGAGAGCCGCTTGAATTCATGAGCTGGGCCAAATCCTGTCGCACGGCGGCCGCCATCTTTCTTCCAGCTCAGCCACGGCAGCCGGGCCTCTCGCAGCCAAAAAAGAAGACGAGTGCGGTCCTCCACAGTGCAGCTAGAGGGAACCCGAGATACCACAGAGTAATGTGTTTGTGGGCCAGAGCGCCGGGTGTGGGAGCCGGGTGCGCTAGTTCCGCCCCCAGGGTTGATGACGCGTAACTCACGTCTGAGACCCGCCCAGGCCTCTCCCATAGACTGTCGCTCACGCTCCGACTTGGGATTGGTTAATGAACTTCAAGGCAGGGTGTCGCTTGTGCAACTTCATCAGGGGCCGGGTACGTTAAGCCACCGCGTTTTCACTCAGTTCCGTTTCTCACATCTGTGGTTTACTGCTCGTGGTTCTTTAAGTCACCCCTTAACTACCTATGGTGAAGATTGACCTGTTTCTATTTTCATTTCATCACAATTCGGTGCTCTTAAAAATAAAAAATAAATCCCCATTCCCCCTTCCACCCTATGTCTTTTTAAAGGGTTCATCGTATATCCGAAAGTGACATTTTCTATGTTGTCCCGAAACAATTATTAGTAACACCCCCTTTCTCTCTAGAAACGTTTCCATTTGAATGACAAATTTATGGTTTCCCTATATTTATACGGGATTACACTCATTGCTCTTGTATTCTTACAGAATTTTTTTCTGCAATTACAAGCAAATAAATGTAAATTGTTCCTTTAAAAAAAAAAATAACACCATATTACTGCTCTGCCCTTGATGTTTTCACTTTTTCTGGGATCTTACCATATAAGTCGAGTCTTAAAATGTCATTATTTTTAGAGCTGGAAAGTATTACATAGTGAAGGCATGTCATAATTTGTTTAATCCTTTAAGGACAATAGTTATTTGTAGTAAATGTTGAAGAACTGTACAAACGTATATACACATTATGTATAAAACATTTTTCCCTGAAATCCAGAAATATATATTAAACATTATATATGACATATATATATGTATCCATAGTCCAAAGAATAGACACAATTTTTGGTAGATATTACCAAATTGCAGTTTTTAGGAATGCTATCATTTTGCTTTCCAATCAGAAATATATTGGAGTGCAATTTCATATAGCCTTACCTACAAAGGATGTTAAACTTCAGTTTTTTTTTCCCTCTTGATATGTGAAAATTGGCATGTTCCCTCTTTGAGGAAGGGAAAAGAAGACTTAACAAGAAATTATCTTTTGCAAGAGTAGAATGGAGATTGCCAACATCAATTGAGACCTCATTCCATTGGCAAGAATGCATAGTGACACTGAGACTGGAACGTCAGTCTCAGTTGACAGCCCTGTGCCCACAATAAAGGAAAGATGGAGTTAGTGAGACAATCAGCAGTCTCTACTACAACCTGTCCTTCTGACCAGTTAAATCTGTGTGTCCTTCTCACAGAACATACCCCTTTCCTTCATAAAGAATAGAGTTCAATTTCCCATTCAGTTTTGTCTAAAGTTAAAATTATGGGCTGGGATGTAGCACAGTGGCAAAGTGTCTGCCTTGCATCTCCAAGCCCTGGGTTTGACACCCAGCCCCCCAACCCCCAGCAAAAAAAAAAAAAAAAAAAAAAAAAAAATCACCAAAAAGAATAAGATAAACAAAAATTATAACAATTTAAAGACATTAATCACCTCTTTTTTCCCCCCAGGTACTAGGCATTAAACCCAGGGGCACTTTAGCACTGAGCTACATTCCCAGTTTGTTTTTTAAAATTTTTTATGTTTTTTTTTAATTTTTATGTTAAATTACCCAGGCTAGCCTTGAACTTGTGATTCTCCTGGCTCAGTCTTCCAAGTAGCTAGGGTTACAGGCATGGACCACCATGCCTGGCTTAATTGACTTTATATTTTATTTAAGAATCAGTCAAGAGATCCAAGATGGCAGTCTAGAGGGAGGCTGCGTTCCTTGTCGCTCCGCAACGCTGGATTCAAGCAGAGGATATCTGTTTCTCGATGAGGCAGTTTTTGCTGCTTATCGATCCCCTGCTCTTTACCCCATTTGTCTGCTGTGATCACCCGTGATCACCTGCAATCTGCCAGCATATCGACGCCTTTTTTGAGAGCAGATTGCTCACTGTCAGGCGTCTATCATCCACCATTTGCCTGCCTCTCGCCTGTCCGTCGCCTGCCTTACCCCTATCCAGCACCCAACGCTCGAGGGTCACCTCCTGATCGTCCTACAGCTGCCAGCAGACTGACCACTGACCACCAGTGGAGAACCAGCTGCCTACTGCTGCCTGGAAGTTCATTGTTACAGTACCTGCAGGTTTGATTACACGTGGCTGCCACCATTTTGAGACAACAGCCAGGCCCTTTAGGACCCCTGGCCGGACTGACTGAGTCCAATCTCCAGGATCCCTCAGCCCGACCAACCACTCCCTACCTCTGGGGCTCTCACATCAATTGACTGCTCCCTGCCGCCAGGACCCCCAGACCAACTGAATGTGCCCTATCACCAGGAACCCAGACCAACTGATTGCACCCGGCCTCCTGCATCCCACAACCACACCAAACACACCTGACCTCCAGGACCACTGCCAAACAACTGCATCCTGTCTCCAGGACCTCCAGCTGACCACGTCCACCCCTGAGCTGCAGCTCCCCATTTGCCAACACATTTGGAAGCCAGAGCAGCCATCTTGGATAATCCTGGAAGCCATAGCTCCGATCTTCGGGTGGGGCAAATCCCATCCTGAGACGCCTGCTGGAGGCAGGCGTCAGTTACCTCTCATACATCAGGCTACTGAACACTGGGAGGTTTCATTAGTATATGACTGTTATACAGTAGATTTTCTTTTTTCTTCTTTTTTAAAAAAAATATTTAAGTTTTTATTTCTTTACGTTTCTTGCTTTCTTTTCCTTCTGTTTACCTGTTCCCTCAGAGTCGCTTTCTCCCTTATTTACATGCTAACATCCAATTTCTTTTGATTACACGCTCACCCTTTCTGTTTTCTAGAACTTCTGTATATTCTTTTATTATCCCATTAACAGCCATATTCTTCATCCCTCTGCATCCTCTTTGTCCTCCATTAGAAACTGCAGACATTATTGTAAACCTGTTTGTTTTACCGAAGATAACATTTGAACATATTTTGTTTATTATGACAATTTTGTTATTGTCCCCATAGGGGCTATTTGGTCTAGGATTGCATAGTGTCTGATTTGGGCACTGCTAATATTGATCTCCCCTTAAAGAAAGGGTTTTGGAAACCTATAGGGCCACTATAAGCCTATAGGGGGAAATCTTCAATACCCCAGATCTGCAGTGCTAGAAGGGAAAATACATGAACAACATGAAAAAACAAGGGAAGAAAATGATCCAAACAAATCTAGATTCTATAGTAATAGAATCCAATCACAGTATGTTAGAAGAAATGTCAGAAAAGGACTTCAGATTATACATGATTAAGATGATTCGCGAAGCAAAGGATGAGATAAGAGAGCAAATGCAGGCAATGAATGATAATAGCAATAAGCTGAAAAAGCACCTGCAGGAAGCAAAAGATCATTTCAACAAAGAGATAGAGATTCTCAAAAAAACCAAACAGAAATCCTTGAAATAAAGGAGACAATAAACCAAATTAAAAAACTCAATGGAAAGCATCACCAACAAACTAGACCACTTGGAAGACAGAACCTCAGACAATGAAGACAAAATATTGAATCCTGAAAATGAAGTCGCTCAAACAGAGAAGATGGTAAGAAATCATGAACAGAATCTCCAAGAACTATGGGACATCATGAAAAGACCAAATTTAAGAATTATTGGGATTGAGGAAGGGACAGAGATACAAACCAAAGGAAGGAACAACCTATTCAATGAAATAATATCAAAAAATTTCCCAAACCTGAAGAATGAAATGGAAAATCAAATACAAGAGGCTTACGGAACACCAAATGCACAGAATCACAACAGATCCACACCAAGGCACATTATAATGAAAATGCCTAACATTCAAAATAAAGATAGAATGTTGAAGGCCGCGAGAGAAAAGCATCAGATTACATATAGGGGGAGACCAATATGGATAGCAGCCAACTTCTCAACCCAGACTCTAAAAGCTAGAAGGGCCTGGACCAACACATTTCAAGCTCTGAAAGAACATGGTTGCCAACCAAGAATCCTATACCCAGCAAAACTAACCTTCAGATTTGAAGATGAAATAAAATCCTTCCATGATAAACAAAATTTAAAAGAATTTACAAATAGAAAGCCTGCACTACAGAATGTTCTCAACAAAATATTCCATGAGGAGGAAATGAAAAACAACAATGTAGGTCAGCAAAGGGAGGAACTACCTTAGAGAAAAAGCACTCAAAGGAGAAACCAAGCCAACTTAAAACCAAAAATAAGCCAAATGACTGGGAATACAAATCATTTCTCAATAATAACCCTGAACTTTAATGGCCTAAACTCCTCAATCAAAAGACAGAGACTGGCAGAATGGATTAAAAAGAAAGACCCAACAATATGCTGCTTGCAAGAGACTCATCTCATAGAAAAAGACATCCACAGACTAAAGGTGAAAGGATGGGAAAAAAACCTACCACGCACATGGACTCAGTAAAAAAGCTGGGGTTTCCATCCTTATATCAGATAAAGTGGACTTCAAGCCGAAGTTAGTCAGAAGGGATAAAGAAGGACATTTCATACTGCTTAAGGGAACCATAAATCAGGAAGACATAATGATAGTAAATATTTATGTCCCAAACAATGGTGCATCCCTGTACATCAAACAAATCCTTCTCAATTTCAAGAATCACATAGACCACAACACAATAATTCTGGGTGACTTTAACGCACCGCTGTCACCACTAGATAGATCTTCCAAACAAAATCCAACCAAAGAAACCATAGAACTCAATAACACAATCAATAACCTAGACTTAATAGACATATATAGAATATTCCATTCATCAACGAGCAGATACACTTTCTTCTCAGCAGCACATGGAACCTTCTTGATAATAGACCATATGTTATGACACAAAGCAGCCCTTAGGAAATGCAAAAAAATAGAGATACTGCCTTGTGTTCTATCAGATCATAATGGACTGAGAGTAGAAATCAATGACAAAGTAAAAAAAGGAAATTACTCCAACACTTGGAGACTAAATAATATGCTATTGAATGAAACATGGATAACAAAAAACATCAGGGAAGAGATTAAAAAATTCTTAGAGGTCAATGAGAATGATGATGCGACATATCAAAATCTCTGGGACACTATGAAAGCAGTACTAAGAGGAAAATTCACTGCATGGAGCACATTCCAGAAAAGAATGAAAAGTCAACAATTAAATGACCTAACATTACAGCTCAAAGCCCTAGAAAAAGAAGAACAGAATAACAGCAAAAGTAGTAGAAGACAGGAAATAATTAAAATCAGAGCTGAAATCAATGAAATTGAAACAAAAGAAACTATTCAAAAAATTGACATAACAAAAAGTTGGTTCTTTGAGAAAGTAAACAAAATAGATAAACCCTTAGCCACACTAACAAGGAGAAGGAGAGAGAAGACTCAAATGACTAAAATACATGATGCAAAAGGAAATATCACAACAGACACCACTGAGATACAGAACATAATGAGAAGCTACTTTGAAAATCTGCATTCCAACAAAATAGAAAGTACCGAAGACATTGACAAATTTCTAGAGACATATGCTCCTCCCAAACTGAACCAGGAGGACATACATGATTTAAACAGATCAATATCAAGCAATGAAATAGAAGAAGCCATTAAAAACCTACCATCCAAAAAAAGCCCAGGACCAGACGGATTCTCAGCCGAGTTCTACAAGACCTTGAAAGAAGAACTCATTCCAATACTTCTCAAAGTATTCCAGGAAATAGAAAAGGAGGGTACCCTACCGAACTCATTCTATGAAGCTAATATCACCCTCATACCCAAACCAGGAAAAGACACATCAAGAAAAGAACATTTTAGACCAATATCCTTGATGAATATAGATGCTAAGATCCTTAAGAAAATATTGGCAAACCGTATCCAAAAACATATTAAGAAAATTGTGCACCACGATCAAGTGGGGTTCATTCCTGGAATGCAAGGATGGTTTAACATCCGTAAATCAATAAACATAATCCAGCATGTCAATAGACTTAAGGATAAGAATCATATGGTTATTTCAATTGACGCAGAAAAAGCATTTGACAATATACAACACCCCTTCATGCTCAAAACACTAGAAAAAATAGGGATAGTAGGAACATACCTGAACATTGTAAAGGCTATTTATGCTAAGCCCATGGCCAACATCATTCTTAATGGAGAAAAACTGAAACCATTCCCTTTAAAAACGGGAACAAGACAGGGATGTCCTCTTTTACCACTTCTATTCAACATTGTCCTCGAAACTCTAGCCAGAGCAATTAGGCAGACTAAAGAAATTAAAGGGATACGAATAGGAAAAGAGGAACTTAAGCTGTCAGTATTTGCGGATGACATGATTCTATATTTAGAGGATCCAAAAACCTCCTCCAGAAAACTTCTAGACCTCATCAATGAATTCAGCAAAATAACAGGCTATAAAATCAACACGCATAAATCTACAGCATTTTTATACACAAATGATGAAACAGCTGAAAGGGAAATGAGGAAAACAACTCCATTTGCAATAGCCTCAAAAAAAATAAAATACTTGGGTATCAATCTAACCAAAGAGGTAAAAGATCTCTACAATGAAAACTACAAAACAGTGAAGAAAGAAATTAAAGAAGACCTTAGAAGATGGAAAGGTCTCCCATGTTCTTGGATAGGCAGAATTAATATTGTCAAAATGGCCATACTACCAAAAGTGCTATACAGATTCAATGCAATTCCAACTAAAATCCCAATGATGTACCTCACAGAAATAGAGCAAGCAATCATGAAATTCATCTGGAAGAATAAGAAACCCAGAATAGCTAAAGCATTCCTTAGCAAGAAGAATGAAACAGGGGGTATTGCAATACCAGAACTTCAACTATACTACAAAGCAACAGTAACAAAAATGGCATGGTATTGGCACCAAAACAGACAGGTAGATCAATGGTACAGAATAGACGACACGGACACAAACTCAAATAAATACAATTTTCTAATACTAGGCAAAAGTGCCAAAAATATGCAATGGAGAAAAGATAGCCTCTTCAACAAATGGTGCTAGGAAAACTGGAAATCCATATGCAACAGAATGAAACTAAACCCCTATCTCTCACCCTGCACAAAACTCAACTCACAATGGATCAAGGACCTTGAAATCAGACCACAGACCCTGCATCTTATAGAAGAAAAAGTAGGTCCAAATCTTCACCTTGTTGGCTTAGGATCAGACTTCCTTAACAGGACTCCCATAGCACAAGAAATAAAAGCAAGAATCAATAAGTGGGATACATTCAAACTAAATAGCTTTCTCTCAGCAAAGGAAACTGTCAGCAATGCGAAGAGAGAGCCTACAGAGTGGGAGAATATCTTTGCCACTCATACTTCAGATAGAGCACTAATTTCCAGAATCTATAAAGAACTCAAAAAACTCTACACCAAGAATAAAAATAACCCAATCAACAAATGGGCTAAGGAAATGAACAGACACTTCACAGAAGAAGATGTACAAGCAATCAACAGATATATGATAAAATGTTCAACATCTTTAGTAATAAGAGAAATGCAAATCAAAACTACACTAAGATTCCATCTCACCCCAATTAGAATGGCGATTATCAAGAATACAAGCAACAATAGGTGTTGGAGAGGATGTGGGGAAAAAGGTACACTCATACATTGCTGGTGGGACTGCAAATTAGTGCAGCCACTCTGGAAAGCAGTGTGGAGATTCCTTAGAAAACTTGGAATGGACCCACCATTTGACCCAGCTATCCCACTCCTCGACCTATACTCAAAGGACTTAAAATCAGCACACTACAGAGATACAGCCACATCAATGTTCATAGCGGCTCAATTCACAATAGCCAGACTATGGAATCAACCTAGATGCCCTTCAATTGATGAATGGATAAAGAAACTGTGGCATATATATATACAATGGAATATTATTCCGCCATGAAGAATGATAAAATTATGGCATTTGCAGGCAAATGGATGAAATTGGAGAATATCATGTTAAGTGAGATAAGCCAATCTTAAAAATCCAAAAGAGGAATGATCTCACTGATAAGCGGATGATGACACTTAATGGGGGGTGGGAGGGGGACAAGAATGGAGGAAGGAGGGACTGTATAGAGGGAAAAGAGAGGTGGGAGCGGTGGGGGGGAAGGAAAAAAATAACGGAATGAATAAAACACCATTACTCTATGTAAATATATGAATATGCAAACTGTATGCTGTTACTCCATGTACAAACTGAAACAACATGTATCCCATTTGTTTACAATAAAAATAAATTAAAAAAAAAGAATCAGTCAACACTTCATTCCACAAATAATGTTCCAATGAATCAAAGAGAGGGACAATCAAACAAATTTGTTTGTTTGTTGTTTTGTCAGTGTTGGCGTTTGAACCCAGGGGTGTTCTACCACTAAGCTATATCCCCATCCCTTTGTTTATGTTTTTTGAGAAGGTTTTTGGTTTTTGCTAAATTGCTTATGCTAGCCTCAAATATGCAATCCTCCTGCCTCAGTCTCCCAAGTAGCTAGGCTTACAGGCATGCACAAACACACCCAGTGGAACTTGGTTTTATAGACTGAAAAGCGCTGAAGTACACAGACAAGAAATGAAAGTGGATCAGTTATTTCAAACTTACTTTCCTTGTAAGGCTGGAACAGGGAGACAGAACAATTGAAAAATAACTGATAAGTTTAACCTTAGGTTACTTCAGATTACCTTTTCTGTGTGTATGAAAGGATTAAAGGCAGAGGGAACTTCATCATCATGCCAATTGAAACTGGCCTATTTGAGAGATCGCTCTAATCCTGATTTCTCAGAAGAGCAAATAAACAACTTAGTTTCAGCTTAGTAACATGGAACTTAAATGTTTGTAAATATTTTTATTTTTAGCCTGGTTTAGTGCAAAGTTTTAGCTCAAAGCAATGGTCTCCTGTAATTTTTATTTGACAGTTCTACATCAGCTCTAAATCCAGGATGTCTGGTAGTGAACAGTCCTCTCCATCAGTTGGGATGTGGCTTTTTATTTCCCAGAGACAGACATATAGACTATAAAACAAATATCAGCCCCATACCCACACATGTAATACAAAACCTATAGTAGAGTAGAAACAGGACAACCATAGTTAAAACGCAGAAAAAGGAAGAATGGGAAACAGCAATTATTGGTCCACAGCAATGGTAGAATCTTGGACAGGAATTATGAATAACTCACTGCCCTGTTGTTAGAATAAGTTATTTGCCTCGACCTTGGTTGTGCTCTCTGAGAGGATTTCCATTGTCCATTGTATTCTTAGGCCCAACCTTTGTGCTTTGAATACAGTAGATCCCCCTTAACAACAAGGGATAGTTCCAAGACCCCCCAGTTGGTGCTTGAAACCACACCAGCACCTAGTTCTGGGATTTTTTCTCCACATACACACTTGTGAAAATTTTAATTTATAAATTAAATAAAGCAAAAATTATAAATTAAATTAGGCAAAGTAAGAGATTAACAATAATAATAAAGAAGAACAATTATAACAGTACACTGTAAAGTTATGCAAATATGGTCTCAGTCCTTCTTTAAATATCTTATTGTACTGTAGAGCTTAGCAACTTCAGCTTGATTATTTTTCTTATTGAGTTGAGAACTTTCACCTTTTCACTTAAAGGAAATTCTTTACAACGTCTCCTTGGCATATCAAAATTGCCCGTATCACTACCCTTTGTACTTGGGGCCGTGACTAAGTAAAATAAAGATTACATGAACACAAGCACTGTGATGTTGCAACAGTAAATCTGATAACCAAGACAGCCACTAAGTGGCTAATGAAAGGGTAGCACATATATTATGGATACACTGGGCAAAGAGATAATTCATTGCCTGGGCAAAGCTGAGCAGAATGGCAAGAGATTTCATATTCAGAGTGGTGCTTAATTTGAAACTTGTGAATTTTTATTTTATTTTTATGTCTATAATTTTTATTTGGCCTTTTCAGACCACAGTTGACCACAAGTAATTTAAACCACTGAAAGTGAAACCACAGATAAGGAGTTACTGTACAAGTTAGATAGATGTTAAGTATATTCCCTCTTTGGGGATAAGTATGGCTTGAACAATTGAGGGCTTTAATAGACCAGGCTTTTCTGTGTGTTTATTTTTAGTGTAATTCCATTGAATATTCAGTAAGCTTTGACTGTTTACGTCCAATTAGCTGCCGGTGCCAATAATGATACCCACTGTTCTTTCTAGAAGTAGTTGTTAAACCTGCCCTGTTTCCTGGCTTCTGAGTTCAATGCATTCTTTTTCTTTCTTTCATAGTTTTTTTGTTTGTTTGTTTTTGCAGTGCTGGGTATTGAACCCCAGGGCTTGTGCATGATACACAAGTGCTCTACCACTGAGCTACATCCCCAGCCCTCTCTCTTTTTTTAAAGAAATTTATTTTTCACAGTCCTATAAGCTGGAGCATCATTATCAAGTTACTGACATCTGGAGAGGGACTTCCCGCTGGATTAGAATGTTACAGAGGGCATAACATGACAAGAGGGAAGGAGTGTCTCTGTGTTTTAGTCAGGTGTGGGAAGCCATCCTTATCTAGCAGAATCAGGCAGTTCCCTGTCTAGTTCCTCTCAGAGAATGGCTCCCCTAACTCCACCCTATCCTGTCCATCACAGAAGAAGCTCCTCCTGGTCTTTTCCCTCTTTACCTGTGTGTCTATAAATAAAGGAGAGTTGGGCTACGCCATGTGGTTGTTAGAGGCCAGAGCTGGTATGGCCAGACCCGTCACACCCCATCTCATTTAAAAAGAGTATTGGCTTTTCTGTGTTTATTAAGTAGATAAGTTTATGGGTAATTGACTGATAAACAGCCAACATCATCCTCGAGAGGCTGAGGCAGGAAGAGGTCGAATTTGAATAGAGCCTTGGCAATTTAACAAGGCTCTCCACAAGACCCTGTCTCAAAATAGAAAATAAAAAGGGCTGTCTATAACTCATTGGTAAAGCACCCCTGAGTTTGATCCCCAGTACCATAAAAAAAAAATTTGGTGCTGTATCTGTCAGGCAATGTGGACAGTCTCATCAACTGTGTTTCCACTGTATTTAATGTTTTTCTGTTTCTTTCTGTTAGTTGGGAGTTCCTTGAGGGCATTAATAGGGCAAAGGTAGAAGGTACCTCTTCAATTTGAATCTTGCAGTTCAGAATGGTCACTGTAATCCTCAATCCCTTCGATCACCTGTTGCCTTGGTGACTGGAAAGTTGTCATCATCAATCTTTTTTTGGGGGACAGGGGGCTGATCTCAGCAGAGTCCAGGGCAGACATAGCACCAATCTTATCACCGCA
This sequence comes from Sciurus vulgaris, assembly GCF_902686455.1. Taxonomy (NCBI): domain Eukaryota; kingdom Metazoa; phylum Chordata; class Mammalia; order Rodentia; family Sciuridae; genus Sciurus; species Sciurus vulgaris. Next base: position 77,525,851 of record NC_136469.1, read on the forward strand.
GGTACACATGACACCTCTTGGGGTCAAAGTTGGATGACATGTGGAGGCTTCTGGTGTTAGATGAACCCAGATTTGGGACAACCTGAAGAAAGTAACCTCTTTTGAGCCAAAAGCCAAAAATCCAATGTGTTCTTAATGTCTAACCCCAATTTTTGGTACTGGGGATTGCACCCAGGGGTGCTCTACCACTGAGCTACATCCCCAGCCTTTTTTTTTTTTTTTTTAATTTTGAGACAGGGTATTGCTAATTTGCTAAGGTTGGACTTCAACTTGGAATCCTCTTGCCTCAGCCTCCTGAGTCCCTGGGATTACAGGTGTGTGCCACCCCACTCAGCTTTAATGCCAACTTTAATGCCAACTTTTTAATGGTGGTTGCTTTGAAATCATCTGAAACAAAATCTTAAATAAGAAAATAACTCTATTAATTTGATTTTGCTTAGTCTTATATTTGTTTTCTGCTAAGTTTGCTGTTGTTGTTTTAGTGTGTTTGCCAAAAAGTCTATGAGAATCTCTAAGCCAGGTCTTTTCTACTGCTACTTAGGGATACATAAACAGTTGAGTTTTTTCAACATAGCGAAGGTCCAGAATTTCTGGACATTATATTCCCTTTTTAACTTGACTTAAAACTTGGCTTATAATACCTTGCTGAAAGCAACAAAAACAGCAACACACACAGCTGGCTCTTCTCAGATACTTCCCCTAGAGCTACTATCCAGACAGTGAGGTTTTTTGCCTTCCTAATTATTGTAAGCAGCAATTTTATTGAATGTTTTGACATAAAAAGTACTTTCCTTGCTAGACTATTCATTCCCCTGCTAGCATTGAGGAGAATGCTGTATATTTCTGTTTTACTTATAGCAGTGAAGAAAAGCAAAACTGGGCTGCCCAGAAGGCCTATTCTTTCTCCCACTTTTCAGTTGCTTAGCAAGAACATCTGATTTAACTTGAGGGAAGTGCACAAATCTTAGTTCTTATTCTTTTACTATGCAAAACCTTGGCTCCCAGCCCAGGCATACTGAATCAAAACTGTCACATTAATAAAATCCCCAGTCATTCTTTCACAATAAAATTTGGGATTCATCTAGCAGATGACCACATCATTGGTATATGAATTCCTCTTACCAAACTCTGGTCTAATAAGGCCATGTTCCTGTCTGGGAATCTCCTACTGTTACAGTCAACTAGATGATCTCCACCTGTTTTAGTTAGCTTTTTCACTACTGTGACTAAAAGATCTGATTAAAATAATTTTAGGGGAGGAAAAGTTTATTTGGGGGCTTATGGTTTCAGAGGTCTCAGTCTACAGATATCTGACTCCATTCTTCAGGGCTCAAGGTGAGGCTGAACATCAAGGAAGAAGAATGTGGTAGAGGGAAGCAGCTCACATGGTGATCAGGAAGCAGAGAGAGACTCCACTCTCCAGATACAAATATATATCCAAAGCCACACCCCCAATACATACAAATATGTACTCCTCCAGCCACACCCCACCTGCCTTCAGTTACCACTCACTTAATCCCATCCAGTGATTAATTCACCAACTGGGTAAAGGCTCTTGCAACCCAATCATTTCCCCCTCTGAACCTTCTCTCATTGTCTCACATATGAGCTTTTGGGAGACACCTCATATCCAAACCATAACACCACCCTCTCACAACTTTCCTGCAAATATGCAAAGGAAGTCATCCTGGGGTCTTCTCCTGGCACATCTTTTATTCCATGTTCACTGTGCCCAACTTAGCTATACCTCACTATAAAAGAAAAAAGATCATGTAATTTGCTGTTTACTTCACACTTAAATCCTTACTCTATACTTATTCCACATTAATTCTCATTCTTAGTCTTAGGTAATACATATTTATTGCTCAACATCAACTCTTTTTTTTTTTTTTTTTTTTTTTTTTGCAGTGCTGGGGATTGAACCCAGGGCCTTGTACTTGCAAGGCAAGTACTCTACCAACTGAGCTATCTCCACAGCCCCATTCAAAATCAACTCTTAATAATATTTCTATAGTCATGATTGTCTGAAACAAGTTCTTTAATAAATTTCTCAGGAAGGACTCATGGAAACCTTATTCCTTCATGTTCTGGTACATTAATAATTAGTTTGTGCCATACTTTTATGTTTGAAAATTGGTTTTGTTAGATATAGTAAACTGACTTACTTTCCTTGAGAATCCTTTTTTGTTATTGTTGTTTTGTTTTGTACTGGGGATGGAATCCAGGACCTTGTGAATCCTAGATGAGCTGTCTCTGTAGCCCCTTCTTGAGAATCTTAAATGTGGTACTCCATTTTCTTGTGAATAAGCACTACTGAGAAAAAAAAATTTTTTTTGGTACCAGGGATTTAACCCATGGGTACTTAACCACTTAGGCATATCCCCAGCCCTTTTTATTTTTATTTTGAGACAGGGTCTCCCTAGGTTGTTTACAGCCTCACTAAATTGCTAAGGCTGGACTTGAACTTGTAATCCTCCTCCTCAGCCTCCTGAGCTGCTGGGATTACCGGTGTGCACCACCACACCCAGGACTGAAAAAAATAATCTTTTTAGAATTTAATTTTCTTTCCCTTATAAGTCACTTGTAATTTCTGCCTAGATGCCCCAGTTTTTTTTCCTCTCAAATCCAGAAGTTTAGTGGACTGTGTCAGCGTTGGTCATGCTGGGCTAATGTTCTCAGGTCACAGTGTGCTTCTTCAATGTGGAGTCTGAATTTTTTACATTTTCTTTAGTTATAAATAGTTGTACTTGTTTTATTCCTTTGGTTTCTTTCTTCATACAAAAAACAAAATCAAAATCAAAGCAAAACATACAATAGAATCTATATACGTAAAGTTCTAAATCAGGCAAAAGTAATTTATGGTGGTATAATATGAGAAATTGCCTGGAAAGGGGACAATGGAAAACAATGAGAATTTACTGGAAAGTGGCAGGAGGTGATAGAAATGTTCTATATGTTCATGGAAATATGGGTTACATTGGGATATGAATTTATCAAAATTCAACAAGCTATGCACTTAAGACCTGTGCATTTCACTGAATATAAAGCCTCAATTTAAAAGGGGAAAAATTATTCTTTTTGTCCCATTCTCTGGTATATATGTATTTAATTTAGTCTTTTTAAATTTTTTATTTGTTCTTTTTAGATATACACGACAGTGGAGTGTATTTTGGCATATTACACATACATGGAATGTAACTTCCCATTCTTGTGGTTGTACATGATGTGGAGTTACACTGGTCGTGTACTCATATTAACATAGAAAAGTAATGTCTGATTCATTCTACTGTCTTTCCTCTTCCCATTCCCGCTCCCTTCCCTTCGTTCCCCTTTGTCTAACCACTGAACTTCTATTGAATTTTGACTTGAGTACTTATATTTATGCATTTATATATTTTTTATGGTTTATGTTTTCTTTTGTCTTCTCTAGAAGTTATATTTTATTAGAAGCCACTAGTTCTCAGTGTTTTGCCTGTCCTTCTTCATGGCTGCTGGGTCCCCTAACGTACACTTCCATTTCCTTTGCCTATTTGTTAGAGCTCAGATCCAAATGTAGGAATACCTTAAATGACAGTGTCATGTGTAGTAGAAATCATAGTACTTCCTGTCTTGTGGAAGCCGTGACTCCTTGTTGAGGTATTGGAAACAGCCTCTCTGGTTCTCGGCTTCAAATGTTAAAGGTTGGTGTGAAGAAGCTTTCTAGTTTGATACCATTCCATTTGTTGAGTCTTGATTTTATTTCTTGCACTTTAGGAGCCTGACTGAGGAAGTTGGTTTCAGAGTCTACAAGATGGAGAGTTGGGCTTACTTTTTCTTCTAGTAGGCGCAGCCACATCAATGTTTATAGCAGCTCAATTCACAATAGCTAAGCTGTGAAACCAACCGAGGTGCCTTCCAACAGATGAGTGGATAAAGAAAATGTGGATATATACATAATGGAATATTACTCAGCCTTAAAGAAGAATGAAATAATGGCATTTGCTGATAAATGGATGGAGCTAGAGAATATCATGCTAAGTGAAATAAGCCAATCCCAAAAAAACCAAAGGCCAAATGTTCTCTGATATGTGAATGCTAACTCACAACAAGAGAGGGTAGGGAGGGGAAGAATAGAAGTTCATTGGAATAGACAAAGGGGAATGAAGGGAAGGGAGAGGGGATGGGAACAGGAAAGACAGTAGAATGAATTGGACATAACTTTCCTTTGCTCATACATGAATACACAACCAGTGTAATTCCACATCATGTACAACCGCAAGAATGGGATCCTAACTGGAATGGCTTGTACTCCATGTATGTATAATACGTCAAAATATACTCTACTGTCATGTATATCTAAAAACAATTTTTTTAAAAAAGGAAAAAAATGTTAATGGGTTTGGGGTTGTAGATCAGTGTTTAGAGCGCTTACCAAGTATGTGCAAGGCCTTAGGTTTTATCCCCAGTGCTTTAAAAAAAAAAAAAAAAAAAAAAAAAACAGAAAGAAAAGATAAAAGAGTAAAAAAGCAAGAAGGATGGAAGTAAGAAAGGAAAGAAAGAATTGGTCTTCAATCCACAGAGCAAGAGAAGTTTCAGCACAACTGTTGTGTTTCCTCAAAGCTGCTCTGGTGTCAAGATGACCAGCAGGTTCTCTAAGGAACACTGCCAGAGCAGGTACCATTCCTTCTTTTTGGAGGTTCATGGATCTTCATAGGTTACACCATTCCTTAATCCATTGTGTTCTGTTTTTTTGTTTGTTTGTTCTTGGTCTTTTTGTGCTAGGGACTGAACCCAGGGGACCTTTACCACTGAGCTATATTCCTAGCCCTTTTATTTTTTGTTTTAAGACAAGGTCTCAGTCCTGGCCTCTAACTTGTGGTCTTCCTGCCTTAGCCTCCAAGTGGCTGGGATCACAGGCACCGTGGTGCTGTCTAATCCAGTGTGTTCTGACCCTCTTCTCTTTCTCTCTCTTTAAATTCACTATAACCTGAGACTTTCTTATACCATCCAGTGACCACTTGTACCTCTCTGATGACTCCCATTTTATTCATTTTTCCAACAGGGTCACATGGTTGAATTGCAGTGGGAAAGGAGAGTTTACATGTAATAGTCTGATTTTTTTTTTTTTTTTTTGGTACCCAGGATTGAACCCAGGGATGCTCAACCACTGAGCCACATCCTCAGACCTTTTTTATATTTCATTTTGAGACAGGGTCTCACTAAGTTGCTGAGGCCGGCCTTGAATTCGAAATCCTATTGTCTCCTGAGCTACTGGGATTACAGGTGGGCACCACCGCATCGGGGTGATTCATTTTTGTAAACCATCAGGTGCCTAGAAGTCTCTGCCTTGTACTTAATAAGCACTCAAAGATAAGTTAGATTGGTAGCACAGACTTGTAATCCCAGTGAGTCAGGAGGCTGAGGCGGGAGGATAACAAGTTCAAGACTAGACTAGGCATGACCCTGTTTCAAAACTTAAAAAAAATATTTTAAAAGAGCTGGAGATGTAGCTCAGTGGTAGAGCGCTCTTGGGCTCAATGCTTAGTACTAGGGGAGTTGGCGTCCAGCAATGGGAGGGGAGGGAAAAAGAAAATGTATGTTGAATTGAATAAAGATAGGAGACTTAGAAAATACCCACATCACTGAGTTTGATGTTTCTTTCTAAATCTCCCTTTCTGGGTTTGCTACTAAAATCAAGATGCACACAAATCCAAGGGTTGAATAGGGATTAACCATGATAAGCTGGAAAAGATGTTCCAGATCTGCCATCAACTGTTGGAATAACTAGAAGCAGATAGTAAACCTTGGGTTCCGAGAGCCAGAGGACAAATAGGAAAGGGTGATTTAAGAAGTGCTGTCCTGGGTAAAAGAGCACCATGCATTGGAGTCCAACAGTAGAGACCCTCAGAGTCTCCTAGTTAAGTAACAACTGGAGGTGTTTCTGTTTTTGTCTAAGCACCAGAAAGCTAGAAAAAGCATTGTTCCCACTACAACAACAGCAAACTAGATAATCTATAAAATCATAACTTTGAGATCCCTTTTAATCTGGGAAACCAACTGGCCTGAAATCTAAGGAAAGGTAGGTACCTCTAAAAAGAGATGAGATGCAAGCAATGGCTAATCTGTGGCAGAGCATGAGAAAGGACATATGGAAGCCACACAAACAGCAAAGGAGAAATCAACTAAATTATTAAATACATTTCTAAAGACTAAATATGTGCTGGTGTGCTTACAGAACTCCAGGGGAGCCACAATCCGGGAAATTCCCATCCACTCACAGACTTTTCTCCAGGAACCCAGGACAAAGACTGGGAGCAGGGTGGAAGGCAAGAGAAAGTGTTCTGGGCAGGAGGTTACTGGCCTAGAGGAGAGGACTGGCTGCTCTTGCAGGAAAGACAATAAACATCCCAGACCCTAATTCCCTAAGGAACAGACTTAGCTTGATGGAGAGAAGCAGAAACCCTGTTGTTCCACAAGGAACAGATGGACACCCATTACACCTGGAGAAAAAGGAAAAGGGAAAAACCTTCTACCCTTGGGGGAGGGACTGGAAACTGTCTTGGACTCTGATCATTAAAGATCATAAGCTGGGGGAGGGTCAGTATCATGGGAAGAGCCCTATCCAAGGCCCAGGGACACAGACCCTACCTAAGGCTGAAGTTGGAACAGGACCACAGAAAAGCTGACTCCCCCCGAACCCCACCAGCCCCAACCAGTCTAGTAAGCACTAAGTAACAAGCAGTTTACTGCTGGGAAAAGAGCATCAGTTTGGAGAGAGAACCTGAGTCCCAGGAGCACAGAAAACTTAATCTGAAAGTGGAAGGGAAGCATTGAAAAAATGAACCAGCCCTCACCCTAAGTACAAAATAACTCTCAAGGAAATTGAAAATGATGGTTCACTGAAGGTAACCATAGTAACAACAAAACCCAAGCCAAGCTCAACGACTAAAACTCAACCTTTCACACCAACAGCCTGGCAGAGATGCATGCCCACTTCAAGTGTAAATATTATTTACATCAGTCTCTTCTGTGCATACTTGAGGTCCAGCAGTCAATCAGTCAGTCGGTCAGTAATTTTGAGAAACATACTATACCTTCTCCACACACACACCACTGTCAAGTGACAAAGCAATCCAGCTGGGCATAGTGGCTCGTGCCTGTAATTCCAGCAACTCAGAAGGCTGAGGCAGGAGGATCGCAAGTTTGAGGGCTGTCCCAGTAATTTAGCAAGCCCCTCAGCAACTCGAAATGAAATATAAAAAGGACTAGCAGGGCTGGGATTCTGGCTTAGTGGTAGAGCATTTGCCTAGCACATGTGAAGCACTGGGTTTGGGTCCCAGCACCACATAACACTAAATAAATAAAATAAAGTTATTGTGTCCATCTGCAACTAAAACATGTATTTTTAAAAAGGACTGGGGATGTAGAGTGGTAAAGTGCCCCTGGGTTTGATCACCAGTATAAAAAAAGAGCAATCTAAAAGTGTCAGAACTATCAGGGAGTATAAGAAAACTATGATCAATATGTTAAAGCTTCAGCAGAAAATGTAGATAACATGAATGAACAGAATAGAGGTAAAAACAAGGGGAAAATTTAAAAACAAAATGCCAAAATAAAGACACATCAACAGAGATGAAGAATATCTTCAACAAATTTATGAGTAGACTTAACACAGCCAAGTAAATAATCAGGAAACTTAAAGACAGGTCAATAAAAAGAACTCAAAGAACCAAATTTGAAGTGGTGGAAATAAAGCATCAGGGGCAATAGAGGAGTGAGAGTATCCAAGAATCGTGGAACAAAATAATCCAACGTAGATGTATTTGGAACTTGTATTAGTCAACATTGTTACTACAATGAAATACCTGAGGCAGCTGACTTTATAAAGATGAAAGGTTTATTGTAGCTTACAGTTTTGGAGGTTTAAAGACATGGCACCTGCATCACTCAGTTCTGGTAAATGGCAATAGCTAGATTATGTGTCAGAGAGAGTGCTCACATCTCAAGTCAAGGAGCAGAAAGAAGATGGGAGGGGTTAGACTTCTTTTATTCATTTATTTTTAAAGTGATGAGGCCCTGGACTCCTGGGTTCAAGGAATTTTCCTGTCTTAGCCCCCTGAGAATTGGGATTATAGGCATATACCACCATGCCCAGCTAGACTTGCTCATTTTATAATGATCCTCTCTTGAGAATTTAAGGAGTTGCATGAGAACTACTAAGGTGTTGCACAAAACTACCTCATATCAGCAGTGACCTAAGGATCTCCCACTAGATCCTGTGCCCTAAAGTTCTTACCACCTCCAATATTGCCCCATGCGGACCAAACATTAGTCACAATGAACCCTTGGGGAACACTTAAACCATACTCAAACCACAGAATAATCCAAGAAGGAGAAGAGAGAAATAATAAGGCAGGGAAAAAAAAAAAAAGATTTGAAGAGATAAGAATGAAGACATTTCCAAAATTACGAAAGCAATCAAACTATACATCCAAGGAATCTCTGAGAACCCTCAAAAGGATGAAGTACACCTATTATACACATAGACACATATTCAAACTGTTGAAAACCAACACAAAGATAAAGAGAAAAATCTTAAAGCTGGCCAGAGTTTTTCAAAAGACGCATTTTAAAGGGCTGGCGGGTAGCTGAGTAGTAGAGTGCTCAATCCCCAGTATCCTCCACCAAAAAAAAAAAAAAAAAAAGATTAAAAAACAGTCTTTAGGCTGGGTGCAGTGGCACATGCCTCTAACCTCAGTAATTTGGAAGACTGAGGCAGGAGGATCACAAATTCAATTCCTGGTTTCATAAACAAACAAAACAAAACAAAACAAAATAGAAATACTTGGGAAGAATACCCTTCTGTGGCTGATATTTGTATGTTGTTTTGGTTTTGGTACTGGGGATTGAACCCAGGGACACTTTACCATTGAACTACATCCCCAGTCCTTATTTATTATTATTTTTTTTTAATATATTTCAGTTGTAGGTGACACAATACCTTTATTTTATTTTCATGTGGTGCTGAGGATTAAACCCAGGGCCTCACTTGTGCTAGGTGAGAACTCTAAAACTGAGCCATAACCCCAGCCCCCTAGTCATTTTTATTTTTTATTTTGAGACAGGGTCTGAGTTGCCAAGGCTGACCTCAAACTTGCAATCCTCCTACTCAGATTCCCGGGTTCCTGGGATTACAGGCATGCACCACCATACCTGGTTGTATATTGTGTGTTTCATGCTTATGTACCATTAGGTGACAACCATGAGAGAGCAAATCCAAGAACAAAACATTGAGGATGGTGGCATGGAGAGGAGGAAATAGCCAGATTTTTGGATGACATCTTTGTAGAATTATCCTAGAAAAACTATAATATAAAATAAGAATTGTATTTTATAGTATTTAGTTTTTAAGATACAAAGATAGTTATGAGATATATAAGCTACTTTTACTTGGATTTTCTGTGACTTGCAATTGAAAGCCAACCAGTTACTATGGATAGTATATTATAACTATGTAGCAGACAGCTTTGTGAACAGTTTTGTGAGTTCACAGACGTGGGGCTGGTGTGCAACTCTAGAATTTTTACATTGGAGTAACAAAGAATAATGACCTAAAGATCTCCCATGAGGTCACATGTCCCAAAGGTTCTATCACCTCCGATATTGTCCCCTGGGGACCAAGCCTTTAATCACAATTTGATTAAGTAGGAGATAAGTACCATGTGGGCTTAACAGTTTACATAAGACTGAGAGTCATTTTTTTGTGGCAAAGAGGTATTTTCATTGAGATCATAAGATGTTAAAATGTGTCAGTCTTTTCCTACCATGCCATGACTGTGCAGAACTACATTCAAGAGGTCTGCATAGTTAGTTATCTCTTGTATTATTTTGGATCACTGCTCCCGTTCCTCATTTCCCTCTTTACTAGAAATATATGTCTGTATATCCTTTGCCACATAACTTTGGAGAAATTCTCACTAGAGTAGAACAAATATTATTTCTTCCACCTCATTAATGCTGGGCTTGTTCACATGTTATGGTTTGGATCTGGAATATCCCCCAGACACTCATGTGTTTCAGGTTTGATCCTCAATGCAGCAATGTTCAGAGGTGAGGTTCTTTGGAAGGGATTGGATTATGAGGACTCTGACCTGACTGATGCTTAATCCATTAATGGGTTCATAGCTGATGGCATTACTGAGAGGTGGCAGAAATTGTAGGAGGTGGGACTAGTAGAAGGCAGTAGTTCCTTGGGGTTCTAACCTTCAGGACTATATCTTGTTCTTAGCACCCACCCTTACTGCTGTCATAAACTGAGCAGCTTTCCCTTAATCCCTTTGTATTCCAATGATTCACTAGTAAAAGAGCTTGCCCCAGGTAACTAGTGCCCTCCTATCAGCGTGGGCCCCGGAATTAAGATACATGGAACAGATGGGAACACAACCATCAGCCTGGGTTCCAACTTGGACTAGCTGAACCCAGCCTAGGTCTGTGAACTCAGCTAATTCATGAGAAAAAGAAATGCCTGCCTTTATAAGCCATGACGAATTTTAAGATATTTTGCAATAAAAACTCTGCTTAGTTTATAGTCTCTCTAGGATTAGACGTCTTCTTTCTCCTGTTGGGGGAAAAGATGGGCACACTCCTTGAAATAATGTGTGTCCAGACCCAAATGAGCAAGGCCTCAGAGGAAACACTACCCCTCTGTCAGTCTGAGCCCTCCTTTCAAGTTCCCATATCCTGTCTCAAGACAATGCCTCTTCTCAGGATGACTAACATTAGCAATATCTATTTCCTTAAGGGAGAAACCCCAGTCCTAACCACTGGACTGGTTATAACCCCTGGCAGTATTAGTACATCAGATTACAAGGAATCCTTTACTTCTCTCATTTTAAGTAGAAAAGCAAAAACGATTATTATATAGAAAAAGAAATCTTATTGCCAAAGGAAAAGTAAATGAACCCTCCTGCCACTAAGATGACTTTAGTGGTTTATTTTATTTTATTTTGGGGATCATTAAACATTATTAATCACATTATGTACCACAAGTGAAAAAACTTAGTTTATACTCAAAGTGATATCAGTCTACATTTCCTTATACAAAACCCTTGAGTCCAAATGTGTTTCAGAAATGAGGATATTTTAGATTTTAAAGAATATGCACCAACTATTTTTAAAACTCTCGTTTTTTTCTTTTAAAACCAAATTTAATGTGGTAAAATTTACATATAATAAAATTAATCCATTATTAATTTTACCTGATGAGTTTAGGCCTTGCACAACCACTATCATAATCAAGGTCAAGAATATTCCCAGCCCAGGGTGGTGGCGCTCACCGGCAGGAGTATCTCAAGTTCTCCAGTTCAAGGCCAGCCTCAGCAACTTAGCAAGGCTCTAAGCAACTTAATGAGACTCTGTCTCTAAATAAAAATAAAAAGGACTGGGGATGTAGCTCAGTGGTAAAGCACCCCTGGGTTTAATCCCCAGTACCAAAAACAAAAACAAAACATAAAGGACATTCCCATCAACTGGGGTCAGTGACCCATGCCTATAGTCCCAGTTACTGGGAGGCTGAAGCAGAAGGCTCACTTGAGTCCAAGAGTTCAAGATCAGACTGGGCAACAGGAAGACTATGAAAGAAAGAGCATTCTTATTACCTCGGAAAACTCCTTCTAAGCCCTTTGGTCAGAATCAAATCCCATAATTAAATTCATTCATTTCTGTACTGATATATGTAAATACTAACATTAAATGGTTTAACTAAAACTTATTTATACCTTATGTCATATTGGGCCAGGCTTTCCTACTATATAGATTTGTGAAAATCTTCCAGGAATCTTTCATTTTTAAAACATTTCGGATTTTGAAATTGTTGAGGAGGGATTATGGGTCCCTTGTTGGGGGACCCATAAGATAATGAAAAAGAAAGAAAAAGAATTAAGGTTGATTGCTTGAATCCAGACATTGTGAACTTCTGACAAATGAACTCATGAACTAAGGAACTTCTGAGTAAACTTTTGGAAACTAACCCATTTTAAGAAAACTTTATTAACTAGTGTATATTTTTGTACCCAGTAACACATTGTTTTGTTTTTTAAAAATTCTACCCAACTCTTACTTCCATACTCATATCTTTATTTTTAATTGATATTTTCCTCAGGACCCCCCATATTTAATTGAAAGGCTCTAGTTTTTTTTCTACTTTTTTGATTTCCTCTTATTGTGCTCCAATATTAAAGTCATTAGCCCCTTGTGGCTGTTTAAATTTAAATTACTGACAATTAAAATGGAAAAGTCAGTCCTAAATCCACACTAGCCACATTTGAGTTGATAGCCACACAGGGCTAGTGACTATATATCAGGGGTAGTGGCTACTATGTTCAATATTCATTGCATAAAACTACTTTATCTTTTTCATTTGGAAGAGCCATCATGCAAATGTAAAAACAAAGATTCTGTTCTGAAATATGGATGCTTGAATAGCAGAGGCTCTTAGGAACTTAAATGCTTTCTTTGAAAAAGAAAAAAGATTAGATTTATTGATTTATTTTTGGTACTGGGGACTGAACCCAAGGTGCTCTACCACTGAGTTACATCCTGTCATTTTTATTTTTCATTTTGAGACAGGGTCTTGCTAAGTCGCCCAAGTTGACTTCAAGTTTATGATTCTTTTTGCCTCAGCCTCAGGAATCTCTGGGATTACAAACGTGTGTCATGGTGTCTGGCCTAGACTAGATTTTATTACACTGGATTTTCTTTTAGACTGTGTTGTAGTTTTATTAAAAGCTTTCAACCACTGAGTCCTTACTACATATCAGGTACTCTTGTGTTTTACACATATTACCTCCTTAATTGTCACAACAAACTTATGATGTATGTACTATTCCCAATTTACAGATGAGGTCACTGAGACAGAAAGGGAAAGTAACTTGCTCAAGTACTCACTGTTATTAATTTGCAGGGCCAGGATGTGGGCCCTGGCAGTTTGGCTCCAGAGGCCAAACAATAAACCTGAACTCTTCATGATTTTTTTTTTTTTGTTTTTGTTTTTGTTTTTTGTTTTTGTGTTGTTTTGTTTTTTGGTGCTGGGGATTGAACCACTTTACCACCAAGTTACATCCCCAACCATTTATGATTGTTTTATGTTAGAACTGTTTAGTTTCTTCTTTCCAGTATTGATACCTTTTTTTAAAAAAAATTAACTGCATTTAGCTTGGTCACACTGAAAAATGTAAAATAATGACTGTTATCTCTCTGCATTTTTGTCAGGTTTCTGACCAAAAAAAAAATGGGGGCAGAGGTGGAGAATGCCTCTGCCATTTTACTGTTAACGTATGATAATGATTTTGTTTTTTGATTATTTATCTTGAGCCAAGTAAGCATTTTTTATTCTTATTTTACTAATAATTTTAAAATTCAGAATATCTATTGAATGTTATATAGTGCATCTCTAGAGAATGTCATTTTTCATTTTTATTTGTTCTTTTTAGTTATATATGATAGTAGAATCTATTTTGATGTATTATACAAACATGGAATATATCTAATTCTAATTAGGATCCCAGTCTTGTGGATGTATACGATGTTGAGATCCTATTTGTTTTTCTAATAAGTCACATGAGATTTCTTAAACTACCATTCTTGCAATAAATCATACTTTGTTATGGTGGGAATTTTATTACTACATTGCTGTATTTGACAAACTCTTAATATTCAACTTTTTCTTCAATGAAATCATAGAAGTTTATTATTATTATTATTATTATTCTTTTGGTACTTTTTGGTATCAGAATTATACCAACCTAGGCCAGTTGTGGTGGCACACACCTGTAATCCTAGTGACTCAGGAGGCCAAGGAGAAGAACTGCAAGTTCAAGGCCAGCCTCAGCGATTTAGCAAGACCCTGTCTCAAAATAAAAATAAAAAAGGGGTGGGGTGTAGCTCAGTGGTAAAGCATCTTGGGTTAAATTCGCAGTACCACAAAAGGAGAAGAAGAAAAGTGCCTTTTAAAATGAACAGGAAAAATTTCTCCCTTTTTGGTGATTCTCTGTATTCCTAAAAACCCAGTGCAGTTTGGGTATCTTCTTCATCCCAGAGGTGTCTCACACTATCACCATGAGGATTCCCACTCTGTCTCAAGGTTCTTCATAAACTGGGGTCATACTACTGATCTCCAACAAAATCTGTGTGTATCATTCCCTGCATATACTGTATATCACTTCCCTGCATATACTACAGACTCCCATGCCACTTGCCTTGAGGTTATAAAGGCTGGGCAGAATGGTATGGTCCAATAGAATTAAACATTTGAGGCAGAGAGTGTGCTTGACACCTTTAATTTTATTTATCCTTCGGAATCCTGAGAAGTTGCGTTTTTATTTTGTAGATGGGAAAAGAAATTTAAACTTTAAACACTAATAAGTAGAGGTGCCAGGATTTACAACCAGGGCTGCTTGATTCCAAAGTGATTGATGCTTCCATATCAACATCTTATCACCCCTTGTGGTCCCCAGTTAGTCTTTCATGTTGACCTGGCAGTTCTTAGTACCCTATTAGCAATTATGGACTGTACCACAACGTTTTACATTTACATACTTCTGTATTTCTCTAATTTGCGTAGTTCTTGTCTCACAAATAGTTAACTGAACAACCTCAGTACCTTTTTACCTGACTCTACATGTTATCTTATAAATAGCGGGAAAAAATAAAAGTAGGGAAAGGTGACTACAAATAATTTTGATTATGTTAGTTTTAGGTGAATACTGTATTGCAGAAAGAGCAAAAAGACTCTTTCAAAATAAGTTTTAACTGTGTGCTTTCCCAAGGTCTTTTTAGCGACCCTTGCAAAATCCGTGTCTAAAAATCGAAGAGATTGAGTATTTGTCAACCTTGATCACCTCCTCACCTAAGAACATCAAAAAGCCAAGGATACTGGAAATCGCACCTACAGCGTAGACTTCCTAACAAGGAAAGGTAGCCCGCCCAAGAGGCAGCCGCTCCCAACTGCAGGCGGGAACCGGGTCCCCGCCTCTTCCCCCGCCAGCCTCTGTCCTATGGAACATTCCGTGCAAAAGCTTTGACAGAGCTCCCACTTGGAGTCACGTGGAGCCCGAGCGTACTCACCGAGTCTAGCGGAATGACGCGAGCTCGGGTTGCCAAGGGGAGGGGCAAGGCGCCGCGGAAGGGGTGGGGCGAAGGAAGACGGCGGGGAGGCGGGGCAGGGCGGGCGGAGTGGAGGGGCGGGCGGAGAGGGGCGCGCGGGCGGGGAGGGCCCAGCGTATTATGGGATGCAGCGGTGGAATGGCGCTGGGCGCGTGATTTTGAACAAACCCGGGTCTGTGTCTCGGAGGCGCCGCCGCCGCCGCGGCTGCTGGGAGCCCGGGGAGCGCCGCGCGAGAAGGAGGCGGCGGCGCCGCCGGTTTTGGTGAGTGTCAGCTCCCGAACTGGGGGTTTATGGGCGGGCGGGAAGGGGCTCCGGCCCCCGCAGCGTGTGGCCGCGCTGGCTGAGAGCGCCGGACCGCTCCCTCTGGGAGCCTGGGCCAGTGGGCCGTGCCGGGAGCGGGAACCTGCTGGCGGGGCCGCCTGGCCTCATCCCCGGGCCGCAGGCGGCGGTGGATCCTCAGGTCTCGACCTCTTCCCGCCGGCACTCGGAGGGCGCTGTCACTCGGCAGCGCCTGCACTCTGCCGGCCGCCTGCACGGCGGACTGGAGGAAGGGTTCCCGAGTCTGTTGACACGCTCACAGCTCGGCCGGAGAAGCCGGCCGTGTCGGCCCTGGGTTTCTGGGAACCGGTTTTGCTGCTGTGTCACTTTGTACCAGCCCCTCCTTTCGCTGCTGCCCGCCGCCGCGTTCTTCCTACGCCCCTTTGTATGAGCTCTTCTTGGTATGTGTCCGTTTTCCTCGCGAAGCCCACCAGCCTAATGTCATAATGTTCCCGCGGTGCACGGGGAAGGGAGCGGGCTGGGACCTTGCTTGGCCAAGCAACGGTAAACAACCAACAGAGTGCGGGTGAACGGGACTGTCGGTGGGGAAATTAACTTTAAAGATGGAGAAATTAGGACCACTTTATACTCTCAGCGTCTAGCAGGCTGCACATAAAAACGCAGCTTGTTGTGACTGGTAAATAGCACTTGTGTAAGCCTGAGCTTTACCAACTTTTATGTAGAGTTGTCATTCAAACAGTGGGGAAATGAATTGGCTTCAACTTCTCTCTTACTCGTAGACGAACTTTTTAGAAAGACAGTGACCCTGTTTGCAACCTTCTAATTCAATTTGCTCATATCAAATAGGTCTTTTAGAGCTTATGTGGTAGTTGAATTCAGTAGTATAGAATTCAGCCTTCAAATGTGTGGTCATTAAATCTTTCTTTTCTTTTTTCTTTCGGGAATTGAACCCAGGGATACTCAACCACTTTATTTATTTATTTATTTATTTATTTATTTATTTATTTATTTATTTATTTATTTATTTATTTTGTTTTGAGACAGGGTCGCGCTAAGTTGTTTAGGGCCTCGCTAAATTGCAGAGGCTGGCTTTGAACTCTCGATTCTCCTGCCTCAGCATCCCGAGTCTCTGAGATTACAGACGAGCTCCTTCGCTTCTGGCTAAGTTTGTCTGAAATTAGCAAAGATAGCCAATTTTTAAAAATGCTGGGCTTATCACAAGTCTTGAAGCTTATGCTTTCTTATTTCTTGGATGACTGAAAACTACCTATGTTCTCCTTTAGTTACTTTTTAAACAATGAGAGAAGCTACCCGTAGGGGTGGGTAGGTAATTGTTTTTCTTGTTCTAAAGCAATCTGCATATTTTCACTATATTGAACAAATATACCAGCGGCGGATGGTTTTTAATTTGGTGACTTAGGTCCTAACAACATTTGGCCAAAAATTTTAGCTAAGATATATTTTCTATAACCTGAGCATTCATGAATATTTTTGCAGATGGATCAGTACGTTTTAAATCTAGTGGCGTACAACGTCCTAAACCAGTGACAAATTGGAAGTCAGTGTTAATGAACTGCAATGATCAGATTAAGTGGAAATGGCAACAGTTCAGAACGCTGTTTTTTAAGATTAAGAATTTTGACCATTGTATCTGCTCGAGGATAGTTTCCTGTAATTTACAAAGGTGTCAGAGAGGTCAGACACGCATATGGAAATAACTCATCCTATCAGAGTAGTTCCGTGGGCAGAGTAAAATGTCAAAGTTGGTAAGTGACGTTAAATAAGGTCTTGTTAGGGTTTTTAAGAGTCTGAGATGGACACAGCGAATGAAAAGCATTCCACCATCTCTTTCAAGTGCTTTTCTGAAAATGAAAGAGTTTGGGTTCTTTATTGTCCTTATGCTGCGTTCCTCATGGCTTTGGCTTTTCTGAGCAAAAATATGCCGAACTTGGGACCCCGCAGGTAGCGCGACTTCCATTGGCGTTGCTGCGGGGCCCGCGGGAGCCGGGTGTGTGGTTCTGGGGTGAAAGGTCCTGGCAGAGCATAGCCTGTGAGCACTTGTGCCTCCCGTGCGCGTTTGAAGGTTGGCGGGGCCCGCGGGAGGTTTCCCCGGATATGTGGGTGTGCGCCGCTCGGGAGGGCGGGCCGGGGCGGGGAGGAGGAGGAAGGGGGAGGTGACTGGCGGCGGCGGCGGCGGCGGCCCGGGCTCGGCTGTCGGGGAAGCTGCTGAGCTGTGATGGTGATGACGAGGTGAAAATGGCGGATCTTTCGAAATACAATCCCGGCCCCTGACATACCAGAGGCGGCGGCAGCGGCGACGTCGCCACCCGGGCTCCCTCCTCGGCCCCCTGGTACCCTTTGGCGCACCAGTTGGGGGCAAACTGGGAAAGGAAGCGACTGGGCAGAGCTCTAGTGCACTGGCAAAACAAGCAGTGCCCGGGTTCGGAATTGCCCGGGACCTTCGGAGCCCCCACCTCGGAGCCCGAGGGAGGAGAAAGCGGCAGCCACTGGAGGTAGAGGAGGAGGGGGGTATCCGAGGGCGTCTCTGTCTAGAGATCTCTTTATTTGGGGGGATGCGGATGGGTGAGGGAGGAATTGCGTTGTGGATCAAGGAATGACTTGTCCAGGGTGCAAAGAATCAGTAGGCTTGTAATGACATCAACATTATTCTTTGAGTGTTAAGAGGGCTCGAGTTTGCTCTTATACCTAAGGCTGCTGCCGAGGCCTAGAGGAACCGCTAGTACTCACCATGATTTCCTGATATAATATTTAAAATACCCACTCTGGCGGGTGTTGGTTTGATAGTGTTCAGCAGTTTACTGGGTCGTATGTTTCTTTGGGGAACAGAGCATTGACATTTTCTTCTACATTTAAGTCTGTGTTAGATTATAGTCTATAACTTGTTGGCGTGTGGATGCTCACGTTTCTTGAGCATGGACCAGTTTTGTAGCAATCAAAAATGTTTTTTTCCTTTTATTGCTGTGTTATCCATAGAATAACCCCTTTGCCCCTACCAACTGGCAAATAACAATTGAGATACTGTCAGTCATATTTTATACCCATGTTTTTTAGGGAAGTTCTTTCCTGCCCCCGTCCAATCTTGTGAATTTAGAGAGTAAAGTTATGGAAGATATTGCAGTATGTTTTATAATCCAGGTGAAAACATAGCTCTGGGAGCTCTGTTTTGGTCATAAGTTTTACCTTCATTGTTAAGTAGAGTTATGATGGCTTGATGCAAGAACTGAATGTGTGGATGTATGTTGTTGGTAAAGCTGAATTGAGACCTGGGTTATATTCTAAATGCTAGACTTCTTGACCCTTTGTTTAGAGAGTAGGAGAATTGAATTGATTGACTTTATGATGTTCATAGTTTACCTTTGTTAGGTTTTCTGAAGATCCTTTAGATTGTGCTGCAGGACCCCCTAAGCAGTCTGTTTCCTTGCACCCAACAGTAATGTTACTGAAAGGTTACATGTGAATCAGTTTTTTTATACATTAATTCGGAGGGTGGGGGGAGCTGGGGAGGGCTTTTCCCTAGCTTTAGTAGTAGAGGTCGGGTTAGTAACATGGAGTTTATGAGAGTAAACAGGTTAATATTTAAGAATTGCCCACTAGTAATGTTTATGCTTAGCCTAAATTTCCTTATTAAAGTTGCCTACAAAGATATGTGTGTCATACAGTAGCATACCCTATATGTCTTATTTACAGGGAAAATAATTTGTGTGAATGTGTATATATGGTTTGAACTTTGAACTTTCATTTACAACAATTTTGAGGGACTAAAATTTTTTTTAGAGGAAATACCTGAGAGGTATTTAAGAAGCTTTTTTAATGATTGTTATTAATTTTAAAAAGTAATTTGATGATCCAGTAGGAATTTGGTTCTTTTTTTCTAATTATAGCTTTTATGTTGCAATTATTTGGTCCATACCAATCTAGCTACTTAGTAGTAAGACTAAGAATTTTAAAAATATTAAAAATAGGGAGATTAAAATGCTTTTTTTTATTAGTTACTTTTAATTACAGAGGCAATTATCTTTTTGTGATTCTTTGTGATTCTCTTAAAAGACCATTTTTCAGATTATTGTGGTAGGAACAATTGTCAATTAATAATTAAAAGTTTATTAGAAAGGAATGAAGGAAGAGGTTTGCTTCTAGAGGTAGTATGGTGTCCATTTTGCTTGTTTTTTAGGATCATTACAGATTTTCATTACTTTTTTCCAAATTTATTACAGGTTGAATATTCTTAATCTGTAAAATATGAAATACTCCAAAACGCTTTGCTAAAAAAGTTTCAGATTTTGGAGCATTTGGAATTGGGGGAGAGTGTTACTGGGTATTGAGCCCAGGGTCACTACCAGAGATGATTTATTGTGTTTTGAGACAGGGTTTCACAGAGTTGTTGAGGCTTTCACTATGTTGTTGAGGCTGGTCTTGAACTTGGGATCCTCCTGCCTCAGCCTCCCAATTTGCTGGGATGACTGTCGTGTGCCAGTGCACCTGGCATATTTTGGATTTTTGAAATAGGGTGCTTATCCTGTAAAGGTTTTGGAAATATTCCAAAATCCGAAAGACTTTGAAGACTGAAACACTTCTGGTCCTAAAGATTTCAGATGAGGGATACTCATCCTGTATTGTATATCTGTTATGGATCATCTCCTATGCTAGGAATAGGGGGTAAAATAACCTCAATACCATTGCCTCTGGGAGCTTTTGGCTTAAGAATTATTGAAGGGGTGGGGAAGTAACTCTGTGATACAGCACTTGCCTAGCATGTACATGGCCCTGGGTTTGATCCCCATCACTGGGGGAAAAAATCATTGCAGGTAAAGTTGGAAGGATAGGTTGAGTGGGGTCTTAGTGGAAAAGACTTTGAGAGTTACAGAAAATTTTTGAGTAGGAGAGTAACAACTTCAGAAATACATCTAAGGAGGGCTTGAGTTGTGGCTCAGTGGTAGAGTCTTTGACTAGCACATGTGAGGCACTGGGTTTGATTCACAGCATCACATTAAAAAAATCAAGGTATTGTGTCCATCTACAACTAAAAATATTTAAAAAAAAAAAGAAAGAAATACACCTAAGGAGATAAGTCCTGTAGCTTTTATGTAGAATATAATGTAGGAGAAATAGATTGAAAAATACCACACTAGACTCTTAACTTTGGAGATTTGGATTCTGTTGTTTGCAGTGGAATGGAGTAATTGTAAAGATGTAGTCTGCAAGATATATAACAAATTAATATTTTTATGGAGAGATATCAGGATGACAAAATCATAAGCCCTGGTGTTTGAGTTTTGAAGGCCTTTAAAAATACAGAAATCAGAAAGAGAAGCTGATTTAGTTAGAGAAACCTAAAAGAACTTGGAGTTACAGTATACCTTATAACTTCCCAGGGACCTTGTAAGTAAACTGAGTCTCAGAGATACTATTGCCTGGGAGTATCTGATAAGTAACTAGGAGAACTGAGATTTGAAAATGGGTCTTTCTGATTTGAATCTTCCTTTTTTTTTTTTTTTTTTTTTACTTTTCCAGTGAATTTTTATTATTAAGTCATGATTCAGCCCAGGGTAGGAACTACCGAGTACCCAGTTCCCCCTTTACCACCCTGGGAGAAGGACGGAAGACAGGAGAGGCAGGGTGGAACCAGTTCAGATCTTCCCAGGAAATGTGCCTTCTGCCCAGTGATCATCCCAAGTTGAGACGCAGGTAGTTCTGCCAGCAGTTCCTGGTCTGGTTCTGGTTGGGGAAGCAGCTGTCAAAAGGGGCAGTCTTATAGTTCTTGATTTTGGTCTTGATATCTTCTGCCATGATACTGACTCCAAAAGACGCCCCTGTAGCAGCACACAGCTCCATGTGACCCTTAGCAAAGACGCCAGGGTGAGACCCCCAGTCCTTTTTAAAAATATTTTATTAGAGACAGGGTCTCACTGAGTTGCTTAGTGCCTCGCCAAGTTGCTGAGGTTGGCTTTGAACTCGTAATCCTCCTGCCTCAGCTTCCCAAGCCACTGGGATTACAGGCGGGCACCACTGCACCCAGTCCATGTGTTAATCTTAAACATGCATAATATACAGTTCTCTTTTAAAGGAAAAAAACTTGTGAATTCCCAGAATTTGGCCAAATTATTTTATTGAAAAATATAACTGGGCTGGAGTTGTAGCTCATTGGTACAGTGCTTGCTTAGCATGTGTGAGGCACTGGGTTTGATTCTCAGTACTGCATATAAATAAATAAAATAAAGGTCTATCAACAACTTAAAAAAATTATGTAAGTGTAAAATAATAGTAAGCTGGGTATGTTGGTACACACCTGTAATCCCAGCAACTCTGGAAGCTGAGGCAGGAGTATTGCAAGTTCAAGGCCATCCTCAGCAACTTTAGTGAGGCCTCAAGCAATTTAGCAAGAACCTGCCTCAAAAAAAAAAAAAAAAAGGAAGAAAAAAGGTAATGGGGATATAACTCAGAGGTAAAGTGTCATCCCTGGGTTCAATCCCCAGTGCCCAAAAACAAAATATAAAACCCAAAAGTAAATTTGTAAACAAAATAAACACAAAACTATAACCAACAAAACAAATTAAACTTAGAATGATGGGTGATGTTTTGCTGAAACTAAATCTTTCTTTGCATAGTGAATATCCTAATGTCTGTCTTGACACAGGTGTGCAGTTTTCTATGTATTATTTATCCTATGATGACTCAATTCCTACACCACTTTTCTGTTTGAGCACTGCTGAGCTTTTCTTATTAAACAACAGGATAAGTGGTTTGTTTTTCATTTGGTTTTAATGTCATTTACCTTATATGTCCCTTTTGTGTCTCTAGCCTGCCAGAATATTCTTATCATTGATTTTGGATATTAGGTGGTTATCCAGATGATCCAGAGTATACATTAAAAACATATTATTGAAATAAAAAGACAGATCTTTCAAGTCTTCATCAGAATTAATTGCTTGTAGTCTACTCTTCCCAGTTTAATTTGAGAAAGGTAGTTCTAAACCTATGTTTTGAATTGTTGATGTTTGCTTTTAGAAGTCAAAGCTAAAATTTAAATGGTATATATAGTTAACCAATTAGTATTTGTGGTAAGCTCTATGTATGAAAGTATAGTCTTTAAACACTTAGATTATTTCTGTCCATACATCTCACAAATTACTTGCTCATATGCAATACATTGATAGGTCACTATTTCATATTATGTATAAGATTGAAAACAGCCATCATCCTTGATTGTTCTGTAACAGTGTTTTCACACATAAAAAATAGTGTTTTCACAGTGATGATATTCTATAAGAAACTGTTTTAAAAATGTAAAAGCATAGAACATTTGTTTTTTATCTTATTATTTTTATTTTGTGGGACTGGGGATTGAACCCAAGGCTGCACACATGCTAGGCAAACACTCTACCACTGAGCTATGTCCTTAGTCCTTTATTTTATTTTATTTTTTGGTGCTGGGGATTGAGACCAGGGATGCCCTACTACTGAGCTACGTCTCCAGCTCTTTGTTTTTTTTTATTTTGAAATGGGCTGGCTTCCAATTTATGGACCTCTGACCTGTAGCCTCCTGACCTTAGCCTCCTGAGTTGCTGGGATTTCAGGTGTGCATCACCACATCTGCTTTTTAAAAATTTGATGTTTAATTCTTCTTGATCCCACGTTTTGTTTATCCCTACCATAGACTGCTTACTGTAATAGTCTCTTCCTGCAGTACAGTAGAACACTGAGATGAGGTTAATTTGCCCAGAGTATAGCTGTGATATACTGCTGACTTGTCTATTCTAAGCCATTTCAGGGCAAGGATTTTGATTAATTTTCCAGTCTTCCACAGAGTTGGGAAGCATTAAATATTAATGTCTGTAAAAATTATAAACTA
Source organism: Sciurus vulgaris (assembly GCF_902686455.1). NCBI lineage: Eukaryota > Metazoa > Chordata > Mammalia > Rodentia > Sciuridae > Sciurus > Sciurus vulgaris. The sequence continues at coordinate 77,549,142 of NC_136469.1, forward strand.
GTTAAAAACTAAGAGAAGCTTGTATATTTTTAAATGGAATATAGTTGTAGAGGATATTGTTTAAAAGCTAAATTTGAGTATTGAAAACTTATTTGAAAAGAATTTCTTACTTTTTTAGTATGACTTATGATGTGGATTTGTTTTTTAAAGTATTGGGAAGTCCTGGATCATTATATAAACAAATTCTATTCAGATCAACCAAAAGTTATTTTCAAAGCCTAGCATATTCTAGAGTTTTAGATACACCACTTCTCCAAGATTAATTTATTCATTCTTCAGATTTACATTGAGAGATTACTATTTGCTAGCTCTTTTCTAGGTCCTGAGGATAGGGGTATGGTATGATGAAGGCAGACAAGTCCCTGTCCTCTTGTAGCTTGCATTCTGAAGAACTGAGGGAGGGATAATCAGGCTATAAACAAATAAACAAGATAATGATAGATGCCCTGATGGAAATATCAGGATGGAGTGCCTGGGGCCAGTGGAGATGAGAATAAGTGCACTATTTTATTTTAATTTTTTTAGGGTATGCTGATTTTTTTAAAATTTATTTTTATTGTAAAAAAATGGGATACATGTTGTTTCTGTTTGTACATGGAGCAACAGCATACCATTTGCATAATCATATATTTACATAGGGTAATAATGTTTGATTCATTCTGTTATTTTTTCCGTCCCCCCACCCCTCTTTTCCCTCTATAGAGCCCCTCCTTCCTCCAGTCTTGCCTCCCCTCACACCCTCCGTTATATGTCATCATCCGCTTATCAGTGAGATCATTCATCCTTTGGTTTTTTGAGATTGGCTTATCTCACTTAGCATGATATTCTCCAATTTCATCCACTTGCCTGCAAATGCCATAATTTTATTTTTTATAGCTGAGTAATATTCCATTGTATATCTGTACCACAGTTTCTTTATCCATTCATCAATTGAAGGACATCTAGGTTGGTTCCACAGTCTGGCTATTGTGAATTGAGCAGCTATGAACATTGATGTGGCTGTATCTCTGTAGTATGCTGATTTTAAGTCCTTTGGGTATAGGTCGAGGAGTGGAATAGCTGGGTCAAATGGTGGGTCCATTCCAAGTTTTCTAAGGAATCTCCACACTGCTTTCCAGAGTGGCTGCACTAATTTGCAGCCCCACCAGCAATGTATGAGTGTACCTTTCTCCCCACATCCTCTCCAACACCTATTGTTGCTTGTATTCTTGATAATCGCCGTTCTAATGGGGGTGAGATGGAATCTTAGTGTAGTTTTGATTTGCATTTCTCTTTATTACTAAAGATGGTGAACATTTTTTCATATGTTTGTTAATTGCTTGTAGATCCTTCTTCTGTGAAGCATCTGTTCACATCCGTAGCCCGGGGGCTGGGGAGATAGCTCAGTTGGTAGAGTGCTTGCCTCACATCCGTAGCCCATTTGTTGATTGGGTTATTTGTATTCTTGGTGTAGAGTTTTTTGAGTTCTTTATATATTCTGGAAATTAGTGCTCTGTCTGAAGTATGAGTGGCAAAGATACTCTCCCACTCTGTAGGCTCTCTCTTTGCATTGCTGATAGTTTCCTTTGCTGAGAGAAAGTTGTTTAGTTTGAATCTATCCCAGTATGCTGTTTTTGTTTGTTTGTTTGCTTTTTGTACTGAGTTTTTAACCCAGGGCTGATGTACCACTGAGCTACACCTCCAGCCCTTACCATTTTTATGTCTGAGACAGGGTCAAACTGATGCTGGTCTTGAACTTGCCATCCTCTTGCCTTAGCCTCCTAAATCACCGGGATTTTAGGTGTGCGCCACTATATCCAGCTAGATAGGATTTTGCATACAGTTGACATGTTTAGAAATCTTTAGGCTTTTCAAGGTGAGTGACTTTTTAACTCTCATTAAGCTTAAACTATTCAACCATGTTCAACTGTGAGGGAGAAAACCTCATTTTCTTGACTTCTAGGAATGTACTTTGCCTTTAGAACTTGTATCTTGTGAACTAAAATTGTTGGAGGTATGGAGTATGCATTGAATGTTGTTGATTCTTCTTCCACCATACTTTTACCAGTGACTCTTCATATGTGAAGTGAACTAAAGCTTTTCAGCAATCTTGGCCTATGAAGAGCCTCTGCTTTCTTTGAGTGGTTCTCAACACAGTGATGATGAGAACACATGTGCTAATATGCAGCTTCCAGTCCTAAGGGATAAAATTAGGGTGATGATTCATGTAACTAAACAGCCAAACCCTTTCCTGCCATGTCCTCAAGCTCCTTTTGAGAGTTCTTTTAGCATAGGCCACTAAACCCACCCTGCATGTAACCCTAATTGAAACAGATAAGGAGGTCTAATCATAAGGCGATAATCATCTGTTCTGCTCAATAGCATATGGGTTGTCCTGACTCTGGAATTCTACATAGCCCTATGTTACGTAGAGACTGGCCAAACCATTCAGACCTTTTCTTGTTAGAAGTTTGAACTCTGCTTCCAGTTCAAAGAGAGACTTCTACTCCTTGTCTTTTTAAATAGGACAAACAAAAGTATGTGTTCTTCTAATAATAGAGTTTTAAGAGATATGAAGCAAAAATGCATAGAAAGAAACAGGCAAAACCACCATCATATTTGGGATTTTTTTTCTTTTTCTTTCCAGTATTGGGGATTGAACCCAGGAGTGTTCTCCCTCTGAGCTGCTTCTCCAGGTCTCATTTTTTTATTTTGAGAGAGTGTTTTGCCTCAAACTTGCCCAGGCTGGCCTCAAACTTGAGATCCTCTGACTTAGGGATTGTCAGGGATTACAGGTGTGTGTCACCATACTGAGCCATATTTGGAATTTTGACACCTTCTCTCAGTAGTTGATAGAACACTAAAAAATTAGTGAGGTTATTGAAGATCTGAAAAATTATCAACCAGCTGGGCCTAATTAACATTTATACCCTCAGCGACTACAAAATGCATGTTCTTTTGAATTAATACATGGAACATTCAACAAGATATATCCTACACTGAGTCCTAAAATAAATCTCTTATTTATTTCAAGTGATATAGAGAATTATAGTCTCTGACAATAATGAAATAAATTAGATGTTGATGATTATAAGATATCTAGAAAAATCTCCAAATATTTGGGGATTAAATAGCATCCTTTTATCTATGTATCAAAGACAAAATCACAAGGAATATTCGAAAACACTGGAATGAATAATAAAAACATTGAAATAAGGGAATGTATTTTATTAAAGCAGCTTTGGGAAGAACTTTTATATTAGAGACTTACTATAGAAATGAAAGGTTTAAAATCAGTTTAAGCCAGAGGTTGACAAACCTTTTCTGTAAAGGGCCAGGATAGCAAATATTTTAGGCGCTGCAGGCCATGTAAGTCCATCACATATTGTCCCTCCCCTTCAACTGTTTAAAAATGTAAAAAAGCCATTCTTTGGTGGAGAGCAATATAGAAACAGGCCCTGCGCCTGATTTGCCTGCCTTTAGGGTGCAGTTTGTTGAACTCTGGTCTCTGCTTCAATCTTAATATTCTAGAAAAGAATAAATTAACCCTAAAGTAAGCAGAAGGAAAGCAATAAAGATAATAGCAAGTGAAAAATGTACAGTTGAAAAAAAAATCAATGAAGCCAAAAACAGCTCTTTGTAAAGGTCAATAAAATTGATAAATCTCCAACCAGGCTAATCAAGAAAGAAAGGAAAGACAAATTACCAGTATGACAAATTACGAGAGAACATTTCTACATATCCTATAGGCACTAAAGTAAAAGAATATTATTTATAACTTTATGCTAGTAAATTTGGCAACTTACAGGAAATACATAAATACCTTAAAAAACATAGACTATCAAATATTAAATGTCACTCAAGAAGAAAAAGATAACCCAAAAAACCCTAGACCTATTAAATAATTTGAATTTATGGTTTCAAAAACCTTCCTGTAAACCAGGCTCAGTGGCGCATACCTATAGTTCCAGCTACTTGGGAGGTTGAGGCTGGAGGATTGCAAGTTTGAGGACACTCTATGTAACTTAAGAACCTGTCTCAAATAAAAATTAAAAGGAGTCTGGGGATATAGCTCAGTGGTAGAGTGCTTGCCTAGAATACTGGGTTCAGTAATAACAATTATCTTATTATTCTTATTATCATTGCAAGTAATAATAATAAATAAGTCACATATTGAAAATTATCTCAGTAGTTGCAGAAGCCGCAAATTACAATTATCCAATTATAATTTTAAAAATAACAGTAAACTGGGAATAGAAGTTCTTTCTCAACTTTGGAAAGGAAAATAACAGATAAGACTGGGAATACGGCAGGGATGTTTGCTTTCATCTCTTTTAGTGCTGATTTTTTTTTTTTTAATTGAACCCAGGGCCTTGAGTATGCTAAGCAAGTGCTCTACCTTCGTGTTATATCCACAGCCCACTTCAAGTCAACGTTTCACTGGAAGCTCAAACAACTGTAGTAGACAAAAGAAATAAAAGACATGCAGATTGGAAAGGAATAAATACAGTTGTTACTTGCAGGCTACATAGATTGTCTTCGTTGAGAATCTTAAGGAATCTGTATAGAAAAATATAGAAGTAATAAGGGAGTTTAGATAGTAGGTATTGATACCTGGACAATATAGAAAAGTGAATTTTCTGTATACTCATGACAAACTATTAGAAATAGAAAACAAAGTCATTTATAAAATATCAAAAACATATACTTAGGGATTGATTTAACAAAGCACATGTAAGACGTATATACCTGAAATACACAACATTGTTGAGATAAACAGAGGGGCTGTTGGGAGAGAATTATCAGTGGGTCTTTGCATTTCTGCAGTTCTTGCAAGTGAGGCAGAGACAACTCTTTTAGTGTCTGCTATTGTAGCAAAAGGCAGATTTGCTTATCATACAGTATAATACAGATAATGTCTTCCTCTGGGAACAGGAAGGTTTGTTTCAACCCATTATAAAAGATTTGGGTTCCTCAAGCTCAGGTTTCTTCAATTATGATGCAAACCCCGCTGCATGTACAGCATATATCTAGACCCTTCCATGTCTTTCTTATGGGACTTGGGGGCCAAGGGGGATACACACATGATACACATGTTCCTTGCTGTGCTGTGAGTAAAGTATCCTTTGTCTCTCACCCAAAGCTACTGTGTCTTCTGCCAGTATCTGTGAAACAATAACTGGCTATTTGTTAGCTTGCAAAGAGGGTATAAGACCTCAGACCCCTCTCAGTTTTGGACAGTTTTGGCCATGAGAATGAAGTTCTGATAGAGGCATGGCTTTCTAAAGGAGGAAGGGTGAGGGCCTCATGGGCTAGGATAAGAGAAATGAAAAGACTCTGGCATCTGGTAGCAAATGGTCTCTACCCAGGTGGTGAGGAAAGACAGTTGAGTCTAAGGAAGTAAGAACTCACTGTTCTACTGATTAATGAATATTTACAGGCTTAACTGAGAGGATTGAAATAGGCTAGCTGGATGATGCTTTGGTTGTTGTACATGGGAAACTCAGCTGCGTGGCCCTTGCCGAAAGGCTGTATAGCTGTGGCTGTTGCGTTTAAGAGCTCTCAAAGCTGGGAAAATGGTATCAGCAGTGAGGGTATGAACTCTGGATAGATTGAAATTCTTAGAAATTTGTTTGCTTGAGCTGCAGGGGTGAATGCTTGAAACTCAGAAGAAATGCAAAGCTTTGCTTACGGGTGTGGAGTCACTGTCTCCTTGCGTTCTGATCTTTCTTTCCCTCCTCTGACTCCTAGACTTCTGTTGCTTTAAGTAGAAAAATGAACAGGGTTTGGGCTGTGGTGTCCCCATCCATAAGGAGGGCCAAAGGCTCTACCTCTGTGTCTAAAATATAGTGGGAGAACCTTAAGGAAAGGAAGGAGTCAGATTTTCATGGCTCTTTTGGATACAGACCTATCTCATGGGATTTGGGAAATGTTTGTAGTAGGGAAAGAAGGTTAACCTGACATGGTTTCTGGTGCCCTTTGTTGTATACTGTTGAGACTTCCATTGCTGAATGTGTAATTGGTGTTGATATTTTTATATACCTGTACTGTGAATGCCCATAAGTGCCAAAAGGGTTTCTTCAGATCAGGAAGCGCCACATGTAAACAGAAACATTATTTGGAGAAGTGCTAGTGAGAGAGAGAGAGAGAGAGAGAGAGAGAGAGAGAGAGAGAGAGAGACACTAGCACGTTGGAGTCCCCAAACCTTAATGATTCTATTGTGCTACATGTTTTTATGACTGCTGATTTTGCTGTGTGTGTGTGTTTTGTTTTGTTTGTTTGTTTTCTGTACTGGGAATTGAACCCAGGGTACTCTTCCACTGAGCTGTATCCCTGGCCCTTTATACTTTTTATTCTGAAATAGGGTCTCACTAAGTTGTTGAGGCTGACCTCAAATTTGCTGTCCTCCTGCCTCAGCCTCCTGAGTCATTGGGATTACAGGTGTGTACCACCGTGCCTGGTGATTTTGCAGTATTTTTAAAGAACTAATCCAGCTCGGTAAGATTGAAAACCCAGTAGTCAAATTGAAGAAATTGAAGTTATAAATAAAAATTACAATGAGGGTCTGGTGTGTGTGTGTGTGTTACTATGGTGGAGTGCTTGCCTAGCATGCATGAGGTCCTATGTTTGATCCACAGTGCAACAAAAATGAAGGGAAAAAGCACATTAAGATGTCACTTCATACCCATTAGAATGGTTAAAATTAAGAAGACCCAACAAAAGACTGATAGTACCAATTTTTTTTTTTTTTTTTAAGTACTAAAGATTAAACCCAGGGGCACTCAACTACTGAGCCACATCCCCAGCCCTTTTTTGTTTTTTATTTAGAGACAGGGTCTCACTGAGTTGCTCAGGACCTTAGGGCCTTGCTGATTTGCTGAGGCTGGTTTAAACTCAATCCTCCTGCCTCAGCCTGGCGAGCTTCTGGGATATAGGTGTGCACCACCGCACCCATCTCCTCATAGTACCAATTGTTGACAAGGATATGGAGCAGCTGGGCAAGTACTGGGGAATGAAATGAAAATTATATATGTACTTATAAAATATAGCATAATGAATCCTACTATTATGTATAATTATAAGGTAGTAATATAAAATAAAATAATATTTAAAAATATATAATTTATTTGGCTTGGCGTATAACTCTGTGTTAGAGCACTTGCCTAGCATGTATGAAGCCCTGGGTTTGACCCCAGTGTTGGTTAGGGGAGCTTACTTGTCCCAACAATTCCACTTCTAGGTATTTATTTGAAAGAAATGAAGGTCTGGGGATGTAACCTCAGTGGTAGAGTGCTCTGAGGCCCTGGGTTCCCTTTGGATGCTACCAAAGGGAAGAGAAGGAAAAGAAAAAAGTATATCGATAAAAACTTGAACTTGAGTGTTCATAGCAGTTTTATTCATAATAGTTCAAACCAGAAACAGTCCAAATATTCCATTTTCAAGTGAATGTATATGCAAATTGGGATATATTTGTACAATAGAATATTATTTAGAATGAAAAGGAAACAACTAATAAGGATAACAAGGTAAATCTAAAAAGCTAGAACTGCATGTGATGGTGCATACCTATAATCCCATTGATCTAGAAGGCTGAGACAGGAGGATTGCAAGTTTGAGGCCAGCCTGGGCAACTTAGCAAGTCCATTTCAAAATAAAAAATAAACAGGATGGAGATGTATCTCAATGGCAGAATACCCCTGGGTTCAATCCCCAGTACCACACACACACACACACACACACACGTGTGTTGAGAGAAAAAACTCATACTGTATATGATTCTTTTGTTACAGGTACATGATAGTTTCTAACTCAACACCAGTTCCATTTAGAATTTTTCTACTTTATGAATTTTCATCTTTTCTCAGGGTAGTGATATGTGGTACCATCCTTTCTTGTGATGCTGGGCAGCTGCTGCAAACTGCAGTCTCAGTCAGCCACACAATCCGAAGGGAAAATAACTGTTCTCTACAGTGTACTGTGTTGCTAAGTGAGGTTCAGTAGTTTAGGTATATCAAGTGCAGTTTTTTTTTCCTTTTGTTACTGGGGATTGAACCCTGGGTGCTTTACTACTGGACTACATCCCCAGCGTGTTTAGTTTTTCTATTTTGAGATAGGGTCTCCCTAAGTTGCTTAGGGCCTTGCTAAATTGCTGAGACTGGCTTGAACTTGTAATTCTCCTGCCTCAGTCTCTAGAGTCACTCCAGAGTCATCACTTCTGATGTATTTTCAACTTAGGATAGATGTATTGGGACGTAACTATCAGATGTTGAGGAGCATCTGTTCATAATTTTATAAATATGAAGTCTTAGTATGAGCAAAAAGGCCAGTAGTCTGTAGCGACAAGGCAGCAGTTTTGTAGGATGGGATTTTAGAATAGGGAGTTGACTCTAAAAGAGAAGACTTATTTGTTCTCTATTTTTAAATACCAGTGGTAAAAGTTGAAGTTAATTTTTGCCACATATTTTTAATTGGTACATCATAGTTGTATATAATAGTGGGACTTGTTATATATTTGTACATGTACACAATATAACACTAGCATTCCCCAGTATTTCCCCTTTCCCATCCCTCTCTCTTCCCCTTAAAATTTAAGATAATTTTTCTGATTAAAATTATTAACTTTGGCATCGTGTAAACCTGAGTGTAGCCAGGTGAGGTGCACATTACTTGTAATTCCAGCTACTCAAGAAGCTGAGGCAGGATGATTGCAAGTTCAAGGCCAGCCTGTGCAACTTAGTGAGATCCTGTCTCAAAACTAAAATTTTAAAAAGGGCTGGGATGTAGCTCAGTGGTAGAGCATCCCTGAGTTCAATCCCTAGTATTTCCAAATACTAGGAAAATTAGGAAGAAAGACAAAAATCTGAGTTAGTTAGACTTACCTTTCACTAGCTCTGTGTGACTTTGGGCAGATTAATTAACCTTCCTAAGTTTTCTCATCTGTAAAATGGGGACGATAATGGTACTCATATCAGAGTTGTGGAGAGGATAAATTATGCCCTCACCGTTACATAGTAAGTGCTAAATATTGATGTTTTATTTTGGCAGTAGTAGTATTTGCCAATGCAAATTAGTAATATTTGCTATTTGTATGTGTTAATCTTGGAATAGGTATTTTTTAAAATATTTTTTTAAAAAGGGGAAGAAATTAATGAATTGTTCATTAAGTTCTAATGAATATTGGATGTTCTCTGAGTAGAGAGCTTATTGCTATTTAGTCTATTCTAAACATGATGTACTAGCTGTACTACATGAAGATAATGGAACATACTTCTTTATGGAAAGTTTTACATAATCTCTGAGTAATAGCATCACAGCTCTGATTTGTCAGAAATCTTTATTATTACATTTTCTTTTCCTCTATGGGGACTGACTGTATACTTCTTAAACAGTTCCTTCCCCTTTCAACACTTTAAATGACTGAGGAGGATTTAAGAATCTTCTTTTCAAATAAAAGTTTCCTCAGTGTGAAGTTAATTGATCTGACTTGGGCCACATAAGCCATTTGATATACATTTGCTGACATGGATTATTCTAGAAATGCCTTAACATTAATTTGGGCATTTAATGGATTTATCTAAACAGTATAGTGTTCTCATGGGGGCCCTATAGGACCTAGCTCATTTGAAATATAAAGATATTTTCTTATATGTCAATATTTAAATCCTTATTTCCCGTCTGAATGAGCACTTTTCAGGTCTGTGACTGAGTGGATAAAGAGTGGGAAGAAGTAAGGTAATCAGGCAAATCAGAGATTAAAAAGTTTAGTAGAGGACATTTGGAAAGTATTTGGTGTGATTGTTACTTGTTGCCTGAATACAGAATTACTTTTGCGTTGACACATGGTGAGTAAATGTTTGCTTCTAGCTCTGCACCTCAGGTGGCTTATATTTTAGATACTTGAAGGGCAAGGATGTGTTAAAATGATTTAATCCAAATAAGTATCAGGAATATTCTTATTTAATTTTACATCAATTTTAAAAATGGTTACTTTGTTATTTGCATTTTTCTTGAATATTTTCCCCTAAGTCTGTTTAAAAACTTAGTAACTTAATCATTTTTTCCACTTTTATTACAGCACCCGATCACCTTTCTAGCAGGAGAACGATCATGGAGGTGGTGCCAGCTGAGGTGAATAGTTTGCTTCCAGAGGAGATAATGGACACTGGTATAACTTTAGTGGATGATGATAGTATTGAGGCTGTTATTGTTTCATCCCCAATTCCCATGGAGACAGAACTGGAAGAAATTGTCAACATAAATTCTACTGGTGACTCTACAGCCACGCCCATTTCCACGGAACCAATCACAGTGTACAGTAACCACACTAACCAAGTTGCAGTGAATACCACAATTACTAAAGCAGATTCTAATACCACAGTGAAACCAGCTTTTCCAAGTGGCCTTCAAAAACTTGGTGCTCAGACTCCTGTGACTATATCAGCCAATCAGATTATTTTAAACAAACAGACATCTGATCTTAAACTTGGCAATCAGACCCTTAAACCAGATGGACAGAAGTTAATTTTAACAACTTTGGGCAAGTCTGGTTCACCAATTGTTTTAGCTCTACCCCATAGTCAACTACCCCAAGCTCAGAAAGTTACAACTCAGGCCCAGTCAGGAGATGCTAAGTTACCACCGCAGCAAATTAAAGTAGTTACCATTGGAGGGAGGCCAGAGGTGAAACCTGTCATTGGTGTCTCAGCATTGACCCCAGGAAGTCAACTGATTAATACTACAACTCAGCCCTCTGTGTTACAGACCCAACAGTTAAAAACAGTACAGGTAAAAAAAAGGGGGCATATTAATTAAAATGCATGTTAAAAAAGTTAAACTGATTCATAGTTGTGTTTATGTAGGGTTGTTAATTGCATATCTGTTACTGAATTCTTTTGACTGTTGCTTTAAGTAATTGTGTGAGTTTTTTGTTGTTTTTAAGTCTGATATGTCTAACGCTTATGAAAATTTTTCCAGAAAACTTAGAACAAACTGAATTTTGGTTAAATTTCAAATTATTTATAGCCGTTTGTTCATTTGAAAATGCATTTTATTCTTAGTGGTGGTTTGGTTACAAGGATGTTTTGCTGGTTTAGAGATGCTGGACTTGCTGCAGGGTTATCAAAAAATCATTCAGACAAAAATTTTTTTTGGTTAACAGATGGTCAAAGACTAGGAATAGTTTGCTGTTCTGAGAAACCCTTGGAGCCAGTAGTAGTGTGCGCTGGCTAATGAGTATCTCTTCTTTGGAGTTTACTGCATTGCCATCATTCATGTTTACAGTGTGGGAATGAATGACATATGGTGGAGGATGACATAGGCTTTAGAGTTGGAACTGGGCTTGAGTTACCCTTTGCTCTACCAACCGTAGAACTTTAGGTCAGTACCAAATTTTTGCCTTTAGCTTCAGATAACTATTGATTATAAAGAGTCACATAGGACTGTATAGTTCTCAAAACATTGAGGATCCTTCAAAATGGTATCTGATATTAGTACAATTAGGATCCTAAATAGCAGGTTATCAGAACATACATTAATCGTTTCAAGTTTTTTATGCCCCAAAAGGCCATACTACTCTTAGAAATGATCCACCTATAACCAGAAAACAAAAATTTATTCCCTATTTGAAAGAGTTGCCTTTTAGAGAAAAGGAGAAGGCGTTGAGTTTAAAGAAAGTATATGAGGAAATAGGAAGATTTGGGAGAACTAGTTCCTTTCAAATGATATTTAGAAGTAATTAAAACTAAAATTGTTGTGTTAGCAAAGAATTAGTAACTTGCTTTTCATGGACTTTGCTTTTAAGAATGTTGTAAGATTTTTCAAACTTTGTAATTTGCCCCTCTCTTTCTGACACCTTTAACCAATATTGTTTTTTTACTTCTTGTTCGTTGTCATCTCACTTACCTTTGACTTCTTTTCACTTCTTATTTTTGCCAAGGATCTCTTGGATGAGATATCTTATCACCATCAAGCTTCTTGTCCTCAGTTTTGAAACTTATTTTATCTGTTTATCAGACTTTAGCTCTGTGGATCATCATAATCATGTTTACCAGAAACTAATGACATAAATCAGAATGCCTTTTTTTTTCCACTTCTGAGAGCAGTGTATACATATCATTTCAAAAACTGGTATACTTGTATCCACTAGTTTTCTGTTATAATTTCCTAAGCCCTGACAATAAAAACAATTTTTATAACTTGTTTTATTGTTGTTACTTTTATAGAACCTGATTCTATTTATTTAAAAAAGAACTTAAGTTTAAAATTTAATAACAGAATACCGAAAAAATAAGAGAAAACAGAAGAAATCTATTTAGAATTTTGTTACATTTATCCAGTTACTTTCAGGCAACACCAATATTTCCAACTCAGAAATAACCTACAAAACTCAGAAGCACTTTGAAAAGAAAACCCCCAAAACTATAAATCTGTATTTTTTCACTTTGGACACCAGAATATGGGGTTTATTCTACAATTTATGTGATTCTCTGTTTCCCTACAAGTCTTCAGTGTTGTCTTAAGCTTAATGGGTATGGAGACTCTTAGGGTATGGACAGCAGGTAAGAATTGAAGGAAAAAAGTATCAGTTGAGGTTAGATGTAATAAGAGAGGTATAGTCATGCTCAGTTACAGATACATATACTTTCCCCTGTTTTGTGTGCATAGGGTATAAGAGTAGTAAATAACTAGCAGTCTGGGACAGTATAACTATTTATTAGTTCCTGAATCTGACCATTACACTGCCAAAAATTACTTGTTTGGATTATTTGATGATCTGACTACCTTATTTGGAAGTTTTCTTTCTTTTTTTATTTCATTTTTGTCTTAATCTGCTGATTAGATAACACTTGTTAAAAAAATGATCCTAGCTAAGTCCAGTGGCTCACATCTATAATCCCAGTGACTTGGGAACCTGAGGCAGGAGGATTGCAAGTTCCAGGTGAGCCTCACCAATTAAGTGAGGCACTAAGCAACAATAGGGAGACTCTTTCAAAATTAAAAGTTAAGAAAAAAAGAGTGGTCTTGGTGATGGGGATGTAGCTCACTGATAAAGTGCCTCTGGTCCAATCTCCGTACCACCAAAAAAAAAAAAAAAAAAAGGAGTCCTATATGTTTTGTTTTACTTAAAGAAGAAATTTTGTTCTAGGGTAGCTTAGAATTCATAATCCACAAAATTATGGTCCCTTAACTGGACATTGATATTTTCAGCAATATTTCACTAAAAAAATATAACCACATGGGCAAAACAGATTGTTCATTTGAATAATTAGTGTACTTTTTATTGTATTATTTATATATTTTTTCTTATTGGTAAGTATTCTAATAGTCATTTGATTATGAAAGTCAGATAAGAAGGGAGAAATACTTTAAACTTTCAGTTTTTATAGATAAGGTTATTTATTGCTAGATTATGTATGTCTAAGAACATCAACTTCTACCTCTCAAGATCTTTAATACTGTGTGTGTAGAAGGAATTCTGACTTAAGAGTTTTTAGTCTATAAACACTTGGGAATATTTCTACCATATGTACTTTCTAAAGTACAATTGTGAATTCATTTGGGTATGTCACAGTTTTGCAAGCTGAGTATTTTTTCACATATTAATGAATTTCTTTTATTAAAAAGCAATTTGTATTTCACATAGATTTTATTGTATCAGTAATATGTTCTAAGTGTAAAAAAGTAATATATTCTGAGTGTTAGATAAGGTGTTATTTAATTTATAATTTGACCATAGAGAACTGTTATTTTTCTAGTTCTGTGATCTGTTTCAATTTCTGGTGTATTTCTGCCATGCATGTTGGTTGTGTTTATTCATTTGAATCAACATTTCCAATAATAATATTTTTAGGTTCTCAATGTTCTTATTTGCTGAAAGATAAAATTAATATTTAATGTACTTCATGCACTAAAATTCTGTAATTTCAGTCATAGGTAAATTTCTGCTTCTGTATTTTTAGAAGAAACTATGTCTTTGCATATGGTAATGACTTCAGTATAAAATTTGGTACTTCTTTCTTCCTTGACTTGTGGAGAATTTACTTCCAAGTCAACAGTGTCCAGTATGTAACTTCAGATCAGAAATGAATAAAAGACCCTCCCTTCAAGGAATTTTAGTTATAGTAAACAATATGTTAGAATCTTTTCCTTTATAATGGTCTTTGTTCTACCAAACTGGTCTCTTTGTATCTTAGGACTTTCATTTGTTCAGTTCTTCCTTTATATATTCTTGATATATAGCTCTAAGGTTGAAAAGCTAATCATAAGTTTGATTTAATATGTTTTTGTATTTTGCATCCAGGGGCCAATGTAATTATTTACACACACACACACACACACATTTGACTTCATCATTTGCATTATACTTCTTAACTTATTCTGTTCTATCTTTAAAATTTTTTTTTTAGTTGTACATGGACACAATACCTTTATTTAATTAAATTATTTATTTTTATGTGGTGCTGAGGATCGAACCCAGTGCCTCACACGTGCAAGGCAAGTGCTGTACCACTGAGCTGCAACCCCAGCCCTCTGTTCCATCTTAATACTGTTGAATGATTTATTTTGAAAAAGAATATTGTTGTGCATAAAAATGTTATATTATTAGAAATTAAATGTTAAACATTAATTTGCAAAATTAATTTGCTTTTCATCATATTTTAAGAGATTAATATAAAGATTTATAATAAAATGCAAATGCATTATACATATGGGCTTGGGTGTGATCATATTCATATTTTTATGAATGCATTTTAAATGTTTTTAACATTGTATAGATATAATTTGTTAAGTGGGCTGGTTTCACATGTGCTACTACTGTGCATGAATTTTTTGTCTAATTTTGATTGAATAGGTATTTTATAGAAATAAACGGTCTTCATAGTTATTTGTATGTTTCAGATTGCTAAGAAGCCTCGAACACCAACCTGTGGTCCAGTAATCACGAAGCTGATCTTTGCAAAACCAATTAATAGTAAAGCAGTTACAGGACAGACAACTCAAGTATCACCATCAGTCATTGCAGGTTATATTTCTTTATAGTTTATTAAGCTGTATATTTACCTTTCTTTTAGAAAAGACTGATGTGCTACCTTAAAATGTTTTATTCAACAGCTATAGCTTATTATAAACCAACCTACTTTGATAGGAAATGTTATACTTATTAAATGAGTGCTTCAAGCAAAATGCCTTATCTGAAAATCAGTCCATCACTTTAGTCTCCTTTGTGTTTAGAAATTTACCATGAAAATAACAAAGTCTTAAACTCTAGTAATACTAGTTAACCTTTATATAATATTTAATATTTGCTATTCTTAGCTTTTTACATATAGTGACTGCCAATCCTATGATGGCATACTAAAACATACTCCATTTTGCCTGTGTGACAGTGGAGGCACTCAGCTAGTAAATGACTGAGCTGGAATTTGAACTCAAGCAGTTTGTCTATGGAACACATGTACTAAATCAAGTATATTTCATTTAGTGCACATGAGAATATAGTATTTCATGATTTCTGTATGAATTTTTTTGGTTTTTGCATTTTACTATTCTCTGCATGCAGTTTTCTTTGAAAATTGCCACAGTGATAGTAGTAACTTAAGTAATAAAAGAATTTTAGCTATGTTACTTTTATCAGCACATTCCTTAATGTCACCCTGTTCTCTTTTAGGATGTGCTTTAAAATTTGTTATCACCAGTAACTACACCGCCTCAGAAACTTGGACTTCTGGTGTTCTATTCTCTTTATTCTTTAGCCTACCTTCCTTTGTACTCCCAATCCAGTAATTTTTTACTTTGAAGTCTCTGATACCTTGATTCTTCCATTTTCTCTTTAATAATCACATTTTCTGTCCTTAAATTCTTCTTTACTCAACATGGAGCCCATGACTCATCATTAATGCTCCCTTGCAGACACCATTGATTATGTTTTACCGTCTTTTTGTAATGACTTGGTTAAGGCTAGCTGTCACTCTGCTCTTCAGGCAGCTCAGTTCTAGGGAAAAAATCATATAACCATGGTCTTTAATTCAGTTATACTAACATTACTCTTACTTTTTTTTTCCCCCAATGAAAAAGAGTAGCACCTCTGAATAGTAGCCTTTTGACTAAAGACTTTCGAATGCTAATTACCCATTCATAGAAAGTGTATTTTTGAAGATGGTACTTTAAATGTTAACTAATCATCCTAGTATATATATTTAAACCACTTGCTGTGGGGACTAAGAACCAAAAGCTGGGGTGAGGAAGCTAAAACAAAACAAAACAAAAACCACCTCAAATCACTTACTAACGTCTTTAGTAAATTCAAAGACTTAGCAATGGACAACTCTGAAGTCAGTGGCAGTAATTTGTCATTTTTCTGAGATTTGAATTGCATGTAGGGAGGCTTCTCCCTACACTTTCTTTAGTGAATAAGAAAAGGAGTCAAAAGATGATAGTATGAGGGTAATGTTCAGTGAGTTTTCTTTTTCTTTTAGCTATCAGTAAAGATTCATGAGGGTATAGGAGCCTGGTGTCTTGAGGACTATAGTAGGAGCAAAGTATGACCCCAGAGGCAAGATTGGAAAGAATTTGGACTTGGGACTGATTCAGGAAATAGGCTGTAATTGGCTTAAAATAAATAAGACTTATAAATATTGATAAAAAGGGGCCAATAATCCCCTGGGAGCTTCTGCATAGGTTGACTGTTGTATAGTGCTATTTATTGTTTCCTGTGTCCAGTTTTGTGGTGCTGGGGATTGAACTTAGGGGTATTTTGCCACTGAACTACATCCCCAGCCCTTTTTAATTTTTATTTTGAGACAGGGTCTTGCTAAGTTTCTCAGGACTTTGATAAATTGCTGAGGCTGGCCTTGAATTTGCAATCCTCCTGCCTGAGCCTCCCCAGTGCCTGGAATTGCAGGTATACATAACTGTGCCTGGCTATTGACTGTTTTGAGTTTGAGAGTCACTTAAAATTTTTATTGTGTGTGAGGGATCATATGTCAACATTTGTGGTGTTTGCAGAAGTGTCTTGATGAATTTTTGGCTATATCAAAAGTTCAGGCTGGGCTTGGTGGCACATGCCTGCCATCCCAGTGGCTCGGGAGGCCGAGGCAGGAGGAGGAGCAAGAGTTTAAAGCCAGCCTCAGCAAATCCAAAGGTGCTAAGCGTGCTGGCGATATAGCTCATCACGTAGAATGTCTGCCTCGCATGCTTGAGGTCCAGATTCGAGTCCCCAGCACTGTTAGATTGTGGAAATAACAAACAAAGGTGCTAAGCAACTTTTAGAGCAACCCTGTCTCTAAAATACAAAATAGGGCTGGGGATCTGACTCACTGGTCAAGTATACTGAGTTCAATTTCTGGTACTTCCCCCAAAAAAGTTCACCTTGACTATCATGAATGTCATTACTTAATTTTGGGGTCATTTATAATGTGTTGCAGACATAACTTCACCTTTTAATTGCAAACAGACTTAGTGGCACCACTAAAATGCATAAAGATAGACTTCTGTTAAATTTCACTAGAATTGTCACTAAGTTCAGTATGGAGAGATAATTTCACATTTTAACTGATTTTGTGTAGCCTTTTAAAATTCATGTGAGCCAGCTAAACAGTGGCACACACTGTAACTTTGTAGGTTGAGGCAGGGGGATCAGAAGTTCCAGGCCAGCCTTAGCAACTTAGCTATGCCCTGCCTCAAAAATGAAAAGGGATGGGGATGTAGCTCAGTGGTAAAGGACCCCCAGGTTTAATCCACAGTACCACAAAAAAACAAACAAAAACATATAAGCCAAATTTTAAACCACCAATGTAACTGTTCTGTTGAACTGTATCTTTCATCATTTTTGTATTGTAGCCAATGCTCTTTCATAGTACATTGAGGTGGTTTTTTTTTTTTTTTTTTTTTTTTTTAATGATTTTTGGGCTTCTTATTTAAGATGGATAGCTTTTCTTTTTAATCAAGGTAAACATATATTTGTATATAATTGATTTTTCTAAAATGCACATCTGATTTTGTCATACCCTTGCTTAAAATTTTCTTGACCTAATTCATTTTTTGGCCTTTATCCATCAGGATTAAGTTCAAATGACAGTACTTTTTTAGCATTAAAAGCATTTATGATCTAATGTGTACTTTTGATCTTCACCTTCTATTGGCTTCAAACCTACTGATTTACTTATTTCAAGAGATCACCAAAAGATCATGTTCTCTTAGGACTAAGGGTCTTGGCATTCCCAGTTCCTTTTACATGGAATGTCTTTCTTTGCTCTTCCTCTGGCTAATTCATCCATTTTGTTTTTTGGATTAGGAAGTGTCTCACTCCTAGGTTTAGTCAGTTACTTGCTGTCTCTCTTTTTTTTTTAATTCTTTTTAGATATACATGACAGTGGAGTGTATTTTGACATATTATACATACATGGAGTATAATTTCCCATTCTTGTGGTTGTATATGATGTGGAGTTACACTGGTCCTGTATTCATATATAAAAATAGGAAAGTTTTGGCCGAATCATTCTACTGTCTTTCCCATTCCCATTCTCATTCCCATTGCCCCTCCCTTCCCTTCATTCCCCTTTGTCTAATCCAGTGAACCTCTATTCCTTCCCCACCCCCACCTCCCTTATTGTGTGTATGCATCCATCTATCAGAGAGAACATTTAGCTTTGGTTGTTTTGGGATTGGCTTATTTCACTTAGCATGATAGTCTCCAGTTCCATCCATTTACTGGCAAATGCCGTAATTTCATTCTTCTTTATGACTGAGTGATATTCCATTGTATATATGTATATATCCACTCATCTGTTGAAAGGCACTTAAGTTGGTCAGTTATTCTTCCTCTAACACTTCTTATGTATCCCTACAAAACTTGATATTACCTATCAAATACTTATCTTTAGCTAAACTTTTATATAAATTTCACACTTTTAACTTGTTCATTAGTCATAGTATATTGTAATACTTGGCTTTCTTGTCTGTTTCCCTGTAGCATTTATAATTTTTCTTTTTCCTTTTTTCCATATCTTTATTTGTGTGTGTATGCCAGTGATTGAACCCAGTGCCTTGGCATGCTAGGTTGCGGCTCTACCACTGAGCCACAATCCCAGCCCCGCTTACAGTTTTTGTTGAGTATAGTTTTTTATTTGCCATCTAGTTCTTCTTAAAATTTACCATTTACGCCAGGCATGATGACTGGTGTATGCCTGTAATCCAAGCTACATGGGAGGTTGAGGTAGAGGGATCTCAAGTTCAAGGTCAGCCTTAGCAACTTAGTAAGACCTTGTCTCAAAAAAAATAAAAAGGTACTTTTTAAAAAGTATTATTTAAGCATGTAATTTATTGGCATTAAGTATATTTACATTATTGTACAATCATCATTCCCATGCATCTCCAAAATTTTTTCATCATGTAAGACTGAAATATTATATTCATTAAGTTGTAGTTCTAACTGTCTTCCTCCCTCTCCCCAGACCCTGGCAACCACCTTTCTACTTTCTGTGTCTTTGGTTTTAATTGCTCTTTATACCTGATACAAATGAAATCATATATTTGTTTTTTATGATGATTTTACTCACTATAATACCCTTATAGTCCATCCATACTGTAACAGGTTGTCAGAGAATTTCCTTCCTTTTTAAGACAGTAGTGTTATACTGTGCATACTGCCATATTGATGATAATTCTTTGTTTCTTTCCTGCTCCCTCTCTTCTGTCTCTCCAGTACCCTTTCTGGCAATTAGATGTAGTTCAGTGAATATGTATTATTGAATGTCATGGAGGCAGTGTAGAGATGTGGTAGGAGCTGTTGGAAGACTTGGGTTTTCTTCTTAGCTTTTCTGTTCATTTTCTCTGTGATCTTGGATAAATATATTATTTTTTTCATCTTTTGTAATGTAAAATATAAATACCAACCACCATATAAGACTTTTGAGATGGTTAAATGAGATAGACTTCTGCATTATCAGAGGTTACAAGGGATCAGGTTGCTTATGGCAGCAAACTTCATCACAATGTTAAGATATTCACTAATGAATTAATCTCATATGGATTTGTCCTTGTGTATATATGCGTGCCTCAGCCTGTTCCATCTGAGGCCTTTTGGAGTTCTTTTGATTCTTGGAGACCACCTAACAGTAGAATATAAAGGTCTTCTAAATTGACTTCAAGGTGAAATTGTAACTTGGATACTTCTTGGACTATGTCTTCAGAGTTAAGTATAAATAGGGATTTAGAAATTAGATAATCAGAAATGCTGAATTTTAAAGGATGCAAAGGTTCTTGTGATCATGTTATATCCATGTAACTGAATTTATCATTGTGTTGTCATACAAATTTTCAGAAGAGAATTCTCTTGCGATGGACAGTAACACATGCCTGTAATCACAGTGAAACAGGAGGATCACAAGTTCAAGGCTATCCGCAGAAACTTAGTAAGACTCTGTCTCTAAAACTGAAAAAGGCTGGGGATGCAACTCAGTGGTTATGTGCTCCTGGGTTCAATCTCTGGTACCAAAAAAAAAAAAAAAAAAAAAAAAAGAGAGAGAGAGAGAGAGAGACCTCTCCCTAAATCTACAGCTCATTTGTCTCATTCATCATAAGAGTTGCAGTTATAAACTGAATTTCTAAAAAAAAAAGTGAAAGTTTTAGTTTTATTGGCTACTTAAAATAAAATTTTTGTCCCTGTTTTAAGTGAGTTTTCTTCATATGGCCTATTATACTCAGGAAGGATATTCTGTGAGAACATCTTCTGAAAGATATGTAATGCCTGACAAATATAAACTATCTTTATTGATACAATAATTTCTTATTAATGGTTGTTGAGGATTCAGGCTTAGCCTACAGATAATAACTTTGGAAATAAGAATAGACAAACATGTTACATTAGGCCAGACTCAAACTTCAGGCTGGCTTTCCTAAAATAGTTGATGTAGATTCATTTAGTTTATAAAGAACTTTTAAAATTTACTTAGATATGATGTAATTCAAGTTAAAAAAAAAAAAAAAAACAGTATACACCTGGTGTGGTGGCACATATCCATAATACCAGTGACTCAGGAGACAGACAGGGGGATTGCAAGTTTGAGGCCAGCCTGGACAACTTAGTGAGACCCCTGTCTCAAAAATTAAAAAGGCTAGAGGTGTAGCTCAATGGTAGAGTGCCATGGTGTTCAATTACCAGTACCCCCCAGCCCAAAATATGTGTGTGTGTGTATGTATATGTACCTATCTATATATAGCTCCAACAGAACAGTCAACTGAAATTTATCAAGAAATATATTACTTGTATAATATATATAAATTTATATATAATCTATAAATTATATACTGCAGTTTTGAAAATTATATTTAAAATATTTAAAATTCATGAATGATAATAAAATTTGATTCACTTTAAAAGGAACAATGTAAATGTTAGCATTTTAATAGGAAAATTGACTCAGAAGCTGTTATATATTAGTTCTTTAGTTTTTTTGTCTTTATTTTCCCTTTCTCCCTTTCTTCCTTTCTTCCTTTTTCTTTCATCTCCAGCTATATCTGTAAGTTCAGTAATATCATCTGAAGGTTGGAGGGTATTTTAGAGATTAGTTATCTAACTTTACTATATACTTCTTAGATGCTAAACTTTCCTCTTTAGCCAGTGGATTTGATAATCCAGCATCTGCTTGGAATTCACCTGTGTTGAAACAGTCATTATAATTGGAAATCTGAAATTCTTTCTTAGTGCTGAATTTTTTTCTGTTTCTATATGTTTGATACTGATTGGTTCTAATTCTTCAGACTGGCAAACCTGGATTAGTCAGCTCCATCTTACTTTTTTCTGTCAAAATAATCTCCAACTCTCTAAAACATAAAAATTCAGAGTTTTTATTCTTTTATTCATACTTCAAGATTACATGTCCATTGTTGGCTCTTATCATAGTCACTGAAGGACACAGAATGACAGAGGAGCCACCATCTCAGATGTGACAGAGGAAAAGAGAACTTTGAAATATCTTGCAGCAAATGCTCTGACCTAGAAATGACATGTCATTTTACTCAAAGTCATTGGCCAACTGTAGTCACATGACCCTCTACCACAAAATTGTAGGGTTTGGATAGGAAGTGCAAGTAGAATTCTGCCATGCACCCAAAATAAGGAGAACCAGATTACTTGGTAAAAGGCAGTACTTTCCAGAATTTGAGACTCTGTCATGTCTTTGTATTCATTTCTTGCCTAGGATAAAAATTCCTGATATTTCACCTTATTCCAATATGATTACCAATCCTAAATCATCCAGTATACTATAGGGTTTCGATTTTGTTCCTGAGGGATGTTGTCCTGAAGGGAACATAGTATGAAATACGGCTAGGGTAGCTAGAAGAAAATTTTTACTCCCTTTTGGCAGTCTAAAATCAGACAGTATTCAACTTGAGAGTGTTCAAGTTAGTTGTCTAATAATTGTTTCTAAAGTGTGGATTTAAATCGTACATTAATGATTTAAGTTCAAATAAGAAGACAGCCTATATAGTGGAGTCCAGAGATTGAAGTTTAAAGACTTGGGATCAAGTCCAGACTTTTAGAAACTGTGTCACATAGGACACATTGCTTAATTGTCCTGAGCTTGCTTTCTGATGTCTATAATTCAACAATATTGATGAGAATAAAAGTGGAATTGTTTTTATAGACTGTTATGTAAATTGATACTAAGTATTATAAGAAGCATTGTTTGTTTCTGCCTAGGTTCACTGCCGTTCATTAGGAATTCAATTAAGTGTTCAGGTTCATATGTTAATTCATATGAAATAGTGAACAAATACTGAAGTCCTTGTGGGTATAGATCATCACATAGATTTATATACTGTTATTGAAAAAAGTTAAACTGATGTGCTGCCTCTCATTTGCAGGTAGGGTTCTTTCACAGTCTACTCCTGGAACTCCATCAAAGACCATAACAATATCTGAAAGTGGTGTTATTGGATCAACTTTAAATTCTACAACACAGACACCAAATAAAATAGCCATCTCACCTTTGAAATCGCCAAATAAGGTAAAAACAAAAACAACAACATCAACAAAAAAAAAACCCCACAAATGCCAAATGTGATTCATGCTTTTATTTTCTTACTAGTCACTTACCTACTTCCCATTTTCAAATATTTCTAAGCAAGTAATAGGCACTCACTGAATACTGGGTTTATCTAGTAATCAGGACTTTTCTTCATATTTTTATTGGTGTATTATAATTATACACAATGGTGGGATTCATTATTAAATATTTGTACATGCACATGATATAACAGTATAATTTTAGTATCATTTCCTATTATTTCCCCTTTCCCTTTGTCTCTCCCCACCACTTGTCTCTTTTCTCTTCTCTTCGGATCTCCCTTTAAATAGTCAAGGATTTTTGACAAAGGAAACACTTATTTAAACACATGGTAACATAGTAATCATTTTGCATGTTAAGATGATTTCTGTGGCCCATATGAATATGGGTATAGCAAAAGTCTTGAATGAAGTATGTTGTATACATGTTCAGTTTCTCTTCACTTAATATTTAGCAAAATTATTTTCTTCGTGGAAGTTATATATATAGTAACTACATAAATATAAAATGTTAAAGTAATTTCTTTTATAAAGGTTGAGCTTTTTCTGGATAATAGGACCCAGAGTACTAGAATTTGCTGGTAGATGTTGGGAACCATAATACAAAGTACATTTTTTTCAAAGCATTCAAAAGCTTTTCATAATTTGTTTTCATTTTAAGGTGATAAAGTACCTATTATTTTACTCTTAGTAATTAACTCGTTTTTCTAAAACATACAAATGTTATTATACTAGCATATTAAAATGTTTAAGATATGTTTTAAAAATCATATTATTCAGGTAGTAAGCCAAGCAGTGTTATTTTATAAGGTGCCACCCTTTTGTTTCTGGAAATGTATGGGCATTTGTACTTGCCTTCTTCCTTGATTTTCAACTGCTAATACACAGAATAAACATTTGCCTTATTTTTTTTTTTAATAGTCTAGTGATTGCCTTCTGTTTTAATGGGACTTGAATATAATGTATAAATATATGTCTCTTACAGTTTATTAAACTAGGCATATACCTGGGTAATCATATAGACTATTTTTTATTTTCTTGAAGTGGAATGAATCAGCAGATACTTGAGTGCTTACATGTGCGACGCATAGTGATGGAGATAAAATATAAGATAAGGTTTTTAATTTCGGGAGCTCAACAAGGGAGTTAGACTGAAACATTAAAAATTGCTCCACAGAATTATTATACTCTCAGGTGGATTGATGAGGGGTGTGTGTGTGTGTGTGTGTGTGTGTTAGTGTTAGGGAAGGGTTATGCAAAGAAGTCTGCTGTTGAAAGATCTTAACCTTAATGGGTGGTGAGACTTAGTTGTGAATGAGCAAACAGAAGGGGCTTTTTGAATTGAGTTAGTTTTTTACACAAAAAATGTAAAGATGTGGCACTTTCAAAGAGGTACTTGTTTTAGTAGGGTAAGGGCCCAGCATTCTAAGATTAGATGGGGAGGTCTCACTTTCTTCAGGGGTATTTGGATTTTCTTGATTGTGAAGACTTTCTTTGACTTACAGTGCTTATAGGATATGGTTCTTACCTTGTCCATGTGTTGGACCTGGGGAGTTTTAATAAATACTCACATTTGGCTCTCATACCCAGAGATTCTATTGTAGTGTTTCTGGAGTTTGGTCTGGTATCAGGATTTTTAAAAGCTCCCTAAGTAATTCTAATGGTAGCCTAGACTGAGAGAGCCTCTGCTCTAAATAATTTGAGATTCATATTTTTGAAAAGAAAACTCTAGCTGGGTGAACACCTATAATCCCAGTGACTCAGACTGAGGCAAAAGGATCATGAGTTCAAAGCAACCTCAGCAACTTAGTGAGGCCTTAAGCAACTTAGCAAGACCCTGTCTCTAATTAAAATATGAAAAAGGGATGTGTTCAGTGGTTAGGTACTCCTGGTGCAACCCCTAGTACCAAAAAAAATAAGACTGATTATATTAGTAAAAGATGGTGTGGGAGAAAGATAATCCTGGATTCTGGGAGAGACCAATTAGATTGGTGATTTTCAATGTAGATCGCACTTTAGAAGCGCCTGGAATCCTCTTGAAAAAAATGAATGACTGACCTCTGCCTGACCCCACTTAAGTCAGAATCTCTGGAGTAGATCTAAATATTAGATTTAATATTTTAAATTCCAAAGTATAGGCTAAAATAGAGAATCACTAATTTGGATTATCTTAACACTTCAGGTTAGGGGTAGAGAGAAAGAGATTTGTTGAAAGAGGTTTAAGATGTAATGACTAGATGTCAGAATCTTAAAAAGGGGAAGAATCCATGATGACAACTATATTTCTGACTTTAATAACAAGATAGATGGTGGCGCTTTGGACTAACACGGTTTGTATATAGGTTGTACATGATGATATACAAATAGGAGCTAACTTTACTTTTCTCCCATTCTTGACTTTAACCTTGCCATGTTGGGTCTTCTTTCCTTGCCTCTTGACAAGAGTTCACTTCTAACATAAGAACAAGCCTGATTTTGGTGATTCACAGGTATACGAAGTTTTGTCCAAAAGTTTACATTCAATTTAAAGCTTCTATTCTCCTCAACTCAGGCTAATCCTGGCTCATAAATCTGTAGAGGAGGAGAGGAGTGTGATCTGCTTCTTCACTTTCTACTCCCCAACTACTTTGGCTTCTGATTGAAAGGAAGAT
The DNA here is from genome assembly GCF_902686455.1 of Sciurus vulgaris. Classification (NCBI taxonomy): domain Eukaryota; kingdom Metazoa; phylum Chordata; class Mammalia; order Rodentia; family Sciuridae; genus Sciurus; species Sciurus vulgaris. Next base: position 77,574,840 of record NC_136469.1, read on the forward strand.
TAGAGGAGAAAAGACCAAGTTTTATATGACTGTAACTTTTGTATTCCAGGTGCCAGTGCCATCTGTGTGGGAGGTATCTGAATGTGGACTTCTAGATATGTGCCTGTGGGATGATTTTTTTTTTTTTAGGCCCCTTGTGGGTATGTTCACATTACCCAATTCCCTTTCAGCATGTGGTTTATACTCTAGCTATTTTTTGTAATCTGTTTATAGCTCTTGCCTCCTGTAGTCCACCCTGTAGTATGTTACTGCCACATGTTTTACTCCAGAAAGCACGTTTTTAGCAGGATCCTGTCAATGTCAAGATGCCTTAGCTCTTTTGCAGAACTACTTGGCCAGTGGGAAACCTGCACTATCCAATGGGAGAAGTGCAACTTGCCTGACTGCTTGTCCTTAGTGTTTTTCCTCTGCCATTGTGGTAGCTCCATCCATCTTCTTTCTTTCAGAATTTTCCAGGCTGAGAACAGTTTCTGAGTTCAGAAACACCTGAGGATATGTGTCAGGAACTCCTAAGAACTTTGACTGCATTTAATTATGGTTGCTAGACCAAGATAAGCATAAGAGTTTGTTTATCTCCCTAATTTGCCAGCCAATGATTCAGAAATCAGTTTATCCCTTTTTCCAATTATCACCCATTCCCAGATGTTTTCTTGGTTAATATCTGCCGTAAAACCCTAGTATTCTCTATATTTATGAAATCTCTTCTCCTTCTAAATTTTTTTTTAAAGAATAGAAGGTAAGTGATAGGGATGCTGGCTTTTAGTAAGTCTGGCTTGAATGTCATGTTCTTCTTTTTAGAGTTCAGGGGAGTTTATGGTTTGTAGTTCTCAGCCTTGCAACCTTATTTCAGCCATATTTTGAGATAGTGGACAACATCTCATTCATCTATCTTAGACTAGAGAGGGAAGATATAAAATAGCTGATTTGGGCAGAAATATATTAAGTTCTTAGACATGTTTGTCACTGAAGTCTACACTGATTGGGGAGAGGCATGCCCATTAGAAAGCTGAATGGAGGCTGTGACTAAAACTATGGATATAAATGAAATCACCCAAGGAGCATTTGGTTGTATGTAGAGTAAAAAGAAAAACAGGGCTGAATCACAAAATATAAAGTGTTAAAAGAAGAAAAGGCCCAGTGGAAGAGAATGAATGACAAGAGAGGTATTAGGAAAAACTTCATAAAGACTGTGAAGGGAAGAATATTCAAGAATGACACCGAATGGAAAAGACAGTAGAATGAATCAAACATAACTTTCCTGTGTTTATATATGAATATAATACAGTCAGTGTAACTCCACATCATGTACAACCACAAGAATAGGAAGTTATATTCCATATATGTATGATATGTCAAAATACATTCTACTGGCATGTATAACTAAAAAGAAAAAAAAATTTTAAATCCTTCACAAAAAAAATAACTTGGCCAAATTTACAGGTGATAAATTTGATCAAAACTACACATATACTACATGAATGTAAAACTGGGAAAATCTGAATAATCTCTGCATCAGTGGCTTTAAAAAAAAATGATACCGAGCCACAATTTCAAATGTCATAGAAGGGTCTAGGGAAAGACTAAAGCTGGGCATGGTGGTGCACACTTGTAATCCCAGCAGCTCAGGAGGCTGAGGTAGAAGGATTGATTGCACATTCAAGGGCAGACTTAGCAACTTAACAAGACCCTGAAAATATTTATAGTCTCAAAATAAAAACTAAAAAGAGATGGGGATATAACTCAGTGGTATAACCTGGGTTATATTCCCAGTACTAGAAGAGGGGGAGACTAAAAAGTGATGACGTACTTGTTGCCATTGATAGGCACCAAAAAACAAAACAAAAAACCACAACTTACTGTTCCTTTTCTGCTCACACTCACAATTTGATCATCACTGTCTGCCTTGACTCTGCTGGAACGTCTCTCATTATTTATCCCTTTTTGTATTGGGTACCACCAAAAGACCTAGACTCTAGGTTATCTTATTATTTCCCTTGTCTAATCCCCTAAAGGCTCTCTGTATCTTCTGTTTTCCATCTATCCCTTTCTTGAAATCCTTCACTGGAGTTCATAATCAGAATAATCCCCTAAATCCTCAGCTTTTAAATTGAATATCCCTCTTCTTGACCAAATGGATATTTGGCTCTCCTCAAGGATACTTATTTCTTGGCAGATCACTTGTGATGGCTGTTTTTCTCCTTCAGCCCTTATACCACCAAACCTGAGAGGGGAGGTAGAAGAATAGGTGATTCCCTTGCTTCTTATTACAATTTCAGACCATTCTCACTTCCTTTTCCCTCTTTGAGTCTAAAGTTATCAGGTTCAAAAGTGGGAAATAAAGCGTGTTCATTATTTTCTCAATTTACTTGAAATTTTAGTTGTCTCTTATTTCAGGACAGATTTCTTTTTTTATATTTATTTTCTAAAGGAATCTTGAGTTTTCATAAATATTTATTAGGTACATAAATAATCATTAAACTCATGAAAATATAGCTCTACTTGGTTTACTTTCTTTTTGCTTTAGATTTTAGCAATGTTATCTTCTACTTCCTGGCTTTTAATGTAGCTTTTGTCCTGTTATCTTATTCTTTTCTGTTAGTATTGTTTTATTCATGTTTGTTTCAGTTTATTTTAGATATACAGTGTGATTTAGCATGCAAATTTCCATCCATCTAATTTATAACAGTAGACAAAGGAAAATAATTTTTGACAATCTTGGTAAATGCAGAAAAATTCTGATAATATCCAACCTTCATTTTGATTAAAAAATACTTGAAACAATCAAATAGGACATTGTCATACTTTGAAGAGAGAAAAATACATCAATTTCATGTAATGCTGCAGTGTGGAATGGGGATACTCACTTTTAATACTTGTTCAATTCTTCTGCAGGCATTAGTTAATACAAGGCAAGTAAAAGAAATAAGTACATAGGGCTTCAAAAGAAAATAAAATACTGTCGTAATTCACACATAAAATTACTTTGTATGTGTAAAAATTTTTAAGTTGCTATTGACCTATTAGAATTGACATATAAATTTAGCAAGGTGATTGGATACATGAATAGTGTAAAAATTCTTTCTAGACCATTTTTATTTGATGTAATTGTTGATACACTTAGATTTAAATTTTCTGCCCTTTTTTGGGGTTAATTGGATTTTTTTAATCATACTGTTTCATCTCAACTATTTGTTTATGATTAAGAAAAGTTTTTGGTAATTTTTCTATAGTCAAAATTGATTTTGGTAATTGCTCTAGAGTCAGATATTCATTTTTGACTAATTAGTCACTAGGCAAGCACTTTACCACTGAGCTATATGAGCTATATCCCTAGCTCTTTTTTTTTAATTTTTAGACAAGGTCTTGCTTAGTTGTCCTGTCTGCCCTCAACCTTGTGATTCTTCAGCCTCAGCCTCCTGAATTGCTGGGATTACAGGTGTGTGCCACCGTGCTAAACTTGGACACCAATTTAAAAGATGCTCTTAGATACTCTATCCTCTGTTCTTCCCTTGTTTTCTTCTTTGTTTTTGTTTTTCCTTTGTGTTTCAGTTTGGATAATTTGTGTGTGTGTGTGTGTGTGTGTGTGTGTGTGTGTGTGTGTGTGTGTATGCGTGGTGCAGAGGATTGAATCCAGCGCCTTGTACATGCAAGGCAAGCACTCTACCAACTGAGCTATATTCCCAGCCCTAGTTTGGATAATTTTTATTGATGTATCTTAAATTCATTGATTTATTCCTCAGTTACATGAAGTCTACTGGTGGCTAAAGAAGATTATTTCTGATAATTTTTATAAAAATTATTTTTAGTGCTGGGCACATGCCTGTAATCCCAGCTACTCAGGAGACCGAGATTGGAGAATTACAAGTTTGAGGCCATCCTGGACAACAGGAGACCCTGTTTTTTAAAAAAAGAAACAAATTTCAAAAAAGGGCTGGGTGTGTAGTTCAGTGGTAGAATGCTTGCCTAGCATGCTCATGGCCCTGTGTTAAATCTTAAAAGTCACCCCCCAAAATTATATAATAATAAAATATATAATAAATATAAATATATAAATACATGATTTATAGCATTTCCATATGACCCTTTTCTAGCTATCTGCTGAAATTTCTCTTGTAGTCACTATGTGTTGTCTGCCTTTCCCACTAGGTCTGTCAGCATATTAATCATAGTTATTTTATTTTATTTTATTTTTTTCTTTTCAAAATATCTTTGTTTTTTTTTTTTAATTGTAAACAAATGGGATACATGTTGTTTCTCTGTTTGTACATGGCGTAAAGGCATACCATTTGTGTAATCATAAATTTACATAGAGTAATGTTGTTTGATTCATTCTGTTATTTTTTCCCTTCCCCCCACCCCTCCCACCCCTCTTTACCCTCTATACAGTACTTCCTTCCTCCATACTTGCCCCCCTCCCTAACCCTAACTCTAACCCTAACACTAACCCTTCCCTCCACCCCATTATGTGTCATCTTCCACTTATTAGTGATATCATTCGTCCTTTGGCTTTTTGAGATTGGCTTATCTCACTTAGCATGATATTCTCCAATTTCATCCATTTGCCTGCAAATGCCATAATTTTATCATTCTTTATGGCTGAGTACTATTCCATTGTATATATATACCACAGCTTCTTTATCCACTCATCAATTGAAGGACATCTAGGTTGGTTCCACAGTCTGGCTATTGTGAATTGAGCAGCTATGAACATTGATGTGGCTGTATCTCTGTAGTATGCTGATTTTAAGTCCTTTGGGTGTAGGCCAAGGAGTGGGATAGCTGGGTCAAATGGAGGGTCCATTCCAAGTTTTCTAAGGAATCTCCATACTGCTTTCCAGAGTGGCTGCACTAATTTGCAGTCCCACCAGCAATGTATGAGTGTACCTTTCTCCCCACATCCTCGCCAACACCTGTTGTTGCTCGTATTCTTGATAATCGCCATTCTAATTGGGGTGAGATGGAATCTTAGGGTGGTTTTGATTTGCATTTCTCTTATTACTAGAGATGTTCAACATTTTTCCATATGTTTGTTGATTGCTTGTAGATCTTCTTCTGTGAAGTGTCTATTCATTTCCTTAGCCCATCTGTCGACTGGATTATTTGAATTCTTGGAGTAGAGTTTTTTGAGTTCTTTATAGATTCTGGAGATTAGTGCTCTATCTGAAGTATGATTGGCAAAGATATTCTCCCACTCTGTAGGCTCTTTCTTCGCATTGCTGATAGTTTCCTTTGCTGAGAGAAAGCTTTTTAGTTTGAATCTATCCCAGTGGTTGATTCTAGCTTTTATTCCTTGTGCTATGGGAGTCCTGTTAAGGAAGTCTGATCCTAGACCAACAAGGTGAAGATTTGGACCTACTTTTTCTTCTATAATCTGCAGAGTCTCTGGTCTGATTCCGAGGTCCTTAATCCATTTTGAGTTTAGTTTCGTGCATGGTGAGAGATATGGGTTTAGTTTCATTCTGTTGCATATGGATTTCCAATTCTCCCAGCACCATTTGTTGAAGAGGCTATCTTTTCTCCATTGCATATTTTTGGCACCTTTGTCTAGTATGAGAAAATTGTATTTATTTGGGTTTGTGTCCGTGTCCTCTATTCTGTATCATTGATCTACCTTTCTATTTTGGTACCAATACCATGCCGTTTTTGTTACTATTGCTTTGTAGTAGAGTTGAAGATCTGGTATTGCAATACCCCCTGTTTCACTCTTCCTGCTAAGGATTGCTTTAGCTATTCTGGGTTTCTTATTCTTCCAGATGAATTTCATGATTGCTTGCTCTATTTCTGTAAGGTACATCATTGGGATTTTAATTGGAATTGCATTGAATTTGTATAGCACTTTAGGTAGTATGGCCATTTTGACAATATTAATTCTTCCTATCCAAGAACATGGAAGATCTTTCCATCTTCTAAGGTGTTCTTTAATTTCTTTCTTTAGTATTGTATAGTTCTCATTGTAGAGGTCTTTCACCTCTTTTGTGAGATTGATTCCCAAGTATTTTATTTTTTTCGAGGCTATTGTGAATGGGGTAGTTTTCCTAATTTCTCTTTCTGAAGATTCATCACTTATGTATAAAAATGCGTTGGATTTATGGGCACTGATCTTGTAACCTGCTACTTTACTGAATTCACTTATGAGTTCTAAGAGTTTTCTGGTGGAATTTCCAGGTTCCTCTAAATATATAATCATGTCATCAGCGAACAGGGATAGTTTGAGTTCTTCTTTTCCAATTCGTATCCCTTTAATTTCTTTGGTTTGTCTAATTGCTCTGGCCAGAGTCTCAAGAATGATGTTGAATAGAAGTGGTGAAAGAGGGCATCCCTGCCTTGTTCCAGTTTTTAGGGGGAATGCTTTCAGTTTTTCACCATTTAGAATGATATTGGCCATGGGCTTAGCATAAATGGCCTTTACAATGTTAAGGAATGTTCCCACTATCCCTATTTTTTCTAGTGTTTTGAGCATGAAGGGGTGCTGTATTTTATCAAATGCTTTTTCTGCATCTATTGAAATAATCATGTGATTCTTGACTTTAAGTCTATTAATATGGTGAATTACGTTTATTGATTTCCTGATATTGAACCAACCTTGCATCACTGGGATGAAACCCACTTGATCATGGTGCACTATCTTTTTAATATGTTTTTGTATGCGATTTGCTAAAATTTTGTTGAGAATTTTTGCGTCGATGTTCATTAAGGATATTGGTCTGAAATTTTCTTTCCTTGATGAGTCTCTGTCTGGTTTAGGTATCAGTGTGATATTGGCTTCATAGAATGAGTTTGGGAGGGTTCCCTCCTCTTCTATTTTATGGAATACTTTGAGAAGTATTGGAATGAGCTCTTCTTTAAAGGTTTTGTAGAACTCGGCTGAGAACCCATCTGGTCCCGGACTTTTCTTTGTTGGTAGGCTTTTGATGACTTCTTCTATTTCAGTACTTGAAATTGGTCTATTTAAATTGCGTATGTCCTCCTCGTTCAGTTTAGGCAATTCATATGTCTCTAGAAACCTGTTGATGTCTTCGAAATTTTCTATTTTGTTGGAGTATAGATTTTCAAAATAGCTTCTAATTATGTTTTGTATTTCAATCCTGTCTGTTGTGATATTTCCTTGTTCATTCCGAATTTTAGTGATTTGGGTTTTCTCTCGTCTTCTCTTTGTTAGTGTGGCTAAAGGTTTATCAATTTTGCTTATTTTTTTGAAGAACCAACTATTTATTTTGTCAATTTTTTGTATTGTTTCTTTTGTTTCAATTTCATTGATTTCAGCTCTGAGTTTAACTATTTCCTGTCTTCTACTACTTTTGGTGCTCTTCTGTTCTTCTTTTTCTAGGGCTTTGAGCTGTAGTGTTAGGTCGTTTATTTGTTGAGTTTTACTTCTTTTATTAAATGCGCTCCATGAAATAAATTTCCCTCTAAGTACTGCTTTCATAGTGTCCCAGAGATTTTGATATGATGTTTCTTTGTTCTCATTTACCTCTAAGAATTTTTTAATTTCCTTCCTAATATCTTCTGTTATCCATTCATCATATAATAGCATATTGTTTAATCTCTAGATGTTGGAATAGTTTCTGTGTTTTACTCTTTCATTTATTTCTAACTTCAATCCATTATGATCTGATAGAATACATGGTAGTGTCTCTATCTTCTTGTATTTGCTAACATTAGCTTTGTGGCATAATATATGGTCTATTTTAGAGAAGGATCCATGTGCTGCTGAGAAGAAAGTGTATTCGCTCTTGGTTGGATGGTATATTCTATAAGTGTCCGTTAAGTCTAAATTATTGATTGTGTTATTGAGGTCTGTGGTTTCTTTGTTCAATTTTTGTCTGGAAGATCTGTCCAGTGGTGAGAGAGGCGTGTTAAAATCACCTAGTATTATTGTGTTATGGTCTATTTGGTTTCTGAAATTGAGAAGGATTTATTTGACATACATGGATGAGCCACTGTTTGGGGCATCGATGTTTATGATTGTTATATCTTGTTGATTTATGCTTCCCTTAAGCAGTATGAAATGACCTTCTTTATCCCTTCTGACTAACTTTGGCTTGAAGTCCACACTATCGGAAATGAGGATGGATACTCCAGCTTTTTTGCTGAGTCCATGTGCATGGTATGTTTTTCCCCATCCTTTCTCCTTTAGTCTATGGGTATCTTTTTCTATGAGGTGAGTCTCTTGCAGGCAACATATTGTTGGATCCTTCTTTTTAATCCAATCTGCCAGTCTATGTCTTTTGATTGATGAATTCAGGCCATTAACATTCAGGGTTATTATAGAGATATGATTTGGTTTCCCGGTCATTTGGTTCATTTTTTAAATTTTATTTATTTATTTGTTTGACACAACTTGTTTCCTCCTTTATTTGACAATTCCTTTAGGATAATTCCTCCCTTTGCTGATTTGCTTCTTTGTTTTTCATCTCTTCTTCATGGAATATTTTGCTGAGACTGTTCTGTAATGCTGGCTTTCTTTTTGTAAATTCTTTTAGCTTTTGTTTATCATGGAAGGATTTTATTTCATCGTCAAATTTGAAGGTAAGTTTTGCTGGGTATAAGATTCTTGGTTGGCATCCATTTTCTTTCAGGGCTTGAAAAATGTTGTTCCAGGCCCTTCTAGCTTTTAGGGTCTGGATTGAAAAATCTGCTGATATCCGTATTGGTTTCCCCCTGAATGTAATTTGGTTCTTTTCTCTCACAGCCTTTAAAATTCTGTCTTTATTTTGTAAGTCAGGTATTTTCGTTATAATGTGCCTGGGTGTGGGTCTGTTGTAATTTTGTGTATTTGGAGTCCTATAAGCCTCTTGAACTTGGTTTTCCATTTCATTCTTCAGATTTGGGAAATTTTCTGATATTATTTCATTGAATAAATTGTTCATTCCTTTGGCTTGTTTCTCTAAGCCTTCCTCAATCCCAATAATTCTTAAATTTGGCCTTTTCATGATATCCCGTAGTTCTTGTAGATTCTGTTCATGATTTCTTACCATCTTCTCTGTTTGTTCAACTTTGTTTTCAAGGTTAAATATTTTGTCTTCAATGTCTGAGGTTCTGTCTTCCAGGTGTTCTATCCTATTGGATATGCTTTCTATGGAGTTCTTAATTTGGTTTATTGTTTCCTTCATTTCAAGGATTTCTGTTTGGTTTTTTTTCAATATCTCTAACTCTTTATTGAAATGATCTTTTGCTTCCTGTATTTGCTCTTTTAATTGTCGATTGGTGCGATCATTCAATGCTTGCATTTGCTCTTTCATCTCATCATTCAGTGCATGCATTTGCTCTTTCATCTCCTCGTTTGCTTCTCTGATCATTTTAATTATGTACATTCTGAACTCCTTTTCTGTCATTTCTTCTGCCATGCTGTCATTGGGTTTTATTGATGTAACATCTAGATTTGTTTGCAGCATCTTCTTTCCTTGTTTTCTCATATTGTTCAGGTATCAGTGGACCGCTGAGATATTGCAGATGTCTTCTATTGACTTACAATGTCCCTGAAGATTTCTATATATATCCCCCCTTAGCCTTCAGTAGGCTGAAGTCTTGGAGGAAGTTGATAATGCGGTGCTCCACAAGGAAGCTGCCTCTCTAGGAGTGGTGGCCTTCAGGTGGGGTATAATCCCTGCTAGTGGGCAGAGGTGCCTCCACTTGTTGATCAATGGTCATCCAAAGGGGACCTAGGCTGCGGGCTGAGGCAAGGCCTGTTTGGGCCTGAGTCTCTGGTTTTACCGTCCTTGTGGGGAAACCTCACCTGGCAGGGAAGACTCACCCGGTGGGGAGGTCTCGCTGGTCAGTTCCCTCCTAGAGGTTCCCCTCAATTTACAGCTACCGCCTGGCCTGGCCTGCCTTCCTCTGCAAAGTTCCCAGGGGCCCGGCCCTACCTCCTGGGCCTGGGAGCCTCACCCTTCGCAAATGAATCTCCTTAGGCTGCCCCTCCTCAGAGAATCTGCCCGCAGGCCTGGAACCTTCGCTCCGCCCTAAGCCTGTCTCTGTGCGGCTCTTCCACCAAGAAGCCTCCTAGATCCTGGGACCCTGCTGTGCACCTAATCGCCTGGCTATGCGGCCCCTCCTCTGAGCAGCCACCTGGGGCCCCGTACAATCCCTCTGAGTCCCAGAGACCCGCCACACGCCTCTTCCTCCAGACAGCCGCCCAGTATTCTGGTGCGGTCACTAGGAGTCCAAGAAACTCACTGCGTGCCTCCACCTCCAGCAACCACCCGTTGCCCTGGGCAGGCAATCACTCCGAGTCGAAGTGACCCTCCCCGTTCCTCCTCCTTCTCCAGATAACCCCCCGGGTGTTCAGGAGCGGTCGCTCTGAGTGGCTCTGAATCCACGTGACCCGCTGCACAGGTCCTCTGGGCAGCCACCCGGAGCTCTGGTGCGGTCACTCAAGGCCAAGCGACCCACCACGCTTCTCCTCCAGGCAGCCCCCCTGTGTTCAGGAGCTGTCGCTTTAAGTCCAGACAACTCACCACTCGCCTTCTCCTCTGAGCTGCCGCCTGGAGCGCTAATGCAGTCACTGCGAGTCCAAACGACCCGCCGCGCTCCTCCTCCTCCTCCTCCTCCTCCTCCTCCTCCTCCTCCTCCTCCTCCTCCTCCGGGCAGGCCGCGGTGTTCAGAAGTGGTCTGAGTCCAAACAGCTCGCCACGCAGCCCCTCCTCTGGCAACCGCCTGCAGCTCTGGTGTAGTCACTCCGAATCCAAGCGGCCACGTTCCTACTCCTCCTCCTCAGGGCAGGCCCCGGTGTTCAGAAGCAGTCGTTCTGAGTCCAAACAGCTCGCCGCGCAGCTTCTCCTCTGGCAACCGCCTGTAGCTCTGGTGCAGTCACTCCGAATCCAAGTGGCCACGCTCCTCCTCCTCCTCCTCAGAGCAGGCCCCGGTGTTCTGAGTCCACACAGCTCTCCTCGCCACTCCTCCCCCGGGCAGCCGCCGGAGCCCCAGTGGTTGCTCCGAGTCCCAGCGCTGTGCCGAGCGGCCTCCTTTACGGCGCTCCCAGTTGTCCGAGTTCTCATAGTTATTTTAAAGCCACTATTTGATAGGTGCAACATGTGGGTCATCTCTGAGTTTGGCTCTCATTTTATCACTGGAATGGCCATCTGGATTTTTAAATTTATTTTTTTGAAACTTAGGATATAAGAAAAATTATAGAATAGGGAAATCATATTACATATCCTATAAAAGCTGACAGTGCAAAGAGTGAATCCAGCCTGGTGGTGGATACCAAATCTGATCAAATAGTTCAGGGTAGTTGAACTTTTGGAGTACTGAAATTCAAGGAGCATAAATGTTTTCACAGCTTAGAGTCTGAAAAACCCGATTAAAGAAATGAGGATTAGAATCCTAGAAAATCCTTTCTTTCTTACTAATATATTGGTCTTACTTAAAGTACATAAATAGTCCTAAAATGTAGGGCCTGGTCACACTTTATGTAATCTTGATGAGTACCATTTTTTTCTTCTTAATATTTTTATGATGAACATGATTACCTCTTGAGAAAATCCTCTTTATGTTTTTGAGCATGTACAAATTCTCTTGGACATCCTTATATGCATTTTATAACATTTTTGCTCTCCCACCCAGGAGTACTCTTCTTTTTTGAATTTAGTTTTGCAACAGATAGCTCCTGTTTGCTTTGTCTGTGGGAAGTTATTGAATCATCATGTAGCCATTTAGGATGTAGAATGTACTTGACTGCCGAGGAATTTCATGGCATAAGCTGTGTACATATGGTTAAGTAAATCTTTTCAGTTTCTGGTTTCTATGACCAGTATAACTTCTGGGTCTTATAGCTGAAATAGAATGCTATGAAACTTTTGTAATTAAATTCCAGATTCAACATTTTGCCAAAGTTACTTTATGATGTGCCTATCCATCCCTCCATCTGCTTATCATCTTATTTTTTAAAATGTCTTCCAAAGTTGCCCACATCCAGTATGCCTTTCCCTAGATAGTTCACCAATTATTTTGTTAATTAGAATTTACTATTTGTCTGTTTCAAGGGTATTTTTTGGGGGGGGAGGTTTACATATACTGAAATGTGCTGATTTTTTCCTTTCCAATACATTTATATGTTGTGTAATATTTAAACGAGTTTAAACATACCTACTTAAACATTTATCATTCTTATTCTGAAAATGTTAAAAATATCATTTATTCTAGATTTTTGAAATGTATAGAACATTATTGTTATCTGTAGTCATCCTGCTATGAAATAGCATACTAGAAAAACTTACTGTTATCTATTACTTAGTATCCCTCGGTCAACTTTTTCCTATCCCTCCTACCCACCTGGTCTCCATAACTTTAGTCTCAACTTCTCTGAGATCAACATTTTTATATTCCACGTATTAGTGAAATCATGATCTTTCTCTGCCTGGATTATTTAACTTAACATAATGATCTCTAGTTCCATCTGCATTGTCCCAAACAACAGGATTGCATTCATCTTTATGACAGAATAGTGTTTTATTGTGTAAATGGCCACAGTTTATTTATCTGTTCACCAGTTGATGGACACTTAGGTTGTTTCTATTTCTTGGTTATTGTGAATAGGGGTACATTAAACATGTGAGTGCCGATGTCTCTTCAACGTACTGATTTCATTTGCTTTGGATATATACCAGGTAGTGGGACTGCTGGATCATCTGTCCTTTTTATGTGTTGCTGGGTATCGAACCCAGGTCCTCGAATAGGTAGCAAGTGCTGTGCTATTGGCTACTCTCCCAGCCCCTTCTCTAACTTTTTGAGGAACTTTCATACTGTTTTCCTAACTGGCTTTCATAATTTGCATTCCCACCAGCAGGGTTCCCTTTTGGGTACATCCTTGACAGCACTTTGTTATCTTTTGTCTTTTTGATAATAGCCATTCTTGCTGCAGTGAGATGATGTCTCATTGTGGTTTGGATTTGCATTTTCCTAATAATTACTGATGCATATTTTTTTCTATACCTGTTGGCCATTTGTCTGCTTTTGAGAACTATTTATTTAAGTCTGTTGCCCATTTTTTAATTGAGTTATTTGTTTTGTTGCTGTTTAGTTCTTTTTTTTTAAATAAATATTTCTTTTTAGTTGTAGATGGACACAATACCTTTATTTTATTTCTTTATATATTTATTTATTTAATTTTTTGTGGTGCCGAGGATCAAACCAGTGCTAGACAATCTCTCTACCACTGAACTACAACCCCCAGCCTGCTCTTCAGTTTTTTTAGTTCCTGATGCATTCTGAATATTAACTCTTTGTCAGATAAAGCTTGCAAATGTTTTCTCCCATTCTGTAGGTTTTCTCTTTACTCTGTTTCCTTTGCTGAATAGATGCTTCTTAAAATTTATTTTTTATTTCTGGATAGCTTTTTAACTGATGTAATCCCATTTGTCTATTTTTGCTTTTGTTTCCTGAGGTTTTGGAATCTTGTTCAAAAAAAATCCTTGCCCATCCCAATTTCCTGAAATGTTTCCCTTTTTTTTTCTAGTAGTTTCATAGTTTAAGGTCTAACATGTATGTCTTTAAACCATTTTGAGTTGGTTTCTATAAATGATTAGTGGTAGGATTTAGTTTCATTTTTCTGCCTGTGAATATCCAGTTTTCTAACACCTTTAAAAGACTGTACTTTTGGGGCTCAGTGATAGAGTGCTTGCCTGGCATGTGTGAAGTACAGGGTTCAAGCCTTAGCACCACATAAAAATAAATAAATAAAATAAAGGTATTGTGTCCATATGCAACTAAAAAAAAAAAAAAAAGACTACTTTCTCCAGTGCATGTTCTTATTAGCACCTTTGTTAAAGATCATTTGGCTGTAGATACTTGGGTTTAGTTCTAAACTCTTCATTCTGTTCCATTGGTTTATGTGTCTGATTTTATGCCATTACTAGGCTCTTTTTTGTTTGTTTTTCTGATCCTGGGGATTGAATCCAGGGCCTTGCACATGCTAGGTAAGTGGTATATCCCCAGCCCAACCATGCAATTTTGATTACTATAACTTTTTTAGTATATTTTGAAGTCAGGTAGTATAATGCTTCCTACTTTGTTCCTTTCAATTCAGATTGCTTTAGCTATTTAAGGTCTTTTTGTAGTCCCATACAAATTTTAGGATTGTTTTTTCCTCGTTTGTGAAGAATGTCATTGGTATTTTGATAGGGATTATATTGAGTCTGTAAATCACTTTAGGTAGGAAGGACATTTTAACAATAGTGATTCTTCCAATTTGTGAACATGAGATAACTTTACCTCTTCATTGTGTTTAATTAATTTTGGGGGGAGTTGGGACTGCTGGGGAATTGTACAGAGGGTTTCATACATGGTAAGCATGCATACATTCTACCACTGAGCTGTGTCCCCAGTCCCATTTCATCAGTGTTTTATAATTTTTATTAGAGAGGTCTTCCACCCCTTTGTTTAAATTTATGCCTAGGTAGTTTTTGTTTGTTTGTTTTTTGTTTTTGTAGTTATTAGAAATTTAATTGCTTGTCTGATTCTATTTCAGGTAATTCACCTTTGGCATGTAGCATATAACTACAGGGGTTTCTTTGTTGATTTTTGTACCCTGCAACTTTGCTGAATTCATTTATTGGTATTTGGTGGAGTCTTCGGGGTTTTCAACATATAAGATCATGTCCTTTGCAAACAATGACAATTTTAATTGTTCTATTTTGAATGCTCTTTATTTCTTTTCTTTCTCTTCCCTGATTGCTCTGATTAGTACTCTCAGTACTGCGTTGAATAAGAGTAGGGTAAATGGGCATTTTTGTGTGTTGGATTCAGTTTGCTAACTTTTGTTTTTTAAGGATTTTTCCGTATGTATTCATTAAGGATATTGACTTCTAGCTTTCTGTTTTTAAGTTGCCTGATTTTGGTATCAGGGTAAAGTTGGCCCTGTAGAGTAAGTTTGGGAGAATTCTGTCATCAATTTTTTTGGAATAACTTAAGGACAATTAGTAATAGTTGTACTTTAAATTTTTGGTCAAAGGTAGCACTAATGCCTTCTGGTCTTGGGCTTTTCTTTGATGGAAGAGTTTTATTTACCTCATTACATGTTAGTTATTGGTCTGTCTGTTCAGGATTTCTTTTTCTTCATGATTCAATTTTGTTAAAATGTATGTGTCCAGAAATTTGTTTATTTTTTCTAGGTTATAAAATTTGTTGGTGTATGGTTATTCATAATCTCTAATGATCTTTTGTATTTCTGTGTTGTCAGTTGTAATAACCCATCTCCAGTTTTCCAATTTTATTTTTTTGAGTTTTTTCTCTCTTTTTCTTAGTCTACCTAAGGGTTTGTCAATTTTGTTTATCTTCAAATAATCAGCTCTTCATTTGTTGATCTTTTGTATTGCTTCTTTAGTTTATTTCTTTTATTCCTACTCTGATCTTTATTTTTTTCACTAATCTGGGGCTTAACTTGTTTATGTTTTTCTAATTTTTTGAGATGCAATGATAGGTTATTTGTGCTGTTCCTTTTTAAAATTAATTGATTAATTTTTGTGGTGCTGGAGGTTTAACCCAGGGTCTCATGTATACTAAGCACTCCTTTCACTGAGCTACTATCCCAGTTCCTCTGGTTTTGTAATGTCGCTATTGATTGCTATAAATTTCCCTCTTGGTATTGCTTTTGTTGTATACCATTGGTTTTGATGTCTTGTATTCCCATTTTCATTTCATTTCTTTTTTTTTTTTAATTTAGCTTTTTTTATTTGTTCTAATTGGTTATTTATTTTAAGAAAGTGTTAAATTTCTTGATCCATTGGTTATTTAGAGTGAGTTGTTTAATTTTTATGTATTTATACAGTTTTCATAGTCTGTCTTATTGTTTTCTAGTTCTACTGCATTGTGGTTAGAAAAGACTCTTGATCTGATTTCAGTTTTTAAACATTTGTGGAGACTTGTTTCTAGGCCTATCACATGATCTCTCTTGGAGACTTTTTGTGCTGATAAGAAGAATGTACGTATTATGGTTGTTGATAATTTTCTATAGATCTATTAGGTTCATTTGGTCCAATATACAATGCAATTCTACCATTTCTTTGTTTTTTTCTGGATGATCTGTCCATTGCTGAAAGTGGAATACTAAAACCCTCTACTCTTACTGTGTTGGAATCTGTCTATTCCTTTAGGTCTGTTAATATTTTGTTTATATTGTTTATCCCTTTAGGTCTGTTAATATTTTGTTCATTTGTTAATATTTGGTGCTCCTGTATGGTTGCATATATATTTAGAATTGTTCTTTTTCATTTGCTGAATTAACCCCTTTATAATTATATAATGACTTTCCTTGTCTCTTTTTACTACTGTTAAGTTAAAATTTGTTTTATCCAAATATGGCTACTACTGCTTGCTTTTTGGTTCCCTTTGCATAGATTATCTTATTCTATCCTTTCACTGTCACTTTGTGTGTGTGTGTCCTTAGAGGTGAAGTGTTTCTTCTAAGCAATATATAGTTGTATCTTGTTTGTTTGTTTTTTGCAGTGCTGGGAATCAAACCCAGGGTCTTGTGCATGCAAGGCAAGCACTCTACCGACTAAGCTATCTCCCCAGCCCTTGTTTTTTTTTTTTTTTTTTTTAATACAAAGCTAGTCACTTTGTATTTTTTAATTAGAGAATTTAATCCAATTATATTTAAGGTTGTTTTTAATAGGTAAGATCTTACTACAGTCATTTTGTAACTTGTTTTCTAGTTTTATCTTCTTTCCTGCTTGCCTTCTCACTCCCTGCAACAGTCTTCCTTTGTGGTTAAGTGATTTATTCTAGTAGTATGTTTTGATTCCTTGCTTATTGTTTTGGGTTTATCTGTTAGAAGTTTTGGCTTTTGAGTCACCATGAGATTTACAAGAAGTATTTTTTTAATTTTATTAAACTATTTTGAGTTGATAGTATCTTAAAATGATCATAAAATTAAGAAATCAGAGAAAGAGAGAGACAGGGACATATACTAATATAAAGAATCTCTACCCTTATATTCCATTCCTATATTTTCAATTTTTGATATTCCATTTCATATCTTTCTGTATTACCCATCTTGGCATGAAATATGCAAATCTTAAAGGACGAATTCAGATAAAAAGTGTACATCTCTACAACCCAAAGCTAGAAGACAAAGAATGTTATTGCCTAGACAATTAGGAATTAAAAAAATAAAAATCCCCACTGTTTCTAAATGTTACAGAATAAACAAGGTAACTAACTATGTTTGGTAGGTTTTGATAAAATAGACTTTTTGATATATTTCCTAGAAAAGGGAAGATGAGTGATTCTTCAAGTTATTAAAATTTCTTTTGTAGTTGAGATAGGTTCTATTTTTTTTTTTTTTTTCTTTCTACTAAGTTGAAAGAGAATTTGTGAGTTCACAGACAATTAAAAATAATTTGTCAGGCATGGTAGTGCATGCCTATAGTGTTGGTTCTTTGGGAGGCTAAGGCAGGAGGATCACTTAAGCCTGGAGTTTTAGCAACCTGGGCAACATGTGAGAGTCCATTACTTATAATAATTATCATTATTAATTTTTTTAAAAGTATTTTTAAAATTATTGATGGACCTTTATTTAGTTATTATTTATATGTGGTGCTGAGAATCGAACCAAGTACCTCACACATGCTAGGTGAGCACTCTACCACTGAGCCATAACTCCAGCCATAATTATTAATTTTTGATGATCAAACAATTTGATTTTTGGTACAAAATCAGAAGGAATTCAGTGTATTAATGTGTATTGTTATAGTAAATATCCTTCTGTTCATATATGCTTAACTCTGAGAACAGTGTTTATATTTATTAAAAAATAGGAATATAATTATTCCTGAACTCTTTTTTTACTCTGGCAGTACTTAATATTCATTATGATTAGAAGTAGTAATTTTTTTAAAAAATTTGTAGTTGTAGATGGACACAATACCTTTATTTTATTTATTTATTTTTATGTAGTGCTGAGGATCCAACCCAGTGCCTTACATGTGCTAGGCAAACATTCTACCACTGAGCCACAACCCCAGCTCCTAGAAGAAGTAATTTTTAAAAATAAGTTCCATTCATCTAATAAGAGATGCATTAAATCTTTGTATGTTGGAACAGTTATGTTTGTGACATACTTACATTGCTTTGATTGTGTTGTTAACCTAGGATAGTTGAAATTATTTAACACAGAAGTGATTTTAAGTTTTCAATTTTTATACATATTTTTGTTTCAGAGAAGCATAATAGAAGAATTTCAAGCATAAAAATGTTACATGAAGATGAAATTTTGAAAGGATGTAAAATTCAAATACAAGTTTACAGAAGAGAAGGAAAATTAAATTTCTGACTATTAAATAATGGTTTATTTGTGGGGTTTGAATTTTTTTAATTTTTTTTTTTTTGGTGTGTCTGATATTAGGGACTGTACCCAGGAACATGCTACTACTGAGCTGCATCCCCATATTATGCTGACCTATGGGTCCTATTGCCATATTTTTAAAAATGTTATTTCTATAGAAATTTAAAATATATTAAGCTAAAATAGCATAATTAACCAAATGTACTTTTCATTCAACTTTAGAATTATCAGATTTTGATCCAACTTCAGCATTTTCAGCTTACTTTATTTTCATCTCCCAGTTTCTATTTTAAGGTAATCATGTTATTTTATCTGTAGATATTTCTTTAGGTATAAAAAATTGGGACCTTTTTTTTTTTTTTGACAAAAACTTACCCTTTAATGTCATTATTAACCTATGTAGTGTTCACATTTCCCTGATCATCTTATTTATTTTTATACTGTATTTTCTAATTGGGTTTAGCTGATTACATATCTCTATTCTCCATTTAGTTTCGAGGTTTCCTGGGACCCAGATGGCTTCTGTACCTTTAGACTTTACATTATTTTGAAGATATTTTCTCCTTATCTGTGCTTGTCTTTTTGTTTTCTGAAGAGTGGTGTGTGTGTGTGTGTGTGTGTGTGTGTGTGTTTGTGTTGTAGAGCAGACATTTTTAATTTTAATGAAGTTTGACTTACCAATTTTTGTGTGTGTGGCAGGTGGGTTGTACTTTGGGTAGTGTTTTTAAAAAGTCATCACCAAACTACATAAAAATTTTCCTATTATCTTCAAGAAGTTTTTAGTTTTGCATTTTATGGTCTATGTTCCATATGTGAATGGTGTAAGGTCCATGTTTAGTCTTATTTGGGGTGGGGGATGTCATGTGGGTGTTCTGTTGTACCATTGTGGTTTGTTAAAAGACTCTTTTGTTCATTTAATTGCCTTTGGTCCTTTGTCAGATTTCATTTGGCTACATAAGGTATGGGTTCTACTTTTGTGCTCTCCTGTTCATCCACCGTCTCTGGTGTTTGCCTTTCTGATTAAAAGACCTCATGTAGATTTGTATTTTTTAAAACTAGTCATATTTTTGTGTCTTCTAGATTCTTCTTCTGTGAATCCTGATGGCTTTTGTGGTGCTTGCCCTTTTTTTCTTTATGAATCTTAAAAAGTTCATAGTATAATAACTGTTCTTTTGTTATTAATGTGGTTATGGACATTTTTCTTAGTCGGCTTTGTTTTTCATTTTTTTCTTATAGAAATTTCACACTTTAAATTAGTTAAAATATCCATTTTTAAGTCAGGCTTAGACAAGTCTTATTTACTCTGCTTTTTTAAAATACTTCTTCATTTTAAAAATCATTCTTTGGCTTTATTTTCTTTCTTTCTTTCTTTTTTTTTTTTTTTGGTGCTGGGGATTGAACCCAGGGCCTTGTGCTTATGAGGCAAGCACGCTACCAGCTGAGCTATATCTCCAGCCCCTTTATTTTCTTTCTTTCTTTTTTTTCCTTTTCTTTGCAGTGCTGGGGATTGAACCTAGGGCCTTATGCTTGTAAGGCAAGCACTCTACCAACTGAGCTATAGCCGCAGCCCAAAAGTAGGGTCTTAAGAGATATCTGTACACCCATGTTAATAGCAGCATTATTCATAAGAGCCAAAAGGTAGAAGTGCCCATGGGCAAAATGAATTAATAAGCAAAATATGGCACATAAATACAATGAAACATTATTTGGCCCTAAAAAAATGAAGGAAATTCTAACAGATGCTACGATATGGATGAACCCTGATGCCTGGCATGGTGGTGCATGCCTGTAAACCTAGCTACTGAGGAGGCTGAGGCAGGAGAATTGCAAATTTGAGGCCACTCTGGGCAACTTAGTAAGACCCTGTCCCAAAATAAAATTTAAAAGGGCTTGGAGTGAAGCTTGGTGGTAGAGCACTTGCCTAGCAAGCACACAAGTCATGGGTTCCATTGCCAGTACTACAAAACAAATAAACAACAACATTAACAACAAAAACCCTGCTTTTAATTCTTTTGAGTATATATTCAAAAGTGTAATTACTAAATCATATAATGATTCTATTTTTAGTTTTTTGAGGGACTATCATACTGTTTTCCACAGTGACTGTACCATTTTATATTCCCAACAACATTACAGGAGGGTTCCAATTTCTCTAAATCCTCATCAGCACTTGTCATTACTTACTGTTATTTTTTGGCGGTTCTGGGGATTAAATCTAGGGGTACCACTGAGTTATATCTTGAGCCCCTTTTGTTTTATTTTGAGACAGTATCTTGTTAAGTTGACTAGGCTGGTCTTAAACTTGGGATCCTCCCCTCTCGGCCTCCTCAGTAGCTGGTATTACAGGCATGAGACTATACCTGGCTACTTATTATTTTTTATAGTAACCATCCTAATTGTTGTGAGGTGTTATCTCATTGTACTTTTGATTCCCATTTCCCTAGTGATTAGAGACAGTGAACATCTTTTCACGTGTGTATTGACCATTTTTATATCTTATATATGAAGAGATGTCTATCCAAGTTCTTTGCCCATTTTTGAATGAGGTGGTTTTCTAGAGACAAAAGTTTTATTAGTCTACTGTACATTAGCTTCCTAGAAAACTTACTACTCTAAAAAAGAATTAACATCATTATTTAGTAAATTGATAACCATAATAAACATGCGTTATGCTGCTTTAATTTTTTAATTATTTTTAAAATGTTTTTGTTAAAGCATTATAGTTATATATAATAGTGGAGTTCATTTTAACATAATTATGTATGCATGGAATATAATTTGTTCCATTTCAGCATCCATTGCTTCCTCTTTCTCTCCCCTCCTTGCCTACTTCTATTCTCCTTCTAATCTGCTAGCCTTCCTTCTTTTTTTTTTTTTTAAATTGGTGCCTCATAGGTATACATAAAAGTGAAATTCACTGTAGTATATTCATATGTGTACATAACATAATTTAATCAATTTAATTCCACAGTTCCTCCCTTTTCCTCTTCTTCCTCCATCCTCCTCTATCCCCTTTCATGTACTCCAGTGAGCTTTTTTGAGCTTCAGAAGTTCTCTGTATATTCTGGATATTATTTTCTTATCAGTTATGATTTGCAAATATTTTCTTCTGTTGTGTGGTTTGCCTTTTTACTCTGTTGATAGCATCTTTTACTGCACAAAATTTAAAACTTCTGATGTTCCACTTGTCTATTTTTTCTTTTATTGCCTGTACCTTTGGTAGGGTGTCCAAGAAATCATTCTGAAGCCAGTGTCATGAAGCTTTTGCCTTTTGTTTTCTTTTTAAGAGTTTTGTAGTTTTTAACTTTTACATTCAATTCACGTATCCCCTCTGCCTTTTTTTAAACTGGGTTTGATCCTCAGCATAGACACACACTCAAAAAAAATTATCCTTGACACTATAATTCATAACCACGAATAAAACATAAGTTAGGTTAATATCCATGAAAAGATGGCAAATCTATTATACCTATTTTATAATATTTTACCTGTCAATAAGTCAGTGTTGAAAGTATTAATAGTCACTACAACAACATTGCTCTATGTAAATTTATGATTACACAAATGGTATGCCTTTACGCCATGTACAAACAGAGAAACAACATGTATCCCATTTGTTTACAATAAAAAAAATTAAAAAAAAGAATTAAATAGAAAAAAAATAGTCACTACAAGGTTTGACTCTGTCATAACTAATGTAATACATATTTGTCTTTTCTTCAAACTTTCTCAGTTGTCTCTTTTAGCTTGAAGGCATTTTGAAGCTTGCATATTTGCATCTTCATAGGCTTATTTGTTTCGTGTTGTTAATTATTTATTTTTTCATGGAGTACTGGGGATAGAACCCAGGCATGCTCTACTTCGAAGCCACATCCCCTCATCCCTTTTCATTTTTTGAGATAGGGTCTTGCTCAGTTGTTAAGGCTAGCTTTGGAATTGTGATCCTTCTGCCTCAGCCTCTCCAGTAGGTGGGATTATTGATGTGCATCACCATACCTGGCAGGTTTATTTAACATCCAAAAGTTTGGGAATTAGGATAATGTAAATGTAGTCATAGTGATAAACTCCATAAACAATCACAGATTTTATAAAGCATATAAATATGTGTCCTTAAAAATTCAGTGCTTTTTTGATAATGATTGAGCCTTATCTATATCTATATCCCTAAATTCACCAAATGAAAAGGAATTGTAATTTCTAAAGTAAAAGAAGAATGTTTTAGGGCTGGGGATATAGCTCAGTTGGTAGAGTGCTTGCCTCGCATGCAGAAAGCCCTGGTTTCAATTCCCAGTGCAAAAAAAAAAAAAAAAAAAAAAAAAAAGAATGTTTTATTTCTCCTTTTATTTTAGGTCTATCTGCATTTAAGTAAGGACTTTTGGCATTTGGAAAATAATGATCAAAGAAGTCTCAATTATTACACCAATCTCTAAATAGAAATGACTTAGGAAATAATGTATATTTAAAAATCTTGGACTGGGGATATAGCTCAGTTGGTTGAGTGCTTGCCTAGCATTCAGACAGACCTGTGTTCAGTCCCCAATACCACCAAAAAAACAAAAACCAAAAACTTCCACTGGGCACAGTGTATATGCCTGTACACTGAAGAGGCTAAGGCAGTTGGATAGCCAAGTTCCAAGGTTAGCCTCAGCAACTTAGTGAGACCCTATCTCAAAATAAAAAAAGATCTCGTTATAGCTCAGTGGTAAAACAGCCCTGGCTTCAATTTCCAGCACCAAAAACACCAATTAAAAAAGTCCTTCTGTGAGTGGAGGTGAGATGGGGGAGGGTTCTGGGGATGGTATCGAGGGTATTCTATCATTGAGCTACATCCCCATCCGACCCCCCTTTTTTTGGTAATGGGGATTGAACTCAGGGATGATTTACCACTGATCTGAATTCCCAGCCCTTTTTATTTTTGTTTTGTGATAAGTCTCTAAGTTGCCTGGGCTGACCTTGAACTTGCAATCCTCCTACCTCAGCTTCCAAGTAGCTGGGTTTTGAGGTCAACCATTAATACATATTTAACTTAGCTATTTTGAATTTAAATTATGATAATTTCTAACCTAGCTGTTAAAGGTGTAGCTCAGACCTGCTGTGGTTACACAGTTCTATATCTCAGCTCATTGGGAGGCTGAGGCAGGAGGATCACAAGTTTAGGGCCAACCTGGGCAACTTAGCAAGATGCTGTCCTGAAGAAAAAGTAGGGGGGATCTGGGGATGTAACTCAGTGGTAGAGTGCTTTCCTAGTATGTGAGGCCCTATATTCAATCCCCAGTACCAGAAAGAGAGAGAGAGAGAGAGAGAGAGAGAAAGAGAAAGAGAAAAACATAATATCTCTTGGGAAATAGAATGTATGCGAAGTATTTTTTTTAGTCATGGAATATGTTCAGAGAAGCATTCATATGGAGTTTTTATGCCACTGTAATTGAAGGAAGGGGAAGACTTGTGACAGTTCTCTCAAGCAATGAAGCATCATTTCAATGCTTCTTTTGCTATTTTTAAGCATTAATTGCTATTTTTAGCATTAACTTTTATATATTTCTTAGTACTTTAGGTGTTAAAATATTTGCCTTATTTGGTGGTTGCCAAGGGGTAGAGCTTAAGGTAGAATATGTAGAATATGTTTATAAAGGGTAGTGCAAGGGAGATTCTTCAGTGATGAGCAATTTTGTGTTCTGATAATGGTGTTAATTACATAAATGTACAAGTGATAAAATTACATAGAATAATAAATTTTTAAAAGCACATATAAAAACTGATAAAATTTGAATATAGTCTGTTCTGTAGTTTAGTCAATAATATTTTACCAAACATCAGTTTTCTGGTTTTGATAATGTTCAGTGGTTAGTCAAATGTTAGTCTTTTCGGAGAAGCTGGGAGAGGTTATAATAATAATAGGTTCATTATTATAAAATAAACATTTTTAAAATGCTGCTTATATTTCTCTTCAATATATTAATTAAGCAGTACTTTTATGTTTCTTAGTGGCAGGTGTTTGACTTTTATTCTTCATAGAATTGTCAAGGACTGCATGCTAATTAACTCTTTTCATTCCCTCCCAGAAATCCTATGAGAAAAGTACCATTTTGTCATTTTCTGACGTTTAACTACTTAACCAGAGTCATACAACTAGGAAGTGGTGAAAACTAGATTAAAACCTCAATAGTCTGATTTTTCTGTTTTTGGCTACGGAACCAACTTGTTACAGATCAACATTCCCAAAAAGAACAACTAAAAAGTAGAATTAAATATGTTTTAATAGTCTGTTTGAAGGCATTGGAGACATACCTAGGGAGCCAGGATTTCAGAGGCCACCATCTTGAATTAAGGGGAGCCTAGAGAGGTTACTTATGTTCATTGTGACTTGTTGCCCTAAGACATTGGCCGAGTTGTAAGTTGTGACCGAAAGATTGAGAAGGTGAGCAGAAAATGGTCATGGAAAGGTTGAGGAGCTGAGCAGATCTGACAGTCTTACAGGTCTTGTGGACAATAACTCGGGTTCAGGCTCTAGTGTTTTATTTACGAAAAGTGGGCTAGACACAAACAAGGCTTCACAAGGATTGAAGCAACTTGAAATTACCTTCATATATGAGATTGGTTTGGGAAAATTTACCCTTAACTCTGAACTATCTTCCAGAAGCCAAAGTGAATTCTCTCTTAAAGCATTTGCATAACTCAGAACCTTAAATTATTTCCTTAAATTTTTTTAAAATTAACAATCTTCAGACATACTAGGAGACTAGACCAAATTATTCAAATCCAAGATATACTGGTAAAGGAATTATTAGACTCAAATTTTAAAAATAACTAAAATTGATGTATTCACAAAGTTATTTAGCAAGGTGAATAATTCCAAGTCAACTAGAAACTATGAAAAGGAATCAGATGAATATTTTACACTGCAAACTGATATAAGAACTCAGTAGATGAGTTTATCAGCAGATAAGACACAGATAAGAAAGCATTAGCTATTTTGAGAACTTCTCATTGGTACACCTACACTTAAGGAAATCCTGTAGTGAATTCTTTAAGCAGTAGAATGATCCCAAGCATGGAGCAATAAGGGTAAGTTTGTAGCAGTAGCTAAATGAATATATCTATATATCTATATCTATATCTATATAATATTTTTAGTTGTAGATGGACACAATACCTTTATTTTATTTATTTATTTTTTATGTGGTGCTGAGAATTGAACCCAGTGCCTCACATTTGCTAGGTAAATTCCCTACCACTGAACCACAACCCCCAGCCCCTGAGTGAGTAGCCTATAAAGTTTAATTATACATAAAATATAAATACTTAACAGTAGCACAAAGTTGGAGCGAAACTAAATGGATTTAGTGTTCTATGTTTCTTTCACTTAGTAGTGTGTGAAGTAGTAATTTATATTCCTACATTTTATATTATAATCTCTGGTATAACCATTTAAAGAATAATACCATAGTATGCAAGTAACATATGGGGGAAATGAAATCATAATTTTTATTTTTTATTTTTTTATTTTCTTTGTGGTGCTGGGAATTTATGCCCCTAACCCCAATAAAATATTTAGTCCAAAATAAGGCAAGAAAGGAGAGAAAAAAGGAACAGAAGATGTAGTTCAAATGGGAAACAGTACACTGATCGATTTAAATCCAAATATTTAACTATGCTAAATGTAAAGACTTACACAATATTAAAAAATATATTCAGGGGCTGGGGAGATAGCTCAGTTGGTAGAGTGCTTGCCTCACAAGCACAAGGCCCTGGGTTCGAGCCCCAGCACCGCAAAAAAAAAAATCAATTATGTACAACTTGTAGTTGGACTGCACATTTAGGATACAGAAAAATTGAATATAAAGAGACAGAAAAAAGAACATTGATAAAAGAAATTGAAAAAGACACAAATAAATGGAACAATAGCTCATGCTCATGAATTGAAAGACTTAGCATTGTTCATATGTCTATATTACCCAAAGCAATCTATAGAGTCAATGCAATCCCTATCAGCATCCCAACTGCATTCTTCACAGAATGAAAGACAATCCTTAAAAAATCCTAAAATTCATAAGGAATCATGAAGACCCCAAAGCTAAAACAGTTCTGATGAGGAAATATATCAGAGGCATCACACTTCCTGATTTTAAATTATATTGTAAAGCTTAATAATAAAAACAGTATGGTGTTGGCATAAAAGTAGACACATAGACCAGGGGAATAGAATGGAAAGTTCAGAAATAAACAAGAGTGTTCATTCAACTAATGTTGACAAGAGGACAATGGAAAACAAATAGTCTTTAGTAAATTGTGTGGGAAAACTAGATTTCCAAAAGAATGAAATTGGATCCTTATTTTACACTATACACAAAAATCAACTCAAAATGGATTAAATACCTAGGTGTAAGAGCTGAAACTATAAAACTCCTAAAAGAGAACCTAGGGAAAAAGCTCCTGGATATTGGCCTTGACAGTGTGTTTTTATTTTTATTTTATTTTTTTTTTTTTGACAGGGGGATATTGTACCAAAAACCATGCTACAATAAAATAAAAATAAAGGGAAGTCCATCAACCTAAAAATCTTCTGTACAGCAAAGAAGACAACAAATGAACTGACAGCCTACAGATTGGAAAGATATTTATAAACCATATATCTGATAAGAGGTTAATATCTAAAATTTATAAAGACCTCATATAACCCAAACCCAATTTTAAAAATGGGAAAAGGGCCTGAGCAGACTTTTCTCCAAAGAAGATATAAATATGACCAACAGCCAGGTATGGTGGCAAATGCCTGTAATCCCAGGTACTCAGGACACTAAGGCAAGATAATCACAAGTTCAAGGCCAGCCTGAGCATCTTAGTGAGTCCCTCAGCAATTTGATAAGATCCTGTGTCAAAATTTAAAAAATTAAAATGGACTGTCTATGCAGCTTAGTGATACACTACCCTTGGATAATCCTTAGTACCAAACAACAACAATGAAAAAGCAGACTTATGAAAAGGTGATCAACATCATTAATTGTTAGGGAAAATACATCAAAATCACTGAGGGCTAGGGTTGTGACTCAGTGGTAGAGTACTCACCTGGCATGTGTGAGGCACTGGGTTCAATTCTCAGCACCACATATAAATAAATAAAAATAAGGGTCCAGCAACAAAAAAAAAAAAAAAAAAAAAAAAAGAAAGAAAGAAAATTAAAAAAAAAAAAGAATCATTGTGAGCCCGGCAACACTGCACTCCTGCCATCTCAGTGACTCTGGAGGCTGAGTCAGGAGGATTGTGAGTTCAAAGCCAGCCCCAGCAAAAGTGAGGTGCTAGCAGTTCAGTGAGATCCTGTCTCTAAAATAAAACACAAAATAGGACTGGGGATATGGCTTGAGTGGTCAAGTGTTCAATTCCTGGTACCAAAAAAAAAAAAAAAAATCACTGTGAGATACCACCTCATGCCCATTAGGATGGTTGTTAACAAAAAGTCAAAAGGTAAATGCGGTGAGAGTGTTGAGAGAAGGGAATCCTTACATACTGTTGGTTGGAATGCAGATTGATGCTGCCATTTTGGAAAACCATATGAAGGTTTCTAAAGAAATTAAAAATAAGGTAGGTGGGTTAGTGCTTGCCAGAAATTCAGCTACTTGGGAAGCTGAGGTGGGAAAACACTTGAGTCCAGAAGTTTGAGATCAGCCTAGGCTACACAGCAAGATTCCACCTCAAGGGAAAAATAAAAATAAAAACCAGAACTACCATATGGCCCAGCAATCCCTCTTTTGGGCATATGACCAAAGGAAATGAAATCACCCACTACTAAGGTATTGTGCTGCCATGTTCATTGCAGCATTCACAGTAGCCAAGATATGTAAACAGACCTAACTGTCCAGGGATAGATGAATGGATAAAGAAACACACACATACTCACACACTCTCTCTCTCTTTCTCTCGCTCTTACTCACTCACACTGGAATAGTATGTAACTTTAAAAAGGAAAATCTTGCTATTTGCCACAATGTGGATGAAACTGGAGGGCATTAAGTCACGTGAAATAAGTCAGACAGAAAATTATTGCATGATCTCACTTTTAAGATCTAAGAAAAATCAAATAAATATACAGAGATAGAGAATACAGTATTTACCACAGGCAGCAACAGCAGCAGAAATAAGGAAATGTAGGACAGAGAATACAAAGAGGCAGATATGTAGGATTAACAAAGTGTAGGAACCTAACAACATGGGGACTGTAGGTAATTAAATTGTACTGTATTTGGGATTCCTTCTAAAGAAGATTTTAGTTGTTTTTGCCCCCAAAACAAAAAAGGGGGGACAATTAACAGATGTTGAATGTTAATGTATCCCACTATGGTAACCATTTTACTGTCTGTATATATAACATCATGTTGTACACCTTAAATATACATAGTAAAATTTATTTTTAAAAAAGATAATATACCAGCTTAACTAAATCAGTCCCTGTATTGTGCTGTGCTATGCCTATCTTTTAATGTGGTTACTAGATTTAAACCTGTTATTATATGTAGAAATTTTAGCACTGCTTTCCATGAATATCAAGTAGCATATTTACATGTGTGTGTGGGCCAAGGATTGTGTCATTATTGACTGTATGTATTTGCCTATTGGACGTATTTCATTTAATTCAATACTGTGGTTATTGTTACCTTTATTTTAAATCTGCTTTTCAGTGCCTCTGCCTAATGACGATATGTGAATTATTGCTTGCGAAAGTAATCTCCTTTGACTGTAGAGTTTTCAAACTAAATGACATTCTTCTTTTCATTTTTTCCTGGGCTTTTATAAAATGTTCAACAGTTTCAAAACTCTTCTTTCATAAATAGTTATCCTCATAACAAATATAGACTTCCTTCATGAAATCTCAATTGTCTTTTAGCTTGAGGGCTTTATGTAGAATATGTGGGGACATAAACTTTTGTAAAACAATACTGTAGAACTAGTTCTTTGCTTAGTTCTTGGCTTTGGATGATAGTGTGTTATATATTATAACATAAAATAGGGACATCTCAGAAGTGTAGTTAGCTCTACTCGTCTTCTAATTTTTTTAGAAGCTTTTGCAAAGTCTCATTGCTTTCTCTCTGAAAGGATTAAAATTAACTAAAATAATTGTAATGACTCAGATCTGATTTACCTAAAACTGGTTAGTTTCTCTGGACAACCAAAATGGGATAATTTTGGACTGAATTTGGCATCCTGCTAGTGGGTACTTTGATACCTTGGGAAGTGAGTACTATAAGCCTTTCAGAATTGACTAGACTTTCATAAGGGTGTAAGATGGGCTTCTGTTTTGGGTTTTTCTTTTTCCTTTAAAACATGTAAGATTTATTATAATTCATTTGGTGGTAATACCTATATTTCTTTATTTCTCTATTGAATATGGGGCTTAATTCTGGGATTTTTAAAAATAACTCCTTGTGAATTTTACCTGATAGTAACAATACTGTGTAAGTTCTTGCAGATTAAGTAATAATTTCCTTATAGCAGATTTTCCAACCTGGAGTATTGAAGAAGTTAGCTACTAGAGATGGAGGGTAGAACTCATTAATTTTGGTTTCACTCCTGTAGTCATTACTATTCTTTTTCATTTCTCTTTGAACAGGTTGTTCTTTTCAACAGCTTTTGATGAAATACAGGAGCATCCTTTATTACTTGAGCAATTGTCATAAGTTAAAAGAATAGGAAAGTTAAATCCCAGATTAATGATAGCCATGTTTTGTTGTATTGTTTAATAGGCAGTGAAATCAGCTGTGCAGACCATCACTGTTGGAGGAGTGAGCACATCACAGTTTAAAACAATTATTCCTCTGGCAACTGCTCCCAATGTCCAGCAGATTCAAGTGCCTGGAAGCAAGTTTCATTATGTCCGACTTGTTACTGCCACAACAGCCAGTAGTTCAACCCAACCAGTTAGTCAGAATCCCAGTACAAACACTCAGCCTCTTCAGCAAGGTTAGTAACCATTTTAAAAAAAAATAGTAATGGATGCTTTTAACATTATTAAAGAACATTGGTCCTTTTCTTGCTGAAATCCTGATTTGAGTGTGGCATTTCAGCTGATAGTTTGAATGAGCAGTGAAATAAAATCATAGTTAAATACAACTGTGGTATTTCATTCTATTAGAAGTCGGTAGCTGGAGGTATGCTATAATACCAGATAATCAAAATTATGTATTACTTTGTGGTTGACTTTTGTTGCTGGTCTAAAAACTTACTATTGATGCATTTGGGATAGATTTAGATAGAACCAAACTATTTATTTTAGTTTCTAAACTATGAAGCTCCTTGATAGTGTCGAAATGACAAATAGGCAAGGTATAAATGAGAATGTAATATTGTATTTCATTTTGAGTGATATTTATTTTGAATCTGATTGTTAATAAAAAGTGACTAAAATGTTCCATTAGTTTGCTTAGTTGTATTTTTTCTAGAAGATACTTCTCTGTTTTCTTTCTGTTTTCTGTTTCTGTTTTCCCTCTGTGTTTAACCCTTCTACCACGTGATACACAGACACACGGTAACCTTTCTCATGTCTGTCTACTTTTTTTAAAAAAATGGTATGAAAGGATCAGAATAGTTGATAGTTGAGGGTTAAGTTTTTCTTTGGAAGGCTGCTCTCTATTCCAGCAGTGTAAAAAAAGCATGACTAATGAATGACTTATTGTTTATTATAAGTAAATAGAAAGACTGAGGATGTAACTCAGTGGTAGAGCACTTGCCTAACATGCAATAGGCCCTGGTTTCACAATGCTAGACCCTATTGCCTAGCACCACAAAACAAAACAAAAAAGTCAGTAGAAGAATTAAAGACTCATTGGTTCATCTTTCATTTTATTAAGTGATCAGACATTTGGAATTATGTACTGCTGATAGCTATTTCACCTATAGGAAACTATAAGAAAAGAAACTTTCTTTTTCAAATCATTGAGGGGAGAAAATGGAGTAGATAGTATTTTAGTATGTGTTCTACCAAATTAGATGTATCAAGTAATTATAATTTCTAATCCTTCTTTAAGCTGACTTTGAAAGAAAATATTTATTGTTGCATTCTTAATGAGAAGGAAAATGAAAGTTGCATATTATTGATAAGGGAGTCAAGTTTTATATTTTCTCAATACTTTAAATTTAGCAAGGACCAAGAGAAGCTCTATAAACTCTATCTACTTAGATATCATGATGATACAAAACAATCGTTCGATTTTGTCTTATGTGTGCGCATGTTTATATTCTCACAATATGCTGAGAACCCATTTCCAGTGCAGTGCTAAAATTAATTAACTCATCAGTAAGAATATGGCTTTGGTATAAGGAAAAAGGAAACTGAAGATCCGGGAAGGTGTAGAAATGGATTGGGTATTTCATAAGTCTGTTGTATTTACTGGTACCTTTTTTCCCACTTTATGTCTGTCTTTCCATCTCTCTGCTTTTTTTCTGTTGTCCTTCTGGCAATTCCTAGCCTACCCTCTGCTTCCTAGCTTCTTCCTTTTTTGCATTCCACCTTTAATGTCACGTCTCTGTTCTTTCCCTCCGCCTCCTTCCTGTTCCTTTCTTTATACCCTCTTCTAACCCACTCACAACACAGCCATGCATGCATTTTCCCCGGTGTCCACCTCATTTTTCTCTTTTTGTCTTCTCTTGTCCCAAAAAAGATTTGGGTATATAAAATACACGTTATTTTACAGAAATAATGATTAGAGATTCACTAAATAGTTGCTCTAGTTCCACAGATATATTGTATCTTTCTAAGGGTCTAATTTCCTATAAAGGATTTACTTAAATGCCAAAAGGAATCAAGTCCATCTTGTACACTCCTCTCACCCCCAGAGTTTTATAAAAACCAGTGTTCAAGGGTTCTGTGTCTTTGTGTTAATTGCTGACTTGCTGGCAGGCAGTGTAGAAGGAACAGGAGAGTACTTGGTGAACCCACTTCAGAATGAAATCTGCCCTCTTAGAGAGGAAATCAACTTAAGAAATTAAAAAGCCTCACACACTTACTGGCATGGTGTCTGAAGTTTGGAAGAAAGCTACTCTTAAGGATTGTTTAGAGTTCCTGTTTATGAGCAACAAACAAAACATTATGTCAGCTTTTATGAAATGTACAGTAGTAATTAGTAATGTACACCAAGGTAAGGAGGAGAAACATGAACTGTTGACTTAATTAGATAATATCCCCTTCCCTAGGTGTTTTATAGTGTTTCTGTTTTCTAGACACTTCAGTTATATAATTGTCCTTATTCCCCAGGTTTCAGTTAAGACTCAGTGTGCAGATACCAGCATATATGATCTCAAGTATTTAAGTTTTCTAGGGGTGTGTGTGCCTACTCATGTGTGTATATGTATATTCATGAATGTGTATGGGGAGGAGGCAGGGACAGTTCCATATTTGATGTGATCAGTTAGGTCAAACCCCTTCTGCATTATTTCTCACGACCATCAGGAAGGTCTCACATTCTGCCAGTGGTTGTTGTCACTTCATAATCACTGCTCTGTGTGTTCACAGAACAGTGACCATCATCTCCAAGTAGCAGATGGTAGAAGGCCTCTACTCTTTTGTGTCCCAAGCAGACATTCAGAATCATCTTTTAGTTCTTTTTAGTATTCTGAGAACCATCTGTGTATAATGGTTATTATAACTTTACTAATGCTTCAGTAAACTGAGAAGAATCAAACCAGAACAGAAACATCTTTAAATTACATATCAGATGTCACTGCTCCTTTATGCCATAGTCATAAACTCTTTGTATAACAACTCTATTGAGGTGCAGTTTTCATCTAAACCATAAAATTCACCCTTTTAAAGTATACAATTTACTCATTTTTAGTATATTCAAAGCTATGCAGCCATTGCCACTAATCAGACCTGGAGGTCTCCCACTTTCCCCACATTTCCCTGGTTTGCCGCCTTGCTGCAGTATTCTGCTCTCTCACATCAGATTTCTTTATAAAGTTCTCTTCCAGGACTCTCTTGACTTTGTCTTTAGCCTTCCAGTCTCCTTCCAAAGTAAGAAAATCTCTTACTATCATGATAGTCTTTCTATCCAAAGAAATCTATTTTTTTTTAAGTTATTGTTCACAGCAGTTTAGATCCCACTATTTCAACTTCTGTTTTTCAGACCAGACTCCAGACCTTACTTTTACATATATTAAACCCAAAGAAATATCCTTTCTGTCTTCTTAAATTCCTCCTTTAGACTGTTAAAATGGCAGTTGGCAGTTTTAAAAACTGATCTCCTGCCTCACTTTCCCCTCAATGTCATCACATATTTCTCCATGTCAGGTTTTGCTTTCCCTTCAAATCCGCTCATCCTTGAGTTTTTAGGTTTTTTTTTTTTTTTTTTTTTTTTTTTTAACTCTACAATGACTTACTTTTTCTTCCCCTCTGCCTTCAGTTCCTACCATGCAGTGGTTGGTTGGTCATGTTTCTTTCACTTCCACCAGGTCCCCTGCAACTGTGCTTCCCTTTTCGTTCCCAGGGCCGTCACTCCAGACCCTCTATTTTTGTACTCTTCTGCCTGGTCTTGTTTCTTGCAACTTGGTTGTTTTACACACTGCTGCCAAATACAATTTCCTTTTTTGAATAATTTTTTTGTACTTCAGAATGTCCAGAAACTTCTTATTGCCTATTGAATTAAAAATACAAATCTCTACCTTAACATCCAGGGTCCCCCCCAGAAATGTCTCCATTTTCCATGTGTTTGTTTACTTTATCCCTAGGATCTAGCCAAACTGGTCTGTTCACCAAAATGTGACTATGCTTTGCAGCTTCCCAGGACCACACCTCTACTACTCCTTTTTGAGCCTGCATGAAAAGCCTGTGCTCTTTCTGCCACTTGCCTGTTGATCAGTGCCAATCTCAGTATTATATCCTCTGTGTGCCCTTACCGTATTCCCATTCTCTGCCAGTAAGATGTGTATTCTCTCTCCTTTGAAACGCCACAGCAGTTTATCTTCTTTAATAGTATTTATTTTATTTGAGTATTTGCCTTATCTATTCTACTAAAATGTAAGGTCCTTGAGGGCAGGTGTCTTATACTTTAGTTTCCGTGGAACACTGGTGTTGGTGCCATTTGTATAATAATAATGGTTAAAATAATAACAACAATGACAACATTTGTTGAATACTTATTTGTTAAGCACTATTCTAATCAGTTTTCATAAATTGACATATTTCATCCTTTATCCTTTAAAGTAGATACTGTTATATTTCAGATAAGGTTATAGGCAAAGAGAATTGGAATAGTGAAAGTAGCAGAACCTGGTTCTTACAATTTTAGAACCCACATTTTTAACACTTAGGCCATGCTGCCTTTTAGTATCTATTCTGTAAATATAAAATTCTACTAGAATGATATTTTCTTTGGTTGAATAGAAACAGCAATTAGGAATAAGAGAGTAGAGCAGTTTTGTTACCTATGCTCATGAATGGCAGTTCTTTTATTTATGCAGTGTTTCATTTGACTGGATTTAATACTGAATGTTTAAGTCTTCTGAATACAGATTGAAATATTTTCAATAGAATGTCTACAAATGGGTGGATAGCCTATTGTCACCTTAAATAAAATTTCTCTGATAGATGGGGTAATTTTGAAAGGGAACTATCCTGATTAAAGATTACTCAAACTAGGAAGCAAATTGAATTTTTCATGACAATAACTTGGGAATGCTAAATATTCTCAAGAGTTTTGAGTGTTGTTTTCTGTAAATAAATTGTTCATGTTTTCCTTCTTTTTTTAAAAAGCAAAGCCAGTGGTTGTTAATACAACCCCAGTGCGGATGTCAGTTCCATTTGTCCAAGCTCAGGCTGTCAAACAAGTGAGTATCACTTCTTATCTTGGTTTTTCCCAAATGATAATTTATTTTTTTAATTCAGAGTTGAGATTTAGATAAAAGAGATTGATACTGAATTAATAAGCTGTAAAATTTATTTTTGTGATAAATTGATTATAAAATGTCCTTTTTTTAGGTTGTTCCAAAACCCATCAATCCAACTTCACAAATAGTAACTACTAGTCAGCCACAGCAACGGCTTATCATGCCTGCCACCCCACTGCCACAGATTCAGCCCAACCTCACTAACCTGCCACCAGGTACTGTCCTGGCACCAGCTCCAGGAACAGGGAATGTGGGTTATGCAGTGCTTCCAGCTCAGTACGTTACTCAGGTATGTGGAAAAAATGAAGTCATTGTGTTTTAAAAATGATAACTGGGTCTAAGATGCCTACCACTATCATTCTGAAACTTCTTGAAAACATCTCAGTGTTAAAGTGACTTTCTCTAAAATCTCAAAATGTTAAAACATCTGAGATTTTTTTACGATGTATTTTCAGCATTTAGAAATATACACGCAAGTCAGATTTTAAAAATCAGACAATTTAGATTTGCAGGAGGCCTGGTGAGAGTGCACGACTGGAGAGAAAAGTTGAATTGAGAGTCAGCTGAGTCCAAATGAATTTAGAAAAGACCACATATAATTAAATTCTTTTTCACACACAAATATGATGACACTGACTTGTGCTTGGAAAATAAACTACAAGATACATTTTCAGGTGACATATCTTTAGTGGTCTGTCCACTATCATCTGGGCATTTTTAGGATGGAAGCCATGAATTATTTATCCTATTGGCTAACTTGGGTTGGCAGTGCTGTTTCTGTGTAGCAGATAATCAGGTGAACTAGCACCATGTTCTAAACTTTGGAATCAACTCTGATTATAAGAGAGGAAATAGAAACCACAAGTGTACTTTAATGAAATGTATTTTGGAATAGGTTATGTGACCACTGATTAAAAAAAAAAAGTTCAAAATTTTTATTATTAACATTTCTTATATTTAGAAGTCAGTATAGAACAGAGGGCTGAGTGCAGTGGTGCACACCTGTATTCCCAACTACTCTACTTTGGAGATCAAGGCAGGAGAGTTGCAAGTTTGGGGACAGCCTGGGCAACTTTGTGAGTGCATCTCAAAAATAGAAAGGGGTTGGGGGATGTAGCTTAGTGGTAAAACACTTGCCCAGCATGTATGATGCCCTGGGTTTTATCCCCAGTACCACAAAACAAGAAAAAAGAAATCAGTATAAAATAGAAACTCAATTATGCATGTAACTTCTCATTCTCTGTGATTTATAATGTGATAAATGATCAGCATAGTATCCATTTTATTTACAATAGGCACATTGCATTTTTCTAGACAATGAATGTTATTTTATTACTTTCAACTTATTCATCTAGAATTTTTGTAATTCTGACATAAATAATTTTATCTGTAGCATTTAGTACTGAAAACATTCATGTTATTTTTGCTCCCAGTATTGGTTTGGGTCTTTAAAAGTGCTCCAAGAGGTAGATATTTATATGAAATTCTCTATTATGTTTTTCCTATTTTGGTAGATGAATTTATGCTTCTTACTGATCACTGTATCTGAGAGCATTGTTCATTTTTGCAAATATGATCTAAACTTACCTTTCTTTACATGCAGCTACAGCAGTCTTCATATGTGTCTATAGCAAGCAATTCTAATTTTACTGGAACATCTGGTATCCAGACCCAGGCAAGGCTGCCATTCAATGGGTGAGTATTTTGAAAATATGTCAGTTGTTGGATCAGCTTAAATGCAACATTATTTATCCAAAATACATCCCATATGATTTTTCCCCTTAAAACCATGTCATTACTTTCTTCTAAAGTACTTTCTATTTTGAAATACTTAAAATAGACAAGTTATAGAAATAGTCAAAGAACTCACAAATGCCCTTATTCAGATTCATCAATTTTACCACATTTTACTATTTTCTTGTTCTAAATGACTTAAAATGATGTTAACTATTTAAAAAATTATGTTAGGTTCTTGGTTTTTGTTACTTTTTGTTTGGTAATCTGTTAATTACTACTTTTGCAATCAGTTTAGAAGCCGAATTTAGTTAATTACAGGGAACCAGTCCATATCCACTACCCCATTCCTCTTCCACACACCCCTTCTCTCACTATCTTTTATAATTGGTTCCAAGGGTTCTAAACTGTTTTCAACCTTTTTTGGTTTTGGTTTTGGTTTTCCTTTTTGTGCTATTGGGGATTGAATCTAAGTGCCTTATACATGCTAGACAGGTGCTGTACTACTGAGCTACATGCACTGTTTTCCACTTCTGTTCTTTCAGAAGAAAAAGTATTTGTGGAGTGTCCTTTAACTATTTTTTTTTTTAATTAAAAAAAAAATAACATAGAAAACTTAATAGAGATGGGTATATCTGTTTTAAAGCTTTATGTTAGGAGGATTTTATAGATTGGATAATTTTTTAATTTACATAGTTATCTTTAATTATTCAAAATGTGTACCTTTTTTGTATCTGTATAGCATAATCCCATCAGAATCCGCCAGTCGGCCCAGAAAGCCCTGTAATTGTACAAAATCGCTGTGTTTGAAATTGTAAGTGTTTTTACTATTGTTTGCTTACTTGATAAAACTAGAAATGCTCTAAAAAATAATGGAGATAATTAAAAATTCTTAACAGGCAATTACATATAAGAAAGTAAACACAAAAGTGAGTGAGCACATACAGCAGCATAAAGATGAGAAGGAAATAATTTTAAGTCTTTGCCATACACAAGTCATTGGGGCTAGGAACACAGCAACATAAGGCAGACACAGTTTATATCCTTAATAATAAGATTGATGGTATTTATGACCTTTGTATTTGGTCTCCTGAGATGATAATTTTTTAAAAAATCTGAGTTTTTAAAAATTGTTGGATGATTAATTTATTAGTATTAAACCAAAAGATTTGACATGAAACAATTCAGTGAAAAGCATTGGTCTTCTAGAGGGACTTTGAAGCCAGAAAAGCACTGCTATAGCTGAGTAAGTTCCACTAATTTAATGTAGCAAATATTTTTCTTTTTTTTTTTTTTCTTCCTTCAGGATTTTGAAATAACTTATTTTGAGGCTCATAAAATCTCATCTCTTGTGTTGGGAGCTGTTCTTAGTTGGACTAAGTTTCTAGGCTAAAATTCTAGGAGTGGGGGCTTAAATGTTGAGCCTCAATTATGGTTGAAATCTAGATGTGTGGTTAATTCTGTAAGTAGGAGGCTCGGAGTACATTTTTAAAAGGCTTTTCTACCCTCAAAATGCATATGTAATCAGATAATTACAGTTTTACCTAATAATGACTTTTTATCTTATATTGATTTTTACCTTCCAGATACTGTGACTGCTTTGCAAATGGCGAATTTTGCAACAACTGCAATTGTACTAATTGTTACAACAATTTGGAACATGAAAATGAAAGGCAAAAAGCAATAAAGGTGATTATTTATTTCATTTAACTGATAAAAATCTCCTGTATTACCCATTTTTAAAGAACTCAATTGTCTTACAAAGAAAAATATTAATTTCCTTTGCAATGTTTAAATTTAATGTAATGTGATCTAACTTTAATTGCTATTTGATCTGTTTTAATAGGCATGTCTTGACAGAAATCCAGAAGCTTTCAAGCCCAAGATAGGAAAAGGAAAGGAGGGAGAATCAGATCGACGTCATAGCAAAGGATGTAATTGCAAACGATCAGGATGTCTTAAAAACTACTGTGAATGCTATGAGGTGAGATGCTTTTTGGGGAAAATAATCAGTCGTTCGAGAAGATTTAGACAGGACATTTAAAAATTTACTTGAATATTGGGAAATCACCTTACCATTACAGTTCAAAAATATGTAGTTCAAGGGCTTTGTTTGAGGAACACCCTTGAACTTAACACATATTGATTTACTAGTTCATAACTTCTTGATCATTATACCTGAAAGTATGCAAATTAGAACACCATTATATTGATTTTTTCAATAAAAATAATAACATCAAAATTTTTTGGAAGCTAGAGCAGTGGTTCTCAACTGAGGAACAGTACTACCTACTGTTCTCCACAGGCTTTTTGGAAATGTGTGGATACAAAATAGCCTATCTTCCAGAATGCAGTCCTGAAATAAAGGATTATCTTGACCATAATGCCAGTAGTGCCCCTTGGAAAACATCGCTCTGTGGAAAACTAAATTATATTAAGAATTTTGTCCAGGTGTGGTGGCACATGCCTATAATCCCAGCGCTTGGAAGGCTGAGGCAGGAGAATCACAAGTTCAAAGCCAGCCTCAGCAACTTAGCAAGGCCCTAAGCAACTTAGAGAGACCCTATTTCAAAACAAAAAATAAAAAGGGGTAGGGATGTTGCTCAGTAGTTAAGTGACTATTTTTATTTATGACTCAGCTATTGTCTCTGGAGGATGTAGTTTCTACTCTGCTTTGATAGATGCCATATAAAACCTTCCCTTCTAGCTTTAGACAAAATACTATACAATTTATTTATTTTAAAAAGTCAAACATGACAATCTAGCCATGCCTGAGATTAACCCTTGGTTATCATAATCACATCAAAAGTGATGTGATTGAAACTCTTTACTGACAATCTGGGGATTAGTTATTCCTATAGTTGGCTTTCCTATTTTATTATTTATTATTTTCATTCTTTCAAATGCCATTCTTAGAGGGAAGCTTTTTTCTTTTTCTTTTTCTTTTTTTTTTTTTGGTTAACATTTTGGTAGAAAGCCTAGCCTTATGCTTGGTAAAAGTACGTTACACTTACCTTTGGTAAGGTATGTTCTGCAATTAAATGCCCTCTTCCATACAAAATGTATCATATGAAAGATTTTGTGTACTACATTCTCTGTGTGATAAGTTCTTCCTGAACTTATTATTTAGAAGGTCTAATATTTCTCCCAAGAAGTAAACTAAAGCTGAGTGTGGTGGTGCATGCCTATAATTCCAGGGACTTGGGAGGCTGAGGTAGGAGGACCACAAGTTAAAGGCCAGTCTGGGCAGCTTAACAAGTCCCTGTTTGAAACCAAAAAGGGGTTGAGGATATAGCTTAGTGGCCTCTGGGTTCAATCCCCTGTAAATCCACCTCCCCACCCCCCAAAAAAAGGAAGTAAGCCAAGATAGTAGAAGTGACATCTTATTAGTTCTAAGTCAATGTGAGTAAAAATTGCACAAAGTCAAGATCAATTTTGAAAGTCTTAAATAATATCTTAAAACCAAACAAGCCAGTTTTTCATCCAGTATTGAACATTTTGACCCTTTATTCTATTTGAATGCCTGATAAAAACATAATACTACATTTGTCACTAATACATAAAAATAAGTAGGCAGGTTTTTTTGTTTTTGTTTTTTTGCAAACTATCAAACCAAGTCCACAGAAAGAGTGAAAATGGAAATTTTTATAAAACTGGGTCAAAAGGGCAAATCTTTTTGATGTATTTGACATTGAATGATCAGTACATGCTGGGCATAATGAAACTAGAACATACATGAACTATTTAATTGAACTTAAGAAATCTGTGAATTAAGAGAAGTAGAAAAGGTAGTGAAATGGTTGAAAAGTATTAGAAGAAATAACCCTGCTGTCTATTCTAATGAAACTGTCAAAACAGATGTAACATGTTAACTGATTTGTCATTCCCAAAGTCATTTATCAAAAGATGGGAAAACTTGAAATATACAACACTAAGAATAACAGTGGCTAATTGACTCACTGTGAATTAGTGATGTTGAGTAGCAGCTTGTGCTCTCAGAATTTTGTCTGAATTTTTATGTTGACAAATTAATCTTCAATTGAGTTGGCTTATTGGCCCATTTGGTTTCCATGTGGACAACACATACATGTTCCTTTCACATGCCTTTTAGGCCTAGTTGATTGGATGAGTTTACTGCCCATGTCATTGTCATTTTTCTCTCCTGAGCACCTTTTAGTATCAGTATTTTATGACTTTTAATACATAATCCAAGTTACCATCATTGATAATTCTCCTCTGCTCAAGGTCAGGGATTTTCTTTCTTTATCATTGTATACATATTAAGTGTTGTTTTAGTTGTATTCCCAGATAAGCCTGTTAATTGGGAGTAATCCAATAAAGCCAAACATACATCCATTGTTCCTTTATTTATTGGTGTAGTGTAAGAAAGGAGCAGAGTAAATGTGCTTAAAATATGGTCTGTTTACCTTGCTAGGTGCTATAGAGAAAGAACAGGTTTATTTATTTAAATTGATACAGGTTCACTGAAGAAAATGCAACTAA
This sequence comes from Sciurus vulgaris, assembly GCF_902686455.1. Classification (NCBI taxonomy): domain Eukaryota; kingdom Metazoa; phylum Chordata; class Mammalia; order Rodentia; family Sciuridae; genus Sciurus; species Sciurus vulgaris. The sequence goes on from NC_136469.1 coordinate 77,616,232, forward strand.
AAAAAGATACTCAGATTTCTTAGGAGTCAGGGAATTGTAAAGAATGATGTGATTTCATTTTATGTCTTCCCCAATCAGATTGGAAAATACTAAAAATATGAGTTGTAACATCCATTATTGGAGGGAATATAGGAAAACCTTAATTTATTCATTGCTGATAAGATGTGAAGAGGTGTTATTGCTTGAGAAAGAAATCTGGTTACATCTCTTAAAATTAAAATACCACCAGGTGCAGTTGTGCACTCCTGAAATCCCAGCAGCATGGGAAGCTGAGGCAGGAGAATTGCAAGTTCAAAGCCAGCCTCAGCAAAAGCGAGGCTGCTAGCACTCAATGAGGCACTGTCTCTAAATAAAATACAAAATAGGACTGGGAATGTGGCTCAGTGGTTGAGTGCCCCTGAGTTCAATCCATAGTCCCCCTACCCAGCAACAAAAAAATTTACATATGTCCTTTGTCTGGTGAGCCCCATTCTAAAGATATGGCTCCAAGAAATAAAAGAAATAAAATACAGAAATAAAGAAATGCATCTTTGTATGTATTGTTTGTGTTCCCCATGAACTGGAAACAAATATCCAATGACAGGGGAATATAAACTCAATAAAACTTGACATATATTACCAGTGATTAATAACCAGCCAATAAAAATGAATTCTAGCTATGCTAAATGACTAGGAGGATAGTATTTTATGAATTGTTGGAGTATAAGGAAAACAAGATGCAGAAAAGTAGGTATATGATCTTGTAAAACAAATTTAAAAAACAAGAATTCTGTAGTGCTTAGTTGTTATGTACATAGGTCTATATTTTCTTATAAATCTATTGTATTTTTTACATGGCTGTTCATACTAGATTATGAATTTATAGGTTTTTGAAGAGATCTAGGAATCTGAAGAGGGAAGGGAGTTCAGTGAGTGAGATATAAAAAACAGCCTGTATGGCCAGGTATGATGGTGCTCACCTGTAATCCCAGCTACTTGGGAAGCTGAGGCAGGAGGATCACAAGTTAGTTCAAGGCCAGCCTGGACAACTTGAAGAGCCCCTGTCTCAAAATAAGAATAAAAGGACTGAGATCTATCTTAGTGGTAGAACATGCATGCACAAAGCTCTGGGGTTCAGTCTCCAGAACTGCAAAAACAAAAACAACAAATGGTGATTTGATTGAGGTGATTGAATTTTGAATGACCCTTTTTAATATTTTAATGTATCATTCATAGTCTTTATGAGGAACGAGGGCTGTTCATGCCAGGAGGAAAGTCTATATTCATAGTGGGGGGAAATGGACATGAAAGGATTTGAACATGAACATTGTTTGGCCGTTCTCAGACTTTAGACTGCCTGACCTAGCCACCTGCATACTTAGTCCATTTAGTCTTTGTCAGCAATAGATGCTTTATCTCAAGTCAATTGATTAGGTAATGCTGTTATTTGCTGTTTGATTATGGAATCTACTTATGGTAATGTTTTTTTGGTTTTGATTTGGATACTTTTATAAATTTTTTAGGCAAAAATAATGTGTTCCTCAATATGTAAATGTATTGGCTGTAAGAATTTTGAAGAAAGCCCAGAAAGAAAAACATTGATGCATTTGGCAGATGCAGCTGAAGTAAGGGTGCAGCAGCAAACAGCAGCGAAGACTAAATTATCTTCTCAGATTTCAGACTTGCTTACTAGGCCCACACCGGCTCTGAATAGTGGAGGAGGAAAGTAAGTCAATATGTTTATCTCTTTTTATAGTGTTTCTCAAATATTTGTTTTTAGTGGTTTCTCTTTGAAGAGGCAAAGTTGAATTTATACTTTTGGTTATTGCAAACCTGATTTTAAAATTTCCTTTCTATCTGTAGTTACTTTTAAAGTAATTTAAAGGTTACAGAAAAACCACTGTCAAATATATTGTACAGTTCTAAATGTACAGTAATTCAGGTGAAGGGGTCCAAGGCAGGAGGATCAAAAGTTTGAGGCCAGCCTCAGCAACTTAGACCCTATATAAAGTGAAAAATAAAAAGGATTGGGGATGTAGCTGAGTGGTAGATGAGATAAGAATGTAATTTTTGGAATCTCCTGAGAAAACCAAACATTTTTTTGCCTGTTTCAGAATCTACTTAATTGTATTTTTGCATTTTCTTACTTTCTCTTGCCTTTTCCATGTTCTCAGAGCACTTTTCCCATCATTTGACCACCCATCACACTGTAATATTGTAGTCCTTTATTGTTTTCTTGTTCACTACACTGCTGAGCTCTGGAGTAGAAGAACTGGACCTTAAGTCAGGCAGCTGAGTGCAGAGGCACATGCCTGTAGTCCCAGCTATTTGGGAGAACTATTAAGCAGGAGGACTACTTTAGTTCAGGAGTTCAAGGCCAGCCTGGGCAATATAGAGAGACCCCGTTTCAAAACAAAAGGAAGGTGGTTGACATATGTATGTATGTATGTATACACGTATACACACACACACATCTATCTATCTATTCATCCATCCATCTACATATATGTAGGTATACACACACACACACCAAAATGTTCAAAACAAAAAAACCTTTCAACCTAAGTTTAAATACTATTTGTATTACTTAATAGTTCATGAATTAGAAAAGCACTACATTTCTCTGAGCCTTCTTTCTTATCCTTAAAATAGACCTTACCAGGTAGTGGTAAGAAATGAAGTATTTCTATCCCCAGCATTTATCAGGGCTTAATGCCAATAGAGTTCGCAATTCGGACTTGGATTTATATGTAAAAGCTTATTAGAAAGTTTATTTGAGAAATTCTTAAGTGGAGTAAGCTTTCCAAGTGGGCTTTTATTTAAAATGCTTAAATTGAAATAAGATCTAATGCTTATAAAAGGTAGGCTCCTTTGTACAAAGTAGTTCAGCTTTTAGTCTTTTTTTTTTTTTTTTTTTTTCCTTTTTTTTTTTTTTCTTATTTTGGTATCAGGGATTGAACTCAGGGGCATTCAACCACTGAGCCACATCCCCAGTCCTATTTTGTATTTTATTTAGAGACAGGGTCTCACTGAGTTGCTTAGGGCCTTGTTATCTGCTTTTAGTTCTTTTACAACTGAAATATAATTTGCAAATGTTTCCTGACGAATAAAGTGGGAATTAGTAGTTAGGATTACAACATGGATCCTTCCTGGTCTTTTAGTAAATCTTTAAATCTAATCTCCATCTTCATGTGGAGATTAAAGATACTACTACAGTAAAATATTTACAGTTTTTCCAGTTGTAAAAATATTTATGATATGAAAACACAGAATTATATACTATAATCAAAACTACTGCCAGACACATATCTGTGATCCCAGTGGTTCAGGAGACTGAGTCAGGAGGATCACAAGTTCAAAGCCAGCCTCAGCAACTTAGCAAGGCCCTAAACAACTCAGTGAGACCCTGTCTCTATATAAAATATAAAAAGGGGCTAAGGATATGGCTCAGTGGTTAAGTGTCTCTGGGTTCAATCCCTGGTACCAAAAAAAAAAAAAGCCCCAGAAAACAAAACAAAAAACTTATAGTTACCAAAAGTACTATTAAGTTATGTCAGCATGCTAACAAGCCTAAGTATTTCCAACCTGTGATTCTTTTTTCTTTCCTTTTACTTTTAATTCCCAAAGACTCTTTAGTGAGTACTTTCATTGTGTAATATTACTAATTGTATAATGTTATCATAATATTAACATTGTGATATTAAGATTTTAAAATTTAAAGTGCTTCTTTGACAAAAAATTTTGGTAAAATTATGTATCAGCCTGTCATAGTGGACATTAATTAATTTCAGACTTATTTAGGCTTTTAATATTCCCTTAGTAACTGCTACTGGGTTGTTGAGTTAGGGTTAGATCAGGTTGCCTGATTTAATCTCTCTCGGGCGCTGAGACTTGGATACAATATAGCAGGCCTTAGGATGGATTGGTCTAATTGAATACTCAGTAGTTCTGGTCTTTATGAAAAAAACTGTGTATTTCATTTTCCCTATGTTGTGTTGGAACAATACAGAAATTTTGGTATGCTTTTTCTTTTTTTTTTTTTTTTCCTCTTACAAATAATAGGAGGGACTATGGTAAAGTGCTTTCTTTACTTTTTTTTGAAAGTATAGACGTTTGTTTATTTTTATACGTGGTGCTGAGAACTGAACCCAGTGCCTCATACATGCTAGGCAAGTGCTCTACCACTGAGCCATAACCCCAATCCCAAGTGCTTTATTTTTAGTGTTGTCTGAAAAATAGTGCTTTTAACTCCTAATATTATTCATTCATTCAGCAAATATTCATAAAAACATCTATGTATCAAGAACTGTTCTGGGCACTGGAGAAATAGTAGTAAATAAAGACTGCACTTGTGAGCTTTTTACATTCAGATATGTATGATTACACCTTTTAGTTAACCAAATAGTTTGGTTTGGTTTGGTTTGGTTTAGTTAACCAAAACCTTTAACAAGGTTTTGTGAAAGTAATCACATATTTTATGTTAATGTTGTATTTCCCAAATAACATTTTAAAGCACTTTAGGATGTTTTTTGTGCTTGTTGTAGAAACTGGAATTGTCAAAGAGTCAATACAAAAGGATGTTACTTTCGTAATTCAACCCCATAATCATTTCTCTCTTTCTCTCTCAAAAATCATTTCAGATTGCCATTTACATTTGTAACTAAGGAAGTAGCTGAAGCCACATGTAATTGCCTTCTCGCCCAGGCAGAGCAGGCAGACAAGAAGGGAAAATCAAAGGCAGCAGCAGAGCGGATGATTCTTGAGGAATTTGGACGATGTTTGATGAGCGTCATCAACTCTGCAGGAAAAGCAAAAAGTGACCCTTGTGCCATGAATTGCTAACTCTTGTACAAGACTGACAAGTGGACCTGTACAGAAATTTTAAGGATGCTTGACTTTCTGGAAGATAGTTCAACAATTACTGTATTTTAATTCAGTCCTTGTTTTAAGAGACCTGAAATTATAATATTGAAAGAGAAGAAATTTTAAATGAGGAAATTAGTACATTTTAAATCTTAGTTAATTCTATGCCCCTTCTAAATTGAATTTTTCTTTTTAAAATTTTTTCTTTATTGTATTATATAGATTTTTAATTTTCTTGGGTTTCTTAAGAATTAGATGTTCTATCCTGATTCTATTGGCAAAGAACATTTATAAATTACTATAATATAATTTATAATGTATGGCGTTGTATGACTTTGTTCAGTAGAAAAAGCCAAAGCATTGGTATTGCTCAGTCATTCTTTAGTTCTAGATAAACACAGATAGAATGTCTACATAAACAAATTATGGAACATATTTGAATGACATCTTGTATTTAGAAAAGCACTATCTTTTTAAGAAAAATTAGCTTTTTTAGGGTGAATTCTGGAATATGCTATTGTCACTTTGGAAAATCAGAAGGGGAAGCAATCCCCAGGTACACTTTTAAAATTAAAAAGTTGTATATTTTCAAAAAAAAAAAATATTAAGGGACAGTAAGTGATTTTCAGAGAATGGGCAGTTTTTCTATAATGAGGACTGGCTAACATGCTTAGGGATGTCTCCATTGTCTTTCAGAGGTGGTATGTGTATGAAATAAATTGTTGAAGTGATTACTGGGTATTGTTAAAATGAGGTGTGTGTGAATAGAAGTAAACATTATGTAGTGTAACATAGATCCTCATATAACTATCAAGTATAAAATTTGACTTGGATGGAGAAATAAGGAATATAGAAGCTGAAAAAGATGAAATTAGGGAAAGATTTTTCATCTATACAGTTCCCTTTGTAGACTTTTGAACTAAAAAATTTCAAACCAAGACATGACTCTTACTTGATTTACTCATGGGCTGCCTAACAAAACGTTCAAAATTGTAGTGGGATTTGTTTTTATAAGGGACGTTTAATATGCCATTATTTTTAGCCAGTGATTTGGTAAGCTGAAGGTATGTGTGTTTTCATATAATTGCTAAAATAACCTAAATCATTTTCAGTAATTTAAAAACTATGAATTTAAGAGCCTATTTTAATAGGACTCCTGATTTTATGACAAGAAAAAACCATGTTGGAATTCAGGCATTTTGTTAGGTACTTTAATCCTCAGTAATTATTAGTGTATGATCATTACATTTCCTATAAGGACTCTATAGTTGTATGTATTAAGTGTGTATATATGTTCATATGAACATGCAAGATATAGGCAATAGAAATTAAGTAATCCAGAAGAGGATTCCGTTACTCATTGAAGTATCCTTCTTTTGAAATTTGGATTTATAAAATTATAGTGCAGTAACTTTACATGTAGATAGTGCAAACATTCTTAGCACCTCAATCTAGTATGTCTAATTAAAGTTTGTATAAATGTAAATTAGTGTAAGAGGATAAAATAATATCTAATCAAGTTATTTTTCAAAAGATTGCAATAAGTTTTTGGTCTAAACCTAAACTTTGTTCATTTTGTATATATTCTGTGTTAATTCTAATTGCACCATTGTGATGTGTATTTATATACAGTGTGCAGAAAATGTTTGTGAAATTTTGATTACAATTGTAGATTATGTATGATGGCATTGCTTAAGAATGTCTTGCTTGTAAAAATTTGAAGGTGCAATCAAATGCTACTAGTTTTTGATTTTCAAGAAGCTATCTAAAGTATTAAGCCCTTTTCTTCCTGTGTAGTACTTACTAAACAACTTTTTGTATTTAGGCATTTGCATCAAATTGCTGAACAAGATTAATAGCCACATTAATTCAACAATTTTAAAAAAACTATTTGGGGAGGGTTGGGTATATAATTTTCTAGCTCTATTTACATCCCAAAGTAGAAAGATTAAATTTATATTTACTAGAGCTATTCAAATACACTTTTCTATATTGTAAAAACAGGATAGGAAAGTAAATCATACAGAAAATAAACATTTATACTATTCTGTAAAAAAATAAAGGTTTTGCATTCTTTCTTTAGTTTAATACCACTATTTAACTTCAAGAAACCTTTTAAATTATCTTTCAAATAAATTTGAGATTACTTCTGAAAACACAAGCAAAAATTATTTTTGCCCCATTAACATAAATTGCTTTGAAATGAGAATGTGCTTTCTCCCTTTCCCACTTTCTTCTAAGGGCAGAAACTCCTTCTACTCTGCTTTTTAATGTATGATGTTCTGATGATGACCACTTTTGTTTCCTTGTCCCTGAAGAACTAAAAGCAACCCATAGCTCTCATCTCTCAGAATCTTAATGCTACAAGTACTAAAGCAAGGAGGACATATGGGGGGAGGGAGGAGGTGTGCAGTGCTTTAGTTTCCCCATTTTTTCATATTTGATGACTGATATTTTCTCAACCTTGTATAAAATGTAAATAGAAATGCCTTTAGAAAAGTTTTCTATTTTTACTGTTCTAAAACACAAGAAAATGAATGTGTCATGTAATTGAAGATTCAAACTAGGACCTCTAGCCTTACCTTTGGCTACATTGTATACCTTAAGTATTTTTACATAGGAATTCTGGAATTGCCAACTAAAATCAGTCACCTGAAGTCTTTACTATTGGGGTTATTTTCTGTTTTATAAATTATTTTTAAGTCTTTTTTTTCACTTAATATTTCTTTTATCCACATTTATTGTAGATCACACGTGAGCCTTTTATGATCCAATATCCATCCCCATCCCCCACAAAACCTTACACGATACCAAGCACATTACCACTGAACTATAACCCTAGCCCAATCTAAGTGACTTTATATATATATTTAAATTTAAATATTTTCTTTTCAATGGTAGATTTTGTCAAGCCTTTAAACATCAGTTTCAAAAAATGAAAATAAACAATTTCAACTAAAAAAGGATATTCAAGGAAATGTTTATTGTAAGATCACAGGGACTTCAATGAAACTAATTTAAATTGGCAAATGAAATCTGTCAATATATAAAAAGAATATATCATGACCAAGTGGCACTAACTCTATCCCAGAAATAAAAAGTTGATCCAACACTTAAAAACAATGTTATACACTGAAATCATAATTTTAAAAAATGCTCATTTCAAATGTAAAAAATGAGTGTGCATATAGAAAAACTCAATTATATGCTTTAGAAGCATATGAATTATATCTCAAAAATTTTCCCTCAAAAAGAAGAAAATTCAATACCCACTTATGATCAAAAACCTGAAAACAATACTCAGAAATTGAGACTAAACTTGATAAAGCATTTACAAAAAAAGCCCAAAGCTCACATCACACATGGTAAAAACAATGTTTTCTAAGACTTGGAACAAGGCACTCCTTTTCAATCTGTAGTAGAGGTCACTGTACAAAAGGCAAGGGGGGGAAATGGCCAACAGATCAGAAATGAATAAGACTATATTTGTAGATAATATGATTGCCTATGCAGAAAAGGCAAAGAATTTAAAGAAAGCTACTAGGACTACCGAATGAGTTTAGCAAGGTCAGCATGTACAACTGTATAGCAGCAATAAACATTTAGAAACTGAAATTTTAAAATTACCATTTATACCAGCAGCAAAAATGCATGAAACCCCTCTCCCCCTAAAATGTATAAGATCTGTATGTTGAAAAGTAGAAAATACTGATAAGAATCAAAGATATATATAAAAAAAAGATACACTATACCCTGTTTTTGGATTGAAAGATTCAGTTTGCCAGTTCTCCCCAAATTGATCTACAGATTGAACAGAACTCTGGTTAAAATCCCTGCAGGGATTTTTATAAAAATCGACAAATGATTATAAAATCTACAACCAGAATAGCTAAAACACTTTTTGAAAACAGAACAAAGATGGAAGACTTCACCAAATTTCAAGATTTATATAAGGGGGATGCAGTTGTAGCTCCATGATAGAACAGTTGCCTAGCACGTGTGAGGCACTGGGTTCAATTCCCAGTGCCACATAAAAATAAATAAAAGGTATTGTGTCTGTGTACAACTACCAAATTAAAAAAAAAAGACATATAAGGCTAGAGTAAAAAGACTGGTTTTGTTGAAATGATAGACCCATGAACCAGTGAAACAACATAAATATAAATATTTGAGAGTACAAAGGTAATTCAATGGAGAAAGGATAGGACAGTCCTTTAAATAAATAGTGTTAGGATATCTATATGTCAAAATATGAACCTACCTGGGCATGGTGGCAAATAACTATAATTACAGCTGCTCACGAGGCTAAGGCAAGATCATCACAAGTTTGAGGCCAGACTGAGCAATGTAGCAAGATTCTGTCTCAAACTTAAAAGGGCTAGGAATGTGGCTCAGTGATAGAGCACTTTCCTAGCATGTTTGAGGCCCTGGATTCAATCCCTAGTACCACAGGAAAGAAAAAACATGAACCTTGATTCTTACACCAAAGTTAACTGAAAATGAATTGTGACTTAAATGTAAAACCTAAACTACTAAATATCTGTAAGAAAATCCTATTACCTCGGCTTAGGCAAAAATTTTCTTAGATATAAAAAGTATAATCACTAAAAGAAATCTGAAATATTAGACATGAAAATTTACTCTTCAAAAGATATTAAAATTTTTAAAAATCACAAACTGGGAAAAGTATTTGCAAAACACATCTGACAGTGCAATGAACACATATCTAGAATATATAACACTCAATGAGAAAGCAACCAACTTTCCAAAATATGGGCAAAAGAACTGAACAAACATTTCACCTAAGGAGATAAATGGATGGCATGGAAGATAAAAACGTACCCAGCATCATTAGCCATTAGGAAAATGCAAATGAAAGATCACTATGCACCTCATACAATAGCTATTTAAAACAAATGAAAACCTGACAATATCAAGTGCTGAGGAGGTAGAGCAATTGGAATTTTTGTACATTTCGAGTCAGACTGCAAAACAGTACATTTTGCAAGAGTTATGGTAGTTTATTAGAAGGTCAAACATATACTTACCGGTATGACCCATTGTATGGATATAGCACATTTTTATTTATTTACTCATTAATCAGACATTTACAGATTCTTTTTTCTTTGGGCTATTATGAAGTTTGTGTATAATTTTTTGCATAGACATGTTTTAATTTCTCTTCTTATATGCCTAAGAACACTGCTGGGTTATAGGCAACCCTGTTTAACCTTTGAGGAGCTGCCAGGCTGTTTTTCCAAGCATGAGAACTAGCTGTACTACTTTACATTCCCACTTAAGTAAATAAGGGTCACAATTTCCCCATTTTTGCCTGCACTTGCTGTCTTCTTTATTACAGCCCTCCTCGTTGTGGAGACATTCTGTTGTGATTTGATTTGCATTTCTTGGATGGCTAATGATGACAAAAATATAGTCATTTGAGGCCATCTGAATATCTCCTGTGGTAATGTCTACTCATATTCTTTACCCATTTTTTGAAATTTGGTTATTGTTATAGGAATTATTTGTATATTCTAGACTCAAATCCACGAGATAGTATGCAAAATTTCCTTTCATTAAATTTGTAGTCTTACATTTTTGATGGTATCCTTTGAAGCATAAGTTTTAAATTTTGATGAAGTCCAATTTCTTTTGTTGCTTATGTGTGTGTGTGTGTGTGTGTGTGTCTTAGCTAAAAAACACCTAATACAGTTCTATTTTTTTCTAAGTTTTATAGCTTTACCTCTGACATTTAAGTCTCTGATTCATTTTGAGTTAATTCTTTTACATATGGATATCCAGTTGTCCCAGTACTATTTGTTAGAAAGTAGGGATGGATATATTTTTTTAAAGAGAATATTTTTCTCTGAAGAAGAAAAGATAAGATGCAGAGTAGAAATTATAATACTCTAATCAAATATGAATGAATATTTTGCTGTGAAGCATATCAGATAAAACTGATATAAGATTGTGTGTGAAAGCAATTAAATGAGCTAAAGGTAGAAACAGATATATTCTCACCTTCAACATTTGCCCAGTTTATCCAGCACTTAAAGGAATAACACGAAACACTACTTTCTTTAAACACAGAATATATTAGTACATTAGTCAAATGTAACAGCAAATAGTAACAGACACTACAGATGTGAACCTTACTTTAAATAAAGATCAGGTACAAAACTTGGATTTATATAAGCAATAAATTAATGGTGGTGATTTCCAAACAAAAAAACCCCAAACTGAAACTTCTAGCAGGTCTTGTATAAAAAATAACACTGATTACTTGAAAACATAAGTATTTGAGGTAGAACAAATACATCAAGATAGACTTTTTAAGGGGAATTTCAACTCTTACTTTGTAATTAATCTTTGGGTTTTTTTGGGGGGAGGGCACTATTGGGGATCAAACCCTGGGGCACTTTATGACTGAGGTATCTCTGACCCCTTTTTATTTTTGTTGAGACAGGATCTCACTAAGTTCAAACTTGTGATCCTCCTGCCTCAGCCTCCCAGTTGCTGCGATTAAAGGACTGCACCACCACACCTAGCAATCTTTTGCAATATAAAATTTTCATATTAGCATTAATTATACTTTGGGAACACTCAATGACAAGAACATATTTTATAAACACAGGTGAATAATACGCTCTTGTTTCTTCTTTTACCCATTAGTATGCTCCTATTAGTGAAAATTATGTACCTGCATGCTTTTCTATTTATCTTTTCAAATGTGAGTATGACAGAATAGAGAAAATTATTCTTAAAATGCTTTCTACCTTTGAATTTAAACTCCTAAATTTCTGGGGGAAAAAGTCCATTATGTAATTAAGACAAAATTTTTCATATCCATTGTCTAAGTCGACCATTTTTTTCAAATTTATTAATCACGTGCTATGATATTCTATTAATTCATTCAATACTGGATGTTTGATTATTTTAGCCTCCCTGCAAACACAAGTACATCTCAGAAAGAACAGAAGTTGAAATAAAAGTTTCTTCCCATTCTCTGATGAGCACTGGGTTCTTCAGACAGGAGTCAAGTCAAGTATCCACCCTATTATATTATTCAAAAGAAATATTTCAAAATCCAGGAGCTTGACTAGTGAAAACCACATCAATTTTATTCTTTCCAGACTGCACTCTTCTGCTTCGATACAACACAAGGAACAATCTCATGGTTCACATACTTACCTTCTGTCTGACAAAGTATTTCTATTTTAGAGTACCCCAGGACAAGGGGATCTTTGCGGTACCTGCTTTTTACTTTAGCCTAATGTTCAAAACACAACTTAACTTTCATATTTAAATATGAAATATAAAGATTTTAAAGTATTTTGCCAACATTCTTAAGAAGTATAAACCAAAGTTCTTTATGGAAATGTAGTTATTTAGTAAAGGAGCCAATGTTTGGGTGATTCTGAGTTGTTACTCTTTAAACAGGTAAAAGTGAGTCAGTTAAATTACTCAGTCTTGTAGGAGTAACTTAAAGATAGCACCTGTTGGTAGTCTGTTCCTACAGACTTACTGCTGTGTAGAGTTTGGAAAACTCCAATGCGGCACACCATTCTAAGACATGAGCAGAGTTTATGACATTAAGTCAGATCTGCAAAGTTGTCCACTGTGCAGAATGGTCAATTTATAAAATATGGTAGAGTGAACTTTAAAAAAATGTTGACCAAATATTCTTAATAAAAAGGCAACATGTTTTAGGGCTCTCATTTGAATGGATATCCATCATTATTTAGCAAATGCCGGAATTTATTGGTATTAGCAAAACTTGAACATTGGTAATCCTGTAAAGACCAGTGTTTCTTTGAGAAAGTTTTCATTTCAGTTTTTTCTGAATGGTGTCTTAAAGGGTACTGACTTACATCTTTAGTTCTGATATTTAAGAAACATATTATTATATCCTTTAGTAGTTTCACAAAGTGATTGATGGCACACACTTCTCCATCAAAGAGATGCTCATTTAAATCTACAAAAAGATAAGTATGCCCAGAAAGCTCATGTAATATTTTCTCCTGAAGATACAATTCCCTGTGTTTAGGAACTAGTTCAAAAACTGCCATTCTTGAATGGGTTCTTAGAACTTGTTCACAAATATTTATTACCTGACACAGACTTTCTGAAGGAAAATGCAAACCATTCTTCTTTTTAACACATAACAGTGACCCAATTTTAAAGGCTTTTAGATCCGATGCATATAGTGCACTGATGCAGTCTTCACAAGTTAAAATAGCTGATAACCTACTTGCAATATAACCAGCACAACAGGTAAGACTTCGCCTATGATCTGACAGGTCTAGTAATGCCTCACTTAGTGAACAATTAGACCAGTCTTGGCAAAAATCTTCTTTGTGAAAGAGCGACTTTATAATGCTGACACCATACTGATGCTGAACTGTCCAAAGGGCCAGGTCTTTTCTTCGAGCAACTGAAATGTCGAAGATGCTTACTTCACTTAGAAAAACTTCATCTTGAAATCTATATCTGGTCTCTAAATTATGGTAAGCTTTCTGGAATGCCATGCAGGTAAGGCTAGAGCTAGTTACTAACACCTGCCTAAGCATCTTCAGAAATAATTCCACATGGTCTTGACTGAATTTGTAAGTCAGGAGATAAGGGAAAGGCATGACTTTTGGGAAAACATAATTTTGGTAGAGCCATTTTAAACTCTCAGCATTAAGCAAAAATCCCAGGAACCCTAATTTTCGCTTACCTTTAAGGATCTGATTATTGCTAGTGTCAGATAATGTAAGAAAAATAGTCTTGGCTTCAATTAAGACATGATTTATTTTACTAAAAGTTTCAGGTAATAGAGGTCCTTTAAGTCCCTTTCCGTAACAGTTTCTGCTATTAAAAACATCAAACAGATTGTTAATTAAACGTAAAAAATGGATAGTACCAATACAGTTTTGAAAAGGAGGTAGGCCTAATGACAGCAAATATTCTAATGCGCTCGCTACACTCTCACTAAAGAGTTGAGCAGCACAATTCATTTTCAATACATGATTTTTCAAATATGCATGTTTCCTTGGGATTCCCTTCATATATGATAATTCCTGTTCTCCTAGTGCTACTAATTCCACAAGGTGCTGCCAATGTGCTGTACCATTAATAAACTGAATGCTTTGAAAATTCTGAAATGCATTTCTTATTAATCTCAGCAAATGGCAAGAATCAAAGAAGTATGCAATCTGTTGACTAGAAGATGAAGGATGCTGAAATGTACACTTCATGTTGTCTCCATCAATATGTATCCCCAATGCTTTTGCCATTTGAACACTGTGAGCTGTAGCATCAGACGTAACAGCCAGAACCGTGATCCCTATGTCACTCAGTTTGCCAATAGTCAGACGAAGCAGCTGAGCTTGCAAGTATCCAGATGCTCTGTTTACAAAAAAGTAACCAAGAGGGGTTCTCCAATGACCAAAAATACCCACTGCCATTAACAAAATGGTTTCTGAGGCAAGTGGAGTTTCATCAGCATCAAGTTTTCCAAGACCAAAGTCCATGAACCCTTGCAAACTGTTACTGCTGGGATCCCACTGAAGTTGTTCCTTGAGAGAGATACCTTTTATGATCAGTGAACAATACTGATATAGCTGGTCTCCATTCTCTACTCTTCGTTGAAGAAAAGAAAAAATATTGCTGTTGAAACCTGGACTGGGTTTGCATTTGGATAACCACCTAGAAGATATAAAATGAAAAACATAAAACTTAAAAGAAGAAATAAAAAGGAAAATGCCTTAAATGGTACTAAAAGAGTCCTCATCTCTCTGTAGAAATACAAGTATCCAAATTATATATTTCAAGCAGATATTCATATATACAATGAAAAAATAAACCAAGAAACACAAAGTAGTATTTTAAGATGCAAACACAACACTATTTTTAATTTCTCATTCTGTTTTCTTTTTTTTCCCCCCTTGATACTGGGGATTGAAACCAGGGTTGATAACCACTGAGGCACATCCCCAGCTCTTTTTATTTTAAGACTGGGTCTCCCTAAGTTGCTGAGGTTGGCTTTGAACTTGCAATCCTCTTGTCTCAGTCTCTTAATTCATTGGGATTGGTGCTAGGGAGATAGCTCAGTCAGTAGAGTGCTTGCCTTGTAAGCACAAGGCCCTGGGTTCGATCCCCAGCACCCAAAAAAAAAAAAAAAAAATTCATTGGGATTACAAGGGTGCACCATCATACCTGGTTCATTTATTCTTCAAACAGTACACATATCAACTATCCAGTTTGTTCTGATTGATCTTTTTATAATATGGATCATAAACCTGTCTTGCTTATAAACTTATTTAAAGAGGAAACTGATAAAGGGGGAGGAAACTTTGAGTACACCTAGTACTTCTACCTCATTTTACAGACTAAGAATCTGGGACGAGGGAGCAGTCGAACAACTTAGCCTGTATTGTACTGTTAGGTATGAACAAATGTGAAACCCAACTTTCTTTTTCTTTTTTTTTTTTTTTTGGGGTGCTGGGGATCGAACCCAGGGCCTTCTGCTTGCAAGGCAAGCACTCTACCGACTGAGCTATCTCCCCAGCCCCAAAACCAAACTTTCTTGACACCCAGGGGTTTAGTGCTTTTCTCACTCCTTACAGTCTCAAAATTAACCTTAAGAGGCTTTAAGGTGTCTGCATCTGTTCGTTCTTGTACAACCTACCTGCATTATTATCTTAAGAGCTGTTTCATAGCATACCTGACCTTCCCAGCTGCTAATCAGTTCTTCCTATTACCATTAGTGCCCATCTTCAGAACTCTTACCTATAATTTACTCTTGTTTTCCAGAAAAAAAATAGCCACATTTATTTCCATTACGATTTTTCCTTTTCCTCATGTGCAACTTTATTTTATTTTGGTGGTTCAGGGAATTGAACCCAAGGGTGCTCTGCCACTGAGTTACATTTATTTTTATTTTGAAACAGGGTCTCACTAAGTTGTCCAGGCTGACCTTGAACTTACAGTCCCATCTCAGTCTCAGTCTAGAGTTATAGGAGTATGCCACCTTAATTAAGATTTTAATGAACTTCCCTAAGTATTTCAGAACAGGGCTTTCCAACTATTTTAACTGTAAACTAGAAATTTCATAAATAAAATTCCTATTGTGTACTTTCACATATAAGAAATATTACCTATACTCTAGTGGCAATTATGATACAATAAATTGATTTCATGCACAGATGGTTTGGAAATACAAACAACTGAGATATATTTTGGTAACTAGGAGACAAAAGTATCAGTTGTTTGTACTCTCTGTAAAAGTTTTATTTTAAATGGGATTTCAAAAAAATAAAATAAAATGCCTTGTTCTACTGGGCTTGTTTTCTAAATGAAAATCTAAATGGTATCTAGAATGGTATCTTGAAAATCAGGAAGAAAGATGAGTAGGCTTGATTTATTTTTTGAAGTTATATCTAAGAGTTAAACCAAGAGTGTAAGTTATAGTAGTGTAGGAAGGCAATTGATTTCTCTCAAACTTTTTTCTCTCCTGAAAATGGGGGGGGGGGGGGGGGTTTGAACATAAAAAATTATATTCTTCTTTTCTTTATTTTTCTAAACTAAATAATATTTTTTTAAAGTGTAAAGAAAAGTAAAAAAAAAAAATCACTGTTAATATTTCAGGGAGTCTAAGGAACTAGGTATGTATGCATACCTAGATGTAGTTTTTAAAAATTATAGTTTTTTTTTTCACTTAATGTTGGAGTCACTTTTACATGTCCTTAAGTATTAGCTTACAGTCACATGATTAAGAATATCATGGTATTGTTAAGCAATAAATAATTTAACCAAACCACATTAAAAAAATTTAGTTTGTTTCAATTTTTTAGACAATATAAACAGTGCACTTACTTATTAAGTACACTTGTTTATATCTTTTGTGTAACTTCTAGGAATAGGAAGAAATAATTTATGCATGTATTGGAATAAATGAACTCAACTTTAATAGGGAATTAAAATCAAATTTTGGATTTCAAGTGCACACAATTGTGTGGATAAATTTAAAACTATCCTCCAGAAAGTGTCCACCAATTTTAATTTATGTTATCATCAACATGATATTTTAAATGAACTAATATCTAGTTGCTTATTATGGAATGATTATAGGAAGTTAGCTGGGTGGTTTAAAACTATTCAGGGGAAAAAAGTAGTCCGAGAGCTCTGTAATATTGCCTATTTTTCTGCAAGACTATTAGGTCTTCCCTCCATCTTATTTTTGAGACTCTCACAGTAGCCAATCTATATGAGGAGTTAATTTGCTAAACTGCAGTGAATATGAACAAAGAAAATTAGATTCAGAGGAAATACAACTAAGGAACAACTAACTGGTCTAGTATTTCAGCATTGTACACCTATGACCAAATTCACACTAAGTTTATCTTTATTATAACAAGGAAATGTAAGGACATGATGACATAATTTCAAAGAATTTGTGAAAACAAGCTACCTTAAAGACTCAAAGCCCTGGAATTAGAAAAATTATTGTTTTGGGAAGGCTGTGGACATAAAAAAATTCAAAGAGAATTGAAAAAAAGAGTTCAACATCAGCACAGGAAAAAATTAAGAGCTGTCTTTGATGAAGCTAGAGCACTAGAGAAAGACAGATGACAATTAGAAATCAGTGAGGGAGGTGCCAACCTAACCAAACCAAGACTTAAAAAACATTTAAGGCTGACTTGGTCTGTCCTCATCTAAATGTTAACCATCTATTTGTTGTTCCATCAAAGAAAACAGTTTTGACCACAAATCTGGTTCCACGTCTTCCCAGTAACTTGTTTTTTTTTTTTTTTTTTCCTGGCTTCTGAGACGACTGTGCACATTTCCTCTTTTCTTCCCAAACTTCTAATGCCTCCCTCTGCAACTCTCCACTAATAGCTTTATTTCATGGAGAAAATCGAAGCAATCTGATAGAAACTCTTTCCCATCACCATATCTATTACCTTATTTTATCTGTCTCTGCCTTTCCTCTTAATCTAATGGATGAATTGTCCCTGTCCTAGCTAAGGTCACTTCTTTCTATAATACTGTTGGATGCTATCCTCCTAAAATTATCCTTTCTTTTATGAATCACCAATTTTCTTCTCTCTACTCTATCATTCCATGAACATACAAACATGATGGAACATCTGCTAAATCAACAAACACCTTCCCTTCTACAAAAGTTGTATTTTCCTGCTCTCCTTCATAGCAAAACTCCTTGAAAGAGTTATACATATTATATATGTTATATGTAATAATATAATATATATTACACATATATTATATATATGTAGTTTGAGGGGGGGCTTCTTTATTTCCAGACTTTTGTGATCCCCTCAAGCCAGTTTGACCTC
Organism: Sciurus vulgaris; assembly: GCF_902686455.1. Lineage (NCBI taxonomy): Eukaryota > Metazoa > Chordata > Mammalia > Rodentia > Sciuridae > Sciurus > Sciurus vulgaris. Next base: position 77,634,414 of record NC_136469.1, read on the forward strand.
TTCACCACTCCACTATAACTGCTTTTGTCAAGATCATCAATAACTTCCAGCTTGCAAACCCAAGGGTCAATTCTCTGTCCTCATCTTACCTGATCTGATCTCCCAGCAGCATTTGACATAGTGGACTACTCCCTCCTTGAAATACTTTCTACACTTGGCTTCCAGGCCATCACAATCTCCTGGTTTTCCTCCTGCCTCACTGGCCGCTCCTGATCAATAAATATTTATTGAATAAATATTAAATATAATGATTATAAAGATCTATTACTTAAGCACAGCTGTCTTAAAAAGATATAATTTTTAAAAATGGAATTGTAATCAAAAACAAATGTTTGACCTTTCATATTTTCTAGGATAAAATCTAGGTATCATTAATATTTAAAAATATTATATGGCCATTAAAACAAAATCTTATTGATAAATATATTAAAAAAAAGGTCTGGGCTGGGGTGTATGTAGCTCAGTGGTAGAACACTTGTTCTTGGTTCAATCCCCAGCATAGCAAAGAAACAAGTCTGGGAGGCTATATACCAAACTGTTAACAGTAGTTATCTTATAGGATTAGGGGAGGAGAAAGATTATGTTTTCATTTTCTGGTATTTAAATACTTATGTATTTGAATGTTTAATAATAAGCATGCATTACTATAACCCTAAACAATATATTTTACAGCCAAAGTATCCAAAGAAATAAGCAAAGACATCAGTGGAATGATAAATCTAAACCTGCAGTTACAGCAAAGGTTACAAATACCAAACTTCCATTAATAAAGAAAAGCATGAGTTAGAACTACTAGGAAAGATTTAATCAAGCTTGGAATTGGTACAGAACTATGGGGAAGGAAGAAAAACAAGGAAAATAAAGATGAGCAGTCATGGAAAGGTCTTACATAGACCATCGTGAAAAACCAGTAAGGAATGTTTTAGGCAAAATTGACATGGAAGAGGACTGAACTTAAAAAGGTAAAAGACAAGAAGTATCAACAAAGTGTCTGTAAAGATGTCTGTTTAGCAATCAACATTTGTAAATAGGTATAATACCAAGCCTACATGATGACATCACATTAGGAAGAGAGTGAGTCAGTCTAATTACACAAATATTCACTTCAATGTATGAAATAGCAATAGAACCAAAAAGTGAAAATAATGTAAATATCCAATAGTTGGGGAAGGGCTAAATAGGGTAGGACCAACTAATATTATATAGCTATTAAAACTTACCTATTAAGAGTTCAAAATAACAGATAAAAGTCATATATAATAAAGTGGTAAAAGGCAGTTTAGAAATTTATGTAGAAAAGATAACTATGTAAAAACTAATAAATCTATGTGCAGAAAAAAGACTACAAGAAATATTCTAAAAAGATAATTGTTGATATATATTGTCTAGAAACAATGAAAAACAATGGATTTTTTCTTCCTTTTCTCTCATTTCCTAATTTTTTTTTGAGCGTGTGCAGGAGATTCCCCTTCATTTTTAAAAAAGGGAGTCTTAATCCAGTGATTAAAAACAGCCAAAATTGAATATTAAATTTGTAACACATTACAAATTTCATTTGTGTTAGTCACTTCACATTGACAATTATAAATGTACCTAAGTATTCTGAGCACAAAACCTGAGAAGATATCTACCAAAGTCTAAGTCTGGTCCCTGAACAACCCGCACTAGCAACAACAGCAGTGCTTACAGAAAATGCAGATTTTTCTACTTTGCCTCTAATCAATAGTTACTAATCACAACTATGAAAGATTTTCCAAGATAGTGAGATGTTAGGACTACTAAAGTGTACTAGAAATTTCAATATTTCAAGATTCAATTTTAACACCCAGAATGTCTCTAACATTTGAGATGCAAAAACCTCTGTCAGAGTTGGGCGTGGTGGCCCACACCTGTAATTCCAGCAGGTTGGGAGTCTGAGGCAGGAGGATCTCGAGTTCAAAGTCAGCCTCAGCAAAATCAAGGAACTAAGCAACTCAGTGAGACCCTGTCTCTAAATAAAATACAAAATCGAGGAAATAAGCAACTCAGTGAGACCCTGTCTCTAAATAAAATACAAAAATAGGGCTGAGGACGTGGCTTAGTGGTGAAGTGCCCCTGAGTTCAATCCTCCGTACCCCTCCAAAATAAAAACCTTTGTCAGGCTATGTGTCCTCATCCTGCAGGTGAAAACATTGCTGTTGTGATAATATGCAAATACCACCTACACGTTTTTAAAGAAAAAATGGAGTAATTAATGGCAGTATGAATACTAATGGCCTTAATGTGTAAAATGCAATAAAAGAACAATATATTTGCTTCATTTAACATCAAAAAAGTAATTCACTTACGTTCTGAGGATAGAAGAATGAGGCAGCTTAAGAATCTTTCTCACATAATCATAGACTTTGCTACTACACAAGTAGAGTGTACATGCAAATTGTTTCATTTCTGTGGAGTACTCAGCTGTTTCTCTCCAGTTATACATCTCCCAATTAAAATCTGTTAATATAATTTAATTTTTATAATGAAAAATGGGATAGTAACATTTTCAAGTACAGATCACAGCATTTGGATACAAAATGACTGAACATGAAAATTCAAATATGAATAATCACATTTAAACTCAGTTTGTTCAGAAGTTAATAACCACTCAGGGTGCCTTGACCGATTTACCATGCTCACCTTGGATCATTCGATAGTAAGAAGGAAGGAAGAAGTTTCAATTTGAATCATGTTTTAATATTCATTGGCAGCCTGATGAGAGATTTTTAGAGGAAAAGAGAAGAAAATGAAATACCATATTTTGCAACTACTCCATGTGTCCTAATCTTGCACCACAGACAGTTTAGTAATAAATGATTTTTAAGTAACAGCAGCACATTTTTTTTTTTAAAGCTTCACATAATGGTCATACCCCACTTTTTTGCAAAAAAATTTAGGATAAAATCTGTAATGAGTCAGGCATGGTGACTTGAAGTTCGAGAAGACCTAAGAACCTTAGTCAGACCCTGTCTCAAATAAAAAATACAAGGGGTTGGAGATGTAGTGCAGGGGTAAAGCATCCCTGAGTTCAATTCCCAGTATATAAAACAACAACAACAACAAAAAAAAAAAACAATAGAACTCTGCAACCATTATGAAGTGAAATATGGTAACTGGATCAAATTAAGCCTCTAGATTATGAAAACATTTGTTTATTTTTTCCTGTTTACTATTTATTTGAGAGTGAAAATTAGATAATGAGAACATTTCTAGGGATAGGGTACTATTCAAATTGAAAAGATCATTTTGCCTAACATTGAAAGAAGAAGAAGAAAAAAAAAACTTCTGTACCTGTGCAGATTCCTATTCTTACAACATAGAATATTCTACCCTATTTTTCTAGAAACAGGACATGATTCTCTTTCCCCAGAATATAAATCTAAAATTTCATCTTATTTTGCCCCTCTTACTGGTTCATAAGGAGGACTAAGTAGTCTTTCCAAGGATTTACATATCTATCTATAGAATATTTTACAAAAAATATTGGGAGACTCATACAATTTCCAAGCTCAAAGACATTTTTGCCTAGTTCAACTCTACTGCAATAGGACTTTGGTTATAAATTATGTAACATTTAAAACTGTTTATAAGCCAGGCGCAGTGGCCCATGCCAGTGACCTGGGAGGCAGAGGCAGGAGCATCACCAGTCTCAGTAACTTAGGGAGTCTCAGCAACTTAGCAAGACCCAGTCTCAAATTTAAAAATAAAAACCAAAAGAACTGGCGATGTAGCTCAATGGTAAAGTGCCCCAGTACCAAAAATAAACAAACAAACAAAATCATCTGTAGTAGCATAGGTCAAAGCTATTTTAATTTGGGTTGTGGCTCAGTGGTAGAGTGCTTGCCTAGCATGCAGGAGGCATTGGGTTCAATCCTCAGTACCACATAAAAATAAATAAATAAAATATATTGTGTTAATCTACACTAAAAATTAAAAAATAAAAAAGAAGTAAAAAGTACAGAAAGTTGTATAAAACCACGTGATTTCATTTCTTGGAAGTGGGATTATGCATTATTTTATTATTTAAATATTTCTCTGCTTTTTCTATAATAAATATTATTTTTATAATTGGAAGACCATGAAATATAAAAGGACTTTGAGATTACTTTTCATTGTTCTTGTTTAAACTACTAGGATTTTTTTACTTTCCAGCGGAAAGCATGTTTTCATAAGCAATGGCAAATTAAACATTTAATGGTATTCAGAAAAAAAAAAGTTATGTTTGTATATATTACAGGTACTGGGGGAGATACCTGAAAATTGTGCTCTTAGCAGACACTCTGTTTCTTCAGAAAGTAGTTTTTCTTCTACAAGTGAATCAATTAACTGTAAGCCCTTTCTCTTCTTGATCATCCTGTAGTTTTTCACAGAGATAAGTCTTCTTTTAGACACTTGTAACATTTGTTGCACCTCGGCCAGTTTCTCAGCACCTCCTGTCAAGGGCCTCCTTAAACTATAGTTATGGTCCTCAGTAGCAACTTCTTGAGAATTGTCTGGAAGTGGTTGTTTTAGGATTTTCTGTCTTGCTTTACCTTTAAGGTGGACACCCTGAGGAATCTACGACAGAAATATAAAAGTACAGTTATTTTAGAAATCATCAAACATGAGATTATCTGTAAATATATGACTGAATACAAAACATGCACCTAGTTGCTGTGCAGAGTTAGATGTGAAAGAAAGAGTCATAAGCTCTGAATTTTTAAAATATATAGTATACAGGACAATGCAAAAGGTTGTGGTTTATTTTTGCACCTGTACAGAAGTATTAATGTGATGCTGAAGTATCTCAAGTGACTAACTATAGAAAGGTGGTAGTAATTTGGGAAGGCTTCCTGGAAGTGAGTTTTGAATAGTTCTTTGAAGGAACAATAACATGGATTAATGGAGGGGAGATGAAGTTATCTGTGCAAAAAAGAAAGCATGGAGGGAGCACGGGCTTTGGAATCAAGACTGACCTTGATTTGAATCCCAGTTCCCTTACTCATTAGCTGTCATTTAAACTCCACAATCCCTTGTGTCCTCATCTGTGAAATGTGGATAAAACAGGGTCGTCTTGAGGATACAATAAAATAATATACATAAATATCCTGTTCTAATACCTGAGCCACCAATGGTCTCAATAAATAATAGTAATTATTGATTTCACACAAAATTATGGAAGCAGGTGTCAGTTTATCAAATATGAAGTAAGTGTACGTGGTTTGAAAGAATTCAGGGCAGGTAGATGCGCACAAATCAATTAACAGGAAGCTCATGGAACATGAATTTGACATCAACTAAATGGGGAAAGAGATAAAACAACACTGAAAGATGATGACTCCAATAAGTTAAGTGGAAGATAAAACTAATGTCAGAATAGAAGTTAGGTGACCATCACAGATTATGCAGAAAGTGAAAGCCATGTTGAAAAGTTATAGTTAAGGGGTAAAAGGATAAAAACAATAAAAAGAAACAAAAGTGTATGTATTTCTTCCATATATCAATGCTACTAATTAGGTATATTTTTGATCAAGATTAATAACATTATTGGGAAGAGCCAATAATGAGCTATTATTCAACAAAAGCCTGACTTTTAAGACCACTTATACCTACTAATTGATTTTTGTGATTATATTTTTTTAAAAGCTCCAAAGTAGAATGCTATTATTACATAGAGACTAAAAACAACAAAAAGAAAAAGGAAAACTAATTTTTAAAGTATTTAAAATCCATTTTAGGATTTAATACTTGGGATATTCTTACCTCTGCACATTCTAGCTATAATGTAGCCGCCTTGATTTTTTTCAAGGCTCTATAAAATTTACTTTGTTTGCAACTAGATTTAAGTACCTTGTATAGAGAAACAGAAGGCACAGCTCCTTTTTTCAGCTTTCTTCTTATGCCATAGGACTCAAAGTCACTTTCTTGAAAATGTTTGGAACATAGTATAGCACCTGGTCCTGGAATCCAGATCTTTTTGCTTCTGGGGTCCACACGATTAACAGCCCTGATCCATTTTGAGCGCTGTATGGTATCAGTTGGAAATCTATAGCAATCATATTAAAGTGCCATTAACATGAAAATACTATAGTAATACTACAGTAATATTTTTATATAAATCCATTAATTAACTGCTATAAACATAACATCCAGTTAACTAAGTTTAATTTATTTGATTTGTTTTTAAAGTTCTTTTGATTTTTTTTTGAATTCAAAAGTTCAATATGTAAGTAATTATCTGTTTCAAGTTGAATAAGGACAATTCATGTTAAAAATCCTACCACTTTTTCTTCTCACTGCTTATACTTTAAGAGAATCTGTTCTTATTTAAATGGTTAAAGAATACTTGTGGGCTGTGGTGACTTTAAACCGTGTTTACACTCCTCCATTGGCACTCCTCCTTTCAAATACCTTTTAAGAGGTGGAGCCTAATTCTCTTCTCTTTGAGTAAGAGCTGGAATTACTTTAGATTCTTGGCTAAAAAACAGATTCTTTGCTAAAGCAGAAGTGACAGTGAGAAAGCAGACACCAGATTATAAAAGGCACAGAAGCTTCCTTCTTTCAACTGAATGGTTTTGCCCTGGGGAAATTATCTGTTGCATTATAAGCAGTCCTGTACCGAGGACTTCTTGTGGAGAAATTTAGGGCTCCTGCCATAGGCCATGGGAATTAGCCTTTTTGAAAGCATATCCTTCAGCCCCAGTCAGGATTTCAGGTGACTGCAATCTTATGAGATATCAATATAATCCACTGATCCAGCGAATTCACTCAATTCCTACTCTTGAAAATGTGATAATATTTTCATTGAATTTTGATGTCACTTCTTATGGAGCAGTGGAAAAAAGTACATTTACTATACTCAATTCCCACACACCTTTTTGACGGTACCTTTTTTTCACTAGCCTTGAACATGGGAAAAAAAAAAAAAAAAAGAATATAAAAATTACCTTGCATTTCTCTGTTTTTAATCCCAGCCAAATTAATGTTTGGAAACTTCTGAAATAAACATAATGAAAATGACAAACTAAAAAAAAAAAAAAAAAAAGAAAAAAAGAAAATGACAAACTAAATAGCTTAGTGCAGTGATATATGCCTGTAATCCCAGCTACTCAGGAGGCTGAGGCGGGAGGATCGCAAGAAAAAAGTCAACCTGTTCAACTTAGCAAGATCTTGCGCCCTGGCGTGATTCCGTCCTGCCACGTCTCTTCTGTAGGGCAGCAGCCTATTTTCCGTCCGCCTTCTCTCCCACCTAAGTGCGTGCTACCACCCCATGGAAGATTCGATGGACATGGACATGAGCCCCCTGAGACCCCAGAACTATCTTTTCGGTTGTGAACTAAAAGCTGACAAAGATTATCACTTTAAGGTGGATAATGATGAAAATGAACACCAGTTATCCTTAAGAACGGTCAGTTTAGGGGCTGGTGCAAAGGATGAATTGCACGTTGTTGAAGCAGAGGCAATGAATTATGAAGGCAGTCCTATTAAAGTAACATTGGCAACATTGAAAATGTCTGTACAGCCAAAGGTTTCCCTTGGGGGCTTTGAAATCACACCACCTGTGGTCTTAAGGTTGAAGTGTGGTTCAGGGCCTGTGCATATTAGTGAGCAGCGCTTAGTAGCCGTGGAGGAAGATGCAGAATCAGAAGATGAAGAGGAGGAGGATATAAAACTCTTAAGTGTGTCTGGAAAGCGATCTGCCCCTGGAGGTGGTAGCAAGGTTCCCCAGAAAAACGTAAAACTTGCTGCTGATGAAGATGACGACGATGATGAAGATGATGATGATGAAGATTTTGATGATGAGGAAACTGAAGAAAAAGCTCCACTGAAGAAATCTGTACGAGATACTCCAGCCAAAAATGCACAAAAATCAAACCAGAATGGAAAAGACTCAAAACAATCAACACCAAGATCAAAAGGTCAAGAATCCTTCAAAAAACAGGAAAAAACTCCTAAAACACCAAAAGGACCTAGTTCTGTAGAAGACATGAAAGCAAAAATGCAAGCAAGTATAGAGAAAGGTGGTTCTCTTCCCAAAGTGGAAGCCAAGTTCGTCAATTATGTGAAGAATTGCTTCCGGATGACTGACCAGGAGGCTATTCAAGATTTCTGGCAGTGGAGGAAGTCTCTTTAAGAAAATAGTTTAAACAGTTTGTTAAAAATTTCCGTCTTCTTTCATTTCTTTAACAGCTGATATCTGGCTGTCCTTTTTATAATGCAAAGTAAGAACTTTCCCTACTGTGTTTGATAAATGTTGTCCATGTTCCATTGCCAAGAATGTGTTGTTCAAAATGCCTGTTTAAAGATGGAACTCCACCCTTTGCTTGGTTTTTAAGTATGTATGGAATGTTATGATAGGACATAGTAATAGTGGTGGTCAGACATGGAAATGGTGGGAGACAAAAATATACATGTGAAATAAACTCAGTATTTTAATAAAGTAAAAAAAAAAATCTTGCCTCAAAAATTAAAAATAAATAAATAAAAAGGTGCTTAGTGGTAGAACATCCAATCAGCATGTGTAAGGACCTGGGTTCAATTCCTAGCACTGAAGGAAAAGAAAATCTCAAAGCTATTCTTTCTGTACCCTCCTGCTGAACTTATCTTAGGAACAGACTTATAGGTAGATGGAGGTGTATGTCTACATATACCTTTGTATATTTTAATATTTAAAAGCACATAGTTATTAGGTATTGAGACTGATGAAAATATTAATGTCCTCAGCTAATGGTTAGAGAAATAATATAGCAGAATGGTCAAACATAAATCTGAGATACTCTAAATTATTTTAAGAAAGAAAATGGAATTGGAAGGTTTATATTTAAGTCTCAATAACCTTTTAGAAGTTCTGTGATCTTTCAATCTGATTCTCCTCACAGAGCTCTAATAAGATATACATAAAACTACAAATGCATTCCAAAGCACTTTCTAAAGTGTATCGCACTATCCAAAGTTTGTTCTTTCCTAGGAACAACTAATTCCATTTCTGAGATTTTCATTTTACTATTCCAGGAAAATAATGATACTTATCAAGAAAGAACAGAGAATTGTTTTTTGAATAAAGGCGAGGAAAATCTCTTTTCACTAGTTTTTTCTTAACTAATGGCACATGTTTGTGAAGCATCCTTTTCACAAATGGGGTATAATTTCTAATCATGCAAGGAACCATAATAGCAGGCTGGTTTACCAAATTATAGACCCATCCCTGATTCTCAGCTTCCCAAACAGTATACCTGGCAAATACATGGGATAGCTTGGGATACCTGGAGCCCCAGAATAGTTACTTCAAGTCAACCCCAAAGAGTTTTGTCAGCTTTCTCTAAAAGTATTGTAGAAGTATTTTGTATGCATAAAATGCCATGGAAAAGATTGGGAAATGCTGTCAATTAACAATTATGACTAACTAGCTGGAGTTCTGAACAAAATTAAATTGGCAATAATACTAATTCTAATTTTAAATAATTTAATTTGTGATATATATACGCCTTAAAAGATTTCAGGACATGCACTCAGATTTTTATATGAAAAGAACTCAATGATCAAAAAGTTTAAAAAGATGGCTGCTTTAAGCAATGGCAAATTAATTGTTCTCTCCTTCCCATTACTTTTGCTGAGCCTGTAACAGTGTTCCACTTTATGTGTTGAATATATAGCCCTCGCTGCTCTGCCACTGACTTATTTTTGAAAGGGACATGGTTTTTTCTTTTCCTTTCTACCTGCTCCTCCTGAATATCTCCCCCTCCCTAATCTCCAGGGAAACAAAATTACCTTTCTACCCCATCCTAAACAGAATTATCTGACCTTGAGCACACACCCACCACAGGAACTAAGTAATTCAGACTTTGGGAATGGCACCAGAAGATCTCAGAAATGGCTAACTCCCAAATTAACAAGTGAATTATAACTCCAACAGAGAATACATGGAATGGAGCCTTTGAAGGACTTCTTAAAAAAAAAACAAAAACAAACAAACAAAAAAAACTGATAGAATCACAGCCTCTGGAACTTGAATCCCCTGTTTCTCCTTTGTTAGCAACACAGAAAAACTTCTTTTTCCTTTTTCCTGGATTGGCAACAAGAACAAGCACCAAGCTTTCAGCAATAAGCCCTTACCATAGAATCCATATTAGCTTGTTGCTAGGATTAACTGTTATATTTTAACTTTTATTCCTGTCTGTTTTCTCCTTACAACTTCCTAGGTGTCAGGATGATAAAGATGCCTCTTTTCCAGTCAGACATTTTCATTCAGTGCATACCTACATTAACAGAAACATATAGAGGAAATGCAATTCAGATTGGAAGAGGGAATATAAGGAAAGATCACAGAGGAGTCTGGAATCTGTCTTTTTAATATTGAAAAGCCCCAAATCCTCCTTCAGGGAAGAGCATGATTAAATTTGCATTTCAGAAAAATTGCCTCCAGGAATCTGGAAAATTGAATGAATAACTATAGCAGATTATCAGGGTGGGGAGAATTTCAAGGCATAGTCACCAAGATTAGAAACAGCCCAAGAGGACTAAGAAGTGCTCACTAGATTTAGCAAGATTCCTGGTGAACTTCTGTCACTGCTATGTCATTAGAGGGGTACTAGCAGTTGTGGGGTTGCAGCCAGTGGGGCTTAAGGAAGTAGGTATATGGTCCTGGTGGGCTTTTGCTTTTCATTCTCTCTCTTTTTTTTTTTTTTTTTTAATATTTTTGGTACCAGGGATTAAACCTAGGGGCACTTAACAATTAAGTCACATCCCCATCCCTTTTTTAAAAAATATGAGACAGGGCCTTGCTAAACTGACTTCCAGACTGCCCTGAACTTGAGATCCTCTACCCTCAGTCTCCTAAATTGCTGGGATTACAGGCATGCATCACCACTCTGGACTAGGCTCCTGTTTTGAGGAGCTTACTTTTAAAGGAAGGAGAGTGGTATGGTAGTGCGGAGGTGCACGCAAGTTTAAGAGCTGCGGAAGAGTTTAAAAATGGGAGTAAAGCTCCGGGTGTAGCTTCCTGGTAATTCACCTGTTTACCAAGTACAAAGTCTGGGATTAGCGGGAAAAAGAAAAAAAAAAAGAAAAAAAAAAAAAAAAGTAAGGTCCGTATGTTTACTGGCTTCAGGCAAGTGAACAGAAGATAGTTTAAAAGAAAACGGAGGGCTGGGGATATAGCTTGGTTGATAGAGTGTTTGCCTCGCAAGCACAAGGCCCTGGGTTCAAATCCCCAGCACCGCAAATAAATAAATAAAAAATTTTAAAAACGGGGCTGTGGGGGTGCCAGAGTTGTGGCTCTGCCGTAGAGCACTTGCTTGGTGTGTGTGAGGCACTGGGTTCGATTCTCAGCACCGCGTATAAATAAATAAAACAAACGTCCATCAACAACTTAAAATTTTTTTTTCTTTTTTTTTGGTAGTGCTGGGATTGAACCCAGGGCCTTGTGCTTATAAAGTAAGCACTCTACCAACTGACCTATACCCCCAGCCCAAATTTTTTAAAAAATAAGAAGAGAAGGAACCAACTGATAAGGTCAGGAGGAAACAGGAGAGTACACAATTAAAACAACAAAAGAACACAAATAGCCAAAACTCCTTAACCTGATATTTAAAATTATTCTATAATTTATGTCCTAAGTACCTTTCCACTCCTCTACATTTTATCTGCATTTTCCGTTTCTTTACTTTGTTCCATGCTATTCCTACTTAAGGGCTACTCTCCTACCACTACCACCCCTGAAGCATTTTTATTTTTGGTAGTGACATTGAACACAGGGGCGCTTTACCAATGAGTTACATCCACATCCACTGCCTTTTTTGAGACAGGATCTCGCTAAATTGCTTAGGACCTCACTAAATTGCTAAGGCTGGCCTCCAATTTGCGATCTTCCCGCCTCAGCCTCCGGACTCACTGGAATTACTGGCGTGCACCACCGTGCCCGACATGAAACTATTTATCTTCTTATAAAATTACTTCCATTAACTCTCTACATCTTGTTAATATTTTAATAGGCTATCCCAGGGACTACATGTCTTCTGTCCGTGAGGATCTATTTTACCCACTCTTCTACATTTTAGTATGCTTTCAACATTGATTTGAACGATCTCCATCAACCTGCACCGTAAATATGAGTTCAGATGGAACTGACATGAAATTCCGTCCCCACTCTTGGGCAATATAAAGTTTCTTTTACATGACCAGATCCACCCAGAATCGTACCGGCCTGTAGAGCTCGACCAATAGTACCGATAATTTGCAATGTTATGCTGCACAGGCCAAAACTGATCTGTACTCATACTCGGGAAGAAGCCACGTACTCTAATGGGGGCCATGCTTACAACAGTCTTCCCAACTGTCCTCCCCTACGGTCGCCTCATTTTAAATGAGACCCACTCCTTTTGAGCAATCCAACTCAAAATTCATTAGGCAAAGCGCCAGGCAGTGGGAAACGATCTGCAGTATGAAGGAAAACATTGAGGAAGAGAAAAGCGAAGAACCCTAACTTCAGACGCTCCTCGGTTCCGCTCCCTGCCCCACGACACACACGTCACCTCGACGGCGCGACGCATCGCCCGGCCCCGCCCCCCACGGCCTACGCCCGCCAGGCTCTGCAGCGAGCTTGATGGCGGCTCAGTTACTCTCACACGCACTGGTGGAAGGAGAGGCCGCGCTCTCGGCTCAGCACGGTGTCTCGGGTGCTACAGCCCACTGCAGAGCAACTTCGGGTCATCTTGTTATGTGGGGCTCCACCTCCGGGTTCCCGCGACAGCTTGAATCACGATAAATTTAGCTCCGCCCGTTGACTACGCCGCTACGGCCTTTATTTATGAGGGAAGGCGGGCTTTAGAGGCGCGACACTCCCACCCTGCTTCTCCGTAGGCTCAGCGCTTGACAACCTAGCCAATCGCAGGCCACGTCGTGTGGCAGCAGCCAATCGGAAAGTCGGTGGCATTAAGACGCGCCCTTGACCGCTCCTTCTCGGCTGTCGGGTGCTCGGTGGGTTTAGCTGTGACTGGATTGTTTTCCTCCGGGGTTTCTTACTTGGGATCAATCCGGCGCCATCGCGCGTTTTGTGAGACCAATTCTGAGAATGCGAAGCAGAGAGAAAGGGCCAAAATCGAGGCGAATCTGAGGCATGCTGATGGGACTTAGGGTGCGATCTCTGAAACTGAATGGAGGATATGGGGAGAAGGGATATAAAGGGGACAAATAAAACGCGCTGTCCTACAAGTGTCGAAGACAAAATCTGGGCAAAAGAAAGTGATTTACTGAGCTGCGAATCATTTTCCTTTTATTTTATCTTGTAGTTCTCTGATTCGGAGAGAATGTAGGAGCTGTTGACTGGTTGGCTTTAAAAATGTGATTCCAGAGGAGCTTGAGTGAAGAGTCTGAAGTGAGCATGCTCCGACTCTTCATTCAAAGAACCCCTTTCTGCACGATACTTTGCTACTTAGAGGGAATCAAGGAAATGAGGTAAGGTCTTTGGGGCTCTCAGAAGCCTTCGGTGCAATGGGGACTCGTCAATAGCAGTGATGGAGGCACGAGAGAAAGGGCAGTCACGTTTTGGTTGGGCACTCATAACTTTCAGAATTGAGAAGATTTTAGAACATTATCTTAGTTAAGCTTTGCGTATTTGTGCTATGAGATTTCAGTTTTCATGGAAGATAGAAAATGGGCCAAGTCAGGGCACAATTTTTATTTTTTCTTTGAATATTATTGCCTTAGTCCACTAAATGGCTTTTTTCTATCCTGCATGGTGTTGGAGGCCACTTTTAGAAAACAACAGTTTTTTTGTTTCTTTATCTAACTCTCATAATTCCAAATTTCCAGTCCTAAAAGTTTCATTGCTTCTTTTTTTCCTTTTTATTTTGTCTAGATTCCAGCCAGAAAGATTGGGGACAAGGTATTATTTATTCACATCTACTTTGCATTATAATGTGCTCATATCTTATTTGAATGAAACTAATAAGATCTTTTGCTTATGTTTAGTAAAAATCACGTGGCCTAGCGATAGTCCATGTACTTTGGAAAGATTGGTATTTGGGGAAGGTGCAGAGCAAATGCTTTGCTTGGGTGTTAAGATGTACAACAAAGGCTAGGAGCTGGGTAAAAATATGGGGTCAGTTAGTTGGACTATTATTATTGCGTACTATTCTAGTACTCAACCAGTTAGGACCTGAATTACTGGGTGGGGAGTGCACAAGCCTGTAATCCCAGGGGTTTGGGAGACAGGAAGGAGGATCCAGAGTTCAAAGCCAGCCTCAGCAAAAGGGAGGCACTAAGCAACTCAGTGAGACCCTGTCCCTAAATAAAATACAAAATAGGGCTGGGAATGTGGCTCAATGGTGGAGTGCCCCTGAGTTCAATCCCTAGTACCCCCCCCCCCCCAAAAAAAAAGACCTGAATTAGGCTAAATGGAAATGGTAACATTACTGTTTTCACTTATCTTTAAGAAAAAAATTGCCTTATATATTTGTAACAGTTTAAGAGATAAATACCATATAGTTAGTAGATTTAGTGTGTACAGTTCAGTTGATTTTAGTATTTGCTTAGAGTTAGGCAGGTATCACTGCACTGAATTTTAGAACTCTTTTTTTTTTTTTTTTTTTTTCTTTTGATATGGTATGCAGTCTGGCTGTGTTGCTAGGGTGGTGTCCAACTAGGGCTCAAGTGATCCTCCTGTCTTAGCTTCCAGAGTAACCTTGGACTGGTGGGTATATGTGCCTGGCCAGTTTGACATTTTTATCACCCAAAAAAGAAATCCCATTCTTATTAGCTGAACTTTTCAGTGTGCATTGAACTGTTCATTGTTCTTCATATACATGGAATCATAAACTAACATAAGGGATTTTGTGACCAACTTATTTAACATCAGGGTTCTTCCATGTTGTAACATGAATTAGTACTTAATTTTGCTTTTGTTGCTGAATTTTTTTCCTTGATCAATATACCACATTTTAGGGGGCTGAGGAGATAGCTCAGTCGGTAGAGTGCTTGCCTTGTAAGCACAAGGCCCTGGGTTTGATCCCCAGCCCCCCCCCCCCCAAAAAAAAATACCACATTTTATTTATTCATCAGACGATACACATTTGAGTTAACAGTTCTTGTTGGCCATTATGAATAAGGATGCTGTAAACATTGATGTACAAGTTTTTGCATGGACATAAGTTTTTGTTTCTCTTGAGTACACCAAAGCATGGAGTTTCTGGGTCATATGGTAATTATATTTAACATCTTGAGGAGCTGCCAGACTATTTTCCAAAGCGACTGCACCATATTACGTTCTTACCTGGCATGGATGAGGTTTCCAATTGCCACATTTTCATAAGTGTGAAGTGAGACCTCATTGTGGTGGTTGCCTTTTTCTTTTTTCCTTTTTTTTTTTTTTTGAACTCAAAAGTTTGTAGGGAACTCATTAGAGGATGTTCCTTGTGTATGGAGGCAATGTCTAAGGTGATTTTCAGTCCTTGGCACGTGTGGGGTTTTTGTTGTTGTTGTTGTAGATGGACACAATGCCTTTATTTTGTTTATGAGGTGCTGAGGCTCAAACCTAGTACCTTACACATGCTAGGCAAGCACTGTACCACTGAACTACAGCCCCAGCCGGTCACATGTTTTTCTGCTATGTCATATGTGTTTCTGAGGAAAAAAAAATTCATTTCAGCAAAATTATGCATCTGAAAGTTTATGAAAAAAAAATAGGGGGAGACTACTCAAAATTTATGCAAATCATAAATCATTCAGGAAAAAAAGTGATTGCTACGTGAAGAGTTGCTTTTATGTTTCTACCCCATTTTAGGTAACTTCAAAGGAAGAAAGCCACAGTAGGCATAAAAAGGGCAAACTGTTAGGCACTGAGACATTAGGAATGGATGTGGAATTCTGGGCTAATGCACTGTTCCTAAAATGGTTTCAGGCTAGGGTAACCAGTTGAGAGCCTGGAGGGAGAGACAGTAATGGAGCTGGTTTGGGAGCCAGTTCAGCATCTGAAGTGAGGGCTGTTTTCTTTCCTGCTTTATTGGATTCCAATGGTTATGGCCCTCTAGGAAAGAAGAAACAAAGCAGTTCTCACATTATTCTGACAATTTTTTTGAAGGGAAAATTAGATTATGAGAGTATGAATATCTAAGTAAGTAGTCTACTTAGGTGTATTCTTTCTTGCGTGTGTGTGTGTAGTAATATATGTATAGTTTATCTTGCACATATAAATTACTGAAATGATGCTGTGTTCCTTTTGGAAAATTTCTAGAATATAAGAAAATTCATTTTATAGAGTACTCTATCTTGATTGCATTTTTTTTTGGTAGCTTTTTCTTTTTAATTGTTCTAGGTAGAAGTGGTAATTATTAAGTTAGTGAGAACTGTTTTATAGCAGAATGTCAGATTTGCTTAAATATCATAAGCCTATTCAAACAAACAAACAACTCACAGAAGCCAGAAAAAAAGGGGTTACTGCTGTAGATAGTCTTAGACTACTTCAGGATAGGGAAATATTTAATATGACTTTTTTGTGCCTTTTGCTGTTTAGTGGTGATATTGAGGCTCTCAATTTGATTATTTGGTAATATCTTTCCTCTAGTAACTTCATATCCAGTGATTAAATCTTTTCACTGCTGTTCACATAATGAACCATTGTGATTATTGAATACTTAAATGAGGATATGTAAGCCTTACTAAAGATAGTGTTAATTGCAAAAGGCATTGACCATTGTACAAAATAATTTGAAATACCACTTTTTCAGGAATTAACTCTTGAAGAAATGGGAAAAGACATGTGGATCTTGGAAGATAATTCTAAATATGCAGAGAAGGTAGTATATTTTTCTGTTTTATATTTATTAAGTAGTCATGAAACTATAGCAACAACTTGGAAAAGGAGGATTGTCCAAGCCAAAACTGAATTTGTAAAGACTGGTGTTATTTCATTACCTATTTTATGGTAGGGAATCTTGTTTATTGGCTACTTAGGAAAGAATAATAACAGCTAGTCAGTTACTGTGTGCTAGGCATTGAGCTAAGCTTGCAAGTTGTTTTTTAAAACTGTTTATCACAATAACCCTACAAAACCAGACATACAGTCTTCAGTTACTAAGACCAGTCTCTTGCTTGTTAAGCATAACCTTTTTTTCAGATACTTGGCTAGTTCTACTAGAACTTTTCGATTTGTTGTCCTGCTATATAACTAACTCATTTTTGCTGAATTTTTCATCCTTTGAGTTCTCTGTTTTCTTCTTCAGAAAGCATTGGGATTTTGAATTTTTTTGGTGACCAAATTTAAGGACTGTCCTGTCCTTAACTTTTTCACTTAATATTTTGTTGTTTGAATACAGATAGAGATTTGCCCTCACAGTTAACTTTTGTAGGGAAAAATAATACTATACCACTGTTTCTGTGGGTCTCTATTTGAGAATAGGAGTGAGTTGTTTTGGCTCAGTTACCTGCCCCCCCCAATACATATGCAAGATATATACTACATAGCTATTACTACACACACACATATATGCAAGAAAGAATACAGCTAAGAAAAAAGACTATTTATTTGGATGTACATGCTCTTATACATCTAATTTACTTGAGTCAAAATTGAAGGTCTGTGTATGTGATACTAGGTACTGAACCCTGGGGCACTTTACCACTGAGCTATCTTCCCGACTTTTTTCTTTCTTTTATAGAACAGGGTCTTGCAAAGTTGCTGAGACTGGCTCTAAACTTGGAATCCTCCTGCTTCAGTTTCCCAAGGTGCTGGGATTTTAAAGGGCTAAGCAATGGGGGAAAAAATTATGAATAGAGCTTCAAATTAAGTATAAATGTCCAATGATTAAACTTTTTCCACTGCTGTTCACATCATGATTTGTTGTGATTAATGTATGTGGATGAGGACATAATAGAAAAAGCCATGAGACAAATATATGATGTAATTTCTATACGTTGATTTGCCTGTTTGAATGTTTTCCCTTGTAGGACTAAAATTGAAGGTTTTTCTTAGAACATCATTTGTCATATTCATTTGATCAAGAATTTGAAGATTTATATGTAATAAGGTAAGAGATTTATAAAATTAGTCTTCATAAAAGAACACAAAGATAAGAACAAAAGTTTGACATTAAAGTATAATGTAGATACTGTGCTCTGAAATAAGTTCTTTTTTTATTTTAGCTTTCTAAGAAAAATGTAATTTTCCAAATTATCAAACTGACTCGGGAATAATTGGAGGGGTAGAAGATGGGATTTTTTTGTGTGTGTGTGCTTGGGGATTTGAATCCAGGGCCTCATGCATCCAGTCAAGCACTTTACCACTGAGCCACATCCCTTACAAAGAAGGGACTTTTAATAGTGATCTTTTTAATATTTTTAGTTGTAGATGGACACAATGCCTTTATTCTTTTTTTTTTTGCCGTTAATGTGATGCTGAGGACCAAACCCAGTGTCTCACATGTGCTAGGCAAGCACTCTACCATTGAGCTACAACCCCAGCCCCTAATAGTCATCTTTTGTTAGAAATAATGATATAATCCTTTCAGGCCTTGAAATTTTTACAAATTATATTTTTCAGTTTATGTTTGTTTACTATTTGCTATTCTTTAAATGATTCATACATAATTCTAATGGAAGACTATCTGTAACATAATAGGAAAGTGGTGGGGAGCTGAGAATCTCAAATCTAATACCAACCCTGTCATTAAATGTGTCTTATAGCCATTTCCCAAATTTAAGAAATAGATACACCCTGCAAAAAGAGAATTTTTTCTTATTTTTTTTTTTTTTAAATTTTTTGTGGTGCTGGGGATTGAACTCAGGGCCTTGTGCTTGCAAGGCAAGCACTCTACCAACTGAGCTATATCCCTAGCCCCAAAAAGAGAATTTTAATAACTTAATTTCATGTATACAAAAGTTGCTAAACCTAAAAGTTGATAAATTTTTTATAGTCCATATGGAAAAGATGTGTGAAATAAATGCATTCAAAAATAACGAAGCGGGCTGGGGAGATAGCTTAGTTGGCAGAGTGCTTGCCTGTCAAGCATGAGGCCTGGGGTTCGATCCTCAGCACTGCAAAAAAAAAAAAAAAAAAAAGCTAAAACATTTATAGAGGGGATGCTGCTGCTGTTTTGCTGAAATGTAAGCATGGAACTGTACTATCTGTTAGGGAACAAACTGTACAACTGACCATCTTGTTCCTTGTGGTTATTTTGTCTAGAACTTCACTATTTGAAGACTTCGACATTACTGAAATGAAAGGGGGAGTCACAATTCTCAAAGGAATATTTATGGACCATCTATGAATCCTAATATAAAGTGTTGTTCTTTAAATTATTTTCAAACATTGTTCTATATTGAGTAAGCCAGTCTTGAAATCCACTCTTTGAGAGAAGCTTTGTGTTTATTTGATTCAGGACAAAACTTGGTAATAGTTCATTATAGGGCTGGGGAGATAGCTCAGCTGGTAGAGTGCTTGCCTCACAAGCATAAGGCCCTGAGTTCAATCCCCAGTACTGGAAAAAAAAAAAAAAAAATAGTTCACTATAAAGAATTGAAAGTTGACTTTTGTGAAATACTGATTTTTTTTTCTTTTTAGGTATAAGTAGTCTCAATATGTACAAGTATCAGTTACCATAGTAAGTGGTTAAAATTTTAGTTACCATTAACTGTAAATAGTTATATAAATTTTACTATTTGCTCTTTAGCTCATAAATTATTTTGCAAATAAAAGATGTACATCACCATCAGTGATCTGTCACTTTGCTTCTTTCAAAGTCTGATGGTGACTGGTGACATAATTTATTCAATTCTTGCACAGAGAGCAAAGAGCATATTTTGACTGCCTTGTCTCCCAGAAACTAAACTCATTTGACAGTTTACAAAAGTGGATGCTCAAAAGAAGGAATTGGTCAACAAAGATGACAGGGCAGCAAAGAAATGAAAGTTGATAAAGCTGGAAGTGAAAATGGAACTGTAAGTGACAACTGCAAAGCAAAGAGTGGCAATCTAGGCCTGCAGGAAGCTACAGTGTGAACTATATTGAAGGTGTAGTTAGTTGCTTCCATATCTTAATTTAAATTGTGCTAGGAATAGAAAGCCATTTATAGTCAAAATTGAAGACTAATCAAAAACAGTTCCCAGTTTGGCTAGCTAGCATTCAGGCCCAAGCACTGATGTTAAGTATTACATTGAAAGTAGTAGTTACAGTGAAACTGAAAATGAAAATTTTACTGCCAATAAAGACTGGTTTCATTATTTCAGAAGTCAGCATGAATTGATTAATGTTAATCTATTGGGTTAAGTTACAAGCTCAGATATAGGCACTATTATGAAATTTGCTCCTATATTCCAAAATATAGTAGTCCTACTCTAAGGCTCAATGGAATCCAACTTTGTAGGATTCAAATGCAATGTTATAAAAGGTAAAGTGGGCTAGGAAGAATTTGATACTGCTGCTGTTCAAGAGACAGTTCTAGAAAAGCCAGAGGCACTTAGTGAAGGTTAACCTCTTGGCATAAATGATAGAAGTGGTTGTGATATAAAAGATGAGCATACCTCAGAGGAAGTGATTT
Organism: Sciurus vulgaris; assembly: GCF_902686455.1. Taxonomy (NCBI): domain Eukaryota; kingdom Metazoa; phylum Chordata; class Mammalia; order Rodentia; family Sciuridae; genus Sciurus; species Sciurus vulgaris. The sequence continues at coordinate 77,654,942 of NC_136469.1, forward strand.
CAGCAAAAACCCTTCACATCAAACTCAGAGATATTTCATGACCTTGAAAGCAAAAAGGATAAAATGTTTGGTTCCTGTTCCTATTTCTATTCTCACTGCCTATTTGAAGTAACATGAAGGCAAGTACTTTTTAAACTACTCTTGATAAATTATTTACATTTTATAAAAACACTCATTTTCAGCTTGTAATGTTTTTAATTTACAGTGAACTAAATACTAATTTTACAATACAAAAAAGTTACAGAATAATGTTTTTGCATGTAATAACATCAATTTTTTCTGTGCTTTTTCATTTTTTCTTTTTAGGTATACATGATGGTAGAGTATAATTTGACTTATTTATACAAACATGGAATACATCTTATTTTAATTAGGATCCCAGTCTTGTGGTTATACATGACATAGAAATTCACTGTGGTATATTCCTGTATGTACATAGGAAAGTTATGTCAGTCATTCCACTGTTTTTCCTATTCCTGTCTCCCCCCTCCCTTGCCTTCAGAAGTCACAGAACAATTGTATATTTTCCCAAAAACTTAGATTGCATTGCTCCTGCATTTAAAACACATTAAACCAAATATAAATACATCAAGTCTACAGATATTTATTCAGTTATAATTCTATATTTACTTTTCATATTGCCTTTGTATGCTAATACCAAAGTTTTGAAATTGTAGTATTGAATTTCTTGTATTTGGAGTTCATTTATCAATCCATTTATAGGCCATACTCTAATAGAGATTGACAACATTTTCTAGTAAGATCCTAGTAAATATTTTAGGCTTTGAAGCCCATGTGATCAGTTACAGCTATTCAGCTCTGTATAGCAAAAAGCAGCCATAGACAATAACCACTATTGAGTGTGAATGTGTACCAATAAAATTTTATTTAAGAATACGGAAATTTGAGTCTCACTGTCCCATTTATTTATTTTTTAAGTACCAAGGATTGGACCCAGAGTTAATCACTGAGACACATCCTCAGCCTTTTTTATTGTGTATTTTGAGACAGGGTCTGGCTAAATTGCTGAAGCTGACTTTGAACTCATGCTCCTGCCTCAGCCTCCCAAACCACTGGGATTACCGGAATGCTCCACCAATCCTGGCTTGAAAATTTTTCTTGTTGCACTTTTTCTTTTTCAACTATTCCCACGGCCTGGAATTTCAGGGGAGGAGGCAAGGTTTGGAGGTTGCAGACTTAAGCTTCAATTGTTTTTAGGGGGAAAGTAGGAGTTATAATGAATCTTTTTTCCATATCAATGCATACTTCTAAGTACCTGGGAGTCTTTGGAATGGGATAATAGGAAGAGAGTTCAGAAGGTAAACTTTTTCTCTTGGCTCAAATGATGGTCCCACTTTGAAGTCAGATTTTTTTGGCATCTCTAGATAACTCTTGCAGATTTTAGAACATAATTGAAATTAGCCACTGCAAAATTAGTAATCAGCTTGAACTGATCTTTTTCAAACCTGCAAAGAAAAACTTCCCTTTTGAAAATGGAACTGCACATCTAGGAAACTGAAACAGCATTGGGAAGAGTGCAGTAAATACAAAAAATGCTTCTACTCTAGTACTTAAGTGGTAGTATTGACCGTATTTTATATTTTTGTGTTCAAGAACATTATTCCAGGGCTGGGGTTGTGGTTCAGTGGTAGAGTGCTTTCTCGGCACCACATAAAAAAATAGTTATGTCCAACTGCAACTAAAAGTATCTTAAAAAGAGAACATTTCCAGTTATGGTGGGTAGGAAGTTTTTCCTTGAAGAACTGGCTTTGGATGATTGGTGTCGTGGAACGTGAACTGGTATATAAGTTAGGTATGGATTGAGTGCAGGTTTTAGTACTTAACGATTTTTATCTGGTATGACTATAAAATTCTTACTCCCTAAACTCAAAAGTGCATTGAGGTAACGTTTAAGATTCAAGGGTCTGGGGAAACTAATCAGTTGTATCTTGTGTGAAATGCTTGGAACCAGAAAGATTTCAGTTTTTTGAATTTGGGAATATTTACATAGACTTCTGACTGAACATCTTTAATCCGAAACCTGAAATACTCCAAAATCGGAGCATTAAGGAGGCACTCGAAAGTTTCTGATTTTCAGATTAGGGCTGCTCAAACTACCACTTGCCCAGGGCTGATGGTAATGGGTGTGGACATAATGTGATAGTAACTTTAAGGATACTAACTGAAATTAACACACCTCACCCCATCTATGCATGCCTCTTTGGAGCACTAAATCAAATATTTCTACGAATAGCTTTCGAGTATGTCGAGATCATTACAATTTTCAAAGCGCAAAACTGTAAACAGGCAATTCAAAGAGCCCAACAGGCTCTTTGTAGCCCTATTTTCACGTAGTTTGGTGTTGGCAGTAAAGTCAAGGGCTGCTGACGCCTCACAGGAATACGTGGCGTTCCTGCGGGCCACCGCCATTTAGCCAGATGGCAACGCCCGACAGGACTTTTACTCGTACTGTGGCTACGGCATCCACACACCCTCCGCCCAGTCTGAGAAAGAAGGGTCCGTAACTACACATGCCTCAAATCTCAGCGCCCGAACTACAGCACTGCACTCAGACTCCTACCGGCCGCAGCTCCCGGAAGTGCTGCGGCGGGCCGCGCGCCGGAGTGGGCGGGGAAGGCGTCGCACCCGGAAGTGTCGGCCAGCAGGGCGGGGCTGCGGCTGCCACGTTGGAGCGGAACGTGGAGGTGGCCCTGGGCTGGGGAGGAGGGGCGACGGCGAATCCTGGGAGAGTTCGACCAGCGCGGTGCTAACGCAGAACCGGTCGCCGAGGGTCCCCGCCAGGTGTGTCTGCCTGTTGCCTTCTGCCCTTCTCGCCGGCCCTTGGGCCCTAGTTGAGCCCAGGAAGCTGGGACCCCGGCCTCGGTCTATACTGGCTCTGCCAGACTGAGGCCCGGTCTCTGGTGACTGCGCGCCCCTGTCTTGGTTTCGGGCCCGACGGGACAACGCCTGGCATCGGACCCTTTCGGTGATCGCTCCAGTCAACATCCGTCGCCGAGTCCACCGTCGTCCCCAAGCTCCCCTGAGGCTTAAGACAGGGTGTCCTGCTGGGGATTCGTAGCCGGGCTGATAACTGGAGTTTGAGGTTAGGAGACCTTCGGACCCTGTGCACAAAGAGGTGCGGTACCCAAGGGCGAGGAAAGGAAACAAATCTCAGTTTTGTTTCGTTGACATTAGTTTGGTTGAGATTTTTCGTTTGTATGTGACCTGTTGCCAAATTTAAGGTTTCACGGGTTTGAACTGAAAGCTTCTATCTTTTAATCACGATTAGATGATTTTTAGAGACAATAATCGCCAATCGCTGCCTGTACTTCTAAGGAAACCTCATTAAGTATGGTATGATTTTGCTAATAAGTTGTTAGAGTAAGTTAAATTGTGAGGCAGTTATAAATTATCAAAATATTGCTTAGATTTGTGGGCGTTACGAACTTTTCTGTGAGCTTAAAGAATGATTTTTACATAGGTCTTTCTGAAGTTACAAGCCCTTCCTCCTATTCTTTCAACTACAGAAAACTGAAATTTGTCTTTGTTGCAATTGTAACTATTTAATTGGTAATTTGAAGATCATCCGTGTTTCACAAAATCCTCGTTTTTCTTACATTCTTCCCTTTTCAAGAGTTGGTTAAAGTTTATTCTCCTTTTTAGTGGTTCTTCTGTGTGCCTCGTTTCTCGCTGCCCCATAATTATAGCTCTAGGAAAGGTTCGTAGGCTTTAAGAACTTCTGGATAACTTGAAGTGGCCCCTGCCCCCAACCCTTCTGGATGGACATTGAACCCAGGGCCTCTTGCAGGCACACTACCACTGAGCTATATACCCAGCCCTTTTTATTTTTTAAGACAAGGTCTTGCTGAATTGTTGAGGCTGGTCTCCAGTTTGCGATTCTCTTACTTAGCTACTTGAAGTGTTTTTGTAGTTGTGAATTTGTTACACACATTCGTGGTTATTTTGGAAATGTGAAACTGAATTGGATTTGAAATTACCCTGGTTTATATAAGCAGGTTCTTTTCTGAAACTAATAGATAAGAATAGAAAGAAATACACTGTAAAGAGTGATTATCAACTTTTTGGAATTCCACTCCCTTTTGAGAATATAATGAAAGCATGTGGATCATCATCCTAGAAAAACACCAGACACACATGTAGAATGTGTTATTTCAGGAGGTTTACAAATCCCAAGTTTAAAAAAACTCTTATAAAGTGGTATTACTAAATTGATTTTTACATTGTTTGTAGAAATGATGCTGTTTTTTTGTAGGTTCAGTTCAAAAAGTTTTCTTATCCTGCAGATTAGTATGACACCATTTAGTTCAGTAACCAATACACAGTTGCTTTCTTTGAGTTTGGTTGAGTGAGATAAATCTAGAACATTGACAATATTAAATTATAGAACATTGACAATACTAAATTAGTCCAATGGAATAAATGTTCCCATTTTTTTTTTTTCTTTCTTTCTTTCTTTCTTTCTTGTACTGGGGATTGAACCAGTGAACTGCATTCCCAACCCTTTTTAACTTTTTATTTTGAAACCGAAGCTGACCTTGAATTTACCATCCTCCTGCATCAGCCTCCTGAGTTTACTAGGGATTATAGGTTTATGCCACCATACCTGGCAGATATCCCCCTACTGAATGAGATATTTTGCCCACACAAGGTGGATTTTTATTAAAGGTAGCACCAGTTAGGGATTGTATTCCTAGTCCATTACTTTAACTTTTCACCTTCCCAGGTTTGGTTCATGGTTCAACTCTGTGACATTGTAGGTACTTTTGAATTTCAGGATTACTTCACATTTGCAGTCTGAAAGAATAGAATGCAATTAATGTAGAACGTTGTTTGAAAAATAAGAGTTCTAATTTGGAACATAAATTTTCCTCAGATGTGTTTGTGAAGATACTTTGGAATAGACATTTTAAATTTTAACTTTTGTAATAACATGCATTAATGAGTATTTGCTATGTGGCAGTCATTGTTCTAGGCACTCCGTAATACATCTTTTAATTCTCACAGTGATGTATGGTGTAGATTCTGTTATTGTCCTTATTTTACTTGGAGGGGAGCAGGACACAGATAGGTTAATTTATATGATCAAAGTGAGAGCTGTGATATGGTAGAACTGGGATTTAAATTTAGGGTGTCCGTTATGGACCACATGCTCTTTAACTGTTACATTATAGATACTGTTTTGCAGATAAACCACTGTTTAAATAAACCACTGTTCTCCCAATTTTTTCTATTTTTATAGAAACTATCTTCTGAGTAAAATAGTATTGAAAGAAGCAAGTATGCATGGTAGGAATTCTAATCACATATAATATTGAAAAAAATTACCCAAAGTTTTTGAAGCAAATTTCACTTGGGAATTGCATATGGTTTCATCTAAACCTCTTTTTATTTTCAAGAAAGCCATTTACAATTAAATGATCATTTGTGCTGGGGAAATAGCTCAGTTGGTGGAGTGCTTACCTCGCAAGCACAAGGCCCTGGGTTCTATCCCCAGCACCGCAAAAAAAAAAAAAAAAAAAAAGATCATTTGTAAGAGAAAGAAATACATGTGTATTCAGATGAACCATTTACAATTAAATGTCCATTTCTAAGAAGAGAAAATACACACATTTCCATGGCATTCTCATTTTAAGAATGATTACAATAGGTGGATTATGATACTTCTGTTTAATTAGATTCAGACCTCATTACACAGTTCTAAGCCATTTTTTTTGTACAGATAGCATTGAAATCTTATATTCAGTATAGATTAAAAAGTGGAACTGCTTCTAGAACATTGAGTACCAGAGCTAAGAAATAAACTTATAAATGCTTTGAATTCCCCTTCACCATTGTATGTTCTTGTGAAGTTGTCCCAGTGTTACACATTAACTAAGTATTCAAGAATTAGGTAGCCCTTGTACCTTTGCTGTTGGAGATACTATAAGTCTAGTTCATTTTTTTAAATAGCTATTTTGATTTTCACTTTAAGGAATTATCATTTATCTCTTTTTCCCAAAACAGTACTTTCACCTACTTTTTAATATGAAAAGATCCTTTGAACCATTGAGAATTTTTAAATGGAATATTTTATCTGAAACTGGACTTTCTAGCTTATCAGTATATTTGTATTCCCTTAAATATTAGAATTCAAAATCAAACAAAACTTTCTGCGTACCTCATACTGTGTTGAAAGTGATGTTGTAAAACCTGATTGATAATTGACAATTGCCAGTGTGAAAATGGTAATTGAAAAATATATAAACAATATGTGCTAATAGAATGTTATATTGTATCTAATTAAAGTAGAATGACATTTTCTTATAAAAATCTCTAAAGTGTGGTTTGATTTATATGTGAACAATTAGGATCTTATTTATATCATGTGGATGGGATCATCAAGGCAGTTTTCATGAATGAGTTGGAACTTGAACTTAGTATTAAGGATTAAGTTAAAACAGTTGGCTGATAGGAAGAAGACATTCATAAAAAGAAAATAGGTCCCTTTTTTACTACTTAATTTTTTTTTTCCAGAATAATCTTAGGTATGTTGTTTTCTCAATCTCATGCTAGTAATACTTTTTTAAGACAGCTAACATATCAAAACACTAACTTGTGTGGTAGGCATTTCGTTTGGTTCTCAAATACATTATCTCATTTGAAATCACAACATCCCATGAGCTAGTTGCTCTTATCCCCAATTTATAAATGTAGAAACTAGGGCTTAGAGAAGTTAAATAATGCTTCCATGGTATCATATCTAACAACTAGCAGAGTCAGTAACCAAAGTGAGAGTCAGCTCCAGAGATTGTGATTTTAACTGTGTAATGCAAGCTCTGAATTCCACTTTTCCCTGAGTTAACACAATTTCCAAAAAGCATTTCTTTTTCTCTTAATTTCATTACAAATGGTAGTTGCTTTGGCATCATTATTTCTTTTCAGTGTCACTATTTTTCCTATTATTAAAAAATAGTACCTAAACTTTTTGGAAGTAACAAGTCAGAGTTTGGACTTTGGAGCTAAACTTCTGAGTTAAAATCTTGGTTGTGTCTCTTGCTAGTATGTACAAAATTATCTAATATTCTGTGCTTTAATTTTATCATTTGTGAAATTTTTGAATAGAAACCGAATGTATAAGACTTAAGGCATATTTGTTGGTCTAAAGCCCTTCTAGGAAAACTGTTAGAAGATGAACTTCATCTTCTAAATATTAGTAAGGAAACTGACAAAAGTTCCATTAGAATGTTAAATGTGTACATATACACACCTGAGACCAGAACAGAAGTATGTAATGTTAATGTTAAATGCCCAGTAATATAGGAATTTGGTTATACAACTAATAAAAAGAGAGTTGGATAGAACATCAGAAGCAGAGGAAGTTTGTGGATTACCATATCTGTAATGGGTGGGAGCCAAAGCTGATAAATTAGCAGAAGTACAAACATATTTAGTAGTACAAAGATAAACACTGAGAAAGATAATAATTGACTATAACTGTAATGCAAGAGGATCAGTAAGGTTATTCAAGCTAATTTCATTAGTGCTCCTAGTAAGGAGTTAATAGTTGTTATGTAAAGAAGTGGGGGATTAATGGTATTAAATAAAATGATCTAAAATTATGGTTACAAAGATAGACCAGAAACATTAGAACCAAATTATCAAAATATGATAAAGACAACAGCGAAAGACTTTTTTTTTTTTTTTTTTTTTTTTTTGGTGCTGGGGATTGAACCCAGGGCCTTGTGCATGCGAGGCAAGCACTCTACCAAGTGAGCCATATCCCCAGCCCCACAAAAGACTTTTTAAAAGTTATAAAACCAAATAGTAAAATATGATAAGACTAAAATCAACCAAGTCTTTCTATCAATATTTTTTAAATGGCTTTAGTTAACCTAATAAAAAGACTGCAGATTGGGTCACCAAGCAAAAATCTGATTTTATCTTTATTTATTTTCATATTTTTTAAGCTGTATTCAAGACAGCTAGTGAAAACAAAGTGGTTCAAAAGTTGAAAAGAAGCTTGGCACAGTAGTGTACAGTTATAATCCACATCACCTGAGAAGCTGAAGTCGGAGGGTTGCAGGTCCAAGGCCAGCGTGGGCAACTTAGCAAGACCCTGTCTCAAAATAAAATTTAAAAAGTGGAGAAGAGGGCTGGGCATGGTAGCACATGCCTGTGATCCCAGTGGCCCTGGAGGCTGAGGCAGAAGGATCCCAAGTTCAAAGCCAGCCTCAGCAAAGGCAAGGTGCTAAGCAACTCAGTGAGACCCTGTCTCTAAATAAAATACAAAATAGGGCTGGGGATGTGACTCAGTGGTCGAGTGCCCCTGAGTTCAGTCGCCAGTACCAAAAAAAAAAAAGGGGGAGAGGCTGGAGAATATAGCTCAGTGGTAGTGTGAGGCCATGGTTAAACCCTCAGCACAAAAGAGAGAGAAAGAAGGAAAAGAGAAATGGGCAAATGATATGGACAGAAAAGGTGACTAAAAGGAAAATATGGATGACCCATAGTCATATAAAAGTCTGGGGGTGTGGCTCTAAGTGGTTAAGCACCCCTGGGTTCAATTGTCATAGAGGCCAACTTTGTAATACTCACCAAAATTAAAATTGCATTGATCTTTTTTTTTTTTAACTGTGTATTGAACCCAGGGGTCCTTAACCTTTGAGCTACATCTCAACCCTTTTTATTTTTTATTTTATCTTGCTAAGTTGCTTAGGGCCTCCTTATTGCTGAGGCTGTCTTTGAACTATCGATCCTCCTGCCTCAGCCTCCCAAGCTGTTGAATTAGAGGTACACCACCATGCTCAGCTGCACTGATCCTTTAGTCAAGCAGTTTTATCTCTGGAAATTTATGGTTGTCCCTGTTCATGAATGAAATAACATGTACATATGACCTTTATTTCAGCATTGTTTATAAAAATATCAAAAACAGTTCAGGTGTTCATTGGTATTGGACTAAATAAATGATAGTACATCTTAGAATGGATTACTAAGCTATGTGAAAGTATTTATGTAAAAGTTAGAAACATTTGAAAAAGTAAATAGCAACCTTTTTTTAGGGGGTGGCTCAGTTTTAATTAATTAATTAATTTGTTTATTTATTTTCATTAAAATCTTTTATTTTTACAGACTGCATTTTGATTCATTGTACACAAATGGGGTACAACTTTTCATATCTGTGATTGTACACAATGTAGATAAGGACACCCATAGACCAAAGCAACTTTAATGACAGAAAAAAGGAAAAAAATATGTAAAGTGATATGTTAGTTTTTAGCTTAAAGGGACCAATTTTCTAGGAATTTTGGCTTTAATCTTTAAAATCCTTGATCTTACTGTGTTCTTTATAGTTGAGTTTCATTAAATCTTAAAATTGTTGTTATCATTGAGTACTGCTACTTCAGGAAGATGCATCTTGTTTATTATATGGCTTCTCTTAGCCCTGATACACTGTAACCCATACTTGTTTGAGAAGCACAGGTGTCGCAAAATTAATTCCACAGATTCTATCCTGTATTGTTTTTTTGGGGATATTTTTCCAAACTGTTTTTTCAACTGAAGGGCAAAAGGTTGAATAATCATGCTAATCCAAAACTTTGAAAAGAGTTTCAGATTTTGGAGCTTTTCAGATTTCAGATTCTTGGGTTAGGGCTGCTTAAGCAGTAAAGTCATGCAAATATTCTGTAATTTTAATGAAGAAAAGAACTCTGAAGTCTGAAATACTTCTGGCCCCCAGGCACTTTGGATAAGGGGTACTCTATAGGCATAATCCACAAAAATTAGAAGTCTACATTCGTCTCAAAATAGTTTTATTAGTTTTGTCTTCTAATTGTAAACACTTGAACAAATGACAACTAAACCAATTTGAATTATTGACTCTGAAACATTGCTATGTGTTACTGGTTTGTCTAGTATGTTTCTATGTATAATATGTTTCTGTATTTTGTGTTACATGTTTTCTTAGGATGAAGTTAAAAGAGGTAGATCGTACAGCCATGCAGGCATGGAGCCCTGCCCAGAACCACCCTATTTACCTAGCTACAGGTAAGTTCAAAAGAGAAGATAGTATGAGTAACCTAATTCTTCTCTTCTACATCTGGCTTATTCATAAATATCCTTTAAGATTCAGTTCAAGTGTCTCTCCTCTGGGAAGCCTCTCTCCCTAGCAAGATACCTCCATTTCTTTATCAGCAGAGTTGTATGACTTTCATATATGTTCCTATAGTACCATGTACATCATAGCATTGATCACAGTGTATTTACACATATATTACCTTTTCCACTGCATGGGGATTATGTTTAATGTTAGTCCTCCAATATTAAGCACAATAGAAGACATGTAAAAGTTCAATTAAATGAAGAGCAAATTTGATGCAAGCATTTTTTTATATAAAAAGTTATAGCATGTGTGATTATATGTACATATAATTAATCACAGGACTGTTTTTACAGAGAGCTTTTAAAATATTTACGTACTTTAAAAAATTAACTGCCCTACCCACTCTTATAAATATCTCCCAGCTCTGTGCCAGAATTTCATTGCTATAGTAATTTAAGCATCTGCTTAATGGCATATGTGCTGAGATTTCTGCTACTAATGCAGCATTCATGTGCAAGATAATTGAATAACATGCTTTTAATTTCTATTTTGTACCATTTTCCCTGAGTCCTTTATTTTTGTATGTGTAGTTACCATAAATGTATTTTCTATAGGAACATCTGCTCAGCAGTTGGATGCAACATTTAGTACCAATGCTTCCCTTGAGATATTTGAATTAGACCTTTCAGATCCATCCTTGGATATGAAATCTTGTGCTACTTTCTCTTCTCACAGGTATGAGGTTCAGCCTTAAATTCATTTGATTATTTGTATGTTGTGGTTGATGCTGACTTGGTCTATAATTATGTTATTATTAGAAGCTATTAAAAATATCATCGGGGTGGGGGGGAAGGCAAAAAATAATAGAATGAATAAAGAAACATTACCATATGTAAATTTATGATTATACAAATGGTATGCCTTTAACCCATGTACAAACAGACGAACAACATGTATCCCATTTGTTCACAATAAAAACACACACACACACACACAAAAATACCATCAATGACATGAAATGTTTTGTGAAAAAATATATAAATGCATTTTTGTGGAAGTAAAAAAAGTGTTTATAAGTTCTCTTTACTGTTTTATTGCTGACTGTTACATGTAGGGTGGGAAGGAGAAGAAGCTCTAGGTTTGTTTTTATTTCTTATAGAATTACTTTTTTTTTTCTATTTCTTTCGTCTGACTTGTTTGTAAAAAAGAGTAGAAAAAGGAGAGTTTATATTAATCACTATGGTAATATTGATTATCTCTGAATGGCAGTGTTGTTTTTGGTGTGTTTGTTGGTACTGGGGATTGAACCCAAGGTTACTTTACTGCTGAGCTACATCCTCAATCCTTTTTTCACTTTTTATTTAAGACAGGATCCCACTAAGTTGCCAAGAGTCTCTCTAAGTTACTGAGGCTGGCTTCTGACTTGTGATCCTTCTGCCTCAGCCTCCCGAGTTGCTGGGGTTATAGGCATGCACCACCACGCCTGGCTGAATAGGCAGATTATTTTTATTTTCTTCTTTGTACTATCTATATTTAGAAATGTGCTTCACAAAGAATTTTGTTGACATAATTTCTGATATACTATTTGAATCACCTTTTCAAGTACTTATGCTCTATTATGATACCAAAGAATGACCCTTTAAATTGAGTAATAAACTTTATTGTCTCAATATTTTAGCATGCTTTAAAGAAATTGTACCTTAGTTAACAGGATATAACTCAAATTCATGGGACCCCTCATACTCTGCACAGCCTTCACACTGTAATGGGAATAATAGATAGCTTTTATCTAGCAATTTTTCTTCTTGCTACCATCTTTCTCACTATAGAACTCCATGCCATCAAAATAATATAATTTGATGTGAACTTTCTACTGTCAGTACATTATTTGTCTTAAAATTTTCAGATGACTTGCTTAAAACCTTTATTGTTTTGGGTTTTAGTTTTGCTTTGCAGTACTGGGAATCAAACCCAGGAGTGCTTTACCTTTGATCTCTACCTACAACCCAATTTATTTATTTATTTATTTATTTATTTATTTATTTATTTATTTTTTAGACAGGGTATCGCTAAGTTGCTGAGGCTGCCCTCAAACTTGAAATCCTCCTGCCTTAGCCTCCCAAGTTGCTAGGATTACAGGTGTGCACCTCCATACCTATCTAATACCTTCACTGTTTAACAGCCTACATGTTAGTGACCAGTTCTGTTGTCAAATAGAGAGTATTGTTTTCCACAAAAGTGATTGGTTAGCTTTATTTTACAGAAACTAAAGGCAGTGTAGGAAGATTTAAGTAATTTGCCCAGAATTTTACAGTTTCTAAATGGTAAGACCATTTATATATAGTTTTATTGTTTGTTTGTACCAGGGATTGAACCCAGAGGGACTTAACTACAGAGCCATATCCCTAGCCCTTTTTAATTTTCATTTGAGACAAGTCTCGCTGAGTTACTTTCCTCAGCCTCCCAAATTGCTGGGATTATAGACATGCACCACTGTACCTAGCTAAAGCCCCTAACTTTTGACACAGAACTTTGGTCTACTATATTGCCCCCTTAAGAGTTTTTACTTTTTAGAGATTATAAAATCTCATATGTAGATATGCATATAAATTAAAAACAGAATGCTCTTTCACCAGAGTCATACACAATGACCAGGTGTGGAAGAGAAACAAGGTGTTTGTAGTATTTATTAAAAGGTAAAAAAAAAAAAATGTGTGTGATTTTAATTTTTTTTTCTACTTTTATTTGACCTCAAGAATGAGTTATTTTTACTTATTTTCTTTTAAAGGTACCACAAGTTGATTTGGGGGCCTCATAAGATGGATTCCAAAGGAGATGTTTCTGGAGTTCTGATTGCAGGTGGTGAAAATGGAAATATTATTCTTTATGATCCTTCTAAAATTATAGCTGGAGACAAGGAAGTTGTGATTGCCCAGAATAACAAGCATACTGGTCCAGTGAGAGCATTGGATGTGAACATTTTTCAGGTTTGACTTTGACATTCATTCATAATTCTTAAAGTGTGTTGTTCATTTGGCATAAGTTTGTGAATCTGTTCTGCCTCAGCCTTGGAATTGAAAACCAAAAAAATGTATGCTTGACTGACGATGGTGAGGCATACCTGTAATCTTAGCTACTCTGAAGCCTGAGGCAGGAGAATTGCAAGTTCAAGGCCAGCCCCAGCAACTTATGGAGACCCTGTCTTAAAAAATAAAAAGGGAATGGGTATGTAGCTCAGTGGTAATGTAACTCAGTGGTAGAGTGCTTTTGTACTGTGTATTAGGCCCTAGCTTCAGTCCCCAGTGCCTTAAAAAAAGAGAAAGTATGTGCATATATAGGTTGATGGGTGAATGTATTTGTTTTAAGAATGGTGGGGTCAGAGTTGAGATCAGGGTGTATGACACTAATTCCATGGAGGGGATCAGACTAACAGGTTAATTCTAGAAGTCTGGAGGTATCATGCTATCTGATTGGACAGTTTTAAACATTAGGAACCTCACAGTTTGGGAATTCTGCCTTTTTAAAGTTTGTGCTAGGTCACCATTAGTCTGATACTATGTCATCTGGATAAGTCACCATTTTATTAACTTTGTGTTTGTGTATGTGACAAAAAGATTACTGCCTTATGAAATAATTAGAAATTTTACAAATAATATAAGTTTAATAGTTAAGATTCTACTCTTGCCTTCACAAACATTTTTGAATATTATTTTGTAAATGCATAGATTAAAAAAGATCTTGAGTTAATAGAATATTAGATTATAATAACCAAAAAAATTTTTAAACAATTTTAAATAGTTCATTTTCTCACATGATTATCTAAGGTATAGAAATACAGAAACCCAAACTTCTTCATTTCTGTAGTTTGTGGTATCTACTCTTTAAATTAGCTGGTTAATTTCTTTTTCAGTTGTATTAAACATCAGTGGCTAGTTAATTCTTTTTAAAATTGTATTAGACATCAGCTGAGGACTGGGGATAGAGCTCAGTTGATAGAGTGCATGCTTTGCATGCACAAGACCCTGAGTTCAATCCCCAGCAACACACACACACACACACACACACACAATCAGCTGATTTTTGGTAAAAGTGTCTTATAGGTAGCTATAGAAGAAGACAGAATAAGCTACAAAAGAAAACAAAATCTTCTGTTTTCATAGTCATATGGCAGTTGCTCATATAAGAATTTATGAGTGAATAATAGTAGATGAAAGTAAATATAGGAAGCTCATTATCTTCTACTTCATATCACAGTGTTAGAGAATTTTAGACCCTAAAGGTATGCAGCAGAAGTAACCTAGAAATATTGTCACCTGTAAATTTTGTTTACAAGAACTAGAAATATATGAAGATTTAAGACGAGATTTTACTACTATACTGGCCCAGCTGTGGAAGCTGACTTTGAGGTGTTCTGAAAAAGATGTCATAATTTTAGGATTTAGCTATTTCTGAAAGCAGTAATTGGTGACCTTTTTTTTTTTTTTTTTTGTCTCCCACAATTAGAGTTCCTTTCAGAGATTTGAAGCCACACACAATAATCCCTACATGGTTACATGATTAATTGTTTATCCATGTAATTGTTCTTTTTTTGTAATGCCTTGTATTAAGATTAGTTTTATTTTTAGTAGACATTTTTAAGTAGTTTTATAAAATGTTTTCTAAAGATCTTTAAATTTGGTGATGAATCATACATAATTATTTAGGAACTCATACATGTGTTTTCCTTTTTTAGTTAAAAGGGAAAATTGTGCTCACACTGACATCTTTCTAGCTCTGAACTGAGTTATTCTGAATTCTCTTAATTCACTAATGCTGTTAAGTTATAAATTATTATGAATTATTTCTTGGTTCCAGACAAATCTTGTAGCTTCTGGTGCTAATGAATCTGAAATCTACATTTGGGATCTGAACAACTTTGCAACTCCAATGACACCAGGAGCCAAAACACAGGTATTATGTTGATTTTGATCATTATCATGAAAGGAATCAAAAGTAGTTCTTCTGAACTTATTTTTTTCCATAGAAATCATTGTTAAAATGTCTTTGATTTTGTTTCAGTAAAGTATTAATAAATGTTCCTTGAAAGTATGAGTGAGTCCTTTAAGAGTAAATATTTGTTCAGTGCCTACCTCCTGCTAGACATGTTTCATTATACTAGGCATAGAAGAGCAAACAAAATGGACAAAAATCCTTAATAATTTTCTTTGGTATGGTTTTATTTTTATTCTGTTATTTTTTCTTCTCTATTTTAAGAGCAGTCAACTTACTGTAAAATACACTTTTTCAGCAGGTATAGTAGTGTAGGCCTATAATCCCAGTGATTTGGGAAGCTGGGGCAGGAAGATGGCAAGTTCTGGGACAGCTCTATCAACTTAGCAGACCCTGTTTCAAACTAAAAAAGGACTGGGAATGTGTTGTGGTTCAGTGGTAGAATGCCCCTGGGTTCAATCCCCAGTACCACACCCACAAAATCCCAACATACTTTTTCTAGTAAGTTGTACATCTAGTAAGTTGGATAAGAGCATTCTTCCCCTACTTTTCCTTGAGTTTTTTGTTTTATGGACACCACTTTTGAGTGGCCATTGTAAATGACCCTAACATTTTATCATATGATAGCATATATTCTCCATTTGTAAAGGTATTTTTCTTGAGGTCCAGGTGGTAATTTCTCCTTGCCTAATTTTGGTCTTATTCAATAGCATCTACTTTGTAGTCTGTTATCTACCTTGTAGCATTTACAAAGAGAAACAGTACTTGGTTTATAGCAGGAGCTCAATAAATACTTGTTGAGTGAGACACTATTAAATAAGCTCTTTAAACTGTATTGTACATGAGAATGTATGAATATAAAAGAATGAATGGATCAGATTTTTTAATAATTCATTTTTTTAAATGAAAGATCATATAATTAAATTTTACTATAATAGGGAAATGGTTTTTAATAATTTATTTTTCATAGCCCCCAGAAGATATCAGCTGCATTGCATGGAACAGACAAGTTCAGCATATTTTAGCATCAGCCAGTCCCAGTGGCAGGGCCACTGTGTGGGATCTTAGAAAAAATGAACCAATAATCAAAGTCAGTGACCATAGCAACAGGGTAAGTGTATGTTTGATTTGTGATGAAAATATGTTACTTCTGCTGTAGCTAGTCTTACATTGTTTGTCAGAGTTGACAGATTTTTGTGAAGTCAAATCCTTTCTTTTCATTATTCAATTGGAATATACAAAATATACATTATTCTATTGGAATATACATTATTCTGTCGGAATATACAAAATTCCCAACAAACCATGTTGGGTATTATTAATGATAAAGAGTGAGTTTGGTTAATCTAAGGATTTATTCCATGATATGCTAGTTGTTTAGCTGTTTCAAAGCATTGTAGCAACTTTTAAATTCATCTTTAGCTTTTCCTAGAACTGTACCAATTATTTCCTGCTAGAAACTTTATGAGTGTGAATTTGTAATTTCCAAACTCCTGATTTTATCTCTTCCTCTGATTAGGTACTGCCATAGTAAGCTAAGATCTTTGTCCAACTGGTTCAGTAAATGTTGCTATAGAATACATTAAATTCTCAACCTTACAAATTCTTCAAATTTTTGGTGTTATCAGGTTCTGTAAAATAGTTTAGATAATTTAGAGATTGTTTTTGTTTTATTTGACATTTTTAAATTTGCATAAGTCAGAAAACATACATAATTTTAGAAGAACAATAAAAGCTGTTCAGAAGAATATTCCTTCAGAATTGTATTTCAAATGGATCTGGATTGTAAAATAAAAGTTATCAATGGAATAAAGCATACAGTAAGCATTTTATTCATCTTTAGAATTGCTTTATAGAATCTAAACTTCGGGGTAATTCTCAGTAACAGCATTAGTTTATCTCATGAAATTTAGACGATAGTTGTTGCTTAAGAAATTTTTCCTTCATTTTTCTGCTTAAGGAAAGATTTTATAGATTTTTTTGTTAAAGTCTTATCTATTTTTATTTCGTGAAAGTGTTATACTTTAAATTTGTTATAAAACTTTTTCTCTAGTTAAAATAGTGGCAGCAAAACTCATTTTAGTAATTATTCTGAACCAGAATTGTTTTGTGTATTTGAAATAGCTACGAGTTGAAAACATTGAGACACTATATGCTTAAGATAGTTTGATAAAATTTAATAGCTTTAAATTGGGGTTTTCAGAAAGAAGTAAACTATGCCTGAGCTGATGTTTTTTGCTGTTTGTTTCAATAAAGGAATATTCTTCAAGTTTCATTTTGGCTTATAAAGTAATGCAATTGATAAAATGTGAGCCTTAACTATCTACAGATGCATTGCTCTGGGTTGGCATGGCATCCTGATGTTGCTACTCAGATGGTCCTTGCCTCTGAAGATGACAGATTGCCAGTGATCCAGATGTGGGATCTTCGATTTGCCTCTACTCCACTCCGTGTCCTGGAAAACCATGCCAGGTATTCTGCTACTGTTCCAAGGAACTTGATTTCTTTATGTTCTAAATACTTGGTTACTGCTTTGAATTATGTGATTTTTTTTTTTTTTTTTTTAAATGGGATCTTGCTGTGTTGCCCAGGTTGGCCTCAAACTTGGCTCTCTCCTCCTCAAGCTCCCCCCTCAGCCTCCTGAGTAGCTAGGATTATAGTGATACATGTACCAGTGTCCCACCTGGATAGTTTTGTTTTATTTTTTAAATTAGGGAATCTACTTTATCTTTTTCTCATAATAGATAGTACAAATATTATATTTTTATTTTAAACACTAGTCATTTGATTTTCCCTACCAAACTGGAAGCCAAATATATGCCATAATAGCACAAATCCTTTGTTAACAAATTTTTTACCTGTTATTTCAAACAACAATTAATAGATCAAGATTCTAGTATGTCATAGTACTTTGGGACAGCCCTTAAAATTTATTATACAATTTGATCTTTATTTGGGTAATGGTACTTAAGAAGATGAGTCTTGTGTAAAATTTCATGTCAAGCAACAATTTAGAAGTTGTATTTCTAAGTTTTTTTTTTTTAATTTCAAAGCAAACATTTTGAGAAATTACAAGTCTTCTTTTTCTTTCTTTCTTTCTTTCTTTTTTTTTTTTTTTTCTGGTACCGAAAATTGAACCCAGGGTCAGTTAATCACTGAACTTCATCCCCAGCCCTATTTTTATATTTTATTTATAGTCAGGGCTGACTTTGAAATTGTGATTTTTCTGCCTCAGCCTCCCGAGCCCCTGGGATTACAGGAGTGAGCCACTGTGCCCAACATTTTTCTTTCTTTCTTTTTTTTTTTAATTGCAGTTTTGGGATTCAAACCCAGTTCCTCATGCATGCCAGGCAAGCATTCTTTCTTCCGTTGAGCCATATCCTCAGCCCTCTGCTTTCAATTTTAATGAATATGTCAATGCTCTAAAAAGATATAGGAATTTTCTCATGTTAGGTTTTAGTGTCATTAAATTTAATTAGTAATGGGAATTGAACCCAAGCTACTTAACCACTAAACCATACCCCAGTCCCACCTCACCCCCACCCCCTTTTTTTTTTTTTTCCAATTTTGAGACAGGGTCTCACTGAGTTTCTTAAGCCTTCACTAAGTTGCTAACGCTGGTCTTGAAATTGTGATTCTTCTTAAGCCTCCCAAGTCATTGGGATTAGCAGTGTGTGCTACCATGCCTGGCACAAATTTTTTTCAATGATAGTAGTATTTTCTAAGTACTTTTGGGCTTTTTTTTTCTTCTTTCCCAATTAGGGGTATATAGACTAAAAATTTTAAATCCCACTATGTAGTGTGTCTGCATGTAAATAAGTCTTAAAGAGTCTTGACATTTATGATCTCTCTTTGAGCTTTTTATAAAGAAGACTCTAACCAGAATGTAATCCTATTTGAATGTTATACGTAGATTTTTAGTTAAAAAAAAAAAAGGATAATTCTGAGATGTTTTAATATTTTCTTGTGTTATTTGAGGTTGAATTCATTCATTCAACAAAACAAATAATTTTCTGCCCTCATTATAGTGGAAGGGCACCTGACACATAACACAGCGTGCAAGCTCTTTACATGTTAGCATGATTAATCCTCATAGTAATCCTGTGGGTGGAGATATAGTCATATCTCCTAGATCAGAAATTGAAAATCAGCAAGTTTAAACTTGCCCAAAGTCACTTAACCACTTAGGGGTTTGCTTCCAAACCACAGTCTGATGCCATAGTCCATTCTCTTAACACTACATTCTACCACCAAGATAAGGAGTATCAATTTACCAAACACCTTCCTCTAATAAATGAAAGATTAGAATTACTTTTTTAAGTTTGTAGATGGACACAATACCTTTATTTTGTTTATTTATTTTTATGTATTGCTGAGGATCAAATGAGTGCCTCACACACACTAGGCACACGTTCTACCACTGAGCCACAACCCCAGCACCAGATTAGGATTATTTGATCTTTATCATTTATTCTAGCTCTGTAGTCAAAGACATTCTTGTTAGGTTTTAAAAATTCTTTTCTCTTTCTTGTGGTTCTGAGGCTTGAACCCAAGACAGGTTCTTAAAATTATTGACATGCATGAGTGTATTCTGGAAGGGGGAAAGAATCATAAAGTACATTATTGATATAATTGGGAAAGCGTGGTAATACTGTATATAGATAATAAATATTTTGAGTATATAATTGAATTATAGTTATGTAGGTAGAAGAATGTTCTTATCCCCAAAAAAAGTGTAGGAGTGACATATCATGATATCTGCAATAAATGTTCAAATAGTCAAAATCTATATCTATGTAAACATAAAGGAAGAGGGAAAGACAAAGTAAATGTGGCTAAATCAGTGAATCCAGGAATAAAAGTTTCACACTGTCATATAACTTTTACAAAGGTTTGAATTTTTTAAAAATGTTGCAAATAGCATTCTTTAGACACATTGGGTCCTTTTCTAATTCCATATTTTATTGATAATGAAAGGACTTAGATTGTAAGAATATCATTGTATTAAAAACAACTTTTTCCAAGTGTGGTATCACACACCTATAATCCCAGGAACTTTGGGCTGAGGCAGGAGGATCAAAAGTTCCAGACCAGCCTCAGTAACTAAGCAGAGCTCTAAGCAACTCAGTGATAACCTGTCTCAAAATAAAGAATTGAAAGGGCTGGTGATGTGGCTCAGTGGCAAAACCCATCTGGGTTCAATCCCCAGTACCAAAAAAAAAAAACAACTTCTGGAGAAAGAGAAACACCACTAAATATATACATCGATGACAGGCTTATCTTTATTTTAGATTCTTTAAAAGGTTAATAAGAAAAAAAGTAAGCAACTTAGAATTACTGTAATGCTTTCAGGAGGATGGAGCAATACTAATTTTTTTTTCTTTTTTTGGGGGGGTGGGGGGTGGGGGGGTGATCTTGGGGCCTCACGCATGCCAGGCAAGCACTCTACCATTGAGCTACATCCTCAGGCCCCAATTTTATGTGCTTTTATTTTAAAAAATACTCAAAAGTTTTGTTTTTTTTTGTTTTTTTTTTGTACTGGGAATTCAACCCTAGGATGCTTTACCACTGAGCTACATCCCCAGCCCTTTTTATTTTAAGATAGGATCTTGGTACATTGCTGAGGCTGGCATTGAACTTGCTGCTTCAGTCTCCAGAGTTGCTGGGATTTCAGGCATGCATCACCATGCCTGACTAAGAAATACTTAATACTCAATTCTAATTTCTTGTAGAATCTCTAAACAACATAGATATGAATATAGACAGACTAAATATTAATCATGGTTTTCTCTGGATAGTGGAATACAGGGAATTTTTATTTTTTTCATGCTAATCTGAATTTTCAGAACTTTTACCAAAAACAAAAAACAAAACAAAACAAAAAAACCTTCTGTTATATATTGAAGACAAAAACTTCCAGAAATTATTTCTTTACAAAGAACTATAAAATATATCTCTGGAATTTAGATCTATAATACTTCTTTCTTCATGAGACATATTTTCAGATTTTTCTTTTTGTTAAAAAACCTTCAGCTAGGCACAGTGACTCATGCCTGTAATGCCAGCTGGTAGCAAGACTAAGACAGGAGGATTGCAAGTTTGAGACCATTTTATTACACGTCTAGTTTATTGATGTATATAATCCATATATAGTAAAAACTAAGGAGTAGATTCCTCCATCTTTTAAAAAATTATTTCCAGTGGAGCTGGAGATCAAACCCAGGGCCTCATTAGTGGGAGGCAAGTATCTACCACTGAGCTAACACTCGCACCTCCTTTATCTGCAATAATTTTTATCTGCACTCTCTCATCAAAAGACAGTCTATAATTTGTTATTGCATAGTTCATGTTGTTGAGCATGTGTTTTTGTTTTTTGCTATAATACAGGGACACTATTTTGAATATCCCATGCCTTTGTAATGATCAAAGAACATACACATTACTAACTTGGACTTGTAGAAAGACTGCGCTAAATTATACTTCTGTTAGTGTGTGTCTCTGAAGCGTAGGCACAAATATTTTAAGATTTGGTTTTCTCAAGATTGCCGATTTCCTCATTGCTTTGTGTTTTTTTCCTCCTTTGTGTTTTTTAATAGGGGAATTTTGGCAATTGCTTGGAGCATGGCAGATCCTGAATTGTTACTGAGCTGTGGAAAAGATGCTAAGATTCTGTGCTCTAACCCAAACACAGGAGAGGTATGGGGAGTAGATGCTTCTTAACTTTGTAGCCCTTGGAATATTGTATTTCTAGATGAATAAGAAAAGTTTTATATGAATTCTTTAGTGCATTCTTATAATTAAAGACATATGAAAGTAGATAGAGGTGGTTGAAAAAGGTTGATCCAGTGGAGATTTTAACAGGAATATTATCTAAGCTCTTTCAGCCAGAAAAATTAATTATTGAAATAGTTTGTTGAAACTAGTAAAGAACAGTTTCCAATGAAATGTGTTTATTACCTAGATTCAGAAATAATTTGTGAACTGGGGGTATATAGCTTAATGGTAGAGCTTTTGCCTTGTGTACATGAGGCCCGGCATTCAGTTCCTAGCTGTGTACCCCCACCCCCTGCAAAATGAGTTTGATCTGTCTCACATGTGATTCATGGAATCAGTAGCTTCATGGTAGAACTGTTCAAGGTTTAGGTCTTTTTTCTGCCTTCCCATTCTTGATTCTCTTTGACTTTTGGAAATCAGTAAGTTTTTTAATCTTCTGAATGATAAATCAAGAATATAATGCTTTGTCATATTTGTTAAATAGCTTACCATGGAAATTTTTAGGAAATTTTACATAAATATCATTCATATCATTCAGTGTTATTTCTTAATAGTTGTATGGTTTCCCTACCTTTCTGCTGTCTTTTTTTTGTTTGTTTTTTTTGGTAACAGGGATTGAACTCAGGGACACTTAACCACTGAGCCACATCCCCAGCCCCCCCCCCTTTTTTTTTTTTTTATTTTTAGAGACAAGGTCTCACTGAGTTGCTTAGTGCCTCACTAAATTGCTGAGGCTGGCTAGATCCTCCTACCTCAGCTTCCCAAGTCACTGGAATTACAGGCATGTGCCACTGCACCCAACTCCCTACCTTTCTCTTTTAGATCATAGATTCTTTTTTTTTTTTTTTTTGGTGCTGGGGATTTGAACCCAGGGCCTTGTGCTTGCAAGGCAAGCACTCTACCAACTGAGCTATATCCCCAGCCCTGGACCATAGATTCTAATTGTAGTTTTTATACTTTTCTATATTAAGATAGATTATTACAAGTACTTTTGTAGTTACTCTGATGGAATACTAATTAAAAATAACAGTTTCTTAGCCCAGTGGAAGAGTGCTCATCTAGGGCATACAAGTTCCTGGGTTCAGCCCCCAGGATTGCAATAATAATTTTTAAAAAAAGAAAATTTCTTCTACAGGTTTTAATCTGTGTTATTAAAATAAAACAAGCATTTAATTTCTGGTTTCAAATTTTTGAATGTGATACCTGTAAGAGTATAGAAACATTCAAGTTAGGGAACAATAATAAATTTTACCTCCTATGGCTTGTAAGCCAAGTAAATATCTTACTTTTTACACTTTGTCTTTCTCAGTAATTTCAAAATACATGAAACTTCTTGTTTTGTCATTATTTTTATAGGGTATATGAATTTATTAAAATGGATGTTTGTATGTGATTAGTTATATGTTTGGAATTTAAAGGAATCTACTCTTTAGTGCATGCTGTAATTAAAATTGAATTTCATATTCAATTGCAAAGTAGTGATAGACAAGTGATTTAAGTTCCATCAGGCTGCATGTCTTACCAACCACTATAAGTGTCAAAGTCATGAACAATCTGAATATTTTTTCACTTACTCTTGTCTTCTTATTAACATTTTTAATATCACATGAAGTCTAAGTGAAGCTCATTTGACTCATTTCTTAAGGCCTAAAACCTATATGAATAGCAGTCACTACCACACTTACTTTGAATTAGCAGCAATAATAATAATAATGTAAAGATT
This sequence comes from Sciurus vulgaris, assembly GCF_902686455.1. NCBI lineage: Eukaryota > Metazoa > Chordata > Mammalia > Rodentia > Sciuridae > Sciurus > Sciurus vulgaris. Next base: position 77,678,524 of record NC_136469.1, read on the forward strand.
TTACATCAGCCATTTTCAGTAGTTTTTCCGTGTTGTTTTCCTTCTAAAGAAAGTTGTTAATGCCAAAATCTAGTAGGATTCTGCAGGATTAGGAATAGTGTGTATATGTTTTCTCTCTTGAGTAAAACCCAGATTTCTCAGTGAATTCTTCCCTCTCAAGATTGATTTTAAAATTTGGTCTTCGAATAACCTAAATGTGATTGTTTGGTTCTTGCCAAGCAAAAAGAGTTGGATAAAACACCAATTGTAGAGTGTTGATTTTTTAAACATGTCTACCACTATCATGTCAAAATTAAAAAGAAAAATACCAAAACTTTTTTTTTTTACACAATACCTTTATTTTATTTTTGTGTGGTGCTGAGGATCAAGCCCAGTGCCTCACACATGTGAGGTAAGTGCTCTACTGCTCAGCCCCAGCCCCAGCCTAAAACTCTTATTTTTAAGATGCCCTTGTTTAGCCAGGTACCATGGTGCACACCTGTAATCCTGGTGACCTGAAAGACTGAGGCAGGAAAATCACAAGTTGAGGCCAGCCTCAGCAACTTAGCAAAACCCTATCTCAAACTAAAAAAATAACAAGGGCCGGAGGTACAGCTCAGAAGAAGAGCACCCCTGGGTTCAATTCCTAGTACCAAAAAGAAAGGAAGGGAAAAAAGGAGTGCTTGTTCAAATCTTGCTGAAATATTAAGTAGTGTTTCAGTTTAGCTTATTAGACCATAATAATGAATCATTCTTGTACTTTAAAGAAATGTTATGATGAATTTTCCTGGCTAAAGACACTTTCTAAAAGAAACTGTTTAACCACATTAATGTTGATCACATTAATTCGGGTATTTGGGTTATAAAGTGGCTGTATATTTTTCTAACTTTTGTTTTTATTTATGTATATGTTTATTCGTTTTTGGCCTAGGTGTTATATGAACTTCCCACCAACACCCAGTGGTGTTTTGATATTCAGTGGTGTCCTCGAAATCCTGCTGTCTTATCAGCTGCTTCCTTTGATGGGCGTATCAGTGTTTATTCTATCATGGGAGGTAGCACAGATGGTTTAAGGCAAAAACAAGTTGACAAGGTAATAGGAAATGTTAAAACAAAATACAGTATATAATTATTTTGAAAAAGATGATTGGTTAGTAATGCTGATTTATTGAATAATTGTCAAAAAATTTTTCTTGGGTATGACTTGAAAAAAAAATATATCATAGTTTGTAAGTTACCAATTCATAATTTTTTTTTTTTTTTTTAAAGCTTTCATCATCTTTTGGGAATCTTGATCCTTTTGGCACAGGACAGCCCCTTCCTCCATTACAAATTCCACAGCAGGCAACTCAACATAGTATAGTGCTGCCTCTGAAGAAGCCACCCAGATGGATCCGAAGACCTGTTGGTGCTTCCTTTTCAGTAGGTGTTATTTTGTTTTTATGGTTCATAGAAACAAAGGACTTTTCATAGTAAAATGTTATTATTAGAATCATTCAGATGGAAAAACTTTGGATGTGATATAGATTTGTGGATTTATGGAATGTTCATCATTCAAAATAGTTTCTTAGAAAAGTGGGGACCCATGGGACATGGTAGCACATGCCTGTAATCCCAGCAGTTTGGGAGGCTGAGACAGGAGGATGGAGAGTTTAAAGCCAACCTCAGCAAAACACAAAATAGGGCTGGGAACGTGGCTCATTGGCTGAGTGCCCCTGAGTTCAGTCCCTGGTAAGCCCCACCCCCCGCCCCCAGAAAAGAAAGTGGGGACCTATTTTACTTTTTTTTTTTTTAATTGTGAGCCAAGTGTGGTGACTCACACCTGTATTCGCAGCTACTCAGAAGGCTAAGGCAGAAGGACTGCAAATTTGAGGCCAGACTGGGCAATTTAGCAACATCCAGTCTCAAAATAAAAAATAAAAAGAGCTGGCAATGTAGCATGGTGATAAAGCACCCTGGTTCAATCCCCAATACTAAAAAAAAGAGAGAGAGCGAGTGTGTGCATGCAAGTGAATGAGCAAGCAGAGATTTCCCATTTCTCTACATCCATCCCAATACTATTTTCATACTTTTTTATTTAGTTTTGACGATAGCATCTTAATGGGTGTGGATGACTCATGAGTTTGCATTTCTCTGATGATTAGTGATATTGAGCATCTTTTTATGTTTGTTGGCCATTTATATATCTTTTGCCTTTTGCCATGAGATGACTCAGCATGAAGGGCCTCACCATATGCCAGTACCTTGATTTTGGACTTCCCAGCCTCCAGAACTGTGAGCCAAATGAAGTTCTCTTGTTTGTAAATTTCCATGTCTCAGATATTCTGTTATAGCAAAACAAAATGGACTAAGGCAGTTTCCTTTGCAGTATGAAAATCCCATTTGTCTGTTTTTGCTTTTGTTGACTATTTTTTTGGTGTCATATCCAAAAATCATTGCAAATTTAGCTTCTCCTCTGGGTTTTCTTCTAGTAATTTTGTAGTATCAAGTGTCACATTTAAGTCTTTAATCCATTTTGAAGTTGGTTTTTGTATATGATATAAAGGAAGGGTCCAACTCTATTCTTTTGAACGTGAGTGTCTTGTTTTCTCAAAACCTGAATGGTTATCAAAGAGATTATCTTTCCCTATTGTGTCATCTTGGTGCCCTTGTCGAAGATCATTTGACCATATATGCACGAATTTATTTATATGTTCTCCATTCTGATTCACTGGTCTTCATGTCTTTGTGCCAATACCACACTGTTGATTACTATAGCTTTGTAATAAGTTTTGAAATCAGCAAATGTGAGACCTCCAGCTGTGTTCTTTTTCTGTTTCTGGAAAAAGTACCATTTGGATTTTATTTATTCAAGGATTTTATTTATTCATTTATTTTTGAAACAGTGTCACTTTGTTATCCAGGCTGGGCTACATTGATCCTCCTGCCTCAGCCTCTTGAGTAGCTTGGATTATAAGTGGGCACCAATGTGTACAGCCCTTTTGCAATTTTGACAAGGATTGCATCGAATCTGTAGATTGCTTTGGATAGTAGTGGTTTTGGTTTTTTTTAAAGATTTTTTTTTTTAATTGTAGTCGGACACAATAGTTATTTTAGTTACTTATTTTTATGTGGTGCTGAGTGCCTCCAGTGCCTCCCACATGCTAGGTGAGTCCTCTACTGCTGAGCCATAACCCTAGCCCAGTATGGACATTTTAATAATGTGTCAATCCATGAACACAGGAACATTTGTTTCTATCGTCCTTATATTTTTTTCTGCAGTGTTTTGTTCTTGTCATATACAACTTTTATCTTCTTTATTACATTTATTATAAAGCATTTTTTATGCTATAATGTGGGAAAGTTTTCTCAATTCCTTATCACATTGTTCATCATTAGTATAGAAACAGCTAATTTTTGTGTGTTGACTTTGTTCCTTCAACTTTGCCAAATTCATTTATTGATTTTAATTGTTTTTGTGGTATCTTTAGAGTTTTCTACATACAAGAGGTCATCTATGAGCAGAGATAATCTTTCTTCTTTTCTTTGCTTTTTCCTCCTGGAGAAAAAGGGTTTGAACCCTGGGTACTGTACTACTGAACTACATCCTCAGCACTTTTCATTTTGTGATAGGGTCTCACTGAGTTGCCCAGGCTGTCCTCAAAACTTGCAGACCTCCTGCCTTGGCCTCCCAAGTCACTGGGATTACCGAATTTTACTACCATTCCCAGCTACCACTTTCTAATTGTGATGACTTTTTTCTTTTTCTTCTTTACTCTGATTAGAACTCCAGTACTGTCTTGAGAAGTGGTGAGAGTAGCATCCTTGCTTTGTTCCTAATCTTAGAGGAAAAGCTTATATATATTTTTTTTAACCATTGAATATATTATTAGTTATGAACTTTCTGTTTTTGGCCTCTATTATATTGAGATGATTTCCTTCTGTCTTTGTTCATTCCTGCTGCTGTAACAAAATACCGTGGACTAGAAATTGTGTAAACAATAGAAATTTGTTTCTCACTGTTTTGGAGGTTCAAAATCTGATCAAGACAGCAGTAGGTTCAGTACTGTAAGTGCTCACTGTGCTTCCAAGATGGCTTCTTCTTTTTGCATCCTCCTGGTGAATGACTCTGTTGTATCTTCACGTGGCTAAGGGACGGTAGGGGCTAGCTAATTTCTTCCTGTCTTTTTATGAGGTTGTTAGTTTCATTCACAAAGCTACACTTCTCACATGGTTATATAGAGATGTAAGTTCTAATATATGCATTTTGTAAGAGACATAACAAACTTAATAAGATAAATATGTATGAAGAACATAATCTGCAAGGTGCATTGATATATACCTGTAATCTCAGCTACTTGGGAGACTGAGGTAAGAGAATTGTAAGTTTGAGGCCAGCCAGGGCAACAAAGCGAGACTTTGTCTCAAAAAATAAAGAGGGCTGGGTTGTAGCTTAGTGGTAGAATGCCCCTGGGTTCCAATCCCCAATAGCCCCTGCCCCCCCCCCCAAAAAAAAAGACTGTAATCTATGCTTCCCTAGCATGTGCCTGCTTGAGCTAGCACTGCAGGGGAAGAAAAGGGGCTTATATTCCTTGTACAAAAGTTTTCAGTGTGAAAACCAAATTTGGTTCTTTTTCTTTATTTTTAAAAAAAATGTTTAGTTGTTGATGGACCTTTATTCATATGCAATGCTGAGAATTGAACCCATTGCCTCACATATGCTAGGCAAGTGCTCTACCACTGAGCTATGACCCCAACCCTCTCTATATTTTCTATTAATATGTTAATCAGATTATAACTGCTTACCATATTATGGTAATATACTGACTGAGAAATTGTGTACAATTTCATTTCATTCAGGAGGTAGATTGTGAAGATGAATAATAATAATTGGAGGCTGGAATTAGATTACAGAGCATAGGAGAATATATTAGCTAATTTTATCCAAATTGGTATGTTTTGGCCACATTTATTTTTCTTTTTTTTTTTTTTTCTTTAAGTTGTAGATGGACACAATGCCTTTGTTTGACTTATTTATTTTTATGTGGTGCTGAGGATTGAACCCCGTGCCTCGTACATTGATGCTAGGAAAGTGCTCTACCACTGAGCTACACCCCAGCCCCAGGCCACATTTCTTTACTTGAGCAAGTTTATAGTACATTTCTGTTTTAACATCCTTGTGGTGAAAACTGATTTCACTCATTTGTTCTTTCAGTTTGGTGGCAAACTGGTTACTTTTGAGAATGTCAAAGTACAGCCGCAGCAGGGAACTGAGCAGCAGCAGCAGCAGCAGCAGCATCATGTGTTCATTAGTCAGGTGGTAACAGAAAAGGAATTTCTCAACCGATCAGACCAACTGCAGCAGGTTGTGCAGTCACAAGGATTTATCAATTACTGCCAGAAAAAAATTGATGCTTCTCAAACTGAGTTTGAGAAAAATGTGTGGTCCTTTTTGAAGGTAAAGTTGATACTTTAAACCATTTTATTTCATTATCCATGAATTTAACTGTTACTGTTCCTAGTCCTCTTATAATTATACAAAACAGTGGGATTCATTATGAGGTATTCATAAAGGTACATAATATAATTTGGTCACTTAATTGCCTCGTACCTCCCTTTACTTACTCTTACATTCTAAATCTGTCTTCCTAATAATGAAACAATTGGTAAAGCATGTTTTTAGGACTTCATGATGAAATTTGAGAAACCTCACAAAGAGCACTCAACCTAAATTCTGATGTCAAGCGTTCTTCCTTCTCTAATTTGACAAACAATACATTATTTTTTTTTTTAAAAAGGCAATATGGTTGAGATATTTAAGGAAGAAAATGACAGTAAAGCAAACTTATTTTTAAAATAGAACTTAAAACTTACTGTAAGTATTAGGGTTCTCTAGAAGAACAGAATCAACAGGAAGTATGATTATAACAAGGGATTTATTTGATTGGCTTATGTGACCAGAAGCTGTATAGTCCACAATGGCTGAAGAGCTGGAAGAACCAGTAGCTGTGCAATCCAAGAGGCTGAAGCCTCAGAACAAGAGGGATCAACTCTGAGACTGAAGGCTTCTGGAAACCCCCTGGAGAATTACTGGCAGAGTCAGCTTTGTAAAAGTAAAGGAATGAGAGTCTGTTATCCTCAGGGGATCACAGCAGCATTAAGAACCCATTTCAGAAGAGTCAAGCTTGCATCTGCTGCTGCTTCCTTGTTCTTTCAACTTTTATTCCATCCAAGCCACCATCCTATTGGACGGTGCTGCCCACCTTTAGAGAGGGTCTCCACTTCAGTTCTGTATCCCACATGCCATTCATTCCTAGATATACCCTTAGTGATATACCTGGAAACCTCTTAATCATCAGCATCTCGTTCCAATCAAGTTGACAATTCAAATTAACCATTACAATAAGGAAAACAAAATATTTAATGTCTATATTAAATCTAATTAAGGAAAATGAGAAAAGAGAAGAGACATAGAGGACAGAGGCTAGAAGTATCTCTCATCCTCCCATTAAAGAAAAGTTAGAGCTGCGAAAAAAACCTTTGCACTAAATTGCATTTTTGACAATAGACTAACAAATAGAATTTCCTTCTTGGTCATTTTTTCCCTCCACTGAAATGTCTGTTCTTTAATACTGAATTTTCCAAGGAAAAAGAATTTTGAATACAACAAGGTTAAATTCTAAAATTGTACAATTTATATTTTGTAATTAAGTATGAATTTTGAGAGTTTATGATATAGAATGTTTCACATAGTGTGAATTGTACATTCATATGACCCTTGGGCATGAGTTTAATTTATATTCACTAAAATTAGATTTCAAACATAAGCTATATTCAATCAGTGTAATTTGTTCTAGTATACTTACTATTAAAAAATAACTATTTAAAAATAAACTGTTCTTTGGATCCCTTTCTAATAGCCTTCAGGATTATGCATAGTAGATTTTAGGTTTTTAAAATAATTTTACTTGGAATTTGATCAATTGTCATAAAAATTAGACTTTAAAAATAAAGATTTTTGTTATAAGAATGTCTTTTTTTTTTTTTTTTTTTAAGGTGAATTTTGAGGATGATTCTCGTGGAAAATACCTTGAGCTTCTTGGATATAGAAAAGATGATCTAGGAAAAAAGGTAAACTTTTGGGGAAGTTAAATGACTGTTCTTAAACATGTATCATATTTTTATTAGAGTTACACAGATTATCTTCAGTCACTAAATATTCAATAAAAATTTGTGTTTGGTTGCCAAAACTTTGAGTATATATCGTTAAATGCTAAACTCCACTTTATATCTGGATTTAGAAGCTTCCAGAACCACCTTTACTTCAAAACTTTAGTGTCAGAAGCAATTGGGCCTTAATAGATGAGGCAGTGTGAATCTCAAACATTAGAAATAACACTGAGATTTTAATAGAGAGTGTAAACAGTGGCCTTGCCAGCAAAGAGTTAGCCACTACTAGAGGTCTCCCAAGTTCAATACAACTTAAGTGAGAAAAATGGTACTATTTCAGGCTATCACAGATTTCCACCCTAGCTATGTTGATGCCATTAGCACATAATGTCCAAACTATGTATTGAGTTGGTATAATAAAATGTAATAAATATTTTGGAACAGGAGTGATTTATTGTACTGAGCCTGAGTAAATAAAATGTTCAAGTTGTTTGCTTAATAGTTCATGTTTTAAAAATATTCCCTTTTAAAACAAGGAAATCATGTTGCACTTTTGTAGTGTTCTCAAAAAGTGACTTAATTGTTATTGCACTATTGACATCAACATCAGTAACAGTAAAAATAGACTGTGGAAATTTTGAAGGCAGTGTTATAGATTCTCTGTAGTTCTCTGCACTTTAGGTGCAGATTAGTGCTTCTTCAAAGTTAGATGGGTCTAGGATCACATCACATTTCCACTGTGTTGTGTGATCATTCCTTTAGAATTTTTATGGTTAACTTTATCATTAATCTAAATTTCTTGATGCTATAACTTTTCTAGATTTGCTAGAGATTAATATAAAAGTTTTACTGCATGCCTGATAACAAAAAAAAAGAGAATCATATCTGGTTGCCAGTATTTCTTATAGCAATTTTCCATAATGAGTACCTGAAGAAATATTTTTAAAAACCAATTAGAAGAAAACATGTTTGTTTTGAGGCTAGTGTTGTCGTTGAACAGCAGAGTAGGATATCATCTGAACAATAGGACTCTACAAATGAAACTAGAATCACTTAGAACCAATTCAGCACAGATGTTAGTCTGCTTAAACATACTATTCCTGATGAAAACTTTTGTGGATTTTTGTCACTGAGATGAAGAGGTGAACATTTGCTGGATACCCTGAAATAGAATTCTATTTAGTAGGTGAGTTGTTATTTTTATTTCAGATTGCTTTGGCCTTGAACAAAGTGGATGGATCCGATGTGGTAAGAAGGGCTTTTAAAAACAGTCATCTTCTAAAATTTTGGTTAGGTCATAACAAAAAAGAAGTGTAATTTAAGAAGTTTATCTCTTTTGTGCTTTGTGGTGTAAAAACAAATGCCGATTCCAGATATTTTAGTAAATTCATAATTCTCATCCTAAATAGCTTAAGTTTACCTGGTAGAGATTTCCTAGCTCTTGACATATTTGAATTTTATAAAAGAGGAAAAAAACAGAATCAGTGACTGCTCAGATTCTTAAGGTAAATTTCTTTCATGCCAGATGAGTTTCAGTAGGAAAGAAAGGGAAGGTGTTAGCAATAATTGTTAGTGGTAGTTGTTCTTTACTTTTCCTCTAATGTTGTTTCTCAAATAAATTTACTCAATGTTGCTTCTTATGATCAAACTAGCTCTGGGTGTTTTTGGTTGGGTCTTTTGTCTTCCTTGTTACTAATAACCTTTTAATGCTATGTTCTTCAATTTTCCTCTAATTGTTTTGTGTACCAAAGGCTCTTAAAGACTCTGACCAAGTTACACAGAGTGATGGGGAGGAGAGCCCTGCTGCTGAAGAGCAGCTCTTGGGAGAGGTACTCTTTTTCATATTATATTAGACAAGTATGTGATAATTGTTATCTCACATTTTAAAAAAAAAGGAACATTTTCTTGACTCCTTGTTGGAAAATAAGTTGGAGTGTACTGTTACAAGGATGTTTAAGGTAGAAATCTGTTACCTAGACTGATAGAAATATGCCAAATTCTAGTTCTTTGACCTTACTTCTGGATTACAAGCTTTAAAATTTATAGTTGAAGTGAGAGATTGACAACTTGTCAGATGACTGTCAGGATGTCAAAGTGAATAGAGATTTTATTCAGAAATCCACTTTGCATGGTTTGTGAAGTTAAAGGTTTTTTGTCGGCACATTCATGTTTAGGGCCCACTGTCAGTGGCATAGGCTTCTAAATTGGTCCTGAAGTCAGAGTCCAAGTAAAGAACATTTCACTAAACTGTCATGATTTACTATGAATGTATCTTTAAGTTGTGCTTGATCATTTCTATAATTAATCAGAGTCCTTGATCACAGAGTTCTATCATTGATTTTTTTTTTCCTTTTGATTTTTCTGGAGGTTTTCTTTACCACTAGTCACTAATTCTGTAATTTTCTTCATTTCTAATTTTATTTCATCTTGAAAAATTAACCAACAAATTCTTGTTTCTTATGTCATCTTTGACTTTTTCATTGCCTGTTGTAATATAGGGATGTCCTGCCTGTGGAATATTTTGTATAATCATTTAATACATGTAAAAATAATTTCCCAATGTATATAAACTACTGCAAGATGATGATTAAAAACATTTTCCTTAGAAGTGGATTTCCTAGCACTATTTAACAAGGAAGTAAAGGATATGAACAAAATCTTACTAAAAAATTCGAACTAATTTTGGGAATGCCTAGAAAGAATTATAAATACATAAATGTTGTACTTTGATTTTTTCACATCTAGATTATGTATGATCAAATAAAAGACCATTTGAGATTATACTCATGAATAATAGGTAATAGTAATATGTATATAACAAAACAATAATTGTCAGTGTGCATTTGAATACTTGAAAAACATCGTTTCAAGGGGGTAAAATCCAGAACTGGGAATTGCTTTAACTTGCTAGACAAATGCTCTACCACTGAGCTACATCCCCCAAGCCCTTTTATTTTCATTTGGAGACAGGAACTTACTAAATTACTGAGGCTGGCCTGGAACTTGCCATCCTCTTGCCTCACCCTCTTGAGTATTTGGGATTACAGGTGTGTGCCACCATCCTGGGTCTTCCCTTTTATCTTGATAGTGTTTTTTTTTTTCTTAATATTTTTATTAGTTGTTGATGAACCTTTATTTATTTATATGTTGTGCTGAGAATCAAACCCAGTGCCTCACATATGCTAGGCAAGCGCTCTACCTCTGAGTTACAATCCCAACCCCTATCTTGATACTCCTGTGAGTGTAGTAGTTTACACATTAAAGGTAGTCAATACATAAAGCATTGTACATTTTTGGCCTATGTATATTTCAAAATCTATAAATAATAGTTTGCTGAGTTTAGAAAGCATATGTGGGAAATATTGTTTAAAAAGAAAATATTTTTTCTATATATTTGTTAGTGAAAATAATCAGATTCATATCTCTGATTTATTCCTCAATGTGATTATCTTAACTTCTTTTTTAGATTCCAAAATACTTCTCTTTAATCAGTGAAAGCCAGTAAGGGTTAGTTATTCTTTTACAGTAGTCACCATTAATTATGCTTTTTAGTTGAGGCTGTGCTGTACTCTGCACTATAATGATGTGATTCCAAAATGCCCTTGACTTCGAATACTAGGTGCTTTTTCATTCAGGTGTGTAGGTAACACAAGCATAGAAGGCAGATATTTTATCTCATACAGAAGAGCTGCATTTTTCTTTAAAAAGAGAAGATTTTAAATATTTGTATAGACTTTACAAATTGAGCATTTCTAATCTGAAAGTCTAACTAAAATTTTTTTGGATTTCAACCAGGCACGCCTGGTCACACATACCTGAAATCCTAGCTACTTAGAAGATTGAGATAGGAGGATTGCAAGTTTGAGGCCAGCCTGGGCCACTTAATGAGACCCTTAATTAAAAAGTAAAGGGACTGGTGACATAGCTCAGTGGTAGAGCATCCCTGGGTTTAGTACCCAGTACTACAAAATAGATTAGTTCAGATTTGAGACCATTTTGGATTTCAGATTTTTGAATTAGAGATGTTCAATGTATAGTCTCAGAAATTTATAGAAGAACTGTATGTATTTTTATCAGACCAACCTGCTGTTTCAGATAGTTTTAATTTGAAAAAAACATAAAACATATAATTGAATTTAGTATATTTTTAAATATACTCAAATACAAAAATATCCCTTTTAGATTGACTTTTTTTTTTTTTTTTTAAACAGTACAAAAAGAGTCAAACTCAAGACATTGTGCATGCTAGGGAAGTACTGTATCACTGAGCCACATCTCTACAGCTCTGATCCATATATTGCTTTTCTACTAAGGACACCTAATGATTTTTCTCATGATTCAATTTTTGCGGGGTGGGTATGGGGTGACCACTGAGCCACTCTATTTGGTATTTTTTTAGAGACAGGATCTCACTGAGTAGCTTAGTGCCTTACTTTGAACTCATGATCCTCCTGGCTCAGCCTCCCAAGCTGCTGGGATTACAGGCGTGTGCCACTGTGCCTGGCTTCGTGATTCAGTTTTATCAAAAGACCTTATAACCAAACCTAGCATGCAGGAATTATTAGATAAGTTAAAGTAGGATTGTTTTAAATCTACATATAATGATATAATTCAAAATGTGTATGTTTTATGTATTCTCAACTGAGACATAAGAACGTTTCTGGAGTAACACACATTATGTGGTCAGTAGGCGAATAATATATAAATTTTATTTTGCCTGCAAACTATTTCATAGGTTCATTTTCGCTAACTTACTGCTTTTCCCATCTCTTTAGCACATTAAAGAGGAAAAATATGAATATGAATTTCTACCCTCAGCTGGGGGAACATTTAATATCTCCATCAGTGGGGGTAAGTGCCTGTTGGTTTTATTTTTAATTTTTTTTTTAACAGTTTGAAATTAAGTGGTCCAGAAGTTTAAGTTAGACATGTTTTGTCAAAGATGGTATAGAGTTGAGAAAGAATTTGGTTACCATTTACTGTATGTAATTGGCAATTTGGGAAGGGTGGTACATTCTAACACCTAGGTGATCTATCTTTAATCCACTTAGGTAATCTGTAAATAGTGTCATTTTATGTGCTTTTTAATATATTTCCATAAATTTCTTCCTTAACAGCTTGTGTTTGAAAATTAATTCCCTAGTATTAAAAAATTAGCATTGTGTTCTCAATTTGTGTCTGTATATAAAATCTGATTTGTGTAGTTTTTTTATTGTAGCTATTTTTGATAACAAGACCTCTATAATATGATTGTGTTGTTTCCTTGTTGCAGACATTGATGGTTTAATTACTCAGGCTTTACTGACGGGTAATTTTGAGAGTGCTGTTGACCTTTGTTTACATGATAATCGAATGGCTGATGCCATTATATTGGCCATAGCAGGTGGACAAGAACTCTTGGCTCGAACCCAGAGAAAATACTTTGCAAAATCCCAAAGCAAAATCACCAGGGTATGTTATTTTCAAAATAAATCAACAGTAACATTTTTATGGTTATATTAAGTAATACTCTATCATTGTAGATAATTGAGATTCAGAACACAATACAGAATTTTTAAAAACCCATCCATAATTTTTGACCCCAAAATTGTTTTTGGCATTGGTGTGATTGTTCCAGTTTTTGTTGTTTCTATATAGAATTTAAAAATCAAAAATATTTTCATAGTACCGTGTAAAGGTTTAATATAGAACACTTTAAAAGTAAAATTTCTAGCACCACCTAATCCTGATGGTAGATTAGTGCATAGCTTTCCATATCTTTCTTTGTATATGTATTTATATGTGTATATGTACACATATATTCTTTTTTTTTTTTTTTCAGTGCTAGGGATTAAACCCAGGGCCTTGCATACACTAGGCAAGTGCTTTACCACTGAACTACACCCCCAACATTTTCTTATATATTTTTTTTAATTTCAAGACAAGTTCTTACTAAATTGCCCAGCTGGCTTCAAACTCAAGATCCTCCTGCCTCAGCCTCCCAAGTAGCTGGAATCACAGGCATGCACCACTATGCCTAACTATATATAGATATTGTCACTTACAGTATAAGTATTTTTCGACATTATTATATCATGACTACCTACAACAATTTTTTTTTTTTCCAGTGCTAGGGATTAGAACCCAGGGCCTTGTGCTTGTAAGGCAAGAACTCTACCAACTGAGCTATATCCCCAGCCCCCAAAAAATTTTTTTAAAAAAACCTTTGTTATGCCTAAATATTGGTGCAAATTTTTTATTAATTACCTCCTGTACTAGGAGAGAAGTTTCTGGCACAAATTGCTTAAACATTTTTGAGCCTCCTGCTTGATGTTTCTTTTAATATCTTAAAAATATAATTTCTGTGTTTAGTCCCACCACTGTTGATTACTGTCAGTCTCCCAACCTCAGCTCATGTTATTCTCTCTATTATCTTTCAGCCATACCAACTCCTTTTCAGTTCCTCATCATTCCATGTTCGTTTTTCCCTCTTTTTTTTTTTTTTTTTTAATACTTCTTTTTAGGTATATATGACAGAAGAGTGTATTTTTGACATATTATACATACTTGGAACTTTTTCCTTCTTAATGAAATTATTTCCTGTTTGTTCTTCAAATTATCTCAAAAGTCTACATGCTTAAGCACTTTTTCTCGTTATTTTATAAAATGTTTGTTGGTGGTTTTCTTTTTTTAAGGAAAATAATGCCATCTGTTATGTCCTTTGGTTCCAAAATATATTCTCTTTGCTGCTGCTTCATTTGGCATAAAATAAACTCTTGTTTTGCTATATATGATTGATTATCCAGGGTTAAGTTTCATTAATATACTAAACACTTTAATTTTGCTTCTGTTTTCCTTTCCTAAGCTCATCACTGCAGTGGTGATGAAGAATTGGAAAGAGATTGTTCAGTCCTGTGATCTTAAAAATTGGAGAGAGGCTTTAGCTGCAGTATTGACTTATGCTAAACCAGATGAATTTTCAGCCCTGTGTGGTAAGATGTGAACTTTACATTTAACTACATTACGTATATGGCATGGTATATTGAAAATATATTGTGACATTTTATTATGTCATATATTTATTATGACATGGTATATTGTAAATATACCAGACGAATTTTATTAGAAATTTTTGCCAACCTACTAATCACAAATAAAAATTATAAAATACATTCTTCACATTATTTTTAAAAAATACTGTTTAGTAATTCTGGTTTCAGACCAGAATTAGAAATTTGCTTCTGCTATTTACTAGCTATAATAATAGGAAAAATTATTTTCTAAATCTCAATTTATTTATCTCTAAAATGACACAAAAGCAACCCTCACTAATAAATGTTAGCTGTGATAAAATTAATCATCACAGCATTTGAGCCAGGTTCAGTGGCACATGCTTGTTATCCCAGCTACACAAAAGGCCGAGGAAGGAGGATTTCAAGTTGGAGAACAACCAGGACAACTTAATGAAACCTGTCTCAAAATCAAAAATAAAAAGGGAATTACAACATTTGATTAAAAATTTCTCTTGTATACCATGACTAAATTGATGGGTAAGGAATAAATATTATTTGCAAGAAAAGAAGCTTAAGACTGCTAGTGTAAGCAAACAACTGTTTGCTATCTTGAAAGTAATATGAAAATAATAAGATACTAACTGTATTTTCACAAATAATTTATAGCAGACCTAGCTGCCATTGATAGGACTATTCTAAATGTGCAACTAGTTTTGTGTTCATATATTTGTCCCCATGTTATTTTTTCTAATATAATTGATGGAAATTAGTTCTACTACTAGATATAGAATCTTATAAAATTGCTTATTATTTATACTTGTCATCCACTTCTATTCATATAGCAAATATTTACTGAACATTTAGAGTGACTTTGTTTCTTCCCTGCTACTTATTGATAGTGAAACCTATACCTCTGAAAGTATTATTGAGATGCTCAGAACCTTACTTACAGATTGTCTTGGATATAATCTTATGTTTTCCTCACAATTTATAGATCTTTTGGGAGCCAGGCTTGAAAGTGAAGGAGATAGCCTCCTGCAGACTCAGGCATGTCTCTGCTACATTTGTGCAGGGAATGTAGAGAAACTAGTTGCATGTTGGACTAAAGCTCAAGATGGTAACAACCCACTATCCCTTCAGGTTAGTGTCTTTGAACCAAAAGGTGCTTACTTCTTAGTGTTTTCTTTCATCATACTTATGAACAAGTTATATTCTAGAAATCCATTTGTTCTATAAGTTTATTGCTTTCACCCTACTTATTTACCTATTAGAAGTTCTTTTACTGGATAATTATATGCAATATTTAAAGAAGCAAAATTTAAGATAATGGGGTTGTAGCCGCTTATAAAATGAAGGTTGTGATTTGGCTGTTTATTGGGGGAAGTAGGTGACAGCCACTGAAAATAGCCCTAGGGTTTCCTTCTTTTTCCTCATGATCTTTCTGCCTCCATTGACCCCACCTACCTTGGGCAAGGAATGAAGCAAGGGCTAAGTGATGGGCTAAGGAATAGGAGACATCCTCAATACCAATCAAAAACCTTCATGGTTAAGAGAAAATGAAAGTAACAGGTAAATGAAATTCCATCCATGTAGCACCAATACCAAGCAAGAGAAGAAGTAAATTGGTGACTATTCTCAGGCACAATGTAAATATATTGGTTTCCCTTCCCAAAGAATTTAATGAGCAGAGTCTTACTATATTTCAGTGTAATATTTCTTTTCCTCTCTGGAAAGAGATTTTTATCAGTAGGGTTGTTGCTTAAATATCTTTCTGTTCAAACTACAAATCAGTTAAGACACCAAGGTTTTCCTTCTAAGTGCTTCTTAGAGAAAAGCACTCGTTTCACATTTCTGAGCCTGTGTACTTGTGAAGGGAAGGTGGGTAGGACATTCTTATGCATTCTACCTGAAGCTTCATGAAAAAATTGGTATTGAAGAGCAACTTGAGGAACTTTGAGTCATAATAGTATATTAGTCAACTTTGCTTACTATAATGAAATATCTGGGATAATTAACTTATAAAGAGAAATGGTTTGTTTTGGCTCATGGTTCTGGAGGGTTCAGTTCAAAATTGGATTGTCGATGGCTTTGGGCCTCTGGCAAGGGCAGCACCTACCCCAGGAATGCATGGCAGAGCAGACCACTTACAGCATGAACCAGGAAGCAAAAGAGAAAGTCCTCTTTCAAGTCCCCTTCGTGGGCATGCCCCAGTGACCTAAGGATCCCCCTCTTAAAGGTTCCACCATCTCTCATAGTACTACCCTGGGGTCCAAGCCTTTAACACATGGGCCTCTGGAGGGCATTCAGCATCCAAACTATAGCAAATACTAAGTTGCTTTGGAGATCATATGCCCTTGCTTATGGGTCACTTCATAATAGTAATAGTTTTAGAGGATAGATGATAGGATGTTTTCACTCATAGTTCCTCTTCTTCATGCTAGGAATTTTGAATATCTGCCTGTCTTTTTACTTTGAATATTTGCCTGTTTTAGATGACCATACAAGTATCTGGCAGCTTAAGGATGTTTAGGGGAAGGTGGTGACCTATACCCCATCCATGAGTAAAAAAGAGATCTTTCTCCTCACTTCTATTTTAGTTACCAAAATGGTGGTCAGCAGTTATTCCATACTTTAAAACAAGGGTCAGAATAGGTGCTGTACTTTTAGTAGGTTTTGGAAATCAGTAACTATTATTTCCTGCTTCCTCTCATGTGTGGTCTTGGTATCTCTCACACTCCCTTCCTTTTCTCACTTAGGATCTAATCGAGAAAGTTGTCATCCTACGAAAAGCTGTACAACTCACCCAAGCCATGGACACTAATACTGTAGGAGTTCTTTTGGCTGAAAAGATGAGTCAGTATGCCAATTTGTTGGCAGCCCAGGGCAGTATTGCTGCAGCCTTGGCTTTTCTTCCTGATAACACTAACCAGGTAATTAGAATTAACAACTTATCTTCTTTCTTATAATGTATGAATGAGTAGAGTCTAGTTTATTAAATACACACATACTAGTAGATGAATGTTTGGGAGTGGTTGAATTTCTATCACCTAACTATAGATAAATGTTACTGACATTCTTCAAGGATCATTTTACATGTACCAAAGCTGTGTCAGAGAAAGAGAATGTTTTATAGTATGATAGATCCCTTTGTATTTATAGTACTTTAGAAACCTGAATGGGGAAAAGATCAACTTGTTTCTAAAGCTAATTCTTCATATAAGATTCTTTGTAGGAATCTTTTATGTTGAAAAGCTATAAATGTTAATTTAGACAAATGGAATTGTTAAAAATTTTAAATTCCTGTATGTGCTACCCCAAATATTATTGAAGAAGTTCATTTTGTATGGTGTTTTAGTTTGACACTGTTTATGGGCAGGTGTATTTTTTAAGTATTCAAGGTGGGGTGCAGTATTACTTTTCTAATTTATTGTCCTTATTTTGGTATACAGTAAAACTCAGACTTTTTCAGACTTAATATTTGTTTTAATTCAATAAGTGACTGGGTATAGAATGATGAACAGATAGCTAAGATCCTTGCCCTCAGAAAACTTCCAAACTAAAGAAGGCTTTGAAATCGTAAATGAGATTTCAAAAGTATTAAATACTGTGATAAAGGTAGTGGTACTGTGGGAACACCAAAGAGGGGAAGCTTAATCCAGTAATGGAGCATGGATGGAAGTAGCAGTAGGATTTGAGTAAACTTTTCCATAAGTAGGATATTTATGTGTGCATTTTATGTCTGATGGAGCTTGATTTTTGAGCCTTGCAGATATTTTATTGTTTCTATACTTTTCATAACTATTTTCTGTTTTGTTTTTTCTGGTTTCTTTTGCCGTACCTGGGGATTAAGCCCAGTACATCATACTTGTTCAGCAAGTGCTTTACCAGCTAAATGATAGTCAAACCCAGAGTTCTGGAGTACATGTGTATTTTTTTTTTTTTCAGTTGTTTTTAGTATTTTATCTTTTAGAGAATTATCAATAAGTTTTATTAAGTAAAAATAACACATACACTCCAGAACTATGTGGGTATGACTGACTAGTTGGTTTTATTTATAATTAACTATAGGATCCAGCTCCTATCCTTCTAAATTGTTACTGGGAATATTAGGTAAAGCAGAAACATATGGTGACTTTTCCACAGTAGTTTCTTTTTGTAGGGGAAGGTATGGGGATTGAACTCAGGGGCACTTGACCACTAAGCACATCCCCAGCCCTATTTTGTATTTTATTTAGAGATAGGGTCTCACTGAGTTGTTTAGTGCCTCACTTTTTTTTTTTTTTTTTTGCTGAGTCTGGCTTTGAACTCCTGATCCTCCTGCCTCAGCTTCCCAAGCCGCTGGGATTACAGGCATGCATCACTGCACCCAGCTCCACGATAGTTTTATAAGACTTTTTATTTAGTAAAATCTCATTGTTAGGTTGAGATAAAATACCCTTTTTTTTAAGACCAACTTAATATAAGACCTTTAGATCATCTGGTTTTAAGATTAAATGTTTTCCTTGCAAACACAAGGCCCTGGGTTTGATCCCCAATACTGCAAAAAAAAAAAAAGATAAAATGTTTTATTTTTAGTATGATTTATAATAATATGCATGTCCTATGCATTATTCTTCATACTTTTCTTTGGACTTTAAAGAATATTCTTTAAGCAAATGGGCATACTATTGATGTTACTTGTTCCTAAATATCAATAGAGCCTTCATATTCTGAAGGACATGTCCTGATATTTTGTGTTATCATTGTAGTATATAATTCTACCCCATAAATGACAATAATATACCTTAAAAAGTTTTTTTTCTTTTTTGCCCCCAGTACTAGGGATTGAACACCAGGGTACTGTGCCACTAAACTACATTTCCAGTCCTTTTTTTATTTTTGAATTTGAAACAGGGTCTCACTAAATGGCCCAGGTAGGCCTCAAACTTGTGATCCTCTGTCTCAACCTCCAAAATCACTAGGATTACAGGTCTGCACCACCATGCCTGATAATACTTTGAAAGTAAATGACCACTTTAAACCTTTTACAGATTTATAGAATTATATAATTTTTTAAAAAGATATTAAAATACCTGTAATCCTAGTGGCTTGGGAGACTGAGGCAGGAGGATTGCAAGTTCAAAAACCAGCCTTAACAAAAGTGAGGTGCTAAGCAGCTCAGGGAGACCCTGTCTCTAAATGAAATACAAAATAGGACTGGGGATGTGGCTCAGTGGTCGAGTGCCCCTGAGTTCAATTCCCGGTACCTCCCCTCAAGAAAGAAAAGATATTAAAATATTTCTGAAATATTGCAGCACATTGCTTTATTATTTATTTAATACCTAGAATGTATACATGGCTACACACACACACATATTTGGTTAACTTTTATAAATTTGTGTAATTGTAGATCTGTAAGAGATACAGATCTGAATTTTATATCTTACAATTTTAATATATTTGAAAAATATCTTCTTTTGCTGGACCAATGGATTTCTTCCCTCAGTTAAATTATAAGTTGTGCTACATGTCATGGATGTTTGGTGCCAATCTTATTAGAAACCATGATATTGAGTCCTCAAGTCTTTTGTAGCATTCACAGCATATGAATAAAAGGGGGTCTCTTTTTTAAAAATTTATTGCTACCTTTATTTTATTTATTTTTATGTGGTGCTGAGGATCGAACGCAGTGCCTCACATGTGCTTGGCAAGCGCTCTACCCCTGAGCTACAACCCCAGACCACTTGAATGATTTGATCGCTTTAAATCAGCATGCTGTCATAAAGTTGAGTAAACTCTTTTGTTTTCTTCCTTTGCTTCTTATAGCCAAACATTGTGCAGCTTCGCGACAGACTTTGTAGAGCACAAGGAGAGCCTGTACCAGGACAGGAATCGCCTAAAATTCCTTACGAGAGACAGCAGCAGTCCAAGGGCAGGCCTGGACCAATTGCTGGCCACCCACAGATGCAAAGAGTTCAAACTCAACAATATTATCCCCATGTGAGTGATGTGGTCCAGATGAAGTAGGAACATTTATGAATTTCAATTCAAATTGATAGTTTCAGTTTGTTGGTTAAAAGATCTTCTTAGATGTGGTAAGGACAACACATTGTGTTAACAGACTTTCTAGATTGTTGAAAGTAATATTTCTGATCTGTATTCTAAAACCCTTTTAATCTTTTCAAACATTGTAATTTAGATATAAATTAGCTTTAAGCTTTCTAGAGAAATTTGTTGTTTCTTTCTTAGCCAGGCTTTCCTTATACTTGTGCATCTGTTCTTGAAACTTCTATTTGATTTATCCAACAAGACATAAATAAAGTAACAGAATTAATCTTTATAGGGCTGGGGTTGTAACTCAGTGGTAGAGCCCTTGTCTAGTACGTATTTGATCCTCAACACCACATAAAAATAAATAAAGTAAGGGTATTGTATCCATCAACAGCTAAATATGTGTGTGTGTGTGTGTGTGTGTGTGTGTGTGTGTGTGTGTGTGTGTGTACTTTTTTTTTTTTTTTTTTTTTGGTGGTGGTGCTGGAGATTGAACCTGGGGCCTTGTGCATGCTAGGCAAGCACTCTACCAACTGAGCTATATCCCCAGCCCACACTAAATATATTTTTTAAAAAAAGAATTCTTATAATGATTTAATTTTATAAACTATTTTTATTTTTAAGCATTCTTTCTCTATCATTAGTATAGGTTTACTGTATCTTCTCTATCCATACAATGAATAATAATCAGAATATGAACTTTTTTCTTTTGGACAACTTGGACAATGGGGAATAGCAAATTTACTGAAGGTTTATGAAGTTGGAGGTCACATAGAAAGGATTAATAATTTTAATTTTAATTAACTTTATTTAAATGACTGAATGCTTAAAATGTGATATTATCTTTCACTGTTCATGTAGAAACTTACATATTTGCAGACCAATAGATAACCTCCGTGTCCTTAAATGAAAAGTATTTTCCATAAATAATAATTAGTCTTGATTGATAGCAAAGATACCCTGCCTATTTTTAAATAGAGCAAATTGGTGATAGGATTCACAGGACCTTTTTATATTTAATCCCAAAGGTTAATATAAAATTATGGAAAACTTTAAAGATCAATTCGTGCTCTTTTGACTTATATTTTGGATTGTTATTTAATCAGAACAGATTACATTTAAATATAACCACTAACTACCTAGAACACTTTTTTTATTCATTTTGTCTATCAAGACCTACTGTCAATGCCTAATATTGTTCTAGTTGTTGGGAATGTTCCTGGTGAACAATATACACAAAATCCCTATCCTTGTGGAGATTGTATTAAAAAGTCTGTGACATAGTGGGACAGATCAGATGATGGCTAGGAAAACTGAGAGGCCCAAATGTCAAGCAACCACCAGAGTTTTAAGATGTAGAATTTTAATTTCTCAACATTGTATGGCTGGTTAATGACCAAGTAGGGATTACAACTTCCAAGCACCTTGTATTTAGGTTAGGTTGTCTTTCAAGTTACTAAAGTAAGGTAAGTAAGCTTTACACTGGGAAGAGAGAATATTTACTCTTTTTATATCTTTGGATTCATTTGTCTTTCTGGAAAAAGGTAAAAACATTGAAAGACTTTTATTACACTTTTGATTTACCAATTTCGTATTTTAAGAACATAAAAATAAATTGAATCATAAGTCAAGCAGTGATTTTCTTGATTAAAGCTTATGATGTGCTGAATGAATGAAGACAGTGGCTTAGAATTTTAAAACAAGTTTACAGACAGGTAAAGGGATCAAAGGGAGGCTAGATTAGTAGGAGTTTACTCCCATTTCAACCAGCACAATTTTGTTTATGTTTGTTTTAATATGTATATTGGAGTTTCACCAAAGATTTACCTGACAAGAAGGATTTTAGGCTTAAAAAGTAATGGGAAATCACTAGACTTCAGGGTAAGCAACATGGTATAGTATAGAAAACTCTGTCCTGGGAATCCTGAGACCTGGACTTAGTCCCATCTTCATTACCAGTGAGTTGTATGGACCTTCACAAGGCCCTTCACAGCTCTGGGACTTGGTTTCTAAATAGTAAAAGGTGGGGATTAATCTGGGTGATCTTTAGTATTTAGCTTTAATATTCTCAATTATTGTGTGGTTTTTAAGCCTTGCATGGGACTAAGGTGATTTTTGTGACTCTGATGAAATTTAAAAAATGGGCGCTTATAAGCAATATGTTTACAGATTACTAGTAGCATGAATACTATTAATGCTTCAAAAATCACTATTTTACTCATTTTTTAGAATGTCTTTCTTATCCTACTTACAGGACCTCACTTTCCCTACTTATTCTTGATGCTTGAATGGCATTATTCCTGTGTTTTGATTTAGGTTTTCATATTGATTTTTTTCCCTGCATCTCCCTCCCTGTTATGTTGTGACTATTTTTCTTTTGGAATCTCAGCTACATTGAAAGCAGTTGCCTAATATATGTTCCCTTGCTTCTCTTACTTTTTGCTTTGTATCTAGCTATTAATACCTTTTGAGTTTTTTCCCCCTTCTTCTTCTTTTAATGTTTTCATTTTTTATTTTCTGTGATTGGTATTTCTTTGTTCAATTCAGGTTAGAATTGCCCCTACTGTCACTACCTGGAGTAACAAAACTCCTACTGCCCTTCCCAGCCATCCACCTGCAGCCTCTCCCTCTGACACACAGGTATATCCTTCATTATTCCTCTTTGAGCAGGACTCTGCTCACCTAAATATATATAGTTCTGTATTTCTCCCCAACTTCCTCAATTTCCCCCAGCTTTACTCTGCATCCATTGGCCTACTCATTGCATTTTATTGCTTTTAGGATGCAAGAGATGGTTTTTAAAGCAATTGATTTATTTCCTTATCCTACCTCTACTTTTGTAGTTCTAAATTGACTTGAGCTAGAAAAATATCAAAAGTGGTTTAAATCTGATTTTAATGAAGACTTCTTTCCTCTCCTTTTTTTTTTTTTTTAGCATTGCAGAAACTGAAGAAAAATAATTATAGTATTTATATTTATATTTCCAAAGTGTGGAGTAATGGATGGAAATTAGTAGAGATGGACAATTCTGGTGACTTACCATCAATTTATTGACACTATTTTATGAGGCTGTTAGCATCTTTTGTCATTCATTCCAATTATTTTGGATCTGTCTGATCTTTAAATCATTCAGAATACATTGCTCAAAAAATATGGAGTCCTATAGATAGTACATGCAAAATGCAGAGCTTCTTCACGATAAAGTTGTGGGGGATATTTTTCTAAATAAAAATGGAATTCCATTTCAGGGATTATAAGGCCATCTGTTAAGATTCTTTGTTCCAAATGTAATCCTCCTTTTTACTGTTTTCTCATTTCTTAGGGAGAAAATCCTCCACCCCCA
This sequence comes from Sciurus vulgaris, assembly GCF_902686455.1. Taxonomy (NCBI): domain Eukaryota; kingdom Metazoa; phylum Chordata; class Mammalia; order Rodentia; family Sciuridae; genus Sciurus; species Sciurus vulgaris. The sequence continues at coordinate 77,702,017 of NC_136469.1, forward strand.
GGTTTCATAATGCACGGAAATGTTAATCCAAATGCTGCTACTCAGCTTCCTACATCTCCAGGTCATATACACACCCAGGTACCACCTTATCCACAGCCACAGCGTAAGTAATGTGATCCTGAAGTCTTACTAGCATCATGTCTTATTTCATGTAGTAACCATTTACTCTTAAGCACCAAAGCCAAGGCCAATTCAATTTTGACAAAGTTAAGAACCATTCTGACAGTAATCTCTGGAATCCCTGTTCTAGAGAAACATGGTTTCTCTAAGAGGCGGCCTAAATTAGCATGCTTCTGTTACTGTAGAAGTTACTTCCTTATTACTCTTTCAGAACAGTTGCCTTGTGTTCTGAAGCCATTACTAAGATCTATCAAAGTGAATCAGATGTCCCATGATTTAGGTATAAAGAAATAGAATTTTAGAAACTATTTGGTACATATTCTTTTCCTTCAGGCAAGGTGACACAAAACATTTTTGGAAAATTGACTTCAAGGGGGGCATTTGTTGTTTTTTCCATTGTATTCATTTATTTTTGTAGCATTTTTAAGTAGTTTTAGATTTACAGCAAAATTAAGCACAAAGTATATCATACCCACATAGGCACAATCTCCTTATTATCTACATTTCCCACCATATGAGTATATTTGTTACAATCAATGCACCTACATCAGTGGCTTGTTATCACCCAAATTCCATAGTTTACATTAGTGTGTGCTCTTGATTTTATAGCTTCCATGGGTTTTGACAAATGTATAATGATATGTATCTACTATTGGCATTTTTTAAATAGAAAAAAGTAAGAACTAATTCTAATGAGTGTGTTCTGTACTAATTATTCTCTATTGAATGCAAGTTTGATAAAACCTTTCACTCATGTGCTCAGTATGAAAGTACTGTCTTCACGGTACTCTTTAAGAAACAGGTAACAGTTCTCCTAGATTCACTCTATTGAGGTTCAAACTACCACTGATCACCCAGAGAGTGATGGTGTTAAAATCCCTCTAATCTGGGTGAGGGATAAGGCCAGGGGCCTTCAACTGCCACCAAAGTGCTGTGTATATCCAGTTCCATCTGGTGGTTAAGTGAGTATAACTGCAATCTTTACACAGAAACAGGAAAATTCTCAGAAAAAAATCTTCTAGCTCTTTAGTCTGATGGTTCAAAGATTTTCATAATCAGTAGCAATCTGGAGACAGCATATTTCAAATACTGAAGCTAATGATCTTGAGCATATTTAGGGCATCTGAGCCTCAAAAAGCATGAATGTTTTTTGTCATTATTGTTGTTTGGGGTTTTTTTGCAGTACTGGGGATAGAACCCAGGGCTTCATATATACTAGGCAAGCACTATACCATTGAGCTACGCTGCAGCACATAAGTGTTAATTTTTGGTTTTAACTTATAAGAATAATGTTAAAATTATTTCCATTGAATGATAACTTTTTGGTTTCATTGCTATCTGAATAAATTTGTAACTAATTAAAATTTCTGTTTCTTCTCCTTGGTGTAGTTTATCAACCAGCCCAGCAGTATTCCTTCGGAACAGGGGGGTCAGCAATGTATCGACCTCAGCAGCCTGTTGCTCCTCCTGCTTCAAACGCTTACCCTAACACCCCTTACATATCTTCTGCTTCTTCCTATTCTGGGCAGTCTCAGCTATACACACCACAGCACCAGGCCTCTTCACCTACCTCCAGCCCTGCTGCTTCTTTCCCTCCTCCCCCTTCCTCTGGAGCGTCCTTCCAGCATGGCGGACCAGGAGCTCCACCATCATCTTCAGCTTATGCACTGCCTCCTGGAACAACAGGTACACTGCCTGCTGCCAGTGAGCTGCCTGCGTCCCAAAGAACAGGTCTGCGCTTAAAAGGGCTTTGGTTTGGCTCCCCGATGTTTCATGAACAGATGGGTGGATGGAGGGGTTATCATTTCTGTTCGTAAACTGGGTAATGTGAAGTGTTGAGTATTTATAACAAATTCAGAAATGGTTTCTACAACTTCTAAAACTGATTCTCCCATAATGAACTTTAGTTATCAATTGAGGAAAGCTTTAGAGCTCCAGAAGAGTAAGAGTATATAATCTGCCATTGAACTTAAATTAGGTGATAAGGAATTAATTGGCAAGATAAGTGGTAGTTGAAATCAGATTTAGTTTACTTGAACGAAGGGTGATCTCTGTTCTTACTGAAAATTTTTCAATTTTAAAAATTATTTATACCTTAAATTCATTCATGGAAAAGTAAACAGTGGTCTTAATAAGTTTGTACAAATTTTACAATAATGTTTATTTGTAGGGGTGAAGAGTAATCTCAGTATCCTTGACCAAGAAAAAAAGTAAGAGAATACAACTTTTGATAAGGAGATCCTACAAGACAATTTAGTCATCATACAGTAGTATAGTGGTTCTCCATTAGGGAAATATTGCTCTCTCAGGTCTTTTGGAAATTTCTAGACATAATTTTTTGTCTACTAGTATTATTGTATCTGAACATTTCTAATTAAGATCTTAGTTTTATAAATATTTTTGTAGCAAACTACATATTTTTATTAATTTTGATTGACAGGTCATAATTGTGTATATTTATGGAGTACGATGTGATGTTCTGGTACACACACAAACACACACACACAATATGGAATGATTAAATCAAGCTAATTGATATATCCATCATCTTGCTTACCTATCATTGTTTGGCAGTGAAATACACATAAATTCTTTTCATCATTCATTCATTCATGTTATATTTAGAGTATGTTAAACTTTTTATGGTTAGTTTATGTTTTCTGCTTTTTACTTAAGGATAGTAAAAGGGGCCTCAGTATGTGTTATTAAAAAAAAAAAAAATCAATGAATTCAAATAGGATTCAGAACCACTTATGTAGTGGTTAAGAAATCAGGCCTTGAAATTAGATTGCCTAGGTTTGTATCCCAGTTCCTAGTGTCACTGTGTTCTAGTTTTGTCATGTGAGTAAGTTATTTACTTAACTTCTTTAAGCCTCTGTTTTCTCAAAGAATGATAATGGTACCTACTCATATGCTTATTACGAGAATTGAATGCTTTAATACATTCAAAGCATTTGGGGACAATGACTGCCAAGTACTAAGCACTTTTTAGAAGTTAGCTATGATTATAGAAAACTTGACTCAAAATCAGAACTCTGTGCAGTTTCTATATTTGAAAGTAGTTCCCATTTTAAATTATAACTGATAGTTTTGAACAGAAGGGTCACAACAGATGTGGTAAGACCTGCTTTATTCCTAATACTGAAGCTGTTCTGGGGGAGTCCAGCATTTATTTTTATCATCTTATATGCTAAACAGTAGCTTTAATTGATAAAAGCAGTTATCAGAAAATAGAATCTATTGTGCAATATTATTTTCTAGTACTATAACTTAGTGTGTATGAAGTATTTTTAAAATATTACTACTTTTTAAGTCTTAAGCATAATTAATCCCAGAATTATGTATGTATCTCCTTCTCTGATATGCAGTAATAAAGTCCAGAGAATAAAAACTTATACACACAAATATGCTGTAGTTGTCCTGTGGAGAATGCATTCTAATGTCTCAGTGAATACTTGAAAGTACCCATAGTATCAACCTCAAATATACTGTTTTTTCCCATAAATACATACTTTGATAAAACATAATTTATGTTAGGCCCAATAAGAGATTAACAATAGAAACTAATAAATTGGGCATGATGACACGTGTGTAATCCCAGCAACTTGGGAAGCCAAGCAGAAAGGATCACAAGTCAAGGCTAGCCTCAGCAACTTATTGAGACTCTGTCTCAAAATAAAATTTTTTTAAAAATCTAGGCACAGTGGCACATGTCTGTAATCCCAGCAGCTCTGGAGGCTGAGGCAGGAGGGTTGCAAGTTCAAGGCCAACCTGGTCATCGTAGTGAGACCCTGCCTCAAAGTTATAAAAATCACTGGGGATGTAGCTCAGTGGTAGAGTGCCCCTGGGTTTGATCCCCAGTACCACACACACACACAAAAAGTAATAATAAAATAGAACAGCAATAAAAATAAACCAGCATTGCTACATTTGCACTTGGTGTCATTATTAAGTCAAAGGTTATCTGAACATACGTGCTGCATGACAGTTGATCTGATAACTAAGAGGGGTACTGAATGATTAATAGGCAGGTAACATACAGCATGGCTACACTAGACAAAGGGATGATTTACATCTCTTGTTGTACGGGGCCAGACAGAGCAGGACAGCACAAAATTTTCAGAGTACTCGGAATGAGACACAAGTCAAAACTTTTGCATTATTTCATGATAACTTATGAATTTTTGATGTTCCATTTAATATTTCAGTTACCATGGGTAACAGAAATCACAGGAAGTGAAAATGCGCATAAGGGAGGACTAATGTATGTGCATCATTCATTACTATACAAAATTTTATTAATACACTGAATAGTCTGATATTTTAGAGATGGGTGCCAGGGTTATTGTAGAGTTCCAAGAATACCTTGTTCCAAGAATACCCTGTCTGAATAAGTGAAGACATTGTCCATTCTGAATAATGGGTTAATGATCAGTTACTGAGTAAAAAAGTAGTATGGTTTCAAGTAAATCCTCCAAGTAGTGCAGTAGCACACACCTGTAATCGCAGCAGCTCAGAAGGCTGAGGCAAGGAGGATCTCAATTGCAAAGCTAGCCTCAGCAACTTAGCAAGGCCCTGACCAACTCAGCAAAACCCTGTCTCTAAATTAAATATAAAACAAAGGCTGGGGATGTGGCTCAGTGTTTAAGTGCCACTGGGTTCAATCCCCAGTACAAAAAACAAATAAAAATAGTGGTACAGAGAAGTAAGGAAGGGTATTAACATTTATTTAGCCAACTATGGACCTAATCTAGCACTTGCTATATTGTTGCTTATTTCATTCTCACAACCCCGATAAATAGGAATTTTTTATTTAATTGCAAATGAGGAAACAGTTTGAAGAGTTATATAATATTCTCAGTATTGTTACAGTGTTAGTCTCTCAGGCTGAGATACAAACCTGGGTGTCTCAGTCTTCAAAACCTGTATTCAGGGCTGGGGATATAGCTCAGTTGGTAGAATGCTTGCCTTGCAAGCACAAGGCCATGAGTTCAATCCCCAGCACCGCAAAAAAAAACAAAGCCTGTATTCATACTTCTATACCAGGTATTCTAGTGATATAAAATTTTTAGGGTTGAAATTATAAAAATTATCTAGCAACACTGTTCTGAACATTGTTACTTTATAATCAAAACTAAATGTGTACCTGAGTATTTTTTTCTCTTTAAGCAGAAGTTCATTTGGCATGAGATTGATCCTTAATTATATACAGAACAACACAGCTGAGAAACAGTGACTAATGGGAAAAAAAAAAAAAAAAACAAGCAAGCATTTTTCTGCATGTACTTTGTATGCCTAGCTGCTTTGTTACTTACCTCTTGCATGTTAACAGCCTCCTATATTTTAATAATCAGTTCCAGCTTTTCCATATTTTATTTTTGGATTTCCTAAACATTTTGCTTAGGTTACATAAATAATTGTGACTAGAAATTGTATCTTATCCTAATACGTCTTAGATCATGATTTTTTTTCAGGATTTAGAAATTCTTGTTGGCTCGTGGATAATTCCTTATATATAATTCATGATAGATGCACAGATTTTCAAGCCTTCTTTTAATGAACCACAACATGATGTGCCCAGGGCTTAGAGAAACAAATGTTGTAGTCAGCAAAACATTCATTTAGTAAACTTGATAATGAGTACCTGTTTCATCTGCAGTAACTTCCCATTTTTACCAGCCTCCAGTAAGTGCTCTTGTGCTTTCTGTCTCTGTGTATTTCACTGTTATAGGTATCTGGCATAAGTGGAATCGTGCAACATTTGTCCTTTTGTGTCTGACTTATTTCACTTGGTATAATGTCTTCAAGTAGTGTGCTTTATGTAGCTTGTTTTACCTACTGTCATTATTAAAGGGTACCTCTGTAAAGTAGAGTTTTGTATTTGTAAAGTCTTATTTAAATAATATATTTAAAGTCATAGAAGTGAGAAGTTGAAAGGAGTTAGAATTGTAGCTGGGACAAAACTGTAGTTTTGGTGGGGAGGTGGGGATTGGGGATTGAACTCAGGGGCACTTGACCACTAAGCCATATCACCAGCCCTATTTTGTATTTCATTTAGAGACAGGGTGTCACTGAATTGCTTAGCACTTCACTTTTGCTGAGGCTGGCTTTGAACTCAAAATCCTCCTGCCTCAGCCTCCCGAGCTGCTGGGATTATAGGCATGCACTTCTGCACCTGGCAGAACTATATTATTTTGATAAAAGATTTGAACAACATGCATGTGGACTAAAATAAAACATATGGTTAAATGTATTGCATGGTTTGAAGTTGGAGGAGCCAGTTGGGCCTATATTGGGGAAGGAGCTTGATTATTATACAACTATTCTATTCTGTTCAACAGACCTCCTCCCCTTGAGGTTATTCAGTCAGTCTTGGCCAGTTGACTATGTTCTTGTTAAGTCATCTTTGTTCTTATTTGATTCAGTTTTACCTCTGACTTTGAACTTCATTTCATTATGATGTTAGTGTAATTTACCATAGGGTCATATGAAAATTGCTCCATACACTTCTTTTTTTTGGAATGGGAATTGAACCCAGGGGCTCTTTAATACTGAGCTATATCCCCAACCCCCACTCCATGTTTTTTTGGGGGAGGGTTTGTTTTTGTTTGTTCTTTTAATTTTTGACACAGAATCTTGCTAAGTTGCTTAGGGCCTCACTAAATTGTTGAGGCTGGCCTTGAACTTGTGATCAACCTGCCTCAGCCTCCTGAGTTGCTGGATTACAGTTGCGCACCACCATGCCTGGCTCTACACTTTTTTCCCCCCTTGTTTTCCATATACTTCTTTATGCTGTTAATAGTTTTTGAAATCAGAATCCCCTCCCGTTTTAATACCTAGGCTTAAGTCACTGCCACAAGGGATTAGAGGAAGAATTGATCTCATCTTCCACATGTCTCCATATTTCACCACATGGATGGCCCTTGAAGACCTTATACCAAGTGAAATAAGTCAGACACAAAAGGACAAGGAAATAGGCATGTTGTTGAGACTATTCCCTGGAAAAAGAGCCAAGCCCAAAGTAGTTGCAGTACTTTTAGTTTTGTAATATGTTATTCCCCTCAGCCCAAAAGCTGAAGTCTGGGGCTGGAGTACATCAGTAGTTGGAAATTAGGTTTAGTCCTGTTGAAATGCACACATAGTGACTCCCTAGGAGTTAATACTATTAACTAGTATTATGAAGTTACATCTTGCATGGGAAGTTAGACTTTAAGGTTATCATTTAAAGTAAAAATAGAAAATCACTTATAGGCAGTTATTGATCACTCTTTTCTTTAGTTAAACCATAGATGAAATTACCGTGTGTTTATGAACTGTATTATATGAAAAACATCCATCAGTAAACACTAGAATCACATTCCACATGGCAAGATTTCAGGGTAAGGAATTACCTCTCTCATCTCATGGTTTCTTTGGGGCATGTGTTTTGTGACTATAGCACAGAGTTGAATTCACTATTTTAATTGCTATAGTCTCTTGGTACCTCCCTTGCCAAATGAAGATAGTTGAATTTACAGAAGTTACATGTGCATGTGATGTACTCTGCTGTATGCTTTCAGTGCAAGGTTGGACCTAGCGTGATCCCAAGAATCTGACAGTTGGAATTGCTGTGCTGATGTCAGCCTGTTTTCCTCTACCAGCTTGTTTTCCTCTTCTTTATTGATAGAAACTTCATTTCTCTCAAGAGAAGTAATGATATAGGACTTGAACTAGTCTGTAGATCCATGTATTCTTGAAGAAAGGACCATATGAGATGGTTACATATTTTCTGGAACTGTTTTTATTTATATTCATATTTATGATGTGACCCCAGAAATTGCAGTTTCTTCAGAATGCAGGGCATTGGTACCTTCCACATCCAGCAGTGAAGAGTGGCACCCTTCCGACAAGTTTGTCAAGCACATTTATCAAATGCACTACTGAAGTCTGCAAGGCAGCATAGAAATTCTTCCATTTCTCTAAATTCCTACTACTTAAAGAAGGTGTTGGACCAGCAGCATTGATACTATAGGGGAGCTGTCAGGAAGAGAACCTCTAGGGTCTACCCTTTTACCTTATGAATTAGAATCTGCATTTAAACAAGGCTCTTCTCTAATTTGGATTCACAACTTTGAATCATACCAAAGTGGACACATTTGGGTCATGTGGTATAATTAGGTATAACACATTAGGAAGTGCCTTCCCCTCAGTGATATTACTGGGCTCCATTTGTCAAATAGAAAAACAACCAATGTAAGCAATTAGGGAGCTATTGTTATTTTAAATAAAGAAATAAATTTCTCTGTTAAAAGAGCACAGTAATAGAAAAGAGTGATGCTCAAGAGTTAATTGGATCTGGCACAACTTAAATGAATTCACTTTACCTAAAAACTAATTATTTTCTTAATTGGATAGATATTTCACATGACTTATTTAAAAAGTAAGTTTTGTTCTCTTATAAAGTTAGTTTGCTTTTTCTGGGGTTGGTGGAGGAAGAAGAAACAATTATAAAATGAGAAGTAGAGTTTAGAATGTCTTTAATAGTACTATTTAAGTGATTTTTACATTTTGTCTACAGAAAATCAGTGTATGCAAGACCAGGCACCTGTGTTGGAAGGTGAATTGGTTGTAAAATATACGTTTGGAAATCTTTAAATCATTGAATAGAATTAATGAATGGCCATTAACAATAATGCATGTGAGCTTTAAAGATTACGATATTCTGAATCTGATCAGTGCCATTTTTAAAATTAAGCTTCTTAATTGAATCAAACTTTAGAACTGATTGAATTTATATGACACAAATAGCTTTACTCTTAAAACCTAACTATTTTGTATAAACAAAGACAACTAAACCAAGATTGTCCTAGACACAGGTAAGAAGAGAAGGTGATGGGAGCTATTTGATTGATCTGTATGTGACTGGAAGTTTAAGAATTTATTAAGCAGATAGCAGCATGTGCTTTAATATTTTGTGATTAACTCAAGTGTTTTGAGCCTTATGGGGCATTTGGTCTCCTAGTAAACTTGTAGGAAATTAACTCTGCTTTAAAAATCAAAGCAATTGAGTACATGGTGATTGGGAGAAGTTCTTTAAAGAGTTTCTGTGGCATTAACATGAACCACAGTTTCTTTGGATTGCCAAGCAGTTTTGTTGTGACAGTAGCATGCATATCAATTAAATAGGTATTATTGTGATTTAGAAATTATTCTATTGTCTTATTTTTTTGGTTGAAGATATTGGTATTATAAAGTATCCAATGAGTTCTTCTACTGATGTTCACTTTTTACTTTGAAACGACAGAGGTTTTTTTTTTTTATTGTTTTTTGTTTTTGTGTTTTTAGAGGAAATTTACTATAGCTCACAGTTTTATGGCATTAAAAGAAAGTCTTAGCATAGATATTTAAATACATTTTTCTGTTTTTTTATATAGTTCCCAGTGTAAAGATGATGAAGTTTACTGGTATTATTTAGTTGGGCTGTTTTTTTTTTTAGTTGTTTCTATCATGTTGAACATTTATGAATGATTTGCTTATGTTGAATTGCTTTCAAAAAATAGGGGATTGCTACCTTTATTCTTTTTGTATGTTGAATATATCAGAAGAATTTTTTAGCAGACTTAGGTAATTTACTTTTTTCTTTATTATAGAATAGTAAACTGGTTTTTGAAGGCTGCGCACCATTATAAACATAAAAACTTCACAATCCTTAAATTTAACACAACTCTTTGACCTTAAATTCATAAGATATCAGAATACCTTGCCTACTAAGTCAAGGCCTTGCAACTATTAGAGTTATGAGTTAGAAAATCCAGATTTACATAATGATCCCGATTGACAAAGCCCAACAGTTATCTCAGGGATAAGTCATTAGATGATAGATTGTTTCATTTTCTTCCATTCTGGATTCTATGTAAAATGAAAATGTCCTCTATTTATTCCAGGTCCTCAGAATGGTTGGAATGATCCTCCAGCTTTGAACAGAGTACCCAAGAAGAAGAAGGTACTAGAAAAAGATGTCCATCCAGTGACCTACAGATGTTATGTTAATCACATAGCCACTTGGAGCATACCACACTTTACTGATGTATTTAAAACGTTTTTCAGCATGTATCTTCTTATTCATGGCAAGAAGTAAATAAAGTAGACAACACTATCATTAAAACCTTACTTTGATGATGGTGATATTAATTAAAAGCCCTTTTAGAAGACAAGATGTGATTGCCACCAAGGTAGGCACAGTGGCACAGTGCCTGTAATCCTAGGTGCTTAGGAGATTGAGGCAGGAAAATTGCAAGTTCGAGGCCAACCTGGGCAATTAAGCAAGACCCTGTCTCACAAGAACAGGAGCTGGAGATGTACTCAGTCCACGAGGTCCTGGGTTCAATCTTCTTTTTTTGTGTGGGGGAAAAAAAAAGTAGGAATCAAAATTTCAGGCTTCACAATTTTTTTTTTTTTTTTTTTTTTTTTTTTTTAGGAGTTACTTTAATCTTTGGGTTCCCACAATAATTATGACTTTAATAAATTATATTTTGGACATCTTGTCTATTCCGTATAATAATGAATGAAGATGTAGTCTTGTATTATATGTGAATTATTGTTGAGAGCTATTTGGACATTTTGGACATAAGATATTTCTTTTCTTCTTTCTTTTTTTTTTTAATTTATTTTTATGTGGTGCTGAGGATCGAACCCAGTGCCTCACACATGCGAGGCAAGCGCTCTACCACTGAGCCACAACCCCAGCCCCCTTCTTTCCTTTCAAGCAGTTTTATGCTTTTCTCTATTCCCAGTGATCCTCTTTCCCCCAAATATAGTAATGAGAGCTAAATGAACAAGGAACCCAAAAATACAGGGTCATTATAATCAGAAACTTAATATACTACTTTTAGTGTGATAAAATTGCCAAGTGGTATCTGCTTAGTAATCTCAGAAAAGGGTATTACATCCTGATGACATTAAATGTCTACTAGTATACATGCGTACACATGCATGCACATGTGTGCATACACACAGTGCATCTGATTCCCATTTTGTTATATATAATTTTCCAGACTTAACAGGCTCTTTCAAAAGTGCCATGGTTTTGGCTTCCCTTTATTGGGAGTAAGTATGAGACGGCAAGGGGAGGTGGAGAAGTCCAGGTGAGTTCCCCAACCATCTTAGCCAGATTAGCTCTACTTGTTATATTTTACTCTACAATACCACATAAAATTTTACTTGTAAAAAGTATTCTACCATTTAAAAAAATTGTTTAACCATGGGATACTCTTAACTCCTTCATTTAAAGCTTAGGAAACATGCTATCCTTTTTCTTACTCTTGATGTCTTTTACTTCTATCTTTTAAAAGATGCCTGAAAACTTCACACCTCCCGTACCCATCACATCGCCCATCATGAATCCTTTGGGTGACCCCCAGTCACAGATGCTGCAGCAGCAACCTTCAGCTCCATTGCCACTGTCAAACCAAGCTTTCCCACAGCCACATCTTGCAGGTGGCCAGCCCTTCCATGGCATACAGCAACCTCTTGGTCAGACAGGCATGCCACCAACTTTCTCAAAGCCCAATATCGAAGGTGCTCCAGGGGCTCCTATTGGAAATACCATCCAGGTAAATCTGTGGAAGTGGAATAGAAAGTTAGATCTGCTTCAAAACATTTTCTTTAATGCATTAACTTATGTGATTATGCCATTATTAATGAACATCTAAATTTGGTTTCAATTTAGAGAACTTAAACCAAAAATTACAACCTTTTCTTGTAAGATTATGTATATTATTTTGACATTACTTGTCTGTTTGAGAGTATGTTTACTGTAAGTTGGCAATCATTATTTTACTTGATGTAGTCAGTAGTCACAATTTAAGATTAGTTTGAATCATCTCTACTTCATGCTGTAAGAATAAAACTGCTTCAGTTTTACCTTTAAAACATTAAATAAAAATGTGATGAGTTACATATTTTTATGTATAAAAGTTAATAACATGACTTTATCTTTGGATAGAGATACACATTTTTACTTGCTTTTTTCACAAACAACTAGTTGGCAGAGTCCTAGATATTGAAAAAATCTAGCACAGTGCCAAAAAATTGACTTTGACCTACAAAGGCATTTAGATCTATTCATAAAAGGTAAAGAGCTTGGACCAAAGTTCAACATAAGAAGGTGAAATAAACTCCTGTCCAAGTAAAAAACTGGTTCTATCTTTTTTTTTAGATTGTAACCATGTTTAAAGATTGTATGTATCTATCATGCTTTGCAGTTAAGAGATAATTATGCCTAAAAAGTTGTTTAACACTCTAAGGTGCATTATAAACACAAATATTTCGGTCAATGTGGGAAGACTTGCATCTTTCTGCAAAAACATAAATTACGAAGAATATTTTTGTTTCTTATGATTTATAACCTGTGTTATTTGAAAAAGCTACCAGCTGTCACCTTGGTTTAGACCTGGATTTTCATGCCGTCTTCATCTAGAGCAAAACATCAGTCACCATCAAAAGGAAAAGATACTTAGTGTTCAGCCAGGCCATATATCCATCTGCTTGCATCCAACATGTCCAAAACCTAATTCATATTCTTCCTCTTAAACCTGGTCTTTTATTGTTTCTTATTTCAATTAATGGCGCCATAATCTTTTCTACTGAATCCAGGACCTGGGAATCATCTTTTTTTTTTTTTTTTTTTGCAGTGCTGGGGATCAAACCCAGGGCCTTGCACTTGCAAGGCAAGCACTCTACCGACCGAGCTATCTCCTCAGCCCTGGGAATCATCTTTTATACCCTTCCCTTTAACCTCTATTTCAAATCTGTCTCCAAAATCTTATTAATATTATTCCAAAATATTGTTTTGAATCCCTTCTCTACGTTTCTATTCTGTTGCATTGCTACTCATTTCTCATCTTCACCAATGCCAGAGCCTCCTAATTGGCCTGCCCACATCTACTTTGATCCATCTCTAATTTGACCTTGTTTTCTGTTTCCTCAAAACATTACAGCTTCCCATTTTTCTCAGGATAAAACCCCAAATATTTAACAGTATCTGGAAGGCTTCAGCTCATACTCTGCTCTCTGTGCTCTAGCCACACTCTTTTGGGGCCCCTGTATCATGATCCTTCTCTCTACATGTTATTCTTTCTGTCTGGAATGCTTTTCCTTCCCCCCTTAACTGGTTAGCTTCTAGGAATCATTCCAGGATAATTTGCTGAAGGGAGCCTTCCCCTTCCTTTAGTCAGATCCCAGTTGTGATGTTTTTTTGCTCCATTAAGTGTTAACTTTACTACAAATGCTAATATGCATACATTTAAAATATTCTTAACCTTTCTGTCTCTTTCATTGTTCTGTAAACACCCTGAGGACTGAGATCACTTCCGTATTGGCTCACCAATACATAACCACTGCTTGGTACATAATTACCCAATATTTTTTGAATGAATGAAAGAATAAATGAATTGGTCAAAATTTAGAAAACCTAAATATTCCTCTTTCTTCTTCTCTCTATCCATTCAACAACATGGTCTATTGCATTTTAACTTAATCCTGCAATTTTGATAATAGCCCAGTTCACAGTCTCTAAGAGTGAAACAAAGAGTAGGAGAATGCCAAAATAAACAAAAACGAGCCTCCATGTGGAGTAGGCAGCCACTCTAACCAGTCAACTGTGTTTCCCAGTGCCTTGTTTATATTCCTGCTGGCACAGGTTTATTTCCTATCAATTATATACAGTAGTGGTCAACATACATTCTCTAATTAGTCAATTTCTTATATCCAATCTACTTGTGCAAATCCAAGTTTAGGAAGAGTACTTACACCTACTGATATCTGGTTTTCAGTTTTACTTGTACTGGGTGATTGTGCATGTTAAATTTTCATTGGATTTCAAACAGGTCTATACATAAGGTCATTGGTTTCTTTTTGCATAGATTTAGAACTTGGTATATACAATATCTTCTGGTTATTTGTGATCATTTTATGATATTATTTCTTCCAGCATGTACAGTCTTTGCCAACAGAAAAAATTACCAAGAAACCTATTCCAGATGAGCACCTCATTCTAAAGACCACATTTGAGGATCTTATTCAGCGATGCCTCTCTTCAGCCACAGATCCTGTATGTATTTTTTTCTTATAATTAAAGTTATCCTTTATGGAGCTCTTCCTTAATTATTATTCAAAGTTCTGTAGATAAAGACTTTGTACAAAAGTAATAAAGCTAGCACTTAATATAGTTTATATTGCAAATATATTTGTTATATATAATTCCATATAGAAACATTTGTTATTTTTATTTTACAGATGAGGAAATTAAGGCAAAAGACAGTTAAGTCAGAGTTAGCATTTCAACCCAAACAATCTGGCTTCAAATTTTATACTCTCAGCCATAAAGTTGTACTGCCTGTCATTTACAAATCTCCTCTTCACACATGATAGAGCATAATAGTGATATGCTAGAAATTCAGATTTGGGGATTACTTGTAAGCTTACATTGAAGCTTTTATTTATTTATTTTTATGTGGTGCTGAGGATCAAACTCAGTGCCTCACACATGCTAGGTAAGCACTCTACCACTGAGATACAGCCCAGCCACCATAAACTAAAGATTTTTAAAGTAGATAGATTATCATCTTTAACTTTGCAAAGTTCTTAATTTTTTATTGATTCTTTTTAGTTATACATGATAGTAGATTCTATTCTGATATAATTATATAAGCATAGGATATATCTTATTCTAATTAGGACTCCATTCTAAAGCCATCTTTGTCTATCTTGGAAACAAACAGCTTCTGGAATTGGTTGTTTCATCAGACACTAAGTATTAATATATGCAGGCTGCTAGGTGCAGTGGCACACACCTGTAATCCCAACTACTCAGGAGTCTGAGGCAAGAGGAACACAAATTCTAAGCCAGATCAGCAGCGTAGCAAAACCCTTAGCAACAGTGAGATCCTGTCTCAAAAAACAAGCAATTGGGGATATAATTTAGTGGTAGCGATTCTCTACACTGAAAGTGCTGGAAACCAGAGAGTTAATAGAAACCTTAGCACCTGACATTCTAGGAGCGATAAAAAGACCAAACTGGAAACTAGAGAGCAACTGAAGCTGATTACCAGGTATACACTATGCCCTGTGCATACCCCTAATTAAACAGGCCATAGTTACTCAGTAATGGCAGTCCTAATAAGTGGCAAAACTTCAATCCTTCTTCAGGTGTAAGTTGGTATAGAGAGGTTGAGAGGACACATAATATATGACCCAGCTCAGTCAATTTTTGTTGAACTTCCTCTTGGTCCATCTTTTTTTTTTTTTTTTTTTTTTTGTAGTTGTAGATGGACAGCATGTCTTTATTTTATTTATTTATTTTTATGCGGTGCTAAGGATTGAACCCAGTGCCTTACATGTGCTCTGCCACTGAGCTACAGCCTCAGCCCTGAGTCCATCTTTGTATTGGGTACTCAGGAGCCCTGAGCAAAAGAAAACCACAAAAGACAAACTGTTCCTGTAATTATTTGGGGGAGAAGTTTTAATGTTCTGCCCAGTTGCCTGCATCCTCTTGGAGTAAGGCTTCTGTTTGTAGCTAGAGGGGATTAGCTTTGAACAGGGACTAGGGACTATAAGGGTTCCCTTCTGCAAAAGTCCCTTATCAGTAGTTGGAATAATTTTTATAGCATGGAGTTATTCTTATTTTCACTTTAGCGATGTCCAAACAGCACAAAGTAATTTTTTTTTTTTTTTTTTTTTTTGTGGTGCTGGGGATTGAACCCAAGGCCTTGTGCTTGACAGGCAAGCACTCTACGAACTAAGCTATATTCCCAGACCAGCACTAAGTAATTTTATAGCACAGCCTGTTATGTATTGTCATCCTTGATGGCTTCATCTTCCTCTCTCTCTTCCAGGCACACAGGCATTCCTTTCTCAAACATACTAAGAGCCCTTCACTCTCAGGGACTTTGCACATGCTGTTCCTTCTGCCTAGGACTCTTCCCCCATATATCTGCCATTGTTCATTCCCTCACTTCTAGGCCTCTGCTCAGATGTCCCATTGGCCATCAGGCCTTTCTTTACTACTCCCAACACTCTGGCCTCTTATGTTATTACTTTTCTTACTTTTCTTCGTAGTACTTTTCATCTTCTGATATACAGTACACCATCTGTTCATTATCTTTTCCACCCAATAGAATATGTGCTGCTTGACACATAGGACTTTCCCAGTATGGCACATAGTAGACATTCAATAAATATTGGAAAAGTGCTACTTCTAAAGCTGTTGTATAATATAGATCATTAAATTAATCACATTATACTTTTAATACCTTCAATTTTAGTTTTAGAACAGTTCACCATACGTATAGTACTAAGATAGGGAAGGAAGAAATTCTCCTTAATATAAGAACCTCTTTACCTCTTTTATTACTTCCCTCTTAGTAAAAATTTTTTTCTTGGGGGCGGGCACTGGGATGGAACTCAGAGGTACTCCCACTGAGCTACATCCCTTTTTATTTTTTTCTTTTGAGATGAGGTCTTACTAAGTTGCCAAGGCTAACCTCAAAATGACAATCTTCTTGCCTCAGCCTCTTGAGTCATTGGTATTACAGGCATGCAGCTCTGCACCTAGTCCTCTTAGTAATCTTAAATTGCCAGAAGATAATTTTCCTTTCTTTTTCTGGATGCCTGAAAGGCATGGAAAGAGTCAGAATTAAATATACCAAATATAAGAATGTAAGTAGTATTTTTGAAAGGTTAATAAATAAAACAAGATTCCACAGTTCCCATATGTTTACCTTTTAGTACCCATACTATAAAAGTGAACTCAAACCTTCTTTTCTATGGTACACTAACCCTTTGCTACCTCTGGAAGTCTGTGGAATAATGCAGTTATACGTTCACATACCTTGTCAAATGAGTTTACAGTCTACCTGAAATCCAATCAGTACCCCATTTTGCACACAAAGGAAATCTCATCCTCTCTTCTTTCCCACCACCCCACCATGAATAGATTACTGGTGTTTTTTTCTAATAATTTGTTTAAGTTTCTCAGTCATATTTGCCTCCATTTCTTTGATAAAATGAATCCATTCAACATGTAAAGTGTAAGGTTTAGTGAAATGAGAATAGGGCAAGTTCTTTAGATAAAAGTGAAGGTGGCACATGCCTGGCTCCAGAGGCTGAGAAAGGAGGATTGCAAGTTCAGAGCCAGCCTCAGCAACTTAGCAAGGCCCTAAGCAACTTAGCGAGGCTCTGTCTCAAAATTTAAAAAAATTAAAAGGGTGGGAATGTGGCTCAGTGGTTAAGTGCCCCTGGGCTCAAGTCCTGGTACCAGAAAAATAAAATAGAATAACTTCTGTTTTTTTCTCCTCTCTTACAGCAAACCAAGAGGAAACTAGATGATGCCAGCAAACGTTTGGAGTTTCTATATGATAAACTTAGGGAACAAACAGTAAGTTGTGGGGGTGGGGAATGAAGGATTTATGATATACCAATTATTCCTAGTTGCTAGTAAAAATAAGTGCCAGACGTAGTGGTGCACACCTGTAATCCTAGCAAATTGGGAGTCTTAGGCAAGAGGATTCCAAGTTTGAGAACAGCCTCAGCAACTTAGCAATGCCCTAAGAAACTTGACGAGACCCTGTCTCAAAATAAAAAAGAAAAAAGGCTAGGGATGTGGCTCATTGGGTAAGCAGCCCTGAGTTCAATCTCTGGTACAAAAAAAGAAAAAAAGGAATCTCTTTAGCACTCACTATACTTGGGGACAAAATTGGCATATCAATTACAGAATTAGCTTTTCTCTGTCTAAATCCTAAATTTTATTCATTGGAGATGATAGGAGAAATTTATATTTTTTTCTTTCATAGTCTTAAAAATCCTTATCTTTTTCTTCTAGAATAGCTGTTATACAAAGGCAAGGCCAATTGTAGCCACCAGATGAGCCAGGGTAGTATGTTGTCATTATGAAGGTAACCCACAGTGAGCAGTCAGTGTACTGACTGATCTCTAGTACCCACCATCCATTCTTTTCCATTACTATTTTATCAATGAAAGCCTAGGATGGGAGAGGAAAAAAGAACTGGCACTTGACTTTTATATATTTACATTTCGGCATTCTTCTACCCTATTCCCTATACCCAGTTCCATTGAATAAAAGTAACCCAAACCAAAGAAAGTTGAGATAACAATGAAATGGGTACAGTCCGTGGAGTGATCCAAAATAAGTCTTCTATCTAAAGTATAGATGTGTATGCTGAGTGATGACATGAAATAAAACTATAGGTTTTACGGTTTGTTTTGTTGGGTACTGGGGATTGAACTCAGGGGCACTTGACCACTGAGCCACATCCCCAGCCCTATTTTGTATTTTATTGAGAGTAAGTGTCTCACTGAGTTATTTAGTCCTTCACTTTTGCTGAGGCTGGCTTTGAACTTGCTGTCCTCCTGCCTCAGCCTCCCGAGCTGCTGGGATTACAGGTATGCGCCACCTTGCTCAGCGGTTTTATGGTTTTTAAGAGATGATAGGGCCAGGTGTGGTGGCATGCGACACCTGCAGTTACAGCCCAGCTACTTGGGAGGCTGAGGCAGGAGAATCACTTGAGCCTAGGAGTTTGAGGGCAGCTTGGGCAACAAAGGGAGACCTTGTCTCTCTCTCTCTCTCTCTTTCTCTCTCTCTCTCTCACACACACACACACACACACACACACACACAAACCCTGGAGAGATGACAGGTTTCTGAAAGGTAGTGAAGAAGTAGTAAATTGAAATATACAATCAAGCCTGTTGCCCTGCTCATGAAAGTGAACCAAAAGTGTAGAATCTCTGTTATAGATAAGATATTAAGTAAATTGGGTCCGTCCTTTGAGATATCATGATTTAAGAATCTTTAATCTCCTTCATGTACTTGGGAAAAAATTTGAAGTGTATGAAACTCTATCTAAAATAATTGAAGAATTCAAAGCTCTTCAGTGGAGAATATTAGCATTTCACCTTGGGATAGGATATTTGGCAGCTTTTCTGTAAGAAAATACCTGGTTTATTATACATACATGTGTTGTTCATAAATAACCTATTTATATGAATCATTTTTTCATGGTTCTACTTTAAAAATTTACTGCTCCTGGTTCAAGAAACTTTCTAGAAATGCTTAAATGTTTTATACATTTTAAAAATGTTTATTCCAAGTTTTACTTAAATGTCTGGAGTCTAATGTTTATTAAAGGTCTTGTGGGAAATTCTCCTTAATTTTTAATTCTTTCTTTTGGTTCCACCTTTATTTCAGCTTTCACCAACAATCATCAATGGTTTACACAACATTGCAAGGAGCATTGAAACGCGAAACTACTCAGAAGGATTGACCATCCATACTCACATAGTTAGCACCAGCAACTTCAGTGAGACCTCTGCTTTCATGCCAGTTCTCAAAGTTGTTCTCACCCAAGCCAATAAGCTTGGTGTCTAAAAAGACAGCTTCACTCCCAGCTGATAATGCCACTTTTCCAAAGAAACATGTTAAGAAAAATATTCTAAGACATGGACCAATCTTCATTAGCATGTTTCTGTAGCAGCCAGTCAGGAGCATTTATATTATTTCTGCAGGTATACTCACCTTAAAACTGCTCAAAACCCTGGTGCTTTCTTTTGTTTCAATCTTTTGTTGCCCATTATGATTTTCCTATTCTGCAAATAGTGTATTTCCTGGATTACACATAGTATGGTTTTCTGAGGTATTCTGACAGAATGTGGTTTTTTAAACCGTAGTATACTTTTTAGAAAAATTGCATCTGGTTATGCATAAAAGCAGAGCTAAAACTAAATTTCTTTCATATCCTCCATACTTTGTCCATGTCAATCAGATTAAAGTGTGTAATCCTATGTGTTTGTAGTCTTTTTTTTAAAAAACAAAAAACTGCTGAGGTGGGGATGCAGCTTAGGCATACAGCACTTGCCTGTCATGTGCATGGCCTGGGTTCCATGCCCAGCACTGCAGAAGGAAACATAAATGGCTGCCCACAATTCAGTTTGACTCATTTATTATGTCTAGACTTTACCCTGCTCCTGAACAAATAACTCCATCTAGAAGCTGCTAGAAACTGCTAAATACATTTTAGCAAATATTAATGAAAAGTGTGATCACTAGCTTTAAATATCTGTAGGGAAGCACTGCCTGTAGGATGCATTGAGCTTTTCTCTGTTAATAAATATTTTCAACATTTTGTTTGGATTTAAGACTGAATTGTCCTGTTTTACTGATAGAAATTTACTCACCCATTTTCTATAAAATTACCTAGAGCTTTGAGTTTTAATTCAGAAAGAAAACTTTTATTTAGTCATCCTGAATCAAAACCACATTTTTCCCAGCTAGTTTTTCTATCATGGGATTTTATTATAATTTCTCTTAAGAATACTGTGGTAAACTATAATGGTCCCTGTAGAATCTGGAAGAAAATTAGAATTAATTATGTTCATTCTTTATGCAGTAGTAGCTAAGAAGATTAAAAAATCTAGAAAATAAAGTGTGACTACTAAGTAGACGTGTGCTATTTCAAGGAGTTAAGAGTAATTCATCAGGCTTACTTGCAGCCCAGGTGAAATAGTTTGCAAGAACCTCTCAATTCCCTTTGCTGTTAGGATAACCCTGCTGGACAAATAACCTCCCTCTTTAAAAAAAAAAAAAAAAAAATTAACTTGATTTTATACAGCAGTGTTTGGTAGCCAAAAAAAAAGGGAGGAAAAAGAAAAAGGAGAACCTTGATAGCATACCCATACATTAGTGTCACAGAAATAGGGTGTGTCTAGACTTAACAAACTGATATATTGGTACCCTGCTTATCAGTCCCCTGAGTTTGGTGGTGTGTGTCATTACCACTAATTGAAATGACAACTTTATCTTCTGGACCTGACTGTGAAGTGCTGTCAGATCAAAGTTCCATCTGAAAGCCAGGCTGACTTGTAGTAATACTTTTCACTTGTTGCCCTTAGTTAGGATTAGATTTATGGCTACATGTTTACCCTGACATCACAGTGGTTTAATGGGCTTCATTTTACAAAAAAAAAAACAAGTTCCCAAAAGATGAGAAACAAGATGAGGTAGCAGTGGAGCCTTGCCTAACCCCAAGATTTCAAGAGTAAGTGCAAAAGAACTGAGCCACTGACATCTGAGCAGTTGTTACCTCTTTTTTTCAATACATTGTGATTTTCTTTTCTAATGTGGAATCATTCTTCAGTGTGGCTTGTAACCTTGGATAAGTTTGATATAAATAAGTAGAGGTAGGATGAACTGAACCCCAAATTTTTGTCCCTGAAGTATAATAGATTATGGAAAGAACAGTTTGTTTTTCTGGATAAAAACAAGACAACTTTTGTTTTCTTTTTGAAAAACAATTTCAACTTGATTCTGTAAATTATTTTGTTTTTAATATCTTCAACTTGGGATGACATTATTATGCCCCCATAACTCAGGAACATCTGTGTAAAGCTATCCTTACATAAAGACCTCAGGGATCACACAAATGATTGCTATTTGGTTTTAGAAAGTTAAAACTCTATTTTCTACCCTTGCCATTACTTCATGGTTAATGACCAGTCATTTCTTCCTGGATTCCAGGTCTGTTCAATTATCTTCTTATGTGCATTTTTTTTAACCTACTCGATTCTAAAACAGGGAAGGCATGTGAGGAAAACTGGTGGGTAGGGATGGATGTTGGCCAGCAGATGTATTAGAGTTGCTGGGGGTGATGCTTTTCATATTATGCCTCATCTTCTCCCTTTTTTATACCACTCTGGGTTGAGTGGGGTGGATGTACCCTTAGGCCCTGCTTGAGAATCTTTATGTATAATGGAATACATAGCTGATGGAGACAATTATTCATTTCAATAGTACAGGGGCAGGAAAAAGTTGGAAACAACTGCTCTAAACCTAACTGCTGAGAGTCCAGTGAGCCTATATTTCCTTTGGATTCAGAAAATTCCCACATGTCCTAGGAGACAGGAAGAAGCATCAGAATACCTGGCAACCAGAGTTACACTGTTTGCCTAACAGCTGTCTGAAAGAATAAGAGAGGGACAATGACTGGTTAACACTTCTGACAACCACTTGTCTCCTGAGCAGATTTGGGTTCATCTAAGAGTGACTGCAAAGCCATCTCTTGACTCCTGTGCCATGATGGAGACGCATTTGGCACTGTCATGAAGTTTCAGCTTATAGTGGATGCACATTTATATATATGCTCCCATGCAGGCCCCCCTCTTTGTTTTATCTTCCCACTGCTGTTGTGTCAGCATCCCCAAATACAGCCTCTGATTAATCCACAGCTGTGGTCAGCACATGCTGAAGATGTCAGCATCTTCAAATTATTCAGTAAATAAGGTAAAAGGGACTGTCCATGCATAGTCTTAGCCATTTGAACTTATGAATAAATGCCCCAAATATTTCAACAAATGTAAATGACAGAGAAAAATCAAATTGACTTTTTTTTCCACCTTTTCCAATATACTTAATTTATCTATATTTCTGTAGCATCCATTCTGCTCAGTGTTTTGATAACCAGGCCCATCTCATAGACTCATGAGGCAGAATTGCCCAAACTGTAGCATGCTTTACTTGCCAGCTATTTGCCTTTGTTTTTCCCAGGAGGTATAGGATGTATGGGTGTTAGGATGGTTGAAATGGATCTTGAAAAAGCTAAGAAAAGCAAATAAGAGGAAACAGACTGATAACCATGGTGCATGGGTTTTGCATTCAGGCTTAATGTTTTCAGAGATCTGCCAAGGTGTTTATTTAGCAAACAATACTAATGCTACTACATCTGAAACACCTAGGATGACTTATACAAACATCATTACTTAGTAATGTCTGAAATTCTTTAATGGAACTATACTACCTGTAGAATTTGGTATTAAGCTGATATTCCCTTGGCCTAGTAGCCTTCTATAGGCCTATCTGGTTTTATTTCTGGTTCCTTATTTTCCCAATCTTTTTACCTTTCCAAAACTACCTTTTGTGCACTGTACTATACAAATGGGAAGGAGGGGACTTCAAGAGTCTTATAAAATAGAAGAGACATTCCTTTTTGAAAAAGTGCAAGAACTTGCTGAATTCTTAGTTCTTACATGCACAGTTCAGTCTAATGAAACATGTATCTCTGCTATTATCATACTTCCACAGTTTACTATATGTCCTGGTTCTGGAAACTGGCTTCCTAGTGTTGTTATTAACTTAGTTTCTTCAGTAAATATTTACAAAGTGCCTTATGTAATTCAGCAAAGATTTTGTGTTCAGACAGATGTGTTTCCAGGTAGGCAGTGAAAATTAATCAGTAGGGAGCCTATCCCAGGAACAGAGTGAATTCAAATTTGACTGGAAGAGGAGTGTTCCAGAGCTTTTCTTATGAATGGTAAGAGGTTATTGAATATATAACTTAAGGGAGCCTGAATCAGTCATCTTAAGGGTGCCTAGTACTTTGTCCAATAAAGGAACTACCCACTGCAGGACTGGAATATGAGGTAAAATGGAATGTAAAAGCAGATTTCAGTAATAAAAGCAACTGTTTCCTAAAAGCACCCTAAAAATACTTTCCTTTCCCTCTGAATTAATCTCCAAATAACAGATGAACTTCTCCAACTACCTTTTTTCCTTAAGGATTTTTGGGAAAGCACAAATCAACTTCAACAAACCTAAGTGTGTCACGAGTTGTCTCCTGGCATTTGACTTCGTGATGTGCAACTGAGTTCTCTTCCTGAAGGGGGGAACGCAATCCAGAGCATTTGTTCGGGCTCATGTAGGAATAGATCTTTGATTGCCCGGCAAATACGTTCTCCTGCAGCCCGGCCAGGCCCATGGCGGCGCGCCCCGCGCCCTCGCCGCCGCCGCCGCCGCCGCGGCCCGGCCACCAGCGCTGCCGCTGCCGCTGCTGCTGCTGCTGCCGCCGCCACCAGCGCCGCCGCGGCGCCCCGGGGAAGGGCCGGCGGCGCCCCACGGCGCCCCCTTCCCCCATGGCCTGCGAGGCAGGGCGGGCACCCGCGCGCCGCGGCAGCCCCGGGCCGCCCAGACGAGTTGTCTCCTGGTAGGTAGGGCTTGACCACACCAATGGAAGGAACCTTATGTTTACATGAGCTGGGAACTCTGGTATGGAGATCTCTTCCAAATCCAGAGCTAAGTTACTAATTCAGGTAGTCAAGCACTGCTGGTAAGCAGTGGAATCTAGATTCAAAACAGGCTTCAGCCTAGTGAGCTCACCTTTTTTCTACAAAACCATATTTATTCCAAAGTAAGGATAGCAGCTACTATAACAAAAATTTGAGTTTTTTGTTTCCAGTTTTTGTTCCCTACCTCCAGCCCCCATTAGCTTGCAGAGACCTAGTATTTCCCAGAAGTAGAATGTGGTCTATATAATGGGTAACATTTATTGAGCATTATGTATTGGCTTCTTTTCAAGAAGATTCTCTGCCCATGGTGGAAAAGATAGCACTTGGCAGTCCAAAGCTCACATCTCCACTACTGTGGACAGCGAAGAGAAGATATAGCCTCTCACAACATCCAAATACTGCTCACAAAGTCATCTCTGATTGACTTCCTTGGGTCTCATGGCCCACACTGATCACAGTCTGTCACTAGGGAGGCAGGGTACCAGAACTGGATAGCCTAGAACCGACCAGCGCCAAATTGACTGGTCCTAGCACAGACACAGTGATTTTTAAAGCACTACTTGCACCACATGGAAGAACGGTTAGAGAAGAAACTGGGAGAAAAAGGAGAAAAAAGTCAACCAAAACAACCAAATACTTCCTGCAGATCACAACAGGGAGGACTTATGGAACCAGAGCCATGGAGGGAAACCTGGGGTGGTGATCTAGGGAGCCCAGTTTATCCCAGCTGCTGTAAATTGTGTCCTCAGAAGGGACAGAGTGGAAGAGCACTCAACTAGGAGTCAAGGAATTGGGTTTCAGTGAGTTTTTTTGCCACTTACTATTAGATCATGTCACCATGTTCTGCCTCCATTTCTTCATCAGAAAAATAAAATGAAGGGGTAGGATGAGATCTCTAATTTCACTTCTGGTTTTGGCAGTCTATTATTCATCCTCCTTTCCCATGATGTCTTTGTGTATTACTTTCAAATCTCTGAAGAAAGATGACAGAAACAAGTCAGGCATGTTTCTATTTGGATACATTTTACCCTCTTTTAGACTTAATTTGATTTCCAATCTGGAGAAAAATCAATGCAGCACTTACCGTTGGTTGTAAATGAATGGACAAGCATTGAAGAAATTGTAATTTGAGAACTTGGGACAAATGTATTTACCTTACCTTGAGGTCCTGAAGTAGTGAGTTCTCATTAACGCCATATATTTCCGTGAAGTTAATCTTTCTGTGCACCTGTTCCCACATCAGAAATGGCTGCATTTGAGTGATGGTATAGGACACTTACCATGAACTTGTTTTTTTCTTAGGCTGCAAATCTGGGTCACCCTTTTGACATTACTGAACTCTGTTTACAAGTTCTCCCTCCCCACTAGAGAACAACAGAAGCCTTTGCCTTTTAAGAGCAGCTTGTGGTAATTGACACAGCGGGGAGAGAAAGAGTTCATTGAAACAGAAACAATAACAGGCGCTAATGCAGATAAATAAACTAGAACTTCTCTATCTGCCCTTGGAAATGAAAATAACTATCCTAAAAGAAAATGGGGTGAGTGTTCGTGAGAGGAGGGGAACTGGAGGGCTGGGAAAGTGGACAGGTGAAAACTTGGCCAACACTGTCTTCTGTCACACTACAGAGATTGAAAGCCAGTTTGGGAGCAGGCCGAGAAAGAGTATGGAGGTTGTTTGGTTCTGTTTGGAGCCTTGTTTTTAGCCAGAGGGTGGCAAGATGGTTTGGGTATTAACACTGTGGATATGCCTCGACTGGGTCTTACAAAGGGATGATTAAGCTAGGTATGTTCCACACATCTTGTAATCCTTGCTACTCTGGCAAGCTAAGGAAGGAAGATCACAAGTTCAAGGCCTGCTGAGGCAACTTATCAAGACCCTGTCTAAAAATAAAAATGCTGGTGGTACAGCTCAGTGGTGGATCTCCCTGGGTTCAATCCCCCAGTACCAGGAGGAAGGGGTGAGGATGACTGGTGATTCCTCCATGGCATTTATTAGCATTTGGGGGATACACTTTCTTTAGTGACTATTTGATGACTAGTCAGCTTTCCCTACTGGTATGAATTCCCTGAGCTCAAAGTCATATGCTCTTGTCTGTGGAGTTCAATGCTTGACCTCTAGAAGGGGCTCAATAATAAATAATGATAATCAATTCAAACTCAAGATTAGTCAGGCATGGTGGCAGAGATCTATCTATAGTCCCAGCTGCTCAGGAAGCTGAGGCTGGAGGATTACTTGGGTTCAGGAGTTTAAGGCCAGTCAGGGGAAACACAGCCAGATGTTGTTATTTAAAAAAAAAAAAAAAAAAAAAAAAATCAAAGAATTATTATGTGGAAAGACACAAAGGGTAGCATATTACTGACAGAAGAGACAAGTTTAGGTTGGTTTCAGTACTTCCAAGGGGTTTTCATTCCGTGGACCCTCTTATCTATCTTATGAAGCAGGAAGTAAGGGCCTTCAATTGTGGTTATCACCAGAACCCAGTTTCCTGCTGCCCAATTGCAGCACTCCATTAAGAGCCATCAGGTTGGGTCTTTGTTAAAGAAAACCCCTCATTCTCTCCTCTTCTGAAGCAATAGAAGACTTCATTTAAGAGGACCTGGTCTCCCTTTGTGCACAGATATACAAACTCCCAGTGGGAAATGTTTGCAATCCATTTAGTACAGAAAGAGGGACATCAAATTTCCTATAACTGCAGGAAGCAGAGAAGACTGGTTTTCTGCTAAATCATGGTGTTACTGTATCACGAAACCAATCTCCCTGCCATCGTGCAGGCTAAATTCCCCACCTATGCTCCTGAATCATTCTAATATTCAGCCAGTGAGAAGCTCTTTCTCATCCTGGGAGCACAAAGATTGTTCGCATTTGGGCTCATTGTCCAGCCCCTCACCCAAGAGTGACCTCCCTCCACCTTTAAATCCACAGAGCTGTAGAGTCAATTCTTTGTACCCAAGGAGTTGCTTTTCATGGTTACTCATATAAAGCAGAGGAGGTGGTTTTACTTCACAGCGTGTAAATCCTAGTCTTGCAGGAGTTCATTCCTCCTGGGTCTGAACCCCTCCAGCTCACTGGGTAGTTACACTTCTTTTCACAGCCTGGGACCCCCAAAAGCACCCAGGCAGGTTTCCTAACCGTAGCCAATCAATTTCTCTACAGTAACATAAAATAATACAAATATTCACACTATTCCATAGTCAAACATTGTTCAAAGTTCCACTCCTGCAAGGTACATGGTGTGATCTCCATTTTGCACATAAAATACTGAGGTTGAGGGGCTGGAGTTGTCGCTCAGTGGTAGAGCCCTGCCTAGCACACGTGAGGCCCTGGGTTTGATCTTCAGCACCACATAACAAACAAATAAATAAAGGTCCATCTACATCTACAACAACAACAAAAAACCAAAAAATACTGAGGTTGAGATCATTAGGTAATTTGCACTGTGAAGATCTGTCTTAATTCCTATATTACATAGGATGAAATCCAAGATCTGAAATGCCATCATTATCCCTAAAGCAGAGTTCTCAAGCTTGTTAATTCAGAGCGGTCAAGCTACACTCAAACCAAGGTCTCAGAATGCCAAACCTGGGTCATTATCACAAGACTCTAGCTCCTTTAGACAAAACCTACATTTCCTTAAAATTGCATACGAGGGAATCAAATTTCTCAAGAATGTATCTTTTCTTACTATTCACTCCCTCCCTAAAGCCTGCATTTTTCCACAAATATTTTCATCATGATTTTTTAAAAATCTTTGCATTCTTTGAAGGGACACAAACATAGATACGTGCTAGGTATTTTGCTCAGCTCACTCCCATTGGAGGTTTTTCTTACATGCATCCAACTTGGGGTCTGCTCAGTCACCCTATCTTTTAGAGCTTTGTTTGCTGCCAACTCCTCTGTGAAACCCTCCAGACCATACCAAATCACGCACCTCATGAAGCATCTTTCACACACAGTTTAAGTAATATGTTCACCTAACACTCTTAGGTTCCATTGTTTTGTTTTGTTTTTGTTTTTTTGAGACAGTATCTCACAGAGTTGCTTAGGGTCTCACTGAGTTGCTGAGGCTGGCCTCGAATTATGATCCTCTTGCTACAGTGTTGGGAAGTAGTAGGGACCACTACTTCCAGCTATCTTCTGTCTGTATCATCTCTACCAGAGGTAACTTTCTGTTCCAAGGTACCTACTGCTGGTCAGAATCCAGGCATGACGGTTTTGACCCAGAGCTTCCTACAGCTGCATTTTTGTTGTTTGTATTTAGAACATTGTAATTGCTCACTGACACTTAAGAGCTGTTACTTGTTCTTCAGGAAATCCCAGCCACCACCCCTTGCACACCTAACTCACAAACTTCTCTGGCTGCTTCCACCTTGCCATTTACCCTTCTCCAGAATCTGGTCTTTGCCTTATTTCAGACCCTCACCATTGCGCAACAGACTCTTGAAAGAGTATCCTAACTGTCCCTCATGCCTCCAGTCTTACATCGCCCTACCCCTAACCCAGTCATTCCCCACATCTCTTCTAAAGTAGCCTGTGGTCTTCCTGCAATGCAAACTTGATCACATTATTACTCTGCCTGATGTTGTTTACTGGATACCTTACCATCTTATAGCTCTTTCCATATGGCATCCTAGATGCCCACAAGCCCTCCCGGGCTGCCTACTGCAAGCCATTTCAGCTTTGTCTCCTACATTGCCTACTTTCACTTCAGGCATTCCATATATCTCCCTGAATGCCGAGTACAAAAACTTTACTCACATCGTTTTCTTTTGACATTTCTTTGTTAACTACTCACCCTTCAAAAATATGCCATCTGATGAACTAGTGACTAGTCACATAGGGCTACTGAGCCCTTGATTTGTGGTTTATCTGAATTATGATGCACTGTGTTATAAGTACAAACACTGAATTTTATTTTGAAGGCACAAGATGAAAAAAGGTACATGATGTCTCAATAATTTTACATTCATTACACATTGAGAAGATAATGTTTTGGATATATTGGAATAAACAAAATAGATTATCAAATTTATTCCTTGCTAGTTTCCAAAGACAGGCTGTCTTCTGTTCATCATTAAGATGTCTAAACTACCTAAAGCAATGTAAACATTTATTGTAATCTCTTATCAAAATTCCAACAGCATTTTTGGCAGAACTAGAAAAATCCACACTAAAAGTTGTACAGAATCTCAGAGAACCCCAAATAGGCAAAACAATCTTGAGAAAGAAGAACCAAAATTGGAGGTCTCAAACTTCCTGACTTTGGAACTTATTACAAAGCTATAGTAATGAAAATGGTGTGGCATTGGCAAAAAGACAGATATGTAGACTAATGGAATAGAAATAAACCCTTACATATATGGACAAATGATCTTCAACAAGGGTGTCAAGACCTTCTAAACAATAAAGGATTGTCTCTTCAACAAATGGTGCTGGGAAAACTCAATATCCAATGCAAAAGGATGAAGTTGAATCTTCCCATTATATAAATTAATTCAAAATATATTGAGACTTAAACATAAGAGCTAAAACATAAAACTCTTAAAGAAAACTTGGGGGAAAATCTCCATGACATTGGAATTGGCAATGATTTCTTGGATATGAAAAAAACAAAGGCAACAAAAGTTAAATGGGACTACATCAAAGTTTAAAGTTTCTCTTTATCAAAAGACACAACAGAGCTGGGCATAGTGGCATAGTTTCTGTGACCCCAGAAACTCAAGGTTGAGGCAGGAGTACCACAAGTTCTAGGCCAGCCTGGTAACTTAGTGAGACCCTGTCCCAAAATAAAAAATAAAAAGGTCTGGAGGGTTAGCTCAATGGTAGAGCATCCCTGGGTTCAGTTCCCAATATCAAAACAAAACAAAACAAAAACATACAACAGAGTGAAAAGACAATCTATGAAAAGGAAGAAAATTATTTGCAAGTCACATACCTAATGGGTTAATGTTAGACTATATCAAGAACTCCCACAATTCAACAACTATCCCCACAACAACAACAACAAAAAAGGAACCCACTTAAAAAACGGACAAGGACTTGAATAGACATTTCTCCAAAAATGATTCAAAAGATGACAGGAAAATACATGAAAAGATACTCAACATCACTAATTAAGAAGGAAATTTCATCAAACACCACATTAGGATATTACTGCACATTCACTGGGATGACTGGAATCTAATATAATAGTAAGTGTGAGTGTGGTGTGGAGAAATGGGAATACTTGTGCACTGTTGTGGGAGTGCAAACCGGCAAAGCAGCTGCAGTTGGTCCTCAAATATTAAATATAGAATTACCATAACACCACTTCTGGGCATACCATCCAAAGAATTGAAAACAGGATCTCAGAGATACAGGTACATCTATGTTCATTGCAGCATTATTCACGATGACCAAAAGATGGAAGCAAATCAAGTGTCTGGCCATCAGCAGATGAACAGATAAGCTAAATGTGGCTCATACATACAAGGGAATTATTCAGCCTCAAAAAGGAATGAAATTCTGATCCATGATACAACCATGGACGGACCTTGAAGACATTAAGCTAAATGAAGCTAGTCACAAAATGATAAATCCTGCATAATTTCACTAATAAAAGAAAAAATAGAATTAAACTCACAGATTCAGTAAGTAGCATAGTGGTCACTAGGGCTGGGGAGAGAGGGAAATGAGGGAATTCCTGTTTAGTGGATATAGATTTTCAGTTTTGCAGGATGAAATGGTTCTGGAGATTGGTTGCACCAAGATGTAAATTTGCTTAACACTACAGACCTGTACATTTAGAAATGGTAAAGAAGGTAAATTTTATGTTATATGTATTTTTCCACGACTAAATAAATATTCTAAAAAATTCTTACTGAAATATAACCCTCCCTTCTCCCTGCCTATCAAATGAATTAACTACTCCCAGGGCCTCGTGCTTGCAAGGCAAGCACTCTACCAACTGAGCTATCTCCCCAGCCCCCCCCCCCCTTTTTTTTTAAAGCTATTTACAAAAAGTTTTATTCTACCACTTCTACTTTTAAATATATCAAGCACTTCTAAATATCTAGAAGGACTAGATATTTCACATAAGAACTTGTCTGCACACAGTACTGGTAAATAAAATTGTCCATGTAGTAATGATTATAATCTGAGGTATCTTCTAATATGACTATTTTGTCCTTGAACCTTTCCATCCTCACTTCCTTCTCTCTACTTTCAGTCCAGTGGATAAGTACAGGACTGCTCCCTCCTTTGATTCTGAACATTCTCTACTATGGCTCATACCACATTTTGGTAATTGTTTGTTTGGCAGGATAAAGGTTACTTATTCTGGGGTGAGATGAATATTCACCCACTTCTGAGGCCTTGAGCAGAACCTAAGAAAATATACTAGGGTCTGTGACAAGACAGAAAAGAGGCAGTGACTCTGACAGCATAATGTGCTACAGTGGACAGTTATTAGCAAGAGTAGATATTGAGTCTTGTAGATGTCGTGCTCTGAGGCTGGATGAGGGGCACCATTGTTTTCAGCCATCCTTTCAAAGCTATAATATGAAGACCTAAAGGACACTTCTGTCCTCCCCAACACACAAAAACACCCCCTTCTCCATCATGAGGTCAACCAGCTGAAACAATTGGCCCAACCCAGTCTGATCCACTGGAAGAGAGGAAGATGTTCATTTGAGATAGGTTCAAGATAAAACAGCTTATCAAACAGATAAGGAACTCAGTGGGACAAGAAAAGAACTAATTTGCTGCTCCACCGACTCCCTGGATGTATGACACATAACAAAAAAAAAAAAAAAATTCTTTTTCTGATTATAGATTGGAACTTTTTGCCCTTCCAAGGTCATAGCCAAGAGGTTACATTTGATTAGTCTTGGATCTACGGTAACTCCTTTAGGGCAGGGACCGTACCACATTCATCTTGGTATCCCCAGTGCCCGCTAGTCCTGGCTCAAAGCAGGTGCCTAATAAATGCCAAACAGATGACTGAATGGTTAGAGGGAGGGCAAAAATCCAGATGGAGGCCTTTGACCAAGTAACTAGTCCACCCCAGAGGGAAAGAACAGTCTGTATTAGGGAGCCACAGAGAGCCCAGGAGGTCTGGTAAGGAGAGAAGCAGCAGAGCAGACATGAAGGGAAAAAAAATAAAATAAAATAAAGTGGTTCATTATAAAGCCCCAGTTTAAGCACAGATGAAATTCACACCCTCCAGTTCTACATTCCATTGTCTCACTGGTCATTATACAGTGCCAACATTTATCTGGTCCCCAGCAAGTTTCCTTTTGTTCTATAATTTCAGCTCCATTAGAAGCTCCACCATAACAGTAGCTCAGTGGCCCTGATTCCACAAGCCACAGATTTGCTTCAGTTTTAAACTAGACATGGTTTGATCTGGCTGACTGGATTGGCTCAGGTCTGCTAACAGTAAGATTCTCCAGTATGGCCCTTTCATGCCCTCAGTCCTTTATGTTTTTTTCCCTCCCCTGGAATCCTGGAAAGGATTCCTAACAATGGGAAATCAAAACATCAGCTTTTTTTCTTGTTCAACATAATGTCAACATAATGGCACCCCGTCAAACACACATTCACAGAATTTGCAAGCTAGAAGGAAGAACAGAGACTAATTCTGCCAGAAGAACAGAGGAAAATTCTGCCAGGAAGCTGAGTTGGGTCCCCGCGAGTGAAAAGTAGAACTCAGAGCCTCTGGCTTCCAACCCTGAGCTCCTTTTCTTCTACTGTCCACTTGCAGATGCCATCATATCTGCTTGGGACACTCCAGCTCACCCTTCTGCATTTTCTGCAACTAGAGCCCTCTCTAGACAGTTCTATGTCATTTGCTTAGGAGGAGAGAAATGGGTAGCCACAAAAAATTTCCCAGTCAGAAGCACGCTGGTTAGTTAGAATTTGCCGGAAACAGTTGTAGGGTTGATGAGTTGAGTGGCGGCAAGGCACTGTTGGCTGGTAGTCCAAATCCTCTAGCATCCACCACCAGGCACTGACTGAGCACCTAGCGGGTGCCTGGACCATTCATAGCTCCCTAAGAGTTGAATGACTGACTGCCATCCATTCCTCTCCTGGACCAAGGGAGCCTTACTAACCATCAGACAGGAATGTAAGATTCTCGTGGTAGATGTGGCCTTAACTCCCAGAGAGACTCCAAGAAAATATTTAAAAATTTCCAACAGGATTGGTCTGAGGCTTAGCGGGAAAGGGAGGACGGGGGGGTCATCTAGAAACGGTATTCTTGGAGTCCAGAGAAAAACACACACGAACTAACAGCAGTGCTGTGAGCCACTCTGAGAGCCATGCTGCAGGCTCCCTGTCCCGGGAGCCCCATCTCACCCGCACCCCAGGCGGGAGCTTCCAACTCCCGGTCCAGGGGGCTCCGGGGTAGTTCCTGCGGAGCCTAGGCAGAGGGAACCTACGGGGTCCTTTCTCTTTAAGAGCCCACGGGCAGTGCTGATTGGCTGTAGCTATGCAGGTCTTTCTCCGCTGGCTCCCTGTGAGCGCTCCCTCCCTCTCACCCCGCGCTTTCCGCCCCTGCTCGGCTCCTCCACCCGCCCCTCGCTCCCGCCTCCTCTTCCTCGCAGCTGAGTTGAGCTCGACAGCTGCACGGGTAATACGCCAGCAACAGATGCCAGCCGCCAGGACTGGCATTCTTGGGCTACGCTGAACGCCTGAATAAGAGGGAAGGGCTGGGAGGGCGGGGACTCGAGGTGCTGAGAATCCAGCTAAAAGGCAGGAGCCCCCACCGTACCCACTAGCTCCGCGCACAGCTGCTGCCAGCGCCCACCTTTCC
Organism: Sciurus vulgaris; assembly: GCF_902686455.1. Taxonomy (NCBI): domain Eukaryota; kingdom Metazoa; phylum Chordata; class Mammalia; order Rodentia; family Sciuridae; genus Sciurus; species Sciurus vulgaris. The sequence continues at coordinate 77,736,036 of NC_136469.1, forward strand.
CCAGCCATGCCAGGCCCGGCCACCGACGCGGGAAAGGTTCCCTTCTGCGATGCCAAGGAGGAAGTCCGTGCTGAGCTCGAAGGCTTGGCGTACGGCGATCGCCAGGAGAGGCCCGGCGCGCGTGAGCAGCGGCTGAACATCGTCTGGAGGAACGTGGTCCTGATGAGCCTGCTTCACTTGGGAGCCGTTTACTCCTTGGTGCTCATCCCTAAAGCCAAGCCTCTCACTCTGCTCTGGGGTAAGTGCCGCCGGAGCCCTCTACGCTCCAGGCTCAGGGAGGGGCCCCACCTGGCGCGCGAGGTCGCCGCTCGGCCACCGGCGGTGTGGAGCTCCCTGGTTGTCCGCTTGGCTTCCCTACGCGCCCTGGTCCCCTAGGGATCCAGTTCTGTGCCCTTTCGGACGGGCAGGTATTTCTGTCCAGGCATTTTCAACTTTTGCTCCCCCCTCCGCTGTCAGTCTAAATAAGCGTATTTGCTGGCTCCTTATGGAGATCCTGAGGGACCCAGCCCTGCCCGCCACCGCTGTGCGCCAGGGGAGCAGAGAGAGAGGATAGGTACAGGCTGCGTGGAGCGAGGACATGGCTCCGTGGAGCGAGGACAGCGGGTGGTAGTGTGGCTGTCCTGGTCCCAGGGTTCCATCTGCCGTGTTTCAACTTCTGGTCTCCCTTGGCGGGTCACAGACCTCGGAGCCGAGTTAATAAAAAGAAAGGTAAGAGGGAGCGGGAAGAGACCTGGCGCAGGGTTGATTTTGGTTTTCGCGCATTAGATGGAAGAAAACCGTCCCTTTCCTGTCTCTTCGAGGCCCCTCTCCCTGCCTGTTCCGTGATCTTGCAATGCCCACTTGCTGTTCTCCATACCCAGAAGTTTCTCTAAGCAAAGGAGCCGGTGGCGAGAGAGAGCTCTGTCCCAGCACCAACCTCCTCTGACAGTGGCAGAGTCGAGTTCTCTCCAGGCGCTTTCTGTATCTGGCCAGTGCAGGTCTGTCCTGCATCTGTGAGTGCACCTGTGGCTTTCGGGCCATCCTCCTTTCTTACACCTCCCACCACAGGGAAGGGATCCCAGGAGCAGAGCACCACCTCTCCAGAGGCCCCAGGGTCTCTGTGCCTGTGCTACAGGATCCCAGTTTCTGAACCACCTAGCAGGCCTTCCTAGCCCAAGACTGATTTAGGCTTCTGTCACCAAAACTGCAGTAACCAAAACAAAAGGCACAGACATTGATATACTGGACTGAGACTTGGAAGAGGTAACCCAAGAAGCCCTTTAACTCTGGTTTCCCTGATCTGTAAGGAACTGGGACAGGAGAAGCACAACCTACTTTTATTTCTAGAGGGGAAGAGGCAAAAACAGAAGACCTCTTTCTTCAAGGCCGCTTATTCGACATAGATCCAGCTGCAGATGCATATGTACAAAATAGGGTCACTGGGGTTCCAAGCCTTCCCTTGAAGCCCTGCAGTCCCTGATCTTGGAAGCAAACCCATCCAGAATTGGATACCTCTTAAAGGGGGGTGTGGCTCAGGGAGTAAACATAATGTTGAGGGATGGTGACAGAAGCCAGCTCTTAGGGAATCCCTAAAGCCTTTAAAGTCCCCCCAGAGCTCGGGTAATCCCCCGTCTCATCCCTCTCCCTTCATTGTGCCTTCTCAATTCCTTGTGGTTTTCACCATTGTTCTTCTTAAACGGTATAATTCTGTCTACCTTTATCTCTAAGTGACAGCATGGTATGATGTTCAGTCATTGCTTAATAGACACTCTCCCATTGCCAACCAAAGGCTCTGCTGCCTGGAGGCTCCATCCAGGTCCTGGTTCCCTCAGCTTTCAGAAGCCGGGCTGGGCATTGAACTGCAGAGCCCACTTGCCTCTAGGGGACAGGGCCTTATCTTTAATAGCTTCAGCGTTTAGAACGCGCTCAAGAAATGAGCACTTAAAATATTATCTTACATGCCTGGAGCTCCATGGGACTCACAGACTCCACTCTTACAACCTCTGAACCTCAGGACCCTGGCGTTCTGCCAGGAGCCACAGGACCAGGCCCTCCTCGGGTTTGCCATGTCACCTCTGCCCTGTCCCAGACTGTTTTTAGTGGTGAAGACTGAATATTTGTTCTGAAAGACCTTGACCAGAGGGCCCCTCCGTTGGCCCCCAACTCCTCTAACTGCCTCAGAGAAGGCAACACACTGCAGGAATCTAGTTTCCCTTTTGCAGGTGATGTTGCCAAACCCCATCCTGTACCTCTGCCACTCTCTGTTAGCTCTGTTCTCTAAACCTTGCTTCTTCCTTTCCTTACCTTCAGTGCCCAAAATTGTGACTTAGAAATATTTCAAATAATGGAGCTTATCTGACCCATGGTGGGGGGCCAGGATGAGGGACAATCATACAATCATATTGCAGCTAGGATCAGTTGTGATAATGTCTAGACTCTCAGACAATCAGAAGGACCAGAGGACTGTTGGTTGCCTTACAGTTATTTTCAGTGAAAACCCTCGTGTTTTGATCCACAAATCTACCCCCGCCTTTGCCTATACGTCCCTCACTGCTTCTGTATAACATTAGGGCTGAGTTTGTGTTTTTCTGTCTTTCTTTTTTTTTTGGTACTGGGGTTTGAACCCAGGGGCACTTAACTACTGAACCTCATCCCCAGCCCTTTTTTGTCTTTTATTTAGAGGCAGGGTCTTGCTGAGTTGCTTAGGGCCTTCACTAAGTTGCTGATGTTGACTTTGAACTCTCTTTCCTCCTGCCTCAGCCTCCTGAGCTGCTGGGATTACAGATGTCCAACACAGTGCCTGGCCTAAGGCTGAGTTCTTGCCCCAGTGGGCTGCTCATCCACTCAGGGACCTGAGTTGTCAAGGAAATAGGCTTGCTCCTCCATCGCTTGCCACCCTCCACCCCAAGTGAGGTTGCCTGAAACAAGAGACATCCATGCAGTGTACCCCTCAAGGGATGTGTTAGGTGTACAGTGTGAAGGGAGTGATTTACATGGTGGAAAATGTCGTCCATGAAAGATCCATCAAGTACTTCTATCCATCTCCTGCACAGCCTGATCCTCACCCCCAGCCTCCTTGGGGTCAGAGCAGTTTGTTTTTCCTTCTGCTCTTCCCATTTTCCTGAGAGGGCAGCCTGTCAGAACAGAATGCTTTTGGTCTTCACAAGTCCTCAGGGATGAGTTTATTCATTTCAGGGACAGAAAACAAACTCCACTGAGAGTAACCTGAAGGTTTGAGGTCACAAAAGTACCAGCTTTGAGGGTTCCTGGTCAAAGGGACAATTAGACAATGCCCTGAATATTGAGCTGGGAGTGATGATCAGCAGTCATGGTATTGAGATAAAAGCCCTAGGGCCCAATCGAACCGTTCCCTGATTGTCTCCAGGAATCTGACTGTTGACTCCCAGAAACATCAGGACCTTTTCTGGTTTCTCCCTAAATGTCATCAGAGCCCCCTAAATGTGTGCCATGTGACATTTTTTTTTTCCCCCTCAAAAAGGCAACTTCAGTTGCAAAGTAGTAATTTACCCTTGTCCCTTGAATGGATCAGCCATCCTCCTTCTATCCTGCCATGGCACAAACGTGACTATTGTGAAGGCAGATGTGGGATTCTCCAGGGCCCTTTCTGTATCTGGTCCATCCTGAGTCCATCCTATGGCAAGGGAGCTGAGAAGCAGAGATTAAGGGCAGCATCAGGGAGGGGAGTCAGGAGAAGCTTGGTGGTCCAACATGCAGATTTGGAGAATTGCCCAAAGATGAGCTGTCTCCTGTCAGGCATTAGGTAACCTAACTACCACAGCTGGGGCCGATGTCTTGTTGGTCCTGCTGTCTTTGTTGGGTTATGCTTCTTTTCCATGAAGGCCCTCAGGGTGCTCCAAGAATGTATGCCAATTTACTTCTGTCTTGCCTCCAGGTGTTCTAGAGTGAGTAAGGCTTAGCAGAGGGGCAGATCTGAGCGGGCATTCCTGTGGTTCTTGCATGGCCTTGGATAAATTAACATCTCTGAACCTGTTTCTCACCTGAAAAATGGGTGTATCAATGATACTTGTTCATAAAGTTGTGAGAATTAAATTAGCTAATATATGTAACTCACTTAGTATAGTACCTGGACCTTGGTTGGTGTTAAGTAATTATGAGCTGCTGTTATTATCACTGGTTCTAATACTGGATCTTTTTCCTTAATAGAAGAATAAAAGGCCTTCCTGCAGTCCCATAAATTGGCATAGAACTTGGCTTCATTGTGTCTCTTATTTTGGCTTTGAAGATAAGGGCTCTTTCTCAAAATCCCAAGGAGAGATGAGCACCTATCCTTTTTCTGTACTTCCTCCCTCCTTTATGCCCTCCTCGTTTTTCCTCTCTATTTTCCTTCAAAACATCACCATTTTGCAGCTAGGAATCTGTTTTTGTTCCTCTGACACCTCATCTGGTCTTTGACCCTGTCTTTGGGGATTCTGGAACATAGTCGGTAATGATTGCTGTAGAAACAGGGCCAAATTATTTTTCTGAATCTCAGTTTTGACCTGTTTTTTTCCCCTTCCATCCCCTTGAGCCATTATTGGGAAACAAATCTGTGATACTGAAATAAAGTATTCAAAAACCCAAAACTAAAAAACTGAATGACCCTCCCTTCCTTTTAAACTCCGTAATCCCAGCCCAGGGTTGTTGCAACTCCTGCATTTTTAATAAATGGGCAAGACTAAGAGCTTACCCAGACTGGACTGGAGCAAAACTAGAGAGAATAGAGTGCTTTTTGCTGGCTAAACAGTCCAGCAAGTGTAACATTATTAACTCAGTTTTTTTCCAAAACTGGTCAAGGTCACTGCAGTTTGTACCATGATCATAAAACTAGAAATCGAGCTGCAGAGTGGAAACCAGGGCTGGAATCCTGGCATTGCCAATTAGTTCAACTTCAGACTTGCCCTTTATAATTTGTGAGCCTTGGTTTCCTCATTTGTAAAATGGAAATAGTAATACTGAACCGACAGGGGGGTATGTTAAAGGGCTTGGCAGAGAGTAGACACTCGGTGCTCTCTACTCTTTATTATCTCCCAAGGGATGGGTGGGGGGTTTGAATACTTGTGATTCAAATGTGAGACACAGCTTTTAATATTTGATATGACTGTGCTACAATGCTTTAGTTCTCACTTTATCTACTTTTGTGTCTTGCCTAATTTTATAATGATCACTTAGAAAAAGCCAGTGTTACAAAAGGGTGACAACAGCCATGGTGCTTTATTTATTTATTTTATTTCTTTTCCAGTGCTGGCAGTTGAACTGAAGGTCTCACACATGCTAAGCAAGTGGTCTACCACTGAGCTACATCTCCAGCCTCCTTGGTGGGTTTTTTAAGAATTTACAAAAGCAAATGTGTTTGGGAGGCGTTTTCCTTGAACATTTTGACATTTTGACATTTTGACATTCTGTAATCTCTGCCATGCAGTCTACCTGTCCTTCTGTCCTATGTTTCATTGGAAGTGCCAACAACCTTGGGGTATAAAGAATATAGACTTTGTGGCTGGGTGTGTAGCTCAGGTGGAATGCTTGCCTAGCATGGACAAGGCCCTGGGTTCATCCCTGACACAGAAAAAAAAAAAAAAAAAAAATGGGTATGGAACCTCAAATAAAGGGTCTAGGTCCAAAGCCCTACCCCTCTCGCCCGTGTAGGCTTGGGCAAATTACTCATCCTCTCATCTCTCTTCCTGGTGACTTCAGTTTGCATTGAGGATCGTAACAGCACAAATGGCGTAGGTCTGCCACTGGAACGAAATGAAGCAACTGCAGCAGAGGCTTGGCCAGTGCAGAGTCAGCCAGCCCTCGCCGCTTCATTCGCTGACTGCCTTGGTGCTTTCCTCCGCTTAGTCCCTCTGTTGAGCTCTTCCTTTGCCGGCTGAGACCTGTTCAGACCAGCGCACTGGGGATGAAGAAAGACCCCTGGTGGTCAGGTGGCCCAGGTCATGCTCAAAGGCGGTTTGTCTCAGGTTTTATTTCTTTTGGCAGTGGATTGGGGGCCTCAACAGGGCCAGCTGCCTCCCTCATAAACACTGTTGTTTGTTTATTATATGTGTGAATGGCCATGAGAGAGCCTCGCAGTCCTATATGCTTAGCGTGTGCAAGGCCCTGGGTTCACAAATTCACGTCCACTAATTCATAATTCATTCTCTCTCTCTCTCTCTCTTCTTTTTTTTTTTAGTACTGGGGATTGAACTCAGGAGCTTGCACATGCTGCTAGGCAAGCTACTATTGATCCATGCCCTAGACCTTTTTTATCTTTTGAGGCAGGGTCTCACTAAGTTGCCCAGGCTGGCCTTGAACTGTTGTCCTGCTGCCTCTGCCTTCTGAGTGTCTGGGATTACAGGTGTGCACACCAAGCTACCTCTTCCTTTCTAATTGGGATGCTTTTTATTTGCTTTTCTTCCTTCTTTACTCTGGCTGGGATTGCCGCTAGGTTGCTGAGGCTGGCCTAAAACTTGCAGTGGTCCTGCCTCAGTCTTCTGGGTTGCTGGGCATGAGCCACCATGCCCAGCTTGTTTTTCCATTCTGGCGGTTGTCAAAAATGACTGTTCGGGGGCTGGGGTTGTGGCTCAGTGGTAGAGCGCTTGCTTAACATGTAGAGGCACTGGGTTTGATTCACAGCACTGCGTAAAAATAAAATAAAGATATTGTGTCTATCTACAACTAAAAATATTTTTTAAAAAAATGAATGTTCATCAGAATCACTTCAGTAGTTTTTAAAATTTTCAGATGTTTGGGCCCCTATCCACCCTACTGAATCTGAATCTCCCAGAGTGATACCCTGACTTAAAAAAAAAAAAAAAAAAAAGACATTTTAATTTTTTTTAGGTGTTTCTGATGCACAACTAGGCTGATAGGCATTATTTAGTTTCCTTATTTAACAATATTTATTACCCAGCCATTCATTGCTGCCATTGTGAGGCAGGTGAGCTGGCAGGTGTACAGGCAATATCCGCCAAGTCAGCGTAGGTTTCACAGCACAAAGCTGCTGCTGGAGGACGTGGGAACTGAGGGGAGTCTTCGGGAAGCTGGGGCCGGCTGGCTGAGGGGCCTCTAAAAGATACCTGTGTACGTATGTGGAGGGGGCCGGTTCCATTCCTACTTCACTTCTACCCTAGAACTGGCCTTAAAGCAGCTGCTTCTCACCTGCCTGCATTTCAGGGGTCCTCTCTTCTACTTCCGCTCCCCATTTCTGTGGGTGTTAGGGCCACTGCATGGTCTGAGATTTATAAAGGAAGGTTTGAGGGCTCTGGGTTCCCACAGACTGCAGGCTTCTCTGTGAAGCATCCTAGATCTTCAGAACAAACATCCAGGCACACCCCCCCCACCCCCCCCAGCTGCAGCCACCTGAGCCTTAAGAGCCCTGCTACTCTAAGTGTGGTCTTTGGGCCAGCAGCATCAGCATTACCTGAGAGCTTTCCTAAATAGTGAATCTCAGATTTTATCCCTGACCTATTGAATCAATAGCTGCATTTTAACAGTATCTCCAGGGGCTCATCAACAAGCTATGATTAGAGAAGTACCCTGTGGCCACAAACTGGCAATTTAGAGAAGCAGGACTTGAGTGGGATTTTGCAATTTTCCTTTTAATGGTCTCGTCTCCTTTGCTTCCCCTCCTACACTTTTGACTCCTTGTAGCTTATTTTAGAACATGTCAGGATCCTGCTTCTCTAACCAACAAAAGGCCGTTGCTAGTCTTTCAATCACCAGCAGCAGCAGCAGCAGCAGCAGCAGCAGCAGCAATGTTTAATTCATCGGCTAGAAAATTAATTTTATTTTCATGCACAGATAACAGAGGAAAATAATAAGGAGACCTTGTCTTTGGGACTTTCGCATGTCTATTTAACAGATGAACTGGTAACAGTATGAGCCTGGGGGTTAGGCTGGCTTTCCACAAATTTGAGAAGCAGATTTTATTAGTTGGGATAAAATATTTGACTTTTGGCTGTAGATATCACAAAATTCCGCTTCAGTGGCTTATATGATAAAGAAGATTTCTCATTTCACCAATAAGAAATTCTAAGGCGGGGCACTAATGGGAGGACCCAGCAATGGCATAAAAGAGCAGTTTTCTTTCCCGCTTTGGTGGTCTTTTTGCATTTAGTTTTCCGTGTGGTTACAAGATGACTGTCAGAGTTCCGTGGAGTTACGACACTATCCTAGGGAAGAAGAGAGAGGCTGCCCCTTCTTGCTTTATCACAGAGTAAAAATCTTTTCCTTGTCGCTTCACCACTGATGTCCCCTCAAGTCTCACTTGCCAGGATTGGGTCACGTGTCCCTTATTAAAGCAGTCATTGGCAAGGGAATGGATTCTGGTGGTCCGTTCAGCCTGATCAGGACTGGCTGCTGTCCTAGTCCATCAGGCTGCCTGTAACAGAACTTTTGAACCACAGATTTGTTTCTCAGGGTACTAGAGGCCGGGAGGTCCCAGACTGGGGAGGCTGTAGATGGGTGCCTAGTGAGGGCCCACTTCCGGATTCCAAGAATGGCACCTTCTCTCTGCGTCCACACATGGTGGAAAGGGCATGTGTCTCTGGGTCTTCTTTTATAAGGGCACTAATTCCATCCCATGGGGGTACCGTCCTTATGGTGTAATCACCTCTCAAAGGCCCCACCTCTGACTTCTACCACCTTAGGGGTAAGGATTCCAACACTTGAAATTAGACAAATTCATGCAGACCCTAGCAACCACCGAGTCACATGAAGGGTGGGCAAAGAGACAAACAAACTCCAGGCTCTGCTGGAGGGAAAAGGCAGACATGGCTGCTGGTACAGACCACACCTCTTCTTCCTTCCTTCCCCTGGGGTGCACCGCCTCTGTCTGGAGAGGCTTTAGTTCCCAGGACTTACGTTTCAGTGTTTTCTGCCTTTTGCCACTGACCTCTTATGCTTGTCTGGGGTCTTGCGGTCATCATGGTGAGTGGTAAATGTCTGCTTTCTCCTGAGGCTCCAAGTTCCTCCAGAGCAGCTCTGCCCCAACCTAACACAGATGCCCAACATGCAGAGTGGAGTGGATGGATCAAGGGATAAATGAATGAGTCTAAGTCACCGTGGGGCCTAAGGGAATTTGCATTTGATCCCTTAACTTTAAAAATGATGCCCCCCCCCCACCCCGGAGAACTGTTTGGTTTCGGGGGAAGGATGGGGAGAGGGAGGCCCCTTCCTCAGTGCCCTGGAGATCTGCATGCACCTTTGTACCTGTCCACCCTGTGAATAACCTTGGCCTCTGAGGAAGCTTGCATTTCTCTATGCTCCTCAGGGCTTTGATGAGGGGTGATGGGTCAGAGTGGGTTGAGTGTGGAGGTGGGGAATGTGACTCTGGGCACAGGGAATTCTTAACTACCCTTGGAGTAGGGTTTCTGGAACTGAATTAAAAAGACAGAAAACCCAGTGACTTAGAATGTAGTTTTTTTTTTTTTTTTGGGGGGGGGGGGGCTCTTGACCCCTGAGCTACATCCCCAGCCCTATTTTGTACTTTATTTAGAGACAGGTTCTCACTGAGTTGCTTACTGCCTCCCTTTTAGCTGAGGCTGGCTTTGAGCTTGTGATCTTCCTGCTTCAGCCTCCTGAGCTGCTGGGATTACAGGCATGTGCCACTGTGACTGGCTTAGAATGTGTTCTTGGCTTTGGGAACACACTTTTCCCCAGACTGTTGATTTTATGATTGTTCATTTTTCATGTGACACAGAACCTCACTGATGAAGTCACAGCCAGATTTCTGTTCTTTTTTTTTTTTTTTTAATTTAAATCTTTTGTAGTTGTAGATGGATACATACCTTTGTTTTATTTATTTATTTTCATGTGGTGCAGAGGATCGAATCTAGGGCCTACATACACTAGGCCAGTGCTCCACCACTGAGCCACAACTTTCTGTCCTCTTGCCTTAGATTTTACTTAAGGGCAGTTAAAAGTCCAGTGCCTCCTCACTTAACCCCACCCAGCAAGTGCTTTTTATTTACATAATCTAAGAACGAAGTGTATTACCAAGAGGGAAGGTGCTATGTGATGAGGAAAACAGAACAATAGCTTTTAGACAGAGTATGGAAACCATTTTTGAAAGTGAACATTCAGGAAGATGTACAGAGCAGAAATGTAATGTAATCGTGTAAAACCTTTGAGTCAGATATGCATGTAAATTGCCTACTTAAGGTAAGTGCTTAATGGTCGTTGCTCTGGGTGGTGGTTGGGTCTCCTAGGGTGGAAGATTCCTAATATCACCTCTGAAATGAGAGAAGAAAAATCAAATATCAATGAACTTGGAAATGAAATGAGACAAGAATAGAGATTTGAAAGTCAGGTTTAAATGCGTTTTCTTCCTCTATCATTGTCTAGCACATGGATATCATCATATACTTGGTATTGGGGCTGCGCTGGTTATAGCTTAGTTCTTTGAAGGGAGGATGGCTTATGAACACAATCTGGGAGCTAAATGGACCAGGCCACCTCTAATAGCATTCTCCTCATCAAAAGCATTTATCAAGCAAGCAATTAATTGCTTATGGCTCTGGGTCAGGCATTGTGTAAGAAAACAAAGAGGGGCTGGGGAGATAGCTCACTTGGTAGAGTGCTTGCTTGCCTTGCAAGCACAAAGCCCTGGGTTCGATCCCCAGCACCGCAAAACAAACAAACAAACAAAGAACCAGGTCTCTCCTGTTCTATCTTTTATACTCAAAGAAACAACTACTGTTTTCCCCCAAGTACTGTAACTAGCTATTGTTCTTTGGGCAGGGGTAGAAGATGGAAAATACTCTTATCCTTTCCATGCATGAAATTAGAAATTAATTTCTGAAACTTAAGTGTTTCATGGAGAAGTTCTTCGGTTCACTCCTCTCCTAAGTATGTTCATAAGAAGATTTTGAGATGGTTTTAATGAAAGTGGTCTCTGTTCTTAATGTGTGACTCACTTTAAGTGTCCCCAAAGCATTTGCTGTGCCCTGGAGTCACTATAATCAAAAGGAGATACTTATTAGCAATGTGAATAGGGCCCATTGTGGGAGCCATTAACATTTTTGAGCTCCATTCGCATTACTTCAGGGTCTTTCCTACAAAAGAAGGAAAAAGTAATTTTATTTCTACCCTTCATAGTTCTTAGTTGGGACAGGGCCCTCCACCAAAAGACTGATTAACAAACAATGATGAACAGAACTTTATTGGCCTTCATATGTGTACTTGGGAGATACACAGGGAATGGGTAGTTCTCAAAGAGGTGGCTTTGAATTCAGGATAGAGCATCTTCAGCAGAGAAGGATACATTTTTAGAGAAGCAACAAGGCAAAGGAAAAGGACTCTGATTGTAGGGAGGCAAATAGATAAAGGCTAGTTAGTAAGCCTCGATAAGTTGATTTTGTGGGTCTCCAGGCTGAGAGGGGCCTAACTTTGATCAACCTTTGTTCTTCTTGGTAGCAGGTGGAGCGGGGGACACTAGCCCTTGTAAATTTACGTCCTGCTTTTAGGCAAATAAGGGAATGGTAGAGAGGTAGGTTTCTTTTTGTTTGTTTTTAATATATCTGCTTCTTTTCAATTGCCTTCAGTTCGAAATATGCCAGAGTAGGCATATAATCATGTCCTGTAACTCCGTCTGCAGATCTGGGGCAAGTTAAGTCACACCATCTGGGTATAAAGTAGATAGATATGAACTAGCTTGGCAGTGCTTCTTTGAGAGCTAGAATAAGCAGTTATTGAAGTTAATATTCCCTTGGGCACAGAGCTTATATTCAATCAACATGTGCCACTGTGGTTCTACTAATGATTAAAATATTGAAATAACAAGTTGCTGCTACCTTTTCTGCTACTCATGGACTCCCCAACAATCCCAAGCTAGAGGGTCAATGCCGGGCTCAGCTGCAGGGCTTAAATCTACATCTGTTCTGATTGGTTTTGATTGGTTGGTGCTTTGTGGGTTGTCAAATGTTTTTCATATCACTCTGCATATTCATTCTCTTGTTGTATAATCGATGTAATCTTTAGCTTCTATCCCATTCACAGTTCTAGTTAAATATGAGAACTTAAAAGAAAATAAATCCGTCATTCCAGTCTAAATTGATATCCCCATACTGTGTGAGGAAAGGTATTGGAGCCCAATCGCAATTCTGGGGCTTAGCCAGGCACAACGGCACACATCTGTAATCCCAACAGTTTGGGACACTGAGACAGGAGGATTGTAGGTTTGAGGCCAACCTCAGCAACTTAGCAAGGCTGTAAGCCACCGAGTGAAACCGTGTCTTAAAATAAAAAATTAAAAGGGCTGGTGTCGCCAGCAATGAGTAAGAGAGGAATCAAGTTTGGTTCCAACAAGTGAATTTTATTCATGCAATGCACACTCAACATAAAATTCCTAATAATAGCAAATCACAAATACATTGAAGGCTCACTCCCTTATTCATCTAGAGTCCAGTCCCCATGGACTTACTCAATGCAGGGTCTCTTAGTCAAGAAGCCAGTCAATAAGACCGAGGGAATTCTTCTCAGCTGTAGCCTCTTTTAGCTCTTCGGATGTCTTTGGATGTCCTTGGGTGTCCGATAAGCCAGAGGCTGGAATGGCAGTCGTTGTTGCAGGAGAGGTGGTCAGGGTGACAATGATGGATCAGCAATCAGTGATAGTGTGGACAGCAGCTGGGGCAGTCAAGAGGCAGAGCCATATGGAGTCCTCTGGTCATGGTGCTGCTGACAGTTTGCTCCAAAAGTCCAGGGGTTTAAGTAGTGGTTTTTAGCCCAGTCATGCTCTGGCCTTCATTGATAAAGACCAGAACACGACTAGACTAGGAGCCACCACTCAAATCATAGATAAAGGTTCATATCGGCATTGTTCAGGAGTGTCATCCTGCCACAGCAAGCTTGTCACCAGGTGCCTGTATTTTAGTTTTACAAGTCCAGGCAAATACCAAATACAGCTTATTATTTCTACATAACACACAACTATAGTAATTCCTATTATTTCCTTGTCTCATTACAGGTGGGGATATGGTTTAGTGGTTAAACACCCCTGGGTTCAATCCCTGATACAAAAAAACAAAAAACAACAAACAAAAACAAAAAAAAAAACCAAACAAACAGAAAAGAAAAAAGAAAAAGAAAAGAAAATTCAAGGGCTTTAGGTGACTCGCTTGTCCTAGAAGAAACTCCTTTTGTGGTAGAAGCAATGTTTATTTAAAAGGTGATTATAGGGGCTGGGGAGATAGCTCAGTTGGTAGAGTGCTTGCCTTGTAAGCACAAGGCCCTGGGTTTGATCCCCAGCACCCAAAAAAGAAAAGGTGATTGTAATTTTTATTTATAATTGCCGTTGCATAAGATTTCCCTGTCTGAGAGAATTGACATTAATTCTATCATCAGAAAAAATAACATTGTAAAGTTACTTTCTTGTGGTGTTGGGAGGTAAGAGGACAGATGAGGAAGGTGCTATTAGTCAGGTGGTACTCCTAACTCACAATTCATTTTTCCATAAGTGGTAAATGGTGTCTGGGCCCACCAGATAGCTCAGGGTCAGGGTCACTCAAACAACACCTGAGGCTTGGTACAGGTAATTTTTTTTTTAATTCAAGAAAGTTCCAAGCCCATACAAAAGAGAATAATCTTACTCCTCCCATCCTTGCTTATCTTGGTTTTTTTTTTTTTTTTCTTTTTTTTTTGCAATTTTTTACTTTGATACATAATTTTAGACTCAGAATAATTATAAAAATGGTACTAGGAACTTTCAGCCCAGTTTCACCATTTACATCTTGCTTCATTTGCTTTATCATTTTTTCCATGTTCTTATATACATACGTGAATGTACATTAACTTTTTCTGGACCATTTGAGAACAAGTTGGAAGCACTCTCCCCTTTTATCTCTAAATATCTCAATGTATATTTCCTAAGAACAAGAACATAACCACAGTACAGTTACCCAAATCAGGAACTATAACCTTGATATTTCCTAAGCCTTAGTGGTTACTCAAATGTCATCAAGTGTCCTAGTAGTGTTCTTTAGTAGCTTTTTTCCCCTCTTTCAGATTAGGTTGAAGCAAATTCTAGAAACTGGATCCATAAATACCTTGGTCGAGGGGATTCTGGCTACATGATCCATATGGAAAACCTGGGAGCAGCCTTTCCTTTACTAACTGCCCCTAGTCCCTGGGGAAAAGAGCTTTGAGAGACTGTATCTAAAAGTGTTGAGGCACAGAAACCCAGGAGCAGGGATCAGCTGTCAGTCAGTTTGCCTCAGCGAGGTCTGCTGACTCTCTGCACTGGATCATTTCAGTGAGTTGCTTCTTGAGCGCAGATTCAAGGTTCACCCCGACCTCCAGAACCCAACTCTCTGAGGTCAGACCCTGGACTCTGCATTTTAATAGGCTGCAGGTGGTTCTTGTACCCAGAGGGGTTGGGTGGCACTCCATCCCAGGGGCTGGTGGCTTGGGAGAAATGCTGTGTCCTCCTGTACAACCCTGAATTCAGAATAGTTCTGTGATTGTTAGTTTACCTGAAATGTCAGGGAAATGTCATTGGGATTAGAGGCATGTGCCTGTCTCTGAGAGCCCCTCTCTAGGGGGACTTCACAAAATTTGGAGGAGAGCAGGCACTTTTCTAGCTTGGCCCCCTTCTTGGTAGACGAGAAACATAGTGTATTCTGCTTGTGATAAAGTGTTTATTCGTGGCATCTTGGAACCAGACTTCTCTGCCATCCAATACAGGAACATCCTTAGTGACTTTTCTGACCCACTGACAAATGAAAATGGTCAGGAAGACTCCAGGAATGGGCACGAATGGCTCTAGATGTTATATATAATCAAGGGGTGGTGGGAGAGGTTAGTCCTAACCCGTATCCTATAAACGGTGGTCACGGAACATAGGTGGTTTTCCTGGCCTGCAGGCTGGCGAAGGGCAGTGATCACCCTCACTCAGGGCAGTACCTATCTTAGGCCGGTTTTGTGCAGCAACAAGAGAATACCTGACATGAGGTAAACCTTGATTAACACAGATGTATTGGCTCACAGTTCAAGGGGTCGGCATGGGAGAGGTTTCTTGTTCTTCCATTACATAGCAGGTGGTGGAGGAACGCACCCTTTTTTAAGGAACCCATAGCATTAATCCACTTTGGAGGGAAGTGCCCACCACCCAGATGCCTCCCATTAGGCTCTGCCTCCTACATCATGCCTGGGGATCAAGTTTCCAACACATGAACTTTAGGGACATACTGAAACCACAGCATCATTCCTTGTGCTGTAGAATTGTCCCCTCCCTCATCTGGGAAGGAGATGCGCTTCCAAGTGCTTTTTTCATTTAACCTGAGTGGTTCTCAGGCCATCACTAGATCTTTTTGAGATCTTGAGGCTCATTTAGCTTTCCTCAGGAGAGTTGCTGTCATTCAGCTATGTGCAAGCAAGGCAAAGAGGTGGGCAGAGAGCCTTCCAAACAGCCAGGACCTGCTTCTGTCAACTGGAATCTTCCTGGAGAAGAAGCAATGCAAAGTGATAAAAGCAAAGCAGCCCCTTGGCCCTGTGTCACACGGCCCCTGACTGTAAGAGCAGCAGGCCTCTGGAGAGGCAGAGGGCCCAACTGGGCTCCGGGGTAGCCAGGTGTGTCTGCAGTTCTCAAGGTTGGAGGGAGAGATTTTTGGACTCAGATAAATCTTTGCTGAATAGCTAAAGTGCTAATTAATCCCCCAAGTCTCTCCCTAGCCAGGGCCATTTCTAGTAGATATTAATTGGGTTTATGAAAAAGATAAAGTATTTTAAGATGCAAAAGAAGTTCTCCAGGCACTGTTGTGATGACACTGAATGTGCATATTGCTGTTTTTGTCTGTGCTCAGATTCAGGAGCCTGGAGGGAGCCCTTTTGGAATATGCTTTTTTGCACCTGCTTGGAGACAGGCAGGCTAAGAGATTTAGATGTCTAATTAAATTCCATTTCCCACACTTTTATGAACATGGTCCCAGTGTGGGCCAGATGCTGAGAATACACACGTAAGCAGAGTATCATTCTGACCCTGAAAAAGACCTCCATCACCCTCAACTTGTAGGAAGGAACAGTCAATTGACCATCCATGAGCAAGAAATGCCACAAAGTCAGGAAGGACAACTGGTCCACCCCAGAGTCCATTAAGACAGTTAGATCAACTGACCAACCAAACATTTAACTATCAGGTCTTCTATGAGGCCTGTTGGTTGACCACTGCTCTAGAAGGAGAGAATGGACCTAGGCCAATTATCTGTCACATCAGGACAGAAGTAGGCAGGTAAGGCCAGAGGAAGAACATGGCTGAGGCTGCCTGTGGACAGAGCTAAGTGCATGTCCTCCAAACAGAACCATCAGGAGAAAACAGACGTAACAGCACATTCTGGTCATAGGTTGTGGACTCTGCAGGAGAATTGGTGGCTAAAAATGTCCTAAACATTTTGGTGCTTCCTACTTAAGGCATCATACTTAATGCTTTTGGGGTTGTAACTCTTAATCCACTCAACAATAGCTCTGTGAAGATGTCATAGGGCCACAGTATCTTAATTACAGTATGAACAACAGTAAGACTTGGAAAACAATAATTTCATAACTAATTTATAGTAAAAACTCAGTGAATTTGTTTGGTGGCAAAATTTGACCTGACCTATTTTACTAGTTGGTGTAATTTTCCTGTTAAATTGTTTGATGGCAGACTCACGGTGGACATGACTTTGGAGCATGTGCACAGCATTACCTTTCTAAAACTGGAAAAGTTCTCAACTTCGAAGCACATTTGACTTGAGATTTTAGATAAGAGACTGTGGACATTTGTTTACATTTTGTGCTGGAGGAATCAGAGTGGCAGTTAGGATTCAGTTACCAAAGGTCACCAAACTGGTAAGGGAAGTCAGGGTTTGCACAAAGACCCTTCTGATTCCTGAGCCCTGTCAGACACCCTTAGGTGATACTGCCCGAAGGCTCTAACTTTCTACAAAGGAGTGATCTGAGAACTAGATGTGTGAGCAACTCTGAGTGAGAGTGGATTGGGATAGCATTGGCCTTTGGAGTTCCTGGTGGCCAAACTCTGATGATATTCCCATTACCCCTCTAGGTGGAAGTACCAAGGATGAGTGTCAGTCTCTCTCCTTGGCCCATGAAGAGATGTAGGCTTAGACACCCTTGCTCTGGTGGCACTCAGGTATTATTTACCAAGGCATGACAATATTGTGCCTCTGCCTATAGGATCTATTGTTGCCTTGACAAAAATCTGACCCCCTGGCCGAATCATTTCTGGAAGCTGCTTTTCATGATTCTTCATTGTCTGCACATCTTAATCTCATTAGTGGTCTGTAATCCCTAAATTCAGAGACCAGTGGGAAAGATGTACTTACAAAATAATTCAGGAGTGTTATAGGTTGGACAGGGCCAGCCTTACATGACCCATGGCAGAAAGTAAGTAACCAATGGGAAATGATTTTTCTTTTTTCGGCGGGGGTGGGGGGGTGGGGGGGTGGGGGGGGTGGGGGTGGTTACTGGGAATTGAAACTGGGAGCACTTAACCATTGAGCCACATCTCCAGCCCATTTTTGTATTTCATTTATTTATTGGTACCAGGGATTGAACCCAAGGGCGTTTAACCACTGAGTCACATCCCAGCCCTTTGTATTTTTTATTTTGAGACAGCGTCTCACTAGGTTGCTTACAGCTTCACTAAGTTGCTGAGGCTGGCTTTGAACTCATGGTCCTTCTGCCTCAGCCTCCCACTGGGATTACAGGAGTGCCCCACCACTCCCAGTTAGAAATTACTTTAAGGACAGGCTTTATAAAACCTTCAGTTTACCCTCAGCTGTCCCAGCATTTGGAGCAGGGGTTCTGTGTCCGGGTTCTGCTCCAGGGCTTTTTTTTTCACAGGCCTCCTGCAGCAGAGTGCAAGGTTTTATGCCCACCATTTGTTTTCTTCCATCAGATTCTGAGCAGAGCCTGTGACTTTAGAAAGATTAAGTAGGTGCTGATGGTCTAGAGGAAGACGGTTAAACTTGCCAGCATTTTCTGAAAGAATAAATAGGGAGTGAGTATCCATTTATGTGTACCGTTCATTGTCCCTTGGAAATCTATAGTTAATATAATCACTTGTGTGGTTTATTTTTTTTCCTTTTTTTTTTTTTTTTTTTTTTTGCTGCTGAGGATTGCACCCAAGACCTCATGCATGCTAAGCACGCATTTAATTGATAGAATAATTGAGTCTTGGGAGGATGAAAGGGTAACATAGGTAATGGGCTCCTGTGGGGTAAGCTCCTAAACACCCTCCACCCAAATAAGGGATCCCCTTGGATGATGGGACAAAATAAGAAGCTGCTCTTACCTCCTCACCACGGTAAGGGGAGCACTGCTGGCCCCCTGAGAGCTTCCTTCCCGCCTCTGCTCAGCTCTGTTTATTAAAGACACTCGGGTGCGAAGGCTCCTGAGGACCCAGTGTGCTACTTTTCTATTTATTGCCATAACACATTATACGTATATTCATTAAGTAAATGCCTTATAGCAAAACAAATTTCTTATCTTACAGATTAGGAGCCTGACACAGGTCTCACTGTGCTAGGGTGGCTACCTCCATTCCTTTTGGGAAGCCCTATTTCCTTGTCTTTTCCAGCTGGCAGACTGTGGCCCTTCCTGCATCTTCAAAGCCAGAAGGTCAAATCCTTCTTGTAGGATATCATGCTACCTCCTCTTCTGCTTCCCTTCCAGTTCTAAGGACCCTCGTGATTACATTGAGCTACCCAGATATTTGAGAATTCTTTCCCCAGTTTAAGGTCAGCTAATGAGTTAGCTTAATCCAGTTCACAACCTTAATTTCCCTTTTACCCTGTAATGAAACATATTCAGATACCAAGGATCAGGATGGGACCTCTCTGGAAGACCATCATTCTGCCTACCACACCCAGACACCAAAGAAAGCTAACCTTCATTACTTTCTCTAGTTATTATAGGTACTACTTGGATAGAAATGCTGTTATATACAGCTTTTTTTTTTTTTAAGAGAACTTGTCTTTGCTGTGGGGACATCAAGGAGTCATCAGAGTCACAAAGTCTCTGGCCTCATCCTCCCCTTCCTGGGAGATGGTCAGGCTAGCTTACGGCTTGGGGCCTGCTGACCAGGAATAGCCCCTAGAGCTTGTAGCCCTCCTAGGGACTTCCAAAAGACATCTGATGATGTCAGTGTTTGAGCAACTAATTTGGGCCAGGTCCCTGGGTGACCTATGTTAGCCACAAATGGCTGGAGATAGTGTAGATTCTGGAAGCTGTCAAATAAGGATTTTATTTAGGATGGGGGTGGGGAGAAATTCTTGGCCTGTCTAGAATGCAGAATTCCATCTTCCTTTCACACATCCTTTTCAACTATGTATATAGGCTAGAAAAAGAGGCCATCTAACAATGACAATAGCAACAAGAAACGGGTACAGAATTATGCAGAAAGTGCAGAGGGGAAAAGAGCCCCATGTCATTGGACTTGTGGGTCTCCTAGAAATGATAACCAGGCCTTGGGGTTAGGGTCCGAGGAGGAATAGGACTCTCAAGCTTTCAAACATTCGAAGGGCAGGGGTGGGGGCTTTCTCTTGGTGAGGAGACTTTATTAGTTGCTTTGGGTCTTTTGTTTGTTTTGTTTCCACCCTGGCTGGGAGAACATCCCTCATTGTGACCATATGAAGCCATGGCTCTATTTGTAGCCCTGGGAATGAGAAATATAGAAACTTTCCCAAAAGCAGAACTAGCCACATAATTTACAGAACCCAGCACAAAATAAAACACCTTTGTTAAACAATTATTAGAAATTCCAAGGGCTAGGCGTGTAGCTCGGAGACAGAGCACTTGCTTAGAACACTCAAGTTCCTGGGCTCAATCCCCAGCACCAAAACAACAACCAGTAACAAAGAATCTCAAGATGTGATGGCAGCATATTGAACCTCAGTTCTGCATCCGTATGATGGAGATCATGTTACTGACCCAGTATAACATCATAGGACATATTGTTTTTGGTGCTCTAAGACAGGGCCAAGACTACCCAGCCCCTCATCCAGCCAACCAGGATTCTGCCCAGAACTAATGGTCCCAAAGTCCACATAAGAGCATGTGTACAAGTGGTGGCACATGCCCTGTAATCCCAGGTACTTAGGAGGCTAGGCAGGAGGATTGCAAATTTGAGACCAGCCTCAGCAACTTAATGAGATCCTGTTTCAAAATAAGATAACAAGGTTTGGGGAGATGGCTCAGTGTAGAGTATTTGCCTATGTCCTCTAGTTCAATCTCCAATGTGGTGGAGAGTTAATAGAAGTGAGGGCTCACCTGCTGAGGACCAGCCCAGTTCAATATGGCTACCCAGATATTCCTGTTCCCCTGCTTTTCCTAATCAGCTCTCAACATACATCCGTGCCCTTCCTTCCCGAGGTGCTTTCCCAGGTAGAAAGCATGGGCCAGACATGAGCTTCCACAGCACCAGCCTTCTCAGAATCCATCCCTGAAGCCCTCCTCCAGGGTGTGAATGAACAGGGGATGGGAGCCATGTGGGAGGATAACTGTCCAGTGAATCCAGGGGACATCCTTGAACTCATCCTGACCAGTCCCTGCCACCTTTTCCCCAGCAGTCTCTTTGCTGGCAACAGGCAGAAGTAGTGGTCTTGCATTCCATCTCTTCTGCCCACTCCACTCTGACTGAGCCAGAGGTGCTGATTAGCAGAGAATTGGCAAACTGTGGGAGGGAAGGAAGGAGCCAAGGTCTGAACTTCTTGGCCTGTGGTAGAAGAAATATTGGCTGCTACAGAGACCCCACCCCTGAGCTTGGTGAGCTCTGGGTGGCTCGGCAGAGCCAGGGATAGTTGGAGCCACAGATTTAGGGACTTTACCCTGTTGCTCCCTGTAAAGCATTGCTGAGGGTTGAACTGCAAATTCCTTCTGTCACAAAGCTGGTATCAATCAGTCCCTCTGATTGGAATCTTGGGAAGATAAGGTGGGTGGAAGAAAAGCAGGGGGGCGCCTAGAAACAGAACAGAACCACTTTGGGGGTCTGTTTTCCTCAGACAATAAGTTCTCACACCTGGGAGAAGCAAAGTATGAAGAGAGGGGGTCACTCTTCTCCCAGGGAGAGGTGGTCAGTGGGTTGTTTGTATACTGAAGCAGTCACCCCAAACCTGGAACTGTCGTCTTTCTTATTGGAGATTTTATTTTGCATCTTATGCATTAAGTAATACTTGTTTCTTGTAGATAGCCAGGAAATATAAGCAAGCAAAAAGAAAAAAAATCACTTCTCCCTATTATAAAGAATTACTTTTTTATTACCTATTATTTATTACCATTTTGGACTGTAGCCTTCCAGGCTTTTTTCTCTATACCTAACTATGGTCTTATTCTCTGCAATTATCCTATGACCCTGTTTTATCTGATTTTTCACCTGTCAACCTATGGTAGCATCTTCTCATGCCCATTGATGTGGATCACGGGTTATTTTTAATGGCAGTGTTGTATTCTGAGGTTTTGATGTACTTAGGTCATTCTGCTGTTGCAGCATTGCTGTTATCTAACATGCTACATCCTAGGAGCTTCATCTGTGTGCACATCTTTAATAATCTCCTCAGAATACATTTCTAGATGTTATTCCCTTAAGGCTTAAGAACAGGGGTTCTCATCCAGAAATGACCCTTCTACCACAAAAAGGAATTTAGGAATGACTGGAGATGTTTTTGGATGTCACAACTGGAGGGGAGGTTGCTACTAACCCCTAGAGGATAGAAACCAGCATGCCACTAAACCTCCTATAATTAAAGGACAGATCCTCCTATCAAAGAATCATCATGTCCAAAATGTTGATAGTATTATGGCTAAAAAACTGCTTCAGACACCTGGTCAGTTTCTTTCTTTGTAATATTTTGTGGGGCTGAGTTTCTAAGCCTCTGAGGAAAGTGAGGTGGAGCTATTCAGTTTAGATGATTAGTGCTCAACCAAAACTCAACCCCCACCTACCCCCTAGTTGCAGGAGGATTTGATTTGGGGTGACCAAATAAGTAATATGTGCCACTTCTAGCCTGTCCTTTCATCCAGGAAAGAAAGAAAGGCAGGATGCCTTAGGAGCAGGAGAGAGAGAGAGAGAGAGAGAGAGAGAGAGAGAGAGAGAGAGAGAGAGAGAGAGAGAAGAGGACTGTAAATATTTTTTAGGGACCTAATGGCCATTTCTGGGCACTGAGGATCCAGTCAGGGAAGACACGTGTAGCTGCAGAGGGCAGGAGGAGGGAGCCTTTCAGAAAGCCTCTGTTGTCTCCCCGAAGCTGGCGTGTAGGAAGTGTGAAGTCCTGTGTTAGGAGTGCTGGCCAGGGCCCGCCTGATCAGGATTGAAAACTGTCACCTCCCCACATCATGCAGGGTCATGCAGTGAAATCCAGAATTTTGCCCTATCCATGAAGTCTGTGTCTCAAGCAAACCCATGACACTTGTTGACACTGGCCACACCCCTTGTTCCTTTTTCGGGATTCCTTACAACCCTTCATTCATAACCCAAGTAATTACCAAGCACCTATTGGATACCAGACCTCAGAGAGGCAGTAAATAAAATGGCCTCAGTTGCTGCCCTTGCGAAGCAGAATGTCCACTGACTCGGCAAGCTGTGGAAGTGCTGCAAAGATGGACATACAGGGTACTGTGGAACGCAGCATGGGAACACCCCATCTGTGCTTGAGGGGGATGCAGAGGGAGCTGGGGTCAGGGAAGCTCCTGGTATTGTTGCTGGAAGCCTATTTTCCTGTGTGTGAGGAAGCCCAGGCTGCCTGAGAGGATGAGGGATCAGAAGAAAGAGGGGCCCACCTAGGCTTCACCTAGAAGACCCACAGAATTGTGAGCGAATTGTGATACAAACTATAGCTTTAAATCATTGAGTTTAGGTGTGTTTATTAATCAGTCAAAACTGACGTAGGTCATGTGCCTGCTCAAAGTTACTGCCAAAGGGTGCAATGCCATAATTGGCCAGACCTGGGAGACGTGCCCACCCATGTGCCCAAGAGACCGGCTTGGAAGCTGAAGAAGAAATGTTGGGAAACCTTACCCATCACATTCAGAGGATACTGACCACCGGCCACCGTCTAGTGATGGGTGAAAAAATGGCCTCTGCATCTTCCAGTCTACTGGTTCTTTTGCATTCTTAACCCTGGTCAGTGGTACCACGTTCTATCTGGTTTGTCAAACTCAAACTCTGGGTATCTTTCTAGACTCCTTCCTCTCCTTCAACTCCCACTTTCATTTGGTTCCTGCATTCTACTGATTATGCCATTAAAATATCTTTTGATCACATCCCTGCATATTCTTGCATCCTCTTATAGTTTAGATATTAGGTGTCCCCGCAAAGCTCATGTGAGAAAATGCAACAACACTCAGAGGTGAAATGATTGGGTTATGAGAACCCAACCAGTAAATTAGTCCCCCTGATGGTATTAACTGAGTGGTAACTGAAAGTGGGTAGGGTGTGGCTGGAGGAAGTGGGTCATTGGGGGCATGGCTTTGGGGTATAAATTTTATATCTGGCAAGTGGAATTTCTCTCTCTCTGCTTTCTGATCATCATGTGAGCTGCTTCCCTCTGCCACACTCTTCCACCATGCTGTTCTGCCTCTCCTGGAGCCCCAAGGAATGGAGCTGGCCTTCTATAGACTGAGACATCTGAAACCGTGAGCCTCCAAATAAATCTTTCCTTCTCTACAATTGTTCTGGTCAAGTCTGTTAGTCACAGCAGTGAAAAAGCTGACTAAAACGCATCCTTCAAGACTCAGGCTTGGGCTTTGCCCAAACCCCATGTTGAGCAAAGGGGCCTCCTGAATGCACCTCTGTGCCTTAAATTCTAACACATTCCGTGGCCCTTCTTGATGAGAGTGTGTATCCTTGCCTGGACTGGAAGCTCCCTGATGACAGGGACTACTTACAGGACACTGCAAGTGACCATGCAGCAGATGTGCAAGGAAGGAATGAGATAAACAAGTATAGCATCTGCCACAGTTGGTAGGTCCTAAGTGAAATTGCTTTCTTTTTCTTCTTGAAACAGCCTCAGGCAGACTCTCAGCTGTAACCCTTCAACCCTTAGGGCTTTTGGGCACTTCTGCTCTGATAGTCATAGTTGTTGAAGAGAAAGGGAATGGGGAGAGAAGGTTACAAGGGGGAAATATTACAAATATTCTATTCTATGTTAGGTTATGACAGGAAGTTTATAAAGGGTCTGGGAGGGAAAGAAACAAATGCATTTCTGTTAGGGTTTTTTTTTTTTTTCTGAGAAATTTTTGTTTTTGAAAGCTTTTATTTTTACATACTTTTAAACTTAGAGCTGGGTGCAATGGCGCATTCCTGTAATCCCAATGACTTGGGAGGCTGAGGCAGGAGGATTGCAGGTTTGAGGCCAGCTTCAGGAATTTATCAAGGTCTTAAGCAACTTAGTGAGACTCTGTCTCAAAACATTTTTAAAAAGGAGCTGGGGATGTGGCTTAGTGGTAAAGCATCCCTGGGTTTGATCCTCAGTGTCCCCCTCACCCAAATTAAATTTACAGAAAAGTTGCAAGCATAGTATAGGAATGACCATGTAAGATACTCCCTTTACCCAGATTAACGATGTTTATATCTTGCCTCTCTCCTTCACATTCCTCCTTTAATACATATGTGTAAATATATATTTTTGAACCATTTAAGTGTAAGGTGGAGACCTTAGGTTATTCTTCCTTTAAATACTTCCATGTGTATTTCCTAAGAGCAAGAATGTTCTCTTGTATTACCATATTCGATCGTTTCTGTACATTTAAAATCACTTTTGCAGTGTTTTCAAGTGACTTTCTACTGTGGAAAAATCCTTTCTTAAAAAAAAAACAAACCATTTATCAAAATGGGCTGAACTGGCGCATGTGTTCAGTTTTACCTAGTCAGAGTAGTGGAGCACAAGTTAAGGCTCACAAACCTCCAAAGTTATATTAATTTTATTTCAATCTATAAAAATACTAATCCTCTGTAAAGTGTTGAAATCTTTATGGGTCTTGAGAAAAGGTTCCCTACTTGGCTAAAATCCTTTTCCCTTAATAGTCTGCTTTGATGCATGGTGTTTAATTAATTAATTAATTATATTTTTATTAATAAATTTTTGGTGGGGGATTGAATCCAGGTTTTGCACATGCTGGACAAGTACTCTACCACTGAGTTACTCCCTCAGACCTTTTTATTTTATTTTCAGAAAGGGTCTTGCTGAGTTGCCTAGGCTGGCCTTGAACTTGTGATGCTCCTGCCTTAGCCTCCCAAGTCACTGGGATTACAGGTGTGTGCATTGCACCTGGCTGAGTTCAACAATCCTAACCATGAAAATCCTATGAAAAGACAGAGGTTAGAACTGGAAGGAATCTTAGTGATTTTTCTAGTTCCAGTTAACAGTTAAGCCAACTGAAGACCACAGAGGCAGTGATTGGGACTGGAGCCAGCCATCTTTCTCTGGACCTGGAAGGTCCTTCAGAAAGAATCAGTGCAGTGTGCCCGACGGGAGCTCACGGGGCTCCTCAGAACCAGCCAGGACCCAGAAGGAATGACCATGAGAGAGCGAGACCCCAGCTCCAGCCCCACTAGACTGCCCTGTTCCCCTTTGTTCCACATATTGAGCTTCTATGTAAGAATTTTGTGAAGGAAAAATAATAGTAAATTAGGCCTAGGAGGGCTTAAAAGTGGTCCTGGTACTACTCAGCAGGTTGCTGTCAGAGCTGAGATCAGGGCCGGAGCCTTCCAGCTCTGTCTAGTTCATGTCCAGTACCTCACCCCCATGCCACAAAGCCTCCTCTCATTAATCTTGCTTCACATCTTCTTTCAAAGAAAAATCACTGCCTTGGGGAACAGGGTGCCAAACTCGGGGTAAGAATCGTCTTCCTAAAGGATGATTTCATTTTTCCAAATCCCACCTTCCCCACCATTCGTTACTCTTCTGGATGGACCTTTACTCCTAAATGTACCAAAACTCCACACATAGGTCCATGGACATGCTTCCAGAGCCAGGGCACTAATATGACTACCCCCAAATTATCAGTGTTCTCGTAACTTTAGTTGAAAAATAGTGCATTTCATTCACATGACTTATCTCCACCTTTCACCAACCAGCCTTAGAAAGATGTGGTCTTATTTTTTATGACTCTCGTCTTCCTAATTATTGGTCAGAATTTTCTTTTTTACCCACCATAATATTGTTCCTTTTAAAAATTGTCAGCTCTTTAAAGCCACTCTTTTTTCCCAGCATAATGGTGGGACTCATTGTTAGAGATTCATACTTGCATACAATATAACAATATAAATTGGTCAATAACATTCTCTGATATTTTCCCTTTCCCTCTCTTCCTCCCTCCTCTTAGTCCCTTTCCTCTACTTTACTGATATCCCTTTGATTTTTTTGAGCCCCCCCCTCCACTTTTCTTTTCCCTTTTCCTCTCTGAACATCCCACATAAGAGAGAAAACTTTGAGTTTGAAATATACTTTGCTTAACATAATGTTCTCAAGTTCCATTCATTTTCTTGCAAATGAAATAATTTCTTGCAAATGAAATAATTTCATTTTTATTTATGACTGAATAAATCTCCATTGTGTATACATACCACATTTTCTTTTCTTTTAATTTGTTTAAAAAGTTTCTTCTGGGGCTGGGGAGATAGCTCAGTTGGTAGAGTGCTTGCCTTGCAAGCATAAGGCCCTGGGTTTGATCCCCAGCACTGCAAAAAAAAAAAAAAAAAAAAAAAAAAAAAAAGTTTCTTCTAGTTGTAGATAGACACAATACCTTTATTTACTTATTTACTTATTTTTATGTGGTGCTGAGAATCGAACCCATGGCCTCGCATGTGCTAGGTATGCACTCTACCACTAAGCTACAATCCCAGCCCTCTGTACCACATTTTCTTTATCCATTCATCACCATGCATAGATGGTGATGGACATCTAGGCTGGTTCCATAGTTTGGCTATTATGAATTGTGCTGCTATAAACATGGGTATGCATATATCACTGTAGTAAGGTGAGTCAGTTCTTCAGGGTAAATATGGAGGAGTGGTGTGGCTGGGTCATATGGTGGTTCCCTGCCTAGTCATTTGAGGAGTAAAGGCCCTGTCACTTAATGGTCACATTCTGAGGTCATGAGGGTTAGGGCTTCCACAGATGACTTTGAAGGGGATGTATTTCAGCCTGTAACAGGCAGGGACATTATTTATCACAGCAGTCCTCCCTAGGAACAGTGCCTCAGGGCTTCCTTGGTGCAGTGTGATTGTCTGGGAGCAGACAGTGCCCTCCCTGGTCTGTGAGCCATGAACCGACCCTGGAGAGGAGGGGTGGAGAAGGTTGTGGGGCTACGGTTTACCTCTCAAGAGAGTTGTGGAGGGAACAGGAATGGGGAGAAGGGAATCGATGTCCACCCAGAATCCTGGGCTTTTCTTGGTTCTGTTGCTCTCTTGTTTCTGTAACAGATCATGCCTCTCAGAATATATCCTCCTAGTTCATTGAAGTATCACTATATGTTTTGCTTTTGAATTAGTGAAAGGAAAACTTGCAGTAAGCAATGTTGCTGCTTCTGACATCTAGAAGAACCAACTAGAACACTGACCCTTCCACAATCTCACCACCTCCCCCCACAGCAAGTGGCCTCTGGTTGCCTTGGCAACAGTAGTGTTCAGCTAATATGGAGGTGCTGGTTCTGGCTTCACTTTGTTAAATTTAGCCCTGGGGTGTAAGGTTTCTAGGTGAGGTCTGAAATTTGGGAGAGGAAAGGAAAGAGGCTTCAGGGGCCCTGACCTACATGATGTGTAAAGGAAGTGAGGCTGAGCTTGGAGAGCAATTTAAAACAGATGGATTTCCCAGAGACCACTGTCTCCATGGCAACCTCTTAGCTGACTCTGTCAGTTGCTATCAAGTGTTCTTCCCTTTGTGTGGACAGGATCTCAGTGTCAACTGGAGGAAGCGGACCCTAGCTACAACAAATCCGATGACCTTAGAAGGGAGAAGAGAAGACGTGGTTAGCTCTTAGAGCCCTGAGGAGAGTCTCTCAAGTGTCAGGGGAGATGTCAGAAGTCGCTGGCTCTACTGATGTTCACGCAGGTGGTGACAGCAGTTTTTTAAAGTTGAAATGGCTGTGGTACCTCCCTTCCTGCCTCTAGGCTTTAAGAACCCATGGACACTTGCCAACCTCTAATTCATTCATTTGATAAATTATAGAGTAGCTTGCCTTGGACTCTGACAATGGCATCTCTCGTGCTGGAAAAAGGCATGCCTGTCAGGTGGGTGTCGATTGTCTGCACTTTCTGTGATAGATCTGCAGCAAATATCCAGTTGCTTTTTACCCACACTGCTGTTGCTTGTGTGTGCTGTGTTTAGGGGACTTAGTTAGGTGTTACGGTTATAAAAAGGGATGAAACCAGGTCTGAGACCTGTCCTTGGAAGGCTTACAGACTAGGTGGGTGATAGATAGTCATACAACAAGAATGAATGGCAATGCAAGGTGATGGAGCCTCCAAATGAATCACCCAGGCAATGGGCACCACTGGCATTCGGAAGTGCAGCCTTACTTCCAGGGCTGGGATGGCCAGAGAGGTTCCCAGATAAACTGGGTTGACTTGAGCTGGTCTTGACCAAATGGCAGGACTTGGGTAATAGGTAAGATCTGGACAACACATAAGCAAGGAGGAGAATGGCAGAAGGACTAAGGCAGGAGTGAGTGTGGTTGTTTGTTGAGGGGAAAGGAGCAGATTTACTTGTGAAGAAGGGTTCAGGGCATGGATATGGAAAGTGAAGTTGGCAAAGGAGAATTGGGGGCTGGGTGTCAGCTCTGAAGGCCACCCAGGCTGGGAATTCAGACTTCATCCAGTAGACAGTGGAGGACTGTCGGAGGTTTTAGAGCAAGAGAATTGTATGTGTGTTGGTTTGAAAAACAACACTGCAGGATGCTTAACCATGCATAGGATGGATTGAGGGGAGGCACTAGAGGCAGGGAAATTGGGAAATAGCTTCAGTATGTAGGATGGAGGTTCCCAGAATGGATGGAAAGGAAGAATCTATACCTGGATGGCATAGATGAACCCCAGAGACACTGAGAAGGGAGAGATTGCTACTGATTGACTCCAGCAGAGGAGGCAGAATAGGTCAACAGGAAAGGAGCTATATCCTTAAAAGAAATGACTGGGCATGGCGGCTCATGTTGGTAGTTCCAGCTACTGAGGAGCCTGAGGCAGGAGAATCTAAGTCCAGGAATGGCCAACTTAGGTAGACCCTGTCACAAATTTAAATTAAAAGGGAGGCTGGGGCTGTAGTTCAGAGGTAGAACACTCCTGGGTTCAATCTCAGTACTGCAAAGAAAAAAAAGAAATTGATGCCTACTAGGTGTCAAGCTGAGTGTTAATCAAAAAGATAAGAAGAAAGTTCTTGCTCTTAAGTTCATCATAACCTAGCAGAAGATAAGCATGATGACTGACATGGGGTGGGAGCATTTGCTGAGTGCAAAGGAGGTGCAGAAGAAGCAGTGGTCAGTTCTGAGGTGTCAGGGAGTCACTAGGAAAAGGTTTATAAGGGTGATCTTGAGCTGTGTGTTGAGGGGGAGCTTGTTTGAAGAAGAAATAAGTTAGATTAAGGGTCATATATATATATATATATATATATGTGTATATATGTGTGTGTGTGTGTGTGTGTGTGTGTGTATACATATGTTTTTTTTTTTTTTGGTACTGGGTATTGAACTCAGGGGCACTTGACCACTAAGCCATATCCCCAGCCCTATTTTACTTCCAAGTTGATTTTGAGATGAAGCAGAACAACTTCCTGGAAGCATCCATTGTTTCCATTCATTGTTGGGGAGGGACCCTCTTCATATGTGGCTGCCATGGAGCTGGAACTCTAGGGAAAAAGACATAAATGAGGCTTGCCTCCTGCCCTAGAGGAGCTGCCCTTCTGGTGGGGGAAGACGTGCCACTGTGGGTGCTGGGAACACAGAATGAACAAAATGGACTAAATTCCCTCCTCAGGGAGACTACATTCTAATTAAGAACTCACTCAAATTAAAGGCAGAGTCAGGATAAGTGGTGAAAGAGGTTAAAGGAAAGTTCTAGGTGTAGCGGGAGGGAGCACTCAGTGACTCCTGAGTGGTTGATTGATGGGCTGATGCTTTGAGTGCAGTTGCAGGTGTCTGGCAGGAGCCAGGTGAAGGGCCAGGTCAGATTGCAGAATGAATGCAGACACCCCGAGCACCTCTGATCGTGAGGGTAGGTGCTCGTTGTTTTGTCTAGGAGGCGTCTCTATCACTGTGACCACCAAAGCCAGGCATGAGCAATCCTGTGTGTCCTGTACTTCCAGGACTCCCTCTCAGTGGCAAGGCTGCCAGCCCTTCTTTTCTGAGTTCTGCAATTGTTCACCTGAATACTAACAGCACCCAGCAAAGATGACCCACCTGCTTCCAGGCCCACACTCAGAACTGGCGTCTCTGGCACCCACAACCAAATTCTCTCACATTCACCTAAAGCTTATTTAATGGTTACTGGTGGGCTTGGGAGAGGAGGTGAGTTTTAGGAGTTGACCTGTGTCACCCAAATTTCATATGTTGAAGTCTTAACCCTCAATACCTCAGAATGTGACCATATTTGCAGATAGAGACTTGATGAGGTTACCCAATTAAAATGAGGTCATTAGGGTGGGCCTTAATCCAATATGCCATGTCCTTATTAAAGGGGAGCCTGGACCCAGGTTCACACATGGGAGAAGGCCGTATGAAGATGAATGCAGAGACGGGGCTGATACTTCTAGAAGCCAAAGAACCTCGAGGATTGCTAGCACTCACCAAGGGCCAGGGGAGAGACCTAGAACAGATTCCCCCGCAGCCCTCAGAAGGAATGGAACCTGCCATCACCTTGATTTTCAGCTTCCAGCCCCAGAACTATAGAAAACAGGGTTCTGTTGTTCAAGCCCCTCGGTGTGTGTGGTACTGATTCAGTAGGTCAGCAACTCTGAAATCTTTGAAATCAGGAGTCTGTGGGACCCATTGCACTGCTGACTTCACTGTCCCTGAGACCCACTTCCAGGGTGCTGTTGAAATCAGTGTTTCTGCTAAGTGCTCTGAGAGTCTCAGAGGTTTAGTTGTGATGGACGGTTCCTCCACTCCCTTACTGAGGTGGTCAACACTTGTGTGTTCAGCTTTTCCAATTTCTCATTACTGAAAACTGTGGACCCTCTGGATATGCCCTCCTGGACAGGTGTCAGACTTGAAGGATTCACTTAGAAAGGAAAAATTCACTTTGTGTGGTGATGTTTGGCAGAGCTTGCAAGGTTATATAACATTTTAATGCAGTAACAAGGTTTTCACTCAGACTCCTGGCATGAAGGACAGAGAATCATTTCTGACTGCCATTGTTAGCTGTGGCTCTGTTGGGGCTGAGGAGCAAGGGATTCACAGATGCAGAGATTAGTTAAGCAGGTTCTCTGGGCAAAGAGCAGATCAATAACTCAATAACCTTTTTTTTTTTTTTTTTTTTTTTTTTTGGTGTGGGGGTACTGGGGATTGAGCCCTGGGGCGCTCAACCACAGAACCACATCCCAGCCCTGTTTTATTTTATTTTTTATTTTGAGACAGGGTTTTACAACGTTGCTCAGGGCCTCACTAAATTGTTGAGGCTGGCCTCCAACTTGTAATCCTCCTACCTCAGCCTCCTGAGTCGCTGACCTCAGAAGCCTCTTATTAGAGTGAGATTCAGCAAAGCTTATTTCTGGGGAGTTGGTCTTTTCCTGTAGAGATTGACAGGAGGATCGCAGGGTTCTGTCGCCCATCAGCTTACTCTGAATTCTCTGTCATCATCTCCAGAATCCTCCAAAATGTCTCCAACTGCTCCTCCTAGGGCTGCTCTTAGCAACCCGGTCTCTTGGGATGGGGTGCAGTCACCCACCAATAGACTCGATTGTTTTCTGTTTACCTTTTTGAAGTTTCAGAAGTAGCCAAATGAACATCATCCCCAACATGATCTTGGTATAGCCATTAATGAATTCTATACTGCAAAAGTGTTTGAAGCTGGTTGTCTATACTTTTTAAAAATATATATGTATCCCATTGGTATTTTTCATTTTTTAGAACATTCTTCCCCCGAAGTTTATGCAAACCTAAATAATTAATAATAATGATTTTTTAAAAAGGCATTCAGCTCAGTTTAATGACTCACCCTTGGCACCTGGCCCCATTCAAAGCATTTGGGAACATAAAGGTGCTTGGGATGGGCTCTGCCTCAAGACCTGGAGACTTTCAGGGAGAAAGACTGTTTTGTATTGCTCATGTTCAGTGTGAGATGCCTGTGAACAGCCTGTGGGGGTCCATCTCGGACCTATGTGCTTCCTCCTGGGGCCTCTCCTCACTGAGCCACCGGGCTCCACACCTACACCAGCCACATCCTTACACTGCTTCACATTTAGATGACAGACTGATAAGAAAAAAAATATTGGTGGTGCAGACTCTAAAATTTCTCATAATCTGAAGTGATTCCTCTGTTTCCGGTCCACTGACTGGATGACAGATCAAAATGGGAAGGTTTGACACAAAAATAACACGGCTGTGCCAGCCTTCAGGGTTCCGGGCATGAAATTAAATTTAACATTGTATTATGCAAGTGAAGACTTGTCATCATAAGGCTGGCCAGGCAGATAGGATGTAGAGGGTGAGGTTTTAAGAAATGAATGGGAGAAAAAAAATATGGGATAGGATCATGGCAGAGATGAGACAAATTTTCAAAAACATTATCTCATGGCGTTCAGCTGTGTTTGGGGTGGCCGTGTTTCATACTGCTTCCTCTGCTGTCTATTTGATCGAGGGGCAGGTTGTAGGGCAGACGTCTGGAGACTCAGCACCCGTCTCCGCACGTCCTGACCACTCCCGTGTTTCATTTCTTCCACCTCTCCTAATTTTCTCTACATTCTATTCATTTCCCCCTTTCTTGGGCACTCTTCTCCCACCCCCACATTTTTCTTGCTAGCTCCGTGGTTCGTTCTGGCTCTGGGCTAATTTCCAAGTCCTGTAGATAAAACTGAGATCAGACTCTCCCCCACGCATACTTCTCTACTCTCGCCCAGACACTCTGGCACCTTCTGGCTTTACCACTGTCTCTGAGGATGGGGACTTGGGGTCTCGCTTCTATTGTCCCTCCCTGCAAAATGTTCAGGGGGCATCTGTTCAGTTCTGTGTCCTGGCCCTCAAGCCTTGTCACTTCTGTCAATGTGAAGTGAAATATAGGTCAGCCTCACAGATCCCAGTGTTAAAAATAAAAGCTTCATCTCCGGGCTCTGTAGGTTTGTAGATTGGCCTGGGTTCTCCCTCTTCCCATTAATCCTGCTTCTAAATTGCCTCTTGGAGCTTAGTATGGATGCCACCCCCATAAAGAGGGATCCTGAAAATAGAAGAGGAGCAAAATTATTTCCCTTGCTGGGCCTCAGTCCATTTCAAGATATCAAGACCATCTAGGTGGCAGTTGCCCGAGGCAGTACTGATCAGGTTTCCTCCGGTCTTGGGGCAAAGAGGGCAGGCTGCTGGGAAGGGGATCTGGGTCCTGTCTAGAGGGAGGCCTAAGAGGGGTCCCATTCTCTCCATGGACAGGCCAGCCAGCCGGTCCTGTGGCAGCCAAGTGACCAGGCAGCAGAATGGCTCAAGATTTTGACAAAAAGACCTGCATCTCATGTTTCTCATTCCTAGTTCTTGCATTAGAACTCTCAGAAGATTCAGCCATTTTTCTGATAGTAAAATCCAGGAAGAGAAAAGTGGAGCCTTTTGCTCTATTTTTAATAGCTGCGCACTTCACATTCTTGCTTTCTTCTCCCCTTTCTTGTCTTGAACCTTCTATTTTGACTTTCCCTTTATCCTTTCACCTCCATTCCCTTTTCCCCTTCTTCCTCTTGCAAAACTGGGAGATCGGTTTTCCTTCACACACAAAGCCACAGGCCCCTGAGAATTGTCTTTGAATAGATTCCTCACCTCGGCCCCTTTCTGAGGTCTCATCTTTCTGGTGAGTCTGTGCTTGACAAGGAACTGCATTGTCTTATGAGAGGATCCTGAGGAGCAAGGATACTTTGACATTTGGGGCTTTTTCATAAACTATCTCTTCAGTGTCCTGGCAAATTTCAAAACCAACTTTTGTTTTCCTTCCACCACTGACAGCAACATTGCTCTTTTGTTAAAACTGGTAGGCCCAGCTCAGCCTCAGATTTTCCCAAGTAAATGGAATATACCCTTGAATCCCTCCAAGTTGGATTTTCACAGATTTTTCTTGCTTTCTTTATATTGGGGATTGAACTCAGGGGTGCTTTACCATTGAGCTACATCCCAAGTCCTTTTTCGTTTTATTTTGAAACAGGATCTTGCTGAGTTGCTGAGGCTAGCCTCCAACTTGCAATCCTCCTGCTTCAGCCTCCCACGTTGCTGGGAATATAGGTCTGCACCACTGTGCCTGGCCTCACAGATGTTTCTGTCAGGATGATGTGCATTGGTTGCTTTTTAATCAGCTGGAGTGGTGGGGGGTGTCAGGGAACATGACTGGGGGTGGCAAATATGAATGCATTGGACACCCATGTGGTGGGTCAAACAGAAAATTTATTGCTTATGTAGTTTTCTAAAGCTATCCTCCAGGCCAAAATAAATAATTTCTCTGAGAGTAGAGAAGGGCACAGAAAGAGTGGTTTGGGTGACCCCCTGAGAACATTTTAACCTGAAAGCCTTCCCCACAGGTGTCTTGGCCCAAGAAGAGCCAGATTTTAAGGGGCATAAGAAAGAGACACTCCTATGGATGGAGCCCGTCCTTCTGAGGGACCCTGGACACATTGCTTCATGGGTTTGAATTCAGCCATACCACTGGTTTCCTTTGTGACCTTGAGCAGGTCAGCCTGTCTGCAGTTCTTCTTCTTCAACTGTAAAATGGACAGGGGCAGCTGCTCAGCCCTCCGTGTGCAACAGAAGCCCGTGGGCCTTTTGTACCACACACCAGCATTCAGGGTATGCCGATTACTTTGGTCTCACTGAGGCCTGACTTGGGTGACTGTAATAGCTTCCCAAGGAATTCCTGTTTTGTTTTGTTTTTTTAATTTTTTAGTTGTAGATAGACACAATACCTTCATTTTATTTATTCATTTTATGTGGTGCTGAGGATGGAACCCAGTGCCTCACATGTGCAGGCAAGCATTCTACCACTGAGCCACAACCCCAGCCCCCAGGGGATTCTTATGTGCAGATCGGGTTAAGCACTACCCAGACCCATGTCTGGATGGTGCATGGAATCACATGGGGTCTCATTAACGTGTAGCCTCTAATCCTGTAGATTCTGGAGGGTCTGCATGCTGAGGCTGCTGGCAAAACTGATGGCGTGCGCTGCCAGAACACACTGAGCAGCCAGGGCCTGGGTGGCCTTCAGGGTCTTCGTAGCTCTGATATTACATGGCTCCTTAATGATGTTTTTGGTGGGGAGAGGGCCCTTATTTAAGTGGGGGATGTCAGTGGTAGTGGGGAGGTGCTCCCTTGGGTCACCGGAGCAAAGCAATGCTGTTTTTAAGAAAACACAATTTGATATTTGTGGGGTAGGTTCACCTGTGTCTGTTTTCAGCATTGAAGTTTTTTTTTTTTTTTTTTTTTTTTTTAAGGGGGGAAAAGGAAAACAGATGTAGTAGTTGGGGGGGGCGGGGGAGGGGTGCGGCCGGGATGAGGAAATGTGTGTGGGCTCACAGGGTGAACATTCCAGGTTAAATGAATTTTTAGGATTGGGTTGATCAAAAGGCAACATATGCATAGAGTTCTGGGGTCCAGCTTTGGTGGGGAGAGGAGAAGAGTGTGCAGATTTTGTTCAAATAGGATTTGTGGAGAAGATCACTCTTCCCAGAACAGCTTAAAGGCTGGAAGTTTCCATCTCCTCCAGTCCTGTCTCTTTCCTGTGCTAAACAGCCATTTGCTCCAATTATTCTAGAATTATAGTGACAGCTTTTGGTTTATGCAGCTTCAAATCATCTAAACCTAGAAGTAGTGAAATGACGCCTTCCTTGGTCGGAACATTCCAGCTGGCTGCCTTTAAAAGGCTCTCTCTCCATCTATCCTCATGTCCCCACCCCTCTGTCCTTGCTGGGACACCATCTTGGAGTGCCAGGATTCTGCACAATTATTTCGGTGTATATGTATTTTTAAAGTCAAGGGCAGCCTTGGAGAGATGCTTCCTGCATTTTGCCTTCTGCTCTTCTAATCCCTGTAGAACTGCAAATTCCCATACATGTGCAAATTCCCCTGGTTTAAAATTACATTTAATTAATAATAAATACTTAAGGAGGTGATTCTCCTGCCCACAGACTCGTGTGGATTTCTTCTGTTTTAGAACAGATCTTAGCAAAGCCGTATTTCTTGCTAAAATCCACAATCCAGGGTTTTGTCACTGTCCTAATTTTAGGGATTACTCCGACTTATGGCTGAGGGGACAATGTTTTTTTCTAATATTTTCCAATCTACAGAAAAGACATTTTCCTCCATGGTTTTATTTTAACCCCCCTCCCTCCATGAAAAAAACCTGTTTCTCATAACTTCAATGTATCCTCCTGTGTACTGTGCGTTCCTGTTCTGCCTCACCCCCTGTGAGGATCGGATGAGATGGATGCTGAAACATAAGGTAGTATTCTTGTGTCCTCTCCTCCTTCCCTCCCTGGAATTCTTGCTTCTTTCTCTTCCTCACACACATTAGCTCCCATTCCTCCTTAGCACTTGGCTCCTTACTTAAGTCATTCGAGAAACATCTGAGCAGTGTTGTGTGAGGCACTGAGAGAATGGAGTTGACCATCTTTGTCCTCCAGGAGGGCATGCAAAGAGGTGGTTCAGCAAGTGGGACAATAAAGATTTGCCCAGAGGGCCACCTACTAGCCTGTGGGGGGGGGGGGGGGGGGGTTGTGGAGTACACATGGGGCAGTCAGGAAGGTTTAAAGAAGTACACTGGGGCAGTCAGGAAGGGGACAATGAGCCAGATGTGGAGGGGTCCCGGGGTGGGTGGGAGAATGTATGATTTCAGTCAGCTGGAAATACTCTGGGTGGTTCTTGTGGGAACCAAGCAGTCGTAATGAGATTCCTCATAGGCGGCTCAGAATTTGTTTTTCATGTGGCATGTGTATTTTTGGGGGCCCATCCTAGTAGGATGGGCATTTTGAATTTTTCTTTCAACCAAAGTAAATTTTGCCCAGGGCTGAGCAAAATTGACATGGTGAGATGCTGCCTAGAGTTAGCATCTCTAGACTCTGGGGGCCTCAGTGGGAAATGTGTCCCAATCTAGGTCCCATTTAGCACATTGCTCTATCCAACTGAGAAAATAAACACTGGCTCCTGGTATTATTTGCCATGACCTTAGAATCTGCAATTTGAAAAAAATAGTTCTTTATAGCAAGATTTTTCAAACTATGGGTCACAAACCATATGTTATATAGAGTATAGAATCAATAGTTTGCATGTGGCATTTTTCTGAGAAATGAAACAGAAGAGATTAGAATACATCACACAAATAGGGGCTAGATTATTTAGCAAAACCTCATATGAGTGCAATGTTTTTTAAACTGTGGATCATGGAAAAGGGAGTCTGGAATATTTTAGAGAAATACTTCAGGGTATGTACTTCTAGGCCAAGGAGGGAAAGATATTTTATTCTGTATTTCAACTTTAATTGCTTGGTAGTGCTGGCTGGGGTACTGGATTAAAACTGAGTCAGAGGTGGTGTCTAGACTCAGGGAGAAAGTGTCATCATGGATTAGTGATGTCTAACACGGGTTTACAGCAGGGCCTGGGGCCACATGGCAGTTTTTCCAGACCTAAGGAAAGAACAAGCAAGCAATTCAAGTGGCTGCCAGCAGGTGAATTGCAGTGCCTGGTTATAAAGCAACAGGCCAACAGACAGGCCTTCTTGGGTGATCAACCCCCAACTGATGGGAGAAACGTGTGGATACACATGCACACAGTGTACACATACCCACACCCACATGTTCCTACCTCATTATCTCTTTCTCCATTTACTGGAAACTTCATTACAGTAGGAAGCATAAGCTGTTGTTATTTGTTAATGAGATGGATTAAAATGTTTTAAACTATTAGGTTTTGTTTGTTTGTTGTTGTTGTTTTGTGGTCCTGGGGATGGAACCCAGGGGTGCTCTACCACTGAACTATATCCCTAGCCCTTTTTATTTTTTATTTTGAGGCAGAATCTTGTTAAGTTGTTGAGGTTTGCCTTGAACTTGTGATCCTCCTGCCTCTACCTTCTGAGTTGATGGAATTACATGTGTGC
This sequence comes from Sciurus vulgaris, assembly GCF_902686455.1. Lineage (NCBI taxonomy): Eukaryota > Metazoa > Chordata > Mammalia > Rodentia > Sciuridae > Sciurus > Sciurus vulgaris. The sequence continues at coordinate 77,774,257 of NC_136469.1, forward strand.
ACCACCACACTTGGCTGTCTTGTGATACTTTCTTTTAAACAGACATGATTAACTCCCTCCTGTGCTGCCGTTTTTGTGCCAGAGGCAGCTCTTTCAAGGCAAGCAGAAATAAGACTGTCTCCTCAAGACACTTAAAGGCTGTTCATGATTTCCCTGAATCCTTTTTTTTTTTTTTTTTTTTTGGTGGTGCTGGGGATTGAACCCAGGGCCCATGCATGCAAGGCAAGCACCCTACCAACTGAGCTACATCCCTAGTCCCTGAATCCTTAAGAACAATTTTCCCACATGCAAAATAATTTATTTTTATTAATTATTATTATTAGTGCTGGGATTGAAGAATTGAACCCAGGTTCTTATACAAGCTAAGCTAAGCTCACATAGTCTACCATCAAGCTATACCCCAGACCAAATGTAATTTTAAAAGGATTATTTCTTGGTATCACATATTTTTTAATTTTTAACTTTTTAATTGTATTTGTTCTGATTAGCTATACATGAGAGTAGAATGCATTTTGACACATCATACATAAGTTTGGAGTATAACTTCTCAATCTTCTGGTTGTACAGGAAGTAGAATCACACTGGTCATGTAGTCATACATGCACATAGGGTAATAATGTCTGATTCATTCCACTATTTTTCCTATCCTTATACCCCTCCCCTCCCTTCACTCCCCTCTACCTAATACAAAGTACCTCTGTTCTTCCCTAGTGTCCCCCCTTATTGTGAATTAACATCTGCATGTGAGAGAAAACATTCAGCCTTTGTTTTTTTGGGATTGGCTTATTTCACTTAGCATGATAGTCTCCAGCTCCATCCATTTACCTGCAAATGCCATAATTTCATTCTTCTTTAAGGTTAAGTAATATTCCATTGTTTATACATACCACATTTTCTTTATTCATTCATCTGTTGAAAGACACCTAGGTTGGTTCCATAGTTTAGCTATTGTGAGTTGAGCTGCTATAAACATCGATGTAGCTGTGTCACTGTAGTATGATGATTTTAAGTCCTTTGGGTATAAAATGAGGAGGATATCTGGGTCAAATGGTGGTTCCATTCCAGGTTTAATGAAGACTCTCCATGCCACTTTCAATAATGGTTGCACTAATTTGCATTCCCACCAGCAATGTATGAGTGTACCTTTTCCCCCACATTTTTTTTTTTTTTTTTTTTTTTTTTTTTTTTTTTGGGTGCTGGGGATTGAACCCAGGGCCTTGTGCTTATAAGGCAAGCACTCTACCGATTGAGCTATCTTCCCAGCCCCCCCACATTCTTGCCAACATTTATTGTTGCTTGTATTCTTGATAATTGCCATTCTGACTGGAGTGAGATGAAATCTTAGAGTAGTTTTGATTTACATTTCTCTAATTGCTAGAGATGTTGAACATTTGTACATGTTTGTTGATCAGTTGTATTTCTTCTTTTGTGAAGTTGTTCAGTTCCTTAGCCCATTTATTGACAGGGTTATTTGGTTTTTTTTGGTGTTAAGTTTTTTGAGTTCTTTCTATATCCTAGAGATTAGTACTTTATCTGAGGTGCATGTGGTAAAGATTTTTTCCCATTCTGTAGGCTCTGTCTTCACATTATTGATTGTTTCCTTTGCTGAGAAGAAACTTTTTAGTTTGAATCCATCCCATTTATTGATTCCTAATTTTATTTATTGCACTTTAGGAGTTTTATTAAGGAAGTCAGATCCTAGGTCAATATGGTGAAGATTTGGGCCTACTTTTTCTTCTATTAGCTGCAGGGTCTCTGGTCTAGTGCCTCAGTCTTTGATCCACTTTGAGTTTCATGAGGAGTGAGAGATAGGGGTTTACCCTCTTTCACCACTTCTATTTAACATCATCCTTAAAACTCTAGCTGGAGCAATTAGAAAGGAGAAAGAAATTAAAGGGATATACATAGGAAAAGAAGGGCTCAAACTATCACTATTTGCTGATGACATGATTCTATATTTAGAGGACCCAAAAAATTTCACCAGAAAACTTCTAGAACTAACAAATGAATTCAGCAAAGTAGCAGGATATAAAATCAACACCTATAAATCAAATGCATTCCTATACATCAGTGATAAATCTACTGAAAGAGAAATTAGGAAAACTACCCCATTCACAATAGCCTCAAAAAAATAAAATACTTGGGAGTCAATCTAACAAACGAGGTGAAAGACTTCTACAAAGAAAACTACAGAACATTAAAGAAAGAAACTGAGGAAGACCTTGGAAGATGGAAAGCTCTCCCATGCTCCTGGATAGGCAGAATTAATGTTGTCAAAATGGCCATACAACCAAAAGTGTTATACAGATTTAATGCAATTCCTATTAAAATCCCAATGATGTACCTCATAGAAATAGAGAAAGCTATCATGAAATTCATTCGGAAGAATAAGAGACCCAGAATAGCCAAAGCAATCCTTAGCAGGAAGAGTGGAGGCATCACAATTCCAGACCTTAAACTATACTACAGAGCCATAGTAACAAAAATGGCATGGTACTGGCACCAAAACAGACATGTAGACCCATGGTACAGAATAGAAGACACAGAGACAAACCCACACAAGTACAGTTATCTCATACTAGACAGAGGTGCCAAAAATATTCACTGGAGAAAAGGTAGCCTATTCAACAAATGGTTGCTGAGAAAACTGGAAATCCATATGTAGCAAAATGAAATTAAGCCCTTATCTCTCACCCAGAGCACTTTTACTAGCCCAGAGGACAACTCTGGCATCCATTGTCTTCAGTAATTCTTCATCTGCACCAATTGTCCTTATTCGTTACTAGTTTAGAAATTCTTTTTGTTCCTTTTATGTCTTGTGCATATGAACAAGTACTTTTTAAACAGACAAATTGGATAAATTGTTACCTCACACATTAACTCCCTTTGGGATATTAGGTGGCTTTTCCTCCTCTTTAGTCTGTTTGATCATCAACCTATAAACAGAAGGCTTTGAGAGTGGATCTCAAGGTTATCAGGAAGACCGTGGTTGTACAGTGGCTATCCTTCCCACACCAACTCTGCTCTCGGCTACCTTACCTGGTAATATTATTGAAAGCAAACAGTTTTTCACGGACAGAATATGTGCCATCCATTGAGTTGTATATATTTTGGTTGTGTTATCTTCTAACTGTATGAGATAAATCCTATTAATATTCCCACTTACAGATGAGGACGCCAAAGCTAAGAATGTTAAGTAAAAACCACAGTTACACCTCTAATAAGTGTATCTGGGATTTGAACCCATGAATTCTGATTCCAGAGCCTTTATTCTTAGCCACTATACTTACTGCCTCTGAAATAAATATACAATATGCTTTGTGGTTTAAAGCCTAAAGTTATTTTGGATATCTCCCAAATCAGTATGAGGTAAAACTGACAACTTTATATAGCACATAAACCAGCCCTTTAATGACTTTCAGGAAAGCGATTCCTAAAACAAATTGAGCATCCTTAATCTGAAAAGGTAAAGTATGAAATGCTGCAGTATTTGAAACATTTTTGATTACTGACATGACACCATATGTGGGAAAATTCCTCACCTGTCCACATGTAACCAGTCACAGTCAGAATACAGGCACACTAAAGATATTGTGTAAAATGACTTGCTGGTTATGTGCATAATGTGCATATGAATTTTGGGCTTGGACTTGAGTCCAATTCTCCTGAGCTTTCTCATTATGTATATAATAATAACTTCCATAAAAAAATAATAAAATCTGAAAAAAAAAAAAAAAAAAAAAAGAAAGAAATCCAAACCACTGCTGGTCCCAAGCATTTCAGAGATACTGAATGTGCCTGTTGTGGTCCTAGCTCTCCTTTAAACACAAATTTGTGGTATAGTTGGATGATTCTGAGTAAAGTTGCATGATGTTGACATTTGAGACTATTTCCAGTAGAGCTTTTCTGCCATCTACCTATTGCCTCTCCAGAGACCAAGTTGTGGCCAGGAATTGTCTAGGGTGAGGGAGTGGGAAGTGGGTGCAGAGTGCAGGAAGGGGTGGCTGAGTGGTTTTAGGGTAGCCCAAGCTATCCCAGCTTGTGTTGTTATTTGCTTTTCTCTGTGTGTGCATGCTTTGTATCCTTAAATAGACTGCAAGCTTCTTAGAACCATATCCTTCAATGACTCACAGGGTATAAGGAATAATTTATATTGCTAATGGTGGCGAAATGACAGAAGCTTCTGCCACCTCCTTCCTCTGGCCTTTTCCACTGAAAAATGCTGTTCACTGAGTATTTGGCCAGCTGTTCACCAACCCAGACTAATTCTGCAGTCTCGGGATCAGTTTGGCATACTGAGTTCTGTTTCTTCCCATGTTGTTTTCTTCTTCCCCTAACCTCTGTAAATTTACTCATACCCTTTCTTGGGCTTCAGAGTTCTTTAGAACTATCTGCAGCTTTAATTCTTTAATTTCACTTTTCTGGAAATATAAACATCCTTTGTATCATTTTTGCCTACCTATCTCCTGGATTGCAGCAGATGTCTTAATTCGTAGGCAGATATTAAAAATAAATGCCATTGCCTATTGATTACGTAAAATCCTGATTTCATCTCACTCCAGTCAGAATGGCAATTTATCAAGAATACAAGCAACAATAAATGTTGGCAAGAATGTGGGGAAAAAGGTACACTCATACATTGCTGGTGGGAATGCAAATTAGTGCAACCATTACAGAAACCATTATAGAAAGCAGTATGGAGATTCCTCAGTAAACTTGGAATGGAACCACCATCCAGCTATCCCATTCCTCATTTTATACCCAAAGGACTTAAAATTAGTATACTACAGTGACACAGCTACATCAATGTTTATAGCAGCTCAACTCAAAATAGCTAAACTATGGAACCAACCTAGGTGTCCTTCAACAGATGAATGGATAAAGAAAATGTGGTATGTATAAACAATGGAATATTACTCAATCTTAAAGAAGAATGAAATTATGGCATTTGCCAGTAAATGGATGGAGCTGGAGACTATCATGCTAAGTAAAATAAACCACTCCCAAAAAATCAAAGGCTGAATGTCTTCTCTGATATGCAGATGCTAATTTATAATAATGGGGGGGCACTAGGGAAGAATAGAGGTACTTTGTATTATGTAGAGGGGAGTTAAGGGAGGGGAGGGATAAGAGGGATATAGGAAAGATAGTAGAATGAATCAGATATTATTACCCTATGCGCATATATGATTACATGACTGGTGTGATTCTATATCATGTACAACCAGAAGAATGAGAAATTATACTCCATTTATGTATGATGTGTCAAAATGCATTCTACTGTCATGTATAACTAATAAGAACAAATTTAAAAATTCAAAAAATCCTGGTATCCTTGACTTGACAATTGATCCAAATAAAAGTTGGGTCTAAACAATAGAGGTTCTTTCCTGTGTCTTCTCACCCAGCTTCCTCCTCTCTGGGCTGTGCCTGCTCAGAATCAGCTTAACCCTTGGACCTGAGCTTGCCTGACTCTTCCATGGCAAGTGTTCTCTGGTTCCGAGACACTGAGTGGGTCACCTAGTTTGACCCTATCTAGGTTGTGATTCTCATTTAAGACTCTGGAAATTAAATCATTCTCTTTTAGGTTAAAATGGGCTTGAGAAACTGATTAAATTCCTCCCAGCTCTAAATCCTTCACTCTTCTGTGGGAACACTCCTTCCTACAGCAGCATGAACGGAAGCCTCTACGCAAATCCCCAGGTAATTCATTTTCACCCTGTGGTGATCTTCCTGCCTTCCACGATTTATTGAATTTGTTCTTTTTGAGACGAGCTCAACGGTGGTCTCAAGATCAGCTCTTCCTCCGGCTCCCTGTGCTGCAGTCTTCCCATGGATGCCGGTTTCCTGCTCCAAGCCTTCACCTCTGTGTCTCGTGTTTCCTCCTCGTGCCAACCAGGAGATGAGGTACTGTGGGAAATGCCTTAGAGACAGAGGCACAAAGGTGCCAGTGGCACCTCGATGGCTGGCTTGGTCCACCTGTGATCTTCCACCTGTAAAGTCTGTCATTATCAGAAGCCTTGCGAGGGTGGCATCTATTTGAACATTGATCATGAGCCACTTGTGACGTTAAGTTCTTCAATAAACATCTCATTTAGTTTTCACAAAATCTTGGGAGGAAGCCAGATGAAGCTTGGAGAAGTTGCACTGTTAGCTGTTAGTGTTAGTGCTGGAATTTAGATTCACTGGGTCTACTCGTGAAACACTTGTAGCAGCCCGTGGGAGGAAGGCATGCCCTTGGAGTCAGGAAGTCCAGCCTCAACGATGGCTGTCACATGGATCAGCTGTGAGGCCCAGGCCTCCCCTTACCTCCTTGAGTGGCAGTTTCCTCATGAGTCAGTTAGAAATAATATCAGCTATGCTCAGTCATGGTGTAGGCATGCTGTTAACCATGAAATGCTGAGCACAATGCCTGACACATAGTAGGCACACGTCTACTATATTTATATTACTATTTCTGCTTGAATACAATTAGCTCTCCCTGTCTATCAAAGCTTCTTCAAAGGTCTTGAAAACATTTTAGTCTCTCATCTTCACCCCATCACCTTCTATTTGTCCATATTTCTGTATAAAGGAAGGGTTCGTGGATGGGAGTGGTGGATATCCTTGCAGAGATTAAGATGAGAATCTGATCTGAGGAGAGGAAATTCAAGTTTCAGTCTGACTAGTGGACCAAAATATGTCATCATGATCTCAGAAGAAAACCAAAGAGAAAAGAAAAAGGCAACATGAGAGAATGAGAACTCTCTCTGGGAAAGAGATACTTAACGGCATGGCTTCTCAACAAAAGCACTTTTCATCTGAGTCGACTAAAAAGCACTCCTCAGAAATAAAAGCCAGAAGAAGGAGAGGGAGAAGAAGAAGCACTCCTCAGCCTAAGAGAGCTCTAGCCTGGTCAGCGGGGATGTCCTTGTGGACATTTCCCTCTGGTTCTCATTTGGAAGAAATACAAAGACAATGGAAACCAGTCAGCTCCCCAATTTCTCTCATGTACCCGCTTAGCCTGTCTGACTCCAGCTGTCATAGGATCTCAGTTCTGGTGTCTCAGATTGTGGATAACACTTCCATGAAACATTTTTTAAAGACAGGATCTTATTATGTTGCCAAGGATGTTCTTGAACTCATGATTCTCCTGCCCCAGCCTCCTATCATAAAGAATTCTTGAATAGTTCTTGAATAACTCACGTAGCCCTTCTCATGAGTCAGGTGCTGCTCTATGCCCTTTATAGACATTAAGCAGTAATTTTCACAACCTAGGAGATAGGAACCACTACCCTCATTTTGCAAATAAGGAAAGTGAAGCATAGAGAAATTCAGTAACTTTCCCAAGGTTAAATGGTTCATATTTGGTAAGACCGGAATTCAGCTTTACGTAGCCTTCATGGAGGAATGGTCTGGACTCCTCCCCACCACTGCTGCCTGTCTATCAGGGTTACATGCAATACTCTGATACTTTCTATTCAACTCTACATTATATCATTTTATTTTTTAAAATGGTATCTTGGTGTGCTTCATGAAATGATTTTACAACCTTATATTGGGTATCAACATGAAGTGTAAAAACCACTAGGTTAGACTCTTGTGAGACGGACACATCAGGCTGCCTTAGCCTGGTGCCCAGAACATTCCATTCATGTCTCTCCTTGTTTTGATGCCATGATTACCCTGCAAATGAGGGCTTAGGATTTGGCCTCCCACAGAGGTCTGTCTGCAGGGGAGGATTGCATTGGTTATATGGACTTTTGAATATCTTTGTGAATTAGTAAACTGTCTTTCTGGTTAAGGCTGGTGAGGCTGAATAACGTGAATCTGCTCTCAAGGAATGGATCCTTGAGAATGGTATCACCAGATCAGACCTTGGTGCCAGCAAGACTGAGGACTGTGCCCAGGACCTTGATGAAATCTTTAAAGTCCACCTTGTAGAGTCTTTTGGAGGCCAGCCTGCAATGATTTCTTCCTGGGGTGGGGAATCCCAGCACTGGGGATTGAGTGTGGGGACATGTTTCAGTCTTCCACAGCTCAGCATCACTCACTCCACAGTCAGAAGTAGAGCTTGGGACCCTGTTCTCATCTAATATGTGTCCTCGTTGGGTCACATCTCTTCCCACAGAAAAGAAATTGATGTTGCTTTCCCACCTCAACTTTATTACACCAAATGAATAAATGTAACACATCACCTGCAAATAATTGACAGAAACGTGATTCTTTCCTTCTCATTCTAGCTAGTCTGTCTCCTCAGATGGCATCTAGCTGGGCCATGACTTCATGCATTATGCATCTCTGTGGTTATGCATTAAATTATTGAGAAACAGCAAGTACTACCTAAATTCTTCAAGCATGTTTGGTTATGCTAAATACTTCATTGTATCTTTTATTTATAAAATTTTACTTCCTGGACTTCCGGATACAGGTTCTGCCAGCCTATCATCTCTGTTTCAACTTCCTGGCATGAGGTTCAAAAACCCACCTCCAGATTTCAGTATTTGAAAACCCTGAGGCAGGCAGCCAGAATGAAGCCTTGCATTCCAGATAAGTGAGCCTGGCCAAGGGCCAGCAGACACCTGTGCTGACCTCTTCCCACGGTCAGGGGATGGAACTGCCAAGGCGTTCAGTGCCTGGGCAAGTTTCTTGCCTCAGTGACTATTGCATCCTAAGCAATGAGTCGTTAGGAACTTCTCTACCTGGGTAAATTTCATGTGATGGGTAAGTGATTAAACCACCTGGTTAGTGTGAGTGGGAGAATAATGTGAGCAAAGAGAAAGAGGAGGAACTGTCTGGAGGAACAGATTGCACAGATGAGAATAGATAATAAATATAACCAGCTTGTTCAACAAACACGATTATTGATGTAATCACCATAACATTTTCCCCATTGCCCTTTTTTGTTATTTTTCTGATTTGGATGCTGGGGCCTAAAACCTAGGGCCTTGGGCATGCTGAGCCTACACTCTACCACTGAGCTCTACCCACATTGCTCCCCATTTTATTTAATGGAGGAAGCTTGATATGAAAACTCAGCAGGCCTATAACTTTCAAACTCATTTTTAGGACATAGGCTGTTCTCTCATCACTCCTGTTTGCAAACTCGGTCTCAGGTTAGAAATAAGAATGTCCAGCCCAAGATGAGACCCCAACCCTTGAACTTGACTTCATGTCAGCCCTCCACCCCCACTTCTGAGGCTGGCTGAGGTCTGAGGTTTCGGGCATTGTGGGCTCTTCAGAGACCAGACCACCTCTCTCCCATAGTTGTCTGGACATAGGAAGGTGCATCTTTATTCCAGTGGTCCCTTGGGATTTCTTTCTAGGACCCTAGCAATCCACCTCCCACCTCTAGCCTCTTGCTGCTGGGGTCTCTCTGCCCCTCTAGTTAGTCCTGAGACAGGATCCAATCTGATCCTGCACCAGCTTCCTCTTCTGAGTGTCCACATTTCGCCTAAGGCACACTTTTCCCAAGAAACCCAGAAAAGCAGTTGGGTTCCTGCCTGCCTCTCATCCGGTCATCACTGAGGTGTCACAGCACACAGGTGACATCTGTGATGTCTGCTGTTACCCAGCCATAGTGAATTGTTTTAAAACTCTCCAAGTGATCCGTGTACACTGCCTCTCTGGACTTGATATGAGAAAGAAAACAATCTTGCCACCTCTCCTTGGAGGAAGGGAGGTGGAGGGGATACCAAGGCTCATTAACAGCTCTTCACCCATCTCTGCTCACCATGCTCCGACCCCTTTTCGTATCCTTGATCTGGTTGAGATGTCTAAGAGTAATGGAGCCAGGTTTGTCCTTTGTGAATTCTGTGGAGGGGGATCTGTTTCACGTACGTGTGGGTATCTGATATCTATCCTGGTGGTGCCTCAGTTGAATTGGAGGCCAAAAGTGTCCCAATGTATCTTATTACATACACAGTGGAGAAAAAGGCGAAGTGTGTGTTTCAGTTCTCCATTGCTGCCTATCACCCCAAACTCCCCTGAGGGAGGTTTCCCATGAATCCGGTAGCACCTCTCCAGGTTTCACTTGGGCTGCGTCTTGCAGTTCCCATCATTCACATGGCTGCTGGTTGACTGGGGCCTCAGTTCTTTCTTGTGAGTTCTCAATTAGGAAAGTGTTTCAAGAGACCAAAGCAGAAGCTCTGAGGCCTCCTGAGGCCCAGGCTCTGGAAATCACGCAGCATCACTTTCTTATGATCTATAAACTGAAATCACAAGACCACCCAGAATTAAGAGGTGATGCCAATGCTAGCACTTGGAAGTCTTTTGCTCTCCCTGACAGTTCACCAGTGGATTCTGCCTTTGCCAACCCTGGTTTCTGGACTTTTTCTGAGTAGGTTTGGGGTAAAGGAGTAGGGGAAGAATTAAAATGAACCTGTTGGTTTGATTGGCTTATGTTTGGCAGGGCTGAAAGAAGAGAAAGAGGCCAGAAATCGAGAGGAAAGAGGAGAAAAAACAGCCAACTGTGGCTGAATTTGGGGGAGTATCCCAGGGCAGTGGCCCACAGGGTGGGGCTGGGAGTCAATGTTTGGAGAACAGGATCCCAGGCCTGGAGGGTCCTTTCACTCATGAAGTTGTGAGCAAGTTGGTACCTTGGTTGAGTCAGGCAAATGAGACCCTCCAGAACTTATTGTGAAAAGTGGATTCCTTGTAGATTGGATTCCCCTTGGGGCCTGGTTTAAATGGACATTATGGGATGTTAACCTGATACTGGCTCCATAATGCATTTAAATAAAAATTATAGGAGGCCATTCTATCAAAGGGCAAAATTACAGCAATTTAGCTAAAAGATCATAGTGGACTTTATTTTGCTATTCTAGAATTGGGCAACATTTCATTCTATAAAATAGAGTAAGTGTTCCAACACCTGAGCAGAGGAGGTTGGTTTCATAGACATACAAGTGTAAGGCCCCCAAAAAGGAGACCCCAACTCTATCCCTTGGATTGACGGCAACCCCAATCAACCGCAGGAGGCGTCACTTGATGCAAACCGCAAGAGGTGTTTATTCCAGCGCGCTGGGACCCGACTCGTGACTCACGCAGGAGTCCAGGAGTCGAGTCCCTAGCAGAAAATCTTGTAGGTTTATAAAGGCAGAAACCACACATCGGGAGGGGTCGCACATGAAAGGGGGGAAAGGGGGGAAAAGAAGGAAAAATGGGGAACAAAGCTGCCAGGAAATTTCAAAGGGGGTCTGGGTTTGCTGATAACATACAACATGTTTCACAATGTTTTACAACAGGTGTAGATTCTGGTCAATAGTTTCTGGTAATCCTACTGTTTGAGCACTATCTGGCTATCAGGCTCAATTTACTCTTTTACTCTCTGTTTGGGGCTGTTTCCTGGAACAGCTTTAAGGGCTTTGTTCCCATTGAGTTGAGATAAAACAGACAGCTTAAAAAAATGTCCATTCTTTCACAAGGACTGAAAAACCAGAAATAAAGACCAAAAAGCAGCTTGGTCGTGACAAAGTTATTTTCTTCCAAAAGCAGGGACAGGAAGACATGAGCGATAGAAAAGTAACTGGTTAACGCCAGATTACTTCAGACGGGCTTTTTATAAGGATTAAAGGATATATGGATTCAAGCAGAGGGACTTCCATTATGATGCAGATTGAAACTGGCCTGTTTAGGAATCTTGGCTCTCATGTCTCTCCTGATTTATTGGGAGTGTCGGATAACAAGTTCATTTCAGTTTGATGGCCTGAACCTCCCGAGTGACTCCATTTTGACATTTTAGTCTGGTCTGTTGGGGGTTAGTGCAGCGCAGTTCAAAACAATGGCCCCCTGTGATTTTTGTTTACCAAAGTCCCACCCCACCTCTGTGGCCTCTCCTTTCACCTGCCCCACTAGACACACCTTGCAATCCCATCCCTTCCCTCTGATTTTGGGCTCATGGGCAAGGTGGGCAGCAAGATAAGGTACAGGGCACTGACCAAACAACCTGGTCTTCGGGTGCAAGGTTTTAGGAAGAGGCGAGTGGAAGCAGGAAGGGAACCAGGGTGATTTTGGCTCCAATTTTCTTCTGTGCTGTGAGCTGCCAATTCAAGGCTCAGGATTTCTCATTTTTAAAACTATTACCAGTCTTTATATGTGTTAACTTGCTCCAAGTTGAAAGGATCTATATTTCCCATAGGACACCAGCAGGAGGAATGGAGTAGAGGCTGGTGACATTTGAAGGGCAGGTCAAATTGCTGAGTAATGAAGTGCCTGGGGCTTATTTTGAGCAGGCAAAGGTGAGCAGGCCCAGGTGGTAGATAGTTGGAGCTGCTAAGCAGCTTGCGGGGCAGGGAGCTCAGAGCCCACCCCAAATCTACAGAGGAATTTATTTTTCACTTTCAGAGGATATATGGGTCTCTTTAAGAGGATAGTTCATGCTTTAAAAAAATCAATTTTTCCCATTGTCTTTTCTTTAGCAACAAAGCTAAGCATAAGCCTTTTTTTAGTTGCCTTGGATCACCACCATCTGACTCCCTCTTAAATTGTTCTGTAATCCTTTGGTTCTCTTTAAAACCTTTGGCCCGTCTGAATCCTAGGACATACACATGGAAATATCTACCTCAGAGCAGCACTGGGTTGAGTTTGGAGTCTGTGTGAATGACTCCGATCTCGGCTGGGCCACCTCTCCAGGGCGTCCAGCAGGTGGAGTGCTGGTCTACCAACGCTGGAGGGCAGTGCTGCGACGTTGCCGGTAGGGGGTGCTGTTTAATGCCACTACCCGGCTACATAAATTGTTAGGCATCGAAAACTGGAGAAGATCTTACAAACCGCACCCTTCACTGACTTCTATTTGCCTGTGAGAAACCTGTGGACCACAGAGACTAGTTAGAGGTAGAAGTGGGGCTAACATGCAGGCCTCTTCCAGGCTGAGATCCTCACCTTTTCCATCTTCTGCACGTTGTACTCCCATTCCTGGTGTGAGTTCAAATATCTTACCAAAGCCAAAGAAAAGGACTGGTGTGTGGAACGATCAGCAAAGAACAGAACAGGGGTTTGGTGTAATTGGCCTGGAAAGTCAGTCTGGAGTCTTTTTCCATTTGTTTCCATAATAAGTAACTTGCAAGCAGTAGGGATGGCATTGAACTGTTTTAAAAACTGTCTTATTTGTTATGTTACAAATAGCACACTTTCAGAAAAAATTATGATTTACTACAAATCATCAAAATGTTCACCCATCCTATGAGAGGAAATACGTTATAGTGTTTGTCCTTCATTCTCTTATTACTAGCTGGGTGATCTTGGCCAAGTTTCTAACTTCACTTTGCCTCATCTGTAAAATGGGGTAATAAGTGTTGGTGAAGATTAAATGAAGCAAGTTATATAAAGTGCTTATCTTGGGGTCTGGGGAGGTAGCTCAATTGGTAGAGTGCTTGCCTCACAAGCACAAGGCCTTGGGTTCAATCCCCAGCACCGCAAAAAATAAAAATAAAAAATAAGAAAAAAATAAAGTGCTTATCTTGGGTCATGGCATATTCTAAGTGCTTAATAAATGTCAAACATAGTAGTAGTTATTTAGCAACATAACTTGGAACTGCAATGTAGTTTTGTCTACTACAATGTAGAAATGACCCTCCTTACCAATTGGATCTGTAGCTCTTTTTCAATTTTTTTATTTATTCTTTTTAGATATACATGACAATAGAGTGTATTTTGACATATTATACATACATGGAGTATAACTTCCCATTTTGTGATTGTACATGATGTGAAGTTACTCTTGTTTTGTATTCATATATATACATAGGAACATGGGAAAGTAATGTCTGATTCATTCTACTGTCTTTCCTAGTCACGTCCCCCCTTCATTCCCTTTTGTCTAATCCAATGAACTTCTATTCCCACCCCCCTTATTGTGTGTTAGCATCTGCATTTAGAGAAAACGTTCGGCTTTTTGTTTTTGTGGACTGGCATATTTCACTTAGCATGATAGTCTTCAGCTCCTTCCATTTACCTGTAGATGCTTTAATTTCATTCTTTACAGCTGAATAATATTCCATTGTGTATACATACCACATTTTCTTTATCTATTCATCTGTTGAACAGCACCTAGTTTGGTTCCATAGCTTAACTATTGTGAATTGAGCTGCTGTAAACATTGGTGTGGTCATGTCACTACAGTATGCTGATGTAAAGTCCTTTGGATATATATTGAAGAGTGGGATAGCTGAATAAAATGGTGGTTCCATTCCAAGTTTACTGAGGAATTTCCATAGTGTTTTCCACAGTGGTTGCACCAATTTGCAGTCCCATGAGCAACAACGTATGAGTGTGCCTTTCCTCCCACATCCTTGCCAACATTTATTGTTGCTTGTATTCTTGATAATTGCCATTCTGACTGGAGTGAGATGAAATTTCAGTGTAGTTTTAATTTGCATTTTTCTATTTGCTAGAGATGTTGAACATTTTTTCCTTATATTTGTTGACTGTTCATATTTCTTCTTTTGTGAAGTGCCTGTTAAGTTCCTTTGCCCATTTGTTGATTGGGTTAGTCATTTTTTGTGCATGTGTGAAATTTTTTGAGTCCTTTATAGGATATGTAGCTCTTTGGCATAGATTTAGCTGTGGCCAGGAGTTGGCTTAGATGAGGGATTCAGAGTGAGTGTGGAGTGGTTGAAGAGATGGTGAGTGGCTTTATTACGGTTTAACATGGTAAGTAAAAAAGACTTGAGAAAGGAAGGAAGCATGCTGGGATATGTTCTTCCCCAACTGGGGTCCTCTTTACAATCAGAGGAATGCCAAGCAACAGTGATACATTTTTTTAAAGATAGAAATCTTTTTGCCATTTTTTATCAAGTAACTTGTGTGATGCTTAGCATGTCTTATATGTACTTAAAATTTTGTGTATTTTTTTTTTTTTAACAATTTGGGGGTGACGGCTGCAAAAAGTAGATATGGCTCTGTAAGTAGACATTTCTTTAGCTGGTTAAATTGAGCTTATGCCCTCTTGGTAATAATGTATTTCAGATGCTTAAGTTGTGCTTAATTTAATCTTGTCCATAATTTTTTTTTTCTCTCCAGTACTCTCCCGTGGGGTCTTTGCACATGCTGAGTCTTCTGAAAGGATATTCCTCCCTCTTGTTCTTTACAGGACTTGTCACTTGTTCTTCCTGCTCCGTGATGTCCTTGCTATCAACTTGATTTTGTTTCCTTCTCTTTTCAGAGATTGACCCAGTAATAGTTAAAAACTTTGAGATAATGATATGTAAATTCTATCTTAACCAAAAGGCACGATATAAATCGAAAATGACCAGAAAGGCAAGCATAAGAATAGTACCCCTGATTTTTTTATTCAGTAGCGCATGATACAGCATTGAATAATTGCTGGGTTATATTTGACAAATTGGGAATACAGTTCATTAGGGAGCTGGGGAACTTAAAAATCAGTCAGCCTTCAGGAAAATTTATGAGAGGATTACAGTGTGCAGCCACCAGAAAATAGGGCACTGGGAACCGGGCTGAATTGATGATCTTCTGCCTGAGTAGGAGCTGTGTCCACTGAGCAAAACTTTCTTTAGTCAAAGTGACTTAAAAGGAAATTGTTTGTGATAAACAGAATGAATGAAAAAAATTAACACCCAGAACATCCAGGGAACGGAATCACATTCACAAATAATACTATGTCTACAGCATAAATGGTCCAAAAAATCTGAACATGTTATTCACACAACAGGTAATACAGAAACAAACCCTTGGGAAGGGATTCAGCCTCGCTAATAATTATAAGAACTTGAGACACGAGGCTGTGCAATGGCAGTTAAACTGGTAGCGTCAATTATAATTATAAAATCAAAAGCTGACAAAGCTTTTGAGGAAGCTGTATTTTCATACTGACAAAAATTAGTACAATATTTCCAGAAAGCAACATGGCGAAGCGTAACGAGCCATAAAACATCACATCCTTTGGCCTGGTGAGCACATTGGAGATTGTGTCCTGGAGAAATAACTTGAAAGAAGAAAAATAGAACAAAACACCTAAAATTATTAAATAAGAACAAAAATGCTATAAAATGAACTATGATATTTTTGGAATGATTCATTTGTATATTATAAAAGTTAATAGAAAAGTCGACATAAAAATAATGCTAAGTAAAAAACAAGTGAACTCAACTTTGTGTAGATATCAACCACAGATTTTAAAAATAAAGACCTGAACAACAATAAAGCTAAGGAGAGTTTATTCATGGCAGGGTGAGAAGTTAATTTTTCTGTTGCTTTGATATTTTGTATTTATTTCTCATTACAAAATTAGTTAAAAACACAATTTAATAGTCTGCACCATGCATTGTCTTTGATCAAGGACAGAAAAAAATAAACTCTTATATCTTCAGGATGTGGTTTCTGACAGCTGTGCAGATTTTTTTTTTTTTTTTTTTTTCCATCGTGCTGGGGATGAAATCCAGGGCCTCACACATTTGGCAGGCTCTCTACCACTGTGTACCCAGCCCAGTCATGCAGATCTTATACACTAGCTGGCATGACACAGACACTGCATCTCAGATCTACACAAATTCCCTGCTGGTGACACAGAGAGGGAACATGTTGTGTGACGACAAAGAGCCTTGAATAGTAGTAGGAGAAAATGATGTCGGCTTAGCTGGTCAGCTGCCTGACACTACAGCTTCATTTCCTTGGATCTGATCCTTGGGTTGGTTTGGTTTGGTTTGTTTGTTTGTAAGTGAGGAAGGCCCTTATGGGATAGAGGAGGGATGCAAAGTATCAGCTCCCTTTCAGTAGTAAGACCCCTCTCCTCTGCCAGTAAGCCAATGCCACATCTCAACATTATAGCTTCCTCTTTGGGTCCTGGTCGGAGCCTTCTTGCCCCATAAGCTTGGCAACTTCTTCTTCTTCTTCTTCTTCTTTTTTTTTTTTTTTTTTTTTTTTTACTATAAAGACAGTAATTCTTCTTTTTAAAAAAAAATTTTTATTGTAAACAAATGGGATACATGTTGTTTCTCTATACATGGAGTAAAGGCATACCATTTGTGTAATCATAAATTTACATAGGGCAATGTTGTTTGATTCATTCTGTTATTTTTTTCCCTCCCCCCCACCCTTCCCACCCCTCTTTTCCCTCTATACAGGCCTTCCTTCCTCCATTCTTGCCCCTCTCCCTAACCCTAACCCTAGCTTGGCAACTTCTGATGGCTATTTTTGCTATGTTTTCCACCCCTAATAGCAAGAACAACTTTCATAAGATATGGTCTCACATTTCCTCCAACTTAAGTGTTTGGACACAGGCTCCGTTTTATTTAATAGTAGCCATTTTTCTTTTTGTCATTGCACCTGTGTAAACAGGGCACTATCTAGTTCGGACCCACTTTATTTGCCTCTTTGCAGCAGCAAAGATACCCGAGTCTCTGTACTTTGACCCAGGATACCGTGTATGTCAGGCAGTTCTCAAAGTCAGAGAGTGGAGGTCTTGGACCAGCACCGTCTGCTTTAATCCATCGTGAGCCCCAGTCCCACGTTGGAGAGATCCTCATTTCCAAGTTCAGGTGTGTGATGCTTCATTAGCATATGCTTCCTGAACAAAGGACAGACTGGGACTGGGACCCTCATGCATTTTTTTTTTTTTTTCAGCTGTAGATGAACACAATACCTTTATTTATTTATTTATTTTTATGTAGTGCTGAGGATTGAACCCAGTGCCTCATAACTGTGAGGCAAGCGCTCTACCACTGAGCCACAACTCCAGCCCACATGAATTTTTATCTGAAAAATTGTTACAGAATTCTCTGGTTGTTTCTAAATTCTTCCTTCCGCCTTTTCTCTTTTCCTTATTTTTCTTCCTTTGAAGAAATTTCTGCACAAATTAAAGGCATCATAATAATAAGGTAACATTTATCGAGCCTGTGCTAGGCTTCAGGCTTGCTTACATATAATTGATCTATTTAATCTTCACAACCACCCTGGGAGGTGGATGAGTACAGTTATTATCCCCATGTGACAGACGAGGAAACAGGCACAGAGAATAACTTGTCCAAGTTCACTAGATGTTAAAGACCAAGACTCCAGCCCAAGCGGTCCGCCCAGCATGACCACCCTTGGCCACCGTGCTATATACCTCCTTACAGTGAACCAGGCCTGCCTTGCCTGTGCCCTGTGAAGGAGGCTGATGTGGAAGAGACCACAGCCAGTGTGAGGAGTGAGGTAAACGGGGGTGCGATTGTGTTTGTGTGGGCTGTGTGTATTTGTGTGAAGCAGGCCTGGTCTGTCGTTTAATCTCTACAAACACCAAGTTACTTAACCTGTTTCTCGGTTTTCTCCTTTGTCAAATGGAAAGAATTTTAATAGTACTTAACTCCTCATAGGGTTGTTGTGATGATTAAATGTATTAATAAAGTCCTTAAAATGGTGTCTGGTGCCGAGTTATTATGCTTAATAAATGTGAACTATTATCATCTCCGACATTCATGCCACTGCTTGGGAACTACTGCTTCACCTCCCCTTTCTCTTAGATTGGTGGTGACAAAATAGCACTTGTATCATTCTGGGGTAGAGGATTAGAAGCACTCCCCTTCCTAGCATACCAACTTCCATTTCTTCACCTTAGTTCTTCCCCTAGGTTATTTTCACTTCCTGTCTTTGCCTAGAGTGAGGGAGGGACCCAGGGACTGTGCCAGGCTTGCATGGCTGTCCGTGATCAGAAAGGGACTCAGAGCCTAGGAAGGACCTGGGTTTCAGCAGAATCTGACAGGTAGGGAAATTTCAGCCAGGAGACTCAGTGGTGAGAAGACTGGGGCTCGTATATGTTGAGCACATGGGTAGTCAGCACAGAAACACAGCCAAGGGAGTGGATCCGTGAATAGGCAGCAGATGATTTTGCAAGTAACAGAAGAGAGAAAAGACCCTCCTCCCTGGAAGAAAATGTCATGTGAGCAAAGGTGGAGGTGATGAAGGAAAGTGAGAAGAGGGACAGGGACCTAATTACAACATGCAGGGTTGGGATCGTGCAGTCTGCAAGAAGCAACCTCTAGGTACTGTGGTCTGATTCAGGCAGGTGACAACTTGCCTGTTCTGAAGTAAAGGGTATACTGTACAAATGAGAAGAAAGTGGGGCTTGCAGCATTTTCTGCCTTTGGGGAGGGAAGCCCTGTCTGGGTCCTGTATTTGCGTGGCTGCTGATTTCAGAGGTCTGAATTCTCTCCAGCTCCTACTGTCTCAGCAGGTGGAGGGTGACAAGACTCCTCATCCAGGGCTGTAAATCCTAGAATCCACCCTCAAGAGAATTACACTGGAGATGCTCTGTGTAGGGCGCAGATAAACTTGGAAAATAAGGACTCTGCTTCTTCTAGGCAGTAAGGGCAGAGCTAGGATGAAATTGATGGGCCCTTTGCACACTTTATAGGGATTATGCTCTCAATTGATGCGACTGTGATGGTGGCTATTTTCTGAGGTTTTGCAGTCTGGTCCTGACCTGGAGGGACTCAGTGTCTCATTGCCCTGAGGCAGGAAGGCTGCAGAGAAAGTTACCCTTGGACTGGGGTAGGAGGGAAGTAATCCAGTGCTCTCTCCAGATGGCCTGCTCTGTGCTCACAGGCCCTGTAGATTCCTCAAAGCTGACCTGGCCAGGCTGGATCTGTGCCAGACCTTGACCCAGCAGCTGTGTTCTGCACCTTGTATTCCTGAGAAAAGCAAAATAATTGCTGCTTCCCGCTACAACCAGCTGGCTAGCAGGAGTCATCAGGGAGAATTCTGCTGTATGTGCCAGGCCCCCCACCCCCAGTTTTCTGCTCTTAAGAATGACAGACTTCGTTGGTCCTCTGCACATGGGTCACAGTTGAAGATGAAAATAAAGAGAATCAAAAAGCACTAAAATATCATAAGGGGGTGGTACATCTGGTCTGGTGGTTGATGGGTCTGAGGTCTTCCCAGGTACCCCAAGCAGGAAGGTTACACTTGTTTTGACAACCAAGAGCCTTCTCTATTAGTAGCAGCTTTTAAAAATAGATTTTTTATTATTTATTTATTTATTTATTTATTTTACATAGGGTAATGATGTCTTCCTCATTCCACTATCTTTCCTACCCCTGCCCCACCCCCACTTTAATCGATTTTTTTAATAAATATTTTTTTGTTTTTTAATGGATCTTTTATTTTATATCTGTATGTGATGCCGAGTATCAAATCCATTGCCTCACACATACCAGGCAAGCGCTCTACCACTGAGCCACAACTCCAGCTCCTTAGTAGCAGCTTTTTAAGAGAGTAAGCTCTTCATGTTTGTAGGAGAGGAAAAATATTCTTTTCCTTTACCCTCGGAGGTTGTCTGACGGGGGTCATGTATTTTTGACTGACAAAAGGCACTAGCGAGAGAAACACAAACTGATTTATTCACAGGGTGCTTGGCGCATGCACCCAGGAGTGACGTGAAGGGCTGGTTAACAATGGAGCATCTTGACAACACCAAAAAATAATAAATGAATAAATAAATTAATTAATCAATGCAATACATTTTTAGGAAAGTAACAAGACAAAGGAAAGAACTTTGAGTTTCTAGGGTAGCAAATTGTGGGAAGGTGAGCATATGGGGGAAATAATAGAAGTTAAGGGCACATTAGTAAGGTTAGAAACACAGATTTTTGGGTGCCCTCTCTGGACTCAAGAGGGTCTAGAGTTGTCTCTGATGATTAATTTCTGTCCTTCCTCATAGTAAAAATTTATACCTGCTTTTAGACAAATAGGGAGAGGGCAGAGAGTTTTTCTTGTATCTGTTGCTTCCAATTATTTTCAGCTTAAAATGATCCTTATGCATATTACATGTTTTGGTACTAGAGATTGAAGCTGGGGTCACTTTACCACTGAGCTACATCCCCG
Organism: Sciurus vulgaris; assembly: GCF_902686455.1. Taxonomy (NCBI): domain Eukaryota; kingdom Metazoa; phylum Chordata; class Mammalia; order Rodentia; family Sciuridae; genus Sciurus; species Sciurus vulgaris. The sequence continues at coordinate 77,795,056 of NC_136469.1, forward strand.
GTCCTTTTTATTTATTATTTTGATATAGGGTCTTGCTAAGTTTCTGAAGTTCTCACTAAGTTGCTGAGGCTGGCCTTGAACTTTCGATCCTCTGTCTCAGCCTCTAGAGTCTCTGGGATTACAGGTGTGCACCAACACACCTGGCAAAAGTGACACGTTTTGGAGTGACGTATTCTCCTACCTTTCATGTCCAAGACGATGATGTGTTTATTTTTTTTCATTTTTATTGGTGCAATATGACTATATACAATAGTGGGATTGTATTTGTGCATGCACATAGCATAATTTGATCAGTTTCATTCCCCAGTAGCTCCCTTTGTCCTTTCCTTATCACTCCCCCTGATGTCCTTCCTCAACTCTACTAGGCTCCCTTCTGTATTCATGAGGTCCTTTTTTGTTGTGTCATTTGAGGTGCTAGGGAGCAAACTCAAAACCTTGTACATGCTAGGCAAGTGCTCTACCAGCGAACTACCTCCCCAACCTGTGAAGCCCCTTTTTTTTTTATTTTTATTTTTTATTGTAAACAAATGTGAAACATGTTGTTTCTCTGTTTGTACATGGCGAAAAGACATACCATTTGTGTAATCATAAATTTACATAGGGTAATGTTGTTTGATTCATTCTGTTATTTTTCCCTTCCCCCCACCCCTCCCACCCCTCTTTTCCCTCTATACAGTCCTTCCTTCCTCCATTCTTGCCCCTCTCCCTAACCCTAACTCTAATCCTAACACTAACCCCTCCCTCCCCCCATTATGTGTCATCATCCACTTATTAGCAATATCATTCATCCTTTGGTTTTTTGAGATTGGCTTATCTCACTTAGCATGATATTCTCCAATTTCATCCATTTGCCTGCAAATGCCATAATTTTATCATTCTTTATGGCTGGGTAATAAAGCCCCATTTCATTCCCGTCTCTCTAACTTCCATATATGAGAGAAGACATACAACCCTTGACTTTCTGAGTCACTTATTTCACTCATGATACTCTCCAGTTCCATCATTTTCCTACAAATGATATAATTTCATTCTTCTTTATGGCTTCACGAAGCTCCATTCTATATATATACCACATAAAATTATTTTTCCTAAACATGCCCTCATACCTCCTTCCATGAATTTCCAGAGTGTTTTCTATCCCCTTGACAACTGCATTTTCTCAAACCCATGGGATGCAGAGCTGTGTGCTGGTTGTGGTAGGGATGAGAATAAATTCAGAGCTGGTTGCTGCTCTTTGATTTATGCCTTGTCTGATAAGTTTACAGTTGAGCTTATCAGATGAGGTACAAATACAAGAGAAGGTAGCTGGCTGTGACCTTGTCTGGTGCTCAGCACCCATCTGCCAACCTCCAACCTTGGACCAGCCTCCATGCTCCCCCAGAAGTACCCCCAGGAGGTCTTCACCATTGTGGGTCCAGCCTCTCATTCCTTCCAGGAAAACTCTACGGACTCCTCCAGCCCTAAACGAATTCCTCTGCCTTCTCCACAACCATAAACCCCTGGGATGCCTCCCGACGGCTGAGTTTTTAATTTGGTCATTGACATTTCAGCTCAAAGAAGGTTTTCTCACTCGTGGAATGGATTGGTGGGGTGTGGATGAGAAGTGTCATGGCAACCTTGGCCACACAGAGCTTCCAGCCCTTCTCCAATCATTTCCATGTCCTTCTCCCTCTCCTCAGCCTGGAAAATCCTGTTCCTTCTTCAAACCCCAGGCCAGAAGTCACAGCTCCTTTGCAGCCTTCCTCACACCTCTCCAGGGAGCTGTGTCACTACAATCCTTGGCTCTTCCTCATCCTTTTTGCTTGACATTTTAATCCCGATGCACTGAGGGTCTGTCCATCAGAGATGAAATCCCCCACGGCCGATGCTCCCAACTCCAGCGCACAAGTTAGGTGTCCTTCATATAGATCCTCAACTTATGTTGTGCTAGGGAGCATCTGGCTTTAGTTTCATATAAATGATTGCTTCCCAGGGATGTGAGACTTGGCTTTAGAAGTGACCTTCATAAGACACCTTCTCGGACTGAGGGGGATGGGAATGTCTTCACTCTGGGAGTTGGAGCTTCTGTTCTAACGGTTGACGTGACTTAAATATGGAAACATGTTGTAAATGGGAATAATAAACAATGGTTCTCCAACTTGGTCATAACTTTGTAATCATCTAGAGAGTTTTAAAAATACCATTCCTGGGTCCCGTCCTCAGAGCTCTTGGTTTAGCTGGTCTGGGAGCTCCTAGGTTGACAGCTCTCCAGGTTTTCTTTTTTCTTGGAAATTAAACCCAGGGGCGCTCTACCACTGAGATACACCACCAGCCCTTTTTATTTTTCATTTTGAGATATAGTCTTGCTGAATTACTAAAGTTGGCCTTAAACTTGTCATCCTCCTGCCTCAGCCTCCCAAATTGCTGGGAATACGGGTGTGTAGCACCATGCCCCGGCCTCCAGGTGATTCTAACATGCTGTCCAGGTTGAGAAGGGCTGCTGGGATGAGCTGTCTGACTACCGTCTACAAGGAGACCTTTAGTTGATAACACCAGGGGACATGAATGTCAGGAAAGAATTATGAGAGCTAAAATATGTTCATTTAACAATGACAACAACAACAAAAAGAACAAGTAGACAAATATCCGACCTGTACATTCAGGATGTGATTCTTAAAAGGCCACCCCAGTAGAAGAGTTTAAGACAGGAAAATCATGCAGAGGAGATGAGAATTTGCTCTTGCACATTGAGAAGTCCAGGCCAGAGAGGGGAGGCTGAGGAAAGCCAGACTTGCCTGCAGCCAGGGCAACACCAGTTGGTGAGGGATCTAGCTACAAAGAGAACTGCTTTGCCTGATTGTCACTGGGGTGGCTAAAGGCAGACAGGAAAAGATCATTACTTTTTAAAAGAACCCAAAGGAAACCAAAGCATGGATCTACACCTGTCTCGGGGTCACTGAGTGGATCATAATCCCAGGGGTGAGGAACATGTCTTCAAAGAGGGTGAGGATGAGTGCCTCCTGGAGTGTTTGAAATACTTCCGTTGACCTCAGTGGCTGGTAGGCCAGGGATGCAACTCTCTCACTGCATCTCTAAGGCTGGCATCTTTAGCGCACTGTTCCAGAGAAGGCAGAGGCCGCCCTCCTCTGTAGTTGTGCTTCGCAGTGGCCGTGTCCACTACATATCACTCTTGTCCCCCAATTCCCATGTTTTATAGTCAAATTAGGCATTACACTTGAACCTGAAGGTAAGAAGAAAATGAATTTTGAATCTGAAGGGCCAATCTGGTGAGGGGATCTCTCCCCATCTGGATGGGAATCCAAGATCTTCAAGATGTGAGATGGGGTGACCTTTTCTATGACAAATCTCGGTGGTATCCCGTGTATTCTTTATAATCTTATAAAGAAAAAGAGACCCTTCTCCTTTAGAGATGGGACAGCCCCACTTCACAGGATGAGCTTGAGTCTTATTTGACAGGTGCTCTTCAGAACTTAGGAAACATAGAGGAAAAGGAAAAGGCATTCTTTTTTCTTGACCAGTCAAGACTGTTTTGTGGCAGTCCTAGGGGAAGGAACAGGCATGAAGAGGGTGGTGTATGAGCAGGAATGTGCCAGGAAGTGCAGGCTTTGTCCCATCCAGCCCATCTCACACTGGAGACTATGACTTCTCGGTGGAAGTGAAACACTGTAGCTTTTGGATCATGACCAATTTTAAAACATAATAAAATAGAATAAAAACCAGTAGTGCATTGCATACAATAAAGATTAAGTATTGCTTGACAAACTGAATTTATTTCAGTAATAGTTGTATGTGTTCCAGGTTGCAATGTATATAGTTCTTAATACAGGGCTCTATTTAAGAAAAGTAAACAACTATGCCCTTAACAGAGTAGAAATAATCTTTCACTCTTGGGGTCTAATTCAAGTTTGCCCTGTTGGAAATGTCCCTATTATTCTGGCTATAAAAATTCTGCAGTTATTGTTTAGTAATAAACATGCTAGGAGCAGCACACAGTGTCAGGAGCCTCTGTTTAAGAACCTTCTGGAAGGATGCAGTCTCCACCCTACTGGTACAGGGTCTCCATGGTCTTACGTGTGTCAGGAAGTAACCTCTAGGTGACTTTTTCTCTTATTTTCCACGACCTTCCTTGTCGCTTGAATTGGTACTCCCCTTGGGTTTAGGATCAAAATCAAATGATCCTTCCCAGGGCTGAATTTTCACAAGGAATCATGACTTATGCTTTTCATGGATGAACTGAAGTTGTGACAATAAAGTGAATAAATAAATATACCCATGCCACCCAAGCTGTTATTTTTGTTTGTTTGGCAAGAGAGGAGGAAGGTGCTTGTGAAGTCCTGTGCTTAGCTGATGGTGACATGGAAATAAACTCAGGTGTGGCTCTTACCTCAGAAGGAGGGTGCTGTCCTTGCTGAGAGGGCTTGCTGAGCCCTGGGGCTCTGTGGAATTGACATTCAAGTTTTATGCTAAACATCAAAAGGCTTTGTCCTTGAGCCTTTAGCTCTAAGGAGAGGCTAACATCATCTACATTTCATGAGAAGTAGATTAATTTATTTCTAAAATTCAGGAAGGTTATTTTTTAAAGCAATAAGATATTCCAAGGTCTTAAGATAGATTACAAAGTCTTAACAGATTACTGGAAAAAATGTGGGCTCCTCATTCTGCAACTTTTTTTTTTTTTTTTTTGGTGCTGGGGATGAAAGCCAGGGCCTCGCATGATGCCAACCACTGAGCTGCATCCCCAGCCCCTGAAACTGTTCCTACTTGATTTTTCTTTTTTGTTGTATTTGATCCTCAGGAAACATCTTCGCATCCTATTGGTATTGAGTACACAATCTGAAATAGAAACAAAAAGCACCCCCTGTTTTCTTTGCATGGGAGAAGATGAAAGTTTCTTAATTTCCTTTATTGTGCTCTTTGGGGGAAAGATGCAATGTGGAGTTTGCTCTCAATGCCGGCAGCAAGCTGGCGCAGCCTGGAGATCTGCTCTGGGGCCAGAATGTCTGAGTTCTTGTCTTCTGGCTGCCACTGGAGACCCCACCCCTCATGGGCACAAGAGTAGTTGAAAGGATATTTATTAGGTATCTATAGATCACCTATCAGGCACTTGACATTCTTAACTTGAATACTAAAAATAACTCTCCCAGGTTTGTCTTGTTCTCATTTTACAAACAAGGAAATTAAGAGGTAGGATGAGAGAAAACTAAACATACATAGTCACTTGTAAATATTTTCACATTAATTCTTTTCTTAAATCTACTTTTGTCTTTCCCATTTATTTTAAGGCATGCCAATTTGTGGGCAGGAAGGGAAGTATGTGTGTATTTAACTTTAACCACTTTGGTATCAGAAAGGCTGCACAGAGTGACCGTTAGCCTTAACTGTACTTTCCCATGCCAGTCATCTGTGTTCTGATTCTAAAGTTCATCTGGTTGGTGTTAATGTGTGATGCAAAAAGAAGACAAAACAAAACAAAAAAAAAAAGTCAGATGAAATGCAGTATTTGTGCATTGTCTTTCAGTGACAGTTTTTCCAAAATTTTATTATGTGTGTTTCCAAACTCTTATTATAACTTTTAAAGAATGAACATCCCCATATCTACCACTGGATTCAATGCTTTCAGCATATTTGTAATGTTTTTCACAGTCATTTGAAAGTAAGTTGCAGGTGTTATGGCTCTTTATCCTAATTAATTCCATATGCATCTACTCAAAGTAAGGACATAATCATACTTAGTAGTCTAATATCTGGTTTCTCCAGTTATCCTCAAAATATCTTTTATACTTGGCTTTTTTTCAACCAGAACTCAGCCATGTTCATCCATTCCATTTGCTCATTGCTTGTTCTCATTGACTTTGAAACAGCCCCTTGCCTTTGACATTGACTTCCTGAGACCAGTCCAGTATTTTGTAGAATTTCCATGTTTCAGATGGTTTGATCATCTCCACTTTCCTCCTCCAGTCTTTAAACAGGGAGTCTGTCTGCATGCATGTTTAGGTTAAAGTTAAGCACACTTGGCCAGGATGTTTAAGGATGGTGCTATCTGCTCCATATTCACATCAGAAGGTGCTTACTCTTAGGCTGTCCTCTCCCTGATGCTATGTTTCATCTCTTGGTGAAGTGACAGCTGTCAATTTTCCCTTGAGAAATTCCTTTTCTTCCAGTTGCAGTTGGTAAGCAATGGGTTGGGTTGTTGATATTTCCCAAGAATACTTTTAGTGTTGGCATGAGTTTGCTAGGGCTGCCATAACAAAGTACCACAGTCTGGCTGGTTTAAACAACAGAGATTTATTTGTCTGGTATTCCGGAAGCTATAAGTCCAAAATCAAACTTTGCCTGCAAGACTGGTTCCTTCTGAGGACCATGAGGAAAGAATCTGTTCAGAACTCTTTTCATGGCTTGCAGATGGCCGTGGTCACACTGTGTCTGTTCATATTATCTTTTCTCTCTATGTGTCTGTGTCCAAATGTCCTCTCTCCTTAAAAGGACACCAGTCAAATTAATTAACCCTCCACTCCCACTGACCTCATTTAAACTTGGTTACCTTTGTAAAGACCCTATCTCTAAACAAGGTCACCTTCACAGGGGACTGGGGATTAGGACTTCAGCCTATGAATTTGTCAGGGATACAGTTTAACCCAAAGCAGTGTCTATTGATGATTCTTGCCTGATTCCATTATTGATTATAGGTTGGGCTGTCTGGGAAACAGATTCTGAAATGCAGATTTCTGTACTGGTTTATCAAGGACTGCTTGGTAAAACTGTGGAATAAGGGAAGCAGGATTGGGCAGAGACAGAAGTTGAATACAATGCATTTGCAACAGTTTATACGCAGGCAGCTTTGAGGTATCCTGAACTGAAGCCCAGGTCTCCTACAGCTTTATCAGCTAAGTGTGAGGCAGGTTGCCCCCAGGGAAGGAGCCCAGATTGGGCAGGGCAGCTTCCTTCTACGGAAGGAGATTCCTGGGGAGAGACTCAGCTCTGAACTATCAGGCCTCAACAATCCCAGCAGTCAGGGTAATGAGTCCCTGGGTCCTACAGAGAGGGCAGGAAATGTGTGCCACCCAGCATTAGGCCCAGCAGAGGGGTGTGGAAGGGTGATTTCTCCTCAGCAATCTACATTTATTAGCTGTCACCTTCTGAAAAGAAGAGCTTCCCCATATCAACTAGAAATGATTATAACTCCTTCTAAAAAGACACAATAAATGCTGACTCCTCTCCCTTTCAAATACCAATTTTCTAAATAAGGAGGGGGTATAATTTAATTACACTTCGGATTGCATTATGACTTTTTCTTTGTTGGGCCCCTTCTTCCATAAAAAGACATTAAAAATTGGTTTTACAACTATTTTAATATAAAGAAGATATAATCCAGTCTGGATTCATTATTATTCATTCTTTTTCTTTGAAATAACATATCGTGGGCTTCTGGCACTGAGCCCAGTTGGTAAGTTTGCCCTGGTTGTGCCCCAGATTGGGGGCCAGGCAAGTCATAGACAGAGGGTTGATGCTGAGTGCATGTGTGTATGGGGCTAGGAGGGGAACCTGGGCGCCAAATAAAGGAAGGGGTGTTTAGCTCTAGAAGAAAGTTGCTATGTAGGAAAGTGAGGTGGCCCATTTTTTTAGGAGAAGCCAGACATAGGTTTTGTTTTGTTTTTTCAAACTTGAACTCTTCTAATTTTAATTATTCCTTCAATTAAAAAAAAAAAAATCTGTCTGCTGACTATGACTCAAGAGCTGCCAGTTTGAGACATCTACTATCAGTGAGCCTCCTGCGAGAGGGATGTAGCCCATTCCCAACTTGGTGCCTTATAGAAAACCCAGCCCATGGAAGGGGCTCATACATGTTTGCCAACAGGCAAAGGAACAATTATGTTCTGCTAAGGCAACTTATTAAAATTAGTTTGAATTTTATGTGTCAGAACCAAGTGAAGATTAGAAAACCAAGTCCTAAATTTGCTGCAAACGGAAAAAAAAAATCTGCTTTGGATTATTCATAGTGACTGAAACAGACTTTGCAGGAATGAAAATGTGTGAAGAAACCTCCCGCAGCTGGAGTCTGTGAACTAGGCTGGGCACCTCAACGATGCCATTGAGTCTTCAATCAGAGACTTGAAGGAAGCTTTTGGTGTCATGAATGAATACTGTACTATTACATTTTTAACTTTTTTTTTTTCCTATTTAAGGCAGAAATATTATGGCAGTTGCAACAACCTTGTAAAGAAGGTGTTTTGTAATTTTGGGGGAGGAGGGCAGCAAGTACCCCTCACTGCCAAATGTTTTTCGTTTCTGTCTGCAGCCTGCTGTTGCTAAATGGACGAAGGTTTGGTTAGAATCCACGTGTTGCCCCTGAGCACCGTGGCGAGGGCCTTTCTCAGGTCAGACGAGAGAATGAAGAAGGAGGAGATCCCTGAGGAGAATGGCACAGAGGAAGCAGCCCCTCCTGGGAGGCTCTCCCTTGGCCTTTTACTTTAATTCAGACCTAAGCCAGCAGCAGTATCTGGGCCTTCTCTCCTTAGCCCTTCCTCCCAAGGCATCGCCCAGGGAGTAGCTTGACCCTCTGAGGGTCTGGTCATCTGTTTTTTGTTTGTTTGTTTTTAAGTTGCTTCTGAGGTACCTGCTAGCTCCTGCCTTAAACCTTGGGTTCCTGAACTTCAACAAATAGCTGTCTTTATTGCAATAGATATATTTCTTATTAGGAGAAAAAAAAGTGATAGTGATCTCTAACTATTCAGGTAATTCAAATGACAAGGGCAGAAATTATTCTTCTACTTCCTCAAAACTTGGGTCCTGTTTTTAATTTGTCTTCCTTCAGAGGGACCAACTCTTTTGATCTTACAGTTTCCCATTTAGAAGTGGAGACATTAATGTGCATGCACATATTTATAGCAATATGTAATGTAGGCACACCTCTCTCTCACACAAAACTTTGCTCAAAAGGAAATCAAACCTGAATAATCAATGAGCAGGATGTTCAGTCTGCCCATAGTGCAGTCATTTATCCATTTTGAACTCAGTTGTCCCTAACTCTAACCTAATCCTAGTTTTAATACTCGTATAAGATGAAGCAACATGGATGGATAATGGGAGTTATCCTGAATCAGAAATTGCAAGTATGTTTGCTCTCCCAAATGCACTTTAGAGAACCTGAGCGGGGCTGAGGGCCAGGGTAAGGCAAAGGACTTGGGGCCTCCTTTGCCCTTGGAGCCTCTGCCTCCTGGTTAACCTGGCCTCAACCTTGCTATGGCTGCCTTGTAATATTTAAAGAGAGACAGTCTCAATGCCTTACATTTATGTCTCACAGCAATGGTTTGGTATAGTTTTTGTTTGTTTGTTTGTTTTGAAGGTAAGAGAACTGAGACTATGAAACAATACGTTGTTATCTTCCCCACCTCCCCAACTAGGAAATATCAGGGTGGCCATTAATTCCAAGCTACCTGTGAGCCCCCTCACATCTCTGCCAAAGGGGCTGACATTTTCCGTGCCTTGTTCCAAGGAACTGATACCTGTGTTTAATAAATGCTTCTCGCCCCTCCTCCCAGAGGGCACTTTTGTGTTGAACAGTTTTTGAAGAAGGAAGTAAGATAGCACAGAGGGAGCCAGGAAGCCAGTGGGGAACAGTGGAGAGATCCCAGTCTAAACAAGTTTATGCTCTCAGTTATCTGTCACCAGGCATGGAGGCACATGCCTGTGATCCCAGCAGCTGGGGAGGTCAAGGCAGGAGGATCGAAAGTTTGAGGCCAGCCTAAACAACTTAGCAAGACCCTAAAAATTTCAGCAAGGTCCTGTCTTAAAATAAAAAATAAAAAGGACTGGGATGTGGCTCAGTGGTAAAGGATCTCTGCATTCAATCCCCAGTCCCTCCCGCCACCCCCCCAAATTATCTGTCAAGGGCATCTTTCATGTGGGCTCTCTCACTGAACTATACTGCCTACCCCGTTTCAGTTTTTGGTTTTTGGTAAAATGTTAAGCAATTGGCAACTCAATCTCATACAGGCCAAGTATCCTTTATTGGAAATTCTTGGAACCAGAAGTCTTTTAGATTTGGAATTCTTTTCAGATCTTGTAATATTTGCATATACATCATGATATATCTCAAGGAAGGGACCCAAGTCTAAATTTGAAATTCATCCATTCATGATGTACATCTGCACATATGGCCTGCAGGTAATTTTGTACAATATTCTATTTTTTTATTGACTTTTTTAATTTTTATTTTTACAGACTGCATTTTGATTCATTGTACACAAATGGGGTATAACTTTCCATTTTTGTGGTTGTACACAATGTAGATTTACACCACTCACGTAATCATACATATACATAGTGCAATACTGTTTGTTTCATTCTACTATCTTTCCATCCCCACCCCCTCCGACCCCATTCCCTCTACACCATTCAAAGTTCCTTCATTCTTCTCTTCTCCCTGCCACCCTTCATTGTTATATATTGTCATCCACTTATCAGAGAAAACATTTGGCCTTTGGTTTTTTTGGGCTTGGCCTATTTCACTTAGCTTGATATTTTCCAACTTCATCCATTTACCAGCAAATGCCATAATTTTATTCTTCTTTATAGCCGAGTAATATTCCACTGTGTATATATACCACAGTTTCTTTATCCATTCATCAATTGAAGGGCATCTCAGTTGGTTCCACAATCTGGCTATTGTGAATTGAGCTGCTATGAACATTGATGTGGCTGCATCATATAGTATGCTGATTTTAAGTCCTTTGGGTATAAACAGAGGACTGGGATAGTTGGGTCAAATGGTGGGTCCATTCCAAGTTTTCTGAGGAATCTCCATACTGCTTTCCAGAGTGGCTGCACTAATTTGCAACCCCACCAGCAGTGTATGGAATGTGCCTTTTCCCACATTCACACCAATACTTATTGCTTATTTTCTTGATAATAGCCATTCTAATTGGAAATCTTAGGGAGGTTTTAATTTGCATTTCTCTAATTACTAGGGATGATGAGCACTTTTTCATAAATTTGTTGATCACCTGTATATCTTCTTCTGTGAACTTGTCTGCCCAGTTCCTTAGTCCATTTATTTATTGGGTTCTTTGTATTTTTGGTATAAAGATAAAATTTAAGTTCTTTATAAACTTTGGAGATTAGTACTCTGTCTGAAGTGTGTGTGGAAAAGATTCTCTCCCACTCTATAGGCTCTCTTTTTAAATTATTGATTGTTTCCTTTGCTTAGAAAAAGCTTTTTAGTTTGAATCTATCCCATTTATTGATTCTTGCTTTTATTTCTTGTGTTATGGGGGTCTTGTTAAGGAAGTCTGGTCCTAAGCCAATGTGATGAAGATTCAGGCCTACCTTTTCTTCTGTTTGGTGAAGGGTCTTACGCCTAATTCCTAGATCCTTGATCAATTTCAAGTTGAGTTTTGTACAGGGTGAGAGAGAGGGATTTAATTTCATTTTACTGCATATGGATTTCCAGTTTTGCCAGCACCATTTGTTGAAGAGGCTATCTTTTCTCCATTGTAAGTTTTTGTCTAGTATGAGATAACTGTACTTACGTGTGCATGTCTCTGTGTCTTCTACCCTGTACCATTGGTCTACCTGTCTATTTTGGTGCCGATAGCATGCCGTTTTTGTTACTGTTGCTCTGTATTAGAGTTTAAGATCCGATATTGTGATACCTCCTGTATCATTCTTCCTACCCAGGATTGTTTTGGCTATTCTGGGTCTTTTGTTCTTCCAGATGAATTTCATGATTGCTTTTTCTATTTCTATAAGAATTGTCATTGGGATATTAATTGGAATTGTGTTAAATCTGTATAACACCATTGGAAGTATGACCAGTTTGATAATATTAATTCTGCCTATCCAAGAACATGGGAGATCTTTCCATCTTCTAAAGTCTTCTTTAATTTCTTTCTTTAATGTTCTCTGGTTTTCATTGTAGAGGTCTTTCACCTCTTCGGTTAGATTGATTCCCAAGTGTTTTATTTTTTTTTGAAGTTATTACAAATGAAGTTGTTTTCCTCATTTCCCGTTCAGATGTTTCATTGCTTAGGAATTAAAAAAATGCTTTAGATTTATGCATGTTGATTTTATATCCTACTATTTTGCTGAATTCATTTATGAGGTCTAGAAGTTTTCTGGTAGAGTTTTTTGGATCCTCTAAATAGAGAATCATGTCATCAGCAAATATCTTAAGTTCCTCTTTTCCTATTCGTATCTCTTTAATTTCTTCAGTCTGTCTAATTGCTCTAGCTAGTATTTCAAGGACAATGTTGAATAGAAGTGGTGAAAGAGGGCATCCCCGTCTTGTTCCAGTTTTTAAAGGGAATGCTTTCAGTTTTTCTCCATTAAAAATGATGTTGGCTGTGGGTTTAGCATAAATAGCCTTTACAATGTTCAGGTATGTTCCTACTATCCCCATTTTTTCTAGCATTTTGAACATGAAGGGATGTTGTATTTTGTTGAATGCTTTCTCTGTGTCAATTGAAATAATCATATGATTCTTAACTTTAAGTCTATTGATGTGATTAATTACATTTATTGATGTCTGGCTGTTGAACCAACCTTGCATTCCCGGGATGAACCCCACTTGATCGTGATACACTATCTTCTTAGTATGTTTTTGGATGTGATTTGCCAGGATTTTGTTAAGGATTTTTGTGTCTATATTCATCCGAGATATTGGTCTAAAGTTTTCTTTCCTTGATGTGTCTTTGTCTGGTTTGAGTATGAGGGTGATATTAGCTTCATAGAATGAGTTTGGAAGGGTTCCCTCTTTTTATATTTCCTGGAATACTTTGAGAAGTATTGGAATTAGTTCTTCTTTGAAGGTCTTATAGAACTCAGCTGAGAATCCGTCTGGTCCTGGGCTTTTCTTGATTGGTAGGCTTTTGATGGCTTCTTCTATTTCATTGCTTAAAATTGATCTGTTTAAATTGTGTGTGTCCTCCTGGTTCAGTTTGGGAGGATCATATGTCTCTAGAAATTTGTTAATGTCTTTGATATTTTCTATTTCATTGTAGTATATATTTTCAAAGTAGCTTCTCATTATGTTATGTATTTCAGTCTGTTGTGACATTTCCTTTTTCATCACGAATTTTTGAAATTTGAGTTTTCTCTCTCCTTCACTTTGTTAGTGTGGCTAAGGGTTTGTCTATTTTGTTTTGTTGGTTTTTCAGAGAACCAACTTTTTGTTTTGTCAATTTTTTGAATTATTTCTTTTATTTCAATTTCATTGATTTCATCTCTGATTTTAATCATTTCCTGTTTTCTACTTATATTTTGGTGTTGATATATTCTTCTTTTTCTAGGGCTTTGAGCTGTAATGTTAGGTCGTTTAGTTGTTGACTTTTTATTCTTTTCTTGAATGCACTCCATGCAATGAATTTTCCTCTTAGTATTGCTTTCATAGTATCCCAGAGATTTTGATATGTTGTATTGTTTTTCTCATTTACCTCTAAGAATTTTTTTTTATCTCCTCCCTGATGTTTTCTGTTATCCATGCTTCATTCAATAGCATATTATTTAATCTCCAGGAGTTGGAGTAATTTCTGTTTTTTATTTTGTCGTTGATTTCTAATTTCATTCCATTATGATCTGATAGTACACAAGGTAGCATCTCTATTTTCTTTCATTTACTAAGGGCTGCTTCGTGGCATAACATATGGTCTATTTTAGAGAAGGTTCCATGTGCTGCTGAGAAGAAAGTGTTTTCACTCGTTGATGGATGGAATATTCTACATATGTCTGTTAAGTCTAAGTTATTGTTTGTGTTATTGAGTTCTATGGTTTCTTTGTTTAGTTTTTGTTTGGAAGATCTATCCAGTGGTGACAGTGGTGTGTTAAAGTCACCCAGAATTATTGCGTTGTGGTCTATTTGATTCCTGAAATTGAGAAGGATTTGTTTGATGTACATGGATGAACTGTTGTTTGGGGCATAAATATTTACAATTGTTATGTCTTCCTGATTTATAGTTCCCTTAAGCAGTATTAAATGTCTTTTTTATCTCTTCTGACTAATTTTGACTTCAAGTCCAGTTTATCTGAAATAAGGATGGTAACACTTTTTTTACTGAGTTTGTGTGTGTGGTAGGTTTTTTTCCATTCTTTCACCTTTAGTCTGTGGATGTCCTTATCTATGAGATGAGTCTCTTGAAGGCAGCATATCGTTGGGTCTTTTTTTAAAATCCAATCTGCCAGTCTATGTCTTTTGATTGATGAGTTTAGGCCGCTAACGTTCAGGGTTATTATTGAGATATGATTTGTATTCCCAGTCATTGGGCTTATTTTTGGTTTTTAACTTGACTTTGTTTCTCCTTTGGTTGTTTTTTTCCTTTGAGGTAGTTCCTCCCTTTGCTGACCTACATTGTTGCTTTTCATTTCCTCCTCACAGAATATTTTGCTGAGAATATTCTCTACCACGGGCTTTCTATTTGTAAATTCTTTTAACTTTTGTTTATCATGGAAGGATTTTATTTCATCTTCAAATCTGAAGGTTAGTTTTGCTGGGTATAGGATTCTTGGTTGGCAACCATGTTCTTTCAGAGCTTGAAATATGTTGTTCCAGGTCCTTCTAGCTTTTAGGGTCTGGGCTGAGAATTCTGCTGATATCCATATTGGTTTCCCCCTATATGTAATCTGATGCTTTTCTCTTCCAGCCTTCAAAATTCTATCTTTATTTTGTAGTTAGGCATTTTCATTATAACGTGCCTTGGTGTGAATCTGTTGTAATTTTGTGCATTTGGTGTCCTGTAAGCCTCTTGTATTTGATTTTCCATTTCATTCTTCAGGTTTGGAAAATTTATTGATATTATTTCATTGAACTGGTTGTTCATTCCTTTTGTTTATGTCTCTGTGCCTTCCTCAATCCCCAAAATTCTTAAATTTGGTCTTTTCATGGTGTCCAATAGTTCTTGGAGGTTCCGTTCATGATTTATTACCATCTTCTCTGTTTGTTCAACTTTATTTTCAAGATTAAATATTTTGTTTTCATTGTCTGAGGTTCTGTCTTCCAAGTGATCTAGTCTGTTGGTGATGATTTCCATTGAGTTTTTTATTTGGTTTATTGTTTCCTTCATTTCAAGGATTTCTGTGTGTGTTTTTTTTTTTTTTTTTTTTTTTTTTTGAGAATCTGTATCTCTTTGTTGAAATGATCTTTTGCTACCTGCAGTTGCTCTTTCAACTGCTTATTGGAGTGATCATTCATTGCCTGCATTTGCTCTCTTATCTCATCCTTTGATTCACAAATCATTTTAATTATGTATATTCTGAACTTCTTTTCTGACATTTCTTCTACCATGCTGTCACTGAATTCTATTAATATAGAATCTATGTTTGTTTGGATCATTTTCTTCCCTTGCTTTTTCATGTTGTTCATGTATCTTCCCCTCTAGCAGTGTAGATCTGGGGTATTGCAGTTTCCTCTCTATAGGCTTATAGTGACCCTATAGGTTTCCAAAACCTTTTATTTAAGGGGGAGATCAATATTAGCAGTGCCGGGCTGGGGAGATAGCTCAGTCGGTAGAGTGCTTGCCTCTCAAGCACAAGGCCCTGAGTTCGATCCCCAGCACCGCAAACACACACACACACACACACACACACACACACACACACACACACAAATATTAGCAGTGCCCAGTATAGACAATATGCAGCCCTAAACCAAATAGCCCCTTTGAAGATGTTAACAGTATTGTCATAATAAACAGAATGAGTTCAATTATTATCTACAGTATAACAAATAGATTTGGAATAAGGTCTGCAGTTTCTAATGGAGTACAAAGAGGATGGGGAGGGTTGTAGGATGTAGCTTTTAATGGGATAAAAGAGTATATAGAAGTTCTAGAGTGTAGAAAGAGTGAACGTGTAATCAAAAGAAGTTGGTTGTTAGCATGAGAAAAGGTAGAAAGAGACTCTGAGGAAACAGGTAAACAAAAGAAAAATAGAGTGGGAAAAGTAAAGAAATAAAAACTTAAACATTTTCAAAAAGGAGGAAAAAAGAAAAAAGAAAAAAAATCTACACCATAACGGTCATATACTATTGAAAATCCCTAGTCTTCTGTAGCCTGATGTGTGAGAGGTACCTGACAATGAGTTTCCAGTCTCCAGCAGGCATCTCAGGATGAGATTTGCCCCACCTCAAGATGGGCCCACAGGACCAGGCCCTCCTTGGGTTTGCCAAGTCACCTCTGCCCTGTCCCAGACTGTTCTTAGTGGTGAAGACTGAATATTTGTTCTGAAAGACCTTGACCAGAGGGCCCCTCTGTTGGCCCCCAACTCCTCTAACTGCCTCAGAGAAGGCAACACACTGCAGGAATCTAGTTTCACATTCCTGAGGCTAGTTTTGAACTTGGGATCCTCCCGTGTGGGGAGCCATCCATGTCTAGCAGAATCAGACTTGGCTGAGCCATGGGATACAGAGGTCTGACTCCCAGGAACTGGTAATCATGAGAGACTGTTCCAGTCCACTGGGGAGTAGTAGTGGCTCACCATCTAAGGATGTGCTAATTCCCTAAGCAATGGCTTCCCTAACTACACCCCATCCTATTCCTCACAGAAGCCCCTACCAGTCCAGTCCCTTTACCTATGAGACTATAAAGAAAGCTGAATGTGGGGTCTTCCATCTTGTCAGAGGCCAGGTCTGGTATGGCCCCGTCTGCCACACCCCCTTCCATTTGAAAAGAGTATTGGCTCTTGTTTATTTATTGATTAGATGAGTTTATTAGTAATTAATTTATCACTAGCACCGTCCTCTGACAGTTATCCCTTTCCTCATCCACAGTGGACATGGCTGAAACCCCCCACACTCCTGTCTCAGCCTCCTGAGCCTCTGGGATTACAGGTGTGTCCGGGTGCACAATCTAACTTTAAACATAAATTCTCTGTTTAAGAGATTTCTTTTCATATTGAGGGATCTTTTTTCTTTAATGAGACCTTATATTCCCACACCAGGGCATGAAGCCATGAACTAGGGTTCGGAATTCCTGTCTTCTCAGTATAAAATTCTAGATGTGTACATATTTTAAAGCTCCTTGACTATTTCCAATACAAGCAGCTCAGCACCAGACCCTAGAATGGTGTTTGAGATGCACTTCTGGTTTCTATTAACAAGGAAATTGTGACTCAAGTGGATAAGAAATTGCCGACCGTCTTCCAATTCCTAATCTAGACTCTGGGTGCTGGAAAAAACCCAGATTGAAACCACTGCAGGCCTGTGGGGTAGAGCCTATCCAAACCATCCTCCTGGGGCACAGGGCAGCGTGAGAAGGGCGGGAGTTCGTGTTTCTGCAGGGGCACGTGGCAAACACCCAGTCCGTGCCCAGGTTCAGCCCACTCTGTAACTCTAGCTCCTCTTCCCAAGGCTTTCCTATGTGATTCTAAATCCGATCACATGGAATTCTTTAGTGGCACCCTGTTGTCCTTAGTATCAAATGCATCTCTTTAGCACCACATGAGCCCTTCCTGGTCTGACCCCTGCCTGTCACTTCACATCACTCTCCCTTTCAGGGGCCACACCTCACCACTGTCGGAGTGTGAGCTTCGCCCCTCCGTGCCTGGCCCATGCTGTTCCCTTTATCTGGAATGCCTGTCCCTCCCATGAGCTCCTCCTGCAGGGGCTGGATGGCACTCGTGCCTCTCCTTCGTTGACCCCATCACTCAGGTAACGATTCAGTCAGTGTTCTCTAGAGATTGCCCGTGAGTAAGGAGCCCACACCTGTCTTGTCTGGACCTGGCTAAGAGCAGTTTGACTGGGAGCAGGGATGAGAGGAGAAGGGCAGAAACCTCACTGAGTGGGGTTAAGAGAGAGGGGCAGAGCAGAGCTGCAGTCAGTGATGAGAGGCAAGCAGTCCATTTGGCAGGTTTTGCTGGAAAGGGGAGCAGGAAAGTGGACTAGGAAACTGATGGAGAAGTGGCATCAAGAGAGGCCTTGAAATTCTACATTTTAACATGAGGGAAATAATAGTAAGGTGGTAGGCCATGGGGATGTGTTAGTGTGTAGGGTGGGCGATGGGTGAGTAGGGCGAGTGGCCGGGATGTGCAGGGCAGAGCTGGTCTTAAAGGCAGTGTGGGCAGAGATCACAGGGTACCCGGGCTCAGATGTGGAAGTGGGCAGAGGTGTTGGGGTCTGAGGAGGTTCTGATATGCTCATTGAAATGGAAGCCCAGCTATGGTAGCGGGGAAAGGAGGTGTTGGGGTAGGATGACGGGAGCAGGTATGAGAGAGATGTGAAGGGGCGAGGGACCACATGTGGACCAGGGACATGCACTATGGTTGCTGGGAAATATGGATGCCCAGCTGAGGTTGGTGTCCTGATTTTAAAGCTAGGCCAATCAGCATGGATGGGTATTTTTCTCCAGCTGAGTTAGTTGCACAGGTACCTACTGAGAATACATGGAACGAGAGATGTGATCCCTGCCTCCTGGAGATTATTTTAGAAGGGAAGATGGGCTGAGACCAATAGCTCCTTATTTCATTTAACTAGTGGATAAACACAGGGGACAAGAGAGATGTTCTTCTTACCCACTGTAGTTAGATGTAACAGGGGGCCTGGGCTGGCCTGGACCGTCTGAAGAGAGCCATGTGTGTACTGAATGAGGTCCTCTAAAGACCCCCAACTCTTGCCTCCTTTTTTGTTTAATTACACAGTCTAGTGCAATAGCAGAATGATCACAAGATATGCTCTAATTTTGTCTTTCTTAGTAATACGCTATGACTTTCATGCTCATATAAGCTATAAATCAATTAGGAAAAGGAACATCTGCCCGAGACATCAGAACGTCTAAATGGACCTACCCAAAGATGAAAGGGACACTAGAGGAAAACAGGTAGTGTGTTTGAAATGCTCGCAACACACTCTCCCTCATCTGTCCCGTTCCCTTTCTGTTGAATCTTCCTGGAAGATGCGGGCAGTTGCTTAAAGACTCAGAGGGTGGGGTGAGACAGCACAGTACCTGCTGTGCCATGAAGCACCGTGAGTGGTGGCTTAGTGGAAGGAGGTGGAGGGCAAAGAGGGACTGCTGGTTATTGTAAGTATAATAGAACTAATGGTTTTAATGGTAAAAAGAAACCCTTTGCTCTTCAGTCCACAGGCTCCAATTATGATCTGATTTTGAGAGCATTGTTGAACTAGCACTAGGAGGAAATTACCTCAGGCTTTTGAACCTTAACATAAGGTCTAGTTGAGGTTCTTTGCCTCATCATTCCACAAGATGAGTAGCCATAGAGTTCCTTCCCGACACTGGGAGCCTTTTCACGTTTTTTTTTTTTTTTTTTTTTTTCTGATTTGGTTGGTCAACTGGACTCTCTGGGACCTGGGTCAGCAGCATCAAGTTGTTTGGGAGTGGTGGTGCATGCCTGTAATCCCAGCAATTTGGGAGGCTGAGGTAGGAGAATCCCCAGTTTGAGACCAGCCTGGGAAACTAGGGAGAATTTGTCTCCCCCGGTCCCCCCAAACAGGGGTGGGGTGGGGCTGGAATAGAACTCTGTGGTAGAGTCCTGTTGGCTTCAATCCCGAGTAATACACACACACACACACACACACACACACACACACACACACAGCAGGTTGGTGGGTTCCCTCTCAAGCTGGTTATGTCAGTCTGCTTTCTGTTGCTGTGACAAAATGCTTGAGAAAATCAATTTAGAGGAGAAATGTTTATTTTGGTTCACAGTTTCAGAAGTTTCATTTCATGTTCATTTGGCTCCATTGATCCTGGGCCTGAGGTGAGGCAGAACATCATGGGGAGAGTACAAAGCAGAGCAAAACTGCTCACCTCATGGCAGCCAGGGAGGAGAGAGAGAGAGAGACACAGAGAGAGAGAGAGAGAGAGAGAGAGAGAGAGAGAGAGAGAGAGAGAGAGAGAGAGAAGGAGAAGAAGAAGGAGGAGGAGGAGGAGGAGGAGGAGGGAGGGAATAAAATATGCCCCCAGTGACCTACTTCCTCCAATGAGGCTCTGCCTCCTGAAGTTTACACCTCCTGATAGCACCACAGGCTGACAACAAGCCTTTAGTGCATAACCGTTGGGGGATATTTTTGATCCAAAACACAACACTGGGTGTGAGACCAGCATCTAGATTTTACTAAGATGCTCTGGGCGGTGTGTATGGCTTGTATTAGTCAGGGTTCTCTAGAGGAACAGAATTAACAGGAAGTATGATTATAAGAAGGGGATTTCCATGACCAGAAGATGGATAGTCCACAATGGCCATCTACAGCTGGAGAGCTGGAAGAACCAGTAGCTGTGCAGTCCAAGAGGTGGAAGCCCCAGAACAAGAGGGATCTACAGTGGTACCCTAGTCTGAGACCAAGGCTTCTGGAAACTACCTGGAGAATCACTGGCAGAGTCTGCTTTGGAAGGGTGAAGAAGTAAGAGTTGGATATCCTCAGATGATCGAAGCAGCAATCAAGAATACGTTGAAGAAGAGCTGAGCTTGCATCTGCATCTGCTTCCTTGTTCTTCCAACGTTTATTCCATCCAAGCCATCATCCTATTGGACGGTGCCACCCACACTTACGAAGGGTCTCCAGTTCACTATACCACATGCCAATCATTCCTAGACATGCCCTCCTGGACACACCCAGAAGCCTCTTAATCATTGGCATCATTTTTTAAAATATGTAAATATATAAATTTATGCTTATATACTTTTATAAAAATACACAAGTAGTCTTGTACTCACACAACAATACTAAGGTACATACGATTGTCCAGAAAAAGGCAGTCTGCATGGGTAGTCATCATGCTTAAATACCATCTATATAGAAATATAAGATTACAAAGAGTTCACCTAGAGGAAAGTGTAATTTTATATACCAGTCTTTAGGTATATGAATGCTTTCTAGATGTTTAAAGATGATCTTTATTTTTCTCTGATTTTTAATTTAATAACATATTCATCCTTATCATAAATAAATTTCAAAGTATATATATAGGTTTACCAAAATTTCTCTTGACTGCCATTGGCATCTTTTAATCCAATCAAGTTGACAGTTCAAATTAACCATTACATGACTCATTAAAATTTGAGTATGGTGACCTAAAATACTACTGATCTTCCATTCGAGTCCTTTGTTTTCGGCTTTTTTTCTTAAAAATATTTTTTAGTTGTATGCCTTTATTTTTTATTCATTTTTTAAAATGTGGTGCTGAGGATCCAACCCAGTGCCTCACACATGCTAGGCAAGTGCTCTACCACTGAGCCACAACCCAGCCCCATGTTTTCAGCTTTTTTATTAAATTATATGGAATAAATGGCTCCTACCACTCCCATGAAACCAGAGAGGTGTGAAGGAGCAGGGACAGGTGGGATCACGTCAGGACAATGAACCAGGGCCAGCTTCAAGAAGAGTTTTCCTGAGAAATGAGAACAGGATTCTCTCCCTGGCATTATCGATCTGTTGAGCTGGATAACGTGTTGTCGTAGGGAGCTTCTGCACTTTGTAGGGTGCTTGCAGCATACCTGGCCAGGACCCACTTGATGCCAGTAGTGCCTTTCAAGTTTTGATTGTGGCAACCAATGGCGTCTCAAGACATTGCTAAATGTAGGGGCAGGTGGAGTGACAGGGAGGCAAAATCTCCTCCCCACACCCCACACCCCACCCTGAGAACCACAGGCTGTGAGTGATGAAACGCCTGGGTGCCTTCAGAGAAGGTTACCTGGGAACAGGATATTTGACAGAGACAATGGAGTGTGTTCATAGTTGGGGCAATAATATGTATCAGTG
Organism: Sciurus vulgaris; assembly: GCF_902686455.1. NCBI lineage: Eukaryota > Metazoa > Chordata > Mammalia > Rodentia > Sciuridae > Sciurus > Sciurus vulgaris. Next base: position 77,816,756 of record NC_136469.1, read on the forward strand.
CTTATCAATTGCCAGGCATGGCTCAAATTTTGCATATATTACCTCTTTTAATCTTTGCAACAAATCCATGGGCAGGTTTTATTTTCCTCACTTTATGAATAAACCAAACTTTAGAGAAATTGTTACACGGATAAATTGTTTAACAAGGATTCAGCTCTACATCCATTTGAAGCATCATGTCATCTGACTGAGCAAATATACACATCTATACTTGTATTCTCTATCTCTCTTCCTATATTAATCTTTGAGTCTGTGTTGCCTTTCCCTGTCTCTTTAGAGAGGAGAAACAGTCTTTTATTGGCAGGAACCCAGAATTGACTTTCCAAACACTTGAGCCCGCTGGGAAAACAAACATCAAAGCACTGAGTCTTCTTCCTTGTTCCTCAGGTGTGGCCCTGTCCCCTGGAACTGCCCCCTCTGCTTGCTTCCCCCGCCTCTCCCCACTTCCTTGGTGGAAAACAGATCCCCACTGCACACCACCTGGGCCCAGTGCCTGGAATCAAAGTCTCTGGTGTGGAGGCCTGCGGGAGGGGTAGGTCACACCATCAAGGGGAGGGTGAGCACGAGACCTGGATGCAGTTCACATGAAAGAGTCACTTAGCATTTCCCTAGGCCCCAAGGTCTGGTATCCAGTGGTGAGTTACAGAGTGCAGCAGAGAATTCTCTGGATCTCAGTTTCCATTTTTGAAAATCAAATAGGTGGAACTATGTGGGATCTGAGAGTGTATATTACAGAGCAGGGGTTTCTCAACAAGGGTGTGCCTCAGAACCACCCGTAGCCAGCCTCATCTCTGACCCCCACAGGCCCCGTTTAAGATCATAGGTGACTGTAATGTGCGATCCTCTACGCTGGCCTGAAAGGGCTGGGGGCTGAGCTGATGTGATGTTTGAGTCCCCGCCCTATCACGTGGAGATGGCAAGGTGCTTACAATGTCTCAGGTCCACAGTGTACTCTTTTTTTTTTTTTTTTTAATCATTTTTTTTCTCATAAAACAAGAAAATTAAGAGCATTGGTTAAGTGAAAGTCTTTGGCAGGCCTTCAGCAAATCTCAACTCCCTCTCCAGCCTCCTGTCTGATGTTCTCTTGCCTGTTCTGTGCTTTGTACATTGGTGGACATTTGGATTGTCTCCACCTTTTGGCTACATGAATAATGCTGCTATGAAGACAGATGTATGAGCATCTTTTGAGCCCCTGCCTTCAGTTCTTTTGGGTATAAACCTAGAAGTGGAATTGCTGGATCAAGTGGTAGTTCTGTGTTTAGCTTTTTGAGGAACCTTCAACATTCCCGCATCTGCTGTGTCACTTCACATTCTACCTGCAGCGCGTAAGAGTTCCACTTTCTCCACATCCATGCCAACACTTGTTATTTTCTGTTAATTAAATAATAACCATCTGTGTTAGCTAGCTTTTCATCAGTGTGACCAAGACACCCCACAAGAACAACTCAGTGGAGGAAAAGTTTATTTGGGGCTCAGAGGTTTCAGTTCGTGGTCATCTAATTCCATCCCTCTGGGCCTGAGGTCAGGCAGAGCATCATGGCAAAAGGGAATAGCAGAGGAAAGCTGCCCAGGACATGGCAGCCAGGAAGAGAGAGAAGGAGGGAGTCAGGGGGACAAGATATATAATCCCCAAGGTGTGCCCCAGGGACCCTCCAGTAATGTCCTACCTGCTTACAGTTACCACCCAATTAGTCCTTTCAAATGAATAATCCTAATCCTCTGATTAGGTTATAGTTCTTATAATCTAATCATGTCACCCCTGAATGTTCCCACATCAACACAGGAGCTTTTGGGGACACCTCATATCCAAACTATAACACCGTGTTAGTGCTCATGTTTATGTCCAGCTGAGGCTGAACCAGGTGCAGAACCATGGTGAAGGTATTGTTGGTGGGAGAGTAAACATGTGAGCTTGGAAAGGCAGATGGTAAAACAAGGGCTTTGACCTTCAGCTTGTGTTTTGAGCTGACTGGAAGGAAATGATGCACTCATGCTCCTCCTGCTAGAATGCCGGCAACCTCCAGGGGTCAGCGATCAACAGGTTTGTTCAGAGCATGGGCTCTTCCTGCCTGAGATTGTGTCCTGTCTCTGTCACTTGAGTACGGTTTCCTTCATCTGCATAATAGAGATCTTGATGCTACCTACTCTTTAGACTTGTGGTGAGTATTAAATGAGTTACTATATATAACTTATAGCAGGGCCAGCACATCAAGAGTTCTCAGTTGATGGGAGTTATTATTTATTAATTCTCACTCTAATGCTAGAGAGACATAGATTTTAAGTGAGGATTAGAGAGCTCTCATAATTGCCTCCTTCTGTCTATCATCTGGCTCTCGAAGGGTCTGTCTATCTCTCCCTCCTTCCAGGTTCAGAACTTAGGGAGCTTTAATTTTTGGTTTCTATCACCTCTCTAGGAATATTCTCTGCTGTATATTATGGGGGGGGGGGGTCACTAACAATGATTTTACCAATATTACACCAAACAGGAGAAGCTGGATAGATGGGAGACTCTGGCTTCCACTGAGAAAGCTCAAAGAACAGTAGATTCTCCCTCTCCTGATGGATGCTGGGGCTTGGGTTTATGATTCCCATTGTGGGTATTGAGATGTTTCTGCTTTAGAATCTTGGGTCTTGGTGGATTCAGGCATAGGCCTAGGATCAGATAGAGACTCTTCTTGGCAACAGTGGGAGATTATAGGGTCCATGCTATGAGATGAGTGTCTGTTGGTGGCAGGTTCATTACAAACAGCCTGAGAGAATCTGTTAGCAAGTGTTTTGTAACCTAATCATGGAACTGACCTTCCCTCAATGTTGCTATATTCCTTTGATAAGAAGCAAGTTACTAAAGAAGAGGGAATAACACAAGGCCATGAATACCAGGAGGTGGAGAACAGTGAGGCGGTGCTGGAAGCTGCCTGCCACAGGCCTTTCCTGCTGACCTCCCTGGAGTTCTCTAGGCTACTCAACATCTTTTTAATGCATTTCTCTTTTTGTCTGAGCTAACCACAACCCATGACTCGTTTGCATCCAGGAGACTGTACTTGTTTGTTGGTGTTTAGTCATCCTGTGATTCTGGTTTCTATTAATTTAATACCTTTCTGTGTGAGGCATAGCTAGTTGGTAAAGTTTTTCATGTTGCTCATTACTCCTTTTTTGTTTTCAAAGTTATCAGTTCTGTGTCTGACTCTTTTATCGTCTCAAAGCCAGCTAGCCAGCACCTATCAGAAAATTTGTTTGAATGTTAATCTCCATAAAGACCATAGAAGAGAAGAACAGAGACTTAGCCCCATCAAAATAGGAACACTGAGTCCTGTTAAAGGGACAGTCTGTAAATCCTCAGGTCATTTTGGGGTTTTTGTGGTTTATCCTCATTTGGGTCATGATCAGAGAGTTGCTTTCCTTCCAAGAGTGTTTGTAAGATTTAAGCCCTCAAAAATCCAAACTAGTTTAAATAAAGAAAAGAGAGTTTGTGGATTATGGTAGCTCAGAGAAATACTAGGGAGATTCACAAGATCGAAGAAGAACTATGGAGCTCCCGGGCCTGCCATCAGTAGCTCAAGGCCAGTAGATCTCCCTTTGGCTCTCATGGACATCTCCATCATTTTGTGTTTTCCCTCATTAGCCTCATTCTTTACTATTGCAAACAAGACATCTTATCTCGGTGATATGTGACCTCTGGTTAACCCTGGATTGGGCCTTGAACCAGAAGAAAGAGAAACATTGGGTCGAGTATTTATCCTCATCGTCAGGAAGATGAGGGTCAGGCCTGGATTGCATGAAGGACTGTGGAAAACCAACATCCACTACTGCCCAGTTCAGGCTTCAGTTTAAGCTCTTTGTCAGTGTCTTGGGCATGGACAGATCATTCATGTACATAACTCCTAAATTTTTGGAGGTTCCCAAAAGGACAAGATAATGCCACAGTCTGACTGGATGTGACTGGGAAATGTAGATTGGAGTGATTTATTTGGGGGCCATGTTTTTCATGGAGTCTTGGAATTAATTTGATCGTATCTAAGATCCAGTATCTTCTTAGCCTACTGGCAAAATGGGGTCACATTGAATTTTTCCATTCTAGATTTTACTTGTCTCCTACTTGACAGCTGAAAAAAGTTATTAGCAGTGACACAAAGGCCATGGATGACATGGAAAATAGCGTCCATTTCATGGACTCCTGACCAAGGTTAAATTACAATAACTAAGGAGATAAGAGCTTTTTATTTGCTGCACTTTCTATGATTTGTGGGCAGATTGTTGTTTGTTTTTTGCTTTTTAACTTTTCAATAAAGGATGATTTGTGAAGTTCATGAAAACAATGTGTATTCAGGGACTCATTAATCTCAGGGATAAGGCCAGACCTTTTTTAGAACCATATAAATATAGATTGAGAGTAAGATTAGTTAGACATTTAACTTCTGGAAGAGGTAATGTTGTGCTCCTTAAAATATGTATAGTTGATTCTGAGGCTGCCCTAACAGTTCTTCCAGAGAAGTGCTATGGTGGACTCCCTACATATGCATCTTGACCTGGGACTGTTCACAGCTGTTCTCACAGCTTAAGGCTTTTTTATTTATTTATTTTTATTTTTATTTTTTGCAAGTCATAGCTCACAGCCTAATGCTCATGGCTCTCGCCTGACGCTTTTTGTTAGGCAGTTCTTTATGGAGGGCACCGTCTATGTTAAGTACTTCAAGGAATCGAGTAGAGCTCCGTTCTTATGGTCTGGTTTAGAACTCTCCCTCCAATAAAGAAGCAACTCACTTTTACATTAGATTGAGAGCCAATGTCAGAGACAACAGCAGGATATGGGGAAGGGAAGATAAAACTTACTCAATGTCTCCCAGAGGCAAAGACTAGTATAGTGGTCAGGAACTCCCTTTTACAAACCCCATAGAGTTATAAGATAATCAAGTAAAATATTTAGCATTATGTGGGCACATTGCTTTGCCATTACTATAGTAGTTACAATAATCTCAATGATCATCATTTTTGGGCCCCTGTGCATCACCTTTCTACCATGAACTCTACCTCCATTACCATCACCACCACCTCCACCATCACTACCACCACTATTACCTCTACCACCAACACCACCTCTACTTCCATTACCATTAGAACCATCATTACCACAATTTTCACCACCACCTCCATCATTATTGCCACTACCATCTCTATCTCTACCACCACCATCTCCATCTCCATCAGCATTACGACCTTCACCATCACTATCTCCACCACCTTTGCCACCGCCACCTCTGCCACCATCACCACCATTACCAGCAGCATCAGTGGTGACATGGGGGGTCTCAGGACAGAGGCATCGGAACAAGACTGACTTGAGTTTAGATGTGGGACCTACCAATCAACTTCTTAGAGATCCTGTTCCTCAACTATAAAATGAGTACAAAAACACCTGTGGTGAGGATCAGAGATGGTCTTATATTTAAGTGTGTGATAGCCAGCAAGCCCCACTGTAGAAAAACGTCCCCAGTTGGCCATCTTCCCACCTCAGGCCATCATGATAGTGTGAGTGAGGATCTCTAGGAGACAAGTCTTTCGTTCCCGTGGTCAGGCTTATCCCTATTCTCACTGGTCTTGAGTCAGACTTTATTGCTCTTAAGTCTGGCCCAACTTTCTTCAAACCAACGCCTGTGGTGTCTTGATAATAGGCATACCCACTCAGAAATAGGCTTTTCACATAACACTTTCCCTGTCATGGGAGCCAATGAGGAGGCATTGGCTTAGAGATCAGTCTCACTTACAGAGAGTGAGAGTGGACACGTAGCCCTAGATCGCACATGTGTGCTCATGTGCTTGTGACTGCATCAAGGTCAGCAAGAAACAATAGCAAATAAAAGGCTTGTTTGATACAGAGGGGAAATGACATTTAAAACCTCCTGAAGTTAGGTCAAAGTTTCCTGAAGGAAGTTCTCTCTGCTTCTGTCTGGTACTGGAAAGCTACCAATCAATAAAAAGTCTTCTCAAGTTACTAATTCTTCACCTTGCAGGTTCTTCCCCTGGCGTTGTTTCACGTGGGTTGATATCCAGGAGGGGAAGAAACATGGGCATGTTGAAGGACTCGGTGTCAATTATTGACATTCTCCCTACTGTGTCTTCCAGCCTACTTCTGCTTCCTCCTGACTGCTTTGGGTGTGACAGCTGGTGCCCATCGTTTGTGGAGCCACAGGTCCTACAAGGCCAAGCTGCCCCTGAGGATATTCCTGGCTGCTGCCAACTCCATGGCTTTCCAGGTGGGAAAGGAGAATCTCTGCTGTGGGGTCCCAGTGCAGAAGGCAGTATGGGAGGAGGGGAAGGACGGGTTGACACTCTCCACCCTGGTTCTAGCCAAGTGCTCAGGCCCCGAGCACTCGCAATCTGTCCCCCGTGCCCCCATTTTAAAAATCTCTTAGCTAAATAATCCTCTGGGGGTCCTGTGCCCCATGGCATACTACAAAAGAGGACAGGACACTCTTCCACTCAGAGTGCATGCTGGAAACATACCCTGAAGCCCTCAACCTTCATCCAGCTCTAGCCAGGGGCCAAGTTCTGGGCTGTGCATGCTCTGTGTGTATTGCATTCGGTCCTCACAATAGCCTCATGAGCCAGATGAGGAAATTGAGGTTTAATGAAGTTAAAAAACTTGCCAAAGTTATAGGGCTAAAATCCAAGGTAGGCAAATGCAGGTCAATCTGACTCCATAGTCATTGCTCTTACAAATCAGTGTCCTGAGCTTACCCTACAAGGTCATGGTGGAAAGACTATTTGACCTGGCATTGGAAGACTTAGAGATTCTACTCTGATGGTTGCTAGCTGCGAATCATTCCTCATCTCCAATTTATTCATCTGTAAAAATAAGAGTATGACTTCATTTGCAGGGTTGTTATGAAATCATTGGAAATTCCAGGGAGCTAGAATAGCGTACGAGGTTACCAGTGCACCAAGATTGGGTCCTATCCTTTAGGACAATTCCAGTCCTAGACTATTCTTCACCACCTTGGGCACTTTATGAGCTGCTAGGATTTTGATTTTATCCACAGATCCTCCCACACTCCCGATTCCTCACCTAATAATGCAGGCAATGTAGGTGGGAACAACTTGTTTTAGAAGTTTCCGCCCATATATGTGTGCAGATAATTCTAGGCTCCATTTATTTTCACCATTAGGAAGGAAAGGTGATTCCCAGTGCTGTCTCAGGGTCCAGGGAAACAGGCACCCTCACAGCTGGCATGTCCACCTCTACGTGGGCCTCCCTTCCCTAGAAGAGAGCCTGACCCTGGACGTTTCTTTCAGTGCGCTTGTGGCTTTGAATTCTCATCCCTGCTTTAGGGTCCCCTCTACAGTTTGAGCTTTCATAGAGCAAATGTGACTTAACCCAGGAGATCAGTCTGGGAAACACAATTGGTAATATGGATATATGCTGGTTAGAGAATTCAGGCAGTCAGAAATTAGTCCAGGGTCCTAGGAAAGACACTACTACACACAAAGGAGCACTTGGTCACTTCTTGGTTCCATGTTCTTTTGTGGGCACAGTGAACCGTGCTGCACTTTATTTTGAGTTCAACCATCATCTATTTCAATGTTGTATTCTGTTTATCATCACTTAGAAACTCATTGACTTAGTTCTGTGATGCCATTCAGGACTTAACTCCATATTGCCATTTATTTTGTTCAAATGGTTTATTATTTTTAGCCTCCAATTGCACATTCGTGTAGTTATAAAACACCCCTATTCTTGGATTCTTTTTTCCCAAGATAAATAACTCGTGACTGAGAGCCTAACTCTCCGATTCTTCTTTTCCCAATGAAATTATTTGTTTATAAGTTGATATTTGAAAACCCAATTTTCCTTAACCAAACATTACATAACAGAATATTGGGCTATGATTTTAATTTACTTGGGGAAGAAAATAGATGGTAGAGGGAGGTCCTAAGGTCCTTGGCTCTGCCGTTTGCTAAATGTGCCATTTGCTCTGCTTTTACGCAAGTCTCAGGTTCTTTGTCTGCAAAGGGAGCATAACAGTATTTACCTCACAGGATGAAGTAATGAGAAAAAAAAGCATTAAGCTTCTAGTAGCATTCAATAAGTGTTGTTCTTCCTCTTGTGTTTTATGAGAATCTGCATACAATCTCATTTCTGCATTCTAACAACTATCATACAGAAAAAAACTCATTGATGGCTAAAGAAATGAAAAAAGAATGGATAGCTTTAAAAAGTCTTTTTAGAAATCACATTCAGGGCTGGGGATATAGCTCAGTTGGTAGAGTGCTTGCCTCATAAGCATAAGGCCCTGGGTTCAAATCCCCAGCACACACACACACACACAAAAGAAATCATCACATTTGACTATGCACACTTCTTCAAGGCCACATTTGTGATGCAGTTTTTTTATTCACTCAACAAATATTTAGTAGCATAAATTAGGTACTGGGTATAACAGTGAACAGCATTCATGACCCTTATGGGGACTTTTTCATCTATTAGATATTAGAATTCCCAGAATTTTCCAGCAGACATTTTCAATGCTTCATGGGTCTGGTGTTATATGACAATATCACTGAGACCTAAGCAAAAGGTGTCTTTAAGGTAAGCATAGGGCTCACTTCCATAACAATGTATATTGGTATCCTTGGGAAAGAACAGTCAGTTTATATCACTTTATATCACTCAGGAGGAGAACAAGCTGGAAAAGTGAAAAGAAAAAAAAAAAAATGCAGTGTTCTGCCCATGTAGGGTATTGATCCCAAACTCCAACTTAATGCAGCCATTGACTTAGTTTCTCTTTGATGTTCCCCTGTATTTTTAAAGTGTCTCAAAGGTTCTCTCCCCACTTTCCCTCCATGAGAATGTCTATATCTTTGGCCAAAATGGTCAAGGCATGCTATAGTCATCTCTGAGGCTAGATGCTGCAAACAAGATCCTGATCACTAAGAACAATCTTAAAATTGGGACTTAAATGTTTGAAGCTCTCTTTTCTGTTTCTGCTGTAGAGGAGGGATGCATCTGGCAGGAAAAGTGGGGGCACTTTTAGTTTGAAAAGATGATGATGGCACAGGATTTCTGACAGGGAACCATAAAAACCCTCTGGCCCCTCTACACCCTGCATTCTGCAACGACCCCTGGGTTCCTCTCTGGTCTGTTCTCCTCCCTTTTTAATAGGATGCCAGTGAACTTAAAGACGGCTTGCAACTTCCTTATAATTTTATCCTAGTCACATGTGGACTCAGACGAGGGATTTATGCTGTTCAGGGGTCTCCAAGAGCTCAGTCTGCAGGAGCAGTCCTCGGGACTGGCTTTGTGCTCTTGTGTTGGCACACCCACCTCCCCTGGCTGCACTGAATCTCTTGTGAACCCAGACCAACCAAGGGCACCAGCTACATGCTTCATCCTCCTCACTGATGGCTCAGTTCCTCATCGGGTCACGAGACTTAAGATTTAGAGATGGAAGTGACCTTAGGGAATTTAATCTAAATCCTCTTATTTTTACAGAGGGGTAAACAGGTAACCCAGAGAACATTAGGGACTTGTCAGTGGTGGATAGACTCAGACAGATACTCAGGTCTCCTAATCTTCAGGCTGGGGATCTTACAGCTCACACATGGAAGTTCATATATGATGTCCTACAGTGCAATTTGTACACAACATATAGTTGAGTCAGTTTTTATTTCAATTCACTATGACCAGTTTCTATTTTTGGGAGGGATATGAACTCAGACCCTCATGCATGCCAAGCACATGCTCATTTGTGGAGATACAGCCCCAGCTCAATTCTCTATCTTTTAACTGTATACTTAGGTCATCACATTTAAAGTGACTACTGATACAATTGGATTAATATCTATCATGTTTCTGACTTCTATTTGTTACCCTTGTTCTCATTTCCTATTTCTGTCCTCTAAACTTTTTCTGCACTTTGTGATTTTATTGTGCATTTGAATGATTCTATTTTCTCTCTTCAATTATACTTTTATTAAAAAAAATAGTGTTTTCCTAGAATATGCATTATACATTTACAATTAATCCAAGTCCACTTTCAAATAATACTATACCATAGAACACGTGCCTAGCATGCTTGAGGCCCTGGGTTCAATCACCAGCACCTCAAAAAAATACTATACCACTTTGCAGTAATGCAAGTACCAATTCATTCCTCCCTCCTATCCCTTTATGCCATTTTTGCCATTGATTTTTGTTGGGGTCTTAAGCCCCCTTGCCCTTCTCGACAAGGGAAGGGAACACTCCCCAACAAGGTCAGACCAGGATAGGTAGGGCAGACTGACCTCCTGCTCCCAGCCCTTGGGGCGGAGGACAATCAGACGCATCAGGGAGACCAGTCACAGCAGGAACTCCTTTATTGAGGAAGTCACACAACTTTTATGTAGGGTGGGGGCTAGGCGGGAACCAATCAGCTTAAAGGTCAGCAAGGCAGGGGGGTTCACGCAGGCAAGAGTCCCTTTGGACTATATGGCAAGCACGAGCTGATCATGTTCGCGGAACTGTTGTTAACCAATCCCTGACGGTGGTCCGGTTTATCGTCATGAACCTTTGAAACCGCCTTTGAGCCTTGATTTTGCTCACTCGCCAGGGAGTAAGGAGTCAGCCTGAGTTAGTTAACATATCATTAGTCCCAACAGATTTTTACTTATTTTAGGCTATAATCACCAGATGCCTTGCTGCTAGTATTGTTTTTGGGCAAACTATTATGTTTTAGACCAGTTAAGAATAAAAAATGTGTTTCTATTTTACCTACATTTATCCTCTGATCCTCTTTCTTTATGTTGGTCTGATTTTCTGACCTAGGTCATTTTCCTTCTGTCTTCCCCATTGTCTTTGGTATTCATAGAGACTTTTTCTTGAGCTTTCAATTTTTTTCCATTGCAACTGCCCAGTAATGACTCAGGAGCCCTAATGATGTGGTAATAAGGTGGGGGAAAGAGAGACATTCTATAGGGGATCTGAATGTCCCTCAGAAGCCCATGAGCCCCAGCCATGGCACTGCTGGCAGGTGGTAGAACCTTTAGGGGTTGGGACCTAGTGGAAGGAAGTTAGGCCTTGGGACTGTACCCTTGAAAGAGATATTAGGACCCTGGCCCCTCCTCTCATTTTTTGCTTCTTCTGCCACAAGCTCCTGCCATGAGGTAATGTGCTGCCATGGTCCCACAGCAACAGAGCCAACTGCCCATGGATGGGAACCTCTGACACAGAGCCAAAATAAACATCTTCCCCCTATTACATTGATTTTCTCAAGTATTTTGTCATGGCCACAGAATGATGATTAACACAGAAAGCATTGTATGATTAGGTATCAGTGTTTTAGTGTTCCTGAGTTGGTTTTTTCCTTCCCCTGGTGTAGTTAGGCTTTGGTAAAACTCCAGTTGGTTAGGCTCTGGTGAAGTGGTTTCTCTGAAGGACAGGCCTTGTTAAGGAGAATAGAAAGTTCTGGACATAATTCAAAACAGTTGATTTTCTCCTCCTCCTGCAGGAGGTCTAGGGACATTTTTCAGAAATCGCAGTGGGAACTGGGTAGGAATCCTGGAGGCACAATTCATGGAAAGTTTGGGTCCCCTAAGCTCTCAGGGGCTTCAGCTTGTCCACACTGAACCTCCGGCAATTCATCAGTTATAGTTTCAAATGCTCCAACCTGTATTGGCTCTATTTCTGGGCTTTGCCCCTGGGTGTCTGCTTCCCTCAGGACCTGGCCCTTCATGCTGCCTCTCTGTAGTTTGGGGTGCAACCATATGCCTTATGATCTTAATTCTCCAATAGATGTAAGTAGAGTTGTTGGCTTTCAGTTTGTCCAGCTTTTATACTGTGAATGTGGAGGCAATGGCTCACAGCTCGTTCTGTTAGGGTTACAGTGTGATTTGTTAATGGAACAAATTTTACACATAAATATGTTAAGTGAATCACAAAGTCATGGGTCTTGAGCTTTGGCAAGACTATAATAATTACAACAAAAACAACAACAGAATAAAACAAGACAATCGTTGAGTGCTAACCACATACCAGCACTTTGTTAGGTACTTTATATTGTCATCTGATAACACTCTACAAATTAGGTTTTCCTCATTGATAGATGAGAAAACAGAAAGAAAAGATACTATGTGACCTGTCCAAGGACATATGGATTTAAGTGACAGAGGGGGCTTCCAATGCCTGCTTCCTGTCCTGGCCTCATGCTTCTCAAAGCATCAGAGTATACTTTTATCCTTCCATTCTGCAGATATGCTGTTAAACATTGTTGCAGGTACTAGAGAACAAGACAGACAAGGTCCCTGTCCTCAGGAGTGCATGTTACAGAGGGAGGAAGAGGAAATGAACACAAGCAAAGGAATAAACAGATGTGTTCAGAGAAAGAAGGTCATCAAGAGCTGAAATGCAGCTGTATGATGTAGTGCACCAGGGACATGGCTTCTTTAGAGAATTTTTTTTAGATGGCTTTTTTGTCACTGTGACCTAAAGACCTGACAAGAACAATTTCAGAGGAGGAAAATTTTATTTGGGGGCTCATGGTGCAGAGGTCTCAGTCCATAGACAGCCAGCTCCATTGCTCTGGGCCCTTGGTGAAGCAGGACATCATGGCAGAAGAGTGCGGTAGAGGAAAGCTGCTCAGGACATGGCACCAGGAAGCAGATAGACACACAGCTCCACTCTCCAGGGACAAAATATGTACCCCAGAGGCATGCCCCCAATGACCCACCTACTCCAACCACACCCTACCTGCCTGCAATTACCACCAAGTTAATCCCTATCGGCGAATCAAGGCCCTGACTAGGTGACGGTTCTCATAACCCAATCATTTCACCTCTAAATTTCCTTCCATTGTCTCACACATGAACTGTGGGGGACACCTCATACCTGAACCATAACAAACATGATCAGAGAAGAACTGGCTGAGGAGGTGACCTTAGAGCTGAGAACAAAAGAGAGAACAGTAGGGTAAGAGCATCCCAGATAGAAGGAGGAGCAAAAAGAAGTCCCAGACAGGTATGGTGTGTTCAAGGAGCAGAAAGATGACCAGTGTGACTGGTCCACGTGTGGGAGAAGATGACCATAGAAGAGGCCAGAGAGGAGGACAGGGGCCCCATCCATGTTGGGCTTTGTCAGGACAGCATGGAGTATGGCTATTGGGCTAAATGCCATTTTGCAGCACTGCAGGGTACTAGGCAGGGGAGTAGCATGGCCTTGTGCATTTCATTGGCACAGGTGAGCCTCAGACCACAGTCCTGAGACCTGGGGGTTTTCTGTGAGATTCAGGATCCTAGGCCATCCCCCAAGGTTGGGTCTCTGTGGATTGTGCACATCAAAGAGGGAGACTTAACTTCCTTGCCATCAAGGAGGCCAGCGCCCCCAAGCATGATCTGGGTGTTAGCAGCAGCAGGTAGTGGCAGTTAGTTAGAAGAGAACAAAACACTGGAGCACCCCAGAGGCTCAAGAATCCTTGACCCCGTGTGGCTCTCTGTGCAGGTTTTTGCTGTTCCTTTAGAGATTCTGTTTCAGCATTTGCCACCTGCCCTAACTATAAGCCAAAACTTCACATGTGTAGCTTTTTACCCACACAGCGGAATTGGTTTGCTCCCCTCCTTTTAAGATGGGTGGATGTGGTGGGTGGATATTGTTTCCTTCTCCTGTATAAACAGGCAGCCCCAGAAACCGTCCCCATCCAGATGCCCTGAGAGGCCTTTCTGGTTTGATTTTTGGAAGACATTCACACATCATGGCGCACCTTGTCTTCCTCCACAGCATTTTGCTCTCCAGGGCTTATTTGGAAGTCAAGTGGAAGGAGCAAATGCTTGTCTCTGAGCAGCTTCTCTCATCCTTCACTTGTGATGAGGGGGCCTTATCGGTTCGGCAGTGTTGCTGTACACCTGCTGCTTTGTGACTCCATCAGTCATGGCAGGAGGCTGTGACAGACGAAGTGGTGCAAGCAGGAGGTGGGAGAGAGACCAAGAGAATTCTCCTGAGCTTGCTGCAGGAGACATGGCATTTTCTTCTGCCCTTACTTGCAAGGATTAACTACACATTCTACCACTAAAAGGGTACCTTTTAAGGTAGAGAATAAAATCATCTCTCCCCCAAGATGCCTCGCTTCCTTCTTTGCTGGGAATCTAGGTCAGTGAAAATAGGTGAGGTGAGAGAAATCACCTAAGGATATGCACCTCAAGGGAAAGAAAGCATGACGGCCCTGGGGAGTCTGAGCACAGAAGGCAGTTCCAGATTCGCACGCACTAAGCAGCAGGGCCGGTCTCTTGTATCACCTGCCCCTCCCCAAGGAAAGCGGAGCCTCTTCAATGGAGATTGTACCCGCTTGATACGATCATTGCATTTCTGTTTCCAGGTAGTTAAATTTTTGAAAACCAGAATACTATTTACTCTAAAGATACCCAGAGAATTTGCACTGAAAGAAATTCCTGGAAAAGTAGAGGGTATTTTGCAAATAAATAACGACCAGGTTTTATACGTTAATTTAGCTCCACATCTATATTGTTTAAGATGGAGTCCAAGGTAGTTCTGTCAATTTGGGATATTTTTGGTGATCCTTTTAAGCTCACCCATTTGTTCTGCCTATGATCCTAAAGAAGGTCTGTAGAAGGTTGGACAGGGGACTCCTTTGTCATGCGCTTTCTCCCCTTTCCATCCCCTCTTTTCCTAGGATCGTGGATAGTTAGACCTGGGGGGGTCCTTAGAAGCCATGAGTCTAATGCCTTTTCTAATAATTGAAGAAACAAAAGCCTAAATGTCTGAGTTTATTTTTGTTTAGTTTCCCCCCACTGTCTCTGGAAACGTTCGTGAATGCTGAAGCAAACTGTCGCAGTGCAGTTCTTGACAAACAACTTCTCCCATACCTGCCACCAACACTGGGCTGAGATGGCACCTTGTCATTGCTTAGTCTTTATTCCATTGCTCCCCTGCCAGACACCCTTAAGTTGCTGTTTCTTTCTAGGTTTCCCAACCTACTGATTATTTTGCATTTTGGTTGATTTCTTCCCCAGCTGCTTTCATTTGCATTTCTCCTAAGCCAAATCTCATTGTGATCATTTCTATTCATATTTCTAATCTCTTTGATCCATCTGCATTATTTCTCTGTCCTCAATGATGTCTGCCGAGCCTCCTAATTTAGTACCAGCCAAAAAATGTTATTAACAAAATGCATAAGGCTTGTTCCCAGTCATTAATGAAGATGCTAAATAAACTAGATCTCACAGACACAGTGGGGCCTTTCGCTAGCTGCCTCTGCCCCTCCGGCTTGTTAGATATTGAGCTGTTTTTTACCATCGATCTTTGTTCACCACGGTTCGGGCTCTTCAATCATCCTGTCCCAGTTCCTACTAATGCCAACCAGTGCTTTTGCCATAGGAATGTTTCAGAGATGTTGTTTTAATGCCTTTATGAAGTTCCTAAGATAGAATATCTATAGGAGTCATGAATCAACAGTTTTAATTAATGGTAAAATTTTTTGATTTTCATGTGCCAAATGGAAAATTTTAGGCTTGCTTTTTAAAACTCCTTTAGAAGGCAGAAACATTTGATTACTTTTTACCTTCTTCCTGTTGGATCTTTCACTGTTTTTGGTATAAATCTGCTAGTTGATTCCTTTTGAATTTAAGGCTGCATAAACCGCTGTAAGCTTATGAGGAACACAAGAGCTATATAAGAAATGGTCCTTGTCATGAGGAGTTTACAATTTAATTGAGCCAGCTAAGCTTGTGTATAATGAAGACAGACCCTTACAAGATAGTGCTGGTTTATTTTGCCCAAAGTCTTCACACTGACTCTTAGGGCTGCAAAACTGACTAGGGCTGAGTAGTTAGAGAAATCCTAATGCAAAAGGGAGTTTTGTGTTGAACTTGGAAGGTAAAAAAGGATTTGTCTAAGTGAAGAAAGAGGGGGTAGATGGGGAAACACTTGTGGAAAGGCGGAGAGAAAGAAATGATTGTCACATTCTCTCCGGGCCACAGTGTAGTTAGAGCATCTGTCTGATTCAGGAAGTCAATGGATGGTATTTTGCAGATCTCACACCCTGCGTGACATCTCTTGTTGGATCTCAAACACAGTGTGCCAAAAACTGAAGTCGCTCTACCTTCTCTCCCCAGACTTTTCCTCTTCTAGGTTTCCCAACCAGGAATCTGGAAGTTACACATGATTCCTCCATTTCTCCTGTCCATCTTTTATCCTGTCAATCTCCCTCAGTTCTGCTATGAATTCACATCTTGGATCTTTAAGCCTCTCATCACTACCACCCTCTAGCTCAAGCCATGAGCTTTGTTGGCTAGGCTACCACATAAGCTTTCCAAACTGGAATTCTTGCTTCAATGCTCACCCTTCTTTGTTGCACAGCCAGAGAGAATTTATTGAAAATTAAACAATTCTCTAGCAAACAAATCTTTCAGAGGGTTATTAGCATTACATTTGGAATGAAATTCAATCTCATTATTATGGCCCAGAAGGCCCTGCATGATCAGGTTGTTGCATGCTGATTCTGGTTTCACCCCAGTTTAGTGACTTCAGTACAGTCCTGAAACTAACCACTCAGAATCATCATCAGACCCCACACATTAAAGGCTCGATCTTCCACAAGACTGCCCCTATCTCAGATACTGGCTGCAAGGATGTTAGAATAGTAATAGGTCCCTACTCTACCCATGCTTCTAACTGACCAGATACAAAATTGGGGTTCCTTTAATCTCCCAGGTTCAATAATTCACTAGAATGACTTAGGAAACTCAAGACAGTGCTGTAGATACTACTGCAGTTTTAGTATGAAGGATATAACCCCGAAACAGCCAAATGACATTGCTGCATGAGGCAAAGTCTGGAAGGATCCCTGCCTCAGAGTGTCATGTCCTCTCCCCATGGAGTGAGGGTACGTCACCTTCCCTGTACATCTGTGTGTTCACCAGCTGCAAAACTTAATGAGTCTTAATATCCAGAATTTTCATCAGGATTTCATTGCATTGGTGTGGTTGATTAAATCATTGGCTATGTGATTGAACTCAATCTCCAGTCACCCTCTGATCTCAAATTACCAACTCTAATCATACGACTGGTCTTTCTGGAGATCTGCTCCATCCTAAGGTTGTCTAGGGGCTCACCTGAGACACTTCATTAGCATAACAAAGACTCTCCTATCTCTCAAGGGTTTAAAGCTCTGTGTCAAGAACCAGGAACAAAGATCAGATATATTCTTTATATGTATTAAAAAAATATATATATATAAATTTTTTATTTGTCCTGATTTATTGTACATGACAGTAGAATGCATTTATACATTTTGATAGATCATACATAAATGGAGTGTAATTTCTCATTTTTCTGATTATACATATTGCAGGATCACATCAGTAATGAAGTCATATATGTGCATGAGGCAATAAGGTCTGTTTCACTCTACTATCATTCCTCCCCCCATGCCCGTCCCCTCCCTTTACTCCCCTCTACCTAATATAAAGTAACTCTATTCTTTCCTATCCTCCCCACCCTATTGTGAATTAGCATCTGTATATCAGAGAAAACTTTTGGCCTTTGGTTTTTGGGGTTTGGCTTATTTCACTTAGCATGATATTCTCCAACTCCATCCAATGTTCTTGATTATCCTATAAGACCTCTTATCATTCCTCTCATGCCACTCTCACCCTAGGGCCATACTACCAACCCAGAGGCCTTCTCTGAGTTCCAAATCCTTCCTGGGACCTCAGACGTTTCCCCATACCCTCCCTCACTGCCACTCCCAAAGCTTCTCACCTCAAAATTGTCCCATTAGGGAGGCCTTGCCTGTATCAATGTCTCCCCTTGATTGTTCCCTGGAAGTCTTATTGATTTGTTTCATAGCTCTAATCTCAGCCTGAAGCTATTTTATTTATGTTTAATTCATTTACTTGGTGTTTGGTGTTTAAACTCTTCCGTATAATATAAACTCCTTGCAGACATAAATAACTTTGATTGTCCTGTCCATCTTTATCTCCCAGCACATAACCAGTCAGCAAATATTTGTCAAAAAATAAAGTGGAAAAGCTAAGAATGCTGAGGCCAACTGAAGATTTTTGATTGACCATAAGGAGAAAATTTGGATTATTGAGAAAAGCAATATGGAAAGGTTTTCATGTCAAAAGCAAGAGAATGATAGGTATTTGGGGAGTATGAACATGAAGAGTATGTTAGTAGTATCTAAAGATATTGTGGATGAAAGGACTAGGGGAGGAAGCTGTTACAGTAATTCAAGAAAATTGATGAAAACCTGAATCGAGATGGAGGGAAAGGGGAAACTCAGATTTTAAATAAGGACATCTTAGAAATTTTTTCTTTTAGTTTTAGCTTTTATTTTGAAATAATGTCTGTTCAAAACTTATTTTTTTTTTTTACAGAAAAGTTGCAAAAATAAATACTGGAAAGAACTCCTGTATCCCTTTCACCCAGATCCACTTACTATTAGCATATTGCTGCATTTGCTTTATTATCTTCTCCATGTGTGTATGTATGTGCATTCATGTTTTTTCTGAATCATTGGAGAGTAAATTACAGACATCATGCCCCTTCATTTTTAAGTACCTTAGTGTATATTTCCTAAGGACAAAGACATTTTCGCATAGAGCTAGTACACTTACCAAAGTCAGGAAATTTTAATATTGATATAATACTCTATCTGGTGTTCTGGTCTGGGATCCAGCACAAGATCACACATTACAATGAGTTGTCATGTTTCTCTAGACTCCTTTCATCTGGAATGCATCCTTGCTCTTTTTTCGGTCTTATGGCATGTAATAGCCAGTTATCTTATAGAATGCCCCTCAGTTGGGTTTGCTCATATTGTCAGTATTGGTTTCTATGAGTTTTTTGCACGAATACTACATTAGTATTGTGTGCATGTACAAATGTGTACCATTGGGTATGATTATAATGCACCAATTTAAAAATATGGGAAACCCTCCCTACCTTGGTGACCTTGTGTACGTCTTAGCATCATACAAGAGGTGCTTGATATCACTGTGTCATACTATTGGTGATAAGAACTTCAGTTCTTAGGTGATGCCTTCCAGGTTTCTCCACGGTAAGACTGTTACCTTTCTTTTGTAATTAATGATGCAGATAAATATTATTAGTCTATGTAAATATTTTCTCTTCATCACACTTTTACCCAATAATTTTAACGTATATTGGTGATTATTCCTGGATCACTTATTCTATGACAACAGCAAATTTGCGATTTGTAACTCTCGTAATAACTTTTGCATTTGTTTGTTGGCACCAAACAGTAGGGACATATGTTTAATGCTTCCTGTTTATTTATTAGGAGCCCATGAATTTTTTAATTAAATGGATTATAATCCATTACTGTCATTATTCACTTTAATGCACAAATTACACTGGTTTTTCCAGTGGGAGACACTATGAATGGACTCCCATGTCCCCTTTTGATAAAACCCATCCTTTTTTAGGCCCTTCCTTTCTGGCACAGTGGCACTTACCAAGCCTTCATGTACTTTTCCTACCCTAGTACTGAATAAGATATTTTCCAGAGCTCTGATTCCTTTTAGTGGGGAATAGCTTTTAAAAATCAAGATCTGGGAGCTAAATGTCTTCATTGCTATGGGGTTGTCATTGCTTTCCAGGCTGCTCGGGAGATTAGAATATGGTCACACCACTGACCAACAATCCCTCCAAAACCCAAATTGGAAATATTCATAGAAGGACTGTCCCAAGATATTTAAAAAATGTATATTAAAAATCTATTTTAATCAAATGCAGTGGTGCACACATATAATCCCTGTGACTTGGGAGACTGAGGCAGGAGGATTGCAAGTTCAAGGCCAACCTTGCTAAGCAACTTAGCAAAATAAAAAAATTAAAAGGACTGGGGATATAGCTCAGTGGTAGAGTCTCCCCTGGACTCAATCCCAGTACACAAAATACATCTATCTTTAAAAAAATGTAAAAGTCTGGAATACATTTTCATTATAAGAGATTTAAACAAATAGTACCAAAGAAAATATGAAATATCCCTTTACTTTTTTGCAATCTTTAAAGTTCATCAACAAAACCTTTTGAAACCACTTAGACTGGCTTTTCAACTCTTGCTTAGCTTCTAAAATTTATGCAGGCTGAGAGCCACAGGAAGGCAAGGCAGCAGGTGGCTTCTTGCCCTCGGAAAGCCACGATTTGCCAGGTGGTGTAGATCAGCGCCAGGCCCCTTCAGGGGACTTTCTGGACTATTCTTACAGATTGTCAGCATTATGTAGAAGGAAATCAGTGCTGACCCAATATCAACAATGGGGAAAGCACTGAATCTTCATCACCATTTGAATGGTACATTGTCCAGGCATCTGACCTGGAAGAGATTAAGTTTAGACCCCAGGGACAGTTGATTTCCAAAGAATCTTATAGATCCTAAGCAGTGGAAGCAACAGTGTCTCCCCCGATTTGACCCCTTGGTAGAACGACTTTCTCTTTCTCTCTCTCTCTCTCTCTCTCTCTCTCTCTCTCTCTCTCTCTCTCTCTCCTCTCTCTCTCTCTCTCTCTCTCTCTCTCTCTCTCTCTCTCTCTCTCTCTCTCCTCTCTCTCTCTCTCTCTCTCTCTCTCTCTCTCTCTCTCTCTCTCTCTCTCTCTCTCATACACACACACACACACACACACACACACACACGCACGCACATACACTTTCTATTTTAAAACCTGCCTATTCAAGCTAACATGTTGGTCTTAGTTTCTATTTTACTACTGACTGGAAATAAAGATGTGGTATGAATACAAGTGGAATTCCCTTTGGCTATGTTTTGAGGCCACCTGGTAAGTTCTTCTTTTGGAAATTTAAGCCAACACAAAATTGAATTAGAGGACAGAACAACTGTATCAGTGTCTGGTCAGAGGCAAATATGTTTCCAGTTAGGCCAGGGGAAAACCAAGCAATGTTCTGGTTTCAGATCTGCTGAGTGGGACAAGCCACATGCTGTTCACTGACCCTTCCTCTTGCTCACTAGTGAAAATTCTGCAAGCCTTAAGACAGTTTTCCCTACTGCCATTAGATGACTAGATTCAAGAATTTATTTTGAACATAAAAGAAAGGTTGGGGAAATGTAACTTTGTAACACACTTTGCTGGAGCTTTTAAGATGGATTGCCATTGCTCATGTCCCAAGTGACACTCCAGGGCTGCGTGGATGGAGGATCAGTTTCAATTTCTACAGTCTCAGCAGGGCCCCGTGTGGGATGTTATCAGTCCTCATTGCTATCATATACATAGATACAGGGTGGGTTCAAGCAAGGTCATTGCCACACCAGTCAAGGTGTGATTGGTTGATTAGTGCCAATGAGAACCCAGATGGAAGAAGGTAGACCTAAGGATATAGTAACCAACTGGATTGCTCTGCTTCATAGAGTTTTTCTAAGGCAGGATTGGTGACAGAAGCTGGGGCATTTTGATTCAGGAATATAGACATTTTTTAAAAAGTGCATCTTTCTCCCATATTATAAAGCTTGAAAACCCCACTTATAAAATTTTTAAAAATGCAAACTAATAAAAAAAATTCAAAATTACAGTCTCATCTCCTGTAGAGAACCACTGATAATAGGTTGGATTATATACTCCCTTTATTTTTCCTATGTTTAAGCACACATTTTTATGAAAAATTCACAGTGTACATATTATTTTGAAAGCCATTTTTCTTTTTTTCTGCAGACTGATAAAACTCTAATACTATACTCATGAAACTGTAAAATGCTATGTACTCTAATATTAATTTCCTACAGTTTAATTTCATTATCATATAAACTAATTATATACAATATATACTACTTACATGCAAAACTCTACAGTATCCTACGTACTACACAAATATATATATATACAAATAAATACACTACGTATGCCAGATAATATCATACTATATATTATACCAATATATACAAATCTCTGACTATAGATAGAAAAGTTTCCTCAAAATGTTAGAAAACTGAAGCCATGAATAGAAAAAGATTCATACTCCAAGATGAGAGATTTGACCCAGAAAAGCAATGTTTTCACATCTCAGTGTCAATGTAGTGCACATGCCCACCTCCAGCATGCATTATCATATACCTTGGAATAGACATAAGAAAACGGCAGACATTTTCAAGAATGAGTTCTTCTATGTCATTTAAAATTTTTTTATTTGTTCTAATTATTATACATGACAGTAGAATGCCTTTTTGCATTTTGATAAATCATACATAAATGTAGGATAATTTCTCTTTTTTTCTGATTGTACATAGGATCTCATCGGTCATGCAGTCATTAGTACATGAGGCAATAATGTCTATTTCACTCTACTATCCTTCCTACCCCATATCCCTTCCCCTTCCTTCACTCCCCTCTACCTATCTACAGTACCTCTATTCTTCCCTAGTGCCCACTCCCTTATTGTGAATTAGCATCTGCATATCAGAGAAAACATCTGGTCTCTGTTTTTTTGGGTCTGGCTTATTTCGCTTAGCATGATATTCTGTCTTTCAAGGATCTGGAACGACTTCACGCCTTACCATGTTCCCTACTTCTGTAAGGCTTGAAAACTGCTTTTCACAGAACCACTTTCTCCTTCATCATTCTATGTCAATTTACGACATCTTTTTTCGTTAATTCATTTTTTACTACAAAACTAATAGATGAGGGGCTGGGGAAATAGTTCAGTTGGTAGAGTGCCTGCCTTGTAAACACAAAGCCCTGGGTTCAATCCCCAGCCCCCCCCCCCAAAAAAAAAAAAAAAAACAAAAACTAATAGATGCTCTTTTTTGGTAACTTCAGAGTATAATAAAAAGCATAAAAATATTTCTTTTCATAACTACCTCTCAATTTCTCTCCACTAAAGCAAGTTCTAAGACTTTTTTTCTATTTCTTTGTAGAAATTTTCTATGTATATATAAACTTTTTATGTTCACTCTCTCATGAACACATAAACACAAGTAGTATTTAATTACTATGTCACATGATATTCAATGAAATCCTGTTATGTGGAAATTTTTTTTTCCCCCAAATGTTCACTACAGTGAATACTCTGTGGTTAAATCTTTGCACACAACCATGATTATTTCCTTAAGATAACTTGCATAGAATGACTTGCTATTAAAAGATATGCACAATTCAAAGCCTTCTGCTATGTGCTGCCCATTTGCCCTTCACAAGGTTTGTGCCAATTTCACATTCTCACCAGTAAGCAGGACTGAATTCTTAAAAATTGAAGTATGAGACTCTTCAAGCCATGTGTTAGATCTGAATTCTACTCTGCGGTGGCTACTGAATACTTGATATGTGACCAGTCCCAATTGAGGCATGCTACAAGTGAAAAAGGCCTACCTGCCTGTGCTTCCGCTATGCCCAGGGTTCTTAGAAGTAATGTAACTCCCTTCAACCTCCACTTATTTCTCAGGAATGATCAACAAACATATGGCAAACATCCACTTTTGAAAGTAATGGGATTGCTTGGTGAGAATGCTATCTACCAGAACCTGTCATTAAATATAAACTCTAAGTTGCAAATTTAATAATTTGTTAGATGAGAATTCAGGCTTCTGGAATTGCCGCAGAGTTCAACGCCATGCAGCAAATTCTGCACACAGGACAGGCACAGATGGAACAGGGATGGACCAAGAGTCAGCACATTTGTCGGCTCTCTGTGCTGGATTTTTTTTACTTTCCTTTGAAGCAAGTGACTGGGTGGCACACAGATTTTAGACAAGGGTGATAAGTACTATGTAAACACGGAAAGGACAGAGATTATCCTGATATCACTGGGACTGTGGCTTCCGGGACAGGGCTTTCCCCACTTCCTGAGGTTGTTAGCCCCCCTCTCCTTCCTTTGTACTCAGCTTTCCCTTTCCTTTGTCCCAAAAGTACACAAATCAACTGTACCAAGCACCATAGGTACACAAGCTGCTCACAGGCAGGCTCTTCCCTCCATCTACCTGCTCACTACCTGTCACTCCAGGGCAGAAGCAAAATGCAGGTAAATTGGAAGAAAAGGCCGGTGGGTCAAGTGCATGAATCCTGCTATTTTTCTGCCCTGTTGTTGACTCACATCTTGTCCTTGAGTCATTTTTTCACTGGACTCAGCTTTACATTGAAAAATGAAACAATAACAAAGGACTACAAAAATACACATTTAAGTATTTGGGGCTCAATTGTGGGCTTGATTATTTGGACGATGACCACAGCCCTTGCTTCTTTCCACATTACAGTCAAGTGGCTTCGGTCAGGAAGGTTTCTAGGTGAAAGGAATTAAAATAATATCTCTGTTTCAACTTGTCATCCTCATGCTTTTTTTGGTTTAGTTTAGTTTTGTTTCTGTATAATGTTTAATTTTGTGAGAATAAAGCCTCTAATCACTTACAGTTTCTATAAACTCACATGAAATTAAGTTAAAGAGCTGATGTAACCTTTTAACAAGAAAAATGAGAGTTCTCTATAACTGATTTTTGCCCCTACACTTGAGGAATGAGGGCAACGTCTGATTGACAGGAAGCCGAACTGAGAACTGGATGAGTGACATCTTTGCTCCATTGTTTTTTGACTTACTAGATGAAAACCTTAACTTTTTCATCTGTGAAGGGGGACAGAGTGTTCTCCTTTCTTCCTATGTCATTTTCAGATGGGCATTGCAATAAAAGCAATAAGCTAATACAAAAGGAATAAATTATGTTGGGTTTTAGTAATTTTGATTGACATTTGAAATTATTTCCCAACTCCAAATTCTGTGATTATAAATAATAAAATGCTCTCACTTTTTCTAGCCACTGTGTTTAAAATACACTGGTAAAAATCTAAAGACCTCATTATATATTACAGTATTCCAGGCTATAATTTTTGCATAACACAGACTTCTAGGCATTCCTTTTCTTTATTCATATTTGAAGTAAGCATATACTTCTTACAGACTCTCTCCTGCCTCTCTCTCTCTGTCTCTCTGTCTCTGTCTCCCTCTTTCTCCCATTACTCATTGATGCTGTGGGATGAGTGAGCTGAGTAGGCTTCTAGTAGCATTGAGTGAACCTGAGACACCAAAAACTCAAGAACCTCCTTTGGATTAAAGGAAATGTTGGAACTTTGAAAATGAAGCAATTCCTTTTCTTCTTATCAGCAGCATGAAGCCAATATCTATGAAATGGAAGATTCCTACTAAAAACATTACCAAGTATTGAATATTATGATATATTTCTATCATTTTCATAAAGAAGAAAGGGCTTATATACTATATAAATGTTTATTTTCAGATGGTTTTCCTATCAAAGATACTACTTCCCAATCTCATTTGCCTTCCAAAATTTTTTAGGCATTATAGATTCTTTGTGGGGGTGGGTACAGGGGATTGAACCCAGGGGTGCTTAACCACTGAGCCACATATTTTATTTAGGGATAGACAGGGTCTCGCTAAGTTGCTTAGGGCCTTGCTAAGTTGCTGAGGCTGACTTTGAACTTGCAATCCTCCTGCTTCAGCCTCTCGAGCTGCTGGGATTACAGGTGTGCACTACCACACCTGGCTAAAGCATTGTCGATTTTTAAAAATTGGAAAAACTGAGTTTAAGTCAAAAGCCTGTAATTCTCACAGACCCATGACTATAGACAAAGTCTCATTAATTAGAACAGGCAAATGCATCCATTTTTACCCCTGGTAACTCATCCAGGTCCTCCAGGTCCCTAACACCCTCCCGAGTCTCCCATTACAAGAGGGTCAATAGGGCGAGTGCCCTGTTGCACCAAGCCCCACTCCAGCTCTGGGTGTAGCAGATGCTGGTGGACTCTAACACTTCTCCTTCCTTGGGTTCTGTGAGTTCTAGTGAGTGCTGTCCTGTCCTTGCTGAGTAGAGAACCACAGGTGGGCACTGCTCACAGAGCCAAAGTTGCCTTCCCTCTCTTTCTGTTACACTGTTAAAATAGTCCTAAAACAAAGTCATTTGTGCCTTCGTATTTTGCAGAGGCTTGGAAAATAACTATTTGGGGTTTTTTCTTATTGACTTTCCACTACAAGTTGGACATGAAGGCCATTCACATGAGGGAGGCAGGCAGAGAGTTCTGGGCTAAGAACCAATACCCTTTTCATACCCAGGGTCAACCCTCTCCTCTGACAACCTCATCCTAAGATGGGATCTCTCTTTTCTTAACAGATTATCTCCTAGGAGGTTTCAGTAGCCCCCAGAGATTTTTTTCCAGGTTCTACCACTAGTTTACCCAACAAGCCTAATCCTTCCGCATTGGGCGCATCTCACACACAATTTGAGGTCCCCACTAAGTGAGGATTTACTCTTGTTCTCATGAAAACCACTCAGACCACCCTGCAGGACTGAACTTGAGGTGGAGGGATTGTGGGGCCAAGGTGGGAGGAGAGTGGACGTGAACCTCAGGACAGGGCAGGGAGGCGGAGTGGCTTCCCAGGAAGCACCCAGGCACGCTGTCCCTTCACTCAGCTCAGGCTCTGCATTCTCTCTGCAGAACGACATCTTCGAGTGGGCCAGGGATCATCGTGCCCACCACAAGTACTCGGAGACAGATGCTGACCCCCACAATGCTCGCAGAGGCTTCTTCTTCTCCCACATCGGGTGGCTATTGGTTCGCAAGCATCCAGATGTCATTGAGAAGGGGAGGAAGCTTGATGTCACTGACCTGCTTGCTGATCCTGTGGTCCAGTTCCAGAGAAAGTAAGTGAAAGCACATCATGTAGAGGTGTCCCTCAGGGGCTAGGCAAAGATACAGCACAATAAGAGGCAATAATACCCCAATAGCATTCTTCTCAAGCACTTCCCTAATGATTGAATCTTATTTTTAGGATTTACCTCTGTTTATTAATTTCCTTTTGCTCATTAAGTTCTCCCTGTTGGAAAGTTCATTTTGAAATATAAGTTTCATTTATAATGGATTTCTATTAAACCCCAGGGTCCTTTCCTCCCAACTAATCTTGCATGGCTGATTTCCTGGGATCTGTTTCTGTTTCCCTCCCCACCACTGAAAGTTTCCAGGGAGTGGATGAAGGCAGAACTTACCTTATTTTAGTGACAAACTTAGCTCCAACAGGACAGATTCTCTCCAGGTGTCCTGCTCTGTTCTCCTGAAGTTTTCTTCCCCTCCTTCCTCTCATGGAGACTTTTCACTAGTAGGTTTCTGTGCTGAGAAAATAAGACTTCATAATAGGGAGACTCAAAGCAGCTGTGTGCCCCAATGGTGTCAGCTAAGTGTATTTCAGTTGGTTGGTATGTGAAGGATGAAACTACCTTCAATAAGCACACAAAGAAAGATTGACTATAATTGTGCTGGCAAGTACAGAGCACTGTTGTTCACCTCTCAACTAGAAAACTGGCATGTAATCTAGCCATGTTGGTCTGGGTCTGCAAGATTGGCCATGCTGAGAATATTTATAAATAGGCCTGTTGCCTCTAAAGCAATGAATTTATGTACAAAAAAGAGGACAACTTTTGGACCATGCTGTGGTCAGAGTTTCATAAGATGGTGAGTAAGTGTTTACAGAGACCATCTCCACTGAGAGGCCACTGTCATCTGAGGACTCATCTGTATGGAATTTGTTTAAGTGAAAATGGAAATAGAGGCTGTACCTTCTCCCATCACAAGTGCCCTTGTAAGAGTGGCTTAGAAAGTGCTTGTTTTCCCAGGACCCTCTCCTCTTGCACTGGAGGGAGCAATAGAGTGTAGAGGGAAAATGGCAGACCATGAAGGTGGACTGCCTTGGATCAAACACTTGCTTCCTCACTTACCAGCAAATGTATTAATACTCCTTGTCTCAGGCTCATCTATAAAATGGGAGTAACAGGCCAGGCATCATGGTACACATCTATAATTTCAGCAACTCAGGAGGCTTAGGCAGGAGGATCACAAGTCCCAGTCCAGCCTCAGCAACTTAATGAGACCTTGTCACAAAATAAAAAATAAAAAGGGCTGGGGATGTGGCTCAGTGGTAAAGTAACCCTCCCCCACCCCCCAAATGGGAGTAACAGGTATACTTAATCTTCTGCAACTTTTATGAAGATTCTTGAAAATAAAAGTACAGGCAATGTCTGGCCTGTCCCAAGAGCTCCTGCATGTCAGCAATGATGGTTACTGTACAGGCATTTACTGCTCTGGAAGGTTCCTTAGGTTTCAGTCACTGCTTCTGTGGGTTCTACCGTAGGGTCTTCCCTGGTCACCTCAATACAGCTCTTTCACGAAGACACACCCAGGATCAATAGCCAAAAGATTTAGAACAGAATAACAAGGTGTTTTCAATCAGGAATTAAATGAGTTGTTGATTTTGGTTTTTCATCATGAGAGTAAAATATTAAAAGTCATTAGAGAAAAAGCTAAAAAATTAGGAGAAATAGGAAAAATTATCCACAGTTCATAAACACAGTCACTATTAATATTCTATAGTATCTCCTTTAATTCATATATATATGTATATGTATTTACATGTGTATATATATATGTATGTATATATATATTGTCAATGGACCTTTTTTTTTAGTTATATGTGGTGGTGCTGGGAAATGAACCCAGTGCCTCACACATGCTAGGTAAGTGGTCTACCATTGAGCTACCACCCCACCCCTCTCCTTTAATTTTTTACACATATATTTGACATATTTGGCATGATGGCAGTCACACTACATATGATTTTATGTCTCACTTTTAACTTCAGATTATACTGTGGACACTGTTGTCAAAGCCTGCAGGAGAATCCATCAGTCAAGTATCGTCATAGTTTATTCAACCATCACTGTGGTTAGATATGTATGTCATTTCCAATTCTGTGAAATAAATGATGTTGCAATACAATTAGTAATGCTTTGGGACAATCAGAACTTAGATTAATCTGAAGAGCCCAAATGAGAGCCAAAAGAGTCAAGGCTCTTTTGTTTTATTAATGAGAACTGAGCCGAGTATAAAAGTCTAGGTTTTCTAGATCATAAAAATAGAAGTTTTTTTTTCCTTCATCTTTTCCCTTTTAAAAAAATGCTGACATCTGATTCATCATGTGTGGACTGGTAGTACATATGTCCAAAGACTGTTTCTAAATGCAGGCTGAAGAACAAAGGCTATTTCAGCAAGTTCCCTGAATAGTTATCCAACAACATCTTCCATCACCAGTCAGGTAACAGACGGGACAGTGCCCATCAGAAACCCTCCATTCACATCTTGGTTTCATTGAGACCCTTGAGATCCTGCTGGGAAATGATGCTGAGGATACAGCCCTAAAGATTGGCCTTTGTCAGGCTGGGGTTGTGGCTCAGTGGTAGAGCGCTCACCTTGCATGTATGAGGCACAGGGTTCAATCCTCAGCACTACATTAAAAAAAATTAAAATAATAAAGGGTATTGCATCCATGTACAACCAGAAATATTTCTTTAAAAATAAGATTGGCTTCTGTCCTCCTAGGATTCACAGAGAAGCAGGGAATCCACAAATTAATTATAATTATACCCCAGTAAGAGGTAGTCTGCACAATAGTACAGTACTCCCTGGGAACACAACTGCAGGCTGTGAGAGGACAGCAATAACCTTGTGGGAGCAACTAGCCTCTGAGCTAATACCTGGAAGGTGAGGAGGTGGTCAGGGGAAGATGGGCAAAGGCTATTTAACATGCCTGCCATTTCATAGAGCTATAGTGAGCGATTGAACTTGAGCACCAGACGGGAGCTCATAAATCATTAACCTATGCCCTCTCTTTTTCCTGTTTCATGTATTTTTTATGTGATGATTAGTCAGGTGCAAAATCAAGAGGAGACACAGGAAAGACTCAGGAAAACAAATCTCATTACACTTACAGGTACTAGGAAAAAGAGGCTTGGCACACCAGGCAGGGGTGACACGGGGAGGCCTCAGCAGGGTCAGAAGGCAGAAAGCAGGAGCAAGGGGGAAACTGAGTTACACCCTTATTGAGGTTTCCTGGGGAAACAAAAGGCAGGGCAGGGTGAACTGTTCAAGACTGGGTAGTCTGAATAACTTCCGCAGACTCTAAGCTGTATGAATGGTCCCTGGTTGCCTGGTGTCACCCTGAAATCATTAAGATGGAGGAAGACTGGCTCCTTGAGTTCCTGGGTCAGACAGAGGAGGTCTGGCTCTGGTTTGTATGTTGAAGGCATGCTCCAGGCTGGGCACATTGCTCTCCCTCAGGGCTGGCTAGCCTTGGGAAGGGCAGTCTTTCCCCAGCCAGAAAGATTTTTAACATGTCAAAACATCATAACACACAGAAAATTACACACACACACACACACACACACACACACACACACACACACACAATCCTATGAGGAAATGAATAAAATGTAGCTAGAAAGCTGGGGCTAGAAGTACTTGCATCTCCGATTATTTGTTTGATGTACATCTCACTGCTTGAAAGGCACACAACTGTTCATAGATGCACTTAGAAGCACCCATGGCCTTTGGTAATTATCCAACACAGAGACCCATGATCCAAAATGAAGTGTAGAATCACTGAACTCAATGAAGAAAGCTTCCAAGATGCACAAAGTGCTGCAACCGTTTGGGTTTTCTCATGTTCACAAAGCCAGTTTTACCTGTCCTGTCAGGCAGGCCGTGCGGAAGAGACAGGTTCCTTACAGGAATCGAAGTTACTGCGTGGTGGGTGTGAGATGGAGGGGGCATCCTCTTGTGAGTGGCAGTGTCACATCAGATCTCAGTCCTTGTTACCCTGGGCTGAGTGGAGAGCTTCCTGAGTCACAGAGAAAGGTGCCCAGCAGCACTGGGAGCACAGTTCAGGGTGATTTCAGCGAGGCACCTTATAGAGTTCCTCTCCTGCCAAACTCCCACCTACTCCTATCTGGTTTTCTGAGAGCAGCCGTCCCTTTTCAAGGTTGAGTGCTCCAACTTTGTAGTTGACTCCACTGCCCTCCCAGGGCACAAATAGATCCAGCTAAGTGCCTCTTGGAGAGTCTCCTCACACACAGGCCTGTGCAAATGATAGAGACCAAGGACTCAGAGGCGCTCCTCGGTTCGCTCAGAACACAAACACAGGCATTGCAGTTGATTGATAAACTTGTGCTTGGCCATCCTAATGACAACTTGCCACAGACAGGCGTGGCAGAAATTCAGGCTTAATTGACTTTCCATTATAAGGTCTTAATGAAAGAAAATAGTAGCAGCATTAAGAGTAACAGGAAAATAACACAGTTTAAACTGTAGCCCCAGACTTTTCCCCTAAAAGATGATTTTACCAGGGCTGGTATAACAAACTGCTAAGTAGGCTGCTTCACAATTTGCTATATTACCAAGTTGTGAATGACAAGCGTCAGGAGATGGAAGGGAGAGAAGCAAATCACATTGCCTTTAGACCCTGGTGAGCAGAGCCTCTGCCCTGGGTCTTGTGCCTTAAATGGATGTGCTTCTTCCCACATGTTATGACGATCACAGGACTAAAGGAATATGCCATCTGGAACCCTCTCTGAGTTTTAGACCATGGGTGGATTCCTAGGATCTTAGAATTCTCTGCCCAAGTAGTCCTGAGCTCATTTCTGGAGCCTACACCAGCCTCTCCCTGGGCTCTGTCTTCCTGGCAGGAAGCATGTATATGTACCCTAGGCCTAAAGGATGGCCAGGGGACAGTATTAGTCTGGAGAATCAAGCTTAAAAGTAGGAGCTTGGTATCCACAAGAATGGACAGAGCTAGAGGTGGCAAGAGAAGGAAGCAGGCCAAGCTGGGAGCCTCCACCTGTACTCTTGGTCTGAGCCTGGCAAGTGTTGGGATGAAACTGGAAGCAAGACACCCATCCAGTTAGAGCAGGTCTAGCAGTCAGAAAGTGTGTTTGGCTTAAGCAAGATAGCAGTTTATTTCTCTAATAATGAAAAGAACTTTGGAGAGAGCGGTGCTGAGTGGGGACACCAGCACTACCATGTCAGTGGAGAAATTGGTTCTTGTATCTTTCTTCACATCTTTAGCGATTGGCATTCATCTGAGTGTCATGTCATGGACTACTAAGGTCCACCCAGAAGGAAGCTCGGAAAGGCCAAGGGGTGACTACTGAGTCACCTTTAAGGAGCTTTCCAGAAGATGTGCACCGCCTCTGTACTTATCTCTCATTGTTCATATCTGTGCTTAAGGGAAATGAGGAAATGGACTCTCATGGTTAATACACTTGAATAAAATTCTGATCTTTTTCTAAGGTGGAAAAGGTAAACAGATATGGGGTGAGCACTGAGCAAGTTACTCAATTGTTCTGCCTTAAGCAAGTGATTGACTACCACATTACTCGCTCTTGTACATTTTATTGTGAAGCAAGAGAGTGGCCTCCCTGTCTCCATTTAGTGAGCAGAAACTAGAGTCTCAAGTGATTTTATTTTGATGTCAAAATGAAGATAAAACCTACAGACTGTTTTTCCTAATGCTTTGCTCATTCCATTGATTCCCATTTTAGGAAAGAAATTCCTTTAGAGACAATAAGCAGACACTGTCCTATGCATTTTGAAGTAACCAGGAAGGAAGCTTGACTAGACACACGAA
Organism: Sciurus vulgaris; assembly: GCF_902686455.1. Classification (NCBI taxonomy): domain Eukaryota; kingdom Metazoa; phylum Chordata; class Mammalia; order Rodentia; family Sciuridae; genus Sciurus; species Sciurus vulgaris. Next base: position 77,849,215 of record NC_136469.1, read on the forward strand.
ACAAGGTCCTTGTCTCATTGTCATGGTGACGGGATGAAATAAGAGAAAGTGGATGGAATGATTCAGAAGAGAAAAACACTTCTGTTCTGGTGCACTAGGAAGATAAGAAGATGTATAAATATTGTCATTCCAGGAAGAAAAGCAATTGAATGACTTCTTTTAGACGCCTAATTCAATTTGAGTTGTCCCCTAGTCTGTAACAATTAGTCCTTTTTCCCCCTAAGAATGAGACTCGCTTCTCTCAATGATGCTCTCATTTTTTGGGGTAACCACCTCCTTTTTTAAGAAAAATTTTAAGTTTACAGCACGATTGAAAAGAGGGTACAGAGATTTCCCATATACTTCTATCCCCACATATCCCCCATCAGCAGTATCCCTCACCAGAGCATGCATTTTTTTTACAACTGAAAATGCACGTCGACATATCAGAAGTCCACTTTTGGTGGTGTACGGTCTGTGGGTTTGGGCAGATGTATAATGGCTTATATCCACGACTTTTGAATCATGCAGCTTCTTCTCACTACTGTAAAAATACCTTGTGCTCTTTCTTCATCTCTCCTGCTCCCACAACCCCTGGGCAACTACTTATCTTATTTGCTTCATAGTTTGGCCTTTTTGAGAATATCAGATAGTTGGAATCCTATAGTATGTAGTTTGGCTTCTTTCATTTAGTAGTATGCATTTTTTAGTTTCCTCCAAGTCTTTTTATGGTTTGGTAGCTCATTACTGTTTGGTTCTGAATAATGGCCAGAATGTTGGTTTGGATTCACCCCAGGTTGTTTGTTTGTCTGTTCTCTCTAATCACCTACTGAAGGACATCTTAGTTGCTTCTAAGTTTGGGCAATTAATGAAGTTACCATAAACATCCATGTGCAGACTTTTATATAAACAAAAATTTTCACTTCCTTTGGGCAAATACAATGGAATGTGATTGCTGGACTGTATGGTAAGAATATGTTCAGATTTTTAAGAAACAGCCAAAGAAAACGGTCTTCCAAATTGTCATTATTATTTTGTATTCCTCCTAACAATGAGTGAGTTTCTGTTGCTCCATATCCTTGTCAGCACTTGGTGTTGTGAATGTTCTAGATTTTAGCCATTCTAATTGATGTATAGTGGTATCTCATTATTGTTTTAATTTTCATTTCCCCAATGACATATAAAATGGAACCTCTTTTCATATACTTCTTTTCCATCTTCATATCTCTTTTAATGAGATATCTGTTAAGATCCTTGGCCCATTTTAAAATTGGGTTGTTTGTTTTCTTATTGTTGAGTTTTCAGAGTTCTTTGTATATTTCGAATAATAGTCCTTAATCAGATATGTCTTATACAAATATTTTTTCCCAGCCTGTGGCTTTTTTTCATTCTTTTGACAGTTTCTTTTGCAGAAAGCGTTCAAATTTTTGCAATGTCCAGTTTATCTATCATTTCTTTTTGGTATCTAAAAAATTATCTTCCCAACCTAAGTTCATTTAGATTTTCTCATATGTTACCATCGAGTAGTTTTGTGTTTAACATTTAGTTCTTTGAGTTAATATCTGTGTGGGTTGTAAGGTCTGTGTCTATATTCATAATTTTTTTTGCATGCAAATGTCCAACTGTTTTAGCACTATTTGTTGAAAAGATTGTCTTTTCTCCATTGTATTGATTTTGTTCCTTTATTAAAGGTCAGTTGGCTATATTTTGGTGGGTTTACTTTTGGCCTCTCTATATTCTTTTTCTTTTTTTTTGGCAGTGCTGGGGATTGAACCCAGGGCCTTGTGCTTGCAAGGCAAGCACTCCACCAACTGAGCTATATCCCCAGCCCAGCCTCTCTATATTCTGTTCCATTGCTCTATTAATTTAGTCTTGTAACAATACCACACCATCTTGATTTTTATAGTAAATCAAAGAATGTTAGTCCTCCAACTTTGTTCTTATCTTTCAATATTGTGTTGTCTATTCTGGGTCTTTTGCCTCCACGTATAAACTATAGAATGTGGATCAGTGGATAAGGTTGGGAAGAACAGACATATTGGCAATATTGCATCTTCCTATCCATAAGTATGGGGTAAGTTTTCATTTATTTAGGTCTTCTTTGATTTCTTTCATCAGAATTTTGTAGTTTTCTTCATATAGATCTTATACATATTTTGTTAGATTTATATCCAAGGGTTTCATTTGGGGTCTCTTAATGTAAATAGTATTATGTTTAAAATTCCACTTGTTTATTGCTGGTATATTGGAAAACCAATTGACTTCAGTGTGAACCCTATAGTGCAATCTTTTTATAATTGTATAGAATTTTTTGTTGATTCTTTCAGATTTTCTACAAAATAGATCATATCATCTGTGAACAAAGACAGTTTTATTTCTTCCTTTCCAGTGAATATACCTTTTATTTCCTTTTCTGATCTCATTTCATTAGCTAGGACTGCCATTATGACATTGAAAATGGGTGAGTAACAGAAGACATCCTTGCCCTGTTCCTGTTCTTAGTGGGGAAGCTTCTACTCTCTCACCATTATGATGTTAGCTCAATATTCTTTTTGTAAATATTCTTGATCAGGTTGAGGAAGTTCCCCTCTATTCCTAGTTTACTGTGAGTTTTTGTCAACTATAGGTGTGGACTTTGACAGATGCTTTTTTATGCATCTATTGATATGATCATGTGATTTTTCTTATTTAGCCTTTTAATGCAATGGCTTCTATTAATTGATTTCCACATATTGAACCAGACTTGCACACCCAGAATAAATCTCATTGATCAGAGTGTATAGTTCTTTTAGGCAATGTCTAATTCAATTTGCTAAAATTTTGTTGAGGATTATAGCATCTATATGTTCACAAGAGATATCGGTCTGTAGTTTTCTTATAATGTCTTTGTGTGGTTTTGGTTTTATGGTAATACTAGCTTTATACAATTAGTTAGGAAGTATTCTCTCTGCTTCTGTTTTATAAAAGAGATTGTTATATAGAGAGAATTGATATAATTTCTTAAATATTTGGTAGAATTCACTAGTGAACTCATCTGAGTTTGGTCCTTTCTATTTGGGAAGGTTATTAATTATTGACTTAATTTCTTAGTAGACACAGACCTATTCACATTATCTTTTTTTTTTCCTTGGGTGAGATTTGGCAGATTATGCCTTTTAATGAATTGGTCCATTTCAGCTAGGTTATCAAATTTGTGGGCATACACTTGTTCATAGTCTTTTGGTATTATTCTATTAATGCTTGTGGAATCTGTAGATATCATTTTTCATTTATAATATTAGCAATTTGTGTCCTCTTTGAGCCTAACTAGAGGCTTATATATTTCATTAATATTTTCAAAGAACTAGCTTTTGGTTTTGTTGATTCTGTTGATTTCCTGTTTGCAATTTAATTGATTTTTGCTCTCATTTTTATTATACTTTTACTTCTTCTTATTTTGGATTTAATTTGACCTCCTTTTTTTGAGTTTGCTAAGGTGGAAGCTTAAATGATTGGATTTTAGTTCTTTCTTTTTTAATATATGCTTCCAAGCTTTAAATTTCCTTCTTTAAGCACTGTTTTCACTGCATACCACAAATTTTAATAAGTTGTGTTCTCATTTTCAATTAGTCCAAAGTATTGTTTAATGTCTCTTGAGGTTTCTTTTTTGATCTCGGTGTTATTTAGATAAATGTGTTACATTTCCTTGTATTGGGGGATTTTTCAGTTGTTTTCCTGTTATTGCCCTTCTAGTTTTATTCTACTTTGCTCTAGAACAGACATTCTATCATTTTTATTCTTTTAAATTTTCTAAGATGTGTTTTATGGCCCAGATGTGGTCTAACTGGGTGAACTTAAGGAGAATGGGTTTCTGCTATTGTTGGTTGAAGTAGTTGATAGATGTCAGTTACTTCCCACTGACAGATAGTAGTGTTAAATTTAACTTTGTCCTTACAAATTTTTTGATGGATCTGACCATTCCTGATAGAGGGTTGTTGAAATCTTTAGTTATATTGGTGGATTCATCTATTACTCCTTGCCATGCTATCAGTTTTTTTGCTCATATATTTTCACGTTATGTTGTTAGGTACATTAAGAATTAGTATGACTTCTTGGAGAATTGACCCCCTATATAATTATATAATGCCTTTCTTTTGATGATAACTTTCTTTGCTTTGAAATCTGCTCTGTTTAAAATTAGCATAGCTACTTCTTTCTAAAATTAGTATGGTATATCTTTCTCTATCCATTTATCTTTATATGTGTCTTTTTCTTAAAGTGAGTTTCTTGTAGATAACCTATAGTTAGGTCCTGTTTTTTAATCCACTCTGATAATTTCTGCCTCTTAATTGGTATATTTAGATCATTGATCCTCAAAATTTTATTGATAGTGCTAATTATCAACCATATTTGTTACTGTTTTCTGTTAGTTGTCCTTGTTCTTTTTACCTATTTTTGCCTTCTATTCTTTTTCTGCATTTTTGTGGTTTCAGTTGAATATTTTATGGTTCTATCTTCTATCTTTTCTTATTATATCTGTTACATTTCTTTTTTAAAAAAGCTTTTCAGTAGTTGTCTTACAGTTTATAATATACATTTATAACAATGCAAGCTCATTTTCCAATAACATTGTATTACTTCATGAGTGGTGCAAACACCTTTTATTTTGAAGTACTCCTGGCCCCTCCCTCTTTTCTCTTGTATCATGCTACCATTTATTTCACTTCTACATAAACATAATAAGTATGTGTGTATCTGTGTACGTAGACACACAATACATATGTATATAAGCATACAAAATCAATCAGATACTTTTTTATTACTTTGAACAAACTGCCACCTGCTATATCAATTAACTAAGTGTAATTACTATACTTATCTTTCTCTTATGCTGTCCTTTTCTTTATGGAAATCCAAGTTTCTGATCTCTATTATTTTCTTTCTTTCTAAAGAATTCCTTGTACCTTTTCTTGCAAATCTGGACTAGGCAACAAATACCCTTTTTGTTTGTCAGAGAACATCTTTATTTCTTTTTCACTTTTTATATTTTTTCCTTTCAAAACTTTAAGAATTTCACTTCACTCTCTTCTTGCTTACTTAATGTAGTTCTTATCTTTACTCCTCTATAGGTGTTTTTAGTTTTCCCCTATGTCTTCTTTCCGAATTATTCCCTTATGTTTGATTTTCCATAGTTTGAAATTTTTATGACTAGGTATAGAGTTGTTTCTTTCCTTCTTTTTTGTTTTGCATTTATCCTGCTTGGCATTCTCTGAGCTTCCTGGATATGTGGTTGAGTGTCTGACATTAATTTTGGGGAATTCATAGTCATTATTGTCTCACATATTTCTTGTGTTCCTTTCTCTGTTTCTGCTTATTTTGGTATTATAAGTGTGTTTTAGTCAGCTATTTCCCTGCTCTGACCAGATCTGACCAGAACAATTTTAAAGGAGGAAAAGTTTATTTGAGGGCTCACAGTTTCAGAGGCCTTAGTCCATAGAAGGCCGGCTCCATTCTTTGGGGCTTGAGGTGAGGCAGAACATCATGACAGAAGAGTGTAGCAGAGGGAAGCAGCTCACATCATCAGGAAGCAGAGAGAGAGTCTCTACTCTCCAGATACAAAATACATACCCCAAAGCCACGCCTCAGTTACAATCTCCTCCAGTCACACCCTACTACTTCAGTTACCACTCAGTTAAGCCCTACCAAGGGATTAAATCACTGATTGGGTTAAGACTCTTGCCACCAAATCATTTCTCTTCTGAACCAGGAAGCAGTGTCTCACACGTGAGCTTTTGGAGGACACTTCACATCCAAACCATAACAAAGTGTATTATGACTTTTACAGTTGTCCCACAGTTCTTGGGTATTTTTGTATTATTTTTATCTCTGTTTTTCAGTGTTGGTTGAAAGTTTTTATTCATATTTCCTCAAGCTCAGAGATTTCTTTTTTCCACTGTGTCCAGACTACTAATAAGCCCATCAAAGGCATTCTTCATTTCTGTTATATTTTTCATCTCTAATATTCCTTTTTGGTTCTCGCTTGGGATTTCTGTCTCTGCTTATATCACCTATGTGTTCTTTTGTGCTGTATATTTTATCCATTAGATTCCCTAGTTATCAATCACAGTTGTTTTAAATTCCCTGTGTGGTAATTCCAACATCCCTGCCATGCTTACTCTATCTCTTCAAACTGTGTTTTTGATTTTTGCCTTTCAATATGCCAGGTAATTTTTCTTTATATCTGAACATGATGTACTAAGTAAAAGGAATTGCTATGTATAGACCCTTAGCAGTGTGGAAGTAAGGTGTGGGGAGATGAGGAGCATTCTATAGCCTTATGATTAAATCTCAGTCTCTTAGTGAACGTATACCTCTGGACTATAAATTTCATGTGCATTTCTCAGTTTTTTTTTTCTCTCTTCCCATTTAAGTAGGATAGAATGGCTAGAATAAACTGGAATTTGGTATGTTCTTTCTCCCATGTGAGGCTAGAGCTAGTTACAGTTGGATATTTTCCTTCAGCCAGGTCAGTTGGGCTCTGATAAAACATTGACAAACACTAGTTGACTAGTTTATCCTAAGAGTAGACCTTACTAAGAAGAATAATGCTCTGGCATATTTTAAAAAATGGCTCATTTTCTTCTCCTCATGCTAGAAGCATTAGGGGATTTTCTGTGATATTTACTGTGAAAACCTGGTTAAATTCCTAGCGATAAAGCACACAAAGCATAAGGGATCCCTCCCCTCCGTGATTAGGTCCCCTGGATTTTCAACCCTGAAACTATCCTCTAGCAGTTCATCAATCAGATTCAGGTTTTCTTACATGGTCACTGGTGCTTGCCCTAATGTCATGTGATTTTCTCTGTCTCCCTGTCTGTCTCTCCAATTCTTTTTTTTTTTTTTTTTAATTTATTTTTATTGTAAACAAATGGGATACATGTTGTTTCTGTTTGTACATGGAGTAACAGCATACCATTTGCGTAATCATACATTCACATAGGGTAATGAAGTTTGATTCATTCTGTTATTTTTTTCTCCCCCCCCACCCCTCCCACCCCTCTTTTCCCTCTATACAGGCCCTCCTTCCTCCATTCTTGCCCCCCTCCCACTCCCCATTATGTGTCATCATCCGCTTATCAGTGAGATCATTCGTCTTTTGTATTTTTGAGATTGGCTTATCTCACTTAGCATGATATTCTCCAATTTCATCCATGTGCCTGCAAATGCCATAATTTTATTATTCTTTATAGCTGAGTAATATTCCATTGTATATATGTATACCACAGTTTCTTTATCCATTCATCAGTTGAAGGACATACAGGTTGGTTCCACAGTCTGGCTATTGTGAATTGAGCAGCTATGAACATTGATGTGGCTGTATCTCTGTAGTATGCTGATTTTAAGTCCTTTGGGTATAGGCCAAGGAGTGGGATAGCTGGGTCAAATGGTGGTTCCATTTCAAGTTTTCTAGGGAATCTCCACACTGCTTTCCAGAGTGGCTGCACTAATTTGCATCCCCACCAGCAATGTATGAGTGTACCTTTTTCCCCACATCCTCGCCAACACCTATTGCTGCTTGTGTTCTTGATAATCGCCATTCTAATTGGGGTGAGATGGAATCTTAGTGTAGTTTTGATTTGCATTTCTCTTATGATGAAAAGATGGTGAACATTTTTTCATATGTTTGTTGATTGCTTGTAGATCTTCTACTGTGAAGTGTCTGTTCATATCCTTAGCCCATTTGTTGATTGGGTTATTCGTATTCTTCGTGTAGAGTTTTTTGAGTTCTTTATATATTCTGGAAATTAGTACTCTATCTGAAGTATGAGTGGCAAAGATATTCTCCCACTCTGTAGGCTCTCTCTTTGCATTGCTGATAGTTTCCTTTGCTGAGAGAAAGCTATTTAATTGGAATCTATCCCAGTTGTTGATTCTTGCTTTTATTTCTTGTGCTATGGGAGTCCTGTTGAGGAAGTCTGATCCTAAGCCAACAAGTTGAAGATTTGGACCTATTTTTTCTTCTATAATCTGTAGGGTCTCTGGTCTGATTTCAAGGTCCTTGTTCCATTGTGAGTTGATTTGTGTGCAGGGTGAGAGATACGGGTTTAGTTTCATTCTGTTGCATGTGGATTTCCAGTTTTCCCAGCACCATTTATTGAAGAGGCTATCTTTTCTCCATTGCATATTTTTGGCCCCTTTGTCTAGTATGAGAATATTGTATTTATTTGGGTTTGTGTCCATGTCGTCTATTCTGTACCATTGATCTTCTTGTCTATTTTGGTGCCAATACCATGCTGTTTTTGTTACTATTGCTTTGTAGTATAGTTGAAGTTCTGGTATTGCGATACCCCCTGTTTCATTCTTCCTGCTAAGGATTGCTTTAGCTATTCTGGGTTTCTTATTCTTCCAGATGAATTTCATGATTGCTTGCTCTATTTCTATAAGGTACATCATTGGGATTTTAATTGGAATTGCATTGAATCTGTATAGCACTTTTGGTAGTATGGCCATTTTGACAATATTAATTCTGCCTATCCAAGAACATGGGAGACCTTTCCATCTTCTAAGGTCTTCCTCAATTTCCTTCTTCAATGTTTTGTAGTTTTCATTGTAGAGATCTTTTACCTCTTTGGTTAAATTGATTCCCAAGTTTTTTTTTTTTTTTTTTTTTTTTTTGAGGCTATTGCAAATGGAGTTGTTTTCCTCATTTCCCTTTCAGCTGTTTCGTCGCTTGCATATAAAAATGCTTTAGATTTATGCGTGTTGATTTTATAGCCTGCTATTTTGCTGAATTCATTGATGAGGTCTAGAAGTTTTCTGGAGGAGGTTTTTCGATCCTCTAAATATAGAATTATGTCATCAGCAAATAGCGACAGCTTAAGTTCCTCTTTTCCTTTTTGTATCCCTTTAATTTCTTTGGTCTGTCTAGTTGCTCTGGCTAGAGTTTTGAGGACAATGTTGAATAGAAATGGTGAAAGAGGACATCCCTGTCTTGTTCCCATTTTTAAAGGGAATGGTTTCAGTTTTTCTCCATTAAGAATGATATTGGCCATGGGCTTAGCATAAATAGCGTTTACAATGTTCAGGTATGTTCCTACTATCCCTATTTTTTCTAGTGTTTTGAGCATGAAGGGGTGTTGTATTTTGTTGAACGCTTTTTCTGTGTCAATTGGTATAACCATATGATTCTTATCCTTAAGTCCATTGACATGATGGATTACGTTTATTGATTTATGGATATTAAACCATCGTTGCATTCTAGGGATGAACCCCACTTGATCATGGTGCACAATTTTCTTAATATGTTATTGGATACGGTTTGCCAATATTTTGTTAAGGATCTTTGCATCTATATTCATCAAGGATATTGTTCTAAAATTTTCTTTCCTTGATGTGTCTTTTCCTGGTTTGGGTATGAGGGTGATATTAGCTTCATAGAATGAGTTTGGTAGGGTACCCCCCTTTTCTATTTCCTGGAATACTTTGAGAAGTATTGGCTGGGAGGAGCGGCTTGCCCTATGACTGCATTTCTCTTACCAATCTAAGAATTGTTGGATTTTCAGTTTGTTCCACTTTTCAATTATTTTTCAGGTGGAGTAGCAACTTCCGAGTTTCTTATGCCAAACCAGAAAACAAAGGTTGATATTCTCCTTTCATTTTTCCTTTTAAGCTCTGTGTAACCATATCAGTCTAAACCCTAGATGTATTTATGTTTTTGTGAGTATCATATAGCCAGAGTGGTCAGACAAGTCTGCAATTGACTTACCTTTGCTTCTCCACCTTATCAACCTCATGATCTACTTTGGAGATTCTCAGCAGAGTGAGATGAATCATCTGTGGATATACAACCAGCCTGACACCATCTCCCTTCACTGACTCCATCGCCTTTCATCATGGTCATGTGTAGGGCTCTTGGGAAATCTCCTATTCTGAGCCTACTTGCCATGGGACCCTTCCTACTGGTTGTTAGGTCAACAGAAAAATTCTTGTCTAGATATCAGTGCCTTTGAATAGCTGAGCATATTCAAGACTTTGGTTGGTTGTTTGTATTTTGGAAAAACTCTGTAGAAATAATGTAGAAAGATCCTAGATGATGAGGTGTTGGGGGAGAAATGTGAGGACAGGAGTTTCTAAGCTTGACCACCCTCCACCACCCCTTTGCCTCTCAGTATCTCTTGGTGTGATGACTATTTGTTTCATTTGAGGCCTTGACCGGTCCTGCATTTGGGAAACCAGACTCAGCCCCAAGGCGAGCATCTTTTGACCATGCTATAAACAGAGTCTAGCTCTTTGGTATCTTTTCTGCCAACTTAATGATGAATGCCCTGAGGCATGTGGCATTTTCTTAGGTAATTCAGCTTTCTGTTTTCTACATGTGTCACTTATTCATTCAATAACTATGAAGTGAACACTCACTCTATACACCAGGCATCATCCAAGGTGCTGGAGATCATTGAACAAGAGAGCAAGATTCTGGAAGGTACTTGCTCTTTGTTTCTAGTGCTCCCCATATTGGGTCTGGAAACATGACAGGAGGAAAGTTCTATTAGACAACTTCCCCCTGCATGGCCTGAGTCCCTCTGTTTGCTTCTCCCTGTTCAGTCTCTCCTGTGGTTCTGTCTCTGTCCATTAGTCTGTTTTTGGTTCACTCACTCTTGTCTCATTGCCTTTCTGTCCCTGCTGGCTTTGTTTTGTCACCTGCCAGAGAGCTTTGTTCCTCCTTTTGTGCCCTTCTCTGCACGGGAGCATTCTCCCTTGTCCCTCATGCTGTGTTCCCAATACCACCATGCTTTTCCCCTCTCCCGGCTTTATTACAGAACAAAAACCATTAAGCCTGCTGCGCAGCCAGCTCTTCTTTTGTTTGTTGTTGGTGGGGAGATGAGAGTTTTTGGTCCTCTTATATTTTCTCCTCTGTCTTGCTTTGATTTATTCTTTCCAAACATCCCTTGTGAATGTAAATATATCCTCTCCTTTAATCTTTTCTCCCATATTTGAGGGAGTCTCTTAGGTTAGCAGCCTGAGCCCCATATTCTCTCCAATTCTGCCTTTTCCTCACACCCCTGCATCTTATTCCTGGTTCGCACACACACACACACACACACACACACACACACACACACAATGAGAATGAAATAATTTTGTTACTTTGAATGATTTCCCCTTCATCTAGCGATAGTTGTCAAAAAATTAAAATTCTGAAACTTTTAGGTTCACGAACTTGATAAGAAAAATCAACTAAATAGATGTGAAGTGTGTTTCATTAGATCCCTTTTGTTAAAAGTAAATGAAAGAGGTAAAATATTGGTCAATACTTCTATTAAGCTCTTGGCCTTTCTAAGGCGATTTTGACTACTGCAATCAAACAGCTGAATTATACTCTGGATGCAAGGCAGAGAGCATTTAGTATCAAGGTTGCAGCACTGACACTAGAATTTCCCTTTTAATTTGTGTGTGGGAGAAATCAGTATGGCAGATAATTCAAAAGCTGTTTTGAAATTTTTAAAAAAATTTTAAAAATTTTAAAAATTTTTAAAAAAATTTCCTAGTCAAAATGTTACTTGTTTATCTCTATAGAAGGTACTTTTCCTCCTGGAACTTTAGGAGAACTTGCCTGTGTGTGAGTGGGAAGATACATCAACTGCATAGCAGTCATTTTTCTTTCTCCACATCAACCATCCATTTTTTCGTGCAAGAAATTTCCCTGGGCAAAAATGAGAAGACAATTTCTCAAATTTCTGGAACCCAAGTACTTTGCTCAGAAGTATGGGAAACGTATAAATCAACAGGTGCCAGTAAATTCCGGAATTGCTGTTTGTAAAGTATTATCTTAGCTTCATTGTTGATGGCAATACAGGTATCTTCATGCATCTTGAATTCACTCCAGTAGCCAAGAATAACTGCCATTTATTAACGGCTTACTGTGTACTCACATTTTGTCTTTGCACACATTATCTCTAATCCTCGAAATAATCCTTGCAGATGGTACCTGGATTCTGGACTTGATTTTCTAATATTCTGGCTCCTCATTGCCTTAATTAAATAATTTTTTTTAAAAATTGGCCTATGTTTGCTGTAATTTTTTTTCTTTTCCTTTTTTTTCTTTCTGCCATATTCATTTGCTATTAATTATTCTTTTTCTAGTAAAATACTACTCTACCATAAAAGCTGAAAAGGAGTTGTAATTAGTTTTAATGTAAAATTTAAATGTTTATATAGAAGTTAAAGCAAGCTTAAATTTTGCAAAAGATATTTTGGTACAAATAGATGCCATTCTCCCTAATATTTAGGCATCAAGTCTTGACTCTCTTTCTAATATATCCTGAATATTTTTTTGGCATGAACTGTCCTTCAAGGCAAGTATAGCTTTAGGCCTTCAGTCAGTAGAATATAAACAGCATTTATAAGAGGCTTTAATTTAATCATTATTTATTGCCTGATAAGTTAGATATATTGTCATTGACATAAGAATCAGAAAAATAATCCTCTTTTTTACTCTATTCTTATTTTTTTATTATATATTAGGTGGGAAAAGTAGAGAAACCATTTATAAACTTTAACCTTAGAACTCTTGAAATCTGAACATTACAAATATAACTTAAGCATAAAATACTACTTTAGTACAAAATGTTATATAGATTCACTGCAGACAGTTTAGAAATGCAAATAAGAATCAAGACTAAAATAAAATAATTTGCAATCTTTCCACCTCAAAAAAAAAAAATCAGTTAAAATTTTGTTGTATACTCTGAAGTTTTTTAAATGCTAGGTTTTTTTTTTTAACAATAATGTATTCATATTCTATATTCTTTTAAAATTGATTAAAATAAGAAAAATATGTTTAGTATTTATATTCCTTTAATTTTTAGTTGCTTTGTGTGTGTGTGTGTGTGTGTCCTAATTTACATTTGAGATTATTCTCTGCCCTAGGAACTTCCTGTATCATTTCTTACATCAAGGATCTATCAGCAATAAATTTTCAGTTTTTGTTCATCTAAGGTCTTTATTTTACCTTCATTTAAAATTTTTTTTTTTAGTTTGTCGATGAACCTTTATTTTATTTATTTATTTATTTATTTATTTATTTATTTATTTATTTATATGTGGTGCTGGGGATCAAACCCAAGGCCTCACATGTGTCAGGCAAGAACCCTACCACCGAGCCACAGCCCAGCCACTTACCTTCATTCTTTAAAAGTATTTTTACCAGAGATAAACTTCTGGGTTGGCAGGTTGTTTTTTTTTTTTCTTTCAGTATCCTAAAGGTGACAAGACCTTATCTTGTGCTTTGCATAGCTTCTGAGAAATCTATTGTGATTCTTTTTTCACTGTTTTCAGAATATTTTCTTTATCTTTGGTTTTCAGCAGTTTGATTGTGATGTGTTTAGGTTTGTTTTCAGGGGTAATGGTGAGGGAGTTTTCCTGGTTGGGACTAATCAAGATGCTTGGATCTGCAACTTCTCTTTCACCTATTTTGGAAAAATCTTAGTTGTTTTCTTCTTCTTTCACTTTATTTTCTCTCACTTCTTCTAGGACACTAATTACACAAACATTATGCCATTTGATATTGTCCCACATAAATATTGTTTTATTAACTCCATTTTATCTTTATGTTTTGATTTACATAATTTCCATTGACATATCTTCAAGTTCATCAATTCTTTCCTCAGCTATGTCTGGTCTGTCAGTGAGTTCATCAGAGGAATTATTCATTGCTGATAATGTTTTTTATTCATAAGGTTTACATTTGACACTTTGATAAAAATCTGTCTGCTCATGCATGTTATTTACCTTTACCATTAAATCCTTTTAATATGTTAATAATTATTATTTTAAAGTCCTATCCGATACTTTAATATCTGAGCCATCTTTGAATCTGGTGTTATTGATTGCACCATAGACTTCAGTAGATGAGTGCTCTTACCATGTGCTTAGAGCTTGGGGTGCCAGAAAAATTTCTAATTATTCAACCTTCAGCTTTCAACTGTCCCTGCACACCTGCACCACAAAGTAACTCTCTGTGCTCTTGCTTCTATTCCCAAGGTGAATTCTGTGTCTTGTTTCTTCATGTGTGGCTTATTGTGAGTATGAGGTTTCTTTGTCCTGGTACAGTAGCAGTCTTAGGCAAGTTTAATGTGCCTTAATGTTGTGGTTGAGGCTTTCTCAGCTTTCCTGACTCTCCCCAGCTGTTGCAGACCTCTGTTTTGGGTCAATGCAGGATCCTAGGCACAAGCAGATTTCCTAAGGAAGGTTTTCACTTCTAATCCTTCTTTATCAGCAGTGGCTCTTTGCCTGTATGGGGCAAGAGAATTTTCTGTCCTTTTTCCACCCTTGGTTTGCTTCTGTTCCTTTCCCAGAAACAATAGACTTTTGCCTTGTCCTAGGACCCAGATATTTTGCCTCCCCTGCAAAACTTACAACTTTTGCATTGCAAAAGCTGGTCTGAGGAAGAGGGCAAAGCTTCCTGCTGGTCCTCCAACAGCAGCTGATCATCTCCTCCAGGTCTATGAAGCAGAGGAAGTCCTGATCTTCTACCCTACACCCACTCTTTCTTGTAGCATCCAATGGGACTCCATAGAAAAGAGCCTGAGAGTGAGTACAAACTCTGCTTGTTGTTGGAAGAAGGTAGAGTGGTCACTTAACCTGGTATAGATGGGCACATTAACAGCCGAGGAATTGTGTGGATTTCTTGTTTTTGCTTTCTCCAGTGCTCTGAGCTGGAATATATTACCCCATAGACAACAGTAGTCACTTTAATGCTTTTACTCCATGAAAGACCCTTTTCTAAAGAACCTAGCTAATATTAAGTTAGAAAGTAAGTAAAGGAGAAGTTAAACAAGAGGCATCTGAAGCCACAAATGTATATATGAAATGGACCGATTCCCTAGAAGCAAATCCATCACTTTGCTGTCCAACTTGTAGTTCTTTCCAAGAAATGATTTATGAGGTTCATGTCCTTGTGACAGCTATTTTATGAAAATATTAAATGACTCTGGGTCCCTTTTAAAATGGAAAGAGTGTGATTCATACATATTTGTGAAATTCATGTACATTTTCTCTCTTATTGATGCAAACTGCTGACAGCCATGGATTGTGGAGACCCTTTGTCAGTTGACAGTTGAAGTGAAAATATTGTCTTAAGTAATGAATTTGTTGATAACTGTTCCATTACCCAAAATGAACATTTAGATGAGTGGTGTGCAGGCTGTCATGTCAGAGCTACCAGGAGCTTTTCCTCTGACATAATTTATTCTAATTCTTCAGTCTCCATCTTACCATGTTATATCCAATTGAACATGTCAAGGGATGATTAGATGGAGAGATATGGAGTTTTCATTATTGGCACAATTTCCGCAGGAGCTTTGGAGAAATTTAACCCTTCCTGAGTAAATCTGGGTAGGACGCTCAGCTATGCCCTTTATTCTTTATTGGTATAAGGAATGTCCAGAGACAGGAAGGGCCTCATCGGAGAGGCCACACAGGAAATGCTTTGTGAGTGGCAGCAGGATGCATGTTGAAAAGTCACCTTCTGGTAGTGCATGGTTTGACTTTGTTATATATTCATTGAAACCACTTTTAAAAGTGCTGCCTGATGCCATGTGGCCCTTCTGTGTCCCTGGAGGTATTCTGAAGGTCAGAAGAGAGACATAGAGTGAGACTTTGTGAGAACATTTTATAAAATAACAGATATGGACCAAAAAACCAAGTCATGTTTTTTTAACTGTTGGAAGTACAAGAAAAATTATAACCTGGGTTAGCACTGGGTTATTGATTCCTGCAGTCAATCAACACACAGGGGCAGCTATGGAGAGGCAAAATATGGCTGTGGAGTCAAAAGATCCCACTTTCACTCTTCTCTGAGAGTCTGTTTCCACAACAATAAAATAGTGATGTCAAGTGATAATATTTACCTTACAAAATTACTGGTAAAATAAGTTACTTAGTATATGTGAGGGTACCAAGGAGCTGTGCATTAAATATTCATGTTATTGGCTACACATACTGTACTTCCCATGCAGATTTCTTCAAGGACCTTCACCCTCATCTCCTGGAGGCAAATTCCTACATCTCCTAATAGGAGCTGTTCCCCTCATGAGGAGTTTAGATTCTCAAAGGCTATTCATAGGCCCATTTTAAAAAAATAAGTCCAAAGTGACTAAGAGAAGTTTAAACTATCAGGTTCTAGATGCATTTCCATAAGTGAAAACTTAATGATCCTGTCAAAGTTTTAAGACTTGAGGTACTCTTCTCTTCTTTCCATTCTGCAGTGTGACCTCTGATGCCTAGAGTACCCTCTTTGCCACCTCACCCAGCACTCGATGCTCTGCTGATGTGGATGGGCCCTGAACCCAGCAACTCCAGCCTGTGGAGCTGTCTTTGGCCTACAGCAGATGAGACACTACCACCCTTTCACTATGCCTAGTCTTAAGTTCCCCACTAAACTCGTGGCCTTCACTGGAATCAACAAAGTTTCTGCCATCAGACATCATTCATTGCTGCTAACATTCAGCTGTAACCTTAAAAATTTGCCCTTTTCATTCAGTTAATCCCTGTTCCTTCCCTTTTGAGCATTATTTGCCCTCTGATCTCAAGAATTCTTCCTGCTGTGTACCCTGCAACATTTGGCAATCTTTCATGCCTTTCAATTTTGAAAAATCATTTCTACTTTTGTTTCCAGCTTAATCATGTGCCTCTTTTCAGCAGTGTTACAGACACTTGCTACTTTTACACTTTTGAAGCTGATGATGTTACTGATGTTCAGAGAACCTCTCTGCCTGAGCACAAGCCCAGCTCAGGAGCCCTGACGAATCAAGTGTGTGGCTGGATAACTGCTTATGGCCACTAATTCCATCTGCTGCACCAGGGCATCCATGCAGGGCAGCATGGATGCCTTTATCTCCTGTGTTTTTCCCTATCTGTGAACTTCATTATATGGAAAACTTGAAAGTAGAGGCATTTCTGAAGTAAGGGGTATGGAAAATACAAGGGGAAAAAAAGAGATAGTCCCTGCCTTTATGAACCTTATAATTTAATTGAGAAGAAGAGGTGCACACTTATGAAACAGCCAGAGACATCCAGGTCTACATATGAAAGTGATAATGTGGTGGATGATTCTATTAGGAGCCAAGGGAATTCACCACTAGGAGATGAGGTTGGAGAAGTCTGCTTGGGAAGATGGTTGCTTGTAACTGGTAGGCGAGGACCTTCTCACTACTCCCTTCGGGAACAAGTCCATCCCTCTGCCAAGACCTCTTTTATCTATTTCACCAAATGCTTAAAGTCCTCTAGGTCTTACATGTTTCTTGTTTGGTTTCTTTTTAGACAACCTATAATTTTTGTTGTCATTGTTGACAGGAATCATTGAACTTTTACCATGGATGGTGAGAAGGACAGTGAGTGGCTGCCCAGACACCTGGCTTTACCTCCTTAGATAGCCTAGGTTGACAGCAGGAACTGTTGAGCTGCCCAGACAAGTTGCAGGATGCCGCTGGGGGTGACCAGTCTGCAGAGAATGTCACCTGGGTTGTTGCCCAAAGTCATGCTGGCAGAATGCAGATGGCTCCCAATGGAGGGCCACTGTCTAGATGTCTGACGTAATTCAGCCTTGGGAATGAAAAGCTCACCTCTTCCCTCCCTGCTTTTCTTCAAGAAACGCTTTCACAGTTCAGAAATTTCTTACAAATGAAAGGGAACACTATCATGTATAACTAAGAAGAATCAACAAAACAAAATTAAAAAAAATTAAGGTGAGCTTAGGCAAATTCCCTTCTTGGAGAAAGAACAACTCATTGCAAAAATTATTCTAAGAGTAAAATTCTTAGTCTAAAATACTAAAATTACAAAGACTAAAAGGGATGAATTCCCACTGAAAGAGAAACCAAAGAAGTCACCGTCAACTTATCACCTAAGGATAATCCTTGTCAGAAATTGGCTTTGGACTGACTCCCTGTGCAAGTGACTTACTTCTCACACTATTTTCCTATAAAACAATAACAAATCTGTCACACAGATAAAAGGAATCCATGCTGAAATAATAATGTGATTTGTCAGAATATGCTCATGGACTCAACTGATGTATATAGTTCATGGTATTCTTTTAAACCTACTCTGGTCTGTCTTCCATTTCTAAGAAGACAAAAATAATTACCATCAAGAGATTTAGAGAAAAAATATAGTTCTTAGTTGGACAGAATTTGAAAACCTGTTTATCTCTTTCTCTTGTATCTCTCCTCTCTCTCTCTCTCTCTCTCTCTCTCTCTCTCTCTCACACACACACACACACACACACACACTTTCAAATTCTGCCTAAATGTTGGATTTTTGTGATAATGAAAATTTTCACTTACCCTTGAGTCAATATATTTGCTCTAATGGATTGGGAGAGCAACACATCACTTATGACTGTAATAACCAAACTTAAGGGCAAGAACAGGAAGTTAAGAGTCAGAATCCCAAGTGGTGGTAAAGGAATTTTTGGATTCTAAAGGTTAAGTGTTTCCAGAGAAAAAGAGAAATAGAAATGGGAAACGCCTCCTAATGCAGGTTCCCAGGCAGGGAGAGATTTTTAAAACTGTAAAGAGTTCTATTTAATATGCAAATATGCATATGTATCCTTTGTGCCCTGTGTGCCTTTCCTCATTATTACCTGCACCAACTACCAGCTGAATTGACAGTGTGGGTCCAGGTTGTTAGAAGAAGGGTCTTGAGGCCTGAGGTCTTTCTCTTTTCACTGTCACCAGCATCTGCTTGTGTCCCGACCTCCTCTATTACCCTGGATAACTATGAGTTGACATGCCTTGCATGTAAATAGGCAAGAACATTTGCTCACAGGTGATTCCCTTCAGGTGCTCATTTAGGATCTTCTCGCTCTTGAAAACCCAAAATTCTAATAAGCTGAGTATAAGTCTACATCTTATTTTAGAATAACAATAAAAGGTTCTGGGCTTTTTCTTAATGATTCTTATAATGCTCTTTATCATATTGATTCCTGTATATTGAATACTTTCTATGCATCAAACTCTGTTCTTTGTGCATGTAAACTTCAGCACATAAATGCAGGGTACAATGTGATATTTCAGTACATATACATAATGTAATGATCAGGTTAATTGACATTTCCATCTCCTTACCATTACTTTGTGTTTTAAACCTTCCAGCTCCTATCTTCTAGTTCTTCATAAAATATGCATATTTTCTGAATAATTTTATGAAAATATGTATTGTGACCTATTATCCCCCCACCGTTCTGTAGAATACTAGAACTTGCTCTCTCTGGTTGTGTTTAGGTACCTGATATCCCACCTGCCTTTCCCTGTGCCTTACATTTCCCTGCCCCTAGTAGTCTGAGTCAGATAGTGACTCAGTTGACACCAGCCCTCTTCATACCTCATTAGACTATACAGCGAAACACTGGGCACTTCACTGTATTTCTAAAAGTCACTCTCATCATATGAGACACCTGGTAGGTGCCTCTGTAGACTCTCTTCTGTCCTAGGCTTCTGGCCCTTTGTTCTGAGCAGCTCTCTGTGCTTCCGGTAGGCTCACCCCAACAGTACCTTCTCACCTGTGCCATGTGTGCCTCTGTGCTGGGACCTCTGTGGGCCCTGGAGCCTGAAACACTGCTTCACACCTACATTTGCAATCCAGAAGTTTTGTGCATGGGGGTGATGGCAGTGGAGATGAGAAGTGGGAGCTGGTGGACACATTCTTCCCCTAAACGCCTGAAAGGAAAATCCCAACACAGAGTGGCCCATGTTGCCTCATGGAAGATGGTTCTGCCAGACTGAGATGTCCAACAGGGACCAGTTCAATAATGTCCTTTCCCATCCCTGCCTTACCTGCCTCCCACTTCTGTTTCTCTGGGACTGAGCTCCTTTGATAGAACAGTAGCACATAACCTTTAGCCTCAATCCCTACCTTCTGAGGAACCAGCCTAAGACACTCATCACCATCATGAAGGTCAAGTTCTATTTCATAAACTCTGATTAAGGAGGCAGAAAAATGGGTAATGATTTACACACACACACACACACACACACACACACACACACACACAAACACATTTAAGTTTAAGTAATTGTACTTCTATACTCTCAACTAATGGGAAAACTCAGCTATCTAAAGTCATTGTCTTCTTGAATTTTTACAGCATCATTGTACTGTAGGGATGTTGAATAATGCAGTGATCACAGCTGAGAGTGGATCCATCAGAGTAGGCTTTCTGGAAGAAATCAATTTGAACTTGAGGTGATTTCTAAAGGCCTGGACAGCTTTGGAAGGACAACGCAGCCTGAACACAGGGATGGAACCTGTGTGATCTTTAGAAGGCCCGTGTTGTACACAGGGTCGTGTCTTTTACAAGTGGAATGAAGCAGCTGTGCTTTATCAACTGGTCTGTTCACTTTTGCCCTTGACAAAAACAATGGCCCACCTACCTAATCAATTCAGCCGCAGCAGTGGGTATTGATCGAGAAGGTGGCTCAAAAGACTTCATTGGCTCTTTCCCCTCAAAGAGCCTGGTTGGCCGCTGGTGAGGAGCTTCCTATTGATGGAGTGGATAGGGTTTTGGAATTAAACTTGCTCCTTTGCATGGGGGTGGAGGATGGTACTCCGTCAGTTGGCATGTGGGCTAGAATGATCACGGGAGCACATATACACACACACTGCTACTTCGTGTCACTGCCATTCCTTTTAAAATTTTACTACCAAAAGAATTAGGAATGACCACTTCAATTTTTTAAAGGACCGTTCTTTAAATTGAATTAAATGTTCTTACTTAAATCCTAGGCCAGATTCTAACGTAAAAAGAAGAAAATCACAGTTAAACAACATATCATCATTTAAAAAAAATAGTCACCTTATGCGTGTGTTAGACTTTCATTCTTTTGGAGATTGAATATTCCTGAAAATCTAACAAAAGTCATGGGTTTTGTGCCCCAGAAAAGTGGAAATACATTGCATTCAGTTTTAAAGGTCCCAGATTGAGAAAAGTGGTTCTGTTTCTCCTGCAGCGATCAGTTCATTCAGAGAGGGAGGGTGAAAGTAGAATGAAGTTTTAAGTGGCAGAAAGTATAATTTTGCAAATGATTTTGTTATTTTAGTCACCATATGCCACATATCATAAGGAGTTGGTCTATCTGTTGAGAATAACTAAAAACTAGTAGGGAAGGGAAGGAGGAGAGTGAAAAGAAAGGAGTACAGAGAAAGAGAGAGAGACTAGAATCTTACAGAGACTTGTGACACTCTATCTCATCAACTTTGATATCTACTAAGAGGACTAGAAAAGCTTTAGGTACCAAGCAATGGAAGGAGGATTTACCTAACTGCTTTTGCTGAAGATAAATGATCCTTACCCTCAATTCTTTTTGATGCAATTTGACAGTTCAGCTGCGCATGGGGCACCTACTTGGTGGGTGAGCATTTTGCATACAAGCAACTATGGGAAATCCCCCTGTCCTCAAAGAATTTTCTGTCTACCATAATGGGAAAAAAAAAAAAAAAGCTTTGGAGAAGGAAAAGAAGCCCTTTATTTATCCTTCTTCACACCAGTCTTGACAATTAGCATGCCTGAGTATTTTCTTTAAGCCCTTCTTTGTTAATGAGGTAGAAATAATGATTTTTGTGTTAAAATTCTAAAATAATTGTGTTTACCTTTTGATTCACTGCTTAGTGAATTAGTGCAAATTGTGCAAAAATAAATTCAAATGGGTGGATGCGACCAACCTCTGCATTCAGACCTCAGAAGCTTGTAAATAAAGCCAAAGGTAGACAGAATAAAACTGTCATTTCCCCATTGCATTGCAAGGGCCCAAAGGAGATGCTTTTGTGGAGCAGTGGCTTACCATTTTATCTTCCTGCACCGGAGAAGAAGATACATCTAGAAGATGCAGGTTTTGCATCAGATAGTCCCATTAAAAGGTTTTCTTCTACAGGGATGCTTATCATGGAGTAGCAAGAAGTGATGTCAGGACTAATTAAGGTCAAAGCTGTGTCCAGGGTTGTCTGATTACAACTTTCAGAAAATACTTCAAACACAGCCATCGTGAATGCTTTCACTTAAAGACACTTGCACCCAGGAAGAGACAAAGCCAATTTTCAACTTAAACAATTCAAAGAGTCTAGAAGATTTTCTGCAAAACTCCAGAGAGCTTCTCCACAAATGGGCTTCCATTTTCACCTCTGCATCTGAACGCATCACATATTCCACCTCCCTGTGGGTGTTGCTGGGGGGACAGTGGAGGGGAGAGAATGCTTCATCCATTTATAAACTGCCAGGCTGTATCATTTATCTTCTAAATAAATGTTTGGTAAGCATCCCTATTATTTTTCCTGGTCCTCTACAAGATGCAGAAATTGAAGGGAAATGAATTTCTGGTGAGGTTTTAAGTGAAATCACAAAACTTAAACATGTGTAATCAAGATGCCAGTGACAGCTCATTGCTCATCATTATGACACATTTGTGGGGCTGCAGCTTCTTCCCACCCATGGAGGTGTTTGCTGCTTTTCACGTTTCCCCAGGCTGCCCCCCACCAGAAGTCAGCGGGTTGCTCCCCTTCCTTCATGCTCTGATAGATTTCACTCTCAAGGTCTCACACACCACCAGCATGGGACTGCTGTGCTTAGGGTCAGTCAAGCAGTAGGAAAATGCTTGCAGACTGAGAACAACAATTTCTTTTTCATCTAAAGAGAAATGAGAGTTTTAAGGCGCTTATCACATCTGATTTGGGGAAAAAAAAGGAGAAGGAAGAAAGAAGTCCCAAATTCTTTCTTCCACATGGAATGATTTTTGGTTTCAAGGCTATTCTCAAGGTTTCAGTTCTCTTTGTTGTGACCCAGTTTGTTAGAATAAGGATATGCCTCAAAAAGTTGGAGAAGTTGAAAGGTTAGGGCCCAGATCTGTGTTTGCCTAGGATAGCTTGGGTCAGGGCATTGTTGGGTGAGATGGCGTTTGATTGTGTGAAAAAGGACTCCCTGTCCTGAACTAAATGCCGAGAAACATCTTTCCAGTTTGGTTTTGGTGTGATGAGGGACTGTGAGAAGGTGGGAGTGGAGAGGTTTCAACATGTAGTGTACACTTGTCCTAATAAGCTGTCATCTTCCAGCTACAGGAAGCTGTTCTAGAATTACCTGGAAGGTGGCTTGAGTGCTTTTGATTTTGTTTCTGGCTAAGACATGTGGGTCTCTGGTTTCAAACTCTACCTAATGTGTCATTCCTGGATGCATACCTACCACCCCTTCTCTTGTCCTTATCCCTTTCTTTCTCTTCTTTGATAATCTTAATAGTCTTCACCTGTCCCAGGGTCTCCGTATTTTTCAGAAAGACAGAGAGGAAGCCTCTCACATTCCAAAACCAAACCTTTTGGAATGACCTTTTGTTAATCTTACATATTGCCAAAATGTTACCATATTTGGCAGCTGGGAGAATGACCTAGCTCATGGTCAGAAGTTGTTCATTTAAACCAGAAGTAGGAAGCCTCCCAATGAAAACTGTTGCTAGCTGGGAGTCAGGTCCTGAGGAGAATGCCTTTAATCAGGTTGTTGACTCTACTTTGTGTACCTAATCCTACATTGGAACC
Organism: Sciurus vulgaris; assembly: GCF_902686455.1. NCBI lineage: Eukaryota > Metazoa > Chordata > Mammalia > Rodentia > Sciuridae > Sciurus > Sciurus vulgaris. Next base: position 77,872,747 of record NC_136469.1, read on the forward strand.
AACCCAAGAGATAAGCATCTCATGAAGAATCCAAAAGTAGGTTGAACATTTATTGTGTGGTTCTCTCTCAATCTCTCTTTCTCTTTTTGAAATCTTGGCATTTTATCTCTTTGCCTTACTGAAATCATTGTAGTGTTTTATTTTCCTGAAAAGCTGAGAACTCATTATTTATTAACCAAGTGTTTTTTATTTAGTCATTCCTCAAAGGTTTAGGAGCTCCTTCCGCATGGGAGGCTCTCTGCTAGATTCAGGAGAGTCTGGCTTTCTGCTGAACTTGGCTGGTGCAGCAGTGTATCCATGTCACAGGGCTGGTCACCCCAGAAGCTGGCTCTGAGGTGGATATTATGTTGTAGGAAGCTAACTGGGGATGGTTCTTAGGATCAACACCTGTGGAAGAAGGGATGAAAAGTAGGAGTGGGCAAGGGAAGAAGCTGGGCTCTCATCAGTCTTGATGGAGGTATCTGCTAACTCTATGGAGACTAGGCCCAGGCCATGGACTCCTTCCCTCATCAGTCAGTCACTAGATGCAGTCACTGGGGGAGTAGCAGGGCCTGGGACACAGTGGCTCTTTCTCTACCAGAGGTGGCACTGCCAGGAACTGGGAGATGAAGATCTTTTATCCTAACAGAGGATCTGGGTGACACACCACAGTATCCACTACAGTGTGCTACAGTGGTTTCAGCTACTCCTCGGTAAATCTTACCTCAGCTAGCTTGAACATTCCAAGGTAAGGCATGGGGATAAAGCAACTCCAAGATTGGCAATGCAGTGCAGTGTCCTGTCAGCATATTCAAGGACCTTTCTGTTCTTTTACACCAATAGTCTAAGGGATCAACTTTGTTTCTCAGGTTTCTTCCCAACCCAGTCATAAATGTTGTAACAGGATAGCGTATCACAGTAGAAAAAGAAAAACCAACTCTGCCCTTATGCTCTTTTTATTTTTGAGGAAAATATTTCTTCATAATTTTCTTTTTATTGTGCTAAAATAAACATAACAATATTTATCACTTTAACCATTTATGACTGTGCCATTCTGTGACATTAAATACTTTTGTGATGTCATGTAAACATCTGTACTCTATACAAAATTTTCATTATTCTTATAAAAACTCTACCCATTAAACAATAACTTCCTCCCTCCTCCCTCCTACCAGCTTGTCCTAACTTCAGTTTTCATTTCTGTCTCTGAATCTGCCTATTCTAGCTACCTCCTGTAAGGGGAATCATATAGCATTTGTTCTTCTGTGTCTGATTTATTTCACTAATCATAATGTTTTCCAAGTCCATCCATATTGTGACACTTATTGAAATTTCATTCCTAATGGCAGAATAATATTCTGTTGTATGCATAGACAACATTTTGTTTATCCATTCATTTATTGGTGGACACTTGAGTTGTTCCTCTTTTTGGCAATCTTAAATAATATTGGGTAAGTTTACATCTTTCTTGTGACATGTTCCTGGTTGACCAGATGTGTCAACCAGGTTGTACGTACAGGCAGCAGATAATCAGAGATTAAGAACTCATTCTGAGGCCTAGCTGGGCTCTGTACTGGTGTGGCCACAGGAAAGTCCCAGTCCCTCTCTGGACCTCTGCAAAGTTCCTGCAAAAGAGAGGTGATAAAAATTACTTCATGGGGCTCTTATGGAACTCAAATGAGAAACTGTGTGTGAGTGGCATGAATATGTACCCGCATATTCTGAATTTCTATTCCTGTCACCTCCTCTTTCCAGAGCACCTCTAAATTCCAACTCTGTATGTTAACATCCCTTCCTTTCCCTTCCCTGTTTGAAGATGACGTGGGCATCTCCCACTTACCATGTCTGAGGCTGAGCTCCTGTATGCCACTTCAAACCAACCTCTTCAGCTGCTCTGGCCCCAACTCTCCTGCTGGTACTGAATATCTTCAGGGCCTTTGTACTTGTGGTTTCCTCTGTCTCACTTAGCCACATGGTTAACTTCTCACTTCCTTCAATTCTTTACCAAAATACCATAGTGTCTGTGAGTTCTTGCCTAGATGCCCTATTTCAAATTGCAGTACCTGTCCTTGATATATTCTCCTTTTATGCTTTACCTTCTCTTAGTATTTACCATGAATAACTCTTTGTCTTGCTTATTTGTAAGGTTTGTTGTGTCTTCCCTGTTAGAATATGTCAGGTAAATAGGTCTCTACCAGAACACCCCTGCACCATAAGGGGAGAGATTTTTGTGTTTAGTTCACTTTATCTTAGTGGTAGGGCAGAGACTGGTACCCAGTGAACACTTAGTAAATTTGTTAGTACAGCATTTTATGCAAGATAAATCTGAGGCTCAACACAATTAAATAATCCACTCAAAGTCACACAGCTAGAAAGGGGCCTAGATGGGTAAGTACATGTCATGCCATCTTTACAGCATAAAAAACCCATTTAGCAAAAAGGCAGGACAATCCGAGCAGCCCCCCTTCTAGCCCAGCTCCCTTCCACTAGTCAAAGAGAGGAAGTGTTTTAAATGAGGAAGGATTCAGTGCTGGAGGACTTTATGGGATTCAGCAAAGGTGTTCAGATGTGAGTGTACTGAGCAAGGAACCCGGAAGTCACCCCAGGACTTGTTTAGAGGCACAGAGGCAATGGCTACAATTAAATGGAGACCAGCTGCTGGAGGCTCTTGGTGTGTGGGAGGAAGGGCTACTTGGTGACCTGGGAGAGATTTGCTGAGTCTGTTGGAAATGGTCAGGAAGAACTTTTCAACAGTTTTCTCTGGAAAGACCCATCACCAGTGGGTCTTTTCTCTGCAAAGACTGGTGTCCTACTCAGACTCACCTGCCCCTAGACAGTTCTTCTTCCTTCCATTCTCCTGAACATACAGGAGGAATCTCAGCTGATTTCCAGGAAGAGCAATTGCAGAGCTGTTCTGTAATTTGACCTACTGCAGCTTTGTTGGAAGGAGGACAATGCTTTTTTGTTCTTTCTTTTCTGTTTTTTTCTTTTTTGTTTTTTGTTTTTAAAGACCATGTCTTTTGAGAAAGAGGAAATTTGGTGGACAGAAGTTATGTAGCAATTGAAGCCCAGGATTTTTTTTTCTCTCACACTGGGAAGCCAGTCTCTCTCCCTCCACTGGGACCCAACCCCCTTGGTGGAGCAGAGCAGAGCTTCCGGAACCAGAGCCAAGGCCTGCAGGTGGCTCCTTAAACATTTCAGAGAGAGGAGGCAGAGGCAGGGCCTGGATGGGAGCTGAGTCCTATGGGGCCAGCCGCAGTCAGACAGAGAAGGCTGATTCCACAGGCCGAGAGCCAGAGTAGGCCTGGCCTCCTCCTGGAGAAGCTGTGGTACCTCTCCAATCCTCAGGGTCTTGATGGCTAGAGGGCATCCGTCCCCAGTTTGCTGTGAGGATTCAGTGAGAGGGGCCCATGACACTGTTAGCCCACTGCCCCACACAGAGCAATCCCTCAGTGCATGAGCTTTCTTTCACCTTCTTTCCCAGATCAGAACAGGACCAGGAAGGGGCTCCTTTGAAAGGTCTGGGTTGTAACCAAGAGAGTCGAGGGAGAGGAAGAAGCTTGCCTCAGTGGCACGATGCCTTCTGTTAGCTGCGCTCCGCTGCTCTCCTTCCTCCCCAGAGGTGTGAAGGAGGAGCGGCAGCAGTCCCTGGCTCTGGTACCTCTTCCATGTTCCCTTCAGAGCCCCGCCTCTTCACCTGCTGCCCCCCGCCCCACGTTCCCAGGCCCTCAGCCATTGTGGGGTTTCATGCTCCACCCAGATGCCCACTGCAGCTTGTGCTCCCACCTGCTGCTGCAGTCCTCTCTGGAAATCACCCTTGCCCAAGGGCTCACCCTCCCCGGGCCACCCTGAGGCCAATGACGGGATGTTGTGGGGACACCTTTCATTTTGATACAACTCTTTAGGTGACCCATCCCAGAGGGCCCATCAGATCCTCAGAAACTCACTGTGAGCGAGCTTTTCCCTCCGCCTCATGCTGCCTTGCCCCTTTCCTTAAAGAGATGTCTCAAGAGTGCTTCCTAAAAGCCTTCTGCATGTGACTCCAGGGAGGCCACTCTAGGACCACAAGTCCTTTAGCTATCTTTGCCCCTCTAACCACAGCTCACCTCCTCTGACTTCCTGGGTGCCCACTTGCCACTAAAATACAGCCATCCTGTATCCTATGTGACTGGAAAATGGGTGCTGATGGATTATATGTTGCCCAATAAGCACAATCATCATGGGAACCAACACCCAGGAATAGTTAGCAATCTACAAAGCGCATGTACATATGTGATTTTATTCATAAGCCAGACTTGCTGGGCCGTCTCTGTCATGATTCTGCCTGGACTTGAATTTCAGTTCTTGATACTTATTAGTCTTGTGACTTCAAGCCAGCTGTATAAGCTTTCTCTTTCTCAATCGCTTCATCTGTAAAATGGTAATGATAATGATCCCTTCCTCAGAAAGTTTTTATTGCAATTAAATGAATCAATAACATGTGAAGGAATCAGAATAGCTCCGCCATGTGGTAGGTTCTTAGTAAATGTTTGCTAGATACACAGGCCAGAGATCAAAAGAGCGAAGCTTGACTTTTAATGATTACTTTCTATGTGACTTCACCTGTCTCTACACTCATTATTTATTTTTTTATGCTAGTTTGGAATGCAATCTCTGATGGAAAGAACATTTTTTAAGTGTAAGCATATCTACCTTTTCACCAAACTTAGTAGAGAATTATGTACCTAAAATTATTCAAGAAAATACTGAATCTATCTTGAAATTATTCTAGAAAACCTAACTATCAGTTTGATTGGCTGGTGAAAGAAATCTCTAGGAGCCGTCTCAAACTGGTAGCTTGTAGGATAACCGTACCTCTAAGATATATGAGTTTAGCTGGCACAATGTTTCAGTTTTACTCAACACTGAAATTCTTCTGAAGTATAGCATTCTATCTGTCTCAGAGTTGTGTTACCTGTATAGCCTTTGTAAGTATATGGGCTTGTGACCCTGCTCAGAGGGTGACACATAACAGGTTCTCCTTATATAGACAGAGTGGAAGGTGCTGATTGGCACAGGTCCCTCGTGGTTTTTGTTTGTTTGTTTGTGTGTTTGTTTTTCTTTTTTAGGAACTTGTTCAACCTATCCCACCTCCATCAACAGGTAGGTGCCTAATGATGACATGGTGTCCTGCCTCGTAGGTACTATAAGATCACCGTGGTGCTCATGTGCTTTTTGTTCCCCACGGTGGTACCCTGGTACATCTGGGGAGAAAGTCTGTGGAATTCCTATTTCTTGGCTGCCATCCTCCGCTATACCATCTCCCTCAATGGCACCTGGCTGGTCAACAGTGCCGCCCACATGTATGGAAACCGACCCTATGACAAGCACGTCAGCCCTCGACAGAACCCACTTGTCACTCTGGGCGCCATTGGTGAGTAGGGGAATTGAAAGTCCATGGGGAGAGTAATAGTCTAGATTTTATGGGATCTGTAAAGAGTAGGAGTGGAGCTGAGTGAACTTGAACTTTGGCTTTAGAATCCTGGCTCTTGGAAACCCATGTGATTTCTCTGATTTATAGTTTTAAAAAAATTGTTAGTATGTTAAATAGGAATAGCAATGCCTATTTCACAGGAATATATAAACTGCTTGGTGCAGTGCCTGGCATGTAATAGGTGATCAATAAATAGTAGTTACTTATTTTCACCATGGAAATTTTACTAAAGAAGAAACAGCAGTTGACTTTTCTCTCAAACTGCTCTGGCCACTCTAGCCTTGACTGTGCAATCACTTGGCAGGAAAAAAGGGCTTCAAACAGAGAGATGGGGAAGAAAGGAGACGTAGGCTCTCGAGGGACGACAAAATGCTTAAGAGCTAGGCTAATGGAGTCAGACGAGTTTGGTCGAGTCCTGGATCCTCCACTTACTCTCTGGGCAAGTGATCTGGCTCCTCTACATTTTGGTGTCCTTATCTTCTAATGAAGATAATAGTAGCCTTTACCTCCTCCTGGGCTCGTTGGAGAGTCAGATGTGTTAATACATAGTATTTAGAGTGGTGCTTGGCATGAAATCAGCCTTCTGGGCTGTGGCTTTTATTGTTAGCCTTATGGGTTTAGGCGAGTTACTTGTCCCTTCTGTGCATTTATGTCTGCATTTTAAAAGGGGATGCTCAGAGGGCTTAGCTCAGAGGCATGAGGATAATAGGAGTTGATACCTGGTGAGACACTTGGCACTGTGCCTGGCACACAGTAAGTGATTCCTAAATATAACTGCTTCTTTATAGAAGCCATGCAGACTCCTTGGTAAGCTGTGCCTGAGCACAGAGATCAACCCAGGAAGGGAGGTTTCCACTGCTAGGCAGGGACTGTCTCTGTGCCACTCAGCCATGAGTTTCTGCCACTGTTTCATTAGTCATCTATTTATAAAGACTTCAGAGATCCTAAAGTTTTTGTCAACTTGTGCTGGCAGCAACATTACAAGGAGGAATAAACTCCAAACTTAGCTACAGGATAACTGGATGAGAAGGTAGAAATGGGTCTTGGAATAAAGGAGGTGTTTCCTGCCCCTCCCGCCATGGTCTTCTCACCTCACCCCTTACCTTCCGAGGACCATAATAAAGGGAGCCACATCTGGAAGTGGGGATAAGATGGACCACCACATCTTATATAGGGACAGATGGTCCAGGAACTCTAAGAGCTGGACATTGGCATTAAGTCTGTCCACGCCAACACTGGACTCCCAGGAGGTTTGCTTCATAAAGGTCCTTGGGAGGCTTTTGTTACATTTGATTTTCCAGTAGAGTGGGGGGTGTATATGTAGTGCCCGTTCTGAAAACAGGAAGAAACTTCTCTATACTGTCCTCTACTCCACGAAAACCACTAAAAATGATGCAAGTGAAGGGGCAGGGCAGGGAAGAGCTAAAGTAAAAAGGAAAACTGCAGACCATAGATGAGTCCATTTGATGTACTCATTGTAAAGCCGGAGTTCTTCCAGTATGAGCAAGAAGAGAACCAAAGGAGAACCAGTACTCACTTGAGAAGTAAGGGGAGAGTCTGGCATTCCTCAAACAACTGAAAACAACTCCTATATAATCTGGCAACTTCACTCCTCAATTTTATACCTCAGAGAAATGAAAACATATATCTGCACAAAAATTTATATATGAATGGTCACAACAATATTATTTGTAATAGCTAAAATGTGGAAAGGAACCCAAATGTCCATCAACTGATGAATAGATAAATGCAGTGCAGGGTATACAATGGAATACTACTCAGCAATAAGATCATATTAAAAACATGCTAAGTGAAAGATGCCAGTCACAAAGGACTATATATTGTATGACTTCATTTATAAAAAAATGTCCAGCAAAGACAAATTATGTAGTCAGAACGTAAGCTGGGAGGGATTGGGAAGAGACTGAGGAGATGGTAAGGAAGTGGGAGCATATCTCTGAGAGTAATAAAATTCACTGTGGTGATGGACACACAACTCCAGGAATATAGTAAGAGCATTAAAATAGGATAGTTTAAAAGGGTGAATTGTGTGGTATGTGAACTATGTCTCAACAGAGTCCTTTTATAAAATTAAGTGAATTAATCATTACAGAAATGCAAATATAAATCAAAATGAGATATCACCTCACCCCTGTTAAAGTGATTATTAGCAAAAAGAGAAAGATAACCAGCACTGGTGAGGATATGAAGAAGAGGAAACCCTTGCCCACTGTTGGTGGGACTGTAAGTTAGTGCAACCATTACAGAAAATAGCACAGAGGTTCCTCAAAAAATTAAAAATCAAACTAGCATCTGATCTGATCCAGCAACCCCACAGCTCAGTATACATCCAAAAGAAATGAAATGAGCATGTTGAAGAGAGATTCCTGTGCTGATTGAAACATTGTCCAGAACAGCCAAGATATAAAATCGATCTACATTATCCATCCATGGATGAATGGATAAAGAACATGCTGTATGTTAATGTGGAATATATCCATAATGGAATATTCTTCAGCCTCAGAAAAGAAAAATCCTACACATGTGTGTAGGACATTGTGCTAAGTGACATAAGCCAGGCACAGAAAGAAAACACTGCATGATCTCAAATGTGGAATCTAAAAAAGATGAACTCATCGAAGTAGAGAGTAGAATGGTGGTGAGCAGGAGCTGGAGGAGGCAGGGAGGCTGGGGGTACTGGTTAAAATATACAAAATTCCAGTTATACCCAAGGAGTAATAGAGAGATCTATTGCACAACACCGTGACCATGGTTAATAACAATGTATTGTTTTAAAAATTGCTGAAAATAGATTTAAGTGTTCTTACCATGAAAAAATGAGAGATGAGGTGTTAATTAGCCCCATTCCACAATATATACATATTTCAAAACATGTTTATGTGATAAATACATATTTTGTCAATTTAAAAATAAACAAAAGGAATACAAAAAATCAATTCAGAAAAGCCCTCATACCTTTTATGAACACGTTTTAAAAAAAAGGTAAGGGAGGAGAGCAACTCATTAGGAGAGAGAGGATAATATATGGGTAGGTTTTGGATTTTTTTTTTATGCCTGGGTTTGAACCCAGGGGCACTTAACCACTGAGCCAGCTTCCCAGCCCCTCCCTCACCCCTTTTTTTGAGATAAGTTCACACTAAGTTGCTTAAGGCCTCGCTAAGTTACTGAGGCTGGCTTTGAACTTGTGATCTTCCTACCTCAGCCTCCTGAGTGCTGGGATACAGGTGTGCACCACCATGCCCAGCAGATTTTGGATATTTAAAGATCCAACTCCTTAATTTACTTATCTGAATAATTTTTGTTTCCCTCCTTCAAGCTCTCCCAAGAAGTCTTCCTGTCATCACTCCAGTCCATAGAGGCTATCTTTCTTTTATGAACATATGTCAAAATGATGATCTGGATCAGCCACTTAGCATTTAGCTTGAGAAGTACTTTAAGTCCTACTATCATATCTGCAATTCACACAGGAAATTAATCCTGTGTCTTTATGCTGATAACTAACAGCATTATTTTTCTGTCGATACTGAATCTAGGTGAGAAAATGTTCTTGAGGGCTGAAACCAAGTCTTTTCCTCCCCAAAGAGCCTGGCATAATATCTTATACATAATAGACCCTCAAAAAAATGGGTGATAGCCTGGTACAGTGGCATACACCTGTCATCCTGGTGACGCAGGGGCTAAGGCAGGAGGATTGCAAATTCAAAGCCTACCTCAGCAGCTTAGCAAGACCCTCAGCAACTTAACAAGACCCTATCTAAAAAATAAAAGGACTGGCGATCTAAGTCAGAAGTAAAGCACTCCTGGGTTCAAATCTCCAGTACCACCCCCCAAAAATGGGTGATTAAAAAAAAATCTCTGCAGGTAATTCACAACAGCTAAGTTATGGAACCAGCTTAGGTGCCCATCAACTGATTAGTGATATATATACACACAAATGTGGTATATATACACAATGAAGTTTTACTCAGCCATAAAGAATGAAATTGTGTAATTTGCTAGGGATGTGGCTCAGTGGTAGACTGCTTGCCTGGCATTCATAAGGCCTTGCATTCGATTCCTAGTACTGCAAAAAAGAAAAGAAATTATGTCATTTGCTGGTTAATGGATGGAACTGGAAAACACTGTCCTAAATGAAATAAGCCAGACTCAGGAAGTCAAGGGTTGAATATTTTCTCTCATATGCAGAAGCTAGAAAGAGGATTTTTTAAAAGTGGGATCTTATGAAAGTAGAAGGAAGACCAATAGGAGAAAGAGATCAGGGGGAGGACATGGGGAAATACTAAGGAATGTAATCTGCCAAATTATGCTATGTCCTTCTTTGAATATCCACAATAAATCCCAATTATGTATACAATTATAATGTACTAGTTAAAATAATAATAATAATAATATTAGAAGAGAGATCAGTAAAATAGTCAAACAGATCAGGGGAAGGGAGAAGGGGAATGAAAGGAAAGGTCCTGGGGAATGAGATTGATTAAATTTTGTTACATGCATGTATGAATATAGCATAAGGAATTCCACTATTGTGTGAAACTGTGATACGCTGCCAACAAAATCTGCACAGAGGAGGTGGTGGAGTTATGTCAAAGGCCTTCTTTGTCTTCCAGGTGAAGGTTTCCATAATTACCATCACACCTTTCCCTTTGATTACTCTGCAAGTGAATTTGGCTTAAATTTCAACCCAACCACCTGGTTCATTGACTTCATGTGCTTGCTGGGGCTGGCCACTGACCGCAAACGGGCTACCAAGGCCATGATCGAGGCTCGGAAAGCCAAGACTGGAGATGGCAGCGCCTGAAGCTGGAACAGCAGACCCGCACCTCTGCCTCCACTCTTGGCTCTTGTCACTGAGGTTCCCTTGTTCGATGGCTCGTAGGAGGCGGTAGAAGACAGGGAAGGAATAGGATATAAGTGATGTGGGGATTTCTTGTTTTCTCAAAATGATGTCAACTATAACTATTGACAAAAAAAATTTTAAGTCATTATTAGTACCATGATTTGACATTAGAATGTGTACATGTGATTTTGCTGTAGCTACAATATGTCATATACACATTGTTATGTGATTGCACATGATGTTAACCCTGGCAGGATAGATATTTAACTCTTTCATTGTGATCTAACAGTGTTTGTTTTATTTTCTAACAATTAACCCAGAATTGCTTTTAAACACACTACCTGAAGGAGCAGAGAGGCAGGGTAGAAGACAAAAGAGGGGTCTTCAGAGTAACAGAAGAATGTTCCTGTTTTGTAATTACTGTGTTTGTGTGCTTTTAATTTTTGTTTTCATTTTGGGGGGGATTGTTTAAGTAAGGGAATTGAAAACTTTAAAAAAATGAGAATAGTGGGAGATGGCTCTGTTTTTTTTTTTCTTCCCCTGTTTACAGCTAACTGATGCTCCACTGTCTTTGCTTGAAATGAGATTGGTTCACTACCAAGCTAGTTTTGTGTTCTAGCCATATACTCAACCCACCCTATAAATCAATGACTGCTTAGATGTTTGATGTTGTTCTCTTTGCTATTATCATTTTAAAGGTGTATAACTCACACATGCCAGACATCAAATTAAGCTCAAATGAAGCTCTCATTTAAATGTTTAGACACCTAATTTGTATTCTAATTGATCCTAGCCACTGATGCATGTACTTTAGCTACTTCTGTTAAATAAGTGTAATAATTTTTCACACCAGGCTATCAGATCTTAATAACTGAAAATTGTCTAGAACTCTTTGTGTATTAACATTTCATCTGCATGCACCATCATTGATTTTGAAGCAAAATATGAAGTGATCATTATGTAGTTACTGGACTAAAGCAATTTTTGTGTGTTCCGGTACCTTGTAAAGAGCATGTCTGATTAATGGGAGAGCGTGCCCTTTGTGTTAGATGGTAGGGCAAAAGAAAAGCTTTATAGTATTGTTATCAGAATACTTTGAAGATAGATATTTTCAGAAATGATGTAGGATTTAAAATTTAAGTTTGAGAAAAAGAAATGATGCCAATTGGAAATTATCATAATGAAGTTCTTCATCCAGCAGGTGTTTAGCCATGTTATTTTTCCATTAATAATGTGTAAACTATGAGTGATTTACAATAAATGATTATGAATTCATTGATGTTCTCATCCAGACACTTAAATGTTCTTTGGAGAATGTTCTTTCAACAGCACTCGATGATGATCACATTTGACTTGGGCTTTGGACACCAATAACCCTGAGATCAGTTCTCTCACATCCCACCTGCCTGAAGCACAACCAGAGGGAAAGCCAGATAGCTTTGTGTGGAATACAGTGTTATTGTTTCCCATTTCTCACATACCAACACTCTCACTTCTCTGCTTCTAGCTGATAAATAGGAACCTCTACTCCTACATGTCACCCAGAAGAGCATGACGGACCTCCTTCTCATCCAAGCTCCAACAGTTGTAATCAAAGGTGGGAAAGATGGGCCCGTGTTCCCACCCCAGTCCTGAGTATCTCAGCTTTGCCTCTGTACCATCAAAGTCTCTACCTTTTATCCCAAGGCAGCTGTGCTACTGCATCAGACATAGTCTTCTTAGCCCACAGCCTAGTGATTCCAACCATTGATGGCTGCCAGACCATATCTCATTGTGTAAGGACCCTTTGATACACTGGCATTTGTCAGCTGCTTCCTATTCCAGTCACTTATTGCTGAGACCTGGTATGAACTGTTGGTGGTTGTATTCCAAGATTAGTTTGTACCAGCATGGCCTAAAATGATCCTGACTGGAAATGTTTTATGTGAACTTTTGATGCCTGAAAGTGCTAAAGTTACTTGCCCATTAATAGAAAAAGTTACATTTGGGGCAGCTATTTGAAATCTTCTATAAAAAGAGGATATTTCCCAGCTAGTACTAATAAATTCAGAGTCTCACTCCTCTTAACTTGAGTGACACCATCTCTATCTGCAGCAGCACCTATGAATGACCCAGGATTGGGATGGTTTAGAGAAAGAAGTAGACAAAGTTTAGATCTCTCCAGTATCCTCCATACGACCCCTCCCCATAGGTTTCAACAGCATCTAGAGGAAGAGAGTTAGTTACCCTGGGAGGCATCCCCAAGCCCATTCAAGGAGGCCCTAAAGAGATTGATACTTTTTTTGAAAAATTCTGTTTAAGGTAAGGTGATGATCTCCCTGTGTCCTGTCTTTAATCTCCTTGGTCTTACAAGCTTACTTGAGAAGTACCAACCCCTACATATAGTCAAGGGGAGCCAAAGGGAAGCAGTTCCAATAGTGTACATCCCATGGTGTCATGGCAGCTGCGTGGAGCTGGCCTGTGATTAACTCAAGTGCAGCTCAAGTCCCCAGTGGTGCTACCAGGCAACTGTGTGAACTTTAGAAAAATCAATCTTCCTGGATTAGGTTTTCTTATCTATAAAGAGAGGGAAATAAATCAGACCCTGTCTAAGATCTACTCAGCCCTAATTGTAAAATGGCAGCAACAGGGACATGACTATGTCTGTCTGACCTCAGATTTGAGACACCTCTCAAGTCAGTATGCATTCTTTCTGGGATCTAGAAGGTAAAAATTGAGAACCAATTGAATCTGAATGGGAGAACAGAGACAGAGGCTAAAAGGGTAGACTGTTGGCTGTTTAAAAAAAAATTTACATGTATTTCACCTATTCCCAAAATGTGATGAAGCAATAAAATATAATCCACCATGAAAAACAGTCTAATGAAAGAATGTACTGGATAAAGCTCTACAGCTTTGGGGTAGTACAAATAGCACTAGGCTCAGAGTCTTAAGACCTGAATTTGAATTCTAACACTTGCCCTAGGGCATGTTTCTAGGCTCCACCATATTGAAAGTGCTCTTTGCTAACCTAATAAGCCTTTTTGGATCTCAGTCATCCTCATCCACAAAATGGGAATAACTACATTCGTGTTTCTCTAATGAATCTGGGAGCATCAACTTCATGCAGTGCCTACTGCATCTTAGAGTCCCAGGAGATTGAGTTTAGGGTGAGTGGCATGTTCCAGACACAACCTGGAAACTGGGATGTATGCTGAAGTTTGCTGACCAGACATAGGGAGGGTCAGTGGGTAGGCCTGGTTTTGAGGTTCGCTAAGGGTTAGCTGCCCTAAACTCTGAGCTTCAGCTTCACCTTCCATAAAGGAAGTTGACTGGATTGAATTGTCCTGTTTGGCTCTGCCCTTTGAGGACTCTTCCCTGCTCTGTTTGAAAACAGTAAATGTGCCTCATTCAGTGTATGGTCTTTTTCCTGTCCCTCTGAAGCTCCAACCTCCTCACTGTGCCTCACACCTCCATTAGGTAACGAGTCAGGCCTGTTATGTGTCCGAGCATGGGTCAGCTCACTTCCTCCACGCGGGGAGCTGGGATAGAAGACTTGTGAAGGGAAGAGATTGAAGCTCATGGATAACAATAAGAATTGTCTTGGAGCTTCATTTCTTTATTTCAATCCTGTCCTCAATTACAAAGGAGACTGAAAGTTAGTTATGTTCTCAGTGGCTGCAGGGTGGGAGGAAAGGAAGGAAGGAAAGAAATATCCTAACTTTTATAATCTTACTTTTTTACACCCCCCTCCATTTTTATTTAGCTCAGGGTGTTAGTTGAAATCCTTTCCTTCCTCTTCCTCTACGTCAGGGAAGTGCTATAAATGAGCTGGAAACTCCTCTCCTTGTTCTCTCTCTGCTGTTCCCTTGTGGACTTTAGAGTTCATAGCCCTCCCCTCCACCCCCAGGAATGTTTCTGACTTCTAAATTTGCAACATCAGAAGGAGAGGAAGGAAAGCCCTGGTCTCAGGGCACCTGTGACACAACAAGCTGACAGTCTATGTAGCTACTATGGCTCTGATACAACCTTCTTTTCCTCTTCCTCTCAGCCTCCACAATGTCTCTGACTCCCCATCTGAACAAGCAGTCAGGTCGCATCCTGTCCATCACTACCTCCCAGGACTCCAGAGGAAAATGCCATTCTCGGCCTGAGTTAGCTGGAACTGTGAAGGCTTTGTCCTGAGAGAACCCTTTTTTAATAGAGCCTGACCTATTTTACTATCCATAGATGACTTTGCCTTGGACCACATGCCCACATCCCTTACAACTCATATCTATTACCTCGATGTCACCTCCCTTCTGTTTCAGTCCTCTAGCAGGCAGCCTTTCATTTGTCAGTGAGCACATTTTCAAAAGTTGCTCTTCTATCAGAAGCACTAACCACTGGGCACAGCCAGCCACCCTTGTGCTATCTATGGACAAGGTGACTGGGCCACACCAGAGTGGGATGTAATTATATTTTCACAACCAGGTTGTAGGTTCACAGCATATGGATTGCAAAACATAAGTGCTATGCATAGAGGGTGCTTCTTTATCCTGGGCTGTGTGACAACATTGTGGGTATGGGTGGGTTTGGGACATATGGGCAGGGCCCTACCAGGTATGTATTGGGATCATTAGTGGAGGATAAATGAGGCTAACTGAAATAGTCAGTGTCTCAAAGTAAGACTGAATGACCATGTAGGTGGTGACTTTTCAGTTCTAGCAAACAAGCTCCTCACTCCTGAGGTGGAGGCACAGGAAAGATCTACTTTGGTTCCTTCCTGGCCCTGCAATTGCTGCCTGTGAATGAAGAATGGTTATTACAGCGGACAAAGTTCCTTATACTTCCTCCTCAGAACTAAACGACACTTAGATTTCTAGCATCATAAAGTGCCTATGCCCGATGTGCCAACCAGTGGGTGCATCCATTTGCACTGTTCTCTGCAGCTCCTGCTAAATGGAGCTATTTGTAATGCAGGGGGTCAAAATTCTTAGCTTAGTGGAATGTGTATGTGGTCCACCACAGCCAAGCTGGGGAAAAAAGATCTCAACACAGATAATTTGGCCTGGATGACTTCAAATCACTATTTTAAAAGCTAGGGAATTGTTCCCTTCATCCAGCCGACAAGGCACTCATATTCAAAATAAGCAATGATATCAATATTGCACCACTTTTTCAGTCCAATTTGAAGCCAGGGGCCTAGGTCAGTCTTAAGACACTGAAAAGGGCAGGTCATTTGGTTTGGTTTATAGTACTTTACCTGATTCTTTGGCCCACATCAACTGGAGGATATTTACATTAGTACTTTGTTGGGTTCAAACAGCTTAGGAAAAATAGACAAAAGCTCTGTTTCTTCATTTGTAATATGTAAGACCTATAACCACTGGTTGCTTAGGTCTTTTAGATCAGAAGTTACAGGAATCCATTACTATAACAGATACCTGAGATGATCAACTTATAAAGAAAAAAGGTTTATTGTGGTTCACAGTTGTGTTATTTCAGCCCTTTGCTTTGGGCCTGTGCAACACATCAAGGAGGGAGTGTAAGACAGAGCAAAGCCACTCACCTCATGGCCAGGATCAAAAGAGTTAGAGGAAGGGACTGGTGTCCCACTACACCTTTCAAGGGCATACCTCCAATGGCCTGAAGGCCTCCCACTAGGCCCCAACCCCTAAATGTTTCACCCTCTCCCAACAGCACCACAGGCTATGGACAGGCCTTTAATACATAGGTCTTTAGGGGACAATCCAGATCTAAACTACAGCATTCTGTCTTTGACTCCCAAAGGTTCATGTCTGCCCCACAATGCAAAATGCACTCAGTCCATCTCCAAGAGTTCCTTGAGTCTCCTAACTATTCCAGTATTGCTCAAAAGTCCAAGCCCAAAATCTCCTCTCAAGGTAAATTCTGTTGTGATCCCCTATAAAAATTCAAAAAAAAATTATATTCTTCCAAAACACAATGATGGCACAGGTAGAAGGCAAACATTCATATTTCCAAAAGGCAGGAACAGGAAAATAGCAAGAAGAGATCAGAATGAAGCAAGACAGAACCCAGCAGGCAAATGTTAAACTCTACAGCTCTGTACCTGGCATCTGGTGCACACTGTGGGGGGATATGAGCTCCCAAGGGCTTGGGCAGCCCCACCCTTTTGGCCTTGCTTGTTATAAACCACACGGTCACTCTCTCAGGCTGGCTCTGCATGTTGCCTGCAGCTTCCCTTGGCAGGTGTTCACGTTTCTGGAATCTGTATCTTCCTGGGGTGTCCACTGCAGCTCCAGCGTCACTTTCATAGGTCCCCATATGGTCCTGTCAGGGTCTGTTTGCAGGGATTCCAACCCTACCACACACTGTGTCATGAGGTGATATGTCATTCACGTGGATGAAACATGTGTCTTTCTAAAATGTCAGAATTTATTGAATAACAATAAATTCACTGGCTGCACCACTTTCAACAGTGAGAGTTCACTGAATACTTGTGGGTCACCTGCTAGCCATAAGCCAAACACAAGTTCTTTTATTTCAGTCTTAATTCCTAATATCTATAACACTCAAGGCACACATACTTCACACAATGATATATAAATAGGTCACAAAAGACTAAGAAAGGGTTAAGGCAGCCACAGGGTCACAGAATGCTGCGCCAAGAACACAGGCAGAGAGACATATGAAGGCAGAGTCAAAGAGTCCCTGCAGGTGGTCAGATAAGGATTTTAACAAACCAGTTCCACAGAGCTGTCAAAGCAGAAGGTCTGGACAGATGGCAGTTTCAGTTTCAGAGTTGTCAGCTTGAGGTTTCAGCTTAGAGTGGGTTGTGTGTGGTCATAACAGGCAGGAGAAACCACATTTTCATGAAGTCCTATGGGGAACGAAAATCAGAGGTTTGTCCCTGGGCAAGGACGGAGATGAGTGACCCAGTGATGGGGTGAAGGTGCTATCATGTCCAGTCTCCTTTTATGGAGTCTATTTTTCCTCCTTTTATGTGTCTCAAGTGAGGGGCTCTCACCTGGTGAAGTTGATAAGTTTCCATGTCTCGTGTTCTTGATATGATTTGGGATGTCCACGTGTCCAGAGACTCCTTGATTTAGTTTGATAAGTTGGTACATATGTTATTTATCAATCTGTGCCTTATGATGGTGCCAGGCAGATGTCGGTTGTTTACTTGTACAAAGTGTGGAGTCATTCTACCTTGGCACTTGGACTCAAAATGGAGTAGATCATGGCAAATTACTACTTACAAAATGGAGTAACTCAGACTTAGGCACAGCCTGAAAACTGCTGTTCTATACATCAAAGAGTAATTAAGAGCAGGGCACAGCCTGCTCTCTGCACATTGCCTGGCCTACCAGGCTTTCGTTTGAAATCTTGGTAGAAGCCCCATGATCCCATAACTCTTGCCTTCTGCATGCCTGCAAAACCAGCACCATAAGGGTGAAGCCAAGATCTGCTGCCAGTGGGAACCTCTGAGTGTCTTGTCAGATGGACAATGGGGAAATAATTCCCTGTGTGCTTTTGGATGAACAGGATGCCTGTCCTGAAGCTAATTTCTCAAAAGAATCAGCTTTGGAAAGTCTTTAAAACAAAATTGCATTCTATAGCTCTGAGCCTGTGATAGCTATGGCCTTTTCCATACTTGAGATGCCCTGGAAGCATCTTTCCTATTGTTCTTGTGCAAAGAACTTGGTTTTTTAACCACACCCTCCTTGATCAAAACCTCATCCGTACTTCTTTTTTGAAGTACATATATGTATATGAACCTTATATGTACTTTTTTCTGTAAAAAAAAAGTTAATATACCTGTTCTGTTCCTTTTTCTTTCTGATTCTCACTGTAACTGGCTAAAAAGCAGCCAGTAATACTTCTGTCACAGCCTGAATGTTGTGCTGCTTTGACATTTCCTCTGCCGAATAAATTAGTCTATCACCTTTAAGCTCAGCCTTCCACAAAATCTCAGGGCATGGACAAAACATAGGAAAATTCCTGGCCACAGTTTAACAATGTTGGCCTCCCGTTCAATCTCCAATAGAATCCTCATTTCCATCCGAAGCCTCATCAGCATGGCCTTTACTGTCCACATTCCCATCAGCATTCTGGTCTTATCAGTCTCAAATCTGTCTACTCACTGCTCAAAAGCCAATACTCAGAAGATTCAAGAGTTGAAATCTTGAGACAATGTGGGAACTATCGTTCCTCCTGAAAAGACATTGGGGGGACTCAGGTACACAAAAGGACTTTTATATGGGGAGGGGCAATGAGCAGAAAGGTTACTCACGGAATGGGGTCTTCTCCAAACTTCTCCTGTAACCCAGTGAAAGCCTTTTTCACATTGTCACTTATAGGATAACAGCAGACCACTTCACTTCTCAGTACCAACTTTCTAGGAATCCCTTGATCCAGTCAGGTTGACAACCATCACAGCAAGCAAGCTTAAATTCTGCTATCTAAGCAAAAGACCTGGCCTTTTGTATCCCTGGGGGGCGGGCGGGGGGGAAAGAGACTTGAATTCACAGCATTGTTGGGCAAACTGACCTTGCAGTGAAGTCTGTCTTTACTTAATCAGCTGTTGTTAGAGATATAATCATGAAGCTGCTGAATATTCCCAGCATGTCATTTTGATGGCTAGATACTTATAAACACTATAGCCATTTCAAAGGCTAGATACTTATAAACTGCATAACTTTTTTGCTGGGTTTTTTGTTTTTTTCTTCCTATTGTTTTAAATTTTTTTTTTTATATTTCCACCTAAAAGATGTCCTTAAAAATGAGCATTTCTGTGTCCAGGAAGTTGCATCATAATACATGGAAATAATAACTTGCATCAAAATAAAGTCAGTCGCCATCATGTGCCATATGATTTGGCTGCCAAAGTTCCACACTCCATGGGAGAACTGGGCTGAGGGCCCACAAAACTCAGAGATAATTAAAACCTCCATAACAAACTTGCCTTGGTTAATCTGATTAATACAATGTCTTCTGTTGTAACCTCAGTTATTTCCCTGTGTGCTTTAAATTTAACAATGCTGCATAGAAAGGAGAAAGAGAAATTAGCACAGCTTGAAGAAGTGTAAAAATGCAATTACTCTTTGGAAAGTGTGCATATTTTTCTATTTTTTTCCTACCCCCACCTCACTTGGCTTTCCAGCTCGAAATAGACAAATGCTCCTGGCTTGTGGATATATATCGCCCTTACGATTATTTCTAATGGAGAAGAACATCTTTTACTGTAACTTCTAGGCCACTGATTGTGGTGCATTTTGAACTTTTTTTTTTTTTTTTTTGCATCAAAAAGGAAATCAAATGTATTGTAGAACCTCAGGAAACCAGTCTGCAAACAACTCTTTAAATCTCTGAAATTTTACTCAGCACACTACTTTTAGACAAAATAATAACAAAGGAAGGAAGGAAAGAAGAGAGGAAGGAAGGAAAGAAGCAGAAAAACTTCATCAGAAAGATTCTTTAACTATACCTCATTTTGGCTGCATCTATGAAACAATTTGCTATGGATTCACACCTCACTTTTTGTGTGTGGGGGGGGCGGGGGCAGTGCTGGGCCTCATGCATGCCAGGCAAGCTTCTGTAATACAATCACATTTAAGAGCCACGTGGACCATGATGGTCTCACCAGTGTTTTCTCATCCCACACAATGGGAACTTGAAGGAAGGAATACTCACCACATGTGTCCTGGGCAGACAGAGGCACGCATACCTGGATGTAACTCACAGCTATGCAGGAGGACACTCAACTTAGTGATTTAGCATTGCTGCATCTCATTCTTTTGTTTCTCCATTTAACGTGAAACCCCAGGCAGGCAGGGCCCTATGCTTGTCTTGTTCACAGTTGTATCCTAAACTCCCAGGAGACAGCCAACCACACAGCAGGACCTTGAAACATTTTTATTGAGTTTATGAGACCAGGTAGGACCTGCTTTCAGAGATCCAAACTTTTGGAAGTAAATAAGTTAGAAGATATTCTTAATTATACAGAAGTGGTTATTGCAAATTTCCTTTCCTAAGCAGACCTTGAAAGCATGTCTCAACTTATAAATGTCTTCACCCAGCTCTTAAAAAGCACAAGTGCTGGAGAATGCAGGGCACCTCTGACCCTCAGGCCTGTGTCTCACGGAACCATGTGGAGATCGGGTTTAAGGCTGCCTGAGACCCAGACATGTGACCCACTGAGCCTCGAGAATGAGACTATGCTACAGGGAGACAGGCAAGGACAGTGTTATAGGCTGAGTTTTGTTCCCCCAAAATTCTCATGCTGACATCCTAACCCCCAGTACCTCAGTGCAACTTGGTTTTGGAGGTAAGGCCTTTAAAGAGGTAATGAAGGTAACATGAGGTCATGAGGGTGACGCTAATCCAATCTGACTGTTTTCCTTTTGTAAGAAGGGATGATTGGGACACAGACACAGGAGGGAAGTCTGTGTGAAGTCACAGGGAGAAGATGCCATCGACAAGCCACCCAGAGAGGCCTCAGAAACCACTTCTGATCTCCAGCCCCTGGAATCAAGAGAAGATAAATTCCTGTTGTTTCAGTCTCCCAGTCTATGGGATATGTGTCCACAACTGTTAGGAAAATCATACAGGCCTGGAAATGATAAAATCTTTTAAAGCCTTCCCTCTACTGTTTTATAGACTAAAAATACAATGTAGAAGTTTCCAAATCCCAGACGACACTACCGGAGAGCAAAAGCAAAAAATGTCCCCCAACCTGCTTCTCCCTCTGAAGTACCAGCTCAGCTGGGTCTTTCTCTGCAACTTGCACTATATTCCTTGTCCCCAGATGTGGGGTGGTGACTCCCTGGAGAGGGCTGCCTTACATAACCAGCACCAGGTCAACCTCCAGACTGAAAACAACACTAAGGAAAGGCACGCTTTGCCTTCCTTAACAATCAACAAAAATTCCCTTAGCTCCTCCTATGACAAAAGCATAGAACAGAGGAGGCAGGGAAATGGGGGTCATCCTAATCCTTGAGAAGGAAGCAAATTTGCATACAAGGGAATTAAACTTCCGCATCTCCCACCTCATTGTCTGAATACAATCACATCATTTATACATTTTTCACAATAACTTTTGCAAGCATTGTAGGAAAATAAGTGACTTAGTAAGTCCTAAGCCTTCACTTAAAAATTAATCCTGGCCCTTCAATTGATGAATGGATAAAGAAACTGTGGCATATATATACAAGGGAATATTACTCAGCTATAAAGAATAATAAAATTATGGCATTTGCAGGCAAATGGATGAAATTGGAGAATATCATGTTAAGTGAGATAAGCCAATCTCAAAAATCCAAGACGAATGATCTCACTGATAAGCGGATGATGACACGTAATGGGGGGTAGGAGGGGGGCAAGAATGGAGGAAGGAGGGACTGTATAGAGGGAAAAGAGAGATGGGAATGGTGGGGGAAAGGAAAAAAATAATGGAATGAATCAAACATCATTACCCTATGTGAATGTATGATTACGCAAATGGTATGCTGTTACTCCATGTACAAACAGAAACAACATGTATCCCATTTGTTTACAATAAAAATAAATTTAAAAAAAAATTAATCCTGGACTTAGAAAATAGATGGTGGGATCAGGATAAGGTCAATGTGACAGACAAAAAGAGTTACATTCTCTCACTGAAAAGAGGCCAAGCATCAACACAACAATTTAATACGTTATTCCCCTTAATAGAAGCCCAAATCAAATGTCTCACTCAATCAAACTAAGTTAGCAGAGAAACCCTCTGTGAGCTCGAGGTTCAGCTCCAGCAGGCCTGTTTTGAACACCACTGGCTGAGGTCTGTTTGTATCATTACAAAATTATCTTAACTGCTTGCTGCCAAAAGTAATTTGCCCAGCATTGTCCACTCTTGGGCAGCAGAACTAATGTTTCCGGTGGCTGTAGATGCCTGTGAAATAGCATCACAAGATAAACACCTCCAGAAGCTGGAGAAAGAGAGCTGAGAGGGAGGGGAGCCCTCTGTAAGAAGTGACCTGACCCGGGTGAGGGGCCGGTATGCAGATGGCTGCAGGGAATAGCGACCTGACCAAGATCTCAGAAAGACAGGTCGATGGGGGAAATCTGGACTGCACAGATGCGTACCTGACTCATCTGGTGAGTGGCACTGATTTTAGACTGTGGTCCCCTTATCACCTCCCACCCTTCACTGTAGGGTCTGTGTGCCGGTTCTGAGCCAGCCCTGTTTCCAGGTGGCCAGGTGGCCAGGTGGCCAGGTGTCTCCACCTTTCCATCCCTCCCCTCCTCTCCCTTCCCCCTTCTCTGTGGATGCTCTTCATTCTCTCTCCCTTACCCCTTTCCTTTCTCACTTCCTCTCCCTCTCTTCTCTGTAGTCATCTCTAATATTCTTTGTCATTTGTTCCTGAAGCCCTTGCCATGGCCAGAGGAGCTGCTGAGCGGGTGGAGAGCAATCTCTAGAAGCCTGCCCATGACACTGGGATGCCGGCACCTGGTGGAGCTCAGCAGGGCAAAGAAATTTTCCTGCCTGGCGCCTTCTCCCAGCTGCATTATCGCTCGCTTAGAGGCTGCCCTGCCTGTTGGTGGTATTTGGTTTCCCCTCCACCCAGCTCACTGCCCAGGGAGGCTGAGGGCCATGCGTGGTACCAACAGGCTGGTGGGTGGAGGGAGCAGAGTAAGGTGTGGGGTGTGTGCCCCCTTCCCTCCCTACAGCTGGCCTGTCCCTCAATAGACAGTCACTCACTATCCTGCCTCTCTGTCCCTGGGCCTACCGGGGAGGCGGCCCTTCTCTGACAAGCTCTGCTCTTCCCACGTGGTTGCTCTCCACCCTACCCAAGTGTCTGTGAGTAGCCCGGTGGTTACAAGGACGCCTCTTTATTCTTCTTTCAAGAAGGAGCCTGTCATTTATCTATAAGGCAGCAGTTCACTGACCACCTTTAACTTTCAAGATCAGTTTTATGCTTTTTGCTGTTCCTCTTTTGTCAACTCTTGGCCTGGCCACTTCAGGGGCTCCTCTAACTGGAAGTCTTTAGTTCCATCTCCCCATTGTGCTGGCTAAGACCTTGTTGGGTCTGAATAGTGCTCTGAGGTTCCTGTGCCCAATCCTGCCTCCTCACCTCTTTTCTTTCACAGGCATCAGATGGGCACAAGAGACTGAAGGCTTTCCTGCTTCCTCTCCCTTTTATCCTTCACTAGCATTAGGCCTGGTAAATCAGTCATGCTTCCATCTCCAGCCCCAGCACCTGCTTCCTGGTGACTCCTGCTAGCACCTGGCCTTACTGAACTCTACTCACTGTCTCCTCTCTGTCAGGCCCATGACTAATGCACTTTGATATTCATTTAATGAAATTTCACAGGAGTTAAAATGACTTGGAGAGAAAAATTCTCTGGATCCCTCCAAGGCTGTCTTGCCCATGACCGTGGCCAACAAGAAAAACAACTCAGAGACCCCAGTTTCTGTGGCCTCCCATTTCCCCACCAGCATCATCCATACCTGTACTCCCCCCCGCCCCCACCCGCCCCCGGTCCACCTGGGCCTGTGGGAAGGATCCTAGGAAAACACACAAAGTTGGAGAAGCTGCTAGACTGTGGGGAATAAGCAGTGACAGTAACAAGAAGTCTAGGTCTCTGGATTGTGTTGATGGGACCTTAGGAAAACACATTTAATCCTAATCGATTGGAAGAAAACGCCCAAAGTCATTGAAGCAGTGAGACAAAAACAGCGCCAGAAAGGTTCAAAGTCTATTCATTAGCTCCAGAGTTCAGATTGGCTAGCTGGGAGTCTGACTCTTCAGCCTCCCCAGCCAGGAGAAGGTGAAAAAGTGGGGGATGCTCTCAATTGCTTAGGTTGGGATAGGAGATGTCCAATGCACTTTGGGGAAATTTCTAGGTCTGTAATTCTTACTTCTATTTCTGCAACACTCCATGTATTTTCTCACTCTCAAAATGGAATGACTGCCACAAAATCCTAAAAACCAAATTAATTTAGTTTGTAAAAAGAACATGTCACAGGGAGCCCAAATATGCAGTCTGCATTTTCTTAGGCCATTCTAATTTCAAGGATTCTGACTTGTTAAGAAAACTATACACATGATTCAATCACATATTTTCTTTGTGGTGCAGAAAATTTTTTTTCATGTGACATTTTCAGGAGAGGAAAAGAGATGGGGAAGGAGAAGTATGACTGGGATATTCTCGAATTTCAAAAACCTGGTTTCATTCCTATTGTATCAGTTCTTGATTCTTTTATGCAATAAATGAAATCCAGTGTGTCCCACTTGGAGTCCCCTTGCTCCAGTTCCAGATCCTTAGATTTGTGATCATTTGCTGATTATTTGTGGGGGGAGGGTATCACAAGGAAATGCCAAGTAAGGCAAATGCTATTTATCAGACACGCCAACTCCAGCCAGCTTTCAGATTCTGAGGTCCTTCATCTTGGATCCTGCTCCCCACCTTTGACTGAGCAGTCAGGTGTATGTCACAGATTCAACTCAGGCTCAACCTTTGTCACTGGGACTCATTCTTGCTACCTTGCACAAATTTATTTCTTAACAGCAGAAAAATTTTAGGAAATCTTCATGTCTAGTCCAAGTGGCCATGCTACTCTCTCCCCACTCCCATCGGCCTTCCACAGGTCCTGGGTCTGACTCTATAGGAGGCTCGGTCAAGGTGTTTCTCCACCACAGTGGCATCCAAGCCAGGCTTCCCATCCCTGCACAAGCAACCCTGCAGTACTGGCTGCAGCCTCTCCCCTTTTCTCACTTCAATATTCTTTTATAGTTCCTTCCCTTTGATGCTACCCTTCCCTTGATAGAGTCCCTCTGTCCATTTCAACTGTTTTCCAAGATTCCCATTGGAAACAAACACTCCTATTTCCGCCTTCTAGGATAGAGGAGTCTCCTCTCCAATGCCCCACAATCACTGGGGCCGGAGAAGAGGTGAATATACCTTACTGGCACCTCCTGTTGATACTTTCAATTCATCACTTCTCCACTGTCATCCAAAAACCTCTTCTCTCTTGACTGTCCTCCACAACCGGACACATTCACATAACCACCCTCTCCCTCTTGTCATTCTCATCCACAGCCTATGTGATATTCCCCCTTGTGCTAAGTGCTTTGCCATCTGAACACGCTTTCTCTCTACCCAACCTCCAGAAGATGCTTTTGTCTGTGCAAACAACTTACCTCTATCAGTCAGAACTGGTTTGATTGTACATGAAACACACAAGGAAGTAGCTTTAATAATTTAGGGATCTCTTATATGAAACCAGTATAAAAGCTAGGCAGATCAGGGCTAAAATGGTGACTTTATGTTATTAGGAATGCCCATCTTTCTGCTCCATCATCCTGGCCTTGGTTTCCATCCTCAAAATAGTTCATGGTCTACACTGGCAGAAAGGAGAAGAAATGGCAAATGGGCACAACTTACTGGTGATTTTCGCTTAAAACTTTTCCCTCAACCCCTGCCTTCCCTACCCAATGACTTTTACTTACACATTTTTGTCCATCCCTAACTGGGAAGAAAGGTAAGAATCCTTCCCCATCTGTGTAAAATGAATCAAAATAAATAAATTTTAAAAAGAAATTTTTATGTATTTATTTGCATTTTTAGAACAATAAAATTAATTTATAAAATAAAATAAAAAAAAAGAAAGCTGTGAATCCTAGTCTCTTAGCTGGCTCCATTGCTGTTCTGAATAAAAACAAGGTTCTACTGGTAATGAGTAAGCAACCAACATTCTTGCCACGGAGTTCCTGTCCAATATCACTGACCTTCACTTCCTCTCCCCTTCAGCTTTATGGCCATTCCCTGGACTCTGTCGCCCGAAGCGCTCACTTTCTGACCCGTTAAGGTCTAGTGTCCTATTTTCCAGCTCTCAGCACCCAGCCTTGCACGTTCCCACGCTCACCCCTGCTAGTCTGCTCTTCACCACATGGAGCCTCACGTGGAATCCCTCCATCCTTCCATCTCTCCCCCACTCCTCAGATGTATCAGTGTGGGGAGACACCAAGGTGGGATGAGATGAACGAGGGGTTAATGCCAGAGAGGAAAAGGGCAGGGGGCAGAAGTAATCAGGCAGAGCTTTGGAATCAAGGTGCAGGCCTGACCCCTGTGGAAGGAGGGTGGGAAGGAGGAACTGAGTAGGAAGAGCCTGATCGCAGTTTAGTTCCCAGTCAGATTTCTGGGAAGTTCTAAGCCAAAATTACCCATTAGAGGAATGCAGTGTTGGGCAGAAATGGCCCCCCTTCAAGGAGTCTATGTGCTCAACGTCAGGTCCCCTCTACTACCAACGCGTTTATCTGTATCCACGCTAATCCACACCCCTCTCCTAAAACCTCTGCGAGGCTCTCTTGCCTTCCTTTTTGTATCCTCTATCTCTTTCTGTCTCCTTAAGATTCTTGCTTCGGTAATTAGCCCATTTGTTTGAATTTCTTCAGCTCTCTCAGGTAGAGGTCATGACAGGAGCTAAAACAGCACAGTGGGGTCTGGGGAAACAATCCCAGGTTTATATGGCTGGAGCAAAATGTATGAGGTACATAATAAGTGCTCAATAAATACATATTGGAGGAATACATACATATTTTGTCTTTTCCAGTTAATGATAAGCTTTTTGAGGGTGGTGACTATGTCATATTTATCTCTATAATCAACATAATAACTCACAGCTATAAATACAAAGTTGTCAACCCAGTAAAATTGATCTACTAGTTTCTTGCTGTATTAGAAACAAAGTTGTTTCTCTCAATTTTTCATTTAATGCCTAATATGAAACTATCATACAATAGGTGTTTAATAAGTAAATGTTTGTTTAATTAAGTGAAATTAAAAATAAACTTTCACTCTGAATGTCTTGTGCATATTAATGGCATTGGATTAAAGGAAATAAACAGGAGCTAATGATTTGTCTACCTTATTCACTTCACTGCCTTGGGTATGTCTACTTTTGGATACTTCATGGGCTTGAACAGAGTGATCTTATCTATCCCACGAGTACATTATGCCATGCTCAGGATCACTAGTAACCATCAGTATATTACAGAGGGGCATGTTGTATGGTCATAAATGTTCCTCTCTTTGGATGGTGATTTTAAGGGCTCTGGGTGTCAACTAGAAGAAGCTGCAGGAATTGGAACAGATTCAGATTATGAACAGGCTTAGATTTCTGCTGAAAACAGAAACTCAAAGCATTATCTTGAAAACAACCAAGCATCCTGGCGCTGTGGCACACATCTGTAATCCCAGGGGCTAGGGAGGCTGAAGCAGTAGGATTTCAAGTTCAAAGCCAGCCTCAGCAACTTAGTGAGGCCCTAAGCAACTCAGCAAGACCCTGTCTCTAAATAAAAGACAAAAAAGGACTGAGGATGTGGTTCAGTGGTTGAGTGCCCCTGGGTTCAATATCTGGTACCAAAAAACAAAATAAAACAAACAAACAAAAAAAACCCAGTAAACAACAACAAAAAAACCCACCAACAAAAAAACAACCAATAAGACCTCAAGGGTGAATACTAAACTGAAGCCATAGTCAGCGAACTCCTTTCCCCCAAACTAAAAATATGGAATACTTCCTAGAATAAAACTGTAGACATGCATTCTGTAAAATGCTGGGGAGTGATATGGGTCAAATTATATTATTATATTGTATGTGTATGTATATGTAACAACAAATCCCACCATTTTGTACAACTATGATGCACCAGTTTAAAAATGTGGAAAAAATTGAGAAAAAAAGAAAAGAAATGCATTTTGTAAGGATGGATCCATCAGTATCTATTAATCAAACTAATCAGGGTATTACTTCTAGTGAAATATTTTTCTACCATAGACTTAGATGATCAAACTCCCAAAACCTAATGCCAGGGACTAGAGGGACTCAAATTTCCTTTGCTCTGGTTCATGCTCAGCACATATCTCTCTAATTATAATTTGATTTCTCTCATAGGATGAGAATCCACCAAGTATTATAGTAGATGTGTCAGTTGTATTTTTCATTTTAATTAATACCCCAGCATTTTGATTTGCTTTTCAGTCTCCTGGGAGCAAAGCTACAGTGACTCTTTCCTCAAGGTGAACCGACAGAGGCACATTTCTGAGCCTACAGAGCTGAGGGCAAGGTCTGGAATAGTGATGTCAAAATGCCAACCAGTGAAGCCCTTAGTGGACAGGCACACAATCAGCCCTTTCTCATGACATCCTACCATCTCCACACAGTAGATGTCACCATGAGATGCTGTGTTAATAGCAGAGTGAATAGCCACCCACAAAAGGTGCAGAAAGAAACTCTGTGTGTGTGTGTGTATATGTGTGTGCCCAAATGCAAGTGAGTCCAGAGAAACACACTTTCTTAACAACACTAGAAAGCTCAAAGAAAGTAGTTAATTCAATCAGATGTGCCATGGAGTCTTTCATTTTTATTCCTGGGGCTTCCTCAAAGTAAATGTTGAATAGATGAACAGGATATAGATGATAGAGGGATGAACAGATGGATGAGTGAAACTAAAAGAAAACTATCTAGTTTAGACTTTGAATTTAATAGCTCACAGGTATCAAAATTACTGGATTAGGAAAGTTGATCAGCTACTTTCTTACTGTATTGGAAACATAATTTTTCAAGTTCCTCATTTCATTTAAAATATGCCTCAGGGAAAAGCTAAATTCAGAATAGAGTCAATAATAAACTATTTATGGATTTTCCCTAAACTAAACAAATAAGAAATTATCTGTTTAGAACTCTTACATTAGAAGTCATGGGTTAAGCCCAGGAAAATCTGAAAGTTATTCCAAACCATTTAGAGATTCACACTGACAGGGTGAGGAGTCTCTTAATCCATGAGTCTTGTATTGATATCTGTAGGGAAATGTCGCCTATGAATAATATTTAGACCACAGTTTTCATCTTTGCAGAGTTGAAAATCTGGGTAGTTTTCATGACTCGAAATCTGGGTAGTTTTCATGACTCACACTTTTATTAGGTCATTATTTTAAATCCATGTATAAAGTCTTTGAGGGTGGTAATCTGTACACAATACTAGCAAATTTTGTTAGGAGGCGCATGAATTTAAACCCAACTGCTGAACAAAATGACAGCCTTGTTTTTTCAATACCTCTTCACAAGGTATATATTATATATATATATATATATATATATATATATAAAATATATGTAATATATATTATATATATATATATATAAAGTCCCCCAAGTCACCAAGTGATTATTCATGTTAATCAAGATTAAAACTATAATAAGCTATAGAAAAACCCACCACACAGACATGCTGCAGAGTCAGGGACCCGCTGAGTGAACTTGTACAAGAGCTGCACCATACGGGTTTCCTTGACAACTGTTCCCATAGAACCAGTGTTCAAAGATAGGCACAGACAAAGCAACTGGAGAGATTAATCAATGATTGTGCTCCAGTATCTAAAATGGCATTGAGATTTGGTGATATTGTAGCAACTAATTCTAAATTTTAGTGAGTGTGTTTCAAACTCACTTTTCTCCTTTGACTGCTGGTTTTTTTTTTTTTTTTTTTTTAAAGTGGAATTCCCCTGTTTTCTTTCTCTTTCCCAAAAAAGAAAGCCCCTTTAAAAAAGGATACCAACACCAGTTAAACTGCTACTTTGGAAAATCTACACTAAAAAATAATTATTTCTCCTTTAAAACCAATAATTCCACCAAAAGGACAGCAAGTGAGTCACAGAGAGGGGATCCCCGAATCAGGGGTAGTCCTTTGAGATTTAATCACAGCTCGGTGGAAACCTCCTCATGTAGTGTGGTGCGTGCCTCAACAATCCGGGTGTTCTGCAAGATACCAGGAAATTAATTCATAACCAAGCTGTCACAAGTTCACTCAGACATGGAGAAGGTTCAGTTCCACCGAGTCAGCCTCTCTCCCATTTGTTGGCAGAACAGAGACATCTCAGCCAACAATTCCCAGTGTGGAAAGAAATCTGTGTGCAAACAGTGAGCAATCTGAAAAAGGGTGGAGACAAAGAGCTACAGAAGGGCAGTAGGGATGAACAACACAAAGAAACCCACATGCCAGAATAAAAGCATCCTTTGAGGTATTAAAATAGTTCCTCTAAGCCAATTCTGGCCACCCATATGAGAGAAATCAGAAATGCAATTACTCCAACCCTGAGGAGTAAATACAGAAAACAGGAAGCCACAGGGAAAGCATACCAGAACACAGATGTAAATTAATAGAAGTACCCTAAGGAATTGCCTTTCTCTTTTCTTGTTTTCTCGCTGGTATTTTAGATGCCTTTCCCCAAATGTGCAATTATCTCAGCAGAATAAAGAAAGAAATGAAACTGCAGTGCACACACACACACACACACACACACACACACACACATACACTACTGTGGATAAAGGTGGACAGACAAATTGAGGACTGAAGGGCAGCTGCAAGGTGCAAGCTTTGTCAGGCCCCCCGTGTGGCCTCCCAGGTACCTACGTGGCCTGCAGTGCAGAAAATTCAACAGGTCTTTGAAACACTGAGACTAAAATCAGCACTTATGAAGCATTTCATCTTAACTGCAACAAACAACTGTTCTTTGGTTTCAACAACAAAGCAACAACAGCAACAGGGCTCCTTCCATTTGTAGGAGGAAGTGCCACGTCCAGTGTGGTAGCCACTCCAGCTTAGTGAGTGATTTGACCTTGTCGCTCATCTAATATGGTTTGGGAGATCCAAGATGTGTGTACATGCAATGACCACAGTCAGCCTGGCTGCATAGCAATCATGTATGTCCCCATCCCAGCCAGAAGCACATCCTTTTCCTCTGAATAGGAGGATGGTACATAGAAACAGAATACAGCTTGCAACCTTGGGCTTCTATGAGGGACTCTCAACTCCAAGCCATGTCTTATAGTTCAGTCATTTCAAGAAATTACTTATTTCCCTGAAAGAAAAATAATTAGAATAAAATTCATTGTTAACTAGATGGCTATGTAGTATAGCTTCATCCATATAGTTTATACCATTTTGTTAACTTTGAAGTGTTATGATTTGCATTCTCTTATTCATTGTTCATTGTAAACTTAAACCTAAAGCATGTGTGTACACAGAGGAGGGCGAATCTTCATTTCCCTCGGTCTAGCTACAGTCAGGAATTCAGTCAACAAATATTTCCAGATGATTCCTTTGTGATGGAGTCTACAGAGACAGCATTAGGCAAGCTAGATACTGGCCCTACAGCATCGTGAAGATACCCCAGAGCTGGGACTGTTGTGCAGGTGGAGCAGGACCTCACCACGGCGTTCCCTGGGGTGGGGGCAAGGGTCAAGGAAAAACCTCACTAAGGAAGTGGGATTTTTTTTTTTAAACTTTTTTGACAAAGGCAGTGGGGAAGAGAGAGTTCTTAAAGAGGGAACAGCAAGTGCAGGAAAGGCCCTGACGGGTCAGAAAGGATGGAATGTTCCAGAAGAACAAAGAAAGCCCATAGAACTGGGAAGGTGGGCAGGGCCTCAGTGCCTGTGTGAGGACATTGGATTTGTGCCTCAGGGAAAGGAAGGCGATGAGGTTTCTAAGTCAGGGATGGTTGATCTGTGCACTGTGTCAGTCTGTCTCTGCAGCCTTTTGATTTTCTGACCATGACCTTGCCCTAATTGTTGAACTGTTATGTATGAGCAATTCCACACTCGCTTTCCAGGACTGTGAGAAGCCCTTTAAAGTTCCTTTTCTCTTTGTCACATTTATTTGTAGGATCTAAGGTAGACTTTAAATAAACACCTAAAGTATTTAATTAAAAAGTTACATTTCACTGTATATGTACTTTTCTGAATTCTCCTACCAGGGCAGGGCAGACTGGTGCAGGATCATTAAGAGCAAGGAGTCTGAAGTCTGGGTTCAAATCCCTGCACTGGCTCTTACTTTCTTGTGTGAAATTGGGCAAGTTCTTAATTTTTCTGTGCCTTTGTTTCTTCATTTGTAAAATGAGGGAGAATAGGACCTCATAGGCAGGTTAGCCGCTTAATGCGTCATCCCGAGTGGGCATTTTGGAAGTGCAAGGAGTTCCTGGCACAGGTCACCATACGCAGCGCACTGAAAAGAGCACCAGGTGCATAGTAAGGGCTGCTTGCTGTCATTATCGGGATGCTTTTATTTGTTCCTAAGGAAACTAGAACCACCAACTCTTTTTAAACACTGACCTGGTTGAAAGGGAGAACTGAGAAATATTTGGAACTCCATGGAGCTGTGGCAAACTTGAAAGTATTTTAACTTGATGAGGATTATCTCTTGACAGAAAACTAAACAAAGACATTAAGAAAAACTAAGGACCAATACTTTGGTGGGCAATATTGGTTAAATATCAATATAAGTAGTTTTTCTAATGGGAATGAAAGCCATCTGATTCACAGATTTGGGTATTGATCGGTAAGAAGCATCCATGAGGGGAGCACTTAATTTGGATCTGATTATTAATGTAAGAATTGCTCATTAGAAAAAATTTGAAGAAAAAAAAGAGAAACAAATGAAAGTCATTCAATTGCCTACCATTAAAAATAACCACCACTAACATTTTTCTGCATGCTCTTGAAGTAAATGCAATATGCCAACTTTCTGCAAACTTTCGCCGGTGTACAAACATGTATGCGTGAGCATATATCTGTCAATCTACATATCTATTTTTCCAACACGAAGGTCTATAGGTGCATGTGTGTTAGCTTCCTAGAGATGTCACAACAAAATACCACAAACTGAGTCATAGTTCTGGAGTTGGAAGCCTGATGCACTCCCTCTGAAGGCTCTAGGGAAGGATTCTTCCTTGCTTCTTCCTGTTTCTGGTAGCTTCTGGTAGCTTCTGGCATTCTCAGTATTCCTTGGCTCATGGCAGCAGAATTCCATTTTCTGCCTCTGTCTTCACATGGCTTCTGCCCTGTGTACCTCTGTCTCTGTGTGTTCGCAGGGCCTGAAAGGACACCAATTATTGAGTTTTAGCCCATCCGCATCTCCGCAATTCAGTTTGAACTCATCTCAACTAATTACATCTGCAAACCTGCTTTGAAATAAACTCATGTTCTGAAGTTCCAGGTTGACATGAATACTTTGTGCACACAATTCAGTATAATGCAATATGTGACAAAGATATCTGACTTTACGGTATAATGTACTATACTCCAACTCAGAGTATCCAAAAGTGTACTTGAATCTCCTTTCGCTAAGATTAGTAGGAAGTCCAGCCTAGCTTCTTTTATCTCCATGAGTGTCTGTTGATTACTGGGGTAGAGATGGGTGCTTCTGGGGTGGAGTTGAGTCGTGGCCATTATCCAGGAGTTAGGGAAGGAAATCCAATCTTCACAGAATCACAGAAACTATAACCCAGGCCTAACCACTTCATTGAGTTAGGTTTAGCCCACAAGTGAGCTGCCATATTGACCAGGGTCATTGCAAAGTTAGTACTTCTAGGCCCATCTCCCCAACACACTCCTGTCTTCTGAGGCGCTCTCCTGGGGTAGACTCATCTCCCTGCTCGTGGATCAGGATGCTTACAGACACCATTTCTCCTCGTTGGCTTGGGGTACAACTAACCATCAGACCCATCTCTCCCTACCTTCAAGGTAATTTTATTCTAAAAGACCCTCTGCCTGATCCTTATGGTGACCTTAGTTAGGGCCCTCCCAATCTACCCTAGAAGAGTTGTCTAACTTTGAATTTCAGGGATAAGTTGTTAGAAAAAAATCTTGGTCGCTGTAGTCAGAAGGCCCCAGGGCACCTAAGGCAAGTGAGACATTTCCTTCCCTAGAACAATAGGTACTAAGCAGCTCTGGGCAAAATTCCCTGCTCAGCCACAGAAAATACACTGTCTTTTCCTCAGGCAACAGATGCCCAGCTGCCCTCTCAACATTTCAGAATAGGTAAACAATTCTGCAGTCCTTCTTCCCATGAGAAGGGAATTGTGTTTGGAAGACTGGTGGTCTCCTCCCACAGATCTAGAGGTGCCTGGAGAAAAATTTCAAGTCCCCCTTCACTGTGATCCTGTTTTGAAATTTAGCATCACTATCACAACCATATTGCATGGAGCTAACTTGTTTAACTCTCCCCATATTTTGATACCTTTAGGTATTTTCCCATCATGAATTAGCCAGAATAAAAATCTTCACTCATTGCATACAAATTTATTGAACATCTACTATGTGCGAGTCATTGTTTTAGGACAAGTTAGTATCTAGAGTTCTTATCCTGGGCTCACATTTCAATGACAGGAAAAGAAGACAGCAAATGAGTAAAGGTAAAATGGAAAGCCTTCCTATTACAATGAAGAAAAAATAAATCAGCAAAAGGTGATAGAACTGCAGAGTTGCTAATCGACAGAGAAGAGCAGGAGAGGTCTCAGGGAAACCTGGCGTTTGTGTCCACTGACCAATCTGGTCAACTGGCAAAGGTTTTTATGACATGCAGTAACCCTCACTTGAAGATTTGTACTGTTGTTTTCTTTTGTTGTTGTTTTACTAATTACATCATGTATGAAAATAAACGGAAATCACTCCGCTGGGTGAAATTACCATATAAATCAACATAAGTGCATTTTGTACAAGTGAATGATGAATATACTAGATTTTAAAAAATCAATAGTTGCTCAAAAAACTACAATTAGCATCATCCACTCCATGAAATATGTGTGGCTCTAAATGAAAGGATGACATTGAAAATCATAAAAAGCAGCCACCAAAACACGTTCAGTTGAGATTCAGCTGGATCTATTTGTAACAGGTTATTTTCTCTCAAAAGATTTGAGAATTTTGTACCGCTTCATGGTTTTGTCAACAACTAAATTGGCACCAAATGAAGGCTAGTAGGACGACTTGAATTGAAAGCAAAATTTCACAATCTGTGATTGCAATTTAATTACTAAAAAGATCTTGCTGCCTTTAAAATACTGCTCTGACTCAAATAAATACTTTCATCAAACTGAGAACCAAGTTCTTCATAATTTTATACTTTAGTGTGACAATTTGCAACTATTTAAGTAGCCAGATATGTAAATGTTCTCAAACTTGGGTCAGGTCCTTACTTTTATTTATTTTTATTTGTTCTTTTAAGATATACATGACAGTAGAGTGTATTTTGACATACTATACATACACGTAGTATAACTTATTCTAATTAGGATCCCATTCTTGTTGTTGTCCATGATGTAGCGATTCATTGTGGTGTATTCATATATGAACATAGGAAAGCTCTGTCCAATTCATTCCACTGTCTTTCCTATTCCTATTCCTCCCCCTTCCCTTCATTCCCCTTTGTCAAATCCACTGAATTTCTATTCCCCTCCCCACCCTTGTTGTGTGTTAGTATTCATGTATCAGACAGTACTCTATCTTTTGTATTTTGTATTTTGGGATTAGCTTGGATGGTCTCCAGATCCATCCATTTACTGGCAAAAGTCATAAAGTCATTCTTTTTTATGGCTGAGTGATATTCCATTGTGTATATGTACCACATTTTCTTTATCCATTCATCTGTTGTAGGACATCTAGGTTGATTCCATAGCTTAGCTTTTGTGAATTGAGTTGCTATAAACATTGATGTGGCTGCATCAATGTAATGTGCTGCTTTTAAGTCTTCAGGATATAAACCAAGGAATGAGATAACTGGGTCAAATGGTGGTTCCATTCCTAGTTTTTTGAGGAATCTCCATACTGCTTTCCAAAGTGGTTGCACCAATTTACAGTCCCACCAGCAATGTATGAGTGTACCCTTTCCCCCACATCCTCACCAACATTTATTTTTGCTTACATTCTTGATTGTTGCTGGTCTGCCTGGAGTGAAATGGAATCTCAGTGCAATTTTAATTTGCAATTCTCCAATTGCTAGAGATTTGAACATTTTCTCACATATTTGTTGATCATTCATATTTCTTCTTCTGTGAAGTGCCTGTTCAGTTCCTTTGCCCATTTATTGATTGGATTATTTCTGATTTTTTTTTTTTTTTTTTTGGTGTTCAGTTTTTTGAGTTCTTTATTTATCCTACAGATTAATGCTCTATCTGAGGTGTGTGGATGGCAAAGTTTTTCTCCCATTCTGTAGGATCTCTCTTTATGCTCTTGAGTGTTTCCTTTGCTGTGAAGATTTTTAGTTTGTTACCATCCTATTTATTGATTCTTGATATTACTTCTTGTGCTTTAGAAGTCTTGTTGAGGAAGTTGGTTCCTAAGCGAACATGATGGATTTTGGGGTTCTACATTTTCTTCCAGTAGGTGTAGGGTTTCTGGTGTAATACCTCGGTCCTTGATTCACTACGAGTTGGGTTTTGGGCACAGTGAGATAGGGATTAAATTTCATTCTGCTGCATATGGATTTCCAGTTTTCCCAGCACCATTTGTTGAAGAGGCTATCTTTTCTCCAATGTATGTTTATGGCACCTTTGTCTAGTAGGAGATAACTATATTTATATGAGTTTGTCTCTGTGTCCTTTATTCTGTTCCATAGGTCTTCATGTCTGTTTTGGTACCAATACCATGTTGTTTTTGTTATTATAACTCTATAGTATAACTTTTCTTTGAATTTTTTTTTTATTTTTACAGACTGCATTTTGATTCATTGTACACAAATGGTTTCATTTCTATGGCTGTACATGATGTAGATTCATACCATTTGTGTAATCATACTCTGCAGTATAATTTAAGGTCTGGTATTGTGATGCCTCCTGCTTCAATTTTCTTTCTAAGGATTGCTTTAATTATACTGGAGCTCTTATTTTTCCAAATGAATTTCATGACTGCTTTTTTCTATTTCTATGAAGCATGTCATTGAAATTTTAGTAGAAATTGCATTAAATTTGTATAGTACTTTTGGTAGTATGGCCATTTTGACAATATTAGTTCTGCCTATCCAAAAATATGGGACATCTTTCCATCTTCTAAGGTCTTCTTCCTTTTTTTTTTTTTTTTTTTAATGTGATCCTTAGTTTTCACTATAGAGGCCTTTCACCTTTTTTGTTAGATTGATTCCCAAATTGTTTTTGTTTTGTTTTGTTTTGTCTTTGAGGCTATTGTGAATTCCCTGCTTTCTCTTTCATCATTGGTATATAGGAACACAATTGATTTATAGGAGTTAATTTTCTATCCTGCTACTTTGCTGAATTCGTTTATGAGTTCTAGGAGTTTTCTGGTGGAGTTTTTTGGGTCTTCTAAATATAGGATCATGTCATTGGTAAACAGGGATAGTTTGAGCTCTTCTTTTCCTATATGAATCCCTTTAATTTCTTTCTTTTGCCTAATTGCCCTGACTGGAGTTTCAAGGACTATGTTGAATAGTAGAGGTAAAAAAGGGCATACCTGTCTTGTTCCAGATTTTAGAGGAAATGTTTTCAATTTTTCTCCACTTAGAATAATATTTGCTTTGGGTTTAATGTATATAGCTTTTACAATGTTGAGGCATGTTCCTACTACCCCTAGATTTCTAGTGTTTTGAACATGAATGGATTCTGTATTTTGTCAAATGCTTTTTCTCCATCTATTGAGACAATCATGTGTTTCTTGTCTTTAAGTCTATTGATGTGATGTATTACATTTATTCATTTATGTATGTTGAGCCAACCTTGCATCCCTGGGATGAACCCCACTTGATCATGGTGCACTATTTTTTAAATACGTTTTTGTATGTGATTTGCCAGTATTAAGAAATTTTACATCTATGTTCATCAGGGATATTGATCTGAAGTTTTCTTTCCTTGAATGAGGCACTTACTTTTAAAACATATGTGTGAGTGTGAATGGTGTGTGCGCATTTGGGTGTGGTGTGTGTCCATAGTGTGATGTAATGTATGGGTGTGTGTGCATGGTGTGGTGTTGTGTACCTGTGTGTGTGGCATGTGTGCATATGGGTGTGGTATCCTGTGTAGATGTGTGTGTATGCATGTGGGGGAGTCAGGTGTATGTGTGCATGGTGTCCTGTGTGTGTGTGCACGTGTGTGGTGGTGGTTGTTTCCTAATTACCAATTCAGTACTGTGTAATATACTGCCTCCAACTTGGTGGCTTAAAACAGAAACCATTTCACCAAGTTCACTCTTCGTGGGGCAGGTCTCGAGGCAGTACTTCATTGGTCAGTCCTATGCTCTGTGTCACAACAACTAGGTCACTCAGTGGAATTCAACTGGTGGCTTGTTTGGACTGGAGGGTCTACAAAAGCGTTATTTACACACGTGGCTTCTTGGTGGGGTGGCTGGGAAGCTGTTTCAAGAGCCACTCCTGTGGTCTCTCTGGACGGGTTGTCAAGCTTCCTCTTACATGGATGGCATCCAGGGGTCCAGGACAGCATCCAGTGAAGTGGGGTGGGGCTGTAGAACCTATGTCTTTAACATTTAAGTCAAGAACCTAATACAGGGTCACTTCCTCTGTATTCTATTGATCAAAACAGTCACAGAGCCCAATGGATTAAGAGGAAGTGACATGGATCCCTCTACCTCAAATAAAAGGAATATTAGAGAATTTGTAGTCATCCTAAGTGGAAAATGTTAAACATGCACTGAAGTAAACAGATTACCGCTTGGATTTCCACGTACCCACCAGTCAGCCTCTGGAGTTGCCAACTATGGCCGATATCTTTCATCTACACCTACCCCATCTCCTCCACTCCCATATTATTTTAAACCAAGCCCAAGATACCATATTAATTCATTCATTGTACTTAAATTTTAAAGTGTTATGGTGAGTCCGGGAGGGAACAACTTTTAGACGAAGTATTTATTCTTTTCATTTCAGAGGCTTTTCTTTTACAAAAACCAACTTGTTCTTACCTCTCAGATGATTCCTTTCTTCCAAGAAATCTCCAACTATGAACAGTAAAGAACAGTCCCTTTCCTACATAGGCCCTGGTAAAACACAAATTCTATTTGAGTCGGGAGAACTGTGGTCCAGTCTCTCAGCCAGGGACATGCTATGGCAGAATGACAGTAGCAACAACAAAAACTAACTTTTCCAAAGTTCCCCTGGGCACGCCACATTCATCATTTCAATCCTACTATTGTTCCTGTTTTACAGATATAGGATTAGAAACGTTTGCCGACTTGCTCAGGACCAAAGAGTTGCATGGGGGTGGGGAAATCTCATCCAAATCACTCTAAGGCTATTTCCTCCTGGTTCCAATGGATTCAACCATTCAAGCTCAACCTACTTCACTGGAGAACAGTAAATTAAATGCTCGATAAACCACTTTGAAAATACATCAGGTTCAGTCACAAAAACTTTTGAATAGTTAACACATTTTCACAGCTCAAATATCTGAACAAGATAAAATTGTCAGGATTCTGGCTCCTACTTCTGTTCTCTTTAGCTCACTCCCCTACCCACTTTCTCTGTAAAAGTAAGTTTTCATTTATTTCAGTAAGGACCACAAATGTAAATATGTGTATTTCTATTTTGCCCATTCTTACACAAAAAGGAGCACCTTTATGTGTTGCATCTATATTGAAGTTATTCCTGTACCATCAAAAGATGACTTCCTCATCTCTTTTACAACTGCCCAGTATCAGAATGTGGATTACCAGCAATTATTTAACAAGTTCCCTATTGATAGACATCAGACATTTTCCTCTAGTCTTTTGTTCTTATAATCAAACACAAAGTTTCATTTTTGTGGGAAGACAAAGATACAGAATGCCAGCTGACCTGAGTGGTGTATACCTGCAATCCCAGTGACATTCTCGGCTGAGGCAGGAGGATTTCAAGTTCAAAGCCAGCCTCAGCAACTTAGTGAGATGCTATCACAAAATAAAAAGAGCTAGGGATGCAGCTCAGTGATAGAGTACCCCTAGGTTTAATTCACAGTACCTCCTAAAATAAGATACAGAATACCTACATGTATATATTATAAAAAGGAGGCATGTATATATTATAAAAAGGAGGCATCAGTAGCAGAATCTCTTAGTTCCCGGGTTTATTCAATGCTGTCATTCCTTATCCATTTTTTCCCTTTTTTTTTTTTTTTTTTTTTTTGGGGAGTACTGTGGAGTGAATAAGGGTGCTTAACCACATCCCCAGCCCTTTTTTGTTTTTTTTTGTATTTTATTTCACTGAATTACTTAGGGCCTCACTACATTTCTGAGGCTGGCTTTGAATTTGAGATCCTCCTGCCTCAGCCTCCCAAGCTGCTGGGAATACAGGCGAGTGCACCACCTCCGGCTTCCTTTTCTGTCTTTCTCTCTTCCTCCTTCCTTCTCTCTCTCTTTTAGGCAGGGGTCCTGCTATATTGCCCAGGCTCGCCTCGAGCTCCTAGGCTCAAGTGACCCTCCTGCCTCAGCCTCCTGAGGAGTTAAGACCACAGGCACGTGAATCCACATCCTTTACCCACTTTTGATATTTAACAGAAGAAATTCATCAGGTTCGACTTCAAGAGTCTTCTGCTCAGGAACCTGCAGGCCCTTGAGAATGCCAGCCCATGCCAATCTCCTTGTCATTGTAACTTTTTACCATCTTGTCTGTGTTTACTTGTAGGCTTAATTTTGCCTCCACTCTTAGATCTGTGAGAACAAGCTGGTCCAAGCCCTAGAAGGAGGGCTTCAGGAAGGTGCATCGGAAGGTGTGCTTACTTTGTTATATTTGTTCAATTATAAACCTAGCAGGAGTCACCCAGGCAATAGCTCAGAGACATGTATGACTGTTGACAAAGAGGGTGTTGGGAAGCAAAGTCCCAGGGGAGATACCTCAGGACTGTACAGGTTTTCTTGCTTTCCTCTCTACTCTCACTTTACAAGAGGTAGTTCTGGAACTGACTTGAAGGAGGCTGTTTGCTCTGGATGACATGGGTGATTGGCAAGGATGGCCCCAGACTTCCCTCACTTGTCCTTGTCACTGCCTGAAATCCCAGCAATTACAGATTAATTTGGGTTAAAAGCATCTCAGTGAAATGTTTCAGTCATTCATGCTTTAAAATAATTTTTTTTTTCACTCCATCACCTTATGCTAATCCCCAGTAGGGACCAGGACCTGCTGCAAAGAATGGAACCTGAGGGCTGGGGGACTATGCTGTTGTGGAGCCCAAGGAGAGGC
The DNA here is from genome assembly GCF_902686455.1 of Sciurus vulgaris. Taxonomy (NCBI): domain Eukaryota; kingdom Metazoa; phylum Chordata; class Mammalia; order Rodentia; family Sciuridae; genus Sciurus; species Sciurus vulgaris. The sequence continues at coordinate 77,914,001 of NC_136469.1, forward strand.
AAGTGCGGAGGTTATGGTAGTGGGAGGAGTCCGGGATGCTAGAGGCTGAGAACTCTGATTACTCATTGACAAAAGGGAAAGTGAAGCAAAGACCAGAGAGGTGGGGGGGTCCCCGGGGAATATTGCTGCCTTCGGATTTTTTCCCAAGGGCAGTTCTTGTTATATGGGCACATTTACTAAGAACCGAAATCTGGATCTTACCACTGCGTTGTTTGTTGGGGTTTACTATCCTAACTGTGAATTTTAATCTAGAGATGACAGAGCAAGGTCCAGTCAGAAAGCAAACAGTGGTACAGAGTTGTTTGGTTAGCAGTATCAGTAGCACTGTAGTTTAACCACAGAATATTTTATTTCATGGTCTAGATTTCAAAATTTTCCAACATATCATTACGCCCACACCAAGAACACAAAGAAATAACTTAGACTGGAGCAAAGATTTTTAAGAAGGGCTGTTGTACATAGAAGGGAAGCAATACACACATTTTCAAAGAACTAAGTTAATTATTTCTTAAACCGTTCAAAAGAAAACCTCAGCCATGTGCACAACTCAGTTCTCCATCCTCTCACCTTTTTTTTCAATTCTAAAAAGGCATCTATTAAAATACTTTAAGAAGGGGGCACTGGTGTACACTTGTAATCCCATGACAAGGGAGACTGAGGCAGGAGGATCACAAATTTGAGGCCAGCCATAGCAGCTGAATGAAACCCTGTCTCAAAAATTAAAAAGAGCTCAGTGGTATCCTGGTATAGTGGCACACACCTGTAATCCCGGTGACTCAGGAGGATGAGGCAAGAGGATAGCAAGTTCAAAGTCAACCTCAGCAACATAGTGAGGCCCTAAGCAACTTAGAGAGGCCCTGTCTCTAAATAAAATATAAAAAAGGGCTGGGGATGTGGTGCAGTGTTTAAGTGCTATAAGGTTCAATTCCCGGTACCAATAACAATAAAAATAAAAAATAAATCTCCTTATTGAAGGCCAGAGTTTTCTGTTCTTTGCAGCAGGAAACAACCTAAATCATGTGTCAAATCTTATAGGTCTATTTGTGTCATTTGGCTCTGAAGGGGCCACGTGGCTTGTCTCTGCTGAGTTTTAAGTACCCTTCCTAAGATCCCAGGAAGCTCTTCTCAGCCTAGCCTGTGACTGAATTCACCTGGTAGCATCCAGAATACCTTATACCTGACCTTCACCCTCGCAAATTCTGATGTGATCCCACCTAGGCTGAAGTCTGGGGCTTGGTTTTTTTTTTTTTTTTTTTTTTCAAAATTCCCCAAGCAATTTTCATAGAAGAACCATGGGTCTAAAAGCTGTAGAGAACAGATGGTTCATCTTAAGACCCTTTTTTCTTCTTTACCCTGTCTTGCCTCACCCCATCCCACCCCATGTTCTCAGCACCTCCCAGATACACGGTGATTATACATCTGAGCTTACCTGGGACAGTCCTAGTTTGTAACTATCATCAATTGCAAATCCCTTTACTTTGAACACGGTTCCTCTTTGGGGAATTGGTTGCCTTGCTTGAAAGGACATTGGGACTGGTTTAATCAGGACCTTAACACCAGCACTTCCCTACCGCAGATTGGTGTTTGCCTGTCCCCAAGCTGATGGAAGGCTCAGGTTTGCCTGATGGGAGGACCTGTTTAGTTTGCCAGAATTGTTAAGAAGTGCTGAAATCCCAACCTTGGAGACTTTTGATTAAGGCTAGGAAAAGGGGTGGACTGGGCATTAGAAAAGAATCTCAGGCCATCTGGTAGAAAGTTAAGTATGTCCTGAGTTATTTTATGTCTTAAAATTATTTGTTATCACTCCAAGACTTCCATCCACCCTACCTTAGACCTTTATGTTCCACAGACGTGTATCTCCTTATTGATTGTCAGCGCTTTCTGTTCTTTGTAGCAGAGAGCAACCTAGATCATGTGTCAAACTTTGCAACGTTATGTTTGGGTCCTTTGGCTCCAAATGGCCCACTCAGTTTGCACCCATGAGTGTGTGCTGCATGTAGTCTCACCTGAAGGAAAGGGAAAGTTCTATGTGATTCCCTGCAACCCCAGGATTCTCTGATAACACTCATCCTGCTGCTGCTCTTTGGAAGTAGAAGGAGAAATCACATCACGGGAGCTGCTGGAACAGAAGAGAACTCTTGACTTAAGATGCTGGAGTGACACTCGAAGCAGACAGAGGAAGCATCAAGCTGAAGAAATGGAAAGGCCCAGAGAGCAAAAACCAAGCGTACTCAATAGGGTAATGATGATTGCAGTTTGCATGGGGTTGGTAAGTCACTCTAGATATCACGTAGTTCCTAAGGCGTGGACATTGGAGGGAAGAGCCCTGTCTACCAGGGTAGGCCAAGGGAGTCGTCTTTTCACAGAGATCTGATGAATCCTTCCAGGGAAAGATAAAGAGGGCTCAGGGGACTTAGAAAGCTGCACTGAAGACTCCTAAACAAGAAGGGGCCATCGAGGCTGCCGCCGGCCCTCTCCAGGGCAGTGCCTGAGATGTTTAGAGAGACTACTCTGTGGGAGGGCAAAGCTGAAGGCCCTGAGAACCATTTAGAAACACTGGTCAGTTGTTCAAGAAAATTGTCAGAGAATCTCGGGAGTTCTCATATCCAGCTCAACGAGGTAGAAAGTGTATAAGCAAGTTTCTTGCTCTTGTCTCCAGAGGCAAGAGAGTTCTCTGCCTCTTGGAGAAAATCTGGGTCAACTTTGGGGACTTTCTCAGTTTGTTTCACTGTGTAACTAACTATTCTAAAAACAAAGTGGCTTAAAACAACAACCACCATTTATTTGCTCATAATTTTGATATTAGGTAAGAGTTAAGAGTATGTGGAGCTGAGCACGGTGGCACACACCTGTAATCCCAGCAGTTCGGGAGGCCGAGGCAGGAGGATCACAAGTTCAAAGCCATCCTCAGCAAAAGTGAGGCTCTAAGTAACTCAGTGAGACGCTTTCTCTAAATAAAATACAAAATAGGGCTGGGGATGTGACTCAGTGGCTGAGGGCCCCTGAGTTCAATACCTGGTACCTTCCCCAACAAAAAAAAGAGAGTAAGTAGAATAGCCACAGCATACATAAGGAGAGACAAGATGTTCATATATATATGAACACACACACACACACACACACACACACACACACACATATGTGTGTGTACATATATTTTTTTTTTTATTTTTTATTTTTTATTTTTTATTTTATTTATTTTTTTTGTGTGGTGCTGAGGAGTTGAACCAAGGGTCTTGTGCTTGCGAGGCAAGCACTCTACCAACTGAGCTATATCCCCAGCCCTATATATTGTATTTTAAAAGTATATGCTGGGCTAGGGCTGTAGTTCGGTGGTACAGTGCTCACCTAGCATGGTGAGGCACTGGGTTCAATCCTTGGCACCACATAGAAAAAAAATTAATAAAAAATAAAGGTTCAGATCTGCGAAGGGTGAGGCTCCCAGGCCCAGGAGGTAGGGCCGGGCCCCTGGGAACTTTGCAGAGGAAGGCAGCCCAGCCCAGGCGGTAGCTGTAAATTGAGGGGAACCTCTAGGAGGGAACTGACCAGCGAGACCTCCCCATCGGGTGAGTCTTCCCTGCTGGGTGAGGTTTCCCCACAAGGATGGTAAAACCAGAGACTCAGGCCCAAACAGGCCTTGCCTCAGCCTGCAGCCTAGGTCCCCTTTGGATGACCATTGGTCAACAAGTGGAGGCACCTCTGCCCACTAGCAGGGATTATACCCCACCTGAAGGCCACCACTCCTAGAGAGGCAGCTTCCTTGTGGAGCACCGCATTATCAACTTCCTCCAAGACTTCAGCCTACTGAAGGCTAAGGGGGGATATATATAGAAATCTTCAGGGACATTGTAAGTCAATAGAGGAAATCTGTAATATCTCAGTGGTCCTCTGATACCTGAACAATATGAGAAAACAAGGAAAGAAGATGCTGCAAACAAATCTAGATGTTACATCAATAAAACCCAATGACAGCATGGCAGAAGAAATGACAGAAAAGGAGTTCAGAATGTACATAATTAAAATGATCAGAGAAGCAAACGATGAGATGAAAGAGCAAATGCAAGCATTGAATGATCGCACCAATCGACAGTTAAAAGAGCAAATACAGGAAGCAAAAGATCATTTCAATAAAGAGTTAGAGATATTGAAAAAAACCAAACAGAAATCCTTGACATGAAGGAAACAATAAACCAAATTAAGAACTCCATAGAAAGCATATCCAATAGGATAGAACACCTGGAAGACAGAACCTCAGACATTGAAGACAAAATATTTAACCTTGAAAACAAAGTTGACCAAACAGAGAAGATGGTAAGAAATCATGAACAGAATCTACAAGAACTATGGGATATCATGAAAAGGCCAAATTTAAGAATTATTGGGATTGAGGAAGGCCTAGAGAAACAAGCCAAAGGAATGAACAATTTATTCAATGAAATAATATCAGAAAATTTCCCAAATCTGAAGAATGAAATGGAAAATCAAGTTCAAGAGGCTTATAGGACTCCAAATACACAAAATTACAACAGACCCACACCAAGGCACATTATAATGAAAATACCTAACATACAAAATAAAGACAGAATTTTAAAAACTGTGAGAGAAAAGAACCAAATTACATTCAGGGGGAAACCAATACGGATATCAGCAGATTTTTCAATCCAGACCCTAAAAGCTAGAAGGGCCTGGAACAACATTTTTCAAGCCCTGAAAGAAAATGGATGCCAACCAAGAATCTTATACCCAGCAAAACTTACCTTCAAATTTGACGATGAAATAAAATCCTTCCATGATAAACAAAAGCTAAAAGAATTTACAAAAAGAAAGCCAGCATTACAGAACAGTCTCAGCAAAATATTCCATGAGGAAGAGATGAAAAACAAAGAAGCAAATCAGCAAAGGGAGGAATTATCCTAAAGGAATTGTCAAATAAGGGAGAAAACAAGTTGTGTCAAACAAATAAATAAAATTTTAAAAATGAACCAAATGACCGGGAAACTAAATCATTTCTCTATAATAACCCTGAATGTTAATGGCCTGAATTCATCAATCAAAAGACATAGACTGGCAGACTGGATTAAAAAGAAAGATCCAACAATATGTTGCCTGCAAGAGACTCACCTCATAGAAAAAGATACCCATAGACTAAAGGTGAAAGGATGGGGAAAAACATACCATGCACATGGACTCAGCAAAAAAGCTGGAGTATCCATCCTCATTTCCGATAATGTGGACTTCAAGCCAAAGTTAGTCAGAAGGGATAAAGAAGGTCATTTCATACTGCTTAAGGGAAGCATAAATCAGCAAGATATAACAATCATAAACATCTATGCCCCAAACAGTGGCTCATCCATGTATGTCAAGCAAATCCTTCTCAATTTCAGAAACCAAATAGACCATAACACAATAATACTAGGTGATTTTAACACGCCTCTCTCACCACTGGACAGATCTTCCAGACAAAAATTGAACAAAGAAACCATAGATCTCAATAACACAATCAATAATTTAGACTTAACGGACATTTATAGAATATACCATCCAACCAAGAGCGAATACACTTTCTTCTCAGCAGCACATGGATCCTTCTCTAAAATAGACCATATATTATGCCACAAAGCTAATGTTAGCAAATACAAGAAGATAGAGACACTACCATGTATTCTATCAGATCATAATGGATTGAAGTTAGAAATAAATGAAAGAGTAAAACACAGAAACTATTCCAACATCTGGAGATTAAACAATATGCTATTATATGATGAATGGATAACAGAAGATATTAGGAAGGAAATTAAAAAATTCTTAGAGGTAAATGAGAACAAAGAAACATCATATCAAAATCTCTGGGACACTATGAAAGCAGTACTTAGAGGGAAATTTATTTCATGGAGCGTATTTAATAAAAGAAGTAAAACTCAACAAATAAGCGACCTAACACTACAGCTCTAAACCCTAGAAAAAGAAGAACAGAACAGCACCAAAAGTAGTAGAAGACAGGAAATAGTTAAACTCAGAGCTGAAATCACAAAATTGAAACAAAAGAAACAATACAAAAAATTGACAAAATAAATAGTTGGTTCTTCGAAAAAATATACAAAATTGATAAAATTTTAGCCACACTAACAAAGAGAAGACGAGAGAAAACCCAAATCGCTAAAATTCGGAATGAACAAGGAAATATCACAACAGACATGAGTGAAATACAAAACATAATTAGAAGCTATTTTGAAAATCTATACTCCAACAAAATAGAAAATTTCGAAGACATCAACAGGTTTCTAGAGACATATGAATTGCCTAAACTGAACGAGGAGGACATAAACAATTTAAATAGACCAATTTCAAGTACTGAAATAGAAGAAGTCATCAAAAGCCTACCAACAAAGAAAAGTCCGGGACCAGATGGGTTCTCAACCGAGTTCTACAAAACCTTTAAAGAAGAGCTCATTCCAATACTTCTCAAAGTATTCCATAAAATAGAAGAGGAGGGAACCCTCCCAAACTCATTCTATGAAGCCAATATCACACTGATACCTAAACCAGACAGAGACTCGTCAAGGAAAGAAAATCTCAGACCAATATCCTTAATGAACATCGACGCAAAAATTCTCAACAAAATTTTAGCAAATCACATACAAAAACATATTAAAAAGATAGTGCACCATGATCAAGTGGGTTTCATCCCAGCGATGCAAGGTTGGTTCAACATCAGGAAATCAATAAACGCAAAAAAAAATAATAATAAATAAATAAAGGTTCAATTTTTTTTTTTTTTTTTTTTTTTGTGGTGCTGGGGATTGAACCCAGGGCCTTGTGCTTGCAAGGCAAGCACTCTACCAACTGAGCTATCTCCCCAGCCCCTCAATTTTTTTTTTTAAAGAAGTACATGCTAAGTATGTGGGTGTGCAGAGGAAGACACAATCATCTCCTGCAGAGTGTATTAGTGAAGATGCAGCAGAAAAACTGGGATTAGCTTGCAAGTTAGAGAAGAGGAAAGAAAAGTGTTTTTCATTGCAGACAGTAGGAGAAGCATATGCCAACTGAAAGATCTGTATGTATTTAGGAATCTGGTAGACAGTCATTCAATTTTGCTAAAGCATGGAGGACTAGCAAAGGTGCTTGGAAGGTTGGTGGGCACTAAATACTAAAATGTTGAAGACCAAGTATCTTAACCCATTTTCTGTTGCTATAATAAAATACCTGAGACTGTGTAATTTATGAAGAATAGACATTTACTTGGCCCATAGTTCTGGAGGCTGGGAAATCCAAGAGTGTGGCGCTGGCATCTGGTAAGAAACTTCATGACATGGCAGAGGGCATCACGTGGTGAGACACAGCAAGCATGCTGGCTCAGAACTCTCTTCCTCTTCTTACAAACTCTCTAAAGCCATCTCACAAACCTCATCTAAAGCACTTGCCTAGCATATGTGAGGCACTGGGTTCAATTCTCAACATTGTATATAAAAAAATAAAGGTCTATTAACAACTACAAAAATATTTTAAGAAATAACAAAATAAATAAAAACCCACAAAACTGATTTTAAACATGCATCTGCACACAATCACTGTGCTTATAAATAGGCTATATTTACATGCACACATACTGTAATAAATCACATATGCTGATTGTAATTCTCTTCAGCTAATAGTGTTGGGAATTTGTTCCATGAACTATGCAAAACGAATAGAATAAATAGAGCCAGGAAAAAAAAGCTCTGCCTCATTCCATGAAAAAGTACTTGGAGTGTGAGAGTGTGTGAGTGTGTGTGTGTGTGTGTGTGTGTGTGTGTGTGTGTGTGCGCGCGCGCGCACATGACTTTGGAATGCACTGTGCAGCAAGAAGCTTAAAACTATAGATGGATTTCTCAAATTCCTCCGAGGAATCAGACGGTTTCCTGTAACTCTGCTTGCATTGTAGCTGGGATTAGTGATGAATGCAGGGACTGCTGATGATACATGGGAATTCACTGGGTTTGTCTATGGAAAAAACCTGGCAGTTTCAAGGACAGTGACATTTTAGAAGCTTTAAAACAGGATGAGCTAAAGTAATATTTGTTAGACTGATTGCTTCTCCAGCCCTCCCTTTCATCATCCAGTCAAGTCTATTGATTCTACCTCCTAATCATATTTGAAGTCTGCACTCCAGCCTCACTCCCACTGTCACCCCCAAACTCAACTCAAACATCTTTTTTGACCACAGCATGCCTAGTCAGAGTTAGGTCCCTTTTTTTTCCTATACAGGCATGTTGGTCAATTGCCTGCTTTGGAGATGACCCTTCTCAGAGAGTTTGTTCCCATGTTCCTTGCTGAAGAAATAGCAGGCATATGACTCCTGCTCCCAGCCATGTCTAGACCTGACCCCAGACTGACCTATGAGATTCTCTTTCTTAAGAATTTGGATTTAGCACCCAGTCATTCTAATGAGCTGTGTTGGATCTGAAGATAGCTTGAGGCCACTTGCAGGAAGCCAAACTGAACCACATGAAAACAAATGAAATCAGTCTGGAGAAAGAGAAAGGACTCCGTGTGTCAAGGTAAGTGGAAGAATGAGAGAGATGGCAAAAGGAGAGAGAGAGAGAGAGAGAGAGAGAGAGAGAGAGAGAGAGAGAGAGAGAGAGAGAGAGAGAGAGAGAGAGAGAGAGAGAGAGAGAGAGAGAGAGAGAGAGGGAGGGAGGAAGAGACTTGTAGCTACTCTGATTCCTAAGTGTTCCTCGTCAAAATTCCTGGATGCACTTCTTGCCTGGGTTCCAAGACATTTCCCTACTGATAATCCCCCCTTGATTTCAGGCAGTTTGAAGTAAGTACTATTCTTTGCACCAAACCTGACTTGACACTCCCCAGTATCTATTCTACGCTCTCTCTTAACCCTTATCATATTATACTGCTGCTGTTTATTTGCTGTCTCCCTTACTGGGTTTTGAACTTCCTTGAAGGCAAGAGCTTTGTCCTGTTCTTCTTTTGGATCTCTGACACTTGGAAGAGTGACTGCCATGTAGAAAATATTCAGCAAATGTTTAGAAAGTTCTTTTAGAGTTAGGGGTCAACCTTTTCACAACTTGCATGATTCTGCCTTAGTGGGACTCTATTTTTCCATCAATTTTTTTTTTTTTTTTTAAGTTGTAGAGGGACACATACCTTTATTTTATTTATTTTTTATGTGGTGCTGAGGATCCAACCCAGTGCCTCCCAGGTGCTAGGCAAGTGCTTTACCACTGAGCTACAACCCAAGCCCTTTTCCTCTGGGTTTTGACAATACAGATGTTAAGCACAAGCAATTGCTTCTGAACTGTTCAGGGCATCTCAGAGTACTATACTAGCTGTTAAATACCAGACTCCTGGGCTGGAAGGGACCTTGAGGGGCCATTGGTCCATGAAAGCTTGACATTGTTTCACTGTGGAAGATTGCCTACTGGCTTTTATTTTAAAACATTGTCTAATTTCACATGCACAAAAAATTGTAGCGATTCTAATGGAAAGTTGAAAATAAAAAATCCCCAACATCATGACTGCAATCAAGTATGTGCCAGTCCCTATTTGTATACGTTTATATAACTTTTACAGGGTTATAGTCATCATTCAGATAAAAATGTTTCTTTTTAATTTAACAATCAATCATTATTTTTCCATGTTGATACAGGACTTAAGAAGTTGTCACCATTCCATAAAGCCTTAATTGATTAGATATACCTTAAGATACTTAAATTCTCCTACTATGGACATTCACATTGGTTTTTCTCTCCCTTCCTTCCATTAGGAATGTGGTTTCCTTGGACATCTCTGCATAAATTCCTCTTTCCCTTTAGTTTGATTCTTTTAGAATGCTTCTGCCCACATCCTGGTTACTGGTACACAATTTTGCTTTTATCCAACAACAAGCATTTGCTGAGAAGCTGCTATTTCAGCTGCTAAATGCAGAGACACATTGATGGAGATAATATTGTGGCGCTCAAAAAGTTCTCTCTCTTAGTGATGGAGAGAGATACCTTAACAGGTAAATTAAACCGTGGCAAAGAGCTGTAACACAGGGAAGAACAAGTCATCTGCAAGGGTGCTCCATCTGCTGTGTTTCTTTTCTTTTTATTTTTTCTTTTTAGTTATAGATGGACACAAAATCTTTATCTTATTTATTTAATTTTATGTGGTGCTGAGGATCAAACCCAGTGCCTCACATATGCTAGGTGAGCACTCTACCACTGAGCCACACCCTCTGCCCCCATCTGCAGTATTTCTTACTAAAGGGTGTCTTGTGTTCCCTGCCCAAAGCAATGTGTGGTAATGCCAGCTTCCATGCAGTCTCTCCATCCTAAATGTAATTCCTAAAGACATTCAAAGGAGGATATTTGAAACTCCACTAGCCGTAATAATGATCGTATATTAAATTCTTTTCATGTTCCATTAATCCTCTTAAAAATAATGGGAGGTGGGTTATTATTGCCCCACTTTACAGAATAGGAAACAGAGGCTCAGAGATGGAAAACAATTTGTCAGAGTGACATAGCTAAAAACAAGTCACAGAGGTGGGCTACGAGTTCACCCAGTTCAGCTCTGCAATCACTTTATCTCTTGGAGCTAATCGAGCACCATTAGAAAAATCCTTTACAAACTGAAAGCCCCTCTCATGGGGACAGGGGGCACAGTTGGGTTCTATTCTCTGCAAATGTAAAGCTTTATTTAGACTGGAATGCCCAGTTTCAAGTCTATTTAAATGTATTCTCTTTCTATATCAACCTACTTTGTCAGGTTGTCTTCCATCGTTAAAGGTTAAAGCCATGGGCGTGGTGGTGCGCTCATGAGATTACACCCGTAATCTCAGCTACCTGGGAGGCTGAGGCAGGAGGATCTCAAGTTTGAGGCCAGTCTCAGCAACTTAGTCCAACCCTGTCTTTAAATTAAAACATAAAAAAGGCTTTGGGGTGTAGCTTAGTGGTGGAGAACCCCTGGATTCAAACCCAAGGGAAAGAAAGAGAGAAAAAGAAAAAAAAAGCAGTGTTCATTCATCAGCTAGTATTTGGATAGTGGTTCCGAAACACCCTCTGATTGAGCGATACTGCCAAAGTACTTGAGAGCAAACAGGGAAGAGCACATTCTTTCCCTCCTTTGTGATCTTCCTGGAAAGTAATATTTGTCCCTCCTTTGACATTTCTATTTCCAATCAGGACAATGTATGTAATATTGCATACATAAATATGTAAGCACATGTGAGCTCACGTGGATACAAACATGTAAGTGCTCACAAGTATTTCCTGGGTAAGGAATTACTAGCACTGAACCTGCATGTAAATAGAAAGAAGTTGTCTTTGGCTAGGCTCCCAAGAAACAGTCCCTGAGACTGGGGTTCATGAGCAAGAGATTTATTAAGGAAATGCTCCCAGGAGGAACCATAACCGAGCAGAGAAACAGAACAGGGAGGTGGGAAGCACTGAGCAAAGGTGTGAATCCAGGGGAAGCTTCTGCTTCAGCCTGACCCCAGGGAGCTCTAGAATGTTAATTTACACCTCTGCTGCAGCTCAGGCGAGGCAAGGGAGCTGAATTTTGGTCCTCCTTTATCAGGCAGTTGCTGGCTTTGGGGATATAACTCTGTTCATATTCAACTCTCAGGACTTGGACACAACAAATCCAGCAGTCCTTGGGGGAATTCTCTGAAGAGGATGGCAGATGCAAGCTGCTAGAAGGAAAACAGGCAGAAGAGGGAGATGGCATACAGAACACGTCAAGGGCATCCTGCTTGGAACCGTGACCTCTCCAATATCCAGTGCCCAGTGGTTAAGAGCACAGTCCCTGGAAGCAGGTCGGATTTGCATTCCAACTTCACTATACTACATACATAACCTGTCCCTTCGAGCACCTGGTCTTCTCCTTTGTAAAATGAGAACAGTGTCTTTTAGGGAGAGTGTAAAGATTTCAGATCTGTTATTGAAAGGGTTGTCTTGATGACTATCACAAACAGGTGCTCAGTAAATGGTATCTATTAGTTCTGACTTGACACAAAGATAATTTTTAAAATGCTGTCAGCCCATATTATGCCATGATAAATTATACAGACAGAAGAGGCAGTCTTCCTCTTACCTCAGAGAGACCATCAGTCTGGAGATCAGAAATAAGCTTATTTTCTGAAAAGCCCATCTCCTACTTCTGCCTGTTTTCCATGCAAGCAGGAGGAAACTTTGTTCTTATTCACCAATGCTTTTTTATTTTTAACTCTTTTATAATGAAAATCTTTGAACAGATTATAAAAAGTGAGAAGAGAGCATAATGAGCCCCTGAAGAGTATGAGACAGCCAGTTCCAACAAAATCATCAGTTCAGGCCAGTCTTGTTTCATCTGCGCCCCAACACAGCCCTCCCTCCTGTATTATTTAGAAGCAAAGACTCGAAATTCTATCACTCCATCCACAAATATCTCAATACGTATCCCTAAAGGATAAGGACTCTTTTATTTTAATTGTTAAATTAGCATATCCTAAAACTGCTTTTTGGCAGCATGTACAGTTCCATGAATTCTCACATGTACAGATTTGTGTAGCCATTGTTAAAACCAGGATGCAGAGCAGTCCCATCACCCCAGAGAAGTCTTTTTTTAATCCATAACTATAATACCATGATCATCACACCTTTAAAATTGACAGTACACATAGACCTTTTTTTTTTTTAAATATATACTGGGGATTGAAACCAGGGGCACTTTACCACTGAGCTACCCCCAGTACTTTTTTTGAGACAGTCTCACTAAGTTGCTGAGGCTGACCTCGAACTTGCTATCCTTCTGCCTCAGCCTCTTCCGTCACTGGGATTATAGGTGTACACCACCACACTTGGCAACAAATAGACTTTTCCCCCCCATTAAAAATAAGTGTTCTAATAAGTTGCATATGACAGTAGAGTGCATTCTGACACAACACATCATACATAAATGGAGTATAACTTCTCATTCTTCTGGTTGTACATGATGTAGGATTACACCTGTCGTGTAGTCATCTATGCACATAGGGTCTTAATGTCTGATTCAGTTTACTATCCTCTCTAGCCCCATATCACCTCTTCTCCCTTCACTCCCTTCTGCCTAATCAAAGTACCTCTATTCTTCCCTAGCTCTCCACTTATTGTGTATGTTAATTTACATAGCAGAGAAAACATTTGGCCTTTGGTTCTTTGGGATTGGCTTGTTTCACTTAGCATGATATTCTCCAGCTCCATCCATTTACCAGCAAATACCATAATTTCATGCTTCTATAAGGCTGAGTAACATTCCATTGTGTATACATACCACATTTTATTTATCCATTCATCTGTTGAAGGACACCTAGGTTGGTTCCATAGTTTAGCTATAGTGAGTTGAGCTGGTATAAACATTGATGTGGCTGTATCTCTGTAGTATGCTGATTTTAAGTCCTTTGGGTATAGGCCGAGGAGTGGGATAACTGGGTCAAATGGTGGTTCTATTCCAAGTTTTCTGAGGAATCTCCATACTGCTTTCCATTGTGGTTGCACCAATTTGCAGTCCCACCAGCAATGTATGAGTGTGCCTTGTTCCCCACATTCTTGACCCCATTTTTTGGTGTGTGAATTGAAATATATTTTTCCTATTTAGCAGCCTCTTCATTGATAGAAATTAAAGTCCCTCCAGGATGTGCTTTTCATTTTTTGCTTGTACTTCCTTTTTTAATTTCTCCAAGATCATCTCTGCAGTTGTAGAGGCCAAAAGTTTCACCACCTTTTCATGAGATTTACCACCCTTATTCAAAACCACATCACTTCTCCTGAGTTCTACAACCTTGTAAAAATTACCCACAAGCTCAGGGTTAGCCTCTCCCTCTGACAGAGGTGCTACAGTAACTACATTTCCGGTTTCAGCATTTTGTTTGGCATGGATGCCACGGCGACACAACCTTTAGGATCGACTGCCTTGGGACCTAAGGGAGGAGGTGGCCTCTCTGGTTCCTTGCTTTGGCTTCTGCCCTTGGTTGTCGCGCTAGCTTTCCTAGGCCTCTGGGCGCCAGAAGAGGAGGCCCGGGTGCCCAGTCCCGCCCAGAGATGCCAAAACCCACCAGCGAGCCGCACCATCCTCCTGGGAAGGCACCACTAGGTGGCCTGGCGCTGGAAGGTGCTCTTACAAATAAACTTTTAAGGATAAACATGATCTTATTTCTCTACAATCATGGGTGGTCTCCCAAAGTGCTCCAATTTATAGTGTTCCTTTTGCAAAGGAAACATTCATGTCTCACACTCAAATGTGCCATAGTAGAACATGTTCTAAGCACACCTCACCCTTGCTTCTGACAAGAGTTCCAAATTTGGTTACAATTAATTCATTTTCTACTGCATATAATCTTCCTGCTCCATACAGATCTCTCTCTCTTTTTTTTTTTTTTTTGGATAGGCATTTTCCCCCATTTTCTTTATTTCTTCTTTTTTCTCCCTGGCACTGAGATTGAACCCAGGGGCACTTTACCCCTGAGCTATATCCCTGGTCCTTTTTTTTTTTTTATTCTGAGGCAGGATCACAACTAAGTTGCTGAGGCTGGCCTGGGATTTGCAATCCTCCTGCCTCAGCCTCCTGAGTAGCTGGGATTACAGGCCCAGTACCTCTACTCCCAGCTGATAGATATTTTGTCACACCTTCAGTTCTCCTATTTAGTAGAATGAGCCACCTTAACATGATTGTTCAGAGTGATAGAAGGTAGAGTGGTCTTAGGTTTTTGCTGAATGACACCAAATTTTATCAAAAATATCTCAAATACTGCTTTTATTTCTTAGGTAAATAGTTTAGAATCTTAGCATTGGAAGGGAACTTTAAAAACCTTTTGCTAAGAAACCCTCACTTCATGGATGAAAAAAATCAGCTTAGAGAAGTTTTGAAATTTGTAACAGGCACACAGTTGGTTAGGAAAAGAGCTGGAACTAAACTTGAGGGCTCTTTCCATCATACCACGTTGTTGAGTAGGCTTTCTCCTCCAACCCTGCTGTCCCCTGATTGTGCTTCCCTTACCACTTGCCTGTCCATATGCCACGAATAGCACTTAAGAATGCTCAAGCACACACACACACACACACACATACACACGCACACACACACACACAGAGTGCTTTCTAAAATGTCCAGAAAAGGCTAATCTGTAGAGGCAGAAAGCAGATTAATGGCTGCCCAGGGTTATAAGAACAAGGATTCACTGCAAACTGGCATGAGGAAACTTTTTGGGGTGATATAAATGTTCTAAAACAGGATAGTCATGGGGTTTGCCCAACTCTAAATTTGCTAAAATTGCACACTTAACACAAGTGAAGTTTATGGTGCCTGCATTAAATTATACTTCAGTAAAACTGTTCTTAAAAAAACCCAGCTGCATGGAGATATTTAATGGTCTCTTATAATAACACATCTGAGAGTAGCAATGGCTGTTCAGTTCAGCTGCTCCCCGATGTGCTCAGACTCCCGTTCCCCTTGTTTCTAGTCCACCACCCTGAGCACTTTGGCCTTTTCTTTTCTTGCTTCTCTTCTCATGGTGCCAACATAGTTGCTGCAGCTCCAAAACAGGTCCGAAGACCCAGCAAGAGAGAGGGTGGTGTCAGTGAGTTCTTTGTGTCCTCCCCTCCCTTGAATAAGAGGAAGTTCCAGCCTGACCTCTTCCGACCTCTAATTGGGCAGAATCATGTCGCCACCCCCACATGCAAGAAAGGCTAAGAAAGCTAGGAGATAGCAAAGGAGGGTGAAGTTATCATGATTGTCATAGTGCTGGAATTGGTCACATGAACTCCCCGAACCAAAGTCAAGTTCTGTTGGCGAGAGAAACGCTTCAGGAGGCTGGGTAGGGGGTGGGCATGCTGGGATGGGTTGAGTGGGCAGCTCAGAGTGTCTGCCACACCAGCAAGCTCAAAAGGTGCTAAGGACGTTATAACTTGTTCAGAGTTTTTATAGCATGATAATTACAAGCGCAAGTGCTGGAGAGACGTCTGAGGTTCAAGCCCAATCCACTGCTGTGAACTGAATTGTATCCCCCACCCCAATTCATATAATGAAGCCCTACCCCCAATATCTCAGAATGTGACGGTTTTTTAAAAATTTATTTGCATTGTAAACAAATGGGATACATCTTGTTTCTGTGACAGTTTTTGAAATAAGACCTGTAAAGAGGTGATTAGTTAAAAGAAGGCCATTAGGGTGGCCCCTAATGGGATCTGACTGGGGTCATATAAAAAGACAAGACACCAGAGGCACACAAAAGGGTTGACCAGGTGCATAGACAGCAAGAGGACAGCCATCTGTAAACCAAGGAGAGAGACCCTAGAGGAAACTGCTCCTGCTGGCACTTTGATCTTGGGCTTCCAGCCTTCAGAACTGTGAGAAAAGAAGTTTCTGTTTAAGTCATCCAGACTCTGGCATCTCATTAAAGAAGCCCTAGCAAACTAACACGCCCAGTCAGTTCACTGTGTGACCTTAGGTGAGTTAATTGGCATTCTGTGCCTGTCTCTTTCATTGTAAACTGGGGATAACAGTAACACCTGCTTCATAGACTGATATGAGAACTAAATGAGTTAGCCCATATAAAGAACCTTGAACAGTGCCTGCCATATGGTCAGCATTATTGGAGCGAGAGCACCATGTATGTGTGGGATTATATGTAAATGTATGATCTTGGCATATCTTATCCACTGTCATCTTTTCAGTCAACAAATGTTTATTGAATGTTTAATATGTGCTGGACAGTGAGCTGGACATTTTGGAGAAAACTACAAACAAGGTAGACTGCCTCCTGACTTTGCTGAGCTTGTATTCTGATGGGAGAAATCAACAATAAATAAGTTGACAAATACAGAAACAAGAGAATTAAAGACTATGACAAAATGAATGAAATATACATAGTGATGAAATGAAAGGAAGAACTTCTATTAAGGGAGGGAATAGGGAGCAACTAAACTGAGATCTGCCTGGTAAGATAATCAGCCACATAAGTAGCCAAGAGAAGAAGTTTCCAGGCATTAAGAACAGTTGGTGCAAAGGCCCTGGTGAAGGAAAGAGTTTGGTCTGATCCAGACAGATCCAGCAGCCAGAGTGAGGGGGCGGGTTCTGGATGAGGTGAAGTGGTGTCTAGGCCCCAGGCCACAGCACACTTTGTTGGCAGGGGAAGTCACTTGGGTTTTATTCCTAGTACAAAGGAGAACCATTAATGAGAGGCATGGTGTCTATAATGTGTTTTTTAATCAGTGAGGTTACTGTGTGAAGAATGGATTGAGAGGAGACAAGAGAAATTGCAGAAACCAGGTGCAGTGGCACATGCCTGTAATCCCAGCAGCTCAGGAGGATAAGGCAGGAGGATTTTGAGTTCAAAGTCAGCCTCAGCAAAAGCAAGGCACTAAGCAACTCAGTGAGACCCTGTCTCTAAATCAAATACAAAATAGGGCTGGGGATGTGGCTCAGTGGTCAAGTGCCGCTGAGTTCAATCTCTGGTACCCCCTCAAAAAAGAGTAGATGTAGAGACCAGCTGTGAACAGGTTGAAGGAGAGTGGTGGCAAAGAATAGAAAAAGGCATCGACTGGACCATTTGTGGTGTGTGTGTGTGTGTGTGTGTGTGTGTGTGTGTGTGAATGACAGTCATGTGCTCACCATTGTGCTGGCTCAGTGGAGGACTTCAAGCTCTTATGGATCTTCTCATCTTGGACCTGGACTGCCCTTCCCCTTTACCACCACTAGTAGGTATCAAGATGCCCACCTTGACCTCCAGGTAGTGCTTATGGGTGGGCAGCAAGGTCCAGGGACATCATACAGGTATGATACAGGCATCCACGTGAGGAGGTCAGAGGAGAGGCAAGCATCCCTGAAGGAAGGACAGGCATGTGCCAATCATGGTCAATTGTTCATGAAGACATCAAGACAACTGGGCACTGATTCAGAGACTGATTGGCACTGCTGATAAATAAAGCTTTCTCTGGACAACACCTGACTTCAAATCTTTCTTAACTGTCCTGATCCCCGGTCCCCTCTTTTACGGTCCCACAGTAATGAAGAGAAACTTGTTTTACAAGTATTAACCTAAATCTGTCTTAAGTTAGGAGTATAAAGTGAATTTCAACTTAAAATGTTTTCAATTTGTGATGGTTTTTTTGGTATGCAACCCATCCTATGTAAGTCAAGGAGCATCTGTATTTATGATTTTGTTTTTCTTTTTTTGAAGTGGATGATTCTTATTGCTCTGTCTAGGGCAAGGGCAAATGGGGAAGATTTCCATATGGCAGAGGTAGTTGTGTTGATATTTTCAAATATTAGCCAGACCTGTACATATCTGTACAATTGGAGCCTTTCTTCTAGATGAGAAAGGCTAGCCTAACTTCAGGATGCAGAGGGAGCAGGACTTGTCCCTCCACCTCGCAGGCGTGGTTTGGTTAGAGCTCCACTCAAGGGCAGTGGTCAGAAGAAGGTCACAAGTAGCCCCACCAATTACAGCTTGTAAGACCTGAGCCAGCCCGGCCCCTCTGCCAACAAGGACAGAGGCTGGCTGCCTGGCAACCTTGATGATCCCAACCCATTTCATGTTAGAAGTTTTAATTAATCAATCCAGGCTGCTCTCGGTGTTATTTCTAATCAGGTTTCATCTGTGTAAATCTACAAATGAGGAAGGACAGAGGACACCACAGTGACTTTCTCAGTCCAAAAGTAAATGGGTGACCCTGTATCTAAAGCCAGAGTCTGTGTGAGCTAGAAGATTGTTTTAGGTTCACGACTTTAATTTTACAGCTGAGACCCACAGAATTTGACTGACCCAAGACAACAAAGTCAGCTAGTAATGCAAGAACTCTCTTGTCAGTTTCCAGACGGGAGGCTATTAGGTGGAGTGTAATTTAATTGGTCTGACTTGACTTCCTCAGGGACCTCCTTCCACCCAGTACCCAAGAGCCTGTTGTCTTGCCTATTGGCAAAGCTAAATGGCCCCTTGCAAAGTTGTACTGTGGAGTTAAACTCAGTCTTACTAAATCTCGATGATGCATGCCAAATGGTGGAAAGCATCAGAGAAAACTAAAACAAGGGCACTTCTGTTACTCTCAAATACTGTATCTATAGTGACAAAAACTGCTAACAAAGGATGGCCAAGGAGAGGTCCAGCCAACACCTCTCAGGGAAAGGATGGAGTCAGCCTGCGTTTCCAAGGCTCAGGGCGCTGTGGGCTGGAGGGGCCCTCTGAGGGGAGAGTGGAGAGGGGACACCATGGAGATGGGATGTCTGAAGGCCAGGGCCGAGGACGCAGATGGTAGTGCTGCATGCCTACCTTTCAATTGTTGCCTTTGAAGGAGCAAAAGGTGAGGGAAGGAATGAAGGTGTATATGCAGTGCTGAGCTGCATGTAAAAATCGAACGGGGCTGGACTTGGTGGTGCACACCTGTAGGCTGAGGCAGGAGGATCGGAAGTTCAAACCCAGTCTCTGCAATAAAAAGAGACCCTGTCTCAAAATAAAAAATCAAAAGGGTTGGGGATGTAGCTCAATGGTTAAGTGTTCGTGGGTTCAACCCTCAGTAATAAAAAAAAAAAAAAAAAAAAAAAAAATTCTGACAGGTTCGCACAATGGCTGCCATGGTCTGAGACTGCAGGGCTGGTCTCAGGAACCTATCCTGAAATGCACAGCCCAAGGTTTATTATTAACTCTGTCCTAGGAGATGTCCCCAGGTGAGTTTGGAATCCATCAGTGTACTTTCTTCCATAGGTCACCGTGGTTCCAACAAAGGTGGGCAGGCTTTCACCCTTGAAATCCCAAGTGTTCAATGCAGGTGCATTAAAATAGGTTGGAAATCATAATTGGTACCTTAGCTATATTATTATGTTAATATCATTATATTATAATTATGTGATATTTAAGTTTTTGTGGGTGTTCCACTTCTGGGATGGGGGCACAGAATGGGTTATGGAGAAAAGGGCAGGAAGAGGAAGCAAATATCCTGGGGTTGGGGTGGAGAGAAAAGATTCAAGCTTTGTGAGCCAAGAGGCAGCACCAGCTTTTGAGGAAGAAGATGGGAGTGTTTGGAAGCTAAGTAAGCAGTCATGGAGTGCCTGTCTTCTGTGTGGAGAACTGAGCTAGGATAATGGGTCACTGAGTGAGCAAAGCAGAGGTCCCTTTTCACAGCCAGCACGCTGTCCCTGATTGTGTGGGTCTGAGACTCGCTGTGTTCTTAGTAACAATTGTTTCTGTGCATCTGCTTCAATCAGCAGCCTCCAACCTGCTCACCTACCAGGTCCCAACACGTCTCAGGGGTGGTCGGGGAGGAGTGCTGGCAAATTATGAACTGTTATGAAGATGTTAAAAGTGACTTAGCTCAACAACTTTTTGGAGGCCAGTATTACCCACGACACGGAAACTAAAGATAGCGAAAGATAACACCTATGAATTACTATTCTTGGTCGTAAAGGGTATTATTCATTTCAATGCTTCCCTAATTTTTCCTCTAAATGGTTTATTGTTGCATAAATATACCTCTCTAAGGGTCTAGAATGCATGTTTGTGTTAACACAGGCTTAAATTCCATGTTAACAAATACTAATTCATCACCCACTGGATAGAAGGCAGCGTACCTGCTTCTATGAGGACATTCTCACGTCTCACTGAAATGTCTATGAGTCTGCTCCCCCGGTTAAAGCACAGTCCCTCTATGCAGTGTGCATCTCTCACTCATGCCTGTGTCCCCACTGCCTTGCACAGGCTGTTTCCATCATAGGAGGCATTTAACACTCTGGAGGAATTGTATTAAATTGTGTGCACACCTTTAGTGGAAGTCTGCGCTTTGAGAAGTGAAAGTAAAGGAATGGAAATTAAGAGGTGAATTTGAGATGGCTTTAGGCATGTGTGCACAAGAAGGGGCAACAGTAATTAGAAGTAAGGCCAGGGAGTGGGATAGGGACTGGCCATGCCAAACAGCTGGAATATCGTTTGTAGCCAATTAGTAATATCAAAGTATTTGGGAACAATGAGAGATTCTTTTCATATTTTTTAAGAAATAAAATTCTTTCAAAATCCAAATGTACATCAGCTATGACTGCTTTTTACTGTGACAAATTAACCTTCTCTCTCTCTCTCTCTCTATCTATGTCTCTCCTTTTGGTGATGCTAGGGATTGAACCAAGGGCCTTTTGCATGATATAGGCTAGGGCTCTATCACTGAGTTACACACACTGGCCATAACCTGACTTTGTTTAAATTTAAACAAAGAAGGGAATTAGTGGCTTGTAAAACTGAAAAGTCCAAAAGTAGGGTGGACTTCAGGTTCAATTTCATCAAGATCCCACTTTCACTTCTCTGTGATTATCTTGGCTTTTTCTTCTTCCATGTAGAGCCATTATCTCCAGACTGGTTTCTTTTGTGGTTGCAAGATTGCTACTAAAAAAACCAGGGATTTTTTGATCCTTTCTCTATCCATTAGTGAAAAGTCCCAAGTTTCACTCTTATTAGATCAATTTAGGTCTCATTCATCCATAAACAAAGTAATGAAGCTACAGAGTCTATACCCATAGCCAACACCAATACACCCAAGCTGCATGGCTACCACACACTAGGAGAAGGCTGAGGAGGCACATGTTTACTACAATATGGCAGAATACAAGTCTAAGGCACAGAAGAAAGACGGATAAAAAGAACAGCATGGGAGAATTTGTTTTCCCTCATTAAAATTATCAAAGTAGAGTAGTATTGGCACAGAGGGCCTAGAAATACTATAAATCTAAATTGATATTAAAATTAATTCATGACAAAGGTGACAATTTGATGGTAAAGAAGTAGCTTATTTCACTAAAAATGCTGGTAAAATTATCTATCAAACTGGCAGGAAAGCAACTTAGATCCCTATCTTCTAACATAAATAAAAATGTCAAAATATATCAGATAATTAAAAGCAAAAATAAAACCTGAAACACACACACATACAATTAAAACATTAGAAGAATACTAGAAGAATATCTCAATAACTTTGGGTTGAAAGAGACCTTCCCAAGTAAGCCCAGAAATCCAGAAGCCACTTTGAAAAGAGAGATAAAAAGAAATATTGGACCTTAAATTTAAATATTTTAGTCAAAAACATCAAAATCAAAGTCAAAGGAAAAGTGACAAACTTAAAATAATTTACAAACCTGTAATTTCAGGTATATGGGAGGCTAAGGTAGGAGGATCAGAAGTTTGAGTCCAGCTTCAGCAACTTAGTGAGTCCCTGTGGGGATGTAGCTCAGTGGTAGAGTGCCTTGGTTTCAATCCCTAGTATCCCTCAAAAAACTATTAGATGTATAATAGAGAATGGAGTATTATCCTTGTTTTTTTTTTTTAAATATTTTTAGTTGACAATGGACCTTTATTTTTTATTTATTTATTTATTTGTATGTGGTGCTGAGAATCAAACCCAGTGCCTCACACATGCTAGGTAAGTGCTCTGCCACTGAACCACAACCCCAGCCCTGGAGTATTATCCTTAATATATAAATATTTCCTTGTAATTATTCCACAGAAAAACAGTAGTCAGAGAAATGGAAAGAAAGAAGCAAATTGGTAATTCAAAAATTTTAAAATTAATGATAACCATCAGTCTTGGAGGGGTGTAAAGAAACTGGTATCTTCATACATTATTGGCAGTGGTGTAAATTGTTACACCCTTCTTGAAAAGATATCTGGAAACATCTACAAACACTAAAAATATATACCTTTTGAATAAGAAGACTCATGTTTAAGAATTACACAAATAAAACACAAGTACATAAGTATATGTATCCTGTACATTGTTGGCAAAAAATAGAAAAACATAAATGTTTATCAGTAGGACTGTGGTTCAATAAACGTGATACATCCAAATTATGGACTATTACTAAGGTGTTAAAATGTCAGCCTAGTTTTTGTTTTGTTTTGTTTTGTTTTGTTTGTTTGTTGGGTACTGAGGATTGAACCCAGGGCACTTAACTACTGAGCAACATCCCCAGTCCTTTTATATATTTTATTTAGAGACAGGGTCTTTCTGAGTTGCTTAGGGCCTCACTAAGTTGCTGAGGTTGGTTTTGAACTGGGGATCCTCTTGCCTCAGCCTCCTGAGCCACTGAGATTACAGGCATGCACCTCCATGCCCAGACTTAGATCAGTATTTTTGAAGCCAGGATTACCCTGGATATCAAAATCAGATGAAGATTTGAAAAGAAAACTGCAGACCAATATATGTCTTGTGAATATAGATACAAAAACCTTCAACGACATACTAACAAATCAAATCTAGCAACATATATACCATGACCAACAGGAATTTATTCCAGGAATGCAAGTTTGATTTAACATCTGAAAATACATTAGTGTAATATGTCATATAAATAGAATAAAGGACAAAAATATGATCATATCAAACACACAAGAAAGATTTGAAAAAATCTTTCACTCCTCTTGACAAAAATAGAAGAATAGAAGGCAATTTCTTCAACCTCATAAAGGCCAACTACAAAAAACCCACAGCTAATATCCTGATTTTAAAACCTACTGAAGTAATCAAGACAGTGTGGTACTGGCATGAATTCAATAGATTAGAATTTAGATCAATGGAATAGAATCAAGAATCCAGAAATAGACTCTCCCATTTGTAGTCAATTGATTTCAACCAGAGTGCCGAGACAGTTCGAGGGGGAAAACTACTTTTTTCAAGAAATGGCGCTAGGCCAACTGGATAGCCACATTCAAAATAATGAAGTTGGACCCCACCCTCTGATCATACACAAAAGAAACTCAAATGAATCAGACTTAAATGTAAGAGCGAAAACTATAAAACCCTTAGAAGAAAACACAGGAGTCAATTTGGTGACCTTGGGTTAGGCAAAGTCTTCTCAAGCGTGGCACCAAAAGCCTAAGTAACAAAGACAAAAATCAGGCAATTTGAAGTTCATCAAGATCAAAAATTCTTATGCCTGATAGGATGCCATGATAAAAAGACAACCAACAGAATAGAAGAAAATATTTGTATGCTAAGCATCTAACTATAAAGATAGCTGATGACTCAATAGTTAAAAGTCAAATAACCCCAATTTTAAAATGGGCGAAGGATTCTAATAGACATTTATTCAAAGAAGACTTATGAGTGACTAATAAGCTCATGAAAAAGTGCTCTAAAGCTGGCCTCCAGGCAAATGCCACGATGAGACTCCACTTTACTCATTAGCAGAGGTACAATTAAAAAAAAGTTTGTAAAATAGGTAATACCAATGTTGGTGAGAACATGGAGAAAGATGGTATGGTCACTTTGGAAAAAAAAAAACATTATATAGAGAGTTGCTATATGACCCAACCACTCCTCTACTATGTATATACACCAAAGAAAGGAGAAAAAAACAAAAAACAAAAAACAAAAAAAAAACAAGAGCACAAGTTCACAGCATTGTTCATAATAATCAAATAGGCAGAAAAAATCCAGATGTCTTTCAACAGATGAATGTATAAATAAAATGTGGTATATCCATTCAATGGACTATTATTTGGCCAAAAAAAAAAAAAGGAATAAAAGGAATTAAGTACGGACGCATGCTAAAACATGGATGAACAAGTTAGAGCATCCAGACACAAAAGACTATATATGTGATTCCAATTGTATGAAATATCCAGAATAGGAAAACCATGGAATAGACTCGGGGAAAGGGAGACGGGAATGGTATAGGACTTCTTCTTTGAGGTAATGAAAATGAACTAAAATTGATTATGAAGAATACACTAAAAGTCATTGAATTGTACCTTTAAATGGATTTATTGCATGGTATGTGAATTATATCTCCATAAAGCTGTGATTTTTAAAAAAGTAGTTAGCTCTCTATTGACTTTGATGAATGTTTATGATATGCTTTTAAGTTAGAGGAGACAGAAATGAACGCATAAACATATATATGCTATAACCTCATTTTATGTTAAAAAATGTGAACATAGGTTTGTATGAGCATGAAAAGATGTCCAAAGAATATATAACAGGCTAACACTGAAGGTCAGAAGGAAGAGTTTGGAGACAATGAGAGATTATTAACTCACTTATTATATGTATCTGGATTTTTTTCCACTTTTTAATTCAGCATGTAGAACTATGTATTCAAAAAGAAAGTGAAATAAAGTAAGAAAAGGACATCATTTAGAAAAGAAAATGGAGGCCCAAAAGAAAGGGGAAAGGAAGCAAAGCAAGTAGGCCCATGGAGGTGACGAGGTGAAAAGGAGACAGATTCCCAAGACCCTGTCAAAGCAGGATTAAGATGTACTTCATTACTGAGCGAAGACGAGATCACTGGAAGAGACAAAGTCACTGATTGGCTCATGAAAGATCCAGGATGGACGAGGGGTTTGGGGGCTTCTTCAGGAAAGAAATAACATTCCACAGAAGGACCCCAGTGTTAGAGGAGAGGGGACAGGGTGCCAGCTGTGGAGGACCACATCCACCTACAGAAAGCTTCCAGCAAAGAAGTATGATAGGAAGCAGTCAGAGAGCAGGAAGGAAATCCAGAAAATTCAAGGACCACTTAGGAACAAAGGCACATGTAAGTTTTGAGGACAGCAAAGTAGAGTGGGAAGTCCCTAACAGGAGACAGGGGAACCCAGTGCCTGGGAGGTCATTCATTGTGGATCTACAAGCGCCATTTTTGTTGTTGCTGGGGATGGAACCCAGGGGCCCCCAACCACTGAACCACATCCCCAGCCCTTTTTCTGAATTGTATTTAAAGACAGGGTCTCACTAAGTTGCTTAGGGTCTCTCCAAATTGCTGAAGCTGACTTTGAGCTTGTGATCTTCCTGCCTCAGTGCCTGGCTACATGGTCCATTTCAACACAGCAGGTGCCGACCCCAGATTGCTGAGAGCTCAAAGTAATGCAAAGACAGGAGGTAAAGGCGAGGTAGCAAATAGAACCCACGCCTGAGAAATTTCTCCTTGAAGAAAAGTAATGACACTGGAGCTTGCCTGAGAAAGCATGACCTAAGGAAGGTGACTTTAGGGTGGAGGAAATGCCATGTTTGTAGGCTGAGGAAGAACCACTAAGAGGGAGGGATTAGATGCCTGCTGGGAGAGGATAGGATAAAGAATAACAACTGGTAGATTTAGGCTTAGAAATAAAGTGGGGAAGCTTCATTTTTTTAAAGGTGGGAGGAGAGAGGGAGGGGGAAAGATGGAGTATTATGGGAGATAAAAAGATATGTTGCTGGGCTGGGGAAACAGCTCAGTGATAGAGGGCTTGCCTAGCACGTGTAAGAACCTGGGTTCACTCCCCAGTACTGGGGGGGTGGGGGGGGGGAAGAGAGGGTAGACGGGCGTGATTTCAAAGCACCTCCATTCAGGGGTGATATTTAGCAACTAGTGCAGAAAGGGCTCCAGTCTATCAGACACTAGCTGTCTGTGCAGCAGGATCCAAGGAGGCTCACTACGCTGTCTGGCGTTAACTTTTTAATTCAAAGGGTAAAAACTGGGTGTCAGACAACGGAGTGGCAATAAAACTAAAGGGCTAAAGCAACAATGCTTGGTTAGAACTTTCAAAGACTGGATAAGAATTACCTAAATTCCTCAAAATTAGCCATTTCTGATGGAAAGAATATTACACCAAAAAATGATCAATCTTTAGCTCTCCCATTTAGAAGGCAGTTTATTTTTTATTAAAATATTTTTACAGACTGGCATTTTAATTCATTGTACACAAATGGGGTACAACTTTTCATTTCTATAAGTCAAATAAATAAGGGATGTTTTCCATAAACTTAATGCATCTTGGCAAAAAGGTCCAAAGAAGGGATTGACCGAAATCAAAACTGTTCCTACTCTTTCAAATTAGTCTGCAGCAAAAAACAGTCACTTAGTTAAACAGGGAAAAATGGAGTTACAGTGAATTTTAGAACATGGAATCTGGCCTTTATTTGAGGGTGTTCCCTGCAGAACACCAGTCTCAGACTGCTTTGTGACTCTGCTCTCCCGGGGAGGAGGAGAGCGAAAGTGATAACACCTGACACACAAGAGAATACAGGAAAAGTGCTTGGGAATTCCCAGCTCACAATGGCTGAGTACCTAATGTGGAAACTGTCGCCAAGGCAATCATATCATCCTTAGCCACACGTTGCCTCCAAAGGACCGCACCTTGTTACTCATCAGAACCTCATTTTGGAAATACGTCTTCCTTATCATTCCAAACCATTGCTGTGCTCCCACGCCAGATATGCTGATGTGAGGGCTGCTTGCCCTGTGGAGCAGAGCCTGAAAAATTGGTCCTTGACCTATGGCATGCTGTAGCCTTTTGAAAATAGAATTTTCTGACAAAGGAGGCCTTGACAATCATATAATCTGAGTCCTTTAAAGAAGAGAAAACCTCAACAGACAGCTACGTGATGGAAGGTTAAACCAACATTGAGTACCCCAGCTCTTTAATCCAGTATCCTTAATGCTAACTTTTCTTGAGGGAAAGCTTAAATCATAATGCATATATACTCACAAAGGGGATTTCTTGACACATATCACTTAACTCAGGTAAAATGCCAGAGAAGATATCCTCAGATATTTGCTATGGTTTGCTGTATAGCCAATACACTGATCCAGCAGGACCCGTGGGTGTAAGCACGACAAAATTTCAATTCTCCCCCACCAGCCCTGTTCCAACCTGCTCCGTGGGGCTGGTTGTTTTTCTGCCATTTGGATGAATGAATGCATAGGCCCCATGAGTTACTTTCAAGTAATAAAAAGGCCTCTGGTTACTATTAGCCAAAAATACAATCTTATTACAATAATTAATATTTTTGGTACAGTGCAATAACAAACACAAAAACAAAAAGCCCTCCAAACATCAGTGGGAAAAGGGGGGTGATGTAGGCACTGTATTTCTTCCAGTTTGGCTCTTCTTTCCTCCTTTAACCCTCACTTCTGTAGGATGGAAGTGGGGAAGAGAGAGCTAAGGAGGTAGAAATGTTGGGATAACTCAAGGCAACATGGCTTCCCCTGCTCATGGCAAATGTTTCCACCTTTTCTTCTGGGTGCCTTTCTGTATTTGTTGGAACCCCATTCACTGCCCCCGCTCCCACCCCCGCTGGGGAACATCTCATTCATTCCTTTGCACGGGCAAGTTCTTATTGCCTCTGACGGGTCGCTTCAGATTCTTACCTGACTCTGGGCATCTGGAAGAACACTGACTTCTTCATGCAAGATCTCTCTGCCTTTCCAAGTGGTTCTCTTGAGCAAGATCAAAGTCAGCCCCACACTGTGTCAGGTTTAGATGCGTCTCCTAGGGGAGCGAATAACTTCCTCCATGCAGTCCCTCCTTGGTGTTCAGACCACTTTTGTCAGCTCTGCAGTCTTAGGCATGAGCCAGACACCAGTCCACAGTGTTCCCCAAATTGTAGAGGACACATATCCAGCTCTCTGAGATGTCTGCCTGAAGTCTCTCTTACCAGATGTGAGAAAAGTCCCCTCGTTGCAGAGGAAGGGCTTTTAGAACACCTACAACTTTCACCGACACCTCCCCTAACCCAAGCAACCTGGTGAGCATCAACTTCCACCCCTTTATCCCTTAAGGTAGGTGAGAGGTTAAGGGAACATATATGGTGATTCAGTATCTTGTCTGGAATGTGAGAATAGTTGGCAACTGTTACTTGGGGGCTCTGTCTAAATGGGAGAAAATAATAGCTCCCATTTAACATCCTGTTACCAAATGTATTCTTATTCTTTTTCCAATTGACCTTTGCAAGGTTTTCTTTAATAGATAGATTTTGGTAAAGATAAAATGCCATTTCAATAAGCTTTGCATAGTTTGTTTGCTTATCAGAGACTACTGGAATTACTCGTTATTGGATAAGGGTTGGTAATAACTTTGTTACACAGGGATTTTTATTATGACAGAATTCCTTGAAATTTGACCAGCAACAGGGATTTCCAGAATCTCTTCCATAGTACTTCTCAGGTCTGTTTGTACAAATGAATAAGGAAGTGATTTGAGTCATAAATAAAAACAACAAATTGCCCAAGAGAAAGAAAATGATCAGAAATATAGAGTTTCTTTGTAATTGTAAATGTTCCTCTGTCATTTCAGTTAGATAACAAATTCACTACACAAGAAAACCGCCACCCATCTCAGATGGATGCAACCTTGTGCTGGTTACCAGAGATGGGTCTGTTGACCTACAGAGCTGTGTGGTGGGGAAATCATAATGGCCCACTGTGGTCCTGTAGAATAACGATGTCCTTGAAGATTAATCTCCATCCTACTCACAAAGTTTGTGGCTGGCATCTATCTCCAGGCCTGAAGTCTTGTTTCTTTTTTGCTCATTCTTTAACTCTGTGCCCTTTCCACACAGACATTGTGGAACACTGTCATTTAAAAGAATGGGGTGAATCTTCATGCACTTTTTTTTTTTAAGATAACCAGTTCTGAAATGATTATTTTGATTTTACTTATACCCGTACATGATTTTAAAATATCTAAAGTCACATTGAATACATGGTGGATAATCAATTTTAATGAGTGGGATACCAAAAATAATAAAAGCACAATTAGGCTTATACTTTGTCTTCAGTTCTCTCCAGCTTTAGATAATAGAGCAGAACTCTTATAATATTAACAGAATCTGCTTACAGCAACCAACACTCTTTCATGGCCAGCATTTTAACATACTATTTCAAGCAGTCAATGTCACTGTCAGGAATGTAATTCATTTCACTCTTGGGGTTGATTTGGATGGACATTTTGGAGATGAAGGTGGTAATGATTTAGTACTGCTGACGAATGGCACTGAGTCCACTATCTGTACACACTCAAGTTGGTTTCTTAAGCAAAAGTGGCTCAGAAAAAAATGTGGTTGGAAGTGAAAATGAAAATTTTCAAGCAAATTAAACGTGGTGCAAGGAATTTCAAACTTCCACTGAAAAAAGGAAAAGTAAGGGCATTTTACAAACTGGGAACCCTATTCTCAAGAAAGTGATGAGTCTCATAAGCATTAAAAAACCCGTGTATGCTTTTTTTTTTATACCCATGTCCTGGCTCCACCTCGCCCCCAGTCAAGCTGTGATTCAGTTCATTTGAGGTGGACCTAGGCATTTGTATTTTTTTAAAGCCCCCACTGGTGATTCTGATGCTCAGACACAGTTGAGAGGGACCACAATTTTTTTTGGATAGATCTAAAGGTTTTAAAACAATGAATTGGAAGGAGGTCTAGCTAAAAAGCTCTCTGAGTCATCTCAGAAAGAAATGAGGGCACAGGAAGACAGAGAGTAGGAGTATCATTAGAGACTGGATTCAGGGGTGGGCCCCAAATAATTCTTAACTTTGGGAAAATCACAGACCACTTTGAGAGTCTGATGAAAGTCACAGTTACCCTCCTCAGAAAAATACTCATAGGTCAAACCCCCACCACCACCAAATTGAATGTATACTTCCAGTGGATATTATTATAGAATTAAGTTTTTTGTTTTTGTTGTTTTAAGGTAAGGAAAAACAGAGGGCCAACTGATCTCAAGAAAGTTAACAGTCCAGCAGCCAGGACAGAAGAGTTACAAGAAATCAATATGCATATACGTAGACAGTAATCACAAGCCTTGCTGGGGAACGACGGATGAGAGTTCTGGAAAAGAATGTCGAATTGGAGAATTTGAATAGGTTGAATCTGGGAGCAGTTTGAAACGTATGCTTTGAGAGGCAACAGTTTGAAAGATCGGTATGGTATGGAAGTTGCCCAAAGGAAGGCGGTCAGACTGACTAGGGCTGGTTGGACAAGGAGGGCCTACTGTGCGAGGCCACTAAGGCTGCTTTTGGAACCTAAGTTAACCATGAGCCTGTGATAAAAATGGCATTGATCCACGCTGCTGCAGAGGTCACTGGGAGGTTGGGGGTCTGAGGTAGGGGAAGGTATTAAAATGCTGATGAATACAGTTTTATGACGGACTCGGACGAAACACGCGAGGTGAAGAGCAAGCCAGCGCTGGGAGGGTGGCCTCGAAGTCCGCCGCAGTTCATCGACAGGGTCAGAAGTTGGCCCTGTTTGTTCCATACGATGAAAGAAAACCGCGGGAGAGCACTGAGTGTCGGGGAACCACATAAGCCAGTGAGCACGAAAATGAATTTTAGCTGCTATGTGCAAAAACCCTAAGTGTGGGGATAGAAGGGAGCCAGCCAGAAGGTTACAACAGGTCAGGAATAAATAACCACCAGGCGGAGGATCCCTGATTCTGTCCTTCCTTTTGTTGGGTGAGGAGCGCCAGGCAAACGCGTCCACAAAGGCTTTGGAAGGAAGCGGTTCGACCGTCCACACCCGGCTCCAGCCCCGGGTGATTATGAGGGGCCCCAGAGAGGGGGTGGTCTGAGCCCGAGACCCAGCGGGCTCTGCTCTTGGGAGAGGCCTCGCAGCGGGGACCCCAGAATAAGTCGGGGGCGGGCCACGGCGCGGCGGGAGGGGGCCGGCGCGCGGGCGGGCAGATCCCACCCCTTCCTGAAGGAAGCGCCCTCCCCACCGCGCCTGCCGCCGCCGCCGTAGCCGTCGCCGCAGGTCACGGCCCCGCGAGGCGACCGCGGCCCCGCCGCACCGGAGCAGGTAGGCGCGGCGCCCCCTCCTCCGCCCCGGCCGGCCAGCAGCCAGGGGGCGTCCGGCCCGGCTACGCGCCCAGCCCGGAGGCGGAGACCCGGGGCGGCGGGCGCTGCAGCGGGACTGGGGCGGCGGGTCCGCCGGACTGCGGGGCCCCTCTCGGCTCCGGCCCCCTCTCCAGAGCGCCGCGGGCGCGGGCCGTCCCCCTATTCCGCGGGCGCAGGCTCCCGAGCGAGTGGCGGTGTCGCTGCCGGCTCTTTGCCGCGCGCCCTGAGCGCCAGAGCCGGTGCGCCGGGTCCCCGGCGCCGCAGTGCCGTCCGCCGAGCCCCTGCGCCGCCCGCCGGCCGTGGTCCCGGCCCGGCCCTTTGACAGGTGTTCCACCCTGCGCCCTGTCCTTCGGTTATAGGGTGGACTCTAGAGAAAAGCGACCCCAAGTTTGACCTGCCGGTCCCTCTGCCATTCTGCGTTCACTTTGCTGCTAGCCAAGTCAAGTGGGCTCGGGAAGGGAAGCCGGGCATCTGGGAAGGAGACACTAACTTGCTTTGCCCTGTGCACCGCCCTTCACTCGAAACGCACAGTCTTGCTTTCCCTTTTCCTAGGCGCACACACTTGGGAAGAAATGGGATTTTCGTTTTCTCAGGGTGGCCGCGGTGGGTGGGTTACCGAGGCTCCTTGGTTATCCATTGCAATAATAAAGTGATGGACGTTTCGTTAGAGCCCTTGTTTAGTGGTTCCCCCCTCTTTAAATGAATCAAAGGGAGGATGAAGCTTTTCCAATTTTATATTCATATTCCTTTTCTCCCTGTTCATCCCTCTCCTCCCACTCCTACCCTCACAGCACTTTATTATATCCCAAACACTTCACTGATCTTTTTGGTCAGATTTATTCTGGCCAGATCATTCGTGGCTGAGCCAGGATTGTGACTTAGAATGTGATAACATAGCCCAGGTGGAACGAAAGCTTGACTTTTCCCTGCGTGATCCCATTCTGACTTCTTACATGCGTGCTTGTGTTAGGGAAGAAAACATACTAATGATATGTTAAAAAACAGAACAGAACTGTTCTTGGCTCTATTACAGTAACAAAGTGTGAAGGGCAATATTAGTTTCTACTTCTTCAGTTCTCTGCTTGAATAGAAGACAGAATTTTAGTAATGCAGGGCTGTAACTCCATTCTGGGCTGCAGTTCATCAGAAGGTTAAGCAAATGTGAATGTATAAACTCCATGGTAGCAGTTAATAAGCTGACCTACTTAAAGTTTTCTGTTTCAAGAAAAAGTTATTAGGCTTGTTACTTGTGATATTTGCAGATCAAAGAATTCTACAGTCTCAGCTCTCATGCATTAAGTCCCAAACTTTTTCTTGTATGTGACCTGGAGACACCATGTTTC
Organism: Sciurus vulgaris; assembly: GCF_902686455.1. Lineage (NCBI taxonomy): Eukaryota > Metazoa > Chordata > Mammalia > Rodentia > Sciuridae > Sciurus > Sciurus vulgaris. The sequence goes on from NC_136469.1 coordinate 77,946,893, forward strand.
CAAGATTAACTTCAGTTGTCATCTCTTAATGAACTAGAAATGTGAGTTTAATCTTCGAGGCATAAGCATAGGAATTTTAATGGTGTGCCCTGTATTTATATTTATTATATACTTATAATAAATATTTTGCAAGTGCCCCAAGTTGGAAGCTCACAAACAACATAGTAAATAAAAGGGTAAAGAAGTTTTACTAACAATAATGACTAGTTGGCATTGAGCAAACATATTAAAGTATTTGAAAAATGCATGTTTATTATAATCTGCCATTAACTGAATGCAATCTGTTTGGATTATTTAAATGACATTGCATTATCTTGGTAGCAATTGTCCAATTCATGTATTTCTCATTAAATGCCCTTTACAAGTTGCTGTGGGACAGAGATAGTTTGCCTTATGGAGTAAATTTTTTTGCATGAACAAAATAATAGTTTGTGTTTAGATCTTAGAAATACCAAAATCATGTTCATGACAACCTTGCAAGGGTTTTTTGGGCTTACTTTACCTGCTTTGTGATTGTCAAAAGGAAAGGACACTTTGTTCTGCACTGTTGGCTGCTTCCGTGGCCCACACCTCTGGCTGTACAGTGGTCAGATTAGCAAGGCAGCCTGGAGTCAGGAAGGGAGTACAGTGAATTGGCCCCTGCAATCTTAGCCATTTGTTGTTGTTACTATTATCTGATCATTTGGGATCAGTTTAGTAATCAGTTTAGCAAGACAGACACTGACAAGATAATGTAACCTGTTAGTCTTCACCTTCCTAAGGAGAATCTACAGCAGTGTGAGTCAGTACTACAGTGATGATTAGGTTCTCATAAGAACCAATTGAGGTCTGTGCTAAAGTTCCCCAAACATGATACAAAGTTCAAGTGTTATTGAAGCTGACTCTAAGTTAATGAAAGTTCAACAAAAGGGACTAGACCCTGGTGAGCAATTTGTATTTTCCATATCCTAATGGTAAAACAGAAGTATGTTCCTACTTACTTTAACTATAGACTTTTATTTCCAGAGTTGATAGTACCCTGTGTCTATATATTTTTCATGTGAGTTGATTGGGTCACTTTCAATCTAGCTTATGAAATTATTGAGACTTTTAAGTGTTATCACCAGATATATTCTGATATGTTTGAATGTTGAAAAATGACTTGAGGCAATGCTAAGTCTTGATGCAAAGAACTTTTGGAAAGAGCAGTTGAAATGATATTTTGAGATAATAGTGGAATCTTTGGCAGTCACCTTCACTTCAGCCCCACACTGTTCTGAGTCAAGCCAGCTCTGGTAGGTAGGGCTTGCAGTTCTCTTACCAACTGAGAAATTTCCTTTTTAACACCTATAAATAGTCTTTTCTAGATCAGTGGTGTCCAAAAGAACTTTCTGCAGTGATAGAAATGTTCTCTAATCTGTCATATATGATAGCCATGAACCGCTACTGAGCACTTGAAATGTGGCTAGTGCAATTGAGAAACTGTATTTTGAATTTTATTTAGCTTTAATTAATTTAAATAGCTACACAGGATTAGTGGCTACCATACTGGACAGTGCAGCTCTAAATTCCTCTATCCATTTCCTAAAGAGATAGCACTTGATGGCAATTACCCTTTAATTACAAGGCAGTAGAAATTGACATTGATAATACTAGGGAATTAAGATTTGACTTCGTTATCCTGTTTTACGAGGAAGCACTTGCATTTGCTCTGAAAAAGGTACTTTATGTTAAAGTTCAATTTTACTCTTTTTTTTTATTGTAAACAACTGGGATACATGTTGTTTCTCTGTTTGTACATGGCGGAAAGGCATACCATTTGTGTAATCATAAATTTACATAGGGTAATGTTGTTTGATTCATTCTGTTATTTTTTCCCTTCCCCCCATCCCTCCCACCCCTCTTTTCCCTCTATACAGTCCTTCCTTCCTCCATTCTTGCCCCCCTCCCTAACCCTAACCCAATTTTACTCTTAAAAACAGTTTTCTTTTTTAATTTCCACAAATAAGCATCACCCAGAGCTGTTTGGATGCTTGGCCCCATGTGTATGTTCATAAACTTGGGCATTGTTTGCTGTTTTGCACAGTATAGACCATGTATTCTTGGAGTTGCTTTCTGTGCTTTTCATTTTTCAAGGTGGAGAGTGGGGATTTGGATAAAGGTAGGAAGTAGGTGGTTATGCAGAACTCTTCTTCCGCCACACACACAGTCACAGAGACACTGTGAAAGTCTGACAGTGGGTACTCTGGCTCAAGGAGCAGCTGAAGGCTGAGCCTCTCTTTGTTGGGCCCTTCTTGCTTGGTTTCTTTCCCTTGGGCTTCAAACCCAGATCCCCTTGCTCAGCCCAGCCTGTGGGGGTTACTAAATCCACTTAAAATATAATCTACACTTATCTTTAGTAGAACTAGTAAGTGGATTTGATTGTTGTTTCCATTTTTAAACTAATTTGCTTTGATTAAAACTCTTTTATCTTGACTCTGGCAAGAAATACTTCTTTAAAGTGTATAAAACAGTGTCCTGCATGCTTCTGGAGCGAATGATCCTCTCTTTCCTAGTTTAGGGATCCATATACCTCTCTCCAGGCCAGACCTCAAGGGCCTGGGGGTTCCCCTCCTGGGAGGAACTGTCCCTCATTTACCTATTTAGACATTTGTGATGTTATTCTAACTAAATTGTAGATTAAGAAAGACCTAACATTGTCTCAGCCCTGAAGGTATAAACCCCCTAAAATGAAATATCCCAAATTAGTGTCCATTCCACGAGGTGATGGGGATACTTGAATAACTTTAGGAAATGCTCTATATAAACCCAATAGCATGGTAAAGCTTTTGAAATGAGATAATATGCATATTTAACTTTTTAAAAATCTTTGTTGGTGTTTTCTAAAAAAAAAAAAAAAAAAAGAAACCACCTTTCATACAACATGGTAGTGTTTTTCAAACTTCATGTCTTAGGTCTTGAAATAATTTTAACAAGTGAGGATCAGCATTTTTGTTATGAAACATTAGGACGAAATAATCTCTGTGCATTCTTCTTAGTGAGGGTTGCCAGTTAGATAAAACTTTTGTTTCCTCCAGGTATATCACCTACAAGGTCACAAGAAAGTGGACAGTAGTGGTTAGCAATACTAGAGAAATAGGACCTCTGGGTTTAAATCGTGACTGTGCACAACTGATTCATGTTCAGTAAGCACTATATATGCATATTCATCACTTGTGTTGCTATCATATAAGTGTATATGTGCATACTACATCATGATGCCAAATATTGCCTGACACTAGACTTGGGACCTACTTCAGGAAACACCGATCTAAGATATCTGTAGAAACTAGCAGTAATGGCTGCTTAACAAGTGCACTGTGCTGAGTGCTTTGAACATATTATCCCGTTTGCCACAACAGTCCTTTGATGTACTTACTGCTGTTACCCCACAGTACCTACATCCCAGTCAGTAGTGGAAATGAATCTAACCTGGGCAATCTGATGGGCCATCACATGTTCAACCACTCTAAGTTGCAATGTGATAGCGTCACATAGATGGACATCTGCAGACTTGTGACGCTCAAACATTGTGCAGCATTACATGTGCAAAAAGAAGCTGACAGTGGCTATTTTCTGTGTAATATGAAGCCTGATGGATAAGAGGGGAGTTTTTGAACTGGAATAGGCTGGAAAGACCTCATTGCTGCCAGCCTGTGGTCTCTGAAGGTTAATGCCCTTGGAAACACATCCTGGTGCCCAGAGAAATGTCAGTGTCCCAAACATTAACTTCAGAGGTGTCTTCCTTTCCTCATAACTGCTTAGTAACTTCTGCATACAGGTTTGTGGCAAGTAGTGACAAAAAATCTAAATAGATTTGTCCATCTCATAAATCCCTCACTTTTTACTGTTTCCTAAGTTATTTGCCTTTCAAAATCACTTCCTGCCTGTTAAGTGCCTCATGATATATTTCCATTTTTAATGGAAAACTGCTTGGGGTATAACTCAGTGGTAGGACACTTGCCTTGCATTTGCCAGGCCCTGGGTTCGATCCCCAGCACCCCTCAAAGAAGTAGAAAATATAAATAAATAAATAACTTGTCTTAAAGAACTACAAATAAAATGAGACATCTTAAAATTGAGACCAAAAATCTTTTTTTTTTTCCTAATGCAATCTAGAAAGTCATTTCATTTTTGGGAGTAGATTTCAGTTTTCCTTAAAGATCAAACTAAATATAAGTGATCACTTATCCAAAACCTTCATCGGGTAGAATACAAGTCAACAGTTTGCCATTATGCTCACTTCCCTCCTTCAGAAAGTCCAGAGGCTCTATCTAGCATACTAAAAATCCTTAAGATATTCAGATTTTGTTCAAAGCTACAGAATCTCCCATCTCTGTGGACAGTGATGCAGACTCAATCTGTGGAATACAAAGGGGCCAGATGAACTGTCTTTGAGAAAACATTGAAAGTCATGTAATACTTTTAGACAAGTGTAGACAAAGCTTAAGAAGTAATTGTGCTTAACTATGGTGGTAGAGGAAATTAGCCTGTAATTTAAATGGTGTTATTCAACTCTGCAGCAATTATAATGAATTATAATGGTAATCGACTGAATGTAAACATAAATGTCTCCCAAAATAGCACAGCCTTACTGTTCATCAAATATTTCATTTTTTAACGAGGTAGATTTTTTCCTGTTTTTTTTTTTTTTTATACTTGTGGTGACTTAGCTGCTAAAGAAATATTTTAAATGGCATTAATTGGAAATGTTAAAATAAATTAAACTGACTACATAGCTAAAATGGGTGGCATATTTTTTAAATGTGTTAGTTAATAAAATATTCTTTCAGATTATTTTCATTCTATTGATTCATGAGTAAATAGATGTTAGTTAAGAAATGTTGATATTATTGTAAAACAATACAAAAAGAAATATTACTTTTTACTGAACTAGGAGGGTTTGTAAATTAAAATTTTAAGAAATCTGTAATGTAACTGTCTTGGAGTTTCAAATGGATATGTATGTCTGGGAATTTCTAAATTCTACTTTCGTTGCAACTTAAAAGTATATTTTTATGGAAATACTAACAACTAAAACATGGGGCAGCAGGAATATTAAGTTAAGGGTGCCTTTCTCGCCTTTATGATGGTATGCCCTTACATACCCTCCACTTCAAAAGTAAGGCCAGGGACCAGATTTGTCTCTTGTTAGATTAGCAACTAATACAATTGTTCTTTTTTTCTACTTTCTACATTTTTTTATTAGTGCATTATAGTTGTATGTAATCCTACATAATGATAGGATTTGTTGTTAGGTATTCAGATATGCACACAATATATAATTTGATTCGGTCAATGTCATTCCTCAGTATTTCCCCTTTCCCTTCCCTCCTTCCACCCCTGGTCCCTTTCCTCTACTGGTCTCTGATTTCCAATAGAACCACCCCTCTTTCTTTTCCTTTTTTATCTCTACCTTCTGCATATGAGAGAAAACACACAACTCTGACCTTCTAGTTTGGCTTATTTCACTTAACATAAAGCTCTCTAGTTCTATCAGTTTTCCTGTGATTGACATAATTTCATTTCTGTTTATGACTGAATAAAACTCCATTGTGTATATATACCATATTTCTTTGGTATATATACACATTCGTCTGTTGATGGTCACCTAGGCTGGTTCCATTGTGAATTGTGTGGCTATAAACATGGGTATGCACATATTGCTATAATATACTGATTTTCTTTCTTTAGGATAAATACTGGGGAGTGGTATAGCTGGGTCATATGGAGGTTCCATGCCTAGTTTTTTGAGGAACCTCCGTGCTGTTTTCCATAGTGAGTACACTAATTTATAATTCCACCGACTGTGTGAAAGTGTTCTTTTTTTCCCCACATCCTCTCCAGTACTTTTTTTTATTATTTTTATTCTTGATGGCTGCCATTCTGACTGGAGATGAAATCTCAGTGTAGTTTTCATTTGCATTCCCTAATTGCTAATGATGTTGAACCTTTTTTTTCATATAATTGTTGATTATTTGTTTTTCTTTTATGAAGTATCTGTTTAATTCATTTGCCCATTTATTAATTGGGTCATTTTATGTTTTGGTGTGAAGTTTTTTAAAGTTCTTTATATAGTCTAGATATTAATCCTCTGTCAGAAGTATAGATAGAAAAGATTTTCTCCCATTCGGTGGGTTCTCTCTTCCCATTCCTAATTGTTTTATTTGCTGTGCAGAAGCTTTTCGGTTTGATGCCATCCGGTTTATTAATTCTTGGCCTTATTTCCTGAGCTTTAGGGGGTCCAAGCAGTTAATACAATCATTCTTGAGAAGGCTTATTATCCTTCCTATGATATCTTGATCAGTGTTTCTCCATTTTAATTTCACCTTTCATGTGGCATAAACATTGATTTACATGAAAAGATGTTAGTTGTCATTTCATACCAAAGTTTTGACTATATATATTTCTGAGTAAAATAAAAGACAAAAATTTTTCAATAACTAATTTGCAGAAGTGATACAGTTATGATCAAAAGGGGCACATCATGATCTTTTAAGATGAGGCCACTGAGCCAAGTCAGTGTCTGCTAACAGAGCCATGAACAAGCAGTTCAGAAATGCTGCTCTTGAGCACAGTTCACAATAGCTAAGCTATGGAACCAACCTAGGTGCCCTTCAACAGGTGAATGGATAAAGAAATGTGGTATGTATACACAATGGAATGTTACTCAGCCATAAAGCAGAATGAGATTATGGCATTTGCTGGTGAATGGGTAGGGACTATCATGCTAAATGAAATAAGCCAATCTCAAAAAATCAAAGGCTGAATGTTTTCTCTGATATGCGAATGCTGACTCACAATAAGCCCATGGTGGGGGTGGGTGGGCAGCGGGGACAGTGGAGGTCCACTGGATTGAACTGGAGGAAGTTGGAGGAAGGGAGAGAGAATGGTAATGGGAAATACAGTAGAATGAATCAGACATAACTTATGTTCATATATGAATACATGACCAATGTAACTGCACATTATGTTCAACCACAAAAATGGTAAGTTATACTCCATGTATGTGTGTCAAAATGCATTCTATTGTATATATCTAAAAAGAATAAATTAAAAATTAAAAAAAAAAGAAATGCTGCTCTTGATTAACTAATGGGCAGTATTTGTCCTAAGCATGGTTCTTGGCTCAGGATAGATTTTTTTCATACTGTAACTCCCTTCTCATTTATAATGAAGGTTTTTTTTTTTTTTTAAGTTGTAGATGGACATGATGCCTTTATTTATTTTTATGCAGTGCTGAGGATCTAACCCAGTTCCTCACACTTGCTAGGTAAGCACTCTACCATTGAGCTACAACTGCAGCCCCATAACAAATGTTTCAACTCATTTTTTTTTTTCACATTGAAAATTAAAGAGGATTGGTCTGGATGGTAACCACTCCCTACCAAGCATTTCCAAGAGCTGGAAAAAGCCTTTGGAAGCTGCACAAATTTATTTCCCAGAGTCTTGGCATTACTTGCAGCCATCACAGAAGGTTGAGACTCCACTCTACTTGGAGTCTATGAATATTTTACATTAGTTCTTGACATGCTCTTTCCTGGCAGACTTAACACGAATCTGATGTTGTACCTTAAGTCTCACTTCAGTTTGATCCAGCTTCTGGTTTGCTTGCTTGCCACATGTTTACCTTCTCTTTCCAAATAAATCTTCATCTCTTTGTGTATAGAGGTCATATTATGCAATTAAAAAAAAATCTTAGAGCATGTGGCTGTTTTAGGACAGAGGTCCCAAAGCATTTGAAATAAAGTTTCACTGGACATAGGCACGCCCTTTATTTATAATTACTGGTGACTGCTTCTACACTACCATCTAAGTGTTGAGAACACCAGAGATCACCTGGTGTTCAAAGCTGACAGTGTCTGGCCTGTTGTAGACTGAATTTTATATTTTGATTAATTCAGATTTTACTAGCCTCGTGTGACAATGGGACCACATGGTTGTAGATTGAACATGATGGTGTAGTTTTCTTCAGTCTATGTAGCTGTGTGAGCTGGCTTCTCATGCTGTCCTGAGGCTCAGTGTCCTTCCACTGGACTGTCCAAACAGACCACTGACCCTTGTGCATGGCAGGCCTAGGCAAATACTGGAGTGATGAAGTTCTCTGTGAGATGCTACCTTGGACAGCACCCGAAGCCAGGAGTGGCAAGAAAGCTAGGGGGCAGAGGTTCTAACCCTGGCTGCACAGCAAAGTCACCTGAGGAGCTGTAAAAAAATCACACTGCACCCTAGACCAATTAAATCCGAATTCCAGGGAGCACACCAGACCTATTTTTTTTTTTTTCTTCAAAACTTCCCAGGTGATTCCATCATGTTCCACAGGCTAGGCAGCACCAAAGTTAGGCCAGGCAACCCAGGCCCCCATCACAGCACCAGAGGTGTGCCTGTGGGCAGATGGTCAGGGAAATGGACACGTGAAGGCCAGATATAGCCTGGGGTGAGACCCTGGATGACATTTTATGGACACAATAAAATAACTCCTCCTATAGAGGGAGTTATATAGAAGTAATATCCCCTCCTATAGAAGACCCTCCTGCTACTTTAGCAAACTTCAAGGAATATTCTAGCTGGCCTTTATCCAGGGCTGGGGATAGAGTGGTGAACAGAACAGACAGTGCTTCTGCCCTTAGGAAGCTTTACAGTTTGTCTGGGAGGACAGACCAGAAATAGGCAGATCAGGAAATAGTACAGTGTATGGTCTGTGTGCTATGGAGAAAAAGGATAGTGAGTTTGGGGCTCTGGAAACTAGAAGTCTTACTGCTGAACGAGGCCACGAGAGGTCAGCCACCTTCCCTCTCTTCTCCTTGCTGCTCTCCGTCCAGCTTCCAGTCACTCTGTTCACCTCTGAAGGAACTGAGGACCTAGCTCCATGTGTTCCCCATCTCCTGTCCTCACCAGCTTGTCATGGTCCATGGAGACAGCATCATCCTTGGTGTCCAGTGATGGATCTGGCCTTAAAATCCATTGAATCTTTTCAGTGAGTCCACTGCCACTGAAACACGGCTACTCGCCCCCAGCCTCCCACCCAGATTCCTTCAAAGACCTTCACCTCAGCGTCCTGTCCTCTGAACAAAATTCTATATCCTTCCTCTTTCATACCTGCCTGCTCTTCCTCTAACGTCATTGAGATCACCCGCCTCTCTACTTCCCTCAATTGCCCAAACCTCCTTACAAATGCAAATATATTCATATCCACTTTTATTTCCTTAAATCAGATGAGGTGGCATCTGTTTCCCCTTGTTTAAGACTAGTTTCAGCATATCACCTGGGCCCTTAATGCCATCTCCTTCTGCCTCTGCCAGGGCTGAGACCTCTGCTCTATTAATACTCCTGTCTGTCTGCTCTTCACTGGACCCTTCCCATCAACCCACATTTGTAGGTTTCTTCATCCTAAAACAAATAATTCTCCTAGGTTAAATAAACTAAGGTAGATAAATCATGAAGGAGGTGTATGCATCTTACATGAAAAGATAAAAATATTGGCTGGTCACAGTGGCACACACCTGTGATCCAAGCAGCTCAGGAGGCTGAGACAGGAGGATCACGAGTTCAAAGCCAGCCTCAGCAACTTAGCAAGGCCCTAAACAACTCAGAGAGACCCTCTCTCTAAATAAAATATAAAGAAGGGTTGGGGATGTGGCTCAGTGGTTAAGTAGCCCCTGGGTTCAACCTCCATTACCCAAAAAAAAAAAAAAAAAAAAGATAAAAAATAGATGGATAGACTATTAAAAGAGCTTTGTCAGGTGAGTTACTTTTATATTATTTAATTATTTTTAAATTGTGGTAAAATATACGTAACATAGCTTATAACTGTAAAATGTCTAGTTCAGTGGTGTTAAGCATATCTGCATTATTATACATCCAGCCTCCATAGCTCCTCACCTTGAAAAACTGAAATCTATACTCATTAAACAATTCCCCATTCCTCCCCTCTGCCCCTAGCCACCATCATTCTGCTTTTCTGTCTGTGAATTTAACTACTCTAGGAACCCCGGGTGAGTGAAATCATGTAGTATTTGTCTTTTTGTGGATGAGGTGTTTCAGTGAGCATAATTTCCTGAAGGTTTAGCCACATGGCAGCTGAAGTTAGAAATCCTTTCATTTTTCAGAGCTGAATAATATTTCATTGTGTGTACATACCACATTTTAAATTTCATTGTTGAAGAAAAAATGTTAGTTTGTGTAAGTATATATACAGATGGATATATTATACATACATACATATGAAAGATTATAGATGAAAATGTAATGGTGGTTATCTCTGGAGTCTTAATTTTTAAAATATTTTCATTTTCTTCTTTTTCATGATCTTTGCTTTCTGAGGTATTTACGGTGAGTACATTTCCCTGTAGTAAAAGCCACAGGAGACAGCACTTCAGCTCTTCCTCAGCGACAGCATAGTGGCCGCCATTGCCAGGCAACTAGCTGCCCGCCTCCCTAGCTCATCTTTCACCACTCCCTGCCTGGCTCATCAGGCTCTGAGCATCAGACTCTGGCTCCTGCTTGGTGGATGGGTGCCTTGGAGACCCACCCATGGTGTCACTTCTGCTTGGACAGCAGGTCCCACCTGCTAAATGCCTCTCTATCCCTGGATAGAGTCCTTCCTCCCTGCCCTATCTGCCCGCAGTGCTGCGTTAGTGTCTTCTCCGATGCTCCCTATTTCCATGGACCAATCTTTGACCCGTGCTCATCTCCTAATCATGTGAACTGCGTGTGAGTTGCCTGGGCTGGCACTGTGTGTCATCTTTATATTCATGTCACCTGGCACAGAGCTGCAGTTTGGGAACCACCGGTGGCCAGAGGAAGTGGATGACAGGATGCTCTGAAAGGCTGGAAAAGTTGGTGGAAGGCTTGCCCTGAGTCCCTTCATTCCATTGCACCCTGCTCCCCTGTGCATGAGCCGTGTGAAGATTTAAAACCATTTTACAAAGAGATGTGGTTGAAAATAAATTAGATATCAAAATGACTGAGAAACCATATTTTTAGTGATTCTGGAGTTGGACTCTCTAGTCTTATCCTGGCTCCAGCCTTCTCAGCATCATGATGTGGAGCAAATTATTACTTGCATGCATCTGTAAATGTGGGTGATGGTTATCTTCTCCCTGGGTTGTTGTGAGGGCTGGATGTGCCTAGCACAGAGTAAAGGCCATATACATACCAGTCATTGACATGGCACTGGAGGGGGTTTGCAGCATGCTCTTCATACATAGGTTATATTTATTTCATGAGGTTCTGATAGCTATTAGATGTGCTTTGAAGTACTTCCAGTACTGCGTGTTTCCTTTTTAAGTAGTGGTACAGTGTCCCCCACCTCCCATTTCAGGGGATATGTTCCAAGATAGTACTGAACAGCACACACACACACACACACACACACACACACACACACACACACACACTTTTTTTTCCCTATACACATGTGCCAGTGAGTTTAATTTCTAAATTAGGCATAGTTAAGAGATTAACAATACTATAACTAATAATACAATCAGTTATAACACTATGCCATAATAAATTTTATATAATAAAAGTTATTTAAAATTTATGAACTGTTTATTTCTGGAATTTTCTGTTTAATATTTTCCAACCACAGTCAACCGTGGTTAACTGAAACTGCAGAAAGCGAAACTGGACAAAAGGAAGGACTACTGTAATTCCTTTCTGTTTCACATTCTCTGCAGCCCAGGTAGTGTGCCTTTCACTGGGATCCATTTCATGACAGAGTTGGTCACCTTGATGCAAAGCACCAAGGTTCCAAGAAGACCTGTGCTCGAACCACCCCAGCCTGAAACTGCCACTTACTCTCTTTTCCACCATTTGCTAATTAAAAATAACTTCAATAATTCCCATGCATTGTAGATGTTTGAGATTATGTTAATCACTATTTCAAGGAAAGCTGCAGTATTTTCTGCACTGGCTTCTCTACCTCCTGCTCTGGCCACTGAGATCTCTGGTGCATCCTGCTGCCTGCCTCATCTTTCATCCCCTGCCCTAGGTCTGCCCTACTGAGCATCTTCTCATTCATAGCCTCATCCAACCCACTGGTTTTGGCATTTGAGACCACGTGTTCTCTGAGCCACACTTTTCCTCCAGTTCCTCTCTAATGCAGGCTTGTGCTGACCCTCACCTGGATCCACCTGTCCTGTGAGTGGTATTAATGGTTCCCGCAATGAAATGCTCTCCCCACAGCCTTTCTATTTATAGGTGGTTTCCTACTATGAGAGTTCCACCTAGGAGTTCTCAACTCTATAATGGTGAGGAAGTGATACCTGTACAGTGGAAACTGTCCTTTGAATTGTCAGTTTTGCTCTTTTCTTCAGGTTAGCACTATGTTGTAGGATACCCTCTTGAGGTGCTTCCAGCCAGCCACACGATCATGGGAGTAAATCAAAAATACTGTACAGTGGATTGTGTTTCTAGGCTTTGATGTTCAAAATGTTAGATGGATTCAATGCATATTTTTTCTTTTTTGAGATACTGGGGATTGAACCCAGGGTGGGGTGCTCTACCACTGAAGTATATTTCGAGACCTTTTTATTTTTTCTTATTTTAAGACAGGATCTTGCTAAGTTGCCAAATTCTCTCCCAAATTGCTGTTATTTCAGACATGTGGCCCACACCTGACTCAATGCATATTTGACTTACATATTTTCAATTTACAATGGGTCTATCAGAACAAACATAATACCATTTTAAGTCAAGGAACTTCTTCCCATTTGCTCACACTTTGAAAGCCCACTTTTTCATAAACTCTGCCTCTTCCTGAACATTGGCTTCTTCCTGTATTTTTACATTTGGTTATATTTAATTGAGAGCTTTATTAGATGCCTTTTTTGGTAATATCTTCTCATTTAAAGACTCAGATGGTTAACTTGATAAAGTTATGATAAGCTTTACAGTTTGGCATTCAGGAAAATTGTGCTAGTTTTCTATGTATAATACACGAATACTGTTTTTTCTCTTGGCAGTTGTAATTCCACCCCACTTGCACATAAATAAAGTCCTGGAGTCTGGACTCTATATGGTAAAACAAAATAATGTTGTACAGCAAGACAGGACCTCTATTACTGTTATGGGATCCATAAATCTACATGGTTTGGCTTGTAAGATACACGAGACTGCCTGTTTCAATATATCCACATTTCTTTAGTATAGCCACATTTTTTCACTACTAAACCATGGATAGACTATAAAATTAGGAGCCAGAACCCCACAATCATTGAATTCCCACTAGGTAGTAGGAATTCAATAAATGTGGACAGATTGACTTGTGGTTTATTTTTGGCTCCTTACTGACTTAGTCTGGCTTGTATATATCAATTCACTTCTCTGTACTAACTTAGCACATCTTCTAAAATACTAAGATTTTATTAAGTTTAGAACATAATCAAATAAAATTTTGTTGGCGGAGTGCATAGTACATGCATCATTATGATCAACCTCAACTCTCCTTTCCTTTCTCCCCCTCTCTTCCTTCTTCTCTTTCATGATGGGCATCTGGAATGAGTGAGTGGACTGGGCGAGGGGGTGTGGAGTGAGTGAATGAAATATTGCCTCCTCTAAGACATACAACCTATAATCCCAGCCACTCTAGTTCGGAGGCAGAGTGCCCCTGGGTTCAATCCTTAATACCAAAACAAAACAAAACAGAAAAAGATTAAGTCGTTACATAAGCAGATTCTCTTGGGAAACACAAAGAATGAAATAGAAGCTTAGAAAATATATAGCATATTAAGCAATCATACTCACGAAGCTTCTAGTATGTGCCAAACACTGTGCTTGGTAATAATTATGTGACTGCATCCTCATAACGAATATTTGAGATAGGTACATTAATCTACTTTTCAAAAATAAATTGGAATGCACTGTGATTATATAAATTGCCTAAAGTCAGACAACTGTAATCCAAATCAACCTGTCTTAGAGGAATAAGTTCAAGAGATTTATTGTGCATCATGGTGACTAGAGTTAATAAGGGCATATTGAATACTGGGAAATTAAGGGAGTGAATTTTAAGTGTTCTCATGCATATGTTAATTAGTTTGAGCCATTCCAGTGTACACATATATCAAAACATTATGTTATATACCATGTTATATACCATAAATACATACAATTTTTGTCAATTATAAATAGCACACAACAAAAAATCAGCCCATTTTTATGTCAATATAAAAATATAGTTTGATATGCAAATAAAAAGGTTTCAACGGGTACTTCTAAATAACCACAAAGCTTCACAGAGGTTTGCATTTCCTTAGAGGAAATGAGCCAGGATAAAAAGGAATAAAGAGCAAAAGCAATAATAATCATGTTGTGGGGGAACACCTTTTTAAGAAAATACCCCATAAGTTGTGAAGCCTCCTGAGTAATGAAATATTAATTAAAAGAGCAGGAGGAATGAACACTCATTCAATGTTGAGAGGTTGAGCCCAGGAATTCCAAATAAACTTTCTTTATCTTTACTAAAGAGATTTTAAAAAGAGACTTAGATATAAATTTTAGGTGTGTCTTAAAACAGTTATTTCAGGCTGGGCGATGTGGCACATGCCTGTGATCCCAGCGACTTGGGAGGCTGAGGTGGGAGTATCACAAGTAGCAAAATGCTGTCTCCAAAAAATAAAAAAGGGCTGGGGTTGTAGCTCAGTGGTAGAGCACCCCTGGGTTCAATCCCCAGTGCCCGTGGATGTCAGGGGGTGGGGGGGAGCCTCCATTAGAACAGGTTTTCCAGATGAGTAGTAGAAATACTGCCAAATTCCACATGAATCCCCTCAGTTTCTTTATTGACTTCTCTGATTAGTTTTGCAAAAGTGGCTTTCTTTACAGTACTCTAATTTACCTTCTGGGAGCATTTGTTCAAGTTTTTGTGCCTCTTAGCAGAGTTTTGAGGGACTTTTTTATGTCCATTTCCACTTCTTTTACTTTTTTTGTATACCAGGGATAAACCCTGGGGTCCTTTACCCCTGAGCCACATCCCCAGGCCTTTTTAATTTTATATTTTAATTTTGAGACAGGGTCTCACTAAGTTGCTTAAGTCTTCACTAAGTTGCTGAGGCTGGCCTTGAACTTGTGATCTTCCTGTCTCAGTCTCCTGAATTGCCAGGATTTGTAGGCATGTGCCACTGAGCCCAGCTCACATCCATTTCTTATTACAGGTAGTCCTAGGTATTTTATGGGTTTTGTTGCTATTATATATCTATTACATTTCCATTTTTCCTGTGTGATTGAAGCCTGTTTTATTCCACCCTTTATATGAATGCTCATTTCATAATTAATTTCATAATTAATTCCAATAACAGTGCAATAAATTCTTTGATCTTATTGTTGCAGATAACAGTTCTATTACTGTATTTTTTTTAATAACTAGACCCTTATTTCTGTCTTTTGTCTTATTGAATGGGTAAAAGTTGCCAGACCAGTGTTAATTATCATGATACAGTATTAATTCATTCCCATTTTAAGAGGAAAGCTCTCTTTTCACATCAAAGAATGATAGTGCTGATGGTTCGAGAGAGGCTCATTATGAAATCCTTCTGTTCCTAGTTTTCCTACATACTTTGTAAGGGATGAGCACTGAATTTTATCAAGTGTCTTTTCAGCATCCTTTGAGTTGATTCCTTAATGAAGTAGTTGATAATGACAAAAACTCTACATTTCTTGAGGTAAATTCCTTCAAGTAATGGTTTTAAAAAAAATTTTTTTTTGTTCTGGTTTTGGGCTAGGGTTTTATTGTTTTGCCCAGTCTGGTCTCGAGCTCCTTGGCTTATCGGAACTACAGATGTGCATCTTTTAGTGTACCATTGACTTTATATGCTGTTTTCTATTTGAAATTCTTTATTAACCCATGTTATCCATCAGGATAAATAAATGTGTTTTATATATATTTCCATTTGGGGATCACATTGAACATACATTTACAGCCTGAATTTTCTGCATAAATATTGTAAGCTTTTTTGCTAAGGCATTAGAAATTCTTTGAAATATTAAATATATATATATATAACTTAATTCTCTTTTTCATTGCTTCAAGTTTTTCCTAATTTTTGTGTTACAAATAATGCAGTTATGAACATCTTTATATGTAAAGCTTTGTTGTTACCTCTGATTGTTTCCTTTATGTTTAGTTTCTAAGGGCTGCTACAACATATTACCACAAACTTGCCATAAAATAAGAGAAACTTTCTCACAGTTATGGAGGCCAGAAATCCAAAACCAGGTTGTTTAGCAGGGCCATGTTCCCTTTGAATGCTCTGGGGGAGAATCTTTCCTCACCTCTTCCAGCTCCTGACAGCTCCTGGCCTCTCCTACTCCTGGTGACATCATTCCAGTCTTGGCCTTCTTGTCCAAATGTGCCTTGCTGTGTGACACCAGTCGTCCACCCTAAATCTGTGATGACCAAGAGCTTTAACTAATTGCATCTGCAGAGTCCCTATTCCCAGATAAAGTCATGCTCAGAGAAAATATATCATTTTGGAGGGGACACAATTCAACATACTATACCTACTATAAATTTGTATGAATGGAAATACAAAGTCAATGGATAGGATATTTCTTAAGTTTCCTGATACTTATTAGCTAATTGTTTCCAAAGTATGTATAAGAACTTGGCTTATTTATCATCAGTGGTATAGAGAATACCTCTTTCTCTCCCTCCTTACCTCCTTTTAGTAGTACCATTAAAAACAAAATCTTTGCTTCTTGGCTAGAGAAAAAAACTAAGAAAATTCATTAGTTAAATTTTTCTTTGTTAGTGAGGTGTAATAAGATTTGTGTGTACCAACTGTGGATATTTGGATTTCTTCTACAGTAAAGATCTTTTTATTTATTGCTCATTTCCTTTTGACACATTATTAGTCTTTTTCTTAGTATACTGTCATTGTATGTGGAGAATGTTGCTCTTGTTCATATTGCTTGTAAATATATTCCCAGTTTGTTCATTTTATAGAAGTTTAGCCTCCTGTGATCAAAACTGCCAGCATTTCCTTTGTGATTTCTTCTTGTTTTTAAAAACTGAGGAAATGCTTTTCTATCCAGATACTAGTTAAATATTTACCTAAGTTTCCTAATCATGATATGTTTCAAGTTTGACATTTTATTTTTTATTTCACCCAGAACTCTTTTATGTGTGAGGCTCTACATAGATGGGGTTTTCCCTATTTGGGAAACAACCTAATCCCAGGGCAGTGCGTGTATGTCCTTGGGGTCAACTTGAAGCCTTTTGGGATGTTTTATCATATCTTTCTTCCCATGGGCTACATCTCCTTACTGGGAATTCCAGGATCTTGCCTTGTTCTGGTTTTCACTGTGCCCTGAGGTGTACCTGTGGGCTCCCTACCCGAGTTGCCTCTGTACCATGTAGCATCACACCATTCCAAACAAACCCTCCAAATTGGCTGGAAAAAAATGCAGCAGTTTTCTGGTGATGCTGTAACGCACACAGAAACTATTTTACTTCTGTAACTTGGTGTACAAGTTTGTCTTGGGGCTATGTAGTCTGTTCTGCTGATTTGTTGGTTTTTGTGCAAGACCACATTATTTTTATTACGGAAGTTTATGATGTTTTATGTACGTACTTGATGTTTAAGTGAATGATATACTTTAATGTGTGAGGGCAACCCCCTTTATGGGCTTTTTATGAAACCTACCTAAAGCTGTGGTTGTTGAGCTTTAATGTGTATTAGAATCACAACAGGGAGTGTGTTATAAAGAAGTTGCTTGAAACTCTCCCTCTTTCCCTTCTGATTCTGTAAGCTGGGCTAAAGCTTACAGAGTCTGTCTTCTAATAAGCATCTGAGAAGATTTTGAGGCAGTAATCCCTGGACCCCATTTAGAGATACACTGCTTTGAAGTATTTTGCACAGAAGTGACAATATTTTACTGCCTCTCCAGCTATTTGGGTCATCTTTTTATCTTTCAGCAAGGTTTCCCTCCATATATTACGCCTTGCACATGTTGAATAGGTTCTTTTTTCTCTTACATCTTGTAATTGTTATGGTTAGTACACAGGAAAGCTATTGATTTTTAGGTGTTTGTTTTGTATCCAGCCACTTTGCCCAGCTCTCCTGTCAAATTGAATAGCTTTTCAGTTAAGCCTTTTGTAGGTGTGAGATGAGGGTGTGGTTGGTACAAGTCCATCACCTGGGATCAAATGATTTTTACCTCCTTCTTTACAACACTACACCTATTATTTCTATTTTTATGAGTCACCACATTGTCCAAAGTTTCCAGAACATTGCTAAATGAACACTAATAGAGCCCACCTTTAATTTGTTCCTAATTTTAAAGGGAATGCCTCTATTATGGTTTCATGATTAAGATTGGTGCTGGCTATTAATTTTACATAGAATTTTTAAAAATTACATCCAGAAAAGAGCCTGTTATTCCCAGTTGTTTTTTTATTTTTATGTTTTATTTTTTAGGTTCTGGGCCTCGCACATGCTAGGTGAATACTCCACTCCTGAGCTACATCCCCAGTCCTTTTTATTTTCTAAATTTTGAGACAGGGTCTAAGTTGCCCAGGTTGACCTTGAACTTGAAATCCTCTTGCCTCAGTGGAACAGGTGTGCACCACCATGTCCAACTATTCCCAATTTTTAAGGCTGCTTTAGAAAAAATATGAAATGTGTATAGAATTTTACTCAATGCATTTTTAATATGTAAATGATATCTTCCTTTTCTTAAATGCATGTATTAGTAAAATTCCTAACCCATCCTCACACTGTTGAAATAACTCATACTTAGTTGTGGTGGCTTATTCTTTTCAGATATTCTGAATTTTATTGCCTAGAAGAGCAGTCTTTCACTAACTATGAGAGTTTCAGTTCTAAAAATATAGCTGGCCTGGCAAAACTATAGTTGCTTTAGACAAGGTTTCAAAGGAATTACTAAATTCAGTAAGGTGAAAGTCGCAAGTGGTGACCTCTTTCTGAAATAATCCAGATCTGTTGGAATTAAAACCTGAAATGGTAGGTTGTTGATTTTTCTTCTTCAATCGCTCAGATAACATTTCTGTGGCTTTGTGACTCATTGGTAGAGTGTTTTGGACATGAAGTCCTTTCTTTCCTTCTTTTTTTGTTTTACAAATTTGGCTAAATGCTTCTTATACTATGGTCATTTCCAAAAATTATCAAAATACTAATGGCCATATTTTGGGGGCAGGTGCCTATAATCTATATTTCAAGAAGATGGAGCTAAAAGTGAATAAATCTACCCATAAAAATCTAAGAACCATAATAATTGGTGTCTTTTTTTTGTTAGTTTGTTTAAAGGCATAAACTGCAGACATGTTAAAAATTGTAAATAAGAATTGTTTTATTTGTATTTAGAAATAAAATTATTCTATAGTTTTCATTTTTGGAAGATATGCTTGTCAGTTTTCAGCATCAGAAATAGTCACTCTTCAAAAAAGTTTGGGTAGCTTACCATATTTTTCCAATTTATTTTAGCATTAAAATTAGTTTTTCCATAATAGTTTGCAACTGTTAAAGGGCAATTTTTGGAAAGGAGAAATTCAGTGCTCTCATACAGATATAAAAATGAACACATGTTAAAGATTTTATTGTATTCATTAATCACTACAGGAACCTCGTAGGTGTTATATACAGTTGAAAAGGGTGTTTGAAAGAGGATGCATTTATAGATCAACAATATTGAATTAGAGATAAACAATATTGAATGTGCAAATGGGAGCAAAAGTGGTTATTTCATGGGAGAGTGAGAGATGTAGCAATCAACTGAACTTCTACTTGACAATAGAATTTGCATGTCTATAGATAAAAATTATTTTGTATTGCTCTCAATTACCTGTTTTGTACATTTTATATATATATAATTACAGTTATAAATGTATGTGGTATACACATATGTATATATATATATATATACACAAACACTTTAATCTGTAAAAATATATATTGTGGATACTTTTAAACACATTTTGCTTGTCATTATTATTATTATTTTGAAGACATTTAATGTGTCAATTTTCTGTGGTGGGGGTAGTGGTTTTAAAACTTGAGCTCTTGGATTTTTTGTTAGTTTCTTTTTCTCTAAGCCAGGTTTGGTGGTGCACACCTATAGTCCTGAAACGTGGGAGACTGAAGTGGGAGGATCACTTGAACCCAGGAGTTCAAGACCAGCCTGGCCAATATAGCAAGACCCTGTCTCAAAAAAACCCACATTTTTTTTTCCTCTTTTTAAAAATTCACTGAATGTTGCCTTAACTTTATAATTGCCACCTCTTTTTTTCTTCCTTCCTTTTTTTATTATAACAAAAATATCTGTGGCCACTGTTTTATCCCAGAGGATCGCTGGATTGCATCTTCCTACCTATTTGAGAAACAGAAAGATTTGTGGGTGTGTATTTGTTCTCACCAGCATGGTCATTTTTATTAAAACATTGCTAACTCATAAGCAAACATATTGTCTCATTGTCCTCTTTTGGTTTCTTGTCAGCCTGGATAGACTGCCCTTACAGCTCAGCTTGGTTGTAGCTACCTGGGGTAAAACATCCTTTCTTGGATCCTGATTCCTTTTTCCATTCTTGCTCCATCTATTTACAGTGAAGGTTCTTCCCGTTCCTTTGTCAACCCAGTTGTTAACTTGGCTCCACTAAAGCCACTCATGGTAGTGCTATCAATGTCCTAGACGTGGCAAATCCAGTGACCTCTCCCAGCTGAGTTCCTAGCTGAGCTCCTAGGCCTTTGATGCTGCTGACCACACCTGTGTCTCAAAACTCTCTTTCCTTGGGTTTCATCACAGCATTCCTTCCTCCTCTTTCTCTACTTCCATGACCACTTTGTCAGCCATATTCCTCCACTGACCCCAGTCTGTCTTTTCATCCTGCTTAGTCTTCCTGAGTTATTGAAAGGGCTACCTTGGCTACAATCAGCCCCTCTCTGCCTAACCTAAGCCTCTAGCTTTAGCCTCCTCTATCTTGCGAGCTGCCACTTACAGTTTTGTGTCCTTCCCCCTCAGATGTCTCAGAGATACCTAGATGCAGTTCCTCCAGACTGTCCAACTCCTTCAGCCTCAGACACCTTGTTTTCCCTCCTGTTCATTCCTCTGTGTCTGCCCCGCTGTGACTGCACCTACCACCCACCATCTATGCTGTTGTATATTGGCTGCTGAGCACAGATGGAGAAAACTCTATGGAGACAGAAATCAAGATCTTCTGCTGAATTTAGGCCCTCACCATGAAATAGAATAGTTTCCATATGTCTGCTCACCCCCTCCAAACCTCAAAGTGAGTACTTCTGATTCTTTGGGCTCCTATATCCCCATCGTCTTTTCTCTTTCCCTTTCTCTCCCTGCAGCCCCCATCTCTGCGCTCTCTTATCCTCACCTCTCCTCTCTTGGAAGTGCTTGTCTTTGCTCTTCACTTTCACAGAGGAAATGGAGATTATCAGGCACGAACTCTTCAGACTTCTGCCTCCTGCCTGCTTGGGTGATGATCCATCTGCCCATTGGGGTCTTCTACAGGATCTGGAGCCCTTGTGTTCTCCCTCCCTCTCTCCTGGTTTTCAGCTTCTCACTGATTTCCCAATGACCATAAAATATGCTCAAATCTCTATTTTTGGAAAAACAAACCTCTTTCTTGACCATTTGTCTCCCTTTACTTCTGACTACGTATCTTTCCTTTTCTTTCTCTTGAAAGTAGTGCACTTCATTCCATCTACTTCCCTGTCTTCTTACTGTGAATCTTTGCAGTGGGACTTGGGTCTCCATGACCCCGCTGAAACTGATGTGGGCTGTCACTGGTGTATGCTTTGGTGAATCCCTTGGCTTCTTTTCAGCCCTCACCTTGACCTCTCTGTAGCCCTGAAGATAGTTGGCCACTGCTTCCTGGCTTTCATAACAGAACTCTCCCTGGTTCTTCTCCTCTCTGATTATTCCGGCTCACTTCCCTTGGTGGCATCCCCAGTGTCTCCCCACGCCACTCTTGGTGTTTCTCATTTCCATCTGTGGCTCTGCTCAGCTCTCCTCTGCTCTACCCTGAGGCATCCCCTCCCTTTGCACATTCTCCTGAGGTGCTGCCCCCTCTGTCCCATGCAGTCACCACTATGTTTAGATGCCCAAGTTAACAGGTACAGCCTGAGCACTTGCCCAAACTCCAGACCCAGATGTCTCTTGTCTTCTGGACGTCTCCACTGTCATGCCTCAGAGACACTAATAAGACTTGACCCACCCAGGATTGTGGGTCAGCAGGGCAAAGGAAAATAAGTAGAACTAGCAAAAGAGAGGGGAGAACAAGAAAGAGGGCTGTGGGGAGTGGGGAATGTAGTAAATGAATTTTTATGCCTCTCTCCATTTGCCCCTGCTGTTTAGAATGCTTGCCACCCTCGTCCGCACCTTCCTTCACTACAGCTGTGGCTCTGCAGTTGTGAGTCCCAGACCAGTACAGTAGTATCACCTGGGAACTTTTTAAAATACAAACTCTCAGGCCCTTCCACAGACTTACTGAATTGGAACCCCAGGGGTAGGTGTTGCAGGTGATTCCGGTGCCTTCTGAGGTTAGCGAGCCCCTGCACCCAGGGAATTACCCACACATTCTTCAGGCCCGTGCCAGTGCTTCCTCATCTGCAGAGCCCTCCTTGATCCTCTCAGACAAAATTAATGACTTCCTCTTCCATGTTCCTGTAGTATTTTATTCATGCCAATTATGTAGCACTTATTCCATTATAGTTAGCTCTGTAAGAGTTCGCCTCCCCCATGGATTATGAGATCTCAGGTTATTATTCATCTTTGTATTTGTAGCACCAGGCATGATGCCTGGCACAAAATAGACATATATTACATTACCATAAATGACTTCTATTTTTTTCTACCCCCATTACCCGCTTTTACTTCCTCCTTACCCTTTCTTTTCCTTCCTTCTTTCCTTGAACCTACCTTATGGGCATGAATAATTGGAATGAGACTTTGCCATCCAAAGGTAATATTTTCATTGATTTCAACCTTTCAACCACTTCCTATCTGTCTGTGTCAGCCGGGGTTCAAAGAGAGAAGTAGATCACAATGGAGATTCCTACACACACACGTATGTGATTGGTTACAGGGCTTGGAATGTGTGCAGTTATAGGGCTGGCTAAGTTGTCTGTGCGAAGCTCTTATCTTCATTTCCAAGGCTGGAGCTTGACATGCACTTTGGGCAGACAGTTGGGAGGGGGAAAGATGGATGTTAAGGAAGCGTTGGGGGAGAGGGAAGGAAAACTGATTCTACAAGCAGTCGCCAGAGCTCATGACATGAATGGGACCCATGAGATTGCTAGGGCTGGGTTGGTTCTCGCTGCCTCCAACCTTGACGATGTGAGTTCTGTAAGAGAAGGGGGAGCCATTCATCATGGAGCTGAGAACACTCCAACAATCAGAGAAACCGGAGGGTCCAGGGGAAGAAAGAGCAGTTGCCAGCCCAGCAGCTGTCCCCAGTCAAGCTGCAGATAGTCAATGATATGTCTGAACTACAAAACACATGTCCAGCCTTCCAAGTATAAAAACAAAATGGCCCTGTACATCCAAATTTATTCCAAAACAATTTTTTTTTTTCCAAAGACTGTTGCTTCACTTTTACCTCCACATCTCATGTGAAAATGTCTCTTGTGGCTCAGCTTCACCAAAAACACACCAAAAAGGAAATTCTAGGTAATGCAGTTCAGGTTAGCCAAGTTGACACAAAATCATCACAGTGTCCATTTTTTAAAAAATTGAGATAAGATCAATTTTTTGCAAAACAATAAGCAAACAACAAAAAAACAAGTATGGGCTGGGTGTTGAGGGAAACCCTTCCTAGATGAGCTGTCAATGGAATTGGTTCTAGAAAGACTGATAAAAATTACACAGGGAAGACCTCTTAGGGAGACAAAATCATTATTCTCAACAGAAGACCCTCGGTCACCACTGAAAGGTATACTTGTGCTCAGTATGTTGTCTTGACTGGGATGGATTTTAGAAAGATTATCAGTAAGGGTTGAAAACAAAGCTGTGTAAATTAATTAGTTAGAACATCATCTAAGCATTATGGTTAATTGAGAGGTTCTGGCAAGTGATGAGTGTAACAAAGGATAATAAAGTTTAGTAGAGTGTAGTGGTGATTGTCCAAGAGGCTGGACTCAGCCACTTACAAGCTGTGTGGCCCTGAGCAAAACATTAAAACTCTGGAGGCCTTTGTATCCTCATTGTAAATGGCAGTGAGAGCAGCCACTGCCTCATGGAGTTCACGTGAGGAATTAATAGGGGGAAAGTTCTTGACACAAATGTCACCAACATGCCATCATCATTGTTGTTGCTCTGATTATTTTTACTGTCATTATTTCCCTAGGAAATAATTCCCAGGCAAGTGGATTCGGAGGGCTTAATACTACTTTGGATCACCTCAGCTGCAGGCCAGTTTAACAGATGGGATCAAGCATTGGTTGACCCAAGAGATTCACTCTCCTTATTTTTGTGCTTCTTTTGGATTCAAACATAGTTGCCTTGTCTCCTCAGCCCCTACCCCAAAAGGTGTCCCTGCACTTTGCTGTGGAAGTTCTTATTCTTTTGCCTAAGAAATGTACCTTTCAGCTTTTCCCACTCCCTGCTCTTCAAGGCCTTGGGCAAGGACAGTTTTAGAGCCCATGGAGCCACCACCACCCGTGTCTGCTCACAAGGTGGGCGACTGCATGTGCCACCTGTGCAGGAAGGAGTGATTGCCGGGTCCCCTGTGGCAGAGGTGGGACTCGTTTTGTGACTCATGGTCAAACAGGCTGGTGTTTGTCATAGTTGTGGTTGTCCCTTTATAACCATAATCAGAAGCCATTAAGAAACAACTGGATATCACTTTGTCTTTGTTAAACAATAAAAAACAAAGGATGGAATGCTATTGTTTAATTAAAGAGCTATTCTAACCACTTTCTGTATCCCTATCGCCTTCAGTCTTTCATAGATCTTCTTCGCGTATAGATCTTCATTTTCATTCCTCTCCGTCTTTAATTAGATTTTATGGTTGTGGCCACTTGAACTGGCAAAAATCACTGAACTAGATTTTGGAAACAATACAGTCCCTTTTGGTTTTATTACCCAATTTTAATATTGATTGGATCCCACAATGTATTTTCATTTACATGCTCCTCTTTTAGAACAAAATCTACAGATCTGATGAGTGATGTAATTTTATTCTCCTTTACCAAGCCCAAACCACCTTTATTCCAAACATACATTCCCTAAGCAAAAATGAAAGGGGTTCTAAACTCTGAAGGGTGTGCACTGCAGGCCGTGTCTCCCCTGTTTCCAAGAGTGAGATGTATTCTTTCTTCTCTCCCCTTCTGCCTCCAAAGTATTCTTTGAATTCATCTCTTGACGTCCCAGACACTGTTGTTGTGGTTTAGAAGAGCCACGTCTTCTCTAGGAACTCTGCAGTGGCTTCCAGCTCCCCAACAGTCCAGGGCTCTCTAATCCTGTAATCCTGTAATCCTCCTCACTGGGAACATGCTCCTCATTTGGTTCCTAATCAAATCATGTTCCTGTCCCTTTGTTCAAGCTGGCCTCTAGCCAGAATATCCTTTTTCCTTAGCTGCCTGGTGAATTTCTCCCCAACCATCTTAAATGTTACCTCCTCTTCATCTCTGCCCAGCTTTCTCAGGTGGGATCATGCATGTCTTGCTTTGGGTACTGTAGAGCTTATTTGTTTTAGGGCAGTTTTTCTTGTTCATGTCCCACATGGACAAGGGAAAGGGTTCCTGTTAGAGGGGTGGGCTGGCTGTGAAGTGAAAGCTATGAAATTTATATATCAGAAAATAAGACAAAAGGCAAGGATAAAGCAAGGGTGTGACTGGTTGAACCATCCAGAAGGGTCTGACTCTAACAAAAAAGCTGCCCGGGCTTGCTTTATTTATAGCAGTACAGATCAAGGGGGATTGAAAGGCATAAGGTTTCAGTGTGGGAGGAGTCTTGTTTTGGAGCTTGCTTCTTGGTGTGGCAGGGGTCTTGCAGCAGATAGGTTGATTGGCATTTTGCGAGCTACACCTATCTCAGGAAGACTGTGCTTGAACTTGAGCAGTCAGTTAAGACAGGGTGCCACTTGAATCAGGCCTTCTCAAAACAGTGGATTCCGACTGGGAGTTCCTAAGACCAGGCTTCCCTGCTTAAAGACTCCAGCATTACTCAGTTCACACACATGGTTCACAGAGGGTTCTCAGCAAGTTCCTGCCTTTACTTTGGTGATTATGTAACTGTGTCTATATCCTCCTCTAGATATCTGGAGGACAGAGTTCTTACCTTCTTCATATTGTACCTTCCCCACTATCCAGGGAGGGCCCCTGTTAACTCTTGTTAAATATTTATTCATCTCATGAATTAAAATATAATCCCCCTTTTAGAGGTTATTACATATAAAGTAAGAAGGAAAGAATAAACCAGGCATGGTGCATACACCTGTAATGTCAGCAACTTGGGAGGGTGAGGCAGGAGTATTGCAAATTTGAGACCCACCTCAGCAACTTAGCAAGACCCTGTCTTAAAATTTAAAAAGGGGGCTGGAGATGTAGTTTAGTGGTAGAGCACCCCTGAATTCAGCATCAGATCTGAAGCAAAAACAACAAAGAAAAGAATAATAAAAGCAATAACTTACCTGATATTTTTCTGAAGGAACCAGAAAAAGCTGCAAGTAATTTGGGATTTATGGCTAAAGGATGAAGTTCAGGGTACCCAAGACACCTCTCTTTAGATGGGTGTAGAATCTACCTAAATGTACAATGAATGTCTATGAAGAAAGAAAAAAATTAGAATTTTTGCTTTTGCTGAAAAAAATCCAAAGAATAAATGATACTTCTGGATTCTGCAACCTAATTTTGAATTATGATCATGTTTGTAGTTGTGTTTTAATAAAGAAGGCTATCTAGACACTACCCTTGGACAATGGTTCTTTGCTTGGCCAAACTCTAGTTAGTCTCCTGAACCTTCTTTTAGGTCGACCTGTGCACTTTATGAAATCCAGGTTTATCAAGAACCCTGCTAAGCCAATTTAAGGTTGGTGTGTGTGTGTGTGTGTGTGTGTGCACGCGTGCGCACATTGCGCGTGGGAGCCAGTGAATACCTACCCTGGATAACTGACAGGTTTCTCATTCTCTACCACCCCCAGCTGATGCCTGATCACCCCAGTCTGTCTGCAGTGAGAATTCTGTCAGGTGCATTTAGTCAGAATCCCCCCTCTTCCCTGGTCTTTCCTCTTAGTAATTTTCCACCCACTGGCCCATTCTGTTCCTTGGTTCTTGATTCCCACTTCCCATGCTTTTGAGTCCCATTGCTCTCTGACTGCAAATCCCACTGGTTCTTTTATCAGTTGCCATAGTCCTGAATGAAGCCTGCCTACAGTATGCCTTCACGAGCATCAGTGAATACTTTTAAACACCTTGCTTCCTTTAATTCTTTAATCATTATGCAGAACTTAAGGGCCATCAGTTGGCTCTCATGCCTTTCATGGCAGAACGCTTTCGATCTCGTGCTTTCAAATTTTCATATCCTAAATAAACCTGGAACCATCTCTTTACCTTTGCAAATCTATCATTTAATTTAGCAGGAAATAAAACTGTGAGTGCTGCTGATTCCTGATTTCCAGAATATGCCCTGTGATGTTTTATCGGGACTTACTCTCATGATGTCAAAAGCCATTTTGACAATAGTCAATGTTTTGGGTTCTCCGTATTAGTTCAGTTTGGCCAGTTGTGGATTTGAGTGAGAGAATAAGAACAGACCACAGACAGTTTGGCTCACCATTCCAAACCAGAGAACTGCCAAGGCATAGCATACGGGAATGACAGTCCTTCCTGAGACCTCCTAACCCGTTTCTGATGTCTTTGCGATTTTGGAGACTCTGTAAGCAACTACCAATGACACCGTCTTCAACTCGTCGCTAATAAAGGGATCTTGGGCCCTCCCCATGATGCAGGGATGCATATGCTCCAGTCCCCATCCTGTGTGTGCTATGCAGGCCCACAGCCACCTCACACCTCACACCACAGAGTCCCAGGCCTCAGCACCCTGGCATCACTTACTCTGTTCCACAAATGTTTTGAACTTTCTTTTTATGTGATTTCTATTGCTGATGGCCTTCCTTTCCCTTCCAGAATCTTGCAGTTTTGTTCATTACCAAAAGCCCAGCTCAAAAGCCACTCTCTGGGGGCCCTTTCCATTGCCATACTCAGAATTAGTCACCCTTACTATAGTGTAAGCATCGGTCTCTGTGTTCGGCGTCTGTCTCGCCCTCATCACATGTTCCTTACATTCTTGTTACTTGTGTTCACATTTATGTACCCCTGAGCCAAGGCTCCTGCTTTTCATCTTGCTTTTAAAAATCATCTATTTCCCACTTTCTGGAACAACACCTTTAATTTATTCTTCACCAGATATTTATGCACCCTACTATCTGCATGGCCTTGTTCTAGACACTGGGCATAAAGCAGAGAAAAAAGATAAAAGTCCCTATCCTCATGGAGCTTACATTTAGTGAAAGAAGAAAGCCAGTGAATAAAATAATTAGATAAAATATAGGACTTTGTGCTCTGGAGAAAAATATGGCAGGATGAAAAGGGAATTCTGGGGATAAGGGATGAGAGTAATTTTAAATGGTGTGTTCAGGAGGGCTTGCCAGGGAGGGACCATTTTGGCAAAGACTTGCAGAGTTGAGGGAACAGCTATTATGATTTAGATATGAGGTGTCCCCCAAAAGCTCATGTATGAGACAATGCAAGAAAGTTTAGAGGTGAAGTGATTGGGTTATGAGAGTCTTAACCTAATCAATGCATTGATTCTCTTATGGGGATTAACTGGTTGGTAGCTGTAGGCAGGTAGGGTGTGGCTGGAGGAGGTGGGTCCCTGGGGTGGGTATTTTGTACCTGGTGAGTGGAGTGTCTCTCTCTTTCCTGGAACAATGTCTTCAGCAGCTTTCCTCCACCATACTCTGTGCCATCATGTTTTGCCTTACCTCAGGGGCCTAAAGAATGGACTTGGCCATTTATGGACTAAGACCTCTGAAACCGTGAGCCACCAAATGAACGTTTCCTCCTCTAATTGTTCCTGCCATGTCTTTTGGTAGCAGCAGCGAAAAAGCTGACTAAAACAGCAGCCTTGTGCATTTTTAAGAGGCAAGGGTGCTACAAAGGGGCAATACAACACACGTGCAGCTCCGGAATTGCTAGAGTTTAAGGAACGTGAAGAGGCTGGAGTGGCCAGAGCCAGAGCACTGCAGTGGGCAGTCGGAGGGGAAGGGTGCTCCCTTGGAGGGAGAGGGGTGGTAGGGCATATGCGAAAGAATGACACGATCATCACTGCACTCCTGTAATGCCAGCTAGTTGGAGGGCTGAGGCAGGAGAATTGCAAGTTTGACGCCAGCCTGGGGAACTTAGCGAGACTCTGTTTCTACATAAAAATAAATAAGTAAATAAATAAAGGACGGGGCATTTAGCTCAGTGCTTGGCTAGTATGTGCAGGACCCCGTGACTTCAATCCCTAGCACTGCAATGGAGAAAAAAAAGCATAATCTGATTTGTGTTTTAAAAGTGTCTTCTCCTGGGCTGCTATGGTGAGGAGTGGTTAGGTTTGGGATCTATTTTGGGTCAAGATTTCCTGGTACATTGAATGTATGGTGTGCAAAAGACTGAGGGTTCTAAGATGATCCCATCACTTTTGACATGAGAGCCACCATTAACAGAGAAAGGGAGGCTGTGGGCAGAGCAGGTCGGGGAGCGAGATCAAGAGAGAGGACATCATGAGTCCTGACATACAAACGTTAAGGTCATTAAGCAAGGCCCTAAGCAGCTTAGCAAGACTGTCTCTCATAATAAAAAAATGAAAGAAAAGGGGTGGGGATGTGGCTCAGTGGTTAAGTTCCTCTGGGTTCAATCCCTGATACCAAAAAAAAAAAAATCATATTTGGGAAAATTTACATATTTGAGGAAAAAAGTCTGGGAGGATATATGCTGAACCATTAACAGTAACTGTTTAGGTGTGGCATTGCTGGGAATTTTCACTTCCCAGTTTTTAATCCCATGTGAATAGGATCCACGAGTCCTGCTGATATGAAGGGAATAAAAAGGTCTGGCCCCTGCCCTCAATGTGTGTAAAGTCAAGGAGCAGAGCTGGTTCAGTCAAGGTGGTCACATCCATCAGTCTTCCTGGGTCAAGGTCTAACCCTGTAGCTAGACAGCTTTCCTCATTTGCTAGAAGGTGCTTTCACAATAACAAAATCATAAGCCTGATTTCTAATCTGGAATAGGAAAGTAGTCACAATGGGGATAAAACAATATTAACTGTTTGCTTAGGAAATCCTTTCTTGTGAGTAATTCCACATAAAAAACTGCATTATAGACCAAAAGGTGAGATGGTAAACAGATTTAGAGCAATACACAGAACAAGGATTTTTTTCAAGCAAGATTAGTTTGGCAAAATGTTATTCTTTTAAAAATTTGTAAGCTAATAGGTTCATTTAACGATTTTTATGTTTTATATGTCAGTTTAAACATTATCATCTATCTCCTGAAACATTTGTCATTTCCTTAGGATGAAATTCAGAATTCTTTCTCCTAATTTTTTTTTTTTTTTTTTTTTGGGTGCTGGGGATCGAACCCAGGGCCTTGTGCTTACAAGGCAAGCACTCTACCGACTGAGCTATCTCCCCAGCCCCTCTCCTAATATTTTAAAGTACACATATTATCACCCTATTGCCATCATCACCCTATTGTATAATAGCACACCAGAACTTATCTGTCCTATCATTTAGTACCTACTGATCAGCCTTTTCTCATCCTCAATGTTAAGCTTTTTTTTTTTTTTTTTTCATATCTCTGTTGGCCATTTTGTATGTCTTCTTTTGAGACAGGTGCATTTAAGTGTATTGCTTTTTATTTTGTTTTGCAGTGCTGGTGATTGAACCCGAGCACATGTAGGCAAGCAGTCTACCATTAAACTACATCCCCAACACTATTTGCCCATTTTTTAAGTTGAGTTATTTTTTTGAGTTGAATCCCTTATATATTCTGGATATTAACCCCTTGAAAGATGTATAGTTTGCACATATTTTTCCCATTCTGTGTACTCTGTCAATTGATTGCTTTGCAAGAGCTCTTTGGCTTGATATAATCCCATCTGTCTGTTTTTTGAATTGCTGTGTTAGTCAGCTTCTTGTTGCTGTGACCAAAATACCTGACAAGAACAATTTAGAGGAAGAAAAGTTTATTTTGGCTCACAGTTTCAGAAGCTTAGTCCTTGGTGACTGACTCATTTGCTCTGGGTCCAGAGCAAAAGGTGAGGTAGAAAGGACATCAGTGCACAAAGATAGTGGCTGAGGAATACTGCTCAACTCATGGCAGCCAGGAAGGAAAGAGAGAAAGAGAGAGAGATAAAGAGAGAGAGAGAGAAGATGGTGGCAGGAGGGAAGATGCCCCCTTCCAGGGCATGCACCGAGTAACCCACCTCCTCCAGCCATTCCCTACTGGCCTACAGTTACTGCTCAGTCAGTCCATTCAAACTAGGAAGAACTGAATAAGTTACAGCCTTCACAATCTAATCATTTCACTTCTGAATATTCCTGCATTAACACAGGAGCTTTTGGGGGACATTTCATTCCAAACTATAACAATTGTTGTTCTTACTATTATTTCTTTCCAGAAAACTAACACTTATACTGAGAATCAAAGCGACTTTTCTGCTGGACAGCACCGCTCAGATGCACTGAGAATTCTCCTAGTTCAGCTTCCCCAGTCAACCAATCTGTCTGTAATTGACTCCAGGAACGAATTAATTCAAGATATTACAGAGTTTAACTAATTTGAGAATACAGATAATATGCTACAAATAGAGTTCTTTGTACTCTACCAAGTTCTGTCATGCTGCTTTAAAGGTGAATTGTGCAGGTTCTGTAGCTGGAAAGGAAGAAGCGCAGGCAGGTGCAGGTCTGAAAGGCACCACAGTGCCCATTATCTAGAAACCAGGCAGCCACCCCCAGTGCAGAAGAGACTGTTGGTTTGGGTACAGTAAAGGGAATGAATGGGAGGAACTTAGACCACATGGGTTTCACAGGAGGTGATTCCCTCACTCACACCCTGCCCTGCCCTCCACCTAAAAGAGAGAGGGTGTCAATGTATAATCCACCTTCAGAGGGAAACAGAAATGGGCCAATGAAGGGAGCTGGCACACAAGACAGTGAAAGGAATGGTTGGGAGAGCATGCCCAGTAGTTCAGGACCCAGTGGAGCCTTTGGAGAGCCTTGGAGGGGCATAGCAGCCAGCGCCCAGTGCAGGGAGCAGTTTAGAGTTCGATTTCCTGTTAGCTGCTGTGTACTGATGGCGTTTCCTACTCTTTTTTTTTGCGGAGGTGGGTACCAGGGATTAAAGGCAGGAGTGCTTTACCACTGAGCCACATCCCAGCTCTTTTAATATTTTATTTAGAGTCAGGGTCTCGCTGAGTTGCTTAGGGCCTTGCTGAGTTGCTGAGACTGGTTTTGAATTTGCAATCCTCCTGCCTCAGCCTCCCAAGCTGGCTGTTTCCTGCTCTTTTGAAGGAAAGGGGAAATGTGCCAGTCCTCTTAGCAGCACACCTGGAAGTCCTTGGGAGGATGTGTTATTGAGCTGACTTCATTAACTAATTGAGGAGACACCTCAGGGATGATTGAATGAGTCAGGATTTTCCAGAGAAACTGAACCAGTAGGATACATACCCATATGTAAGAGGAGTTTTGTTACTGTGTCACGCAATTATGGAGGTCAGAAGTCCCACTGTGTTTTGTCTGCCAGCTGGAGACCCAGGAAAGCCAGTGATGATAATTAGTGTGAGTCTGAAGGCCTGAGAACCTGGGAGGGCCACTGGTGTTAAGGCTGGAATTATAAGGCTCAAGAACATTGATATCCAAGCCAGGAGAAGGTGAATGGCCCAGCTCAAGGAGAGTTTGCCCTTCCCCTACCCTTTTGTATCCAGATTGGATGATTCCATGCAGATTTGATGATGCCATGTGCTCTAATGCTAATCTACCCAGAAACACTCGCAGACAGACCCAAAAATAAAAATTTGCCTGTTATCCAGGTATCCTTTTCCCCATTAAGTTGACATCTAAAATTAACTATATTGGGTCTGGGGATGTAGCCTAGTAGTAGAGCAATTACCTATCATGTGAGAGGCCCTAATTCTGTGGACACACTCTTATTCATAACCTGAGGACTTCTGAGTGCTTAAAATTAGCATAAAATTACATCATCTTTGATGAATGGGGGAGGATTTGGGGGTGATAGGAAGAGTCGATCATTGACGAGATCTGTTCCAGCTGTTTTTTGTACAGGATACTGTATGAAAGGAGAAACGAAATCAGATCACCTTTCACCAGGTGTGTGGAGTGCTGACTGGCTTTGGAAGAACAGACATCTGGTTAACTGCATTTTACAAGTTCCTTGTTTGGCTGTTTGTCATTCTGGTGATGACTAGTGGCTTTGAGTGTTCAGGGGAGTTTGGGTTCTGAGTTGTCGATTAGTTCTTGCTGGGGGAAGGATGCAGGATGATGTACAGCCTCCTTTAGCATCTGTCTGAACTCCAGCAAGCCACCTTGGGTTTAGTATATTTCATGTGTTTTTTGTCTTTTGAGGCACATCATCAGCATAAAGCAATTTCTTAGAGACTATTTGAAGGATTTTTTTTTAAAAAAACAAGGTCATTGTACTCTGCTTCTCCAAGAGAACACTGAAAGCCTGTCTTACTTTCTCTTTCAGGTTCCTCAATCATCAACTCTGCTATAACTCCCAGCTTGTTTGATGGGGAGATACAAGTTCAGTGTTTGGGGCTTGATGGTCACATGCATTAGCCAGGCATTTCTTGGTCTTGACCTTCAACCATTAGGCACATAAGATTCCACATAGCTGTGGTTGTGGCTCACTGCTTAGCAGTGTGAGGACCTGGGTTTGATCCTCAGCACCACAAATAAAAAAATAAATAAAATAAAGGTATTGTGTCCATCTACAACTAAAAATATATTTTAAAAAAAAAGGATTCCACATAAATTTACTTCTCAGATCTCTTGAACTTGGCCTATCAGTCCTCTGGAGGTTTGGGTGAGGCATTTTTTGTTTCTCTGGTTTGTTTCCTGTTTGTTGTTTCTCTTCACTGAACTAGGCCTGAGGTGTTGATGTCAAGTAGTAAGACAGAGCCAGCATCATGAGGGCTTGCTGCTGGTTCTGGCACTTGGAGCTGGCACTGTGGGCCAGATACTGTGATTCTGTTTCAAAGCTGTGGACCACAGCTTCCAGGCTCAAGGATCTTATTTTCAGTTACCTTGTGGTCAGACTGCATTACAGGTTTTTGTTTTGTTTTGTTGTTTTGTTTGCCTTAGGAATAGAAAGGAACATGAAGTCATTGCATATGGCAAAAGGACTAGAAAGGATTCCTTAAAAATGCTGATTCAGGCATGTCAGGACTAATCACCTCATTGTCATCTATAAAATAAAACCAGCAATTTTTATACCTCCAAGGATACTGTGAGTACTCATTTGACTCAGGAGCTATAAAATAGATGCACGTGTTTATAAAATCTTTTAAACAATTGTTTGTATCAAAGATTGGCCACTGCTAAGTGAGGCAGCCATTCCGTGGCCTTAATTCTTCTGTAGACTGAGGGAAGTTACCCTTGGCTCTTGAGTATCACCTGATTTCCATGGCAGGGTTCCGTTAAATTAGTGTTATCTAAGAATCAAGGTACCACTTGGCTGGGTGCAGCTGCGCACACCTGTAATCTCAGCTACCCCCGAGACTGAGGCAGGATTGCAAGTTCAAGGCCAACCTGGGCAGTTTAGTGAAACCTATCTTAAAATAGTAATTAAAGAGAGTGGGGGGAGGCTGGAGTTGTAGTTCAGTGGTAGAGTGCTTGCCTAGCATGTGTAAGGCACTGGGTTTGATTCTCAGCACTGCATATAAATAAATTAATAAAAATGAAGGTTTATCAACATCTAAAAACATTTTAAGAGAGAGAAAGAATCAAGGTACCTCTCAAGTAGCTTATGGACAGAGTGACTGTCATTTTGATAGGAAATAGTGTGAGTTATCAGATGAGATGTTTGAACTTAAGTTAGTAGAATACATGAATGTATTAGCCCGAGTAAAAGGTTCAGCTCCTATAACAAGAAATCCAACAATAACATGGCTGAAAACTGAAGTTTATTTATTTATTCTCATGTACTAGCCTAGGCTGGATATTCCATGTCAGTGGGGGAGAAGAAGCTCATGGCAGCTGGACCATCTGCAACATAGGTTCTGTCTTTTGGTCACTGCTATTTCTGTTCATAGGGAGTAAACGTTTGAGTAAATGTGTGTGCTAGGCCAGTAAGTGGCACACATCCCTCTTGCTCACATTCCATTGGCAAGAATTTAATCATATGGCAATAATAGAATCATGCGGCTAAGTCACAGCATAGAGGAGCCAGAGAGTGTCCTAGCCAGGCAGCTGTATATCTAGCTGTTCTAACACAATTGAAGAAGGGGAGAATGGATTTTCATAGAGCAGTCTTTGCCATAGTTAGCACCTCTAACCACCAACTATCAGTAAATGCCCTATTTCCTACGTGTAGAACAAACTGGCTTTATCCCAGGAAACATAAACAAAGCCCCATCTGGTAAAAGCCCATGGTCTCTAAGTTATACACAGTCCTTGCCATGAGGTGGGTTGTGGTTCCTAATGGCCTCCCCATCTGTGACTTAAAGGCTCCTGTGTGCAGCTCACTGCCTGCTGGTGCCATGTGGGAGTCGGAGAGTACGGCAGTTGTAGGTGTTATTGGCTTGGTTGTGGTCCCTCTGCTAACATAACTCTCCCAGGAGCTCAGCTGGCTTCTACTCACTTCCAGCCAGTACACATCCCAGTGACCTCCCAGTGTTCTTTCAAGATCTTCTGCTTTACATGTGTACATCCTTGCCCTCCATGCTTCCTTCTCAATTTCAGGGAAGCTGTTTTGAAGGCTCTGAAACAGCATACTTGGAAGGGATGGTGTGTTAGCTT
Source organism: Sciurus vulgaris (assembly GCF_902686455.1). Taxonomy (NCBI): domain Eukaryota; kingdom Metazoa; phylum Chordata; class Mammalia; order Rodentia; family Sciuridae; genus Sciurus; species Sciurus vulgaris. Next base: position 77,982,906 of record NC_136469.1, read on the forward strand.
TTTGTCATTGTAACCAAAATACCTGACATCAAGAACTTAAAGGAGGAATAGCTTATTTTGGCTCATGTTTCAGGGCTTTCAGTCCATGGTCAGCTGGCTCCATTGCTTTGGGCTAGAAATTAAGCAGAACATCAAGGCAGAAGGGCATAGCAGTGGAAAGCTTTCAGGTCATAGAAGACGGGAAGCAGAGAGTGAGGAAGGGACCAGGGACAAGATATAATCCCCAAGAGTATGCCCCCAGTGATGTACCTGCTTTCTCCAACCATGCCCCACCTGCCTACAGTTTCCAACACCTCCCAGTCTGTCATTCAACCATCAGTGGGTTAATTCAGTGGTGGGGTCAGAGCTGCTATGATCCAATCACTTTCTAAAAACCCCACCTCTGGACATTGCTACAGTGGGGACCAAGCTTCAATACATGAATTATGGGGGGACATTTCAGATCCAAACTTTAACAGAGCAACACTATATTCTCATCTCTGATCTCTTGCTGTTTGAGGTATATAAGTCATTGGCTTTTTCTAACCCTTCAAAACCCCACATTTCTAAATTCCTTGTTATCTCTCTTTGCAATTATTTAGTTAGAGGACTTAAAAGGAATGTGATCTGCCTTCCAAGTTAGGTGAGGTGACAGTTTGTTTCTGTTTTTTTTTGTTTGTTTTGTTTTTTTTTTAGGATCAAGAGACTTTGTTGGTACAGACCAATTTTTTACAATTCATTTTCTGTATGTGTATTCTTTCTTGGTGTAATTAATTGTGGTCAAATATCATAACATAAAATTTACCATTTTTACCATTTTAAGTGTGCATTTCAATGGCAAAAAATGAAACTCTTTACTCACTAAATAGTAACTCCCCTTGCCCATCCAACAGTCAGCACCTGGCAACCTCCATTCTACTTTCTGTCTCTACAGATTTGATTACTTTAGATACCTTTTATAAGTAGACTCATACAATATTTGTCTTTTTGTGAAAGGCCTGTTTCACTTAGCATACTGTCTAAGGTTCATCCATGTTGTAGCACATGTCAGAATTTCCTTTCTTTTTAAGGCTGAATGATATTCCATAGTATGTGTGTGTCATGTTTTATTCACCATTCATCTGTCAATGAACACTTGGGAAATTTCTACTTTTTTGGCTATTGTGAATAATGTTGCTGTGAACATGGATCTGTTCAAGTTCCAGCTTTCCATTCTTAGGGTTGTACACCCCAGAATGAAATTTCTACATCATATAACAGTTCTATTTCTAATATTTGAGGAACTTCCTTACTGTTTTCTACAACAGCTACACCATGTATTTCTAGCAACACTGCATTATAGTTCTAATTTTTCCACATCCTTGCCAACTTTTGTTTTTTTTTAGTGATAGACATTCTAATGGGTACGAAATGATACTTTCATCTTATTTTTGATAAATAGGTTTTTAAAAACTTTTTTTGTGGTGAAATATACTTAAAAATTTTGCCACTTAAGCCATTTTTAAGTATATAATTGTACTCACAGTGTTGTACAACCATCCCCACTTTATTTCTAAAACTTTTCAACACCCTTTTGATAAAAAATTATTAAGTTTTTTTTTACCATGGTAGTTGATCCCTAAATACTTTGGCACGTGTCTCTAGAAAATAGGGGCCTTTTCCTATATAGTGCAATACTAATATTACATGTATCTCTAGTCATAGTCCTTTGCAGAGAATCTACTCACAGGGCCGCAGTTGCAAGGGAGGCTGCATTTACAGTTAAGTGACCATTTGCCCAGTTATAATGGAAGAAGGGAGAGTGGATTTTACTGCTATACCAACCTATAGTAAAAAAAGCAATAAAGACTTTTAATTGATTTATATTATAAGAAATTTGGAGGGTGGCAGCATTGGGAATTTGGTGAAGGGTCTTAATGATGTTAAGAAGGACTCATTCTTTCCACCTTCTGCTCTACCATCCTCTGTCTGTTGGCTTTGGGTCCTCATGTTTATTGTCTCATGGATATATCACGGCTGCTAGGTACTTATTTCCACTACAACATCTCAAATGGGAAAGGAAGATGGTGGGTGGAAGAGGCTTCCCATTATAAGGGATGCAAACCCTTCAAGGTTTTGTTCAAGTCAGTAGACTTCCCTTTGCATCTCACTGGCTAGGTGTAAGGTCATGTGGAATGGTACTTGTCAAAGGAAAATGAGACAGTAATGCTTACCTTAACCAATCATGACCTGTACTCTTGGGCTGAGCACATTGATGTCCTCAAGAAAATTAGATTTCTGTTAGGTAGGGAAAAGACAAGTGACTGCTTGGTTGGCAGTTTTATCTGTCATATATGGGCAGTATTTTTATCATTATTAAAGATATAAATGAACTTTGAGCAGGTTCTTGGCATGGAAACTCTAAGATATTAAATTAAATACTAGAAGGGAATTCCTTTTGAAATTATTCTGTGAATGATGTTGGGACAGTGTGGTTCATCTATTTCTGAGAGAGTCTGTAGGCCACTAATAACAAAGGATCCCTACAGTCATCCGCCAATCAAATGAAGGTAATTGCTTTTAGAAATCAAGAGAGATTAGAGAAAAACCAGTCACCACTGATTCTAATTAGAAATCATATTCTTTGGGAGTAGTAATATTTTATAGAAATCCTTTACTAATATATTATTTTTTTGCCAGGATTCGTGAAAAATGTTACTGGGGGTGGATAGGACAAGAATTGATCTTATATAGTGAATAACTTTATATCTGCTGATGTATAAGGGCACCTGACTATTGGACCTTCCAAAACTTAGGATTCAGTGAAAACAAAATTATAACTGTTAGCAGATGGAGTATGACTTATTTGTTGGTTGTAGAGCATATTTACCCATGTTGATTTCTATCTGAGAGTCTGTAAACAGTTTTAGGGAAAAACAAAACAAATAGTCCTTGTCATTACCACTTATAATTGCAAGTGAATTACAACATAATGTAAGCCCTTCACATTTGCCCATGACACACATGGCGAAGATTCCCAGAAGGCTCTTGGTTCACAGACCCTGTGACAGTCCTGGTCATCAGTGAGTGGCTCGTTAATCTTTTCTGCTCCATTCCAGCTGGCCCTGAGAACAGAATGAAAAATTACTGTGCCAGGGAGCTCATTTCCCGATAAATTACAAAACGAAAAAAAGGCAACTGAAGACCCCAAATAGCACTTGAAGTGGAGGATACGTTATGTGTTTTGCAACAGGGATACATTCTGAGAAGAGTGTCATTAGGTGATCTCCTCCTTATGGGATATTGGAGAGTATACTTACATAAACTAAGATGGCTACAGTGTCACTAGGCAATGTAACCTTAGGGGACCACAATCATATGAGGTTTGTCATTGACAAAAATGTCGTTATGTGGTATGTGACTATAGTAACATTTATTGAAAGGCCAGCTGTATGCTAGGCACTGTTCTGAGCATTTTTATTATACTTTCAATCTTCATAAAAACCCTGTAACATAAAAACCCTGTAAGGTAGGTACCATTACTATTCATTCTTTACTGATCAAGAAACAGCCACAGAGAGGACTTAACCAAGGTCACACAACTAGTAAGTGGCAGGACTGGAATTCCAAGCCCTGGTCATCTGACCCCAGGGAATGTCAGTCATAGCTGCCTTTCTCCATTGCCCCAGGTAGTACAAATCTTCATTTATAACAAGCAGATTCTTTCTAGCCCCAGAAAATGTCAACTTTGTGACATATCACAGTTATTATTAGAAGCATTTTATCATTGATAAAAGTTTTAAAAGTTCCAAAGATGATCCAGTATGCTTTACTTTTCCATTTGGAGATTGGAGATGTTTTATCATTACTTGAGAAACTAGAACATTTGTCCAGGATAAGCATTGGTAACAGCATGCTATATAGTCTTTGACTTTGGAGTTTCACAGTTTATATTGTAAGTACTATGTTAGGAATTTGATGATAAAAGCATGAATAATCATATTTCTTTCATTTTATAAAGACCCCTTTCTGAACCAATTAAAGTAGTTGGGGTCCTAGGTAACAAGGTCACGTGGGTGTAGAGAACCCCTTTTTTTTTTGTTTCCATGAGACTATAAATGTTCTCTTGGCTATTGGCAGCTAGACTTGCAGAGTAATAAAAATGTTGATGGTGGGAGCAACCACAATCCTTTTGCTATGGTTCATTTTTTCTCTGTGGGAAAAATGAGAACTTTAAGGATGCCAGGCCACAAACAGATAGAAGTTAGAACAGACAGAATATGGGGATTTTCACCATCTCAGAGTGTGGAAGAGTCCCCACCGAGTGTCCCCACTCACACCACAGATTGGGTAAGAGAGTGAAGATGACTCAGACTTAGAGAATGACATTTATTGGAAGAAAAGAACACATGGTAGAATGTACAGAGTTGGCAGTACTGGCTCTCTAAGAAGATTTGACCATCTGGATAACAGCTTTGCAAGTCATTTGGAGAAATGATACTATTTGGAGGAGATTCTGCCAAACCAAAAATCTTAGTGCCAAAACTTTCAAGAAAGTTTTATGCAATGCAGGCTCTTCTCCTGTTTTTAACAGGAACTCGTTAGGTAATGTTGTTCCAGATATAATTGGCCATTTAGGACATGGGAACACTTTCTTTGCTTTTTTACTATGAAATATTATTGGAAGGTTAATATCAAGAGTAAATGTTTCACAGAATAAAAAGAAATACAATTCAGGATGCAAAGATAAAACTCTGAGTAGTATGGAATAACCTATCTTTCTCCTCCTCTTTCCTGAAAAGGCAAGGAAGAATATTCTCTGCTAGCTAGTAGCTACCTTGTTTATTTAACTCGGGAAGAGTGGAATTTATCCTTCCTGGGAAATGTAATCAAAGTTTGGGTACCATTTTCAGTGTGACTGAAAATGTGGGGCAGTTTGTTTTAATGATGTCTGGAAGCATGGAAGGAAGTTACCACTTTAATTCTCAAGACAATAGTGAGGCAGAGTCAAGGAAGTCAGTTTAACAGATAATTCATTTATTCTTTTCAGAGGTACTTCCAGTCAAGTACATTCTCTGAACTTGCCAAGTCAGAGCAGGTCAGAGTCAGTCCTGTTTATCTCCTGGTAAACCTCCACAAACCTCCAGCCCTAAGAACAGAGAGCTCATGAGTGTTGTTTATCTACTGCAAGTTCTTCAATTACATTAAAAGCTGAGTATGAACTGAAGAAGAACAAATAGATTCTTTGGGACTAGAAAAGAGAAATATATATATATAACAGAGTCCCCATCTTTGATTTACACAGCCCTACCTGAGACGGAGAAAGAAATGAAAACATCAAGATCTTCATGTGCGGCATCGATAGGTTGACAGAACCAGAAACTGTTTCTGTAAGAGCTTTTCACTGGGATCTTCTGGTCTCTAGAGGTCTTGGCCCTTTATAAGGTCTTTTGCAGAGCAAAGTGGGTAGGGAGATAGAGAAGGTAAGTGGACTTACACACATGTGAGCGCACACGCACGCGCGCACACACACACACACACACACACACAGTGTAAAGAGTGTATGTAAAATTGGCGAAATTTGATTTAAGTTGAAGGGTTGTATCAAGGCCAGATTCTTAATTGATGATATAATACTGTGTTTTTGCAGGATATTACGCTGGGGGACAGAATGAAAGATATATATGATCTGTCTGTATTATTTTTTACAACTGCTTGTGAATTTGCAATTATTTAAACAGAGCATAGCCAACATAAAAAAATCCTAAAGAAAACCAAAGTAGTTCCATTGCAAGCTAATAACAGCCATTCATAGGCTCTTTGCTCTTCCCAAGGCATCTCTTAAAGTTAAGAAAGGGCAATTTTCATATTAGTAAGCAAGGGAAACTGAGTTTCCCAGAATTTGAACATCAGGTTACCCTATGAGAATTAAACTGATAAAGTAAAACCATGTACTTTTAGCCATTGACCATTTTAGGTACTTGGCAAACAAAACAAACGAGCAACGCATACTGAAAAATAACAAAGCAGTTGAGTCTCAGAAAGCTAGACCTTCACTATTAAGGTATCAAAAATTTAATTTTGGGGGAAATTATTTGAGGGAAAAAAGGATTATTACTATCAGGAAGTGTCCACCTCCTCTGGAGAAGCTAGACAAGTGGGATCCCAGAGAAGAAGAAAGTGTCACGTTGTCCTGAGCCCTACCCTGTAGAGTGGGCCTTTGTCCTAACACAAGTATGGAATTGCTCTGCAGTTTTAATTATAGCACTTACCAAACACAGATTATTTGTGAGGTGTTTAACCTCAGCATCATTAATCCTCAGCACAATCGTACAAAACAGAATTATCTCTACAATTAGACTAAGACTTAAGAGATGGAATAACATTGCTTGTGATAGATTTGGGTTTGGTCCTTTGCCTTCCCATACCATTTCTGTCCCACCAGACTACTTCTCTTTAAAGGAAATACATGCAGAGAACTATGGTAGCTGTTGGCATGGTCTTAGAGTTGTCTCATTAACTCTCCTCATCTACCTCCATGCTTCCAAATCTTGATTTCCCAGAGACATTCCTAAAAGGGGAGCCAACCTGAGTATTTGACAGTGATGTTTCTCATTGTACCATCATATACTAGCATTCTGATTTTGTTACCAATCTAATTAAAAAATGTTTACCATTTCCTCTGTGGCTAATAATTCTCAGTATATTAGGGCAATCTCTTACTGCAACGATAAAAAATACTGGATTTTGTTAACCTCCAAGTTACTACCACCCTGGGAGTACTCAGTCTTTGACTTCTTTTTCTCTTTCTTCAAATTTGGTAATCTTGGTGTAGTGAGATAGGGAAATGATATAATGGTCAGTTTTTGGCAAAGCTGGGGTTGGAAACTAGAGCTTCTAAGTTTTGTAGTACAACCATCTCAGCTGCTAGAGCAACCTGTTTCAGTGGCAGGTCTAGGATTATTGTTTTACCTACCCAGTTACCACTGCCATTTTATATATTCCTGATGGAATTATTTTTGTTAGCATAATTGATAGCTTTGTTATGAATCTGTAACCTTTTGGACATAAATGTGAATAGGTCCTGTCTGACCATCTTGTTTATGCTTAAAATGGTCACTGTTCTTCCACAGACTGGAAAACCATGGACCACTAGTTCCTATAGTGGAATTTCAGTTATCCATATTTAACCATGGTCTGAAGATATTTAGTAGAAAATTCCAGAAATAAACATTTCATACGTTTTTAAATTGTGTGCCATTCTGAGTAATGTGATGAAGTCTTACGCTGTCCTACTCCATCCTGCACAGGACTTGAATCATCCATACTCTAGGTGCTACCTGCTCACCGGTCACATAGTAGCTGTCTCTGTTATCAGATCAACTGACATGGTATCTAAGTGCTTGTGTTCATATAAGGCTTATTTTACTCATCAATAGCCCAAAGTTCAAGGATAGTGAAGCTGGCCATTTAGCTATTGTTCTGGCTTGGATATGAGTGACTCCCAAAATATCCTGTGTTAATGCAGGAATTTTTAGAAGTGAAATGAGTGGATTGTGAGAGCTATAACCCAATCACTTCATCCTATTTTGAATGGAATAACTGGGTGGTAATGTAGGCAGGTAACAGTAACTAGGGGCATGACTGGAGGAGGTGTCATTGGAAGCTTCCTGGAGGGGTTCATCTTCCCCATGACCCCTGACCCCTCTTTCTTGTTCTGTTTCTGGGCCACCAAGAAATGAGCAATACCTCTCCACCACGTCCTTCAGCTTGCCTCACCTTGGACCCAGAGCAGTGGAGTTGGCCCACCATGGACTGCACCTCTGAAACCATGAACCAAAATAAGCCTTTTGTCCTCTAAGTTGTTGCTGTTGGGTATTTTGGTCACAGTGATGAAAAACTAACAGAGATGTGCAAGAGAAAAGCCATAAAGTACTTTCTTAAAATGTATGCTTTGGAAAAAACATAGTATAGATAGCGTTCAGTGCTATTCATGATTTCAGGCATCCATTGGGGGTCTTGAAATATATCCCCTCACATAAGGAGGGACTACTGTATGTATTGCATAGATTGGTAAATATAAATAGTCCTATTCAGTATTTCCACAGTCTGGCATAGTGTCTGATATAAGTAGGGTATCAATAATTGTGAATTGGATTGAAATGGATTAGATTGTATCGGATTACTTGATTGAAAGTGCCTCAAATACCTTTCAACTTCTAGATTCTATAATTCGCTTAGCACTCCTGCCCAGATATATGTTTGAGACTAGGGCACACATGTTAATGGCATGTTTAGATCCAGGTGTCTGTCTCCTAGTCAGAAAGATCTACCTAGTGAGGCAGGACAGAAGTAGGAACTCAGACCTGCTTGCAGAGGGATTGGCTCCCCAGCCTCAAGGGGGCATCATGTTCTCTGTCTGATGTCAACACTTGGAAGGTCCAAATAGTCTCAGCACATGAAAGCAGACGCCATGAAAGTACTCGGAAATGTGGCAGTGTGGATTCAAACTTGTTGCAAAATTCAAAATAATGAATACTGAGGTTTCTTCCAGAAATGTCATTTAATCTCATTATCATTATGTTTGTCAGGTCACCAGTGGAGGTCACAAGGGTACTTTATTTTCTTAGAAATGTTATTTTTTTCCTTAAGGATTATATTGGGGTCCAGTATCTCTAAAAGATTTTGTCTATGGTTTTAGGCAAAAATACAAGATAAAGTGATAATTAGCTACTTCTCTTTGATACCATAATTTTTCATAGACATTTCTAAAGTATCTAGTTTTCATTTTTGTCTGGGAATTTTAAAAATATAATAATTATTACTATATTATGTAACAATTATAATTATATATTATATAATGTTATAGTAAATAATACTAGTAATGCTAGTTATTATTATTATTATTTTGAGATGAGGGTCTAATTATGTTGCCAAAGCTGGTCTCAAACTCCTCAGCTCAAGGCATCTGCCTGCCTCAGCCTCCTGAGTAGCTGGGACTACAGGTGTGCACCATTGAGCCTGGCTAGGGGAGTTTTTAATTCATGTATTTTTGCTGCAAAAATGTAATATCCCAAAATGCTTAGCATCTATATTTTTCTTCAGTGTGTTTATTGGAGCTACTCTAATGCATTGTTTTCTAGAGCATTTATTTTTATGTCTACTAAGATAGCTGCTCAATAACATGTCACAAGAAAAGTTCAGATTTGCAAAGCATTTGCTATTTCCCCCTGCAGTGCTAATTTATTTAGTAATCATTTGTTTTTAACACTTATCTGCCTGGACATATACTATGCACTTAGGTCCCTAAACCTGTAAATGTTAATATTAGCACTAAATGGAGGTTGGAATTTGCCTTTGGTACCTAATTCTTTTAAAAGTCCTAATCCCTTTGTCCATTCTTTTTTTTTTTTTTTTTTGGGTGCTGGGGATCAAACCCAGGGCCCTGTGCTTACAAGGCAAGCGCTCTACCGACTGAGCTATCTCCCCAGCCCACCTTTGTCCATTCTTAAATGTACTCAAAAGTTTTCATGAAGAATTTTGCATTAGGTCACAGTTAAGACTCTGAAGCTAATGCTAGATAACGATTGTCTGTGTTAACTGCTCATGGAATTTCCCCCACTGGACTTCCTTTTCATCTTAAAAGAGTTAGGTAAAATTTTGCCTTAATTATTAATACCTGTTCATTTTATTTCAGTGGTACAGGCATGGATGGGAAGAAATGCAGTGTATGGATGTTTCTACCTCTTGTATTTACTTTGTTTACTTCAGCTGGATTGTGGATAGTGTGAGTATGCTCTTAATGACTTCAGATGCAGTGGAGCTAAAAAAAAGTTTTGAGAGTATGTGACATATCTGTATGAATGTATTTATAAATGTTAAAATAATATGTACTAATTTAATCTTAAGGCCCCCATGTCTTTTCTCATCTTTTATGACTTAAAATAAATAGTAAGACTAAGAAATAAATTACGCAAATCAGGTAATGAAGAATGCTATTTTGTGTTCATCTGTTCTTATAATAAACATTTTGTAAAGTAGTTATGTAAATTCATTATTTGCAAGATTTTCTAATTTGACACTAACATGATCTGGATTCCGTTCACAGTCCTGTTCATAATCCAGCTATCTGTGACGAGGTCTGATATATTTATAAAATGAATATTATTACATTGGAAGTTCTGGCTTACCACAAAAATATTCACATAGTTGCTTATTTCAAGTAATAAATTACTTAAAGAAATTTATTTTAGTTTAAGTTCAGTAAGAGTGGTGGATATTTATTCCCAAGAAACTAGAAACTGAATTCTCATTTTAGTTTACTCAAAGTTAGAAGGTTTCTCTCTTTGTTTTCTAGTTTCCAGACTATAATCCTTGGGAGCTGGGACTGTAGCTCAGTGGTAGAGCATGTGCCTATCACATAGAAGAAACTGGATTCCATCTCCAGCCCTGCAAAAAAAAAAAAAAACAAAAACAAAAACAAAAAACCAAAAGAACCTGCAGATTATAATCATTGCCATTAATTTTGGGGGTGTTCTGAAAATTAAGAAAATACTAAGAATAAAATGAGATGATCTATGGATAAAAAATGTTATTAAAAAGCATTTTCTCAGAAAAGAACGAGTATGATTTAGTATAATTAGTTTAAGTAAACTGGGAAACAAATGATTCATCGAATTTTTTAAAAAATTGCTTTGTTTTATAAACTTTTCTTTCTTTCCTGATAGGTACTTTATAGCTGTGGAAGATGACAAAATATTACCATTAAATTCAGCAGAAAGGTAACGCTTATCTCTGGGGGAATTTGTTGTTCAGCCTTTTAGCGAAGCCTTTGCCGTGGGAGCTGAATTGCAGCAGTGACCACGATTTAACCTAAGCCTCTCTCTGTTGTTTGTTACCCAGGAAATCTGGCATGAAGCATGCTCCATATATAAGGTAACTCCATAATTCTCACCTGATCTGTCAGACATTAGGAAAAGTCGGAAGGGTTATAGATTTTAAGTAATTATAAAACATCTCATCTTTTTCAAGTATTGCAGGGGATGATCCTCCTGCAAGCTGTGTGTTTAGTCAAGTTATGAACATGGCAGCATTCCTAGGTAAGATGAGCATAAAGAATGCTTTATGCACTTCAGTTCATTTTTTTTTAACATTACCCCAAACCATATCAAAACAATGGTGGGCCTAGCTGATAATTTAGTATTATATCATGTTAATATGCTAAAGCCAGCTATTTGTTTTTTCCTCATAAATTCTTTTACTTTCACCCTGCTTTCCTTACATTTCTCTTTCTTTGACTTTATCATTTCAGCATACTCTGAACTTTATTTCATTTGCTGCATGAAATAATATATTTCATGTGCCATGAAATCCTGCATGCGATATGAATTGGTGCAATACATTTGCTTTAAAAAGAATGCCTTATTCATTCCTTCACTGGCAAAGATGAAAAAACCTTCATCTTTGGGCTCTGTGATAAATATTGTGTGTAGACACTGTCTTTAAGCTGAAGAGCAGCATTGGCGTTAGGATCTTGCCCTCCTATGTGCCCACATACATTTCAAGCTGGCAAATGGGGAAGGAGGCATAAGAAAAAAAGCAACTTTTGGCACTCATGCCTGACCCTGACTTCCTCCACTTTCTTTAGAGCCCAAGACCTTCCCTAAATAGTCTGTCCACTAGTTCTCCAAGTGCTTGCATGACCCTTTTAGTCTTTAGAGATGGTGGTGACCATCTGTGCTCTCTTATTCAAATCCAGCTTGTATGCCATCTCCTCAAGGCCAGGCTTTCCCCATATCTTTCAAAGGGTCAGCTATCTGTCACTATTGTCGCCCTGTTGGGAGAGGACCAGTGACAGCTCAATCTTTCCACAGTGTTTTTCTGGAAAAGGTTCTTTTAGATGGAGAGACTTTTACTCCAAACAAGAGATGAAAATGTCATTACCAAGGGAGTTTTCAGCCTTTGTGGTACCTGTCCCTGAATGATATGACCTGTTACTTCATCTCTGTGTAAATCCTCTCCTCCTGACCAGAAAAAAAAAAAAAATCTATTCACTCTTAATGTTTTCTTTTTTAAAGTTTTTTGTTGTAGGAAAGATTAGATCTCTGGAACTTAGGAAATCATGGAGCTTCTTGGTTCAGCATGCAACACCAGCAGAATCAGTTTGTTTAGACAGCTCAAAACATGACAAACTTGGAGAACATGCCTAGAGAAGCACACTGGGGGCCTTCTCTGAAGTTAACAAGATTTCTCCCTGGAGCTAAGTTTATTTGTTGGAGCCTTTCTGTACCCAAGCTTCCCCAAACTATGTCCCATTCACCTAAGCAGGAAGTGTCTGTCTGGAAGGCATGGACTACTCCATGACCACGAGGAGAAGGCTGACTATCGTGGTGCTGGGAAGCAGCTCCTCTCTTCTGCCCATGCCAGTCAGGGTTTTCATGGTCCAGAGAAGGTTGACACTCGCAGCAGCTGATGCCATGTGGGACCAGGGCTGGTCCCAGCCAATGAATTTGGTCAAATACTGCCTTTAGCCTCAGAGCTACCAGGAGCCTTACACTCATTCCTTTTTATTCTACTCTTGACATGTTCTTCTGAAAAGATCCATACTGGGGCACAAATAACTGCTAAGAAGTACACTATTTTTTTTTTTTTTTTTTTTTTTGAACCAGGGATTGAACCCAGGGTCGCTTAACCACTGAGCCACATCCCCAGCCCTTTTATTTACATTTTATTTTCAGACAGGGTATTCCTAAATTGCTCAGGGCCTCTCTAAGTTGCTGAGGCTGGCTTTGAACTTGGAATCCTCTGCCCTCAGCCTCCCAAGCCACTGGGATTACAGGCATGCCTCACTGTGGGTGGCGCCTGCTAAGGAATGTCTGCATTTAACAGAGCACAAAGCCCCAAGCGTGAACTGTGAATTGCAGAGTCAGGGCCTTTCACACACTCTTTGCCCTCACAGTATGTAGGTAGGTCTGCAGGTTGGCACTTACTCATCTGATCATTCCATAAGCACAATAACAATAATTAATTGCCATCATTTTTATTCCAAGCACAAAGCTAAGTGCTTTATAAATACTACCTCATTTAACCATGATGTATAGAAACCTGCTTTTGTACAAAAGCTGTCACAAGCTCCATTATGCTTTAAAGAAACCAACAAACATGTTGGAAGCTACATATTATTTTCTTTGTACTTTTTAGACAAATTGATATTTCCCAGTAGTCTTTGGCATATAAACCAGTTTGCACAACTCATGAGATTATCCAGTTATAAAAACATATGATTAACTAACTATAAAAGCATTTCCAAAAACAAAGCAATGCAAGCAAGTTCCCCTCTTCCAGATGACATTTGTCATCATCTTATTCACCAGTTCTTCCTACTCCACCAATAAGCAATTAAGCTTTTACCAGCTCTTGCTTGGAGGTATTGCAACATCCAGTGTTTAGTCTTTATTATCTTTCAGCATTTGAAGTGCCATCTGGTAGACACAAAATTGATTAAGATTAGTGTTCGGTGAGAGCAAACCAACAATTATTTATTTATCAACTCTGGGAGTGGAAAAGAATCCATTTAGTAAAGATTCTTATTTCACTGTGGATGCTTTCATTTCCCCAGGTCTGTCCTGCTAGACATCAGCCTATTACTTTAGGTGGCATAACTGTCTTTAAGAAATAGCCTGTGCTGCCTGTAAGTGACTGCTTTTTGGAAGCCCTATAGATTATAATTTATAATCTAAAAATGAGTCAGTGTAGCATTTATTAAAATTAGTTAGCAAAGATCTTTTATCTTTTTGACAGGTTAATCAATGATCGAATGCTCAATTATTTTCTTTACAGGATTCGTTATGCTCTTTGTCCTGAATCCACATTTTCCTTTCCAGTAGGGAAGAAAAAAAAAAAAAAAAGACTTAAGACAAATTTCTTGAAAGGAATGTTATTTCCTGCCCTGGGGCAGTTGCTGAGGATGAAGCTAATAGCTGAATGATTTCAGTCACCTAATAGCAGCTGCTCTCCCTCCTTCAGCCAAACATATATATCGACTACTGTGTTCTACCGCAGTCATAAATAGAAATTATGGATGCATAAACAGTAAAACTAAACAAAACGAAAAAGAATTGGCCAGGCACCAGTTTAGAACTGCAACGAAGAGATGTTACTCTGAGTTTTGATCTTTAAAAAACCCAGTTGGTCTCAAAATTTAAAAAAAAAAAAAAAAATTTGTGGGGCTGGGGTTATAGCTCAGTGGTGGAGTGGTGCTTGCCTGGCATGTGTGAGGCACTGAGTTTGATCCTCAGCACCACATATAAATAAATGAATAAAATAAAGGTCCATCAACAACCAAAAAAAAATTTAAAAATATATAATTTTTATATTTGTACTCTTTCAAAATAGACAGGAAAATTAAACAGGGGGCACATGGATAGGATAGCAAAGAACTGTTTTACATATTCAAAACAGGAGAGGAGTAGATTTTTAATATCTTCTAAAACCAGCTAGTAAAACCTAATTTTTCCCATGTTGTGGTATTTGGACTTGAGCATGCTAGACCACTCTACCATTGAACTACATCCCCAGCCCCTTTTTAAAAAGTTTTTATTTTGAGCCAGGCGTGGTGGCACACGCCTGTAATTCCAGTGACTCAGGAGGCTGGGATTATCCCAGTGGTTCCAGAGGCTAAGACAGGAGTTCAAAGCCAGCCTCAGCAAAAGCAAGGCGCTAAGCAACTCAGTGAGACCCTATCTTTAAATAAAATACAAAATAGGACTGGGGATGTGGCTTAGTGGTCAAGTGCCCCTGAGTTCAATCTCTGGTACCCACACCCCCCCAAAAAAAAAAAGTTTTTATTTTGAGATAAGTTCTTGCTAAGTTGCCTGGGTTAGCCTCTAACTTGGGATCCTCTTACCTCAAAAAATAAAAAATATTTAATGAAACTAAACTGCCTGTCTGTTCATCAGAAAGTGAACATGATAAAAGTTGGTCAGCATGAATAACAATGCCTTTGAAATTATCCTCTTGCCCAGCTGTCTTTTTCAATAAGGTGTAAATAAATTGTCACTTGGTTGACAGTGGACCTCATAGATTGAATCTGCCTTCATTTAAACTAAAGAGTTAGTAAGACTGTTTTATAGGACCAGTTTCTTCATTTAGTTTGCCATTCTAAAAATTCAAGTAGAGTCTGTTTTAAAAGGAAATTATGGCTCATCTGAGCTGATTAATAATGTAATAAACAGGTGACAAAGGCAAATGTGGTGTTTGGAACATGATTTTGGAAGTGAAGAAGCTGGGTTGAATTATTGTCTCCACATAGCTTTCTGGTTCCTGTGTAATTTCATCACCTGCTCATGATAAAGTGTCTTATCACCCACATTACAAATAGGAAGCTTAGCACTGCTGGGACTAAGACATGATACATACCTCATGTCTATTGGCAAGAAATGGATAGCTCAGAGAGTGACCATCAAATCCCTTTCCCTGGGCATAGAGGACTAAACTGCTTGGGTCATTGTGAGGAGCCATATGAGGGATTGGGTTTCACCTATACCAAGTTCCAGCATGATCTTATCTTACAATTAATTAAATGGCCAGCAGGGAGTTCCCAGAATAATTTGTTTCACTAGTCATTTTTAAAAGAAATTAAATGTGCCACCTTGGTATTTTGTGATTATTCCCTTATAGCCATACAGAATTAATTAGCAAGTCGATCCCATGGTGCCCTATGTTGAACTCTCTAGTTCTAATCTAATGACTTCTTTAACAAATGACTATGTTGTGTCAGAGTGCTGTATGCTGAATTACTCCTGTCCCCACTTCCTTCTCCTATTCTCATCCTAAAAATTAATAAGAATGCTTACTTTTCACCTTCTAGGATAGAAGTAGCTTTCACCTTCTAACCATAGTCATTATTAATAGACTTCAGAAGTAACTAACTCCTAACGAGGTCCCTTAAACCAATTATTTGAGAAGCTGTTGTCAACTGAAATAGAATTGATTAATTTAATTTAGTATGTTTCATTAAATGAAACATATACTAAAACTATATCAAGACTGAATAAGTTACTATTTCACAAATCACAGTTTAACTCTATTTTGGTTCCTAAATCCAAATAATAATAAAGTATTATTCCACTCTGTGATCAGAGGTACTTGGAACCAAAAGTCAACTCATTGAGCTTTACTTCATAGCTTGACACTATGAAATTTAGCATCTTTAGAAAATACAAATGTATGGATAGGTTTTCTTTACTAATGGTTATGGATAAGGGCCTGTAATCAAGGCAAAACCTTTAGTGAATAATTGCCAATATAATTTCTAATAGGATAATTCTTGAATTTCTGTCTTCCCTGCTGAAATATAATGTCAAAATTAATTGTCTTAAGCAGAACTGCATTTCCTTATATGTACATAAATTTTACATTAATTGTAAGATATAATTTATATTAATTTCATCATTTGTAAACCATTTTCTCCCAGTTTTTTGCATATATATGAAAATATCCCTACACTGAGTATTTAATAAAAGGTTATTGTTAGATTAGTGGTTTGAGTGGTGACTGTCCCCAAGGATTAGAAGTCAGATTTGAAATCCAAGTAACTTCCCTTATTCTCTCTTCAAGTTCTCAGATACCAACTTGATTCAAAAGATAGAATGGCCTTTTAAAATGAGTAATTAATATCATTTGAAAGAATTGCGTTTTCTTGATGTACTAGGTGTGATTTTTAGTGCACACCAAGCTCCACCCCCACCATCTGTGGCATTAAAATACAGATGTCATAAATGCGATTACTCTAACTGCTCTAATTTGAATTTTTTTGTCCTTTGACAATAAGCTCCCACTGGTAGAATCAAAGGGAAATGAGAATAAAAACAATGATGAAGGGATTTGTACACTTTACTTTCCTTCCTATCCCCAGGGATGGTTTCTGGCCCAGGGACCACAGGTTTGCCCAGATGTGGTAAACCTTGACCTCTTCCCCCATCTTCCTGCCTCGTGTTTTCTAACAGTTACAAGCTAAAGGAGGCTGATGTTAGTGAATTCCAGGTCTTGTCCCCATCCCATTTGTTGTTGCCACACCTCTCTCTGCATTGCTCTCTGAAGCCAGTCTGCCCTTGGCTGACCTTGTTTTTGCAAACTCTGGAACAACACTATTAGCAGTCCTGTCATCCTGGCACCACCCCCATTATACACTGCACTGCTGCTTCAAGTCCTCTCTGCTCCCCCAGGTGCTGTTGTAAAACATCTAAATCATCACAGGCATTGCATGGAAAGTTTCTTTGAAAAATTGTCATTTCAGAGATTTAAGATGGAGTATGATGAAAAGTTGAGTTTTGCACGTTGTGGCTTGAGAGCTCTGTAGTGTAGGTGAATGACTTAAATTTTTTTAATTTTAAGATTTTGCTTTATTCCTAGCCCTTGTGGTAGCTGTTCTGCGCTTCATACAACTGAAACCAAAGGTTTTAAACCCATGGCTGAATATTAGTGGATTGGTGGCGCTGTGTCTGGCATCCTTTGGAATGACCTTACTTGGTAATTTTCAGGTACTTCATTTGGCCTTTTTCACCTCCCTCTCATACCATTAAGGCCTTCACTTGTATGATTATGGTAGCTACTGAAGTCTAGTCACTATGTGTTCCATATAATTCTTCATCAACCTTAAAAACAATTAGGAACATTGGTTTCCATTGTCACAAGCTCTCCAGTAGTCACCCTTCTGAGCATATGAAATACAGCAAGGCCATTGTGAGAAGTAGCTACTAGAATAGTTGTATGTTTTATACAAAGGATTTGGAAGTGGTTCACACTTTTTTAAAAATAGCAAATTGCATCCTAATGTGCCTTTCTAGAAAACTAATAGGATCATTGCCTTTTTATAATTAAACACCAAATATCCCATTTGATGAAAGCTTGCATTTCAGGTTACAAAGCCCCCATGGAATCCAGTTTGAAAGCTCAGAATTTCTCTAGAACACCTACAACTTTTATAAAGATATACTAATCCTAACCCTTCTTCCTAGAAATGTAGAAGCCAAAGGTCGCATCTCTAAGATTAACTTCCCTTGCCAATACCATCACCCACTTCTTGTCCTGAATGACTTCATTTATTGCAGTAGTTGACTGATCTCCCTGCCCCCATTCCCTGCATACCATCCTCAAACCTATGCCATACATACTGTTGCTCTCCTTGTGAGCAAACACTGATCCTGACCTTCCTCCTGTTTCTTGAATTTGAAATCCAAATGGTGTAGGCCTTCAAGACCCTCAGAATTCTAATGAGCATTCAGGAATGTTCTTACTGAAAATTTGGTAGTGGATTTTCTAAGACAGGACCCTCCTGTCTTAACTCCTCACTCTTGCTAATTCATTAAACCAGGATCATGCATTGCCGGAGACTTCCTCTTGGCACACAGTAGCAACTAAGTATTTTTTGCTTGATGAGTTGTTTGGCAGTAATTCCACAAATTCCTCTGACTATTCTGGATCCCATCACACATCAAGTTAGATAACCAGAAAGCTGCATTCTTAGAACATATTTGTTAGGCTAATGAATTATCAAGATAGTATTTGAGGACTGGGGCTGTAGCTCGGTGGTAGAGCGCTTGCCTCGCATGTGTGAGGCACTGGGTTCGATCCTTAGCACTACATAAATAATAAATAAAGATATTGTATCCATTTACAACTATAAAAATATTTTAAAAACACAGTATTTGAGAGTTTATCCTGTTAAGATCCAAATTGTTAGGGCACAAGGTGTATTACTAAAATCTTGGTGGGGGCCTTTCCCCCACTTGCCTGCCTGTGAGGCAGGTGCAGGTATGTTGTAAAGTGCTCTGTGACAATCAGTGTTCTTGACCAGGGCTTTAATGAGTTAAGTGCATATTTGGATCTACTGTAAAGTCCTGGAGGAATCCCAGAGATTGGGCTGTCTTGGTGAACCACAAATAATCAAAACTATGAACAAATGACAGTACATATAAATAACACTTGCTGGAATATCTACAGTAAATAAACAAGGAACAAATAACAAATTAGATTTCTGTGGAAAAACCAGGTGGATGATATACTGGTTAACAGACTTTTCAATCTATCCCCTTTCTTTTCTTTCTTTCTTTCTTTCTTTCTTTCTTTCTTTCTTTCTTTCTTTCTTTCTTTCTTTCTTTCTTTTCTTCTTCTTCTTCTTCTTTCTTCTTCTTCTTCTTCTTCTGTAAATTTTAAAAGTTTGAACCCTGTAACTGTTATTATGTTTTAAAATTTATGTTTACATTGACAAAAAAGTAAATGCAGTCAATGGCATATAGCACAGAAGACCAACATCCTAGAAGGAAAATTTAATTTGAGGAATCATTATTTTAAACAAATTTTGAAAATATATATTTTTGAATTATGAGAAAAAAGTGGTTTCTTCAAAATATAAGGTGGGGCCTGGAAGGGGGATGAACCCTATAGCTAAAAACAATAGAAAAAATTGTAAAGGAAAAATAATACTCATTTGATGCAAAAGCTGTTCACAACCATGTTAAATAACAAAACAGTTATTTTTCAGCAAGGTTTAAAAGCTATCCCTTCAACAGTTGATTTTATTTTCCCATATGTGTAATTAAATTGCATGTAATTACAAAAGGAAATTTAAGTGATATACATTTTTTTAAAATAAGTGGGATAGATCGGAGATTTTATATCTCTAACCCCAAATGAAATAATCCAGATGACTTTCATTTAACCTACTGACTCTATAGCTTTGCTTATGAATCTTCAAATATCCTTTAACGAGTCTCTAAATAATGACAGAGCTGGTAAGTGGCAGTTTTTCTTATTACTGTAGTGAGACAAGACTCAAAGAATTCTCCTGAATGGAGTTGGCCACATTACACAGAAAGGTCAATTTTGTAGGAGTAAAGAACAGCCCAAGGGTTATTAATTATCTATGCTAATTAAATCTTGACTTGGCTAGAATTGGCCATCCCGTCTGTGAAGAACATAGCCAGATCCTGGGTCTTGTTTCCTTAGCATGGAGAATATACTTGGGGATGTATGCTTGTACAGACTTTGACATTTCCTTTTTTAATGTAACTCCTCTGCATTTTTCATTTCCTTTCCCAAAAGGCTTTTCTGAAAAATTAGTTCAAAGAACAGATCACCACCTCTTAAGTGGTTTTCCTGAACAAATGTTTTTAAGGTTTTGGGTACTGTTTATTTCCTTTCCTCTTTTTAGAGTTCAAACCATTTGAGACTAGACACAAAGACCCAATGGAGATGGAACACTCTCATCTTCCTACAATATCTCATCTCGCATTGAGATATCTTTCTCCCCTCACATATTTCATTAGCTTGCATGTCTTCTTTTCCAAATGGGCTTCCACATGCCATTGTCTATTCATCCCTAGCTCACAAACGATGAAGAAATACACAATGTGGGAACCTCCTTGACTTTTGGATTTGGCACGTTGACTTGCTGGATCCAGGCTGCACTGACACTCAAAGTCAACATCAAGAATGAAGGACGGAAAGTTGGAATTCCAAGAGTTATTCTGTCAGCGTCTATCACTCTCTGTGTAGTCCTTTGTATCCTTTGAATGTGAAAGGTTCTTTGCTAGTGAGGTTAAAACGCAGGTAAGTTGTCTGTGAGTTGCCATTCCCAGTGTTTTGGGATAATTGTCTCAGAATCTTTTTTTGTTTTTTAGTACTAGGGGTTGAACCTAGGGATGCTTAACCACTGAGCCACATTCCCAGCCCTTTTTATATTTTATTTGGAGATGGTCTCACTAAGTTTCTGAGGCTGGCTTTGAACTCACCATCCTCCTGCCTTAACGTCTCCAGCCACTGGGATTATAGGTGTGCACCATAGCTCCTGGCTTCATCTCAGAATCAAGACAAAACAGAAAAGTAAACAAGTGTAAACATAAAAACCCTCAGGCTAGTTTTTCATGCTAAAGAGAGATGGAGAACTAAGAGCAAGTTCTGCCATCTTTAGATTGTTTCAATCTGTAGGAGTGGTGTCATGCATTCTTCTGTCACTAATGACAGAAGTTTCCCTTTGTGAAAACCATACAATGCATAACCAAAAGAGAACTGTATTTTTTTCCATCTTAAAAATTTCATTTATGACTTAAGTCATTATCTAATTTATTAACTCTAAAATGAATTTCAAGGGACTAGAATGTTTATTTGTATCTTTTAGGAAAATAAGCCTCACTGAAAAACAAATTTCAAAAACTAGATTATCATTGCATGTGTAGTTTTCCTTAACAACTATTTGAGGATTAAGGGTACTACTCATTTCCTTTCCTTCCTTTAGAGTTTGAACCAATTGAGATCAGACATAAGGAGCCAGATGGGGGAAGAAGAAATCAGCCTTTATTCCTAGTAAGTTTGGAAAGAAGGTTGCAGGCCTCATCTGTTAACCCTGGAATTCAACTTACCCACCCAGTAACTAGCAGAGAAACCAGGGAAAGGCAGAAAATGGTTCACTCCACTTAACCCCAGACAAATCCCAGGGATGTCTAGTTAGGATGGAGTGCTGGCTCAGCACAAGCCTGCCAGTTCCAATTCCACCAATCAGATCAGTCACTCACTGGGTGGAGCTAAGTTCAGAAGTATTCATTCTAATAGTTCCTCCTCCTCAGGAAACCAGAGAAGGGAATCAGGGTTCCTAGATCATTAATCATACACAATTACACATCTTCAATCACCAGTGCTTACTGGTCACTCACGATGTGTTCAGCATTTTTCTTAGCACTTTTAATGTATCAATGTACCTGTTAATCTTAAAAGGTACTAATAGTGAATCACAGGAGGACTGAGTTCACAGGCAGCCTCAGCAATTTAGCAAAGCCCTAAGTAACTCAGTGAGGCCCTGTCTGTAAATAAAATATAAAAAAGGGCTGAGGATGTGGTTAAGGGCCCCTAGGTTCAATCATCAGTAACCCCTGGCAAAAGATTTAAATTTTGCTCAGCTTTTGTCCTCAGTTACTGCACCATCCCCCCTCCCCCTGCCCCAGAGAATAGGGGGTATGAAACACATGAAAGCATTTAGCTTTCAAAGACATTCTCCAATTAGTGGAGCATTCGGAGTCTTTTATTTACTTTTCCCTCACTAACAACCATTTGATCATTTCACTGTTTTTTTTTTTTTTGTTTTTTTTTTTTTTTTTTTGAAGCTCTGCAGTCACATTAGACAGAGAACACTTAAGAACTTAAAATCCAAGCCAAAAAAACTCACTTCTTGCCAGGCACAGTGGCGCAGGCCTGTGATTCCACTGATTTGGCAAGGGTAAGACATTCAAGGTTAGCCTCAGCCACTTAACTAGACCCTGTCTCGAAAATAAATAAAACAGACTGGATGTAGCTCACTGATAAAGTGCCCCTGGGTTCAGTGCCCAATACCTACACAACCAGCCAACCAAACAACTTGCTTCTTGTTGGCAACCTGATAAAAAACACAAAAATCAAAGAAGTCAAGACTGCCAATTTGAGATTTGATTTGTCCATTCCCCATTACCTTAAGTAATGTTAGTAGGGCTTTGGCAATATTTTGAATCCTCAGTCAGATGAGTCTGCACAGACTTTAAATTATTGTTTTGAGCTTACACTTGATTCTAATCCATGTCATTTCTGAACACTTGGAACTACTTCTTGGTTCCTGGGTGAAGGGATCCAAGCCTCATCAAGAAAACAAAGCTTGACTGAAATAGTTTCACTACTCTTACTTTCTGAAAATCTCCCCAAATTCTAGGTCTATGTTATGAAGAAACAACTAATTCTAAAGGGACATTTCTGATTTTTCTAAATAAATGTAGTCAGTCTTCAGCTTCTTGGCCTTTCATTAAAACACACTATGAACTTCTCACCCTTTTCAGGGGTCCTACCTCCATATATACTGTGGTATGTATGTACACATGCGCACATGCGCACTCGCACACACACACCAGATATAGTCAGGAATAAGGCTTTCATCTATTTGTTTTTTTAGTTGCGTATTTTCACTTGGGCATAAGTTTTAATGTGATATTATGATATCAGGGATTGATATCAGTATTGTCTAGAAGAGAATGGTGAAAATTAGAAGAGGAAAGGGGGGTCATAGCCAAACACAGCTTATGTGGAGGTAGTTAGCAACTTGATATGTACAAAATTATTTCTGCAGATATAACTATAAATCTATGGTTATTCATAGTGATTTTTTAAAAGATAGCTTTGTTTTTGGTTCACTAATTAACTTTGGAGTTGTAATTCTTTTGTTAATCTCACACTTCATTGGGCAGAGAGATAGTGCAGTTGTTGAACACCTGGCCTGGGAGTCAGAGTGCTTGTGAGTTGAGTTCTACCAATTACCGTCCACATGAGTGACCTGAGGCAAGTTACTTATCCACTTGGCCTCAGTTTCTTTCCTGTTATAAAATTGACAGTGATAACAGGGTTGCTGTGAGAATTGAGATTATTCATGAAAGCACCGTTAGAAGCACACCTGGCACAACAAGCTCTACAGTTACCTGTTATAACTCATGCAGATACTGGCATTTAGCAAGCTCTGTCAAGCTACTGGTTTTGCTGGTGAGGGGAGTACTGACGATATGGCT
Source organism: Sciurus vulgaris (assembly GCF_902686455.1). Lineage (NCBI taxonomy): Eukaryota > Metazoa > Chordata > Mammalia > Rodentia > Sciuridae > Sciurus > Sciurus vulgaris. The sequence goes on from NC_136469.1 coordinate 78,006,440, forward strand.
GATGAGGGTGCCTTCCTTGACTGCTTCTCCCCAGACTTCATCCTCATGGCCCAAGACATCCACATGTATGCAGCCAGGGTCCAGTGGGGCCTGGTCATGTGCTTCCTGTCTTACTTTGGCACCTTTGCCGTGGAGTTCCGGCACTACCGCTATGAGATTGTGTGTTCTGAATACCAGGAGAATTTCCTGAGCTTCTCAGAAAGTCTGTCAGAAGCTTCTGAGTATCAAACCGACCAGGTGTAACCCATCAGTTTTTCTGTCCTGGTGAGGTGGGTGTGACAATGGGGAAGGACCAGTAGGACACACCCACAGGACATGACGCATAACCTCTTGACACATTTCAAGTACACACACAGACACACATTCATGGCCACATTTGCCAAATGAGCTTTACAGGGCGAGTTATTTCTTTCATGAAAAAGCACAAGCCCTTCCTTATGTGTGGAAATTCATGCTGTTACACTGAAAATATATGCACGACAGAGCCAGAAGCTTGTGCATGATCACTTCTCGGTCCCCCACCCCACCCCCAGTATGCCTTGCTTATCCTCTTCACATGTTTCAAACACAATCTCCCTACCCCAGCGGGGAGGGGGACAAATGGAACAAGAAAATAACCCCAACTCGCTAAGTTGCCTTCAGGCCCAAAGGGCTTGGAACTAGCTCATGAGAAAGTTGTGAATCTGGCTCTTAATTCTTGAATGCATGAGTGTCACCGAACTGGATGGACACTGTGTGCAGCTCTGGCCCTGGAAAAGTCCTGGACATAACTTCTCACCAATGCGCCCTTCATTGTTGTTCAGCGGTCTGCTGTGTGGGTCCCATGAACGGAACATGCTAGAGTGCGAGCGGAAAGCCCACCGTGATTCAGACTTGATTTGCTGTGCCTGAGAAAGATCGCCATGTGTGAATACTCCAGGGACATGGTCTGCCACGAATGGCACTGGATGGGGGCAGCGAGGCTGTGGTTTAGTTTTTGCTTCCACGGTATGTCATGTACAGTTTTTGTTCTTTCACGTTTACCTTTTTAAAGTAACTCTCATGGGTCTCTCTAGACCTCACGGACAAAAAAGATGTAGACCAAAGGCAAGAACTGAGCTTGCTTTGGGTTCAAACACGAAGAAAGGAAAAAAAAAAAAAAAAAAAAAAAAAAAAGAAAGGTCACCTACAGGTTTATGTTTGAAACGAAGGAAAATTTTATAGAGAAATGCACAGAAGTCTGAGCCGGTGGAGGTAACAGCAAGAGTTCCTGCTAGACACTTTAGGAAAAGACAGGAGTTTGAGAGCATCTTGTTAATCCAAATCAGGGAAGGCCTTCTTAATATGTAGCTATTGCTCAAATCTGGTAGTTTTTGGATTAAGGGCTTTTCAAATTTGGAATTTGTGGAAGCAAATTAAAATATTACACTCATGTTACTGCCCAATATGTGGTTCCCACCTGATAAGAGTTGGGTAGGTGGGTGTTTGAGGCTCTGCTTCACAAAGAGCAGAATTCCAAACTCCTCACATAGGCAGTGGGCTGAGTGGACAGATCCCCGACAAGTGTACTGTTTCAGGGTATCTCCAAATGTACTTCAGAGGGACCTGGGATTTTCATGGACTATGTAAAAGATATTTTAAAAATTCAACCCAAACTCGAGCTTCCTGAGGAAGGGGGTTGGTGTCTTTTCATCTGTATTTATCCCCACCTCCTAGCACAGTGCCTGGCACATATTAGGTGCTCAATAAACATCTGTTGAATAGAACTGTTAAATCATTTACCAGTGAGGAAAAAGGAGTATTAGAGATTCAAAGATGAGCAAGAAAATAGAAGATGGCTGTTTCATGTGAGAAACAAGAGGAAAAATTCATGAATAAGGGTCAGATGAAGGAGTGAGAATACCTCTAAAATGTGAGGAAAAGAATCAAGCAGAGTATTCTGTTATAAAGGCATCTTACTGTAAATAGTCCAAGGTGACATTTATTAGTTTTGAATACTGCTTTTGTTTTTTTTTTTTTCATTTTTATATTTTAAAAATTTTATCAAAGAACAAAGATTTATGAAGTTTTATTTTACTCTACACAATCCAAATTACACAGCTTTTGGTGATGCACTTGTACACTTTCTTAAGAGTATATCTAATAGCACATTTGAGCAGAATCAAGCAATGACTAACATTATTCATTGGGATCTGGCCATTAAATAAAATTCTTTTATGCAGAACTGTGATTTCCTTGTCTCTTGCACTAACATTCCTTCTCTGCTATTGAAGTGTGCGTAAGCAGTGTTACATTGGTAGGTTGTCAACAACCAATTCTATGACTCTGAATACCAACTAGGTGTCTACAACTCAACTCTTAACTACCCAGAGTTAGTGTCAGACTCCAAGGTATACAGGTTCAGTTGCATAAGACTATCCCTACTTCTGTCCAGATGGGGTATGAGACTTTGCTATTAATGGCTTGCAGAACTCAGGAAAATATGTTTTGCTGGTTTATTATAAAAGTTACAATTCAGGACAGGGCAGGGGAAGATGCATGGGGCTTCTATGCCCTTAGAGTGTCCTATCCTAGTGCCTCGGTGTTTATGAACCTGGATCTCTGGAGCTCATTGAGAGTTTATTTTACATCTCTACTTCCAGTGTCCCCACCCCTTTCCTAGGTTGGAGGTCTCAGCACCCAGTCTTTCTGGTGACCAGCCACATCCTGAGACTATCCAGGTTCACCCACCTAAGTTACCTCATTATCACTGTTGTGATCAAAAGGGTCCAATGAGAGTAGACACTCCTGTCACTCCGCACATCCCAAGAGTTCCAAAAATTCTGTGCCAGGAACTTTAAAGACAAAGACACAAATATTTTTGTACTAAACCACACATTATTTACCTAAAGAACAGGATCATGAAGTCTCCTTGGGGTTAAGAACCCCAGCATTCATAAGGGGGAATCTGCATTTGAAACGAGCATTCCTGTATGGCCTAGAGGAACAAAGTTGGCAATACACTATGTTTTGGAAGTTTCTGAACAAGAAAAGTTGATAGTTATTTAATGGAGAACTGACAGTGAGGAAAACTATTATCTGTGTTATTTGCTGGGTTTTCTTTATCCCTCATAAAGAAAACTTTTACATCCTTAAAATTTGTGATTTGCTGGTTATAATTGGAGCATGGGACACTATTATTTGTCTTCAGTCTTTGTGTCAGGATAGGATGAGTTTTGCTATGCTAAGATAAAACTAACATAATTCAAGTTTATTTCTCATACTAGATGTCTATCAGGGTCAGCCAGGAAGTCTGTCCATCTCTGGCTGACAGGCTTCATCTCATGCTTCCACAATTCTTCATAGCCTGGAATATGCAGCAGACTGTTTGCTGGCTTCTAAAGCTTCTGCAGAAGCTTACATTTCCTTGCTTATGACAAATCATGTGGCCATATTTAGGAGTGGCACTGCTACCATGAGCCCAGAATGGGAGAAACACTGTGAATAGCCCAGCGGCCACCACGGTATTCATAGCTTCTTTGGTCATTGTTCCTCTTAAGTGGAAGCTCCTAAAAATCATTTCAGAACCCATCATAACAGACATGGAAGTAGGGGCTATCTGTGGGGTTGGTTTAATTCTCAAAGCTCTTCTTACCTTGTCTAGCTAGACAAGCAACACTTGGCAGTTTGATGGTCCCTCTGCACACCGCTCTGCCCGAAACGTTTTCTCTACTTGGCTTTCAGAACATCATGCCCTTCTAGTTTGCCTCCTGCTTCACTATCCATTCCTCAGTTTCCTTTGCCGGGTTATCCCTGACATCCTAACACTGGAACCTACGGTTCAGTCCTTGGAACTTTTCCTGTCCACACACACTCTGTGGTCACCTCATCTGGTGTTCTAGTTTTTAATATTGCCATGTGCTGACCTTTTTCAAGTTCTCCAGCCCAGACCTCTATTCTAAATGCCAGATCTGTATATTCGACTGCCTTATAACATCTCCACTTAAAAGGTATCTCACGTAGCTCAATTCACAATAGCTAGATTGTGGAACCAACCTAGATGCCCTGCAATAGATGAATGGGTGAAGAGACCATGGTGTATACACACAATGGAATATTACTCAGCCATAAATAATAAAATTATGGCATTTGCAGATAAATGGATGGAGTTGGAGAATATTATGCTAAGTAAAATAAGTCAATCCCAAAAAACCAAAGGCTGAATGATTTCTCTGATAAATGGATGATGATACTTAATGGTGCGGGGGAGGCAAGAATGGAGGAAGGATGGATTGTGTAGAGGGAAATGGGTGGGGAGGGGGTAGTAGGAAGGAAAGACAATAGGATGAGACTACCCTATGTACATGTATGATTATGCAAATGGTATGACTACTTTGTGTACAACCAGAGAAACGATAGTTGTACCCCATTTGTGTACAATGAATCAAAATTTTTAAAAAGGTATCTCGTTTAGCATATCTGATCTTACTCCTGTATATTCGTCCTTCAGTCTTCCCATCTAAGTTGAGCACATTCATGTTTCAGTTGCTCAGATTGATCTTTCTTATTCTCATTCCCTTATCTCTTTTCTCTCACATCCCACATCTGTCAGCAACTCCAGTCTGCTCTACTTTTAAAGTATATTACTACAGTTGTCCCTTACCACCATCTGGTCAAAGCCACCACTGTCTATTCTGAATTTTTTTTTTTTTTTTGGGTGCTGGGGATCAAACCCAGGGCCTTGTGCTTGCAAGGCAAGCACTCTACCGACTGAGCTATCTCCGCAGCCCCTCTATTCTGAATTTTTAGAATAACCTACAAAAGTTTTTTTCTCTGCTTCCATCATTTGCTCCCTTCAGTGTTCCTTAATACAGAAGTCAAAATTATCTTGTTAAAAGCTAAATTAGCCAGGTGCAGTGGCACATACCCGTAATCCCATTACTTGGGAGGCTGAGGCAGAAGGATCTCTAGTTCGAGGCCAGCCTCAGCAATTTAGTGAGGCCCTAAAGCAATTTAGCAAGATCTGTCTCAAAATAAAAAATGAAAAGGGCTAGGGATGTGGCTAAGTGCACCTGGGCCCAATCCCTATTACATTAAAAAATTAAAAAATTAAATAAAAGAAAGCTAAATTAGTGACACGGATCCCTGCCCAGCTCACTGGTACCTGCTGAGAAGTGGCAGGAGAGTCGCTGAAGCAGCAGAGTGGTGGCCCAGGCAGGCTGAAGCATAGGCTGCTGTGCAGAGCCACCAACCCCGCTAGGTCCTGAGATAGCCAGGGCAAGCCAACTTGTCCCCCAGTGGCAGCCTGGCCTGCACCCAGTGTGGCCCTGCTGAAGAAGTGTGCTCCTTGTAGTGCTGCATCTTCAGATGGCTCCCCAACCCCACCCACCAAGCATGTGTGATTCACTGCCTTCAACCTCGGGCTTCCTGAGGAGCTGGAGAAAATGGAAGGCAAACGTGAATGGGTTTCAGGACTAACCAAGAGCATAAATACTTACTAGCATAATTCTGGACCAACAGCACTGGTCCTTTTTTCAAACCCTGATTAGTATAAGTTTGGACCAATAGCATTGACTGAAGTGCTATATAAACCCCTAGGCTAAGATGCTCAGATGACAGCCCTGATGGGTTCTCCCTTTCCCCCTGCCAGAGGTCTGATTCTGCGCACACTTGAAGAAATCATACTCTTACACTCACTCATTCTGGTTTCTGGATTTCATTCTTTGAATCCATGAGACAAGAACCCAGAAAGAGGAAATTGACAATGATCTGCTGGAATCTGCAGCAACACTGGAGGGTATGGCCCGCCATTAACACTTCTTGGCTGCAGAGACCTGCAGCTTGTGCAGATCCCACCTGCCAGCAAAAGCAGTGAATTGAGTTTCATTTTAAAATTCAGTTTCATTAGTTCATTACTCCTTGGCTAAAAATCTTCAATGGCTTCCCTCACACTGACTAAAAACTTGAATCATTAAAATGCCCTGCAATGCCCATCAAGACCCGCTTTTCACCTTTCCTTCTGTTCTAGTTCCTCTGCCTCCTTGTTTTTTCTCCAAAAGCCAGGTGCACTCTGGCCTTTATACTTGCCCTCTGCCCTAGATAATTTTCCCCCACATTCTCAAATCTCTGACCTTCTTCACCTATTCAGGGACCTACATTCTTGCTAAAACCCCTGAACTTCAAATGCAACCTCTCCAAGACCACCCAGCACAATTTATTCCTCTTTCCAGCTTTATCATGCTCTAAAGCATCTTTAAAACATGGTCCCGTGATAGGCATGATATTGACACATTTTAGTTTGTTATTATCGGTCTCTCTCCACCCCTAAAATGCATATTCCACAAAGTTAAGGATTTTGTTTATCTGGCACCTAGAACAGTGCCTGGCAAATAGGTAAGTGCTCAATAGATACTAAAATGAATAACTGGTAGCTGACCCCCAACCCTTTCGGGCGTTTAGGAAACAATGCTAATGTGGTCAGATACTCAGAGAATATAATTGCCCTGCTTGTTCTAGCAAAGTTTTCTATGTCTTGAGAAGGAAGGCCCACATCATAAAAAGGGTTATTTCCTGTGATGTCTGCAGCAACTAATACATGTCAAATGCCCAAGTGCTAAATAACCTTGTACAAACTCTGCCGGAACCCAATTTCCTTTCACGTAGTTTCAAAATAAAATACTGAGGATAGATTTCAGGTTTTTAAGACAAGAAGCTGAAGTGACCCCACAGTTTGTATTCAATTTCCTTTTTAAACTACTCAAAAGCCATCTCCACAAATGTTGTTTGGGTAAGGATAGTGAAAAGGATGCAAGGTATTTAAGGATGTCTGTAGAAAGCAGAACTGAGATTTGCCAGTTGATATTAGAATAACATCTAATACCTCTGTATTATAAACTAAATTTAGATTTGTAGCCAGAGGAAGTTAAAAGGAGTTGGAGGAAAAGGCTCTAGCTAAACACAGGATGGAAGTGGATCCAGTGACCAGAGATGTGCCAGACCAGCCAGCAGCCTGCTTTCTCCATCACCCCCATAGGAGACGGTTTTCTCGAAACACACGGCACTTCCACAAACACAACCATTACTTGCCCTTGGATGGCTTTAAACAGTACCCTTTTACTAGTGTAAATCCAAAAGCACTATCCCTATGATTGGTAGCCTTTTTCTCTTCTATTGCATTTTAGTCTGTAAGAATGAACTGCAGCTTTAAGCCCATGTTGTTATGAGTGGGAAGAAATGGATGGGAGGCACTGTGAAAAAGACATGTGCCTGGCTCTCCTGTGAGGCGGGTGAAGAAGAAAGGAGATCACAGACATTCTAAGGTTTCAAGCCTGGATAACTGGGGGAGGAGGGGCAGTGTGGCGGGTGAAACCTGGGGGCCAGGGTTACACCATGTGCCTCTAAAGATGGCGACTGGCAGAGAGCAAACGGCGTCCTGATTATGCCGGGAGAGAGGCAGGAAGCGTTTACAATTGGCTGTATGATAATCAGCTCAGCCGCCTAGTGCATGGACAGATATACTTTACATGTATGCTTGAGCGAGTGATCGCTTGACCTTTAACAGGACTGGATGGACATATGTGGTTACAATTGCTTATGTGTGAGACTGCTTATATATTGAGGTGATATCTGAATAAAGCGGAAGCTGCTTCATGAACTTCGGAAAAGTACGTGTCTTTTGTCCCGCTGGTTGGGCCGAAAGAGCAAGAAGTGGCGCGAGCCGCTTGAAGCAACCCAGGCTAAGAAGCAGTGGTTTTCAGTAAGTGGTGGCCCGGACTGGGATCAGACGAGGATTGGACTGGGAATTTGTGAGCGCTCAGGTAAATAAAAGACAGTTTCGCTAGCGTAATTAACGAGAAGGTTTCCCTATTTGAGGAAATGGTTGCCTTAAGGTTTTAACGGAAGGGTCCCCGAGAGAGGGAGCGTAACGGAAGATTCTCCTAGAGAGAATATATTGAAAGGCTGTCCCAAGAGACAGCGAAGGACGTCCCATAACAAATATGTGTAAGTTGCTATTTGTGTTACCTTTCCTTGTTTGGTTTCTGTTTGTTGTTGTAGCGATGTGTACATTAGTTCGTTTCTGTCTGACTTCCAAAACACCAAAATTTCAAAAACAGTTAAGAGAAGGGGAAAAGATGTTAGAAATTGTAGAAAAAGAACAATCAAGTCAAGCTTCTGAAAGAGAAAGATGTTCAGACTCTGAGGAACAGGAGCAATCTGAGACAGAGCCGGAAAAGAAGTTACCTCAGTGGCATTTAACCCCTACCATGCCACGCCCTCCGGCGTATAATCCAGATCACCACTCTTTTTCAAGTTGTAAGGGCGCATGACTTGCTGCACAGGGGAGGCCCCCAGACAGTGGGCTGATGTAGAATCTCGATCAGTGTTCCCAATATTCCCAGTATTTGAAGATCAAAACAATCAGAGATATCATCAAATATTAGCTATAAAATTAGTAAAACAATTAAAAGAGGCAGTTATGTCCTATGGAGTACAAGCTGCATTTACCATTTTTTTTATTAGAGGATGTTGCAAGTCAAAATCTTACTCTGACTGATTGGGGTAATTTAGCAAAGGCATGTTTATCTGGGGAACAATATCTCATGTGGAAGATGGCTAACCAGGAGTTATGTTCTGATACTGCCCGACATAATGCAGTTGTGGGCAACCCTCAATGGAATCTAAACATACTAATAGGCCAAGGACCATATGAAGGGCAAGGTAACCAGATCAATTTCCACCCTGGTGTGTATCAACAAATTAGTGCTGCTGCCACTAAAGCTTGGAGAACACTTTCAGGTGCTGGAGATCTTCAAGGACAGTTATCTAAAGTTATTCAAGGTCATAATGAGCCCTATGCTGATTTTGTAGACAGATTGATTCAAACAGCAGGACGTATATTTGAAGATGTGGACCAGGCGATGCCCTTAGTCAAACAGCTTGCCTATGAACAAGCAAATAGATGGTGTAAAGAGGCAATAAGACCTTGGAAAAGCAAAGACCTTGGAGCCTACTTAAAGGCTTGTAGGGATATTAATGAGACTTTTATTCAAGGTCAGGTGATAGCTGCAGCGCTTGCACAGGGTCTTAGAGGTAATACCAGTTCCCGCCCAGGCCAACAGTGTTATCAATGTAAACAATTTGGACACATGAAAAAGGACTGCCCCCAAAGTTCTGTGCCCAAACTATGTCCCTGATGTAAAAAAGGGGAAACACTGGGCAAGTGGCTGTAAGTCAACTAGAGACAAAGATGGTAACCCTTTACCTCTAAAAAATGGGAATCAGGGCCCCCGGCCTCAGGGCCCACAAATATACGGGGCTATCCAGTCTGTGCCTCGGACCCATTACCCCTTGACTCCCCAATTAGACAAACAAGAGGAAGTGCAGGATTGGACCTCTGTGCCTCCGCCAGAGCAGTATTCAAAACCCACCATGAGCCTTTTAACCTATTCTCTGATAGCAAATACGTTGTTAATGCTGTTCAAAATTTAGAATTAACTGGTCTGATTTCCCTCACCTCCACTATTACTAAATATTTGCAAAGTTTACAAAAACTTATCTGGGACAGAAAAGATCCTTTTTTTATTGGGCATGTTCGGGCTCATACTGGCCTTCCAGGTCCTCTAAGTTTACACAATGATTTGACACAGCCACCAGAGACCCACACATCTTTAATACGCTTGAAAATGCAAAAACTTTTCATTCCAAATTTCACGTAAATGCTTCTGCTCTACTCACATGCTATAATATTACTAAGGCAACAGCTCGGGACATAGTCAAGTCTTGTGCTAAATGCGTTACACTTATTCCTAACCCCTCATTAGGAGTAAATCCAAAAGGGCTTCAGCCCAATCATACTTGGCAAATGGATGTAACTCATTATTCAGAATTTGGAAAACTACAATTCATTCATGTGTCTATTGATACTTTTTCAGGATTTATTATGGCCTCGGCTCTTATGGAGAAAAAAACCAAAGATGTAACAACACACTGTTTACACTCTTTCTCCATCCTAGGAGTTCCCAAACAAATTAAAACAGATAATGGTCCTGGATATACGTCCCAGGCCTTTAAACAATTTTGCTCCTCCTTTGGTATTCAACATGTCACAGGAATTTCCTATAATCCCACTGGACAAAGCATTGTTGAGCGTGCCCATTTAACGCTTAAAAACATGTTTTATAAACAAAAAGGAGGAATAGGGGCATCATACAGATCCCCAAAAGACAAATTGTTGTCATGTTCATTTTAAATTTTTAAAATCTTGATCCTGAGGGCTGATCGGCTGCTGACCGTCATTCAGAGCCTAATAAAAAGCATCTACCTCAAGTGCTCTGGAAGGACAGTCTATCAGGACAATGGAAAGGCCCAGATCCAGTATTAATCTGGACCCGAGGGTCTGTTTGTGTTTTCCCACAGGACGCACAATTGCCAATTTGGGTGCCGGAGAGATTGGTCAAGGCCTCAAAAGAGACCCAAAAACAGGAAGATGAGGAGGCTTCTCCTGCTGATGGTGCTGGTGAATTCTCGCCAAGTTAATGGAGGAGAATCGCGTGAACTATGGGGGATAGTGAAGATGTGGCCCTATCCTGTACCCCTTACCAACTCCTCTATTCTATATCCTCCTATTTTTACAATTGGCCACATTTCTGCAGTCCGCTGTTCTATGGGGAAAAGAATGGTTTGGGTTTTTGTCCAGGGGAGGACTCTTGTGTGTTGTGTGTTGTATCTGTCCTGTGCATATATAAAAACGCATATACATATGCACAAACAGCGATTATTCACCAAGCTCTCGTTGCAATTGATGGTGGCCCATCCTCCCAAGTCTGGTTAAATATGCTGGACCAGTAGCCAATGACGGGTAAGATTCATGGGGAGCTCATACTAACCTAAGACAGGAAATGAGGGTAGAGCCTCATTGTCCAATGACGGGTAAGGATGTTGCTCTGCCATGGACAACCTTTTCAGGCACAGTCCCTTTTATAAACAGAAAGGGGGAGTTGTGGCGGGTGAAACCCAGGGCCCAGGGTTACGCCACGTGCATCTAAAGATGGCAACTGGCAGAGGGCAAACGGCATCCTGATTATGCCTGGAGAGAGGCAGGAAGCGTTTACAATTGGCTGTATGATAATCAGTTCAGCTGCCTAGCGCGTGGACAGATATACTTTACATGTATGCTTGAGCGAGTGATCGCTTGACCTTTAACAGGACTGGATGGATATATGTGGTTACAATTGCTTATGTATGAGACTGCTTATATATTGAGGTGATATCTGAATAAAGCGGAAGCTGCTTCATGAACTTTGGAAAAGTACGTGTCTTTTGTCCCGCTGGTTGGGCCGAAAGAGCAAGAAGTGGCGCGAGCCGCTTGAAGCAACCCAGGCTAAGAAGCAGCAGTTTTCTGGAGGCAGGGATGGGGACACCTGCAAAATCTAGGGAGGAAAGGGATGACACTGTTTGGGAAATCAGACAATCTTGATGTTGTTAAGTGCATACTCTTGCACAAGACATTTTAAAACCTCTGTGCTGAAAGGGATGAAAACCCTGTCCACTGCTTGGTACCATTTGATTGACTCGGTGACTGTTCTAGTTACTGTGGCAGCTGAGCATACTACAACAAAATGTAGAAATATAAAGTCATTTCTCATGAGAGTCATACATTCTGTGGGTCAGGAACTGCAGGCAAGGCCTGGACAGCTCGTGTTTGCTTCATATCTGGGTCTCAACTGAAGTTGCTGAGTGGAGGCTGGAAGCATCTGAAGGCTAGTTTTTCCTTATCTGGAGATGGACACTGGCACTCAGCTTGGGGGTGTCTTTGGTTCTTCTCTACACAGGAAAGTCTGGGCTCTCTCATAGCACGGTAACTGGCTTTCCCAGAGTTAGTGTTCAATCCCCAGCTCTTGAAAAAAAGAGTGCCTGGATCATAACCAAGCCTGCAGGGTCACAAAGCGTCATATTTGTTGTCTTCTTTTGGTTGAAGCATCACAAATTCCATCCAAAAAGAGGAGGATCAATGCTATATTGTAAAAAATAGTATGTGGAGACAGGGGTTTAGCTTAGTGGCAAGAATGTTTGCCTCATAAGCATGAAGTCCTGGGTTTGGGCCCCAGTACCACTGCCAAAAAGAAGCATGTGGGGTGACATTAGTTAAAACTGAAATGTAACAGTAACAAAAGCAAAAAATCCATCAGAAATAACTTTTACGGAATTCTGGAAACTAAGCAAAAATGTGCAGCAAAGCAGGGGACACTTAAGAAATGCCAGCTAAATAAATCTCAGTAAAAAACCAAGGCTTGGTGGTGTTTAATTTATCCTGGTCCCACTTCTGTGATGGCCTTGAAGATAACAGCCTATTTCTGGTGCAGTGTGCCATAGCAAACAGAAAAATGCATCTCATTTTTAAAGAATTGTGGTTGTTTGGGCTGTTTTAACAAAGTAACATAGATTGGGTAGTTTAAACAAATTTTTCTCAGTTCTTGAGCCTGGGAATTCCAAGGTCAAAGTGATTAGGTTTCTAGAGAGAACTCTCTGGCTTGTAGGTGCTGCCTTCTGTGTCCTCATGTTAGAGAGAAGCTTTGGTGTCTCCTCTTCTTCTAATAATGTTACTAGTCTTACTGGATTGGGGCACCATCCCTATGACTTCATTTCATCTTAATTATTACTTAATCCCTCATCCCCAAATGTAATCACAGTTGTAGATGGGGCTTCAATATATGAATTTGGAGGAACAATTCACTCCATAGCAACCTGCCTTGTAGCTCCCAGGAAGACCGGCTCAAATGTCTTTCCTTTAATTTACCTAACTTGGAACTCCGCCAGTTTCCAAACATTTTAATTACCGCTACCTGGAATAACAGGTAGCACTGAGGCAAACAATAAGTGAACCAAAAATTTTGGTAAGAAAGGCTGAAGAATGAGATGTTTTGGTGAATAGGGCTCTGAAAAGCCTGATATATTCTTGCTGTTATGGGTTAAATTCTGTGTCCCCCTCCTCTGCCCATTCAAAATATGTTGAAATCCTAATCTGCAGAAACTCAGAATGCAATCTTGTTTGGAAAGGGTCACATGGTATTAAGGTAGGGCCCTAATCCAGCACAACTGCTGTGCTGATAGGAAGATACAGACAAAGGAAGAATGCCATGTGAAATAAAGTAGAAATTGGAGTAATGCATTATTATCTCAGGTAATTCCATGAATTGTCAGCCATCACCAGAAGCTGGGAGGAAAGGAACAGGTTCTCCCTCAGTGCCTCTGAAAGAACTGACTCTGTTGACACCTTGATTTCATACTTCTAGCATCCGGTACTGTGAAGGATAAGTTTCTGTTGCTTTAAGCCATGAAGTGTGTGGTTCTTTGCAGCTCTGGGAAACTAATACAATATAAAGACAGAGAATGGCAGGATGAATTTTAAAACATAACCCACCATACACTCTCTTCAAGAAACATTCTAGATTCAACAACATAAATAGGTTGAAAGCAGAAGGATAGATAAACATATTCCATGTAAACAGAGAGCTGAAGTCACTCTACTAATATTAGACAAAACAGACTTTTAGATAAGAAATGTTACATAAAACAAAAAGGACATTATAATATTAAAGGACCAACCCATCAAGAAGTCATAAGAATTTTAAACACACACACACACACATATATAGATACATATATACCCACACACACACCTTAAAACAGAGCACCAAAATATCTGAAGGGAAACTGGAATTGAAAGAATCTGAGAATGAATTTGGGTTAATTTGTAAGGAGAGTAAATTTTAATTCTATTAGAATTACTCCAAGTGCATTAGCAAAATCTGCAAAGTATTCCTAAGTATTAGGTTGAAGATAATATCATTTTGTCATCAAAGCACAGGTGGTAGGGTAGCAAATTGCTTTGGAACATTCTATATTCAACTTTTCACTCTGATAGGAATGAAAAAATTCTGAAAACAAGTTCTTTTAAACACTACTGATGGAAAAGCTGTCTATCCCCAAATCACTGTTTTTAAAAATGTATCTTAGGGGATAAGGAGAGGAAGAGGAATATTAGTGGGTGGATTTAATTTGAGAACATTGTCATTTTTTTTTTTTCACAACTACTGTGACTCTTGCAATATCATGCTATTGGCTTTTAAGAATAAATGAACTACACTCATTTTTTTTTTCTCTCCTAATGCTCCCTCCCTCTTAGCTCCATCTAATGGCCTTACACTTTTCTTCTGGAGAAACAGCACCATCTGCTGGGCAAAGTCTGCCAAGAATCTGTCTCAGCAATAGGCCAGAGTAGTTAGTTATCAATCTCTGCTTATGTAACTTGACATGGGTTAGAGTCAGCAACCAAGATCAGAATTCTAGAAGGCCAAATAGTAAAATTTTCTACACCAGAAATGTTGATAAGATCAGGGAATACTCAGTGTCACAGTGAAACCCATCAATTTGTACAATATGCATTAATAATTATAAAAAAAGATTAGAGAATCCTCTTTGTCTGAGTTTTCTCTTCCTAAAATACCAACTGGGAAAATCTACTAGAGGTTTGGATTAAGATACAGGAATAAAAAGTGCTATGACTTTCAAAATCCTTTGTCTCCTATATTCTCTGCAAAGATGATGATGAGAAAATTTAATGCCTTTGTTCTCATTTTTTGAAAGCCCCAGAATTATTTTTTCCTTCTTCCTTTCCTAAGGACCATGGACTTATCTGAACTTTTCTCCTAGCTCATTACCCACTTTCACAGGTATTTTTTCTTCTTCTTAACCCATTTACTTATTCTTTAAGTTCATACAAACATACAACTCCATCACACTTAACTGTGAATGGGTTTCTAGGATCTAAGAAACCTTCTTTCACACCCCACTTTGACAAACTGAATCTGATATTCCAACTTTCTTCTAACTCCTGAATATATTTCTTTTCTGTTCTTATTACTCAGTGTAACTTATATAGTTTTCCAGGAACTTTCTTCATCACAGACAGTAAATGCCTCTCTACCTCGATTCTTTGTTGGCTAGGTACTGAGCACCTTAAACTCCTAATTTAGATTCTGGTGGATAATTTTCTTTTCTTTTTTTTGTTTTTGGTGGGGGGTTGGGGAGACAGGGTACTGGGGATTTAACTCAGATGCACTTACCACTGAGCTATATCTCCAACCTTTTTTATTCGAGATGGGTTCTAAGTTGCTTAAGGGCTTGCTAAATTGTCAAGCCTGCCTTGAACTTGAAATCCTCCTGTTTCAGCCTCCTGAGCTGCTGGGATTATAGGCATGCACCATCATGCCAGGCTCTTCCTTACTTTTCCAATTACTACTACTACTCCCCCTGCCCCCCTTGCCTTTCACCATGACCTTTTTGGCTTGGCTTTTTTGAGGTAAATGACTGGACCTGGTTAGTTGGGACCCCCTGGAGTCAGAGCTCTGGTCTAGGACACAGGCAAGCCTCATCAACCACCCACAGCTAGCTGAACCTGCCAAGGGGAAGGAACTATCTCGGGCAGTTCCAGAAACTACCTTTGTTGCAGGAAATTCTTTTCTTTTTTCCCCCCTTTTCCTACCCACTGTCCATTCCCCTTTCACTTTGATCCCTCACTGGCTGCTTTTTACCACCATTGGATGAAAATAAATAAACCTTTGGACTCTACGAATCCTGAAGTCTCATAGTTCTTTCCAACAATGCAGGCCAGGCCTCACCCTTTGTTTTCCTTGTTGTTCACTAGCTCCATTGAGCCATTTTGGGCTTCTACCACTTTGTCTGAAAGGGAAGTTTGTATTCTGCCTTCAATTATTCCTTTATGATTACTAAGGGATACCCTGTTCTGCCATCTACCCATGAACTTGTCCAGAGAATGTATAAAATTCATCCTTTTATTATCATTTGTGATTTTGCCACCATTTACAAATTATTCCCATTTTTAAGATTACTTATATTTGTTTCTATTTTTCTACTCTTGTATATTTTGCAGTCTTTAGATTCTTTAAATTAGCTACTAGAAGATCAAACCTATCAACATAAAATGATTTGTATCCCCTGTCTTCTCATGTTTACAAGACTACTTCCTTCTCCTTATTTGAAGCATCCTAAAATATTTTCTCCAGGATTCATTAGGAAAATAATTGCATACTTCAAGCGTTATCTGCTATACTTCAAACATAAGACTTTCAAAAATGTAAGAAACCCCACTAATATAAATGAAATGCTTACAACCCAGATGAAACAGTAACCACATATGTATATATAATTCAAATGGTAGTTAATGATTTTTTTCCACTAGCATTCCATTAAACACATACATTGCACACACAATTAAGACAAAACTAAAATAACAATCTTATTTTTAAAATTTTTCTTCAATCTGAGTTTGTTTTGATTATAGTAGTATGTGGTATAGTTCAGGAACCTCTGTAAAACTGAAAGAGGATGATTTTATTAATCACAACATAAAACTGACATGGAATCCCATTAGAATGGAACCAGGATAAATAATACTGTTATAAAATTTACATTTCTTATATTCAAGGGGAAAATATTACATATTAGGGCTCTTCTTGGTGTTACGAACTAATTTCAGCAAAACTTTGTTTTAAAAAATACTAAGTAGCAATTAATATATATTCTTAAACTGTGCTAAGATAAAGTTAGAAAAGCAACTGGTAACAACCAGCAGACTTAGAATACATTTTGTTAAACATTAAGAACCATATTTCTTTTTTTAGCTATTATATCAGTGAACATTTTTCATCGATAAGGCAAGTGCTGGCTATGGGTGACACATGATTAGTAAGTTTCTTCTTAAGTAACAAATACTTGACTAATCAAGACTCAAGTGAGTTTTCTTTCTTGATTTTGCTCTTTTGTACTAAAGGGAGGCAAATATGAAATACAACTGCTGTAAATCTTCTAACTCACCATTAAATAAGGGTAATGAATTATTAAGAATGCCTCTGAAGTATATCTAGTATTAAAAATAGGCCTCTGAATAATTTTCAAAATTCAGTTCTCATTTTGGTATAGAATTTGATAATCATAACACATTTGATTTGTATTTTCTTCTATCAACTACATTTTGCCCTCAATAAGGGTTAGCGTTATGGTCTCAAACTATTTCTACATATAAAGCATCTTTAAATAAGTTGTTTTTGCTGAACTGATGACTTTCCTCACTTTTGTGCCCATGAAAATTAATGAGCATACACATACATATACTTGCATATGTATGTATGTATATATAAGTAAGTTACTTTACCATTAGAATAAAACTAGACACTAGGGGGACAACTCTGAGGAATAGTTTGGTCTTCTATAGAAATCTTCCTCTAGGCTGAAGAAGGCAGGTATAGTTCACTGAAGGATGTGATGAGGCTGTAGTAAGTTTTTTCATCATCTGTTAATCCTGCATTGCCAGGTCTCACCACCACAGCTACATGCACATCTGCTTCCTCAGCAGCACTGGCCTCTGTGAAAATCAAAGTATGTGTTAGAAATACCAAACTATGGCCGGGCATGGTGGCACACTCCTGTAATCCCAGCAGCTTGGAAGGCCGAGACAGGAGGATCGTAAGTTCAAAGCCAGTCTCAGCAATGTAGCAAAGTAAAAAAGGGCTGGGGATGTGGCTCAGTGGTTAAGCACCCCTGGGTTCAATCCCCAGTACTAAAAAAAAAGATACAGAATTATTGATTGAGTGTAATTAAGGAGGGGACAATACAGTGGAAGCCCTCATGAGTGCAGGGTACACCCCTTATCCATGAGACCATGACTAGAGATATATATATATATAACCCCACAGCCATTAGGAATGAGTTGCTTATTAGTCACATGTTTTCAAATTCATTAGCGTTAAGCTTGGTAAAGTCCCACTTCTTTGCAATGTGGATCTTCTGGTGGTCAGGGAACTGGAACTTGAACTTTGCCCTGCATAGGGTCTTGATTACATGTTCCTTGTTCTGAAGCTTAGGGTGGATAGACATGATGACCTGGCCAATGTGTCCTGAGGTTTCCCAAAGGTACCACACATACCTGTCTGGAGCCTACATTGGGGACAACATGAGATCAGACATGACCTTCCACCAGAAAGTACTGTCTCCGAGGTCTCTTACGGCAACCCATACAAGCAATAGGCTAGCTTCATACACTACTGAGGAGGTTGATGTATGTAACAATCACATTCTGGGCTGCCACAAGTAAAGGAAAATGGCTTTTAGCTGCAGAGCATGAATACCTCAAACAAAGCTTTCATCTTGACTGGCAACCAGATCTTGACCAAGTTGGGACATCACAGTCCACATAGGAATTGACACTAGCTAGTGGCTATTTCACATTCAGGATTTATAACTAATCACTAGAGGGCAAGTTTTGTCCTTAAGCATCTATTTGTTTTATTGCTGTAATATTAAAACACTCAAGTAATACTTGTTGACACCAAAACTCTTGGATCACTTTCCTTTTCTCCAATGGAAAAAAGTCTTTAAATTCTCTTTCATACTTTGGTACCGTCTGGGATATCAACTTGGTCTTCTGCTTTACTTTGGCAGTGGAAGTCTGGGCGTGGGGTACCAAAACAGGACCAGAAATGACAAAAAAGAGAAGGGCAGGCAGCCAGTTACCTGGCCCCATCCCAACTACAGATGATCAGCGTCCTGATGCTGCCTAAGGGGGTGTGAGGCTGGCAGAAGATGAGGGACAGGAAAAAAACCTTCTTATGAAGGACTTAGAGAAAGTTAATTTCATTTTGAAGTCTAGGTGGGATTATCTCTACTCTTTAAAGTTAAGATAATTTATGGAACTGCAACCCAAAGGAAATGGCTTAAGTGAAAAGAGAAAAGACCTGAAATTATAGATGTACAACTACAAAAAGGAGAAAAAAAAAAAAAAAGGGAAGTGGGTGGGTGGGGGCTAAAGAGAAGAATTTAAAGAAAACTATAAGCATTCTTAGCACAGGGGTGATAATTATTAATATAATCAAAAAGCTGGATAGAGCAAGGGCCTGGGGATCAAAAGTAGATCATAATTTCATCCAACAAGTAGCTGGGTGAGTGGAGAGTTGTACCACAGAGGATCATAAATTCTAAGCTTGCAGAAATCTATCATCCAAGGTGTTAAGGAGATGGACATGGTGGTGCACACCTGTAATTCCAGCAACTTGGGAAGTAGAGGCAGGAACAAAGATAGTATGAATTACTGAGTGTCTACTATAAGTCAATGACTGGGAGATATTAAGCCTGTTCTTATTATTTCTTTAGAAAAGTATAGTGTAACTTCTGAACACATTAGATGATCTTTGCTGGTTAAGATTAAAAAAAAAAAAATCGGTTTAGCAAATTAGTACCTGCTTATATACTTACAACTCTCACCTATTACATCAGACCAAAAGTTCAAGTGTCAGAAGACAAAGAATATAGATCCATATACACTACCTTGGGTAAGATCCTTCACTAGCAACTTGGATTTTCCTTTGGGCTCCATCTATGAAAGTCTAGGCCAGTGGAAGTAACTAAATTGTGTGACAACAAACAGGAAGATCTAGAGAGAGTATTTGTACACAAGCCACTGAAGCTGCCTCCTAGAGGCCCAAGAGTCATGTAGAGACAACTAGGCAAGAGAACAACCTCCAGCCCTAACGCCCTTCCTCTAACCTCTTGGCACAGATACAATTTCTTAAGAGAACTGCCCAGTATACAAAGTACTGTTGTGGGGGTAAATGGAAGGTATGATCTCAGCCCCAGAGAAATTTATAATCCAAAGTAAAATGGAAAAAAACACAAATATGTAGGGCTGTCCTCAAATCCAAGTAAATTATAAACAGCAAAAGTCAGCCCACAGAGAGATGCATGAACTCTAATGATGACCACACAATCAAAAGTTGGAGCCAGCCAGGCCTAGTGTTGCAGGCTTGTTTGTAGTTCCAATGACTCAGGAGGCTGAGGCAGGAAGCTCGCAAATTCAAGGCCAGACTTAGCAACTTAGCAAGACCCTGTCTCAAAACAAATAAACAAACAAACAAAAAACTTGGGAAGCCTTCCTAGCAAGGGGTTTGCAAGTAGGAATCAGAAACTACATTCCCCAAGAACCCTTCATCTATGTTATAATTCTCTAGAGGACTCACATTCTTACACAGATTCTAAAACGCGAGTTTCCAATCTGGTCAAAACTACTACTGAAATAATTTATAATGATAACAAAGGACAGTTCATGCTATTTTGCACATTCAACCCTTAAAGTAATAAGTATAACGCTAATGTACTGTATATAATAAGAAGGGTAATGATGGGTAAAAAAATGAGTCTTTAAAAGGTAAATTAATACAATGAAGCCTGAAATTTACCTGATGGGTGTCTAGAGAAGAGACCCCCAACTGAAGGAAGACAGAGATGAGGCTCCTGCTCATTATGGGGCAGCTCACAGATCAAAATGACAGACAAAACTGCTTCAATTATTTAAAGTTCTCTCTCTTATACCCCTGCCCCAAGTGTATAGATGACTTCACTGCTGTTAAATGCATCTGGTCAAGGTTCACTATGACTTTACTATCTTTAACTAACAAACACCTATGGTCACCTATTGTGGAAATGATCACAAAGATAGTCTCCCTCTGCTTTACTCCCATGTTATTAATGTGTATGTACAGAGTGATGGGTAGGGTACCAGGATGGAGTAAAATGAACAAAATTAGTCTTTCCATGTCACTTCCCCATACATGACTTTGAAGGATTGGTACATGGAGAGGAAGGTGGGTCATGTGGCTCACTGTTCCTTTTTATTAAGCTATTTTATATTTCAAGGATTCTCAAATTTTCTTTAAAGAAATGTTTATAGTATCAGGCCCAATTCCTCTCCTGTAGTACATAGCATAGTATGCCTGAGCTGGGCACAGTAGTATGTACATGTAGTTCTATCTACTTGGGAGGATCAATTGAGCCCAGGAGTTTCAGGCCTGTCTGAGCAATACAGTAAGATTCTCCACCTTAAAAAAAAAAAAAAAAAAAAAAAAAAGGAAGGAAGGAATAAAGCATAGTTACTCACCTAAGGTAACATCTGTTAGAAACAAGATGTTGTTGGTTGAGCATCCAATGCTGTTTGCAATCTTTCTGTAACTCTCACTCTCTACTTTGTGTCCAATCTTGGTATCGAAGTGACCATCAAAAAGCTGACCAAAGAGAAGGAGAAAGACTAACTCTACAAGTGCACTTGTAACACACTAAATCCCTTTTATTTTGTATCCCTTTCCCCTGAAACACATGACAATCATAGCCGTTTTACTCATTCAGTAAATATTTACTGAAAATGTACTTAATAGAAGACTTTATATAGGCTCCAAAAGGTAAGTATAAAGATTTTATAGTAAAAAAAAATTTGGATGAGCTGGACATGGTGGTACACACCTGTAATCCAAGCTAGTGAGGAAGCTGAGGCAGGAGGTTCACGAGTTTGAGGCTAGCCTCAGCAATTTAACAAGACCTGTCTTAAAAAATAAAAAAAGGACTGGGGATATAGCTTAGTGTCCTTGGGTTATATCCCCAGCACTAAAATAAAATAAACAAAACAAAACAAATAATCCACTTGGTTTTCATTAGCATTTATTTTATATCCAAAATTATTTAAAATACATATGCCCTACAGTCTACTTTTAAAACACTATCTGTACTCAAACAACATACTGGACTGGATTGGATTTTACTCTGGCTGAAAGGTTCTGAATATTACCCTTTTGATCCTAGAATGAAAAGATTACTCTAACCTTCCTCATTAATAAGCTCTTACTTTACCTGCAAGAAACTTTGATTTCCTAATTAAAACATTTTAAAATTCTACCCTATTGTTAATATATGTCCTTGCTGTCTTAAAAACAACTGGAGTCAAATATATCTAATTTAACCAATAGTAGTTAAAGTAAGTCCATATTTAGGATTGGCTATGATGATGTGATCTTCTGAATCTCTTCAGAACTTTTTACAAAATAAAAACAATTCTACTGATGACTCGAAGACAAATCAAGGCAATATTAAGGATTTTTGACTTTAGTTAAGATTTATTTTTGCAGAATTCCTTTCTCTCCATTTGCTTTATTCGGTAACTAGAGAAGATTTTTTTTTTTTTTTATTGAACTCAGCAGATAATTATCATGTCCTATCTACTTTCACCTTATTGCCTATTTCATTAGTTAGAGCAGAAATGTTTATATCTGTATTCAGGAAACAGTTGATTATTAAAGGATTTCATTATTGGTTTATAAGACGAAAAGTAGGGAAGTACTAAAATCAGAATATAACAACCTCCACAGCCCAAGTATTCTCTGTACACAGTAGAGGCTTGATAAATATTTACTTTAGAGCTGGGAATGCAGCTTAGTGGCAAAGCACTTGCTTGCCTAGCATGCACAAGGTTCTTGGTTCAATTCTAGCACCACAGGGGAAAACAAAACAAAACAAAACAAAAAAATGAAGTCTTTATGCATTTCTTAGCATTTCACATGATCCAATTTTGCATCTTTATTTTTTTTTCCAAGACAGTAAATTTTAACTACTTTAAGTAGAGGAAATTATAAATTCAATAATGGAAAGTGATTAACTGTTTTCGTTTTACCTCTTTTTTAAACAACCAAAAGAAGTATTCCATTAGTTTCTTTTGGGTTATTGATTTTCTAATACTGGCAAGATAACTGATTCACACATTAGCTCATGAGTTAGGATATATACCTGTTTTTACATACATATGATAGCTGGTTCTAGGACTATCCTTATCTGTTTCCTTAGAGTGGATGTTTAAAAGCAGATTCCCGATCCTCCTTCCAGACCTACAGATTAAGATTTGCTAGGAAGGAGTCAGGTTTGGTGGTGCACACCTGTAATCCCAGTGGCTTGGGAGGCTGAGACAGAAAGATCACAAGTTCAAAGTCAGCCTTAGCAACTTAGGCCCTAAGCAACTTAGTGAGACCCTGTCTCAAAATAAAAAATAAAAAGGGCTAGGGATATAGCTCAGTAGTTAAATGCCCTTGGGTTCAAACCCTAGTACAAAAAAAAAAAAAAAAAAAAAAACCCACAAAAAACAACCTAGAAAGCAGGGACCAGGTATCTGCATTTTTAACAAACTCTCCCCAAATGTTTGAGATTCTGACAGGAAAAACTGGCACCAAACATTTTATCCTTCTCTATAATATATTCACCAGTTTTTCCACTTCTCTTTGCAACCTCTCAGCATGTACAAATGTAATTATCTGAATGATTATCTGTAGTACATTTCTTTTATCATTTCATGATTTGATAGTGTCAAAACAAAGCAAACCAAGTAACCTACCTCGAGAATATTTCCCTCTGTAGAATGCCCAAATAATAGTTTCTGAGCCTCTACACTTCCAGAAGAATAGATATACACCTTCATCCCAGCTTCTCTCCACTTCCTGATTGCTGGAACAACATCTTCAAAGAACCTAGAGGGAAAACTACCAAGTTAGAATATGGGAACTCATCATTAATCAGATTAAAATCAGATAAAAGAGATGATACAGGTTTCTCTACTTGTGCTCAAATGATAACATAAGAACCAACTCTACAGAGTGTGAACTCCTCTGATTTAATAGATATTACTAGAGGTGGAGAGAATAGCTTTTGAAAATGTAAAGGGATTACAGATAAAGGAAGGAAATAAGAAAGTGGGTTTTTAAATTGTTAAGGAAGTAGGGAAGGGAATAAGAATGACAGTAGAATTAGCTGAACATAATTTTACTAGCCTTGTATTTGAATATGCGACCAGGGTAACTACACATTAGGTACAACCCTAAAAATAGGATCCTAATTAGAATAAGTTACACTCCATGTATATATAATATGCCAAAATGCATTCTACTGTCTTGTATATATATCTTCAAAGAACAAATAAAATTTTAAAAAATTAAGGAACTTAAAAAAGCAAAAACCAATAATATTGTAATTAATACCTTTGTATTCACATTGTAATTAATCGTTGATATAATTAATGAAAAGAAAAGTCTAATTTATGTCCATTGAGCTTTAATAAAACATGGAAATTAAAACACGTACATCTAAAAAAAAAAAATGAAAAAAAACAAAACAAAAAACAAAAAACAAAAACAAACCCAAGTCTGGGGGCTAAATGCTATAAATCTTTGATTATCTAGAAAATGGAATTAAATATTTTTAGAACTAAGAAAGTTCTGGCTAAAGTTTTATTATACAGAAAAAAAAATAAACAGAAAACAAACAAAAAAAAAACTTCATTCAGAACAAATCAATTAAGAGACAACATTATTTGGCTTTCTGATTATTGACACTCCGAGTCTCCTATTAATTCTACAGTATCTTCCATAATTAGTGGTCAAAATAATATCCTGGGAACTAAGTGAAAAGAAAAGCATGAGAACTTGAGATGCAGAACCAATCTTCTTTAAAAGATTAGCTAGAAAATGTCAGAGAAATCTACTGAATAAAACAGCTAATATATTGCATTAGTTGAAAGAAGGAGATCAACATGTTCAAAATCAGTCTCCATAATTGTAAGGGTGTTACTCTGGATTTTTCTGTATTGCATTTGCACTGGCTGTTACAGTTCCAAAGCAGGGCTTGAGAAGTTTAAGATAATGTATTCTGATTTATTTATAATTAAGGAATAAAAGAAATGCCAACTACTGGGAGAACAATCTCTTGGCTCCATACTTTGGAAAGTTATATAGAATAAGCTAGCTGATATTCCCAGATCACTGGCATAACTTGGAATTTCAGTGTATCCTTTAAAAAAGTATAAAATATTTGTAACATACATAAAGGAATGATATCTTACTTGATAGTAATACAAAAGAAATATAGGCAGCTATAAAGTCTTGGATCTGAGGGTTTTCTTACTAAGAAACTCTCAGCAATGTGATACTCATGAGCCTCCTTAGGCAAAAGAAATATCAGGAACCCCCTAACCAAGACTCATAGGGTCTGTGGAAAACACAATAGCATAACAAAAGCTGGCAGTGCCAATATTCTCTGGGTAATTCCAAAATAATGGGTGCATAATTTCATAGCATTCTCCCTTTTCTAACAGAGCAAAAAGTGGGTGATCTGTTGGTTCTGGGAAATAGACCAGCACTCATGTGCAAAGGATCCAATATGACTTAGTTAAAGGAAATCATCATTTTCTAGGAAGTTGTTTTAAACTAAGTCTAAAATTCCTTCAACCATCCACAAAGCCAGACATGAACATCTCGGGATAGAGCTGAGTGAAATCCTTTAGCTCAGCTTTGAAAAACAAAACAAAAACAAAATAACTCACTTGTTAGATTAAAACAATGCTTATGTATCAATTTTACTAATCATGTAGCTTACAATGGAGAGAGAAGATTAATGAGAAACATATTTGGTGAAATGTTTAGTCACTTGAGCACATACTCTGCTTTCATGCTCCCAGCTGTGAATGCTGCCCTCCACATGTGGCCCTGCAGTTGTTTGAGTGCTGTGGTCTTTCGGTCCAGAGACATCTGCCAGTACACATTATCTACCACGGCCTGGATCATCTGTTGTGAGTTATCTACCCCATTCCCGGACGCTGCAGGGATTGGAACAGCCCCATCCAGGTGGGCATCTTCTTCAGCCTTTAAATTGGAAACATTAAGTTTGTTTCTTGCACATTTTTAAAAAGATGATTAAAAATGAGACCCCAGGCAGACCAATTTTCAACTATCATAAGCCCTAGAATTATCATTAGGCAAATGATTCTTAAAAGAATGATTCCTAAAAGAATGACCCCCCTAAAAGAAATGGGATTATAATTAATAAATTTATATTGTCTTTGCTAGATTGCTAAAGCTGAAATTTACAACACAAGGCACACTGTACATGAGAAGAATGAGCACATAATGATATAAGAACAACTGGCTTTTTTGTTCACTCAGTAGAATCAACAAACCAGGATTCCAATTGTATTTGATCATTTTCTCCATACTATAACTAACTGAAATAGAAACAAAATCTTGTAAGTTAGTTTATGGCTAGATTTAATGAAAAGAAGCTAGTAAAGTAATACAATGGGTTCACATTTAGCCTTCCATAATCTCCCACATCTTGCAAAAACCCTAAGGCTACTTAGAACAATAATTTTGTGACAATGTACCTAATAAGGGAAGCCAGGCAAGATGGTGCACACCTGTAATTCTAGCAACGTGGGAGCTTGAGGCAGAAGAATTATAAATTCAAGGCCAGGCTGGGTAACTTAGAGCCTGTCTCAAAATAATGTAGTCTAGAGATAAAATGTTCCTGGGTTCAATCCCCAGTACCATTTATAAAAAAAAAAAAAAAAGCAAGACATGCATCGAGGGTGGGGTGGGGATTATGTATATTTCAAGAACAAGGTTAAGATAATAAAGAAGTTAATGATTGTGGGGAGAATATTTCAGACCAACCCCGAGTTATCCAGAAAATTCAACAAATACCCCATGATTCAAAGAACATGACTATATTTACAGTCCTAAATCCTAGCATTTTTTTGCCATTGAAGCAATTCTGATAAGAAAATCAAGAGAACAGAAGTTCCTTAGCACAGAATGTAAAAAAGGAGAAGACAGAATGAACACTGGGTGAGAACAGAGGGCAGAATGAAGTAAACGCCACCAACATGAGTCTAAAGGGCAGGCCAAGGGCGAATGGTAAGAAATGTGGTGAGCATCAGGGTGTGAGGACGCAGGACACTGTAAAGGAGTAGTGAGGACTCCCACCCTGAGATAGTAAGTGGAGTGGAAAATGACGAGAAACTGTTACACGGCGACATCAATGAAACATGCAATAAGACTGCACAATACCTCTTGCATTCTACCAGAAAGGGCTTCATTTTATTAATAAGTGATATTTTAATGTAATTTAAACAGCTCCTGAAAGAGACAATTCTATAAACAACAATCTGCCATGACCTGGTGGTTTAATTAAGTACTGTGAATTCCTAAGCTGGAAAGTCACTACAACTTTCATCCCTTGTACTGATTTTACAGTATGCTCAGAGTATGTTCTAAGTTTCGAGTCATCCTCAACAGGAGAATGTGAGAGAAATATTCCAACCTGTTTCCTCAAAAGATTGACATCCTGCTGGCACTCCTCCTCTTCCCAATGTGTCTGCAGATACTCTTTAACATTTTCTTTGATGTAAGGAAATAAAATGTCCTGGATAAGAGAGTAAAAAAAAAAAAGGGAAAAAAGTGTTAGCTTTTGCCAATAGTATGATGAGATCCATTAGCTAATTTTAACAAATAAATCAATGGAACTCAGTGAAAATTGCTGATATAGTTATATAAGGACAGAGACAGAGACGAATAAACAAGTGAAATACACCATGAGGTGGTAAACTACAAACCCTAGCCAAATTTGGTCCACTGCCACATTCGTTTATTTACGTAGTGTTTCTGGCTATTTGGAAGCTATATATGACAGATTTGGGGATATGGATCAAGGAAATATGGTCTGCAAAATCCAAAATATTTACTACCTTGTCCCTCCCCTGCCCCCACCCAAAAAAAGTCTGCCAACTTCTGAACTACATTGCTAGAGCACAGGTCTTTGAGGGCATGGACTCTGTCCTGCTCCCAAAAATATCCCCATTGCATACCACAGTACATAACACAAATATCTGCTGAAAAAGTGATGTCTGTAACAAGTGTTAAAAAAAAAAAAATCTTGATTACCACAATTCTTTCTTGGTAATCAGACTACTTACAGAATAATGTGTGAGAAAGTGATATGCAAAACAATTCACTAATAAACAATCTATCAGCAACATATACCCTGGAAATCACTTCTTTTTGACCAAAATTTTATTTATTATCTGGCATCGCAGATTGTACCAACAACCCAGTTCATGCCACGCACAAATCCTACCCATGAGCTACACCCCAGCTCACTCTTTTTTTTTTTTTTTTTTTTTTTTTGCGGTGCTGGGGATTGAACCCAGGGCCTTGTGCTTGCCCAGCTCACTCTTTAGTCAAAATATTTACATTTACTACAACTGTAGTGTAAATATATATTTTTTCAAATCAAATTGTGGTACATGACAATATTTCTTAGTATATACTTTGTGCCAAGATATGCTAATTCTTGAGTAGGGCATGGAGAAGTAGATTTAGATGATAAGGAAGTCATAGTTCCTCACTGACAATAAGTTTAAGAAGCTAGTCAGAAGGAATAATGATGAATAGTGTAATACACTGCAGGGCAATGGATGAGGCAAACAGTAAAGCAAAATATTATGCAAGTCAAGGTGTAGTAGCTCACTAACCATTTTAGGAATAACCAATCTAAAAAAGACAGAAAATGAATATGTGCTGTGAGTGCAGAACACAAGTGCACATTGCAGAGAAGGTCCTACACTTTAAGAGAAATTATAATTGAATTCAAGAAGGCTGCTTATTTAATTCACTCACTCATTTAATTACTCAAATATTTACTGAATGACTCATATAAGCAGGCCCTGTGAGAAGAATTAGAAATATAATCATGAGTAAAAATAATATATGAGCTGGGCATGGTGGAGCAGGTTGTAATCTCAGCAGCTTTGGAGGCTGAGGCAGGATAGCAAGTTCAAAGCCAGCCTCAGCAACTTAGCAAGGCCCTGAGCAACTTAGTGAGACCCTGTCTCAAAATAAAAAATAAAAAGGGTTGGGGATGTGGCTCAGTGGGCTCAAACCCAGGTACCAAAACAAAACAAACCATACATGATTCCTAATCTCAAGAAGCCTAGTAGAAATAGACAATAAACATTAAAAAGTACTTTTAAAAATGTTAAAGGTACTTTAATAAAAGCAATGGTTCTCAAAGTGTCACCTAGAACCCTGAGAGTCCTTGAGAACTTCCATGCTACCTATCAGGTCAAACTACTTTCATAAGAATACTAAAATGTCATTCATCTTTTTCACTTTTCTTCTTTTAGAGGGCATAATGGAGTTTTCCAGAGGCTATAGAATGAGTGCTACTACTACAAAAAAGACCAAATGCAGATAGGAGAATTCAGATGTTTTTAATAGCAGACATTCAAGTGTGTTAAAAAATATACAATAATGCCACTCTTCCAGAAATGTTTTTGAAAAAAAAAATTGAATTACTCAACTCATGAGCCACTTCTATGTGCTAACAGCTCTAACACAGTGATTTGTGCCAAACATACAAACACACATACTCTTCTGCTTAGTACAATCCAAAACCTGCCCAAAGGTAACATTTACTACCTCTTTTCCTTGTATGTGTTTCTGGACTATTGCATTTTTCTTACATATTACCATAAAACAGTAAAGAAAAACCAAAAAAGAGAGAGAGAAACTGGCAGAAAACTTTATTTCCCACTAACAGCCCTGAGGTATGATATTATTAGGATATAATAAAACCTTTTTTTTTTTTTTTTAGTGTGCATAGTATTTCCTATAACCAAAACCTCAAAGGTTTGATGATATATTAGGTTTGTGGTGGTTATTTTATTTTATTTTATTTTTTTGCCATGCTGAGGATGGGACTCAGGGTCTTGCTCACTCTAGGCAAATGCTCTTCTGCTGAGCCAAGTCCTCAGCACCTAGAGTTTCCCCCCCCCCCCTTTTTCTTTTCCTTTTAATATTCAAAAAACTGAGGCATCAATAAAACTAATTCTTGATCTGAAATTCAAAAGAGTTAAAGGTGACAGCTTCCTACTTCTGCAAGATTCCTTTTGGGCTATTATCCTATTTTATTTGAACACTTAATTTTCCCATTATGTCCATCATCACACCCTTCCTTTTTCCCCACTCAACATCTCTTGACCCACCACTTGTACATACTGTGGAAGGGCTGCAAACTGGCTCCCCACTTGACAAGATGTTAAAACTGCACATACACAGCCATTCCTTGCCTTGGCATGTACCATAGAAAAAACTCTTAAAACAGTGCACAAGGAAGACTGTAAAGGAGTATCTACTATAGCACTGCATATGATAATAAAGAAATAGGAAACAACCAAAATCTTCTGCAACTGGAGAACAAAAAAACTGGGGTATCTGCATGTTATAAAACATAGCAGTTAGCAAGACTAGGATTACCCAGGGCCTCAGCTGGATGTACAATGTAATTTTTCTTTACACTTAAGATCTAGCAAGCTGAAGTGAATGAAGTTGAGAATAAAAAAAAAAAAAATGCAAAAGATCAATGAAACAAAGAGTTGGTTTTCTGAAAGGATAAACAAGATTGATAAACTCTTATTCAAAATAACCAAAAGAGAGAAAACACTAAAAATATCTGAGGGCTGGGGAGATAGCTCAGTTGGTAGAGTGCTTGCCTCACAAGCACAAGGCCCTGGGATCAAACCCCAGCACCGCCAAAAAAAAAAAAAAAAAAAATCTGAGATGAAAAAGGAAACATCACCACAGATACTACCTAAATCCAGAGGATCATCAGAAACTATTTTGAAAATTTATACTCTAATAAGCTAGAAATTCTTGAAGATACTGACAAATTCCTAGAGACACATGAGCTACCCAAATTGAATCACGAGGATATAGAAAACAAACAGATCAATATGAAACTGAAGTAGCTATCAAAAGCCTTCCAACAAAGTAAAGTCCAGAAAGGGACAGATTCTCAGCCAAGTTCTACGAGACTTAAGGAAAAACTAATACCAATCCTCTTCAAATTATTCTATGAAATAGAAAAAGGAGGGAATACTGTCATAGTAATTCTGTTAAGCAGTATCACCCTGATACCAAAACTGGACAAAGACAGCAAGGAAAGAAAACTTCAGATCAATATCCTTGATAAACACAGATGCATTAATCCTTAAAATACTGATAAACTGCATACAAAAACACATTAAAAACATAGTGAACATAATCAACTGGGTTTCATTCCAGCAATGCAAGTTTGGTTCAACATGTGAAAACCAATAAATGTAATTCACCACATAAATAAGAGTTAAGGTTAAGAATCACATAATTATTTCAATAGATACAGAAAAAGCATTTGACAAAGTATAGTACCCATTCATGTTTAAAACACTAGAAAAACTAGGGGCAGAAGGAACTTACCTCAACATTATAAAGGCTATATATGACAAACCCAAGGCCAACATTAAACCAAATGGAGAAGAACTGAAAGCATTTCATCAAAAAACAGGAACAAGACAAGGATGCTCACTTTCACCACTCCTGTTCAACAGTCCTTGAAACTCTACCCAGAGCAATCAGGAAAGAGAAGGAAATTAGAGGGATACAAATAGGACAAGAGGAGCTCAAATAACCTGTTTGCTGATGACATGATCCTATATTTAAAAGACCCCAAAGCTCCACCAGAAGACTTCTAGAGCTGATAAACATATTTAGCAAAGTAGCAGGATACAAGATTAACCCTCAATCACATTCCTATACTCCAATAACAAATCTGCTAAAAAAGAAATTAAGAAAACTATGCCATTCACTATAACCTCAAAACAAACTTGGGAAATCAATCTAACAAAAAAGGTAAAGGACCTCTACAATGAAAATTATAGAACATTAAAGGACATTCTTCACAGAACTAGAAACGACAGTGATGAAATTCATTTGGAAAAATAGGAAACCCAGAATAACTAAAGCAATCCTTAGTGAGAAGAGCAAACTAGAGACATCACAATATGGGACTTCCAAGTTATACTATAGAGCTGTAACAACAAAAACAGCATGGTACTGGCACCAAACAGACATGAAGACCAATGGAACAGAACAGAAGACACAGAGATAGTTGTCTGATAATAGACAAAGATGTCAAAAACATAAGTTGTAGAAAGGTAGCCTTTTTAACAAATGGTGCTAGGATATCTGAAAATCCATATGTAAGAGAATGAAATTTAACTCCTATCTTTCACCCTGTACAAAACTCAACTCAAAGTGCAACAAAGACCTAGACATTAGACCAGAAACCTACACCTAGTAGAGGAAAATATAGGTCCAACACTCCATCACATCAGCTTAGGAACTGACTTCCTTAACAAAACTCCTAAAGTGCAAGTAAAATCAAGAACCAACAAATGGGATGGTATCAAACTAAAAAGCTTCTTCATAGCAAAGGAAACAATAAAGAGTGTAGAGAGCCTACAGAAAAGGAGAAAATCTTTGCCACCTGCTCCTCAGAGCATTAATTTCCAGGATATATAAGAACTCAAAAACTTAATGCCAAAAAAAAAAAAAAGACTAACCCAATCAATAAATGGGCAAAGGAACTGAACACTTCACAGACAAAATCCAAATGGTCAACAAATATATGAAATAATATTCAATGTCTCTAGCAATTACAGAAATACAAATTAAACTACACCCAGATTTCATCTCACTCTAGTTAGAATGGCAATTATCAAGAATATAAGTAACAATAAATGTTGGCAAGGATGTAGGGAAAAGGGTACACTCATACATTGCTATGGGACTGTAAATTGGTGCAACCACTCTGGAAAGCAGTATGGAGATTCCTCAGTAAATTAGCAATGGAACCACCATTTGATCCAGTTATCCCACTCCTCAGTATATACCCTATGAACTTAAAATGAGCATACTACAGTGAAATAGCCACATCAATGTTTATAATGGCTCAATTCACAATAGCTAGGCTATGAAAGCGACCTACGTGACCTATATAACAGATATGGTTATATCATTATAACAGATGAATGGATAAAGAAATGTGGTTTATATACACAATGGAACATTACTCAGTCATAAAAAAGAGTGACTTTATGATACTTACCAGAAAATGGATGGGTCTGGAGACAATTATGCTAAGCGAAATAAGCCAATCCCCAAAAGTCAAAGGTCAAATGTTCTGGTATGTGGATGCTAACACGCGATAAGGGGGAAGGGAAGAAAAGAAGTTCATTATATTAGAGGGGAATGAAGAGACGGACGGGAGAGGGGACATGAATAGAAAAGACAGTGGAATGAATATGATGTAATTTTCTTATGTACATATATGAAGACACCACAGTGAATCTCTACATCATGCCCAAGATTGGGATCCTAATTTGAATAAGGTATACTCCATGTTTGCATAAATAAGTCAAATTGGGCTGGGGAGATAGCTCAGTTGGTAAAGTGCTTGCCTTACAAGCAGAGGGCCCTGGGTTCAATCCCCAGAACCACACAAAAAAACCAAAAAAACAAAAAAACAAATTATCCTCTACTCCCAGGTATAACTAAAAAGGACAAAACTTTAAAAAAAGGTAGCCATATTAGAAAATATTGTTCCAAGTGGGCTTTTTTATTTTTTTCTTAAACCTAGACTATATTTTAAACTCAGTACACCAAGGTTTATAGTTCTTGGTGTGTTTTTCTCCCTATGCAGACTGAAAGATCCTTTAATAAAGCAAATGCATTGTCAAAAAAATAATAAATAGGACGATCCAAGATGGCGGACTAGAGGGTGACTGCATCTCCAGTTGCTCCAGAACCCAGGATTCAAGAAGGGGAGACATTGAGAGACTTGGACTAAAATAGAGCCACAGGGTGAGTCTCCCCCACCCGGTGAAGCTGGGCACGGGCGGCAGGCCCAGATTCGGGCTGCTTATTAGAGTAGGGCAGGGCAGTTGGAGTCTTCCCCAGGCAGCCCTGCTTACTCCAGCGGTGGGCTCCTCCCACAGGGCCAGATTCTCCAGCTTCTGGGAGCAGGCCCCCCAGTGTGAGCCTTTCCACACAGAGCCAGCTCCAAGCCCTGGAACCAGTAGTGGGCTAGGGGCAGCTTTCTTCAGAAGCACTGCATTATCAAGTTACTCCAAGACGTCAGGCTACTGAAGGTTGGGAGGTGATACACTGGAAATCTACAGGGACACTATAAGCCAATAGAGGAAATCTGCAATATCACAGAGTCCCACTAACATCTGACCAATATGAGAAAACAATGGAAGAAAATGTCCCAAACAAACCTAGATACTATATCAATAAAACCCAATGACAGCACAGCAGAAGAAATGTCAGAAAGGGAGTTCAGAATGTACATAATTAAAACAATCAGGGAAGCAAACGAGGAGATGAAGGAGCAAATGCAGGCATTGAAGGAGGAGATGAAAGAGCAAATGCAGGCATTAAATGATCGCACCAATCAACAGTTAAAAGAGCAAATACGAGAAGCAAGAGATCATTTAAATAAAGAGTTAGAGATATTGAAAAAAAAAAAAACAGAAATCCTTGAAATGAAGGAAACAATAAACCAAGTTAAAAACTCCATAGAAAGCATAACCAATAGGATAGAACACCTGGAAGATAGAACCTCAGATATTGAAGAAAAAATATTTAATCTTGAAAACAAAGTTGACCAAACAGAGAAGATGGTAAGAAATCATGAACAGAATCTACAAGAATTATGGGATCTCATGAAAAGGCCAAATTTAAGAATTATTGGGATTGAGGAAGGCCTAGAGAAACAAACCAAAGGAATGAACAATCTATTCAATGAAATAATATCACAAAATTTCCCAAATCTGAAAAATGAAATAGAAAACCAAGTAAAAGAGGCTTATAGGACTCCAAATATACAAAATTACAACAGACCCACACCAAGGCACATTATTATGAAAATACCTAACATACAAAATAAAGACAGAATTTTAAAGGTCGTGAGAGAAAAGAATCAAATTACATTCAGGGGGAAACCAATAAGAATATCAGCAGATTTTTCAATCCAGACCCTAAAAGCTAGAAGGACCTGGAACAACATTTACCAAGCCCTGAAAGAAAACGGATGCCAACCAAGAATCTTATACCCAGCAAAACTTACTTTCAGATTTGACAATGAAATAAGATCCTTCCATGATAAACAAAAGCTAAAGGAATTTACAAAAAGAAAGCCGGCATTACAGAACATTCTCAGCAAAATATTCCATGAGGAAGAGATGAAAAACAATGATGCAAATCAGCAACGGGAGGAACTAGCCTAAAGGAATAGCCAAATAAAGGAGAAACCAAAGCCTGTCAAAAAACAGAAACGAGTCAAATGACTGGGAATACAAATCATACCACAATAATAACCCTGAATGTTAATGGCCTGAACTCATCAATCAAAAGACACAGACTGACAGATTGGATTAAAAATAAAAATCCAACAATATGCTGCCTGCAAGAGACTCATCTCATAGAAAGAGATACCCATAGACTAAAGGTGAAAGGATGGGAAAAAACATACCATGCACACGGACACAGCAAAAAAGCTGGAGTATCCATCCTCATTTCAGATAATGTGGACTTCAAGCCAAAACTAGTCAGAAGGGATAAAGAAGGACATTACATACTGCTTAAGGGAACCATAAAGCAGGAAGACATAACAATCATAAATATCTATGCCCCGAACATTGGCTCATCCATGTATGTCAAACAAATCCTTTTCAATTCCAGAAATCAAATAGTCCATAACACAATAATACTAGGCAATTTTAATACACCTCTCTCACCACTGAATAGATCTTCCAAACAAAAATTGAATAAAGAAACCATAGATCTCAATAACACAATCAACAATTTAGACTTAACCGACTTACACAGAATATACCATCCAACAAAGAACGAATACACTTTCTTCACAGCAGCACATGGATCCTTCTCTAAAATAGACCATGTCTTATGCCACAAAGCTACTATTAGCAAATACAAGATAGAGACACTACATTGTACTCTATCAGATCATAATGGATTGAAATTAGAAATAAATGACAGAATAAAAAACAGAAAATTCTCCAATACCTGGAGATTAAATAATACACTATTATATGATGAATGGATAACAGAAGACATCAGGAGGGGAATTAAAAAATTCTTAGAAGTAAACGAGAACAAAGACACATCATATCAAAATCTCTGGGACACTATGAAAGCAGTACTTAGAGGAAGATTTATTTCATGGGGCACATTCAACAAAAGAAGTAGAAATCAACAAATAAATGACTTAACACTACAGCTCAAAGCCCTAGAAAAAGAAGAGCAGAGCAACACCAAACGTAGTAGAAGACAGGAAATAGTTAAAATCAGAGCCGAAATCAATGAAATTGAAACAAAAGAAACAATACAAAAAATTGACAAAATAAATAATGGGTTCTTTGAAAAAATAAACAAAATTGATAAACCCTTAGCCACACTAACAAAGAGAAAGAGGGAGAAAACTCAAAATTACTAAAATTCGGAATGAACAAGGAAATATCACAACAGACACGAGTGAAATACAGAACATAATTAGAAGCTATTTTGAAAATCTATACTCCAAGAAAACAGAAAACCTTGAAGACATCAACAAGTTTCTAGAGACATATGAATTACCTAAACTGAACGAGGAGGACATACACAACTTAAATAAATCAATTTCAAGCAATGAAATAGAAGAGGTCATCAAAAGCCTGCCAACAAAGAAAAGTCCGGGACCAGATGGGTTCTCAGCAGAGTTCTACACTACCTTTAAAGAAGAGCTCATTCCAATACTCCTCAAAATATTCCATGAAATAGAAGAGGAGGGAACCCTCCCTAACTCATTCTATGAAGCCAATATCACCCTGATACCTAAACCAGACAGAGACACATCGAGGAAAGAAAATTTTGGACCAATATCCTTAATGAACATGGACGCAAAAATTCTCAACAAAATTTTAGCAAATCGCATACAAAAACATATTAAAAAGATAGTGCACCACGATCAAGTGGGTTTCATCCCAGGGATGCAAGGTTGGTTCAACATCAGGAAATTGATAAATGTCATTCACCATATCAACAGACTAAAAGTTAAGAATCACATGATTATTTCAATAGATGCAGAAAAAGCATTCGATAAAATACAGCATCCCTTCATGCTCAAAACACTAGAAAAAATTGGGGTAGTGGGAACATTCCTTAACATTGTAAAGGCCATCTATGCTAAGCCCATGGCCAATATCATTCTCAATGGTGAAAAACTGAAAGCATTCCCCCTAAAAACTGGAACAAGGCAGGGATGCCCTCTTTTACCACTTCTATTCAACATTGTTCTTGAGACTCTAGCCAGAGCAATTAGACAAACCAAAGAAATTAAAGGGATATGAATTGGAAAAGAAGAACTCAAACTATCCCTGTTCGCTGATGACATGATTATATATTTAGAGGAACCTGGAAATTCCACCAGAAAACTCTTAGAACTCATAAGTGAATTCAGTAAAGTAGCAGGTTACAAGATCAATGCTCATAAATCCAATGCATTTTTATACATAAGTGATGAATCTCTGGAAAGAGAAATTAGGAAAACTACCCCATTCACAATAGCCTCGAAAAAAATAAAATACTTGGGAATCAATCTCACAAAAGAGGTGAAAGACCTCTACAATGAGAACTACAGAACACTAAAGAAAGAAATTAAAGAAAACCTTAGAAGATGGAAAGATCTCCCATGTTCTTGGATAGGAAGAATTAATATTGTCAAAATGGCCATACTACCTAAAGTGCTATACAGATTCAATGCAATTCCAATTAAAATCCCAAATATGTACCTTACAGAAATAGAGCAAGCAATTATGAAATTCATCTGGAAGAATAAGAAACCCAGAATAGCTAAAGCAATCCTCAGTAGAAAGAGCGAAGCAGGGGGTATCGCAATATCAGATCTTCAACTCTATTACAAAGCAATAGTAACAAAAACAGCATGGTATTGGTACCAAAATATACAGGTAGATCAATGGTACAGAATAGAGGACATGGACACAAACCCAAATAAATACAATTTTCTCATATTAGACAAAGGTTCCAAAAATATGTAATGGAGAAAAGATAGCCTCTTCAACAAATGGTGCTGGGAAAACTGGAAAACCATATGCAACAGAATGAAATTAAACCCCTATCTCTCACCCTGCACAAAACTCAACTCACAATGGATCAAGGACCTCGGAATCAGACCAGAGACCCTGCATCTTATAGAAGAAAAAGTAGGTCCAAACCTTCAACTTGTTGGCTTAGGATCAGACTTCCTTAACAGGACTCCCATAGCACAAGAAATAAAAGCAAGAATCAACAACAACTGGGATAGATTCAAACTAAAAAGCTTTCTCTCAGCAAAGGAAACTATCAGTAATGTGAAGAGAGAGCCTACAGAGTGGGAGAATATCTTTGCCACTCATACTTCAGATAGAGCACTAATCTCCAGAATCTATAAAGAACTCAAAGAACTCTACACCAAGAATACAAATAATCCAATCAACAAATGGGCTAAGGAAATGAACAGACACTTCACAGAAGATGTACAAGCCATCAACAGATATATGAAAAAATGTTCAACATCTCTAGTAATAAGAGAAATGCAAATGAAAACTACCCTAAGATTTCATCTCACCCCAATTAGAATGGCGATTATCAAGAACACAAGCAACAATAGGTGTTGGCGAGGATGTGGGGAGAAAGGTACACTCATACATTGCTGGTGGGGTTGCAAATTAGTGCAGCCACTCTGGAAAGCAGGATGGAGATTCCTCAGAAAGCTTGGAATGGAACCACCATTTGACCCAGCTATCCCACTCCTTGGCCTATAACCAAAGGACTTAAAATCAGCATACTACAGAGATACAGCCACATCAATGTTCATAGCTGCTCAATTAACCATAGCCAGATTGTGGAACCAACCTAGATACCCTTCAGTTCATGAATGGATAAAGAAACTGTGGCATATATATATAATGGAATATTACTCCACCATGAAGAATGATAAAATTATGGCATTTGCAGGCAAATGGATGAAATTGGAGAATATCATGCTAAGTGAGATAAGCCAATGTCAAAGAACTAAAGGACGAATGATCTCGCTGATAAGCAGATGAGGACATATAATGGGGTGTAGGTAGGTTAGCGTTAGGGATAGGGTTAGGTTTAGAGTTAGGGATAAGGAGGGTGGTAAGAATGGAGGAAGGAAGGACTGTATAGCAGGAAAAGAGGGGTGGGAGGGGTGGGGGGGAAGGGAAAAATAACAGAATGAATCAAACAACATTGCCCTATGTAAATTTATGATTTTTAATTAAAAAATAATAATAAATAACTTTTCCAAGTTCCAGGCACTAAACCTTTAGATGAGCACAGTACTAACAGCAGCAGGCTGGGGCTCTCCGACATGCTTATCTGTGGACTTGCTAAATGCATTTAAATCTTCTAGTTCTAAAATCTATGAAACAGGAAAATTTGAAAATTTACTGATTCACTGCTGATAAGATGATGCAAGCTTCAGACTAAATAATGCCAAAATAGTAATTATTGCCCATTCCATATGCAATATAAAATTGTATAAAGAAAATTTGCTTGTTAAAAACACCCAAACCAAACCAACCAAAAAAAAGTTGGTGCTTACTATCCAACCCTGCACACAGAAAAGTTTAGGCTTAAAAAATAATTCCAGAAATAGCTAGTGTGGTGGAGCACACCTGTTAATCCTAGCTACTAGGGAAGCTGAGACAGAGGGATTGGAAGATCCAGGAGAGTCTGGGCAACTTAGGAAGACCCTGTCTCAAAATAAAATATAAAGGGCTGAGGATGTAGTTCAGAGGCAGAGTACTTGTTTAGCATATGTGAAGACCCTGACTTAAAATATAATTCTAGAAATAATGGTGATTATAATTGTTTTAAGTTCAGTTATAATCCCTTATAGATAATTTTCAAATACTATAGTATTAAAAATGTTGCAATTAATCCAGGATTCCACAAATAAATATATATTTT
Organism: Sciurus vulgaris; assembly: GCF_902686455.1. Lineage (NCBI taxonomy): Eukaryota > Metazoa > Chordata > Mammalia > Rodentia > Sciuridae > Sciurus > Sciurus vulgaris. The sequence continues at coordinate 78,046,045 of NC_136469.1, forward strand.
TAATGTACCAGGCACCTAAGGGATTGTTATGGTTTAGCAGTATATGTGTAAGAAAAGGTTACAGAATTAAAAAAGAGAGTTTGCCTTTCAGGAAATGAGTAAATTCCACTAAATGCCAAAGGGGATACTATACAAACAGCAATTTATATTATTATGTATTTTGTATAGCTCCATGGTAGCTTACTGAAAGAGTTCCATTAAGGGCCACAAAATTTCTGAAGATCTAATTAAAGAAGTTGCCTCATAAATGTTTAAAAGTCAAAATATGGATGAACTTTGTGGTCCAGTGGTTGCTTCAATGAGAAAGTCATGGAATCAATAAAAATAAAATTGTTGCTATATTTATCATTTCCTTTCAAGAAAATAGGTAATAAAAGTTCCTCCCAAGAATTGTACTTAAAAGCACAACTGTTTTAAATAAAAAAATACTTAAAATGTCTTCCAAGGAAACCACACAGTGTAAAAGTTTTTAGTATCTGGGAACTTACAAAAAAAATTTCCGCCAGAAAATAACACAAAAGCAATATTGGTGAGTTACTATTTTATTAACCTCAGAATAAAAAGGAAAGGAAAAATAATTGGCTTGTTTTTAAAAATAAATTTCATCCTCTGGATAAAGAAAATGTGGTATGCATATATACACAATGGAGTTTTATTAAGTCATAAAGAACAAAATTATAACATTTGCAGGAAAATAGATGAAACTAGAGAGTATTATTTTAAGTGAAATAATGCCAGATTCAAAAAATCAAGGATCCTGTTTTCTCTCATATGTGAACACTAGAGAAAAAAAAAAGAAGAAGAAAAAAAAAAAGGTCGGGGGGAGGATTTCACAAAATTAAAAGGGAGACCAGTAGAGGACAGGAACTAGGGGGACAGAAGGAAGGATAGAAAAGGGGGAGGTACTGGGGAATGAAATTGATCATTTCAATGCGTATATACAAATATGTCACAATGAATCCCACTATTATGTATAATCATAATGTAGCAATAAAAAATTAAGAAAAATCACATTCTTGGCTGGGCACATTGACACGTGACTGTAATCTCAGCATCTCAGGAGGCTGAGGCAGGAGAATTCCAGGTTAGAGGTGGTCAGCCTCAGCAACTTGGCAAGACCCCATTTTGATATTAAAAACAAACAAACAAACAAACAAATAAATAAAAATAGGTGGGGACGCTGGGTTCAATCCCTAGTATCCTAAAAATAAAAAAATAAATAAATAAATTTTCTTAAAAATGAGGGGAAACTTGAATGTAATGGATGATTATAGTCAAGTTATCTCTGGCTATTAAGAGTTTAGTAAAACCTAAATATCAATCAGAATAGCCAGACTGTATCCTCGAGAGCATAGTTGTATCAACACAGGTAGTGAACCAGCAGTGCTATGATAAATATGAAGAAAAACTATACTTGTGTCAAGCCATGTTTCCCTACTGTGTCAGTCACTTTTTTGGATGATCTTCCCACCTAGCATCTTTCTCTGGGATTAAGGAGAACATTCCCATGCATTTTTTGCACAGGAGTTCAGTATCAAATATCTGCAGCAATAATACAAGGGGGACTTCATAAACCAGGTTTTACCTATACTGATCTTTCATGAACTAGTTAAGACATTTCCCAGAGCCAGCCAATTTTTTATTCCCAAAATCCTGGCTCTGGTATAGTGAACTGGGCAGCTGAACAGTCCTTCTGGGTGATATCACCTCCATCTCTAGCATGCTCTGACTACAGTAAGTCACACCTGTGACTTGAATTCACATAACTGAATTCACTGAAAACTATTAAGGGATATGTTACTCTTAAGTGAGGACAAAAGCTTCCTTGTCATGAATAAACAATACTGTACTTTCTTCTTTAGGCAGGGTTCATTGTAAATTAAGAAGTTGAGAAGTTAACAAAAAAGGTAGGAAAGACTATCAGTCTCATTTTCAGTCTCAACAGAAAGGAAAAGGGGATGATTGGTAATAGTAAAATCTAGTAATTTAAATAATCTTGCTAAAGTAGCATACTTAATTTTTCTCAATAAAAGTTATTATAAAACCATTAATAGTTTTTCTATTTTCCTAAACTTTAATATTAAAATTTTAATAGGAAAAACATTGCTCCTATGTTTTAATAAGTCATTATCACAAGGATTAAATTAGATAGTTTATATTATCTGTAAATGTCTTTGGTTCCTTCCTATCAGATCCACCCTCAACTGATTACCGTCTCTGAAATATGGCCACCTGCTACCAAAAAACAAAAAGCCTGGCCAAATGTGGTGCTGCATAACTGTAATCCCAAGAATGGGGAGGTTGAAGCAGGAGGATCACAAAGTTCAAGGCCAGCCTCAACAACATAGACCATCACCAGCTTAATAAGACCCAGTCTCAAAATAAAAAGGTCTGGGGATGTATCAGTGGTAGAACACCCCTGAGGTTCAATTCCCAGCCTGGGGGACAGGGGAACAAAAGCAAAGAGCCTGTGCACATCGTCAAGCATGGTCTAATCAGTGAAGAGTGAGGTAGACCTGTTTCCTTGCTATGCCAGGTCTTTAAGTGAGTAAGTGCCAGGCACTTTACTTGGACTAATGCAGTCTGGTACAAAGGCTAGCTAGTTTTACTGTGACTTTTTAAAATTATTTTTATTATTAAAACATCTCTTCAAATGGTTTCCCAAGATGTGCTTAAACACTTCTAACAAATGGCATTTACTATTTCTTGGAATGGTCCATACTATTTGCCAGATATTTCTAGCAGTTGCACTATTAGAACAATTCCTTAAATATCTTTTCAAAAAAGACTATACTTGGGGCTGGGGATATAGCTCAGCTGGTAGAGTGCTTGCTTTGCAGGCACAAGGCCCTGGGTTCAATTCCCAGTACCATCACAAAAAAAAAAAAAAAAAAAAAGACTATACTCAAAACTACTAAGAGTTTCAGTGTTCTGGCAGCTACATGAGACCACAGGCTCAGAAATTATAACTCTACTGATCCTATCTTCCTAGGGTAAGTGGGCAGGATCCATACAATATATGTCTCTGTTGAAAACTGAATTCTTAGTGCAGGCCATTTAGCTCATCTCGTAGAGTTCCTGCCTCTCATGCTGGAGGCCTGGGTTCGAGTCCCCAGCACTCTGGGATTGTGGAAACAACAAACAAACGAAAACTGAATTCTTCAGAAATGAACACTAGATTTCAACACCTGCATTCAAAATGAATTAATAAATGTGTTGCTAATAAAACAAAAAAGTGTCTTCTACATCCCATTATGAAGATTAAATTGTAATTAAAGATAACTGTCATCTAATTTAGTGCAATGAATCACAAGTGAACAAGGGAAGGTTATCAAGGGGGCTAGTAACTGGAATCAGGTTCTCAAAAAGAAGCTCAAAAAAGAATGTCAGTATTTCCAATGAATCTCAGAGGGAGAACCTGACAGGTCCAGGGTCTTAAGACTCTAACAGTGGAAGGGAAGGAAAGGAATTCACATTTGTCTCCTTGAATTCACTGAACATCCCTGCAAGATGATGTTTTATAACAGATGAAAACTTCAAAGCAGTTTTACTGCTGGCACAAATGTAAATCCAGGACTCAAACCCGTCTGTCAAATGCCAACATCAAGGCCAGCCTGTCCAGCATATGTGGGCAGATGACTTCAAGAAGTTACTAGCACCAGTTCTCTGGATTTTGATACCATATTCCTTTTTTATAATACAGTTTTAGTCTCTCCAAGAAATTTTGCACTAGGCTGGGCATGGTGGAACATGCTGGTAGTCCCAGCTAACTGGGAGACAGAAGGATCACTTGGGCTCAGGAGTTCAAGGCCAGCCTAGGCAACATAGATAGAACTCATCTCAAAGAAAAAACATTGATTTTGTACTTAAAAAATGAGATATTTGGTTTGCCAGGCATTTCTGTCACATTTCCAATAAAACAATAGTAATAGTGAGTAGTAGTATTTTCCATCAGTCTTGTTCAAAACTTTGCCAAACACTTCATTCTCTAAGCTAAAACTCCAGTCCCTTAACCACTGTCTTTACCAACTTCTATTAGCATCACCATCTTAAAAGAAAAATCCTGTCAAATCTTTAAAGAATTACAGATCATCTTCAACATCACAAATGAGACATTATAAAAGAAAAAGTAGTCAGGCATGATGGCGCATACCTGTAATCACAGCAACTCAGGAGGCTGAGGCAGAAGTATTGCCAAGTTCGAGGCCAGCCTCAGCAACTTAGTGAGGCCCTAAGCAATTCAGTGAGATCCTGTCTCAAAATAATAAAAAGGGCTGAGAACTTAGTTTAGTGTAAAGCACCCCTGGGTTCAATCCCCAGTATCATTAAAAAAAGAAAAAGAAAAAAAAAAGTAGAGTCACCATAAGGTCTAATTTCTATGTTGCCAAGAACCAACATGGTTCTAAGCCTCTACTTGGAAATAATATCCTATACAGCCAGTCCTTATTCGTGGATTCCCGTTAGCATGTCTTTTACTAAAATGGGCAACTTCCAAATGAATACTCGTGGCACTTCTAAAATTATTTTTGGACCTATACTTATGGTGAAAAATTTTAATATGAAGATGTTTACATTCCCAGATGAGGTTGAACAAGCTGTGCCTGTGTAAGCTCCCACGTTGTAAACAAGCATCCCTTCCAGGTCTATGTAGTGCCATGTTTTCCCATTTTTCTTGGTGATTTTACTGTTAAAAAATGGCCCCAAAGCAAAGTGTGAAAGTTCCTCAACTAAGAAAGCTGTGACGTACCTTGTGGAAAAAGTACATGTGTTAAATAAGCTTTGTGTATAAAGCATTAGTTACAGTGCTACTGCCTGTAAATCACTGTTAATAAATCAATAACACATACTAAATAAGGCAAACAGAAACACACATAAAACAAGGTTATCATTGATTGGTTGAAAATATGACCAGAGGCTTGCACAAACTTAGGAACAAGGTTTCCGTATTCACTAAGTGTTCATAGTAAATTTATAGACTATAACTATCACAACTGTTTTTACATGTACTAACTCTAAATATAGAGCATTTTACTGATCATCTTCCCCAAATCAGAAACAATAGTGGTAGGTGGATAGGAAAAACTGCAAGGACTGTTGATGGTGTTCATTCATAGGCTAAAAACATTAGAATAACAATGCACAAAGAAAATGCATATCACATCACCAGCAACAAAGATCAAGTGTATATATACATATGGGCAAGCAAGACTATACAATGGATAGGAAACTGTAACAACATTCATTTTTATTGTCATTTCATCTTTAAGTTGCTATTTATTTTAAAACAGTAATAGTACAGTAATATATGTACGTAATTGATATTGGCAGTGCCTGCTGCAATTGTGTTGATGTTATGTATACATGACCAAAAAATGTTGGGAAATCAACACCATAAAGGATGGGAGTCAGTAGCAGAAAAAAACAATCCCAGAGGCACATAGCCTGCCATTAGGGGCAGACTGGTGGCTTTGAGGATGCAGATGCAATGGGAAGTCTAAAGAAAGATGGATTCTACTTTGGCTCTGCTTCCAATCAATTGTAATGATTTTCACACAAGGACGCCTTTGCAGTCATCATCTTCTATGAGAAACTAGCCAGTTGTAGCATTCACTAGATAGAAATCTAAAAAATTTATGCCTTAGAAAGTAAGATATATACTTGGGAGGCTGAGGCAGGAGGACTGCAAGTTCAAGGCTAACCTGGGCAACTCACTGAGATTCTATCTGAAAATAAAAATTTAAAAAGGATGGGGATGTGGCTCAATGTTAGAGTGCTTTCTTAGCAGGAATGAAACTTGGTTCAATTCCCACTACTGCAAAACGAAAAAAAAGGTTGGGGGAGGGAGATGTAATAGCTGGTCAGTTAAACCACTGTTTGATGTTCCCTGAAACCTCGGGGCCAAAGGCATGCCCTAACAGAGCACATCACTAAACAGAAAACATTACTTCCTAAACTGGAAAGATTCTATGGAATCTCATAAGATATCCTGAACTATTGGCACTATATTATATACATATATGGCATTACATATATATGTAATGTATTCATACACATATATGAATACATTTTCAACTTTAAGTGCTCAGCTAAAAAAGAAAAAGGGAAAATATAACAACAGTGTTGGCAATCTGTCTACCATTTTACCTAATTCAATTCCCTGGGAGCAGTTCTCAGTTCCCCAGGGTCTCTTATAGTCTGAGTGGCTCAGTGTGTGGCTAATGATTGACATGACGTATTATTCATTTATTACCAAATTCCCAAACAACTACTTCTGATGTTCAACGGAAGAAGCAGGAATGTTTCAACCGTAAAGGAAAAACTGCATTTGATTTACTTAAAGATGGAAAGTCAAGAGAGGAACTTGAACTGAAATCGATTTCCATGCATGTCTGAGTTTTTTGGGATGAACCCAACTACTATGTAAACCATAAAGCCCTAATTAAAAAAGAGAGAGAGAGAGAGAGAGAGAGAGATAGATAGATAGATAGATAGATATGGACAGTTTCCAAAGAGTATTCATTCACTTCCTAAGGGTACTTCAAAGGCAATTTCTGACAATACTTGATTTTCGCAGTGCATATCCACTGTTGAACCAAACAGCCAAATAAGGTAAGGCATTATTTTGTCCAAGGACTGTACCTAAACCCATCACCAAGAGGTGATATAAACTGAAATTTGTTACTGTGTACTTTATGGTATTTCATATTGACTGAAGTGCTCTCAAATCAACTGTGCTATTTATAACATATAAAGCAGTCAAGCAAAAAAGACCAAACACTGTGGTCTCATTACAAAGACTGCACACAGAAATGGAAATAAGTTTCAGAATAGACAATTTTGATTCAAATCCCAGGCAAATTGTTCAACTTTTTAGAGCATTAGTAAAATGTAAACAGTACACACATCTCATGAAGAATGAGTTACGTATTCCACATATGTACAGTACTCAATGTTTCCTTCCATCATTCCACACAAAGCAGGGCTGCAAGTTCACACCCCTAGTCTGACTAATAATATGTTCAACACATAACACTGTTCAACTCCCAGCTTAGAAGTTTAAGGATATAACTCAGTATGTCCTCTAAATAAGTGTGCAAAAACTATGCTAAAGTTTCTTGTCAAGTAAATTTATAAAATGTCACTCTCAAGACATGCAATGTACGGTACACGTGTATTATGAGGCAAAGGCTCTAAGGAATTATGCAGTTAATAAATCTAGCTGAATATGTTCAGACGAGCATTTCCCACAAGCACACTTAATGCATTTTTTTGCATTATTACCAAAAACACCCAAAGACCTAATATTCTTCTGAACATACTTTTAGAAATAGTGGAGCTAATAAAATCATGTGTAACAAAAACATTAACAATACTAATAATTAATGGTATATATTATGGGACTTGCACAAGAAACTATCCTTTAAACATTCCTGTAGCGTTCTTTTGCAACCTGCCTTGAGCTTCAAAATAGTCTAGTGGTATTGAACCCAGGGGCACTTAATCGCTGAGCCCACATCCCCAGCCCTTTTTTATATTTTATTTAGCGATAGGGTCTCAATGAGTTGCATAAGGCCTCCCAAAGTTGCTGATGCTGGCTTTTAACTCAGGATCCTCCTGTCTCAGCTTCCTGAGCTGCTGGGATTACAGGAGTGTGCCACTCCACAGGCTTCTAGAGGCAAACTCTCATCAATTTATTTAGGTCGCTAGGGTTTCAGAGTAAGTTTGCCATAAGGATTTCAAGAAGTGGCTCATACAGTGGGAGAAAAAAGTAGGGGAGAGCTATTTGTTACTTTTTTACAAAACTGAATTGTATGAGACATTTTCTATCACAAATAGTTTCCAAGAATGGCACATATCTAATGCAAAAACTCTGTTACTACCCTGCTAATGACAGCAGGAAGTAAAAGACAGAATGCAGCTAAGTGAGTTAGTTATGAATTATAAGCCACAAAAATTAGGAATCCTTTTTTTCTCTGAAAACCAAGACAGCAGGTATTATTCTATCACAAGAAAAAAGAAAGCCAACACAATTATCAGCACTTGGGCAATCCTGAGGTCCTTGGTGTGATTAAATACTTGGAAGATAAGTTAAACCAGATTTCTTCAAAATCTTTGCTTAAGATGTCAAGATACTATGATTCTTCCAAAAAATTTTTAAGTAGCTGTGACATCTGAAGTCCTAAAGGTGTATGTAGATTTTATATGATAACCTATATCTAGAAAATCATTCTTCACGAGTACTTTTAAAAAAATAAACAATTTAAAACTCAGGCTGCTCGGTTTTTTGAATCATGAGTTTTTCCTACATTTTATGTACCCAAGCATCTCTAATTAATACTTGTACTTGAAATGAATTCTTAAAGAGAAGTTAAGACCCGAGAAATGTTCTTCAAAAATCATACTAACATTTGGTATATATTCTGACAGACGGCTGGGATACATTTAGGAAAGGAGCCTGCGACAATGAAGAGGAAGCTTGTGAATTACATACATGTACACAGTGTTGATTAGCAGGAGGATGCTTTGAATAAAAGCTTCAAGTTTCTATGTTTTTCTGAGGAAAATGTACAGAACCCACAAGTGTCCTGTAGTTCAATAAATCGGTACTGTGGACCACAACACCTACTCGAATAAAATATCAGTGAGCAGCTGGGCTACTAACAGTAGGAAAGGGAAGGAACGAAGAGCGACCACTACCGCCCAAGACACCAAGGCTATCTAGAAAACCATCTTGACACTTCAGTGTTTACGTTTTGAGGAACTAGACCTCAGGGACCACTCAATCTAGACCGCTGCCCCGCGAGGCCCCAAAGAGAAACCGCTGGATGCTCACCTGCGGGGCGACGAGGCACAGCCCTACCAGGAGGGGCACTCATCACCTCACTGCGCGCCGCGGGACTTCCCCTCTGAACCTTTTTTTTTCCTTCAACTAACCACTATGTCTTCCCACCCAGCTGCAACTAAGCAAGAGCAAGAACCTAAGAGGGAGAAGATGGTGCCATGAGGAAAGCACGCCCGTAATCAAACGCAGCCTTCTTCCTCTCCATTCCAGAGGATGCAAAGTCGCACCGCCTCTCCTAAGCTTCAGATCTCTAGTGCAAAGTCTGCAATACTTAAATTTCCAATTCTATTTAAGCACAAGTAACTTCCCCTCTCCCAGCCGCCCCTCACCTTCACGAAAGCAATCGGGGTTGTGGTACCTTCGATATCTAACAAGATCACAGTGACTTCAGCGGGCACCGAAAGCACGACCATTTCCCCACCAGATGTTACCACAGAAATCAGTCTGCTGGTAGGGAGGGTGGAGGGCAGCGCCGGCTACGCCCCAAGACAGTCCTGGGCTTCCGAGAGCCCCGCAACAATCTCGGAGATGGCGACCGCGTGGGGCCTGAAGAGCGCAGGAGAGGATACCTCCGCGGACCAGCAAGTGGAGAGGACCGCCGCCCAGGGGTCAGAACTCAACGCACCGGAGCTGCAGGCCCAGACCACGTGGGCAGAGAAGGGGGCGGTCCTCACAGGATCCGAGAGGCGGGGGAGGCTAATGCGGCAGCGCCGATTGGCCGCCAGTCTACCTCGAACTGGATCCGTCAAAATGGGCCTCGCGTGGGCGGGAACAAAGAAGCGAACGCGGGAGCCGGGCGCGCGCCCTCCGCAGACTGGTCGAACGAGTGGGAGAGGCCCGGGGCACGTGCAGACTGGAGCCCCGCGAGTGGCGCGCCGGGGATGTGAGTGCCCCTTGCCCTCTACTGCACCCAACCCCCACCCCGCCCACTGCCTCTGCTTTTGCATATCTACAGTGATTTGACCAGACCCCACCCCTCCTCGCGTCCTCAGCTAGCGACTGAGGCGGTGCCAGATCCCGGCTGCGGCGGGGAGGCCCGCCGCGTCGCGCGGCCTGGGCACCTGAGGTGGTAGCGGAAGAGGCGCCCGTGTTGCGTCGCCGCCCGGAGGGGCCGCCGCGCGCCCGTTTCCTGTTCGGCTGGTTCCAGCCAGCGCGAGGACGAAACACGCGTGCGCGCGGCAGGCGAGCGCGCTCGCCTTCTCAGCCGCCAGCGCCGGGCGCAGTCCGCCTTTTTCCGGAGCAGTCCGGACACGGCGCTAGTCGATAGGAGCAGCCGCCGCAGCAGCTCCGCACTGGGCAACCGAGGGCGCAAAAAGGCAGGTTGACGGCTCTTTGGTAGGATTGGGCCGGACTGGACGCCAGAGACAAAGGCTCTCAAGGCAAGAAGGACTGTGGCCCCGCGACGGCGCTGCTCGGGATTTTTGACCCCAGGACTTTTCGCCCCTTCATTTTTCTCATCTGATTCTTCTCTTATCCCAAGCCCGCGCCCCCTCCCGCGCGACCTCGCTCCCCACCGGGAGGGCCGCGATGGAGGTCCCGCCCCGGCTTTCCCATGTGCCGCCGCCATTGTTCCCTTCCGCTCCCGCTACTTTAGCCTCCCGCAGCATTTCCCATTGGCGGCCGCGGGCGCCGCGGCAGCTCGCCCCGCTCCTCCCTTCGCTCGCTGCCGGCTCCGCCCGGCAGGGGGCGCGCCGGACCCAGCGCCACGTCACCGCCCAGCAGCCCTCCCGATTGGCGGGCGGGGCGGCTATAAAGGGAGGGCGCAGGCGGCGCCCGGATCTCTTCCGCCGCCATTTTAAATCCAGCTCCATACAACGCTCTGCCGCCGCTGCTGCCGCGACCAGGACTGCGCGCCAGCACCCCCCTGCCGACAGCTCCACCACCATGGAGGACATGAACGAGTACAGCAACATAGAGGAATTCGCAGAGGGATCCAAGATCAACGCGAGCAAGAATCAGCAGGATGACGGGTACCGCACGCTTCTCTCCTCCCCTCCCCCAGCGCGCCGCACGCGCCTTTCGTCCCTCGGGAGCCGCGTGCTGCCCCCATTCTTGTCCTGAGTCGATACTCCGCGTGCCCGCTGGGCCCCAGTAGCTTGGAGGGAAGAGGAAAGTAAGACGGCGGGGGTGACTCGAGAGGCCCTCGGAGGGTGGGGGAAGGGCAGAGGGGTTGGAGGTGGAGGGCGGCGGCTTCGGAGTCCCGAGTGCGCAGGCGCCGCGTGGGGCCAGGGGGGAGGGGCCGGCCTAGCTGCACCACATGCTGCAGCTGCCGCCGCCTCTTCATTGTCTCTTACTGCCCCGCGCAGGTTTTCTGGAGCGAGTTCAGAAACTCTTGGTTTGGTCGCTAATAGATGAGTGATATTTAATACTCAAAATGCATTATGATGAGTTTTTTAGGTAGAATGTTAGCGTGACATCAGAGAGAGTTCGTGAAAGTTGTGAGGGACCGGTTTAGGAAGTTGGATTTTCGGATCTTAAGGAAGCTAAGCAGAACCTTGGCCAGATTTTAAATTCTGCATTACGACATGTGAAAAGCGATCTGTTTTGCTTTGGTGTCCTAGATGGAATTTTGAGATTTTTGTGGTCTGTTATTAGTTTCTGTAAAAGTAGATTAAGTTGCTTGAAGTCAGTGTGTAAATTTTACTGTGGTTTTTTCACAGTTTGATTAATTCCAGGAGTGAAACAGTCATATAAGTTACTACTAAACTTAAAATAAACTTTCATTTCTAGTAAAATGTTTATTGGAGGCTTGAGCTGGGATACAAGCAAGAAAGATCTGACTGAATATTTGTCTCGATTTGGGGAAGTTGTAGACTGTACGATTAAAACAGATCCAGTCACTGGAAGATCAAGAGGATTTGGATTTGTGCTTTTCAAAGATGCTGCTAGTGTTGATAAGGTAGGAATGTATTTTGCATTGTGATTCTTGGTGGGTTTTTTCTTTTGAAGATTTTCTGGGATTTAATTGGTGTCACAACAAATTTGTCTTCTAGGTTTTGGAACTGAAAGAACACAAACTGGATGGCAAATTGATAGACCCTAAAAGGGCCAAAGCTTTAAAAGGGAAAGAACCCCCTAAAAAGGTTTTCGTGGGTGGATTGAGCCCAGATACTTCTGAAGAACAAATTAAAGAATATTTTGGAGCCTTTGGAGAGGTGCGCTGTGATTGTTTACATGTATCTTGTATTTGGTGTGTTTATAAATGTTCGTCCTTTGTAGAGTTTGTATAGAACCAATTACTATTTTCCATAAAGACAGGATGATGTCACTGCTCATGTGCCTTCCAGTGACTATAAATTAATTGTTGCTTTCTGTGTGGTAATAAAAACCAGTACCTAATTTATTTTGGCCAAAACCCAGCTATTTGATGTGGTCAGTATTGGGGACTGGGTACAGAAGGCTGTTAGAAGGTAATTTATTCTCAATGCTTCACATATAGCAAATCTTTTTAGGCTAATGATAAAATAATGTCTACTTCTCAGAAGTTGCCTAATTGGGATCTGTGGTGTTCTGAGCCACTTTGGTAGCTTTTTACTATTGTTGGATGATCTTGAACATGCATCTTTCTTGCAGATTGAAAATATTGAACTTCCCATGGATACAAAAACAAATGAAAGAAGAGGATTTTGTTTTATCACATATACAGATGAAGAGCCAGTAAAGAAATTGTTAGAAAGCAGATATCATCAAATTGGTTCTGGGAAGGTAAAGTCATATAATTATATTGAATGAAAATTGGAGGATTTTTTTTTTTCCTTCTAGTAATGTATTTGAGAAGGATAAAATGGTTTAGTGTTAAAACTTCTGTAAAAATTCTGTATTTGTAATTTTTAAAAATTTGTTTATAGTGTGAAATCAAAGTTGCACAACCCAAAGAGGTATATAGGCAGCAACAGCAACAACAGAAAGGAGGAAGAGGTGCTGCAGCTGGTGGACGAGGTGGTACTAGGGGTCGTGGCCGAGGTGAGAATTCTTGGGAAATAATTCCAGGGTTTATGTTGTGTACTGCTAAGTAAGACTAAGTCCAGAAAAAATAAGGCTGAATCTAATTTTAACCCTATTACAACATGAAAAAAAAAAAAAAAAAATGACAGATTGAGGGACAAGGGGGTTGCTTTTTTATTTTCTAATGAGTTTAACAGGTTTTACCTGTTGTAAGAATGAATGGCCACTTTGACAGTATCATCACTGGTAGGGAAGTAGTATCATGGTAAAACATGATGTGGTAGGTTTTCTTAGAAATTCTTAAGAACAATCTGTCTTAATCTTCAATGGAAAATATGGTAATTTTTTAATTATGTTTAGGAACTCGATACTGGCACAATTGGACTTTCTACCCCCTGATAACAGAAAAGAATACTTCCTGCCAAGTAGATAAAAATATTTGGTCCATTCTGCCTTCTAAAATACGCAGAGCGAGGGACAAGAACGCATCATTTTGTGTTAGGATTGGGGGTCAGAAGTTGTTTCCTAACAATCATTGTGCATTGTTTCAGGTCAGGGCCAAAACTGGAACCAAGGATTTAATAACTATTATGATCAAGGATATGGAAATTACAATAGTGCCTATGGTGGTGATCAGAACTATAGTGGCTATGGCGGATATGATTATACTGGGTATAACTATGGGAACTATGGATATGGACAGGGATATGCAGACTACAGTGGTAAGAATATTTAACTTAATTTCATAAACCAATGGTATTGAAATTCAGTATTGAAGTACATTTCCATTCTAAAATTGTTTGTGTATATGGGTTTTCCATCTATTAAAGTGTTTGGAATTTCTGAGGTGTATTATGATCATAAGGTGATTATAATAGTAGAGCATGGTGATTAGAAAAGTATTGGGATGTATGATTTATGACTACTGGCTATTAAAAATATTTTAATACTTAGCATGCAAACTTTTTTACACATTTGATAGCTTTTTAATGTTTGTGAAGAAACCATTGTATAGAAAACTTAGTCAAATTTGTATCCTTTCAAAATAGGTCAACAGAGCACTTATGGCAAGGCATCTCGAGGGGGTGGCAATCACCAAAATAATTACCAGCCATACTAAAGGAGGACATTGGAGAAAACAGGTGTGTATAAGAAACGAGTGGAAATGTCTAATTTAATTTAAAGATCAATAGACAAATGAAAAATAAGTAAAAACAAAATAATATGTAGCCTGTTTTTACTAAATTAATTTTTAATTGCATTATGAGCCTGTTTTGCCTAAAGTGTCTATAGATCTTTAACTTTAAAGTCTTATCTCACCTTTTTTAGTATTACAGAAAAACTTAAGAGTTTTTCTGTTTGCTTTGTGTACCAGGAGGTCTAGAGGAATAATTAAACATTTTTAGAACTATTAACAGGTAAAGTACTGAAATGGGTACAACTTAAGGAAAACAAGAATGTTGTCTTCTAACTCTGACATTATACCTTGTTTGTACCCGCCAGCGGGAACTTCATTGCAGGCCGTGTGTCACCCTGACCACGTCTATCTCTGGGGGTCGCACGTTGCGGGCAGAGCGCAAGGCATACACCAGAAAACGCTGTCCTGTGGTATGGTCTCTTCCAACTTCATGTACCAGCGTAAAGATTAAAGTGGAAAACTTCAGACTTTGGCTTCTTTTTTTTAATCTTTTTGGAGATTAAGTGTCTAAACTTAACTTAAATGGTTTTTTACAGGAGTTAAAGTACATAAATGCCTTTTTACAGCTTAATCATTTTGGTCTTCTGTTTAGTGTTGTATTTCAATTGTGGAGCCTCATTTTAAGTGTTCATTCTTTAAGATTTAATGCTTGCTTTTTCTTTTTATAGCTAATAGTGAAATCTACAAACCAAAACAAGAACTTTTAAATCTGGGATATAAGTTAAAGATCATATGCACAAAAGCAATCTGTTTTCTTGTGATATAATAAGCCTATTGGAAATTCACATTTGTGGTAGCATTTCATCTGGCTTACTAGAGATGCTTCTAGTAGGCCTTAATTTAAGTTCAATCTTTGAATATGGGAAGATTGTGTTCCCAGATTCTTTTCTGAATAGTTTTGGATTTAATATCATTTGGGAACTCCAGGGTGAGTTTACAAATTACTGAAGCTGCATTTTGCCTATAAATATGCATGTGATCTTTAATTATTTGAAGAAAAGAATAAAGTGAGGACTTAAAACAATTCATGAAAGTGGACCTTTGAAAGCTTGCCACACTGGCACAAATCTAACTGCTCTTTTGTTTTTGCTTTTAGGAGATGCTAAAGAAACCCATCTTGCAGGACGACATTGAAGATTGGTCTTCTGTTGATCTAAGATGATTATTTTGTAAAAGACTTTCTAGTGTACAAGACACAACTGTGTCCCAACTGTATATAGCCGCCAATTAGTTTTCTTTGTTTTTACTTTGTCCTTTGCTATCTGTGTTATGACTCAATGTGGATTTGTGTTTATACAAATTTTATTTGTATGATTTCATGTTAAACCTCAAATAAATGCTTCCTTATGTGATTGTTTTTCTGCGTCAGGTACTGCATAGCTCTGTAAAAATGTAATTTTAAATAAGCAATAATTATGGCACCATTTATTTTGCAGGGTGTACTGGTTCCACAAGGAGAAACTATGATCCTTTATAAATAGCCACAGTGTCACCCTGTTACCCATTTTTGTAGATGTATTCTATGTTCTAAGAATTTTCCAATTAACTGAGGCTTCCACCAGACATTTCTTTGGGTAATGCTTTTTCCCTCCTAGATACTTAAGAGACTAAAGTCTCAAACTAAGTGATGGCATTGTGGTTACTGGAAGCATTCTAAGTGTAGACCATGTGTCTTCTAGATTTTATGTCTAAGGAAATTACTCTTTTGGGTTGGGATGTAACTCAGTGGTAGAGTGGTTCTGTACCCAGTACTTCAAGCAAAAAATTTAATAGCTCTTTTGTTCTCTCACAAGCCATGTGTAATTTTCGAATTAAGTCAGTGGTCTGTTGGGAAAAGCTTTGGCTATTCATAACATCCATGACTAATTTTTTCTCTATTAAATCTAGACCATAACACAAGGAAAAGATATTGTAAAACTGGTAGGATCTAAAAGCATTCAAAGTACAAGGATTTAATCAGATGGGTATGAGGTTATCCATTAAAGTTTGGTCAAAAGATTACAATTGAAGGTAATGGCAGAATAATTTTAAAATTGTATTCTGTTGATATGTCATAGCTACCACCACAGTGAAGTATTTTTGTTGGCATTCTTAGGAAGCTGTATTCAATATGTGGTATGCGTTAGTCTCACTTTTAGAATTAGTGCATGAGCAGAGTAGTAAAGCATTTCCATTGGTAATGCTTAGGTTAATGTTGGTCTTAACTGCTATGGTCATTAGTCCTGGTACATTGAAAGTTTTTATACTTGGATTTTGAAAGATTTCCTGGGTAAACAAGCTTTAAATTTTACATTGAACATGGTTGGACTTAGGGAAGTTTGTTTTCATGGTTCCTCTCATGTTAGGTTTGGCATATGTGTTCACCTGCAGATTAGTTCTCACACTATCCCAGTGTTTTTAAAGCTGATAACCCTCTCCTCCTTTTTAAACATTAGATGCCTGCAACTTTTGTTCTAATAATTGTACTTGCTGAGCTATGAAGTCATGATGCCTTGGCCTTGTTTTGCTATGGCCAAGTACCAAGGTTGGCTGTTGAAAGGGACTGTTTATTCTTTCAGTATGCAATCTTAGGAAAGGGAGGTAAATTTTCAAGTTGTGTTGTAAGTAGGTGCAGTATATAGAGTAGTGGATCCTGTAAATTCAAATTTATGATTAGGTGACAAGTTGGCATTGAGATTGTCCTTTTCCCTGATCTAAATGAATAAAAGCTTTTTAAAATACAAACTCTTTAATTAAGTCTTGATATGTATGACTTTGAGAATATACATGGCATAAAAAGACTGTCTTAGCTGATTTTCAAGAAGATGAAGGGGTAATGAGAATGTTTCTTTTAGGGACTTTGGACTTGAGATTGATTCAGTCCTTAGAGTCTTAGTTCACCAGCTAACATAAGTTAGAAATAAATTATCAAGGCTAAGTGCTGTAGGCACTGAAGTGTATCAAGGTTCCATTCCTAGCTGGGTATGATGATGTGCATCTACTATCCTGACTTGGGAGAATGGGAATTTTGGAAGAGCCTCATAATTTAGTGAGACTCAAATGGGATGTGGTTATGTGGTAGTGCCCCTGGATTAAATCTCCAGTACTGCAAAAAATAGAAAAAAAAAAAAAAAAATCTATTTAGAACTAAACCAAATTGGAATATTGAAGGGGTTGGGGTCAAAATGAAGTTCTGAAATAACCTGTGATGACCCAGATAGTTAAGTAAGCTTTCTAAACTGTTTTGAGCAAGTTGTGTTACAGAAAACCTTGTTAGCAACAACATTCAATAGTCTTAAAGCCATTTTAATAAAATTAATACTTCAGAGTTTGGGAATACAAATGGATAAGAATAGCCTCTATGTCCATCAGTATTCAGAGCATCATAATTTCATAATAGTGGAAGAGATCTTTTGCTAATCAAAATTTAAGGGCATTTCTTTAGTCATATATTACTTAGCCAAATGATGCTTAAATTTTACCAATTAAAGTAAGCAAAATTTTAAAGATGTGAATGTACATACATCATCTGAATTGATTTTAGAATTGAGCAAAATTAAGAAGCTTAATAGACCTGTCATCTGTGGCCTCAACATTTTGAGCAAAAGCGACAATCTTTTTAAACAATTCTTTGAATATGTATTGCCATAAGAATATGGGCTATTCTTGGTTTTAAAATGGCCAACTTGAATTTCAGCAAGATTTAGTTCAGTAGCAAAAAATACACTCCCTGACTTCTGCTTTTCTGTACACCATAGGAAAGGATATAGTGGTGTTCTGATTATTTCAGGGCAATGCTAACCATTCTGAAGACTTAATGCTGTTCAAGTGGCAATTTCATCTTGTTTTACCCTCCTACCAGTACCCAAAAGAGGTGTGCCCATCTGTGGGGCTGGCAGGGCGGGGGGGTGGCATATCAGTTTTGGTGGTGAGACTGAGGGTGTAACTTCTAAAAAATAGTAAGGCTGTGGTTGTAGCTCAGTGGCTGGAGTGCTCACCTAGCACCTGTTAACCACTGGGTTTGATTCTTAGCATCACATACAAAATAAAGGTATTGTGTCCATTTATAACAACAAAAATGATATACCATAGTCTTGTTACTTCAAATCTAGAATTCAAATAAAATTTTCCAAGATTTTGGTTTCTCAAAGAGCAGCACAAGTTAAAAATGTGGGAAATGCTACTACAGACAAGTTTTCTCCTGTCATTCAATCCATCTCCTTTTGAGAATCTGACCAAAAATACGTGTATAAATGAAAAAAATATTTTTAAAATTTAGTTTCAGGGAAACTGTAGACTGCTCCAAAAGCCATCTGGTTTAAAAGGCTCTAGAATTGTTGGCTTTTATGGTAACTGACTAAAATTTGCTGAATTTGGTAAGGTGGCACAAAGAAAGATGTTCTGTACTTGGTTATTTGTGGTGGCTGATAAACACACATAGGGTAATTGACTGTTAAATGATAGGATGGTCAGCCCCACTGAAGGTCCTCAAAGCCATGAAGCCCTGATTTTCAAGTTGGGAAAGTTGGCTAAAAACAACTCAGATTATATTCTGGAATTTACTAAACTCCTATTAATCAGATTTTCAGCTGAAGAGTTTACCACTTCTGGGAATGCCTTTTAAGCATTATGATTGGTCAGTAGTTTTTAATGTCCTTGATTTCTGAGATCTTTTGAAGGAAAGCAGGATTGCCCATTCCTCTATTGAGATGAGCCTGGATAATCTGGAGCAACTACCTGTTCCCATGCAAGATCTGTCCTGTGAGATTCTGATTAATATTAATTACTGATTAATATTTAGATTGCCATTGATTCCAGACACATACGGCAAGTTGAATACAGGGGGTGGGGCGGGACTAAGTGGTGGTTTAGGGTAGTTTCAGCTTTTTTCATCACCAGGAAACCTTTTATTTTCTCCCTATAGATGATGTTTTGAATGGTTTGTGGTATATATTGCTTTACCTATGTGATGACATTAATCAGGTATATAGCTCTTAATCAGAACTTCATGTGATAATCAGCAGCATACTAGGCAAAATCAAATACTAGTTGTTAGCTTGTACAGATTTTTCTTATGTGGTTTCTATCATATTTTTAAAATACTGAAGATGAGTCCAATAATTTTTATTACTACTAAGAATTTTTAGAACTATGCCTACCACAATTTTGGGAATATGGAAAAGAAAAGGAATTTTTGGAATAAACATTTCTTTAATAATCTGAAAATGTGATATTTTAAAATTCTTGGGGTTTGGGATTGTTATGATTTTTTTGAATTATATATTTCAATGACTTTAGAAATAAATACCCCAAGTCATGCTTTGATCTCATTTACTGTACATCTATTTTTTTAATAATTATTCCTTATAATGCATGTACACATAGGTCTTAGAGCCTGTCAAAATTAAGGATGAGGCAAGAATAGTGGTGTGCACCTATAATTCCAACCACTCAACTGGCAGAGGTGGGGAGATCTTGTGTTCTAAGAAACACAGATTCCATTTCAAACAAAAATGAGCCCAATGTGTTGACGCATGCCCATAGTCCCAGTGGCTCAAGAGGCTAAGACAGGAGGATCCCAAGTTAAAAAGCCAGCCTCAGCAATTTAGTGAGGCACTAAGCAGCTTAGCAAGAACCTGCCTCAAAACAAAATATAAAAAAGGGCTGGGGATGTGGCCCAGTGGTTAAGCACCCGTGGGTTCAATCCCTGGGACCAAAGAAAAAAAGTTCTCTGTGTTCTTTAATAGAAACAATCAAGTGGGAGTTATTAAACCGGGAAAATACAGAATTTACTGTTTTAATGACAGTTTTGGAAAAGTATGCAAACTTTTAGTATTATTTAAGAACAAAGTCTGTAGTTATTAACTTCATTTGTTGCCAGGAGCAAGGGGGAAAAAAGCAGTACATGAAATGTCAAAAGTTCTCAATTATTTTAGAAATCAGAAACCACTCCTAAGATTACATTAGTAGGGTACAGTGGTACATGCCTGTAATCCCAGCTACTCATGAGGGTCTTGGATCTGAAGTTCAAGGCTAGCTTGTCAATTCAGTGAGAACTTGTCTCACTTTTATTTTGGGTTCAATTCCCAGTTCCAAAAAAAAAAAAATTGTACCATATTTTTATATTTATCGTCACATTCATATTCACATGCATTAGCACAGTCCTTTAGTGTAAATGATGTATACTCAGGTGTATATGAATACCTATGTAAGATAAAAGGCACTTATTTTTATTGTGTGTATTCTTCCTTCTGCTACCAACAACTGTGGCCTACGTAATTCAAATCAATCCTTCTGAAGACAATTAAGAAGCAGGGTGAAGTATTTTTAAAAACTGGAAAGCACTAGAGAGTACTAAAGAGATGAGAAATTCACCTGACAAAAACCTACAAGGTTAAAACCCAGAGAAGCCTACACAAGGGATTAATGTAATTCCTAAGGAACCTCAGTTAATTCCCTCAAGGGTGGGTTATAAAAGATTAAGACTGGCCCCTCCCTTAGGAGTACCTTAGGTACTTCTGTCATTGTGAGTATGCCATTGAGGCTCTCACACACAGCTGAGCAGAAGCCAGCTCTTGCATCTCCATACAAAGAAACACAGCTAAAGAAACCTCTTTTCTTTACAAATTAACCAGCCTCAGGCATTGTGCTGTAACAATGGAAAATGGGTTAATACCAGTAACTAACAAACTTCCTACCTTTCTTCCCTGTCCTCTTTGCTGGGTATTGAACCCAAGGCCTTGAGCATGCTGAGCATGTGCTCTACCACTGAAAAATACCACCTACCTCACATCTTTGATTTCTGATTGTTTCTACAAATAATTTCTCAAATAGAATAGCCAGCACATGATAAATAAAAAGCCATCACAGGCTGGAAGTGTAGCTCAATGGTCGAGTGCTTGCCTAGAATGTGTTGAGTTCAAGTCCCATACCACAAAAAGAAATAAAATTTAATCTAAAAATTCATCACAAATCAGCATAATAAATAAATATCGGAAGTATCAGGCACACATGTGCTGAAATAAAATAGATTTGAAACTATTTCAGATTAAAATAAATATTGGAAGTATCAGGCACACTTGTGCTGAAATAAAATAGATTTGAAACTATTTCAGATTAAAATATGTTTGAAAATATCTTCAAAATATAAAAAACATAGTAGGTGGAAGAAAGATATCAAAAAGAACTTATACAAATGCCACTGAAATTAAAAAGATAGATGGGCATGGTGGCATATGCTTACAGTCCCAGCTACATATTGGAGACAGAGGAAAAAGGATCACTTAGGCACATGAGTTCAGGATAAGCCTGGGCAATAGAGTAAGGTCCCATCTCAAAACACAAACAAAAACAAAGAAAGCAAAACATTAATGGGTCTAACTAGATTAGAGGCAACTGAGTTATTTAAGTGAAAGATAAATGAGAAGAAACTATCTGAACATAACATGGAATATCAAAAAACAAAAATTTCCATAAAGAACTAGACTTAAAAGTTATAGTGGCTAAGTGCCTTGATTGTCAACTTGACTGGATTGAGAGATACCTAGGAAATTAGTAAAGCACACTTCTGTGCTGTGAGGGTGTTTCTAGAGATAATTGGCATATGAAATAGCAAACTGAAGGGGGAGGTCCACCTAATGTGGGCTGCCCCATCCAATAAGCTGGGGGCCTGGATGGAACAAAAGTGGAAGGAGGAGGAGGTCTGCCAGCATGTGCAACCTAGCTTCTTCTTGAGTGGTGCCCCATTGCTGCTACCATTGCCAACAAACATTAGACTACAGTTTTTTTTCATTCTTCCAACATGAACTCATATCCATGACTCTCCAGGAATGTCTAGGACTTCAACCTTGTACAGGAGTTCCATCATTATTCTTGTTCTGAGGCTCCAGCTTCTTGGACTGAACAAATACTGTTTTCTCTGGCTCTCCACAGTGCAGATTGCCATTGTGGGACTATCCAGCCTCTAACCATGTAAGCTAACCTAATAAATTCCCTTTTAAAATTATATATATATATATAATAGGATATATTGGGCTGGGGAGATAGCTCAGCTGGTAGAGTGCTTGCCTTGCAAGCACAAGGCCCTGAGTTCGATCCCCAGTACTGCAAAAAAAAAAAAAAAAAAAAATAGGAGATATATATATATATATATATCCTATTGGTTCTTTTCCTTACGGAACTCTAATACAGTAAGTATAATGTGAAACTGGAGTTTTAGAAGAAGAGAGGGAATAAAAGACTATATTCAAAGAAACAATGGCTAAAATTTTTGCAGAAGTGACAAAGGACAATCTATAGACTCAATATATCCAACAAATTAGGAAAAATAAAGAGAAATTACATGAAGACACATTTATTATGGTAAAAATATTCCACAACAGAAATCTTAAAAGCAGCCAAATTTAGACCCATCTACCAGTAATGAGGAAACACAAAAAAGAGAGGCACATGTTAAACTATCACGAGGATGCAACCATCCCATCCAAATCTACAATATGGAAAATGCGTGGCAAAAATGTTCCATTTCTTCTGATAAGCAAATATCAGGAAAAGAAGTGGGGAGTTGTAAGGGGGTTTGAGACTATGGTAAGCAAGTTAATTATGGTTAAGCAAGAATCTAAAGTGCAAATCATTATTCTTTTATTGTATAGTACAAACTGTACATTGCACAGTTTTATAAAAATGGAGATTACCTTCCATGTTTGGGAAATCCCAATAAAGAAATTTAAAAATCACCTTCCCAGGCTTCCTATCACCCA
Organism: Sciurus vulgaris; assembly: GCF_902686455.1. Lineage (NCBI taxonomy): Eukaryota > Metazoa > Chordata > Mammalia > Rodentia > Sciuridae > Sciurus > Sciurus vulgaris. The sequence goes on from NC_136469.1 coordinate 78,068,768, forward strand.
GAGAAGAGATATGTGAAATCAGCTCTGCACTGAATTTGGAGTTCTGCACTTGTACCTTGAGCCAGTAGTTAGTGAAGCAAAGAAGCAGGGATTTTGTACAATCAATGCTGACAGGTGGCGGGTAGGGTGGTGACCACTTTGCAGAAGAAGCAGAGGTTCTATCAGCAACACCCAGTATTCAGCATTGATGCTGTCAATGTTGAAAGTAGCTGCATCTGTGTGTAGCAAGAGCAGCAGCAGCAGAAACTGGTGCCTTTATGGAGCCAGTTTGGTATTTGTTTTTGTTTTTGTTGGTACTGGGAATTGAACCCAGGGGCACTCTACCACTGAGCTACATTCTGGGTATTTCTTATTTATTTATTTATTTATTTTTTTTTTAAATTTTAAGACAGGGTCTCCCTAAGTTGCTAAGGCTGGTCTCAAAATTACAATCCTCATGCCTTAGCCTCCTGAGTCAATGGGATTACATGTGTGCACCACTGCACCCAGCTGTGATGTTTTTTAAAAAACCTTTAAAAAATACATATAAATATATTTTAGCTGTAGATGGACACAATACCCTTATTTTTATTTTTTATGTGGTGATGAGGATCAAACCCTGTGCCTCACACATGCTAGGCAAGCACTCTACCACTGAGCCACAACCCCAGCCCTGTGATGTGATTTTGGAAAGAGTTCTTGGGTGATAGTTCCGAAGTGTGGCTTTCCAACCTTTCCTAGAGAGCTTAAGACACCAAAATAGTCCTATTAAATCTACTTTCAGCTAAACAAACAAACAAACAAACAAACAAACAAAAAAACAAAAGGAAAAGAAAAAACAATAACAATAAAAACAAAAAAAGAATAGAGAATGAAGATGCAAAGAAACAATAATTTTAATCAGAAGCCTTCCATAAGCACAAAAATATCCAAAAATCTGCTCCAAAGCAATGAGGACAAGTAGCAAAAACTACTAGACAATTCCACCTCCCCATTGAACTGTTTCTTATAAATGGATTTTTGGTGCTGCTTTGAGAAATGTTATGAGAAGCATTATTGAGAAATACATCTGTTTGTTTATTGTAAATGTTTAGTATGTCACATAACCTTATACCCAAGATGGTGTTCAGAGGTACCCTCTCTGGACTCAAAATAAGGAATAGTTGTTTTATTCCTTGAAAATTGGTCTGTTTTTTATCTTATGAGTGGCTGATCGGCTTTCCCTTTCTGCAATGATTGCTAGAAATTTCAGAGTCCAACATGTGACCCACCCAGTGCATTAGACAAGACACCAAGGTGTGCATGACTAGATTTATCACTGGTCTCTTGGGTTCTTGTGCTTGCTGTTCTCATATTTTAAATCTGTGCCACATGATTGTATGTTTTGCATTCCTATAAACAGTCTTAAATGTTAAAAAAAAAAAAAGAAAATGCAACCCAGTTGCGGCCCTGGGAGACCCTGAGCTGAGCAGACCTCAAGTTGTACCAGGACTATCTGATTCATCACACATGAAATAATATCTGTGTTGTTTAAAAAAAAAAAAAAAAAAAGTAGCAAAAACTGTCATATTCAACATTTTCAGAATTCTGGAAAGTAAAGTCTTGCAACAATCTGAGAAATATTTGCTTTCTTCATAAAATGGCTTTAATTCGCTATGTAACTGCAGCTATTTAATCTACCTGGCAATTCAATAAAAACAGCTTGATCAAAGTTGTCTTTATTTCACCCAACTCAGACCTCACTCTATACAAAAAGTCATATCCTTAGTTTGTTTCTCAGAAGCAGGCAGTGTTAATTGTTTAACATCACACTTGTCTGAGGTGGAAGTAAAAGTTGGGGCTAATTAGATGCCGAGGAAAAACTTTAAAGAGAAAAACTGGGAATAAATGATTCACATTGAGGGCTCTGAGAAGTTCCAACATAATCCTGGGAATCTAGGCCACAAAATAGGCAAAACTATACAGATGTCCAGAAAATAGCTGAGAAGGGCTAATCTCTCACTGATTACCGATATGAGCAGGAAGAAAAAGCTAAGGTAGAGTTGTAAAGAACCTGCTGAAGTATCAAAGCTATACTCCAGTATAGAGTCCCCCAGCAAAGGCTTTGTGACTTACTGCTTCATAGCAAAATACATGAAGCATTTAAAGAGAATACATTAAGTAACACTGGCAGAATTCAAGTTTTAGATGATAAAACTCCAATTTAATAGTGAATAAAACAACTAGGCAGAAAATCAACAAGGAAACAACACTTAAGCAACACCATAAACCAACCAAACCTAACAGACATCTATCTAGGGAACAATTCTCCCAACAAGAGCAGAATACAAATTCAAGTACACGTGCAGTATTTCCAGCAAAAGCTCTATTACAGATCATGAGACAAGTCTCAATAAATTTAAAAAGAATGAAATCAAGATCTCCTCACAAAAGGAAATTTGGGAAATTCGCAATTATGTGGAAGTTAATATGCTCCAAAATGGCAATAAGTCAAAGAAAAGTATAGGAGAATATCAGAAAGTAATCTGAGATGAAAGAAAAAATAAGATAAGGCTGGGGACATAGCTCAGTTGGTAAAGTGTTTGCCCTGCAAGCACAAGGCCCTGGGTTCAATCCCTAGCACCCAAAAAAAGAAAAAGAAAATAAAGAGATAGCATGTGAAAATAATGAGAGGTGGCTCAGTCATCTTAGAGAGGAAAATTTATAGCTGTAAATGCTTATACTATAAAAAGAAGTGCCCAGTACAGTGACCCCTGCCTGTAATCCCAGCTACTTGAGAGGCTAAGACAGGAGGATCTGAATTTCAAAGCTAGCCTGGGCAATTTAGCAAGTTTGTGTATCAAAACAAAAAAAATAAAAAAGGCTGGGAATGTAACTCAGTGGTATAGGGTCCCTGGGTTCAATCCCCAGTACTGAAAAATGAAGAGTTTCTCTCTCTCTCTACACACACACACACACACACACACAGAGTGGGAGGTAGGGAAGAGGAGGAAATAGCACTTGAAAACACGGAGAATACAATTGTCCAAAAGCCAGAAAAAGAGGTCTCATAAGAACTCAAACCTGTGAATACCTTGATGTTGGACTTTTCTTCAGAACTGTGAGAAAGAAATGTATGTGGTTTAGGCCATTCAGTCTGTATATTTTGTTATGGTGGCTTGAGCAGACTATACAAAAGGAACTTCCTCAAGCTGATAAGAACTCTCTCTAAAAAGTTCCACATTTAACATTATACTAATGAAAGACTAAATGCTGCCCCTAAAGATGAGGAATTGAACAAGGATATTCCACTCTTGCCACTTTCTATTTAACACTGTACTGAACACTGGTTGACATAAAACTCTATTTGAAGATATGATCCTGTATATAGAAAATCCTAGAGAAGCTATCAAAAAAAAAAATTGAATAAATGAGTTCAGCAAGGTTGAATGGTACAAAATCTAAGTACAAAAATAAGTTTTATTTGTATATCCTGTCAATGAACAACCTGAAAATAAATTAAGAAACAATTCTTTTATAATAGCATCAGAAAGAAGTAATGCTTAGGAATAAACTGAACTAAAGGAGTGCAAGACCTGCAAATCTAAAACTATTAAAACATGAAGAAAATTAAATGACTAAATAAATGGAAATATATCCCATATTTGTGGATTTGGGATTATGAAATCAGCGATACACTCTAACTTGATCTACAAAGTCAATGTGAACACTACTAGAATATCAACTGGACATTTTTCAGCCATTGACAAACTGTAGCTGGGGAGTGATAGAGTGCAGTCTACCATTAAACTACATTCTCAGGCTTTTTTATTTTGAGACATATCAGTAAGTTGCCCAGGTTGAACTTGAATGTGCATTCCTCCTGCCTCAGTCGCCTGAATCATGGAGATGATGGGAGTGTGTCAGCATACCTGACTAGATATGCTTTTTATGAAAAATTAAAAGGGTGGGCTGGGGAAGTAGTTAAGTGGTACAGAGTTTGCCAAATATGTGTGAGACCGTGGGCTTAATACCAACAGAACAACAGACACGTTCATCTAATGTAAAACAATCCTTTATTCAAAACAGATTTGACATTAACAACTATGAAAAGACAATTTTTAAACAGACAATAAGAATTTGCACATGGACATGAGAGTGATATTTAGTTATTTTTTAAAGAACTGTCTTACCAATTAAATATACATACAAAAATATTTGTGGTAAAATGATATGGTGTATGGTATTTACAGATAAAAAGGACAAGACTGGAATAATGTTGACAATTTTTAAAGGTAGGAGATGGGTACATGAATTCCCTATGATTATTTCTAGTTCAATGTATATTTGGAAATTTCAATTAAATTTTGAAAAATAATAGGAGTATAAAACCAAGTAACTGGGGAAATATAATAATAATATATTATTATATTATTATAATATAATATTATATTATAATATAATAATTATATTATAGGAATAATAATAAAGGAATAATAATAAAGTTTATACTTGACTTTTGAATAGAAACTATAGAAGCCAGAAACTGGAAAGATTGTAGAATGTGCTGAAAGAGAGTAACTCCAACTAAAAACTCCCTAAAAGCCAAAATTCTAAACATCTACTAAAGACTAAATGCCCGAATCCAGGAATAAGAATATTCCTTATTCCTTTTTTGGTACTGGAATTGAACCCACAGGTGCTTTACCAGGAAGCTATATCCCCAACCCTTTTTTATTTTTAAACAGGATCTTACTAAGCTACCAGGCTGGTCTCGAACTTGCCATCTTCCTTTCTTTTTGATTACAGTAATTCCTGTATGTTTTTGAAAATAGTATAATTTTATGCCTATTGCTGTATTGTTCTCAAAAATGACTGAATAACTTAGTTATTTAAATAAGTTTTGTACTAAGTTGATTTTGTCTTATTTGCTAACATGGTACTGACATTTTTCTGTAGCTTAAGGGATATGTAAGGGAAACTTAAAGCTCTTTTAGTTTGCTTTCTGTATATTAAATTAAACGAATTTTTTTTTTCTTTTTCAGTGCTGGGAATCTAACCCAGGGCCTCATGCATGCCAGCAAGTACTCTATACTGAACAACGTCCCCAGCCGCTGCTTTCTGTACATTTTAATATGACTGAACTAATTAGTAGTTCAGTCAAAGTACAAAAGGAATTTGATTATTCGACTTTAAAATCTGTTACTGAAGTAAGGCATTTAACCTTATTTGACCATTCAGAATATTTTATATACCACTATTTGTTCTTTGCATTAGCCAGTGTGGATAGCTACTACATCATATAGAAACTACTTAAGTATGTGGAAAAATTAGATTAGTACTATATTAGGCCATCAAGTACAATAAAAATATCCTGGATGATCAAAATGGAATTGCTTATTTTTTCTCAGGTATTTCCAAGAAAGACATGCAGAGTCTCAATCTTTTATCAAATTAAACACAAATGTTGTGTCAGGAACAGTGGTACATACCTTTAATCCCAGCTACTTGAGAGGCTGAGACTCCATCTTAAAATAAAAAATAAAAATGGCTAGAGATGTAGCTCAGTGATATAACATCTCTCTCGCTCTTTTTATTTGTTCGTTTTTTGGTTCCAGGGATTTGAACTCAAGGTCTCATGCATGCTGAGTAAGCACTCTACCACTGAGTTATATCCCTAGCTGTAAGAGTGGTAAAATCTTCAATGGTAAAAAGAGACATAAGGAAAATACGACCACATCTTCCAAACAAAGAAATATGAGTAAATATTTCAAGAGACATAAAAAGAAAATTTTAGAAGTTAAAAATGGTAGAGTTGGGGATATGGTTCAGTGGTAGAGTGCTTACCCAGCATGTGAAAAGCCTTGGGTTTGATCCCCAGTACCATTAAAAAAAAAAAAAAAAAGCAAACATTTTTAGAAAACAGGAAAAAATAAACATATCTTTACCTCTCTAAAAACATCAATAAAAAATCGATAAATTGAATAAACAAAACTGAGGCTACTGAAAAAGTTGAGTAATACAATAAGTAAGCTTGATTTAAAGAACGTTTACTTTCCTTAACATATCAAGGCTCCAGGTAGGCTGGGACCATGGTGCACACTTGTAATCCCAGCCACTTGGGAGGCTGAGGCAGGCCAGCATCAGCAATTCAACAAGGGCATTAAGCACTCAAAATAAAAAATAAAAAGGCATGTAGCTCAGTGGTAAATGGGTTCAATCTCCCATTGTTCCCCACCCGACCTCCACCAAAAAAAAGACTCTGGGTAGTATATTTTGGGTGAGGTCAAACATTGCTATATATATTAACCTGTTAAACTATTTAATTCTCACATGAGAGAAATTGTTAGTTTAGATTTTGCTATAATATAGACTAGAAACTTTGCTGCTTAAAATTGTATCAGGAAGAATGAATGTCTTAGAAAGCTTTTCTGCTCCTGTGACTTAAGGACCCAACCAGAACAACAGAAGAAGAGGGAAAGTTTGAGGGCTCACTTTCAGAGATCTCCACCCATAGACGACAGGCTCCATAGGATGAACATCATGGCAGAGTGTGTGGCAGAGGGAAGCAGCTCACATGGTGATCAGAAAGCAGAAAATGAGACTCTACTCTTCAGATGCAAATATATACCCCTAAACCACACTCCCAATGTTCCAACTCCTCCAGCCATACCCTACCACTTCTGTTACCCCTCAGTTAATCTCTAAAAGGTAATTAATTCACTGATTAGGTTAAGACCTTCACAACCCAATCATTTCTCCTCTGAACCTTCTTCCATTATCTCACATGTGAGCTTTTGGGGGACACATCGCATACAAACCGAAACAATGAAATATTCCATTTTTGCCTGAAGAATCTAAGGTACAAAGAAGCAACTTGATTTCCAATCTCTCCCTTTATGATTTCCAAAATAACAGGAGCCTATATATTGTAGTCCTGACCTAATTTTGTCTCCCTTTATATGCAACCCTGCTTTGCTTTGATCCTATCAAAACTTTGCTTCATTTCTGAATATCACCTAGATGTTACCCTTCCCTTAACCCTGTAATTCCTCATTTATTTTGTTTAAGACTTCTCAGTTACTCTAATGTAGAATCTCTTTTGTTGAACCTCACTTTCTTCAACTACAGGTTTGTCTCTGATAGTCTCAGTCTCACTGGGCTTGAACAATAAACATGGAGGAATGGTCATGAAATAGTACCCTGACTCAGTAATGATTAAGCACATGAGATCCTTTTGGTCTCCCCTATAGCTCTGTCTTTGAGGGCATGGGTTTTGACTGGATCTACATTTTTATTATCTTTTTGGCCTTTCAGAGTTATGCTGATTTCTTTTTGCAGTGTGGGGACTGAACCCAGGGCCTTGTGCATGTCAGAGATGCACTCTACCACTGAGCTATATCACCAGCCCACAGATACTGTTTTCAATCATCAGAAGTCTATTAATTCTCTGAATTTCTGGCATCCTCTAAAATAACTGTGACAAACAAAAAAACCCTCACTTTCAAGTTCCTGGTAACAACCATTCCCTATTACTACCGGCCTTGCTAAGCTGCTGAGGCTGGTGTCAAACTCACAATCCTCCTGTCTTGGCCTTCTGAGTCACTGGGATAACAGGTGTGTGACACCACGCTGTGTTAAAAAAAAAAAAAAAAGTATATATATATATATATATATATATATATACACACACACACACAGACACACATATAAAACATAAATATACACTTAGTATATATAATTTTAATGAGAAAATTCAATATTCTATAATGTGTATGTTACTTTGGAAAAAGGGCCAAGACACAAGGATTATAGGAATCTGGAGACATGAGAACTGGTGTGTGGAAGATGGGGTTATTAGGAAGGATAAAAGGAAACTCAATTTTTTTCACAGGAAAATGAGTCAGATAACTGCTTTGGATATAGCAAAGAGTCAATTAACAATGCGATACTTCTGGGATGAAAGGAAGGGGGAAAAAAAGGTTGCCCAGAAGTTGATGTATGGTTTAACACCTAGCAGTTAAGCTGGCAGCACTCATCAGGGATGGCTAGGCCATTCTGAATAAAGTGAAGATCCCTCAAATTCTAGGCTGGACATATAAGCAGATCATTTTACCTAGTCAGAACTCAAATTTCTATTTATCTTTTGGGTTTAGAAGAGGGATCTGCTTAAAATCACTGAAGCTCTGGAACCTTCTTAATTTATTGTTTTATTTTTTAAAAGGGAACTTTGGTACTACATAGTACACTATGGAGAAAAAGGGATAGAGATCCAATAGGTGGCCTTTTGTTACTGGGTTCTTTCACTTAATGTTTTCCACATTCATCCATGTTGTAGCACATATCAGTACTTTATTCCTTTTCATTGCTAACAATCCATTGTATAGTGTGCAAAAAAGGCATTAACATCACAAGCCTGAGATTGCTAACCTCAGAAAGGTTTGCTTAATTGTCTATGATTTGTCTCTGGGAACTAGGATTTGGAAGATTCCCACCATTCTCTATGGTTTGTTTTGCCTTAACTCATTGATTGTGTAAACTGGTTATTGCTGTTTACCTGCTTTCATTCTGGAATGAAATGTGGAATCTTGGTATATGCTAGGCACAGGGTGACTATATGACCAATCCAGATAAAACCTTGGGCATGGAGTTGGGGATGAAGTTTCCCCAGTAGAAAACATTTCACACATTATCACAACTCATTCTTGGAAGATTTAAGTTCATCCTGTGTGACTCCACTGAGAGAAGATTCTTGGAAGCTTTCGCCTGATTTCTTCTGGACTTTGCTCCATATACCTTTTCTCTTTACTGATTTTGTTTTGTATCCTTTAACTATAGTCTTTTTGTTTAAAGTACTGGGGATTGAACACAGATGCTCTACCACTGAGCTATATCCCCAGTCCTCATTAAATCACCAGGCTGGTCTCAAACTTGTGATCCTTCTGCCTTGGCCTCTGGAGTAGCCGGGATTACAGGTGTGTGCAACTGCACCTGTTTTTGTTTTGTTTTGTTCCCCAGTATTGGGGATTGAACCCAGGGATGCTCTACCACTGAGCATCTCCCTAACTTGCCCATGCTAGCCTCAAATTTTGAATCTCAGTCTCCAGAGTCACTGGAATTAACAGGCACCACTACTCCCAGCAAGCAATATTACACTTTTTTTCCCCTTATATGAACTTAGGGCTGGGCTGGTTAGGCCTCACTAACCACAGCAAAAGTGTATATGATTTTCCCCCCCAGTGCTGGGGACAGAACTATGTATGTGCTAAGCAAGTTCTGTATCACTGAGCTATGACCCCAGCCTCTGGCCTGTAAATGAGTTTTAACCACCAACATGATTATATGCTACTACGAGTCCTCCTAAATATATGATATACCTCTGAAACATATGAATACACTTTTTTGGGGGAAGGGGGCTACCACTGAGCTATATCCCTAGCTCCCGGATATACCTCATTTTACTTATCCATTCATTAGTTGATGGACTTTTTGGCTATTACAAATGTTGAAATGAACATTCATGCATAATTCTTGTGCACTTATGTTCTCATTTTTATAGGTGGTACTGAGGATTGAATCCAAGATTGTTCTGCCTCTGAGTTATATTCCCAGTCTTTTCTAATTTTATTTTGAGACATGGTCTCACCAAGTTGCCCAGGTGGGCCTTGAACTTGTGATCCTCCTGCCTCCACCTTCCCAGTAGCTGAGATTACAGGCATGCACCACTGCCTAGTTTACTGTTTTCAGTTTTGAGTAGTCAACAAGGTCAAAGTTCAGAAGACAGGGATGGGAATGAAAAGGACTGGCAAGCCTCCTAAAATAGGCATACAAGATCCTTGGGTAGAATCTTAATATGAATATGATAGAACAAAGTCTGATTCTCAGATTTCTAGGTACAGATACTGCACAAACTAAAAAGACATGGATGTAAACACAAAAACACCAACTCATTAATTTTATTAATGTATAATTTTTGGGACAAGGAGAGGCTTCCTTTCGTGGCCTATTATGACTGCCATTGAAGGTATTGCCTTCCAAAAAAGGGGGTTAAGAGGACATTGAATTATTAACCAAAGAGTGAACTACAGGAAAAAGGAAATAAAAAAAAGAGATTGAGAGAGTGAGGGAGTTAGTTGAGTGATGTAGTCTGATTAACTATTTCCAACCCAACAAAAGAAAACTCTCTAGTGACAAAATTAGCCCCATTCACTAAGTTTGGAATTTCCAACTAGAGAGCTAATCATTGCAGTATTATTTTTACAGTATATTCAGAGCATCCATTACAATTTTAACTACAAGGACGATGCAGCAAGGAATTTAGAAAATGTGGATGATGAAGTAGTTGATGAAAAAACTAAGATATGCAATTGTATTTTAACTCACATTTCATTGATTAAAGCAAACACATAAGGAAAAAACTGATGTGAAATACACAGACGTGCTCAGTGGTTATATTAGAAAGGTAGTTTTATGAGCAACTTGTCTTTAATTTCACTGTTTTTCAAATTGAAAAAAAAAAAAAAGTAACAGGAATAATTAAGTTTAGGGACTCTTCAAACTTTACTTAAACTAGGGTTTTTTGTTTTGTTTTGTTTTTTGGTACTGGGAACTGAACCCAGTAGTGCTTTATGCCTGAACAACTTCTCCAGTCCTTTTTTTTATGGTTCTGGGGATTGAACCTAGGGACACTTTACCACCGAGCCACATCCACAGTCCTTTTTATATTGTGTTTAGAGACAGGGTCTCAATGAGTTGCTTAGGGTATCACTAAGTTGCTGAGGGTGGCTGTGAACTTGCTATCCTCCTGCCTCGGCCTTCTGAGCCACTGGGATTACAGTCATGCACCACCATACCAGGCTATTTCTCCAGTGCTTTTTCATTTTATTCTGAGGTAAGTCTTGGTTGCTTAGGGCCTTGCTAAGCTGCTGAGGCTGGTCTCAAACTCGCAATCCTCCTGTCTTGGCTTCTCAGTCACTGGGATAACCCAGGAGTGCTTAACCACTGAGTCACATCCCCAGTTCTTTTTATTTTTAATTTTGAGACAGTGTCTTGCTAAATTGCTTAGCACCTCACTGAATTGCTGAGGTTGGCTTTGGACTTGCGATCTTCCTGCCTCAGGCTCCTAAGCTGCTGAGAATACAGGCACATGCTACCACACCTAGCTCTCAAATTGACTTCTCAATGATTAAAAAAATTAATGGTGAGCTGTGAAAATGTAGTAACTACTGCTTTTCAAGTCTCCCATGAGAGTCAATAAATAACTCTCCATCTCTCTTTTTCCCCTGACAGCAGATTGATAAAATGATAGACATAGTATATCCCAATTTTAGCAAATCTGAATTTGATTTTGACAAATCTCTTGATCAAGGCTCTTTGGGTTACAAGTCACACAAGATTTGTTCATATAAAATAGAGACACTGCATATACTTCAAGGGAAAAAGTTCACTTGAGGACAGAAATTAGTGGTTGGAATGTTATCGGGACTATGTGGTCTCTTGTCCCTGGGTTGTTTCTACGCATCTGCTTCATTCTGTGTCTTCTCACCCTTTACCCTCAAGCCTCTGATCACAAGTGTCTCAGATTCACAAAGAGCAAGCATGCTGCTCAGTCCTTTAAAATTCAGTTGACCAGCTTGGGTCTGGAGTCCACTGGGCTTTGGCAATGAAAGTTGAGGCAAGGTCATGTAATATAAATTTGGCTGCAAGGAACCATACCTGGTAGGGGGAAGAGTTCAGAGAAGTGAGTCATGACTTGGCAGACAACTTAAAAAGTAGTATCTGGGTTTTCACTAAGTTCTCAGGATCAAGACAGAAATGGGGGTTAAATAGCCAAGAAAATATTGTAGCTGTTTGATGACTGCACCCAAAGAAGATAAATTCTACCAGAGGTTTCTTGAGTGAGTTGCTCTCAGACCTTAGAAGTCAATCTCTACCAAGTCTTTGATTTCCTGGGTCAAGTGAATTTGACCTTGTGCTTTCCCTAAGATCCTTCAATTTCCTACACACTCCTACCTAGCTAATGAAGACTTCTTATCTGAGAAAAACAGAAAGAATTAGAATTAATTGTTTATTACTAAATATACCAACTGACTTTTATGTATACTTACATGATCTTTCTTTCATTCTACAGAACAGATGAACTGTCTACTCCACAGTGAGATGCAATTATATTTCCTCTCATTTAAGTTTGTATACACTTGGGAGGCTAAGACAGGAGGATTCCAAATTTGAGTCCAGCATCAGGAATTTGGCAAGACCCTACCTCAAACTAAAAAAACAAAAAGGATTGGGGTATAACTCAGTGATAAAGCATCCCTGGGTTCAATCCCTAGTACCCAAGGGGGGGGGGGGGAGTCAGCATCTGTAATCATCTTCATACCACATCACTGGTTTTTCTTTTACAGGATCATGGTCATCATTTTACAACCATAGTGATATATGGAAGAAAAAAAGCCTAGCCCCCTCAAAGCCATTATGTTACCTACATTGCCAGTCAGTATAAAGTATCAGATGAATAAAACCAAAAATTGAAAAAAAAACTTTCATTTTCGTTTTCTAGTCCTTTTAAACAACTACTGTGTACTCTTTGAAAAATGTTTTAGCAATCTTTTTTTGGGGGGGGGGGGTGCTGGGGATCGAACCCAGGGCCTTGTGCTTACAAGGCAAGCACTCTACCGACTGAGCTATCTCCCCAGCCCCCATGTTTTAGCAATCTTTAAAACGTTTTCCAAATTGGTTAAACTATGGTCAACATCACAGAATACCATGTAAAGTACTTGTTCTGCTAGGATCTTCCAAGATTCAAGTTTAGTTATTCATCTAGGAGGAAGGAGAGGCAATAGGTGTTGATCTTGAGGAAAATCAGCAGTCTCATGTAAAGCAACTATTTCAGGAGAGGGCACCACAGGCTCTTCAAGTAAGGGAAGATAGATGAGCCAGATTCTTCTTGTTGCCACAAATTTAGTAGCTTAAATTAATACAAACATTAATTTTACAGTTCTGGAAGTAACACGGCTAAATTAAGATGTCATAAGGCTGCATTCTTTCCGGGCTTTAGAGAATTGCTCTCCTTGACCTGTCCAGTTTCTAAAGGGAACTTATATTCCTTGGCATGTGGCCTTATACCCATCTTTAAAGTCAACAGTGTAGCACTTTCAAATCTCTGGGATCTGACTCTGACCCTCCTGACTGCTTCTTATAAGGACCCTTGTAATTAGATTGGGTCCACCTAGATAAACCAGGATAATCTTAAGAACCTTAATCACATCTTGACAAGTCACATAAAGAAACATATTTACAGGTTTTAGGGATTAGGACATGGATATTTTGGGGAACCATTATTTTTCCTACCACATTAGAGGAAGAGTTTTTGTACTAACAAAGAAGACTTGGTAGAACTGTGTGTGTGTGTGTGTGTTTGTATGTATGATACTCAGGATTGTACTCAGGGCCTTATACATGCAAGGAAAGTGCTCTATCACTAACCTACATTCCCAGTCCCCCACCCCACCCTTTAAAAAATTCTGACAATGTCTGGTTAAGTTGCCCAGACTGGCCTAAATTGCAATTCTCTTGCCTTAGCCTCCAATTAGCTGGGATTACAGGCCTGTGCCACTGTGCCTGGCTGACTTGGCAGAATCAAGTAGTTACTCTTGCTTGGCAGAAATCTAATTTTCAGAATTCCACTTTTTCCTGATTAATATCTTGAGATCATACAAGTATATTCAATTTGCTTTATATCTTAGCCACCTACGTGATCAAATTTTGAGTTTTTTCTTTTGAAATCATAACTCTGTGACCCAAGCAAGGCATTTTATATTTTTTTCCAAGAAGGTAAGACATTTTCTGGTGCCTTATTCAGGTTTTGACATAGGAATTTAAAGCTTTAAATTTATCATTTTCTTTCTCTAAGTTCTCCAGTGTACTTTCATATACCCAAACCACTGTATGGTTCTTCTTTAGTTCCATGATACTACCCATTATAGCAACTTCTTGGGTCATCCAAGGTAATAATTTGCCACTGTATGCCATGGACTACCAATGCCATCATCATTTACCATGAGGTCATTAATACGTTTAAGCCTAATGGGATCAGACAACTAACTCACCCCGAATATTCTGAGCCTCCTGAAAATCACTCCTATCACCAGTAAGTAGCTATAATGAGGAAAAAGTCACTTTCAAGTATTATGGAATAGAGACTGACTGTAGCAACTAAGGGTTATATGGATTTGGGCAACACTGAAGGAATGAAGGTCTGGAGTCACCACTGAAGTATTAGAAAACATTCATTAATGACTTTGGCTTGAAGGGTTGTTGCAGATGGAGAAGTTGGAACATTAAGAATAAGAAGCTGGAGCTTGTGGAGGTCTGTAAAGCTTTCACTTATAGCCACCATGACCTCAAAACAGTGGTTTGCAAACAAATCTGAGAAGCTATTGTGCAAAGTAGGAGTTTGTGGCGCAATCTGAGAAGAGCCACAACTTCCTGGGAGAAGCCTATGAAGCTGCTACAACATCCTGACAATACAAGCTTCCTTTTTCTACGTTCCTATTCTACTGTGAGTACTTATGGTCTGAATGTCTCCCCAAAATTCATTTGCTAAAACCCTAACCTCTAAGGTGATGGTATCAGGAGGTCAGGTCTTTGGGAGGTGACTAGATGAATGCTCCACCCTCATGAATGGGAATTTAATGCCTTTACAACAACAACAACAACAACAACAAAAACACAAAAAACAAAAAGCCCAGAGATCTCCTTTGTCCCTTTTACCTTGTGAGAACCTGTGAGAAGGTACTGTCTATGAACTAGGAAGTGGGCCCTTACCAGATGCAGAATCTGCCAACCCTTACCCTGGACTCCCCAGTCTCCACAAAGGTGAGAAATAATTTGTTGTTTATAAGGTATCCAGTCTATGGTACAATATCTTATCATAGTAGTCTAAATGGAATATGGTGTATCTCATGTTGGCAAACTCTAACTTAGTACCACAAAGGGAAGGAGATTCTGGAAAATATTCCTGGCTTCTTCTCTTTAAAGCACAGATAAAATAAGTGGATAGCAGTAATGTAAAGTTGACAACCAACCAATCAGCATAGTTAGAATACTTTTAGATTTAGAGGAATAAAATGGCAAGTAAAACTGGTTTAAATGATAAAGGGAATTTACCAAGTCTTATGTCTAAGTCTAGGAGGAAGTTGATCTCAAAGAATGTGACCAGGACCTCTGATCATGACATTACAGTCTCGGGAACTTTTTGTTGCTGTTTGATTCTTCATAGGAATCTTTCTGTAGCACAATGGCTACCAGTGGTTCCTCCAGTCAGATGCTTGTGTTAGGGGTTAGGAAGAAAGTTGTTTCATTCAAAATCAAAAGAAGTTATTGGATGTGATTGGCTAACTCAGGCTCTGTGCTCTTCCAGAAACAATGTGTCCAGGGATGATTAAGTTCATTCGATAAGCTGATATACTGTTCCTTATGTTCTCACCCCTGCTCTACTGGTTTCTCCTACATTATTACTAAGATAAAATTGATGCTGAGTCCCCAAACATTAAATGTCGATTATAGTAGCCAAAATATCAAGGATATAAACTAGCTAAACAGAAAAACCTCTCCTATTATAACCAGAGGTACTACCTGGTATGTGTTGCTATTTTTAAAGTGCAACTTTTGAGCAATTGTACTGAGTCTAAGAGCCTGACAACTTTTAGTCATGTGTTAAGAAGGTGATTATTCTGATGCAGCTTAAATGGGGTGAAGAATAGCAAATAATTTGCAGCTACTGCAACAAAGAAGTCTCCAAACAGCCACAGGACAGAGACTTTTTCTAAACTTTTTCTCAGGCGTTCAGTTTTTGTTAAGTGGGCCTTAATCTGAAAACCTTGACTTTTCTGTACTATGTTCTCTTTCATAATTACTGCCTTGAATTGTAGTTCCTGCAAATTAAGTGGGACAATTATAAAATTAGCAGCCAAAAGAACTTAAAAGTACTTTATGAAGTAAAACCTGATAGTATTTGGTCTCGTCCTTAGTCCTTGGGGAAGAAAGAAGTCTGGAGTATCCAAAAGGCCAGAGCTCATTAAATAACTGTACTTATTGAAATACCTGAGGATAGAATTATGGTTAGCTGTAGTAGCTAACCAAAATCTCATTCCAGAACTTCCAGAAGAGGGAGGAGAATAGAAGAAAAAAAAAAATTGAAATTGAACAAAAATGTGAATCTGAATTTTTATTGGAAATAATTTTACTATCAGTCCAAGTCTTAAGTTTTATTAACCCTTGCTATCACTGAGCATGTTTTTCTCCACAGAAAACACAACTCTATAAAAGCTAAACAGTCACTTAACCACAATATCCTTTTTGCAGATTTGCCCCTTGTCAAAATAAATCAATCAAAAGATGCTAAAATAGTTAACTCATCCTAGTGACCTTTACTCATTTCCTTGATGCCCTTTTACTGTCCAATGTCCACAGTACATCTAAAATGATCAACTTAAATGTTTAAGTCACAACTCAACTTTAATATGCTCAAAACCACCTCTTCACTTCTCAATTTAAAAAATAAAAGAAAACGTTAACCACAGCTTACATGGCCCTGGATGAACTGGCCTCTAATAGTTCATTATAAAAGTCAAGCACTCGTCTGAGATGTACCCTTTGCTGTGTAGTCTTCAATAAACTTTGCGTACAGCTTTCACACTCACTTACTTCAGGGCTCTACTTTTAAAAAGTTATCTTCTTTAAGATTCTTCTCTCACCACATTATAGCACACATTATATCTTTAGCACCTTATTCTGTTTCTTCCTATCACTACTTAAAATTATATTACATTATCTATTTATTTTGTCTGTTCTTTGTTTCTCCCACCAGAACATCAGCTTCAGGAGACCAAAGGCCTTGTCCGTTTGGGTCACCGTTACATTATCAGCACCAGACACTACCTGTGCCATAAATGTACTGCATGGTTAAATGTGAACAAACTAGAAATTATCCCAGTATTTATTTTCTAAGAAGCATCTAGATGAATCAAGATATTTTGCAGGTAGGAGCTGGTGATTCTTTGGATGTTGGTGTGTGTGAGGGGTGATATTAAAGATGGTTCCCTTGTGCTTGGAAGAAGCACAAGGGTGGGTAGAGGTGTTATTTACTGAGAAAAGGAAGATCAAAGAAGTAGGGAAGATTTAGTTCAGTTTTAGGCATCTACCGTTTGAGATGGCTGTGGACATCTAAGTGGAGATGTGAGGACAATGATGGCGTGGATCATGATCTCTGACTGCCTCTTGGCTGCACTTGAGCTGGGAACCTCCCTGTGTACAGGCACAAGTCAAGATTGCCCAGTTGCTATGGTGATACCTCACATGAGGCAACTGCAAAGGCGTGGAGTTGTATCAGTCAGGATCTTGAGTTCAGGCACCAGCTGCCAGGGATAGAGAATTCTGAGCATAAAAAGATAAACCTAATGTCTTGCTAGTGCTGCATCCTTCAGATTGCCTGCTTTGCAGAAACTTTCCACAAATGATCGTTTTGTTTTTTTTTTTTCGCAGTGCTGAGGATTGAACCCAGGGCCTCGTGTTTGCAAGGCAAGCACTCTACCAACTGAGCTAAATCCCCAGCCCAACCACAAATAATCTTTTGATGATAAAACCTATATAATAAACATGCTGAGCTAGCTCTGGGTCATTGTTCCTCCATCAGAAGACAGAGAGTCCCTCCTGGACCCAGCTTTCTGTATGTGTCTGTCTTTCCTCAATCTCCCATCACTCCTTGTTGGTTACTGAATTAACAGCCGTGCAGGACACATCAGAGATATTAAGTAGAGAGATGGATATGTAGGCCTGGAGTGAGATGACTAAATTTCTTATTGTTAGAATCTTTTTAAAGTAGGTATTCTTTAATTGCTTCTGAAGGCACCCTTTTGATGGTCCTATGGTTAAGCAGGACTCAAAATCTATAGTACCTAGACTTTACTGCTGAAACAAAACCTGACAGTTCATTTGATGAACTTTTATTATCTCATAAAGTGACAGTTAAGAATGACGATACAGAATGTTTACTATATGGGTACTTAATCACTTCACTTAAAACTACAAGCTGACTCTTCAAAACAAAATGCTTAAATCGTATTGAAAGTCTTCTTCAAGGAGGTAAATGGGTCAATACAAGCTACAGACTATTTAACTTGGTTACAGAAAAAGCTCAAGTATGTACACCTTTCTGCTATTTCTTCCACAGTTCATTCTCCATTGCCAACTGGAATACATACTTTACTTTTAAAAATCTGAACACAGTGTATTTTCTGCCAAATCTGTGGAAGGCCTCTAGCACATAAAAACTGACTCTTGACTTAGGTGTATGCACCTTGAGTCTTAGTAAAAGTGATTCCACTGTAACTCTCAAATGAACTTTTTTTGTTGCCTTTTATGAGTACTCTAGTGTTTTCTGCAGTTACTGCTTTACAAGAGTGAATTCCATAAGGATCTAGCATTTTGGTGTTACCTTAACCATAATATGCACCTCTTAAAGCAATGGAATTTCTGATATCCTGGACCTTTAGAGAGGATAGTTTTTCTCCCCAGTGATTTGAGCCTGTCTAATAAAGTGTTTCTAGTAATGTAAACATTAAGTTCTTAGCTATGAATGTATAATAAAGTTTTTTCCTCTTAAGACAGTTCAAACATCAAGAGATTTGGAGTTGTATTCATGCCAAAGATGAAGTGAGATGGTGAAGAGGTGCATTTTAAGTCCCTGGAAACACATCTAGTTTGTCTGAAAGGCCCTATATCTAACCAGTTGGGTTTATCTACTATTTTATCATTCAATAATTCAACTAGCAATTGTAGATGCATACATGTCTATTTCTGTGTGTGTGTGTGTGTGTGTGTGTGTGAGCATGTGTGTGTTTAAGGAAGAATTAGGGAGCCATACATAGAAAACATTATTTTTTGCTCTCTAGGAACTCATAGTCTAGTAGATTATAGTAAGAATAACAGATGTAAGGATATGAGGCTGTGACACAGGAGAATTAGTTCTGCTTAAAGGGGTCTGTGAAGATTTCACAGAAATATTAACATCTGATTGGAGTTTTGAAGGATGGATAGGAATTTACTAGGCATATGGGGAATATTGAACAGGGTTAGAGTTAAGTGAGTTCTAAGAGAAGTGTTGGATAGATGTAGGAGTACAGGCTGTAGAAACTGAGGTCACAAGGGCATTGAGTGATATGGCATCATACACTATCACATAGCATATAGCAAATGTGTTTAAAATCATTCCTAGGTTGACTGGAATTTTTATATAAATTCCAAGGATTCCAGAAGCTACTAGGCTGCATGTGAATTAACCAAGAACCTTTTGGAAAAGTTGCTAATACTAAAAGGTGGACAAGTTTATTTTAAGAGTAAATGAAACCATGGAGTCATTTTGTCTCTTTTTGCAGTGTTGGGGATTAAATCCAGGGCCTTGTGCACATTAGGCAAGCACGCTACCACTGAGCCACATTTCCAACATAGTTATCCTCTCTTGGAGCCAGAAAAGATTCAAGAGACCTGTTTCATCTCATTAGAGGTCTCCAAACCTGCTCAAACCAAAAGCTTGAGCACAAAAGCCACTTTTTACTGGCTAATATCCTGGCAGGTGAAGACAAACTGGAGTCATTACCACTTCAGACAAACTTTCTTGCTATTGCCTTTCTGTGACTTACTTAATATAGGACTTCAGGAAGACTAAATTTTAAAGACATTTTCAAAATTTGACCTGTATTCTTGAGTTTAAGTAGTCAACCGTGCAAATTATGGTAATTAACCTTATTTTTATCTTTCTTTGAGATTTTTGGATAGCGCCCAATTAATATAAATTCATTAAGTACATAGTGGAAAACAAGTATTTAAAATATTGAGAGTTCTATGCTGTCTTCTGCAAACTTTTCCAAACCTAGCCTACACACAAGCTGAACAGGCAAATAATTATTTGCTAACCACCAAAATACCAAGAAACTTCATTTTCTTCTAAGGATAGTGCAGGAAGCTGCAAATCTCAAAGCCCAAATAATCCAGCTTCAAGCCAAGGCTGGAATATCTAATAGGTCTATTAAAGTATAATTTTACTGTTATTCTGAACGACACGTCTAACGGTTTGTTTTTTTTTTTTTTTTTTTTTTTTTTAAGAAAAACACCACCACACAACTACCTCAACAACACAAATTCAGAAACCTCGTAAAGATGATTCAGGGCATTTATATATCCTACTTAGACAAGGAATAAAAACCATTAAACTAACTGAACCCTCGGTTGATTTAACACACTTCCCAACTCTAATTTCAAAGAACCGCGGTAGACTTTAGGATATTCTAATAATGCAAGCAAAGCAAAATCAAACCCTGTTCTTTAAAATATGCGTTACCTGCTTCTTTTGACGAAAAATTTCAGGAGAAAAGCAGGCAAGCGCAAATCTTACTTGGAAAACAAATCTTAAAAGAAAAGGCAGCCCTAGTCGCTAGTCGTCAGCGACCTCAGCCTGCCTGCCCCGGCAAGGCCCGCGGCGGCCGTAGGGAACCTCAATGTCACCGAGTTCGGGCGGGGACGGCGGGCGGAGGAGCTGCGGCTGTCAGTGCACGCGCGCGGTCCGCAGCGGCTCTTCGCTCCACGCACTGCGAGCCCGGAGTCCTCAGGCGCCGCGGTAGACACAGCCGGCGTAAGCGGCTGCCAATTCAGGGCAGCCTCCTTTCTCGGGCTGGGCACTCCAGGACATAGGAAGTCGACGGGAGTACTTCTCTCTTCCCGCACCCCAACGCTGCAGACGCGCAGGACCGTTGCCTTCTGCGAGGCGCAACCACACCCCTTCCCGACACCACGGTTCGGGCCCGCTCGGTAGGGAGAGGTGAGTGGACTCCAGGAATCCTCGGAAGGGCGGGGGAGGAGAAGGAAGCAGCCTCTCTAGCTGCGCCTTCTAACCAACGCTCCTTGTTCTCGATGCTCCCCCCACGGCGGAGTTACAGCACGCCACTTCCGGATCCTTTTAAAGGCCCCACGCTGTGTGGCTCCGCGCGTGCGAGGAAGGCAAAAAAAGGGAGCGAGAGGGCGGGACCGAGGAGAAAGGGGTGGGGGGGAAACTAGCGGTAGAGGGGGCGGGGGAGGCGCAAAGGGCGCGCTCTGGCGTCACGTGACCGGGACGCGCCGTTCTTCCGTCGGCCATTTTAGGTGGTCCGCGGCGGCGCCATTAAAGCGAGGAGGAGGCAAGAGTGGCCGCCGCTGCTTCTTATTCTTTTTTAGTGCAGCCAGAGATAGTGGGAGTGCGCGCCGCACGAGAGTGGGAGTCGAGGGGGGCAGGCCAGGGAGAGGCGCAGGAGCCTTTGCAGCCACGCGCACGCCTTCTGTGTCTTGTGTGCTTCGCGAGGTAGAGCGGGCGCGCGGCAGCGGCGGGGATTACTTTGCTGCTAGTTTCGGTTCGCGGCAGCGGCGGGTGTAGTCTCGGCGGCGGCGGAGGCAGTAGCACTATGTCGGAGGAGCAGTTCGGCGGGGACGGGGCGGCGGCGGCGGCGGCAACGGCGGCGGTAGGCGGCTCAGCGGGCGAGCAGGAGGGAGCCATGGTGGCGGCGGCGCAGGGGACGGCGGCGGCGGCGGCGGCGGGAAGCGGAGCTGGGACCGGGGGCGGAACCGCAGCTGGAGGCACCGAAGGAGGCAGCGCCGAATCGGAGGGGACGAAGATCGATGCCAGTAAGAACGAGGAGGATGAAGGGTGAGTAAGGGGCAGCCCAGGATAGTGAGGCCCAACTAGGCCCCCTCCCCCTCCCTATCCCCCGCCATTAGGCCTCGCTCCCGCTCTCCGCCTGCCCTCCAGGCCCCCTTGCAGCTTCCTTGCACCGGTCTCCTCTTTTCTGTATTGGGCTTCCCGGAGCCTTCATTTCCTCCTTCCCCTGACTGCTTATTGCCCCCTCCCCCATCACACACGTTTCCACCTTTAGCCGTCACCATGCTGCTCCCCGGCCCGCCCTCCTTTCCTCCCTCGCCACGGGTCTCCTCCCACCGACTTAGCCGCCAGGATTTTTTCCCGCCTGTCGAGGACACCTTTTTTTCTGTTCCACTGTCCTCTCTTTTCCCTGTTTTCTAACATCTTGGACAAAAAACTGCGAACACACGAAAAAGGGCTTTTCTGCCAGGATTACTGAGACATATTTGGTGTTTCCCCAACGTTAACGAGACAAGATTGTTTGTAAGCACTTGATTTGGGGAACGTGTAAATTGTCCATTCCTGTTTCTCCCGCGTCGGCTTCAGGCCGAATGTTTTTCAGCATTTTAAGTAAGTTTCGCCTTAGGACTTGTTCGTTTTTTTTCACTTTACGCAATCACAAAACAGTACGCCTGTATAGGCCTTCCATTTCCACCCGTGGGACAAATTGGGCCTGCTGAAATGCTCCGAATCCCTTCCAGTACGTTGGTTTTGCTCCGCAGGCTGTGCCTAAGTTCCTTCCCTAGTCGGCGGGGCCTGCACTTGACTGGAGCTGTTCCTACCTCTGGCCTGCTGGCTGCCCTTCCCCCCATCCCACTGAGTTATTCTAACCGCGCACCCTTTTCGCGCCCTCAGCTATTGGGTTTCCCAACTATTCGTACAGATTGTACTGTTAACTTTTTCTGTGCACCTTAAATTTTTTAGATCTCTGCCCTCTTTTCGGTGTCCAGGAGCCTTATTTCGCTTTCATTTCCACCTTCTCACCCACAATTAAAGAATGCCCACCCGTTCTTTTTCATAAAATGAACAGACTATCGTGCTGTGGGATAAACTTTTTTTTTTTTTCGTTTTTTCGCAAGTTTTGAGTACAAACTTGCTTCTTTTCATTGGAATAACATATACTACCTAAGGCTGCTTTGAATGTATTACAATGCAGCATTAATAGTTAGCAGGAGGAACTAAATCCCTTTTCTTAAAGTTGATTTTCTCTTGTTCCCCTTACCAACTTTTGATCTTGGGTTAATGCCCCATTTCTTTTTTGTAATGGGGTGTGTGTATGAAAAAAATTTCTCATTATAACAAGGAGAAAACTTTCGGTGGAGGGTAAAAGCAATAAAATGTCACTAACCCAGTATTAGAAAACGTGATTTCCTTTACTAGGCCATAGCATAGAGTTCGGAGGGGGTGTTGGGGAAATACTTTGGAATAAAGTTTTTAATAATTCAGCCTAGGCAGACTCTTGTCAGGCTATATTTACTGACTTTTTGGGGGAGTGGAGGTGGGAGGGGAAGTGAACTTTTATTAAACAGAACTAATCTTGAATTATACATAGTGTAATTTGAGAAAAGAATATGTTAAATATTTGGAAACTTAAGCCTTTAACATTTTGGTTTTTGCTTTCTGAATTCTGTTCTTCGGACAGAGACACCAAAATGATAAATTATAACTTAAGTTTGGGGCAGGCTTTTTTTTTTGTTAGTCCTGAGTTTTCAAATCACAGAGCAGCTGCCTTTGTAGTTAGCTGCTGTTGAACTGAAGTGTAAATGAGTTAAAAGTTTTTAACCCTAACAATGTCAAAAACTAAAACTAGAATTTTGATTGGTTGCTGTACCGGTTGTTAATTCCCTAGCCATTCAAACTCCTCCCCACGACACACTGAAGCAGCGACGGCACAGCGGGAAGAATGGTAAAACTTTTAAATTTTATTTCTGTATTATAAAGGTTTCAATAGTCATAACTTGAAGAGGCTTTGTATTGGTTAGTTGCCCATTGATCCCCAGGAAATTTTAGACATTGATTCAATAGGATATCTTATGCCTGGGATGTAAGACCTTTTTAGGTATCCTGTATCATCTTTGGGCAAAACTGATGCCATTACATGACATTTGGTCTGTGGTAATGCATGTGATTACATTTTGGCCAGTTTAAGCTAAATATAATTAGTATTGTTTTTATATTTGGGCAAAAAAGTGTTATAGTAATTTCACGTTTTTGTTAAGATGAAAAATAATTCTGAAATTCTTAGATTAATGCTAAATGTGAAGACTACTTGAAATTCTGTTTAAAATGTCTTGCATGTTATACTGGAGTATTCTGGGGATGTCAAAAGTAAACATTCTTTAAGAATACTGTGAGCATTATACAAAAATATTTGTCTTTTTTTTTTCCACTAACAATATTTGTAAGTGTACTTTTAATAAGAATTGGATATGTGCCATTCAGAGATGGGCTAATGTGGCTTTCCACTACAGCTCATACCAGGTTTTATATTTTCAGTGTGATTTGGTTGGAATGTTAATTACATTGTTGACATGTATTCATAATTGCATGAATTCTCTTTAAAGGCTGGTAGGTTGAGTATTGTTCTCTTTACTCTTCAATCACCCCCCCCACCCCCTTTGTCAGTCTTTTTGCCTTCAGGATCATATTGGACTTTTCAGGTGTTTGTGTCTTCTACCACTGGAGAGTAGAGAGGCAGTAATTTGTAGGTAGTTGCCTTGTATCTGTACAAAGTATATTTGAAGAGCCCATTTGGTAACATGTAAATTTTATACAAAATTGACTTAATTATTCTCATTTACTGAAATTTGTCTAGTTTTAGATTGGTGATAAAGTAGACTGAAAACAGGCAAAGGAAAAATCAAAAAGTTAAAGACTGGAGTCAGAGTTTGACATACTGAACAAAAATGTTTTAAGATGAACAGTAATCCCTTTATTTTGGTGACTAGAGGGCACAAATGTAACATTTGACTTCATAATGCATTTTGAATCTTACGTAATTGTTTCCAGTAATTTGAAATGACCATAAACAATTAGATGTGAAGGTGGGTATTACGATTCTTATCAGAATTATCCTTCCCTTGCTATCTAGAGATACCTGATTCTACAGCTTTTTGGGGCAGCCTCTTTTATGGAAAATTGACAACTATTTGTACTTTAAATTGTGACCGATTGTCATCCACTGAAAGATATCATTGAGATTCATTTTAAGTGAAGGAAGTTTGCACTTACTAGTAGTTCTCTTTTTTTGAGAGGGAATCTTAATGATGGCCTGGCTGGACTTAAACCTGTAGGCTCAAGTGGTGCTCTGACTTCAGCCTCTTCAGAAGCTGGGACTATAGGCACACACCACCATACCTGGTATTTTTTGTTTTTCAAATTTAATATTTGACATAATAATTGCCTGGTCACCTAGCCCAGTTTTGTTGCAAGTGTTAACTCTGAGTAAAAAACCTAAAGACCTTTAACCAATTTTTTTTCCTTTTATATCTACACACTTGCCAAAGTGTTTCTGTCTCCCACATTGAGGGATTTTGGGCAGTAATTTCATTTTATAGTCTCAGTGGTGAGGATAAAATTGTTTAGTAGATAGAAAATCATAATAATTGATCTTAATACAATTCTGTGTATTCCTATTTAAAATTTTTTAAATGAAGTGATTGCAATTTCATTTTAAAATATTTTTGAGATCAATTTGTTGTGGACATACTTTTACGTTTTTTCTTCCTTTGTATATGAGAATGAAGTTATTTTTAGGAAGGCATCTTAGTTCTAGTGAATGCTTCCATTATCTATTATGGGGCTAGAGAATAAATAAATGTTCATTCCCATAGTAAAATGACATCCAGAATTTTTGCCTTGGGCTTCCTGTACGGAGATTGAACTTAGGGGTGCTTTACCACTGAAGTATATCCCCTACCACTGAGGTATATCCCCAGCCCTTTTTAATTTTCTGTTCTGAGACAGAGTCTCTTCAGTTACCCAGACTGGCCTGGAACTTGGAATTTTTCTGCCTTAGCCTCCAGAGTCTCTGGGATTATAGGGGTATGCAACCAGTCCTGGCTTCCTTGCTTTAATCTTTGTAGTATTAACATCACTAGTTTTTACTTAAAAACAATTGCATTGGAATTTCTCATTTTCCTTTGTATGTGGACTTGTTCTGTTATCTGCAGTGCTATAGTAGATACTCTTATCTACTGTTGCAGATACTTTTAAATTACCTAGTGTCTGGTGAAATCCACATGCCACTTAGGAAGCTACCTGGATTAGTGTTTTTAAATTTTAAAGAACAGTGGAAAACTAGTTTTCACTCAGGTTTACAAAGTGGGTGGGTTGATTTCCCCGCACCACCCCTGCACCCCCATATTGAATAGGGTAGGAAGCAGAATAGTTCCATTCAGTTATCAAAATATAGCAGTGTTTATTAACAGGATAGTGGTAGACTAGCTCCTTTAACAGTATATAAACTCAATATTTTGGGGAATATTGCTATAGGTTTCTTCCTTGTTTACTTTTTAAAAGAAAGGACTCCACGTTTTGTTTAAAATACTTGTGATTATAACTATACCTTAGTGCTTCTTGGACAGTCTAAACATTGTTTTGTAAAAATAATTACTTTTATAGTAGGCCCAAGTCAGATACACTGATCTTTTATTGGGTTTGCCAGAAACCGTTGAGCTCCTGAGTAGATAGGTCTTTGGAACCTCTAACAGCTTTCCTAGGGTTAAAATTGCAGAAAATGTTGTCTCAAAATCCTGACATGGTGAACTGTAAGGATTTAAGGGAGTGGTTTTTAATTGTTTTCTTTTTTCTTTTTTTTTTTGGTGGTGGTGCTGGGGATTGAACCTGTGCATGGTAGGCAAGTGTGCTCTACAGACCTTGAGTTGCATGCCCACCCAGCCTGGGAGTATTAAATTCTTTGCATTCAAATTCTCATCTGTTAGGAAAGATAATATAAATTATTTAATCTTTTAAGCTTGGAATTAGGGAATGTTGTTGAAGTTTTTCAGTACTACTTTTTGAGAGAAACATTTACCTCAAACCTGGGTTTGTTTATTTTTCTAGTCATGTGACCCCCTTCTCTGTCATATAGCAGGACTTCTCTAATGTAAGAATTATTTTAGTGTCATTGTGGCCATCATGAAGGATGATAGTTTTGGCTTAAGTAATGATATAAACCATGATGGGGATATTTAAAAAGGAATAGAATAACTGCCCCATTCCATTTATAGCTGTGCACTTTAAGTGTATGCAAATTCACAAAAATAGATAACTCATAACTCTGTTAGTTCAATTTTGATTTGACTTTAGCTCTGCTTCATTCAACCTTATAGTAGATAGGGCATTGAACTGGATGCTGGAAGCATGGGATTTGTTTCTCTTACTTCATTTTCAACAGTGTGGTCTCAGGTAATATCATTTGTTACTTGGTTCGCTAATCTATATGTTGGAAACAATGCTCACCACAGGAAGATTGACTACATAGGATACTTTCATAGCTTGTGTGTATTTATCCGGTGCCCTAATAATTGATACTGCCAGTGATTTACTCCTGTGGAGTAAAGGTAAGCATATTTTAGTTTCCGGAGTATTATGTTGTATGTTGGTGCTAGTTATTTAAGAACATTTGGGAGTAGGGAGGGAAGACTCCTATTTACTGGCAGTGTTTGGCTCATAATCAAGGTGATAGCTGAAAGTATTAGTTCATATATTGTAAACTCCTGCTTATCTAGACTTCACCAAACAGCTAGGGAAATCCACCCCTTCCCACCCTTTGGTCTTAGAAGATGAATGAAACTGTTAGCAAATATACTCAAAAAGCAGTCAGCAGACAACATGGAATGAATCCCCCCCCCAGATTTTTCTTTTGTTGAAAACTAATGTGATTTTAAAGGATTGACAGATTCTAAAAATTCATCAGGAATGATTTAAAAATCATTTTCTGATTTCAGCATTCACTTCCAATGGAAAAGTTCATAGAATTGTGACTATGTAATGATCTCAATTGGCCAGAACCTTAACCTCTTAGGTAAATGGGAGTTTACATTATAAAACTGATTTCAGAGTTTAAAAAGTTAAAACACAAGTCATTGTTTCCTTGTAATGAAGAAAAAAGGGAAATGATGGGTTAAGCAAAGTTTATTTTAGGAAATTAGATTTAATATAAAAGATGTAATCTTACTTTGAAAATGTTTGATCATTGTACATGTTAGTCTGGAATAAAGAATTTTCACACTTTAAAATGTCAACATGCCCAGAAAACTGGGGGGAAATTATTTAATAGTGGAGAAATAATACTACAATATAGATTTATTGACTATAGTTGTTTTTTGAGGGAGGTTAGACTTTTGTTTATTGCCCAGTTTTGATGTGAATATTTAAGTAGAGAGGAATTTAAGAGTCTGGCTATATTTTTGATTTGTCAAATGTCAACAAGGTTAATTTTTATACAAATTTTAAAACCACTTTTGTGCTGTATGGTATAATCTAGTTGTGAAATAACCTCATTATAGGTAACTAATGACTTAACCTGTATTTCTGAGGAAAATGCTCATCATGTCTTTGGGGCTGGTGAGATTTCATTATAATTTATCATTTTAGGATTTTAAAAGAATTATAATGATAAAATAACAGGAAATGGTTAAAATATGAATTAATGACATGCTTGAGTAACATTTACTAGGTGACAGTGATTGGCCACTTATGGTATATACCTGAAATGTGTCAGGTTGACATTCTCTTGCATTTGTTAAACTGTCAGAACTTGTTATGAAACCATATGTAAAATCATGAGCTAGGAAGTGTTTTGAAAGTTACAGAATGCTTTTTTTGTTGTTCCTGTTTCAAAATTGTAAGTATAAACACAGGAATAAAAGTTTGACAGTAAATTGCAGTAAAGACTTGTTAGGGAAGGTGTCTTCAAAATATTGTTGGCTTTAAAGTGCCAGCATATATGTAGAGGACTGCCAGGTCACCAAAATGATTCATAGGCACTACATTTAAGAGCTCTTAAATTATGACCTAATTTCTAGTCTTTTTTTTTTTTTTTTCTTTAACGTGGAATATTTGTTTTTCTGGGGTATTTTAAAAGCATTGAAAATGTTAGGATCCATTTATATAAAACTTATTTTGTCCCTTTTCCTTTTAATATTGGAAAGTTTATAAAGCCTCTGCAGTTAAAAATGAAACCCTTGAGTAAATGAAAAAGTTAAATTCTTATTAAATTATGTTTAGATTGTGCTTTATTCCAATATAATAACTTTAGTTTTCTCTACAGAATTTGTAGCTGTGTTCTGTATTAACCCAATTTAATCTTGAGTTAGGCTCTTTACGTTTACAGATGAGTAAAAACTCTTGGGATTTTTTTTCCATAGGGTTATACTCTTAACGAGTGGTGGAGCTAGGGTTTAAACATGGGCAGTTAGGCTTTTACTGCCTGTACACTTGAATAAAGGGTGATAGAAAGTCCCAGAAAGCAGCTTATTTCCTGAGTGATACTGCATAGCATTTGGATAGTAATCTACACTGAGTCATATAACTTTTATACTTTCTATTGAATTTTATAATTTGGTGTAAAATCAGTTGCTGTGAAAGTAAAAAGAATTCTGTTATTGGGTAGGTGTTTTAAATTGCATACTGTATTGCCTTTATGATTTTGAAATATTTAGCTCACAGTTAGGATTAAGAAATAAAATTTTATCAATGAAATACAGTAGATGAAGTCCTATATTTAATTGGGATTATTGATTCACTTACAACTAAGGATCAAATTTTAAACTTACATTGCAGCATTAGGAACCAGTTTTGTTGCTCCTTGAACAAGTCTTGGTAGTTTTAACTTGGATACTTAGGAATTTTCGAAGTTCTATCTACTTCATTGGAAAGTGTTTGCACCTCTGCAGGAGTGACAGCAACTTGAAAATCAGTCTTTGTATTCAAGGCAGCAGAGGTAATCTGGACAGACAGTAGGTATTGTGCTTTAAGCAAAATATTCATATAAAAGTAGATAATTTAAATTGGTATTAATTTTATACCGGGGCTTAGTTTGAAAAAAAAATGCATGTCATTTTTCTAGAGAGACTAAATAAGTGCCCTTTTTATCCAAAATTAAAATAAACAGATCTTTTCTGTGATATACAGTTAATAGCTTGCTGTGCTTACTGAATAAAGTTGGAATAGATTTAATATGTTCCATTTAGTAAATATGGAATGGACTTGGTATCATCTTAACAGTTGTTCAGCAGCATTTCTTAGAGAAGAAGAAAAAGAATGCTTTTTGGCTGCCTAGGTACTAATAATAATTATCTCAAAGAAGAACCTTGTAGGTTGTTGCTCAGAAACTATTTACATTTACTTTATACAAAATTTTGAAAAGTTTTAAGAGCCAGCTACTGAAGTACAAAATGGAAAGAAGACACTTAGAACAGCAGCTGGTGATTAATATGGCAGAAATGAAAAGTAAAAGTTGTTTTAAAAGCTGAGAAATGAAATGCTCTTGATGTAGCCACAAATAGCTGCCAAATTTCAGAGAATCTTATGGGCATTCTACAATAGCATAATATATTACTGACCCATAGGGTGTTAAAACCTTGATTGCTATATTTAAGAAGGCAGAAGAGGTGTGATGTTTTGCAGTAAAACATTTTATTCCAAGTAGTAGAATGTTAAAAAAAAGCAATTGGAGAGATGAGGGAAGGCAGGCAGTGCTTGAAGGAAGGTAGAATACTAGGCCTACCTTCTCTTTATCTGCTGGAGTTTTACATTGTATTTCACTTTTTTTTTTTAAGAACTAGAAATAGTAATGTGTGAAAGTTGTAGTTGGTCAAAGTATTTGATATTCTGGATAAATAGTATTTTATAGTTTAGGAAGGATAGCATCTTTATTGAACCCTTTTAGCTCTAAAGTAAATTAAACTTGAACAAGTTCCATATGACTATTGGCGGGAAGTTTCTTTAGAGCACTTTACTGGGCCACTTGATGAATTAGTATAGTATGCTTATCTAATGATTAAGAAAATTAACTTTTTGCCTCTTAACAGCTGGGGCTTGAGAATAATAATAGAATGTTCCTCAATATAGGTGTTAAAATTTCTTTGTCATTTTGTTTGTTGATAGTAATAAATTAAAGACACTGTGATATAAACATTACTTTGCTTAAATCAAAATTAGTTCTGTCTTTGAAGAATAGAACGAATAGAATTTTCTTGCCTTTAAAATTTACCTTTTAAAATAAGGCTCTTCAACTTTTCCATTTAAACTGAAATAATATTAAATTTTGTTCATTTATTTCGGTAAATTTCATGATGATTTAATAATTAACCTCCAGAGTTTGTATTTGTTACTAACTTGCTGTGCATTTCTGACCAAGAGGTCATTACTGTATAGTTAGTTCTTAGTTCTCTGTCATTTGTTAAAAAGCTAGAGTCCTCAACCTTGAAAGAGTAAACGTTGGTAATGGCTTTTATATATGAAGGAAGTACTCTGGATCTTTGGGTTAAAAATAAGGTGTTTGTAGCAAATTATGTAAGTAAGCTTTGTATATTAGAAGTTGCATTATTTGAAAGAAATGTATATTAAGAAAATATCTCAGTTTTTTCATGTAGCTAACAATAAGTAAACTTTTGAAATACATTATAGGTGTTTGGGTTATGTTCATTTATTATTAAATTACCAAGAGTTTTAAATGTTAATTCAAGCATGGAAATTTTGAGGAAGTTCTGAAAATTAAACATAAATGGCCCAACTCTAGAATACATGTGTACTTTGAAAACTTAGCCTGAAATGAGAAGCACAGTGTCTCTAAAATAAAACTTCTTTTGCACTGAAAGTTAGTTTTGTTATTAGTAAACAAGTATAGTAAAACAGTGAGATCAGTAACACCTCGGTTAATTAGGCATCTTAAGAGTGAAGAAGAGGACTGGGGAGATAGCTCAACTGATAGAGTGCTTGCCTCGAAAGCAGAAGGCACTGAGTTCGATCCCCAGTACCACCAAAAAAAAAAAAAAAAAATAGAGTGAAGAAGAAAGACCTTAATTCTAGGGACTTGACTTGATGCTATAATGGGCCTCAGTGGCATATCTTACAGGTCCCAAGTTGGAGATGTTCTGTATGAAAGACTTGCTTTAGTTTCTTTACAGAGTCCGAAGTTAGTACCATATTCTCCTCATTGCGCCTCATGACACACACACACCCCCAGTTAGAAAGATGTGAAACTTTCAGTAAACTTAACTTTTCTTCTCATAGGGAAATTTTTTAGCCCCTACATAACAAATTCTGACAGTTTACCCTTAAAATTTTTTAGTCTTGGCTTTAATAGAAGGTTTAAGTTTTGGAGTTCTTTCTTGCTTTTGCAAAGGAAGCAGATGCAAAAAGTATCACAGAGCTGTTGCCATATCTGAGATTTTTGCTGTTTTGTTGAAATATTAAGACAAACCTAAAAAATTTTTTTTCTTACCATGTATCTTTGTTATTTTTTGGTGGTTTTCCACTTACCACCTGTCACTTACCTATCACTTAGCATTTTTAAAGGTTTAAATGTGTTATTGCTGGTTAGCTGAAGTTCCACTGTAAGTAAATCATCTAACTAGTGAGTTGTGCTTCATTGGATAATTCTGTTCATTAAATTACTTGGATGATTACATGCTTGCTCTTGTCTTTAAGGACTAAGCACATCAAAAAAGT
The DNA here is from genome assembly GCF_902686455.1 of Sciurus vulgaris. Taxonomy (NCBI): domain Eukaryota; kingdom Metazoa; phylum Chordata; class Mammalia; order Rodentia; family Sciuridae; genus Sciurus; species Sciurus vulgaris. Next base: position 78,101,130 of record NC_136469.1, read on the forward strand.
TGGTTATAACTTGTGAGATTTAGAGTTCTCTATTTTATGTGCTAAGAGCTCTGCTCATGGGAAAGTTATTAAGAGTAGGAAAGAAGCTTAAACACAGATAGGAGGCTCTGATCTTTGGAGCCTACTATATAGCATTTTGACAAGTTGAATGAAGATTTGGAAGAGAAATTTGAAGCTGATTGTTTTGCTGTTAATGGTATTTTAGTAAAACCTAGTACTTTTACTTTAGTTACATACTAAATTTTTTTGAAAGAAAAAGACTTTCTAATTTGCTGCTTGCTCACTATTTTGTAATTTCTCAGCAGCAGTGGTAAACAGAGCTTTCTAGAATAGAATATACTTTTTATGTGTGGCTGTGTAGGAAGAATGATATTTTAATACACTGCCCAGTAAATTTGGTGGCAGTTTGGAAAAGATGTGTTAATAATGTGGATTATACTTTTAAGGCATTTCATTTTCTTTTTAGCATTTTAATATTGCTTTTTGTCTTTACAGGAAAATGTTTATAGGAGGCCTTAGCTGGGACACTACAAAGAAAGATCTGAAGGACTACTTTTCCAAATTTGGTGAAGTTGTAGACTGCACTCTGAAGTTAGATCCTATCACAGGGCGATCAAGGGGTTTTGGCTTTGTGCTATTTAAAGAATCGGAGAGTGTAGATAAGGTAGTGTGTTATGTGTTCTGATCAGCTAATAATATAGTAAAATATGCTTAGTTTGATACATTTGCCCATCATGTGTACTTTTACTTTCATAAGTATAAGAAGGAAGAGGCAGATTGAGAAATTATTAATATTCTGAATGCCAGGCTTTACTAAATTAAAATTAACATTTAGAAGCGTGTGAGGCTTGGACTGGGTGTAGTTCAGTGGCTACCATGTACAAGGCCCTGGGTTCAATCTCCATCATCACCAAAAGAGAAAGAAACAAGTCTACTTAAAAATGTTGAGACTTGGCTAGGGTTATAACTCATGCCTAGAATGTGCAAGGCCTGGGTTTGATCCCTGGCACTGGGGGAAAAAATAAATAGACACTTTAAATGCTTAGGATACACGGTGACCAGTTTGTAGAGAGGCATGTTTTGAAATTTTGTTAGGTAAGCAATTTTTAATCAAATCATTAATTTTCATCCTGGGCCAAGGGCAAGTAGCAGTCATGTTTGTTCATGTTGCTGGCAGTTACAGGGGATGGTTAACTAGTAATTGGTTAAATTTGTGTGGTGCTCCCCTTCCCCCAGTTCTCAGTTACCTTTAGATTTAGACACTAGTATATGTTGGTTGGTGTCATATGACTTGACAGTTTAATCTTGAGGCAGTCAGCATATGCCTGGCTTTGTATTTAACTTATTTTTAAG